>NW_027150248.1:0-1315655 GCF_031143425.1 Pleurodeles waltl
AGCTAGCAAGGCTTGTTATCTGTATTTCCATGGGAAAACACTTCTGCACAACTCTCCACGGCGTGGGGGATCCATCTTCCAAAGGGAAAGTTTCTAGCCCTTGCCATTCCTGCAGAATCCCAAGCTTCTACTGTCCAGTAGCAGCTTCTTTGCATCCACCGTTGGCATTTCTTGGGCATCTGCCCATCTCCGACTTGCTTGTGACTTTTGGACTTGGTCCCCTTGTTCCACAGGTACCCTCGTTTGGAAATCCATCGTTGTTGCATTGCTGGTTTGTGTCATCCTGCAGAATTCCCCTATCAAGACTTCTTTGTCCTTTGGTGAACTTTAGTGCACTTTGCACTCACTTTTCAGGCTCTTGGGGAGGGCTATTTTTCTAACTCTCACTATTCTCTAATAGTCCCAGCGACCCTCTACAAGGTCACATAGGTTTGGGGTCCATTCGTGGTTCGCATTCCACTTTTGGAGTATATGGTTTGTGTTGCCCCTATCCCTATGTGTCCCCTTTGCATCCTATTGTAACTATACATTGTTTGCACTGTTTTCTAAGACTATACTGCATATTTTTGGTATTGTGTACATATAACTTGTGTATAATTGCTATCCTCATACTGAGGGTACTCACTGAGATACTTTGGCATATTGTCATAAAAATAAAGTACCTTTATTTTTAGTATATCTGTGTATTGTGTTTTCTTATGATATTGTGCAAGTGACACTAGTGGTACTGTAGGAGCTTCACTCGTCTCCTAGTTCAGCCTAAGCTGCTCTGCTAAGCTACCATTATCTATCAGCCTATGCCTCTAGACACCCTATACACTAATAAGGGGTAACTGGGCCTGGTGCAAGGTGCAAGTACCCCTTGGTACTCACTACAAGCCAGTCCAGCCTCCTACATTGGTTGTGCAGCGGTGGGATAAGTGCTTTGAGACTACTTACCACTCTTGTCATTGTACTTTTCATAAGAGAAAAATATACAAAACAAGTTCAGTGTGTGTACACATTGCTAAAAAGTTTTGCATTTCCTCTTTTCACTCTTTTCTAAGTGCTGAAAAGTACTCCTAACTTTCTAAAAAGTTCTTAAAAAGTTTTAAAAGTTTTTTTTTTTCTGTCTTTTTAAAAGTTCTGAAAAACTTTTTCTTCACTTTTTATGTCACTTAAACTCTTTCTAAAATGTCTGGCACAGGCCAAAATGTTGATCTGTCCAAACTTGCATAAGACCACCTTAGCTGGAAAGGAGCAAGGAGTCTCTCTGTAGAAAGAGGTTTGAGTGTAGGGAAGAATCCTTTTTTGGAATTGTTGCTTAATATGCTTAGAGAACAAGATAAGGCCCTAGGGGCCACATCTGTAGAAAAAGCAGCAAATGGTTCCCAATCTGATCCAGGGACTCCCCCAGGAAAAGATTCAGGAAAGAAACTTCTCAGCCTGCCCATTACTAGACAGTCTAGCATAGTTGGTACAGATGTTGAATCACACCATACAGATGGTGTGCTCTCACATTATACTCTTAGCCAAGCTGTTAGGGTGCCTTCTGTAAGGGACAGGTCTCCTTCTGTCCATTCTCACCATACTTCTGTGTCTAGGAATGTCCCTCCCACCCACCCTGAAGACAGATTGTTAGAAAGGGAGCTCAATAGATTGAGAGTGGAACAAACCAGACTGAAGCTCAAGAAGCAACAGCTGGATTTGGATAGACAGACCTTAGAAGTAGAGAAAGAGAGACATAAATTGGGTTTAGAAACCCATGGTGGCAGCAGCAGTATTCCCCATAGTCATCCTGCAAGAGAGCATGATTCAAGGAATCTGCACAAGATAGTTCCCCCTTATAAGGAGGGGGATGACATTAACAAGTGGGTTGCTGCACTTGAGAGGGCCTGTGTTGTACAGGATGTCCCTCAAAGGCAGTGGGCTGCTATCCTATGGCTATCATTTAGTGGGAACGGTAGGGATAGGCTCCTTACTGTGAAAGAAAGTGATGCCAATAATTTTACAGTTCTTAAGAATGAACTCCTGGATGGTTATGGCTTAGCCACTGAACAATACAGGATAAAGTTCAGAGAGACCAAAAAGGAGTCTTCACAAGACTGGGTTGATTTTGTTGACCATTCAGTGAAGGCCTTAGAGGGGTGGTTACATGGCAGTAAAGTTACTGATTATGACAGCCTGTATAACTTGATCCTGAGAGAGCATATTCTTAATAATTGTGTGTCTGATTTGTTGCACCAGTACCTGGTGGACTCAGATCTGACCTCTCCCCAAGAATTGGGAAAGAAGGCAGACAAATGGGTCAGAACAAGGGTGAACAGAAAAGTTCATACAGGGGGTGACAAGGATGGCAAGAAGAAGGATGGTAAGTCTTCAGACAAGGGTGGGGACAAATCTAAAAATGAGTCTTCATCAGGCCCACAAAAACACTCTGGTGGGGGTGGTGGGCCCAAATTATCTTCAAATCAAGTAAAAAAAACATGGTGCTATTTATGTAAAGTAAAAGGCCATTGGACAACTGATCCCAGTTGTTCAAAGAAAAGCACCAAGCCTCCTACCACTACAACCCCTACTGCTACACCTAGTGTCCCTAGTAATAGCAGTGATGGTGGGAGCAAACCTACTAATAGCCAATCCAAGGGAGTAGCTGGGCTCACTTTTGGTAATTTAGTTGGGGTTGTTCTTGTTAGGGAGACCACAGAGGCTGTGTTAGTCTCTGAAGGTGCCATTGATTTGGCCACCTTGGTTGCTTGTCCCCTTAATATGGATAAGTACAAGCAACTTCCCCTAATAAATGGTGTTGAGGTTCAGGCCTACAGGGACACAGGTGCCAGTGTTACCATGGTAATAGAGAAACTGGTCCACCCTAAACAACACCTACTTGGTCACCAGTACCAAGTGACTGATGCTCATAACAACACTCTTAGCCACCCCATGGCTGTTGTGAATCTCAACTGGGGGGGTTACTGGTCCAAAGAAAGTTGTGGTTGCCTCAGATTTACCTGTAGACTGTCTATTAGGGAACGATTTAGAGACATCAGCTTGGGCAGAAGTGGAGTTGGAGGCTCATGCAGCAATGCTGGGCATTCCTGGGCATATTTTTGCTTTGACAAGGGCTCAGGCCAAAAAGCAAAAAGGACAAAAGGACAGGGTGACTTGGATCCTGGAACAATGGACCAAGTGCTCCCTAAAGCTAGGGTTAGTAAATGTAAAACACTACCTTCTATCCCTCCCTCTACAGTGGATTCAACTTCTGAGGAAGAAGAATTTCCACCCTATGCAGAACCTACACCAGAGGAGCTGGAAGCAGACACTGATGAGCTTTTTGGTGGAGGGGGGCCTGCCAGGGAGGAGCTGAGTGTGGCACAGCAGACCTGTCCCACACTAGAGGGTCTAAGACAGCAAGCTGTCAAACAAGCAAATGGGGATGTCAGTGACTCTCACAGAGTTTACTGGGAGGACAACCTCTTGTACACTGAAGCAAGGGACCCAAAACCTGGAGCTGCCAGGAGATTGGTGATTCCTCAGGAGTACAGAAAGTTCCTCCTAACTCTTGCTCACGACATTCCCTTAGCTGTACATTTGGGGCAAATGAAAACTTGGGACAGACTTGTTCCATTGTTTCATTGGCCTAGAATGTCAGAGGACACAAAGGAATTTTGTAAGTCCTGTGAAACCTGTCAAGCCAGTTACAAGACAGGTGGCACTCCAAAGGCACCCCTTATTCCACTGCCTGTGGTTGGGGTTCCCTTTGAAAGGGTAGGGGTTGATATAGTTGGCCCCCTTGACCCTCCTACTGCTTCAGGCAATAGGTTTATCTTGGTGGTAGTGGACCATGCCACCAGATATCCTGAAACAATTCCTCTTAGGACCACTACAGCTCCTGCAGTGGCAAAGGCCCTCGTGGGAATCTTTTCCAGGGTGGGCTTCCCAAAAGAGGTGGTATCAGACAGGGGAAGCAATTTCATGTCTGCTTACTTAAAGGCCATGTGGAAGGAGTGTGGTGTGACATACAAGTTCACTACACCCTATCTGTGAGAAAGTAGCCTCTTTCTAGATTTGTTACCCCCACTTTTGGCCTGTTTGTGAGTGTATGTCAGGGTGTTTCCACTGTCTCACTGGGATCCTGCTAGCCAGGGCCCAGTGCTCATAGTGAAAACCCGATGTTTTCAGTATGTTTGTTATGTGTCACTGGGACCCTGCTAGCCAGGACCCCAGTGCTCATATGTTTGTGGCCTATATGTATGTGTTCCCTGTGTGATGCCTAACTGTCTCACTGAGGATCTGCTTACCAGAACCTCAGTGGTTATGCTCTCTCTTTACAAATTGTCACTAACAGGCTAGTGACCAATTTACCAATTTACATTGGCATACTGGAACACCCTTATAATTCCCTAGTATATGGTACTGAGGCACCCAGGGTATTGGGCTTCCATGAGATCCCTATGGGCTGCAGCATTTCTTTTGCCACCCATAGGGAGCTCTGACAATTCTTACACAGGCCTGCCACTGCAGCCTGAGTGAAATAATGCCCACATTATTTCACAGCCATTTTCACTGCACTTATGTAACTTATAAGTCACCTATATGTCTAACCTTTACCTGGTAAAGGTTAGGTGCAAAGTTACTTAGTGTGTGGGCACCCTGGCACTAGCCAAGGTGCCCCCACATTGTTCAGGGCCAATTCCCCAGACTTTTTGAGTGCGGGGACACCATTACATGCGTGCACTACACATAGGTCACTACCTATGTGTAGCTTCCCAATGGTAACTCCGAATATGGCCATGTAACATGTCTAAGATCATGGAATTGCCCCCTCTATGCCATCCTGGCATTGTTGGTACAATCCCATGATCCCACGGGTCTGTAGCTCAGACCCGGGTACTGCCAAACTGCCTTTTCTGGGGTTTCACTGCAGCTGCTGCCAACCCCTCAGACAGGCAGCTGCCCTCCTGGGGTCCAGCCAGGCCTGGCCCAGGATGGCAGAACAAAGAACTTCCTCTGAGAGAGGGTGTGACACCCTCTCCCTTTGGAAAATGGTGTGAAGGCAGGGGAGGAGTAGCCTCCCCCAGCCTCTGGAAATGCTTTGTTGGGCACAGATGTGCCCAATTCTGCATAAGCCAGTCTACACCGGTTCAGGGACCCCTTAGCCCCTGCTCTGGCGCGAAACTGGACAAAGGAAAGGGGAGTGACCACTCCCCTGACCTGCACCTCCCCTGGGAGGTGTCCAGAGCTCCTCCAGTGTGCTCCAGACCTCTGCCATCTTGGAAACAGAGGTGCTGCTGGCACACTGGACTGCTCTGAGTGGCCAGTGCCACCAGGTGACGTCAGAGACTCCTTGTGATAGGCTCCTTCAGGTGTTAGTAGCCTTTCCTCTCTCCTAGGTAGCCAAACCCTCTTTTCTGGCTATTTAGGGTCTCTGTCTCTGGGGAAACTTTAGATAACGAATGCATGAGCTCAGCCGAGTTCCTCTGCATCTCCCTCTTCACCTTCTGATAAGGAATCGACCGCTGACCGCGCTGGAAGCCTGCAAACCTGCAACATAGTAGCAAAGACGACTACTGCAACTCTGTAACGCTGATCCTGCCGCCTTCTCGACTGTTTTCCTGCTTGTGCATGCTGTGGGGGGTAGTCTGCCTCCTCTCTGCACCAGAAGCTCCGAAGAAATCTCCCGTGGGTCGATGGAATCTTCCCCCTGCAACCGCAGGCACCAAAAAGCTGCATTACCGGTCCCTTGGGTCTCCTCTCAGCACGACGAGCGAGGTCCCTCGAATCCAGCGACACCGTCCAAGTGACCCCCACAGTCCAGTGACTCTTCAGCCCAAGTTTGGTGGAGGTAAGTCCTTGCCTCACCTCGCTGGGCTGCATTGCTGGGAACCGCGACTTTGCAAGCTACTCCGGCCCCTGTGCACTTCTGGCGGAAATCCTTCGTGCACAGCCAAGCCTGGGTCCACGGCACTCTAACCTGCATTGCACGACTTTCTAAGTTGGTCTCCGGCGACGTGGGACTCCTTTGTGCAACTTCGGCGAGCACCGTTTCACGCATCCTCGTAGTGCCTGTTTCTGGCACTTCTCCGGGAGCTACCTGCTTCAGTGAGGGCTCTTTGTCTTGCTCGACGTCCCCTCTCTCTGCAGGTCCAATTTGCGACCTCCTGGTCCCTCCTGGGCTCCAGCAGCGTCCAAAAACGCCAAACGCACGATTTGCGTGTAGCAAGGCTTGTTGGCGTCCATCCGGCGGGAAAACACTTCTGCACGACTCTCCAAGGCGTGTGGGATCCATCCTCCAAAGGGGAAGTCTCTAGCCCTTGTCGTTCCTGCAGTATTCACAGTTCTTCAGCCTAGTAAGAGCTTCTTTGCACCAACCGCTGGCATTTCTTGGGCATCTGCCCATCTCCGAGCTGCTTGTGACTTTTGGACTTGGTCCCCTTGTTCCACAGGTACCCTCAGACAGGAATCCATCGTTGTTGCATTGCTGATTTGTGTTTTCCTTGCATTCTCCCTCTAACACGACTATTTTGTCCTTAGGGGAACTTTAGTGCACTTTGCACTCACTTTTCAGGGTCTTGGGGAGGGTTATTTTGCTAACTCTCACTATTTTCTAATAGTCCCAGCGACCCTCTACAAGGTCACATAGGTTTGGGGTCCATTCGTGGTTCGCATTCCACTTCTGGAGTATATGGTTTGTGTTGCCCCTATCCCTATGTTTCCCCATTGCATCCTATTGTAACTATACATTGTTTGCACTGTTTTCTAAGACTATACTGCATATTTTTGCTATTGTGTATATATATCTTGTGTATATTTCCTATCCTCTCACTGAGGGTACACTCTAAGATACTTTGGCATATTGTCATAAAAATAAAGTACCTTTATTTTTAGTATAACTGTGTATTGTGTTTTCTTATGATATTGTGCATATGACACTAAGTGGTACTGTAGTAGCTTCACACGTCTCCTAGTTCAGCCTGAGCTGCTTTGCTAAGCTACCATTATCTATCAGCCTAAGCTGCTAGACACCCTATACACTAATAAGGGATAACTGGGCCTGGTGCAAGGTGCAAGTACCCTTGGTACTCACTACAAGCCAGTCCAGCCTCCTACATTGGTTGTGCAGCGGTGGGATAAGTGCTTTGAGACTACTTACCACTCTTGTCATTGTACTTTTCATAAGAGAAAAATATACAAAACAAGGTCAGTGTATATACACATAGCCAAAAAGTTTTGCATTTCCTCTTTTCACTCTTTTCTAAGTGCTGAAAAGTACTTCTAAACTTTCAAAAAGTTCTTAAAAGTTTAAAAAGTTTTTTCTGTCTTTCCAAAAAGTTCTGAAAACTTTTTTCTCTTTGTCTATCACTTTAACTCTCTCTAAAAAATGTCTGGCACAGGCCAAAAAGTTGAACTGTCCAAACTTGCATATGATCACCTTAGCTGGAAAGGAGCAAGGAGTCTCTGCATAGAGAGAGGTTTGAGTGTAGGGAAGAATCCTTCCTTAGAACTGTTAATTAATATGCTTAGAGTACAGGATAAGGCCATAAGTGCCCAATCTGTAGAAAAAGTAGCTAATGGTTCTCAATCTGATCCAGGGACTCCCCCAGGAAAAGGTTCAGGAAAGAAACTTCTCAGCCTGCCCATTACTAGACAGTCTAGCATAGTTGGTACAGAGGTTGAACACATCATACTGATGATGTGCTCTCACATTATACTGGTAGCCAAGCTGTTAGGGTGCCCTCTGTAAGGGACAGGTCTCCTTCTGTTCATTCCCATCATACCTCTGTATCTAGAAATGTCCCTCCCACCCACCCTGATGACAGATTGTTAGAAAGGGATCTCAATAGATTGAGAGTGGAGCAAACCAGACTGAAGCTCAAGAAGCAACAGCTGGATTTGGATAGACAGTCTTTAGAAATAGAGAGGGAAAGACAGAAGATGGGTTTAGATACCCATGGTGGCAGCAGCAGTATTCCCCATAGTCATCCTGCAAAAGAGCATGATTCCAGGAATCTGCATAAGATAGTTCCCCCTTACAAGGAGGGGGATGACATTAACAAGTGGTTTGCTGCACTTGAGAGGGCCTGTGCTGTACAGGATGTCCCTCAAAAGCAGTGGGCTGCTATCCTATGGCTATCATTCACTGGAAAAGGTAGGGATAGGCTCCTTACTGTAAAAGAAAATGATGCTAACAATTTCCAAGTTCTTAAGAATGCACTCCTGGATGGTTATGGCTTAACCACTGAACAGTACAGGATAAAGTTCAGAGATACCAAAAAGGAGTCTTCACAAGACTGGGTTGATTTCATTGACCAGGCAGTGAAGGCCTTGGAGGGGTGGTTACATGGCAGTAAAGTTACTGATTATGACAGCCTGTATAACTTGATCCTGAGAGAGCATATTCTTAATAATTGTGTGTCTGATTTGTTGCACCAGTACTTGGTGGACTCTGATCTGACCTCTCCCCAAGAATTGGGAAAGAAGGCAGACAAATGGGTCAGAACAAGAGTGAACAGAAAAGTTCATACAGGGGGTGACAAAGATGGCAACAAAAAGAAGGATGGTAAGTCTTCTGACAAGGGTGGGGACAAATCTAAAAATGAGTCTTCATCAGGCCCACAAAAACACTCTGGTGGGGGTGGTGGGCCCAAATCCTCCTTTAATCAGAACAAGGAAAAGAAACCATGGTGCTATTTATGTAAAATAAAAGGCCATTGGACAACAGATCCCAGTTGTCCAAAGAAAGGCACCACAGCTCCTACCACTACAACCCCTACTGCTACACCTAGTGTCTCTACTAATAGCAGTGGTGGTGGGAGCAAACCTACTAATAGCCAATCCAAGGGAGTAGCTGGGCTCACTTTTGGTAATTTAGTTGGGGTTGGTCTGATTAGGGAGACCACAGAGGCTACTTTAGTCTCTGAAGGGGCTATTGACTTAGCCACTTTGGTTGCTTGCCCCCATAACTTGGAGAAGTACAAGCAACTAACCCTAATAAATGGTGTTGAGGTCCAGGCCTACAGGGACACAGGTGCCAGTGTCACAATGGTGATTGAGAAACTGGTGCACCCTGAACAACACATACTTGGACACCAGTACCAAGTAACCGATGCTCACAACATAACACAAAGCCACCCCATGGCTGTTGTAAATCTCAACTGGGGGGGGGTATCTGGTCCAAAGAAAGTTGTGGTAGCTTCAGATTTACCTGTAGACTGTCTATTAGGGAATGATTTGGAGACATCAGCTTGGTCAGATGTGGAGTTGGAGGCCCATGCAACAATGCTGGGCATCCCAGGGCATATTTTTGCTTTGACAAGGGCTCAGGCCAAAAAGCAAAAAGGACAGGGAAGCTTGGATCCTGGAACAATGGACCAAGTGCTCCCTAAAGCTAGGGCTAGTAGAAGCAAACCACTTCCTACTATCCCTCCTTCTACAGTGGATTCTACTTCTGAGGAAGAAGAATTCCCTCCCTGTGCAGAACCTACACCAGAGGAGCTGGAAGCAGACACTGCTGAGCTTGTGGGTGAAGGGGGGCCTGCCAGAGAGGAGCTGAGTGTGGCACAGCAAACCTGTCCCACATTAGAGGGTCTCAGACAGCAAGCTGTCAAACAGGCTAATGGGGATGTCAGTGACTCTCACAGAGTTTACTGGGAGGACAACCTCTTGTACACTGAGCATAGGGATCCTAAACCTGGAGCTGCCAGGAGATTAGTGATTCCTCAGGAGTACAGAAAGTTCCTCCTAACACTGGCACATGACATTCCCTTAGCTGGGCACCTGGGTCAAATGAAAACTTGGGACAGATTGGTACCACTGTTTCATTGGCCTAGGATGTCTGAGGACACAAAAGAATTTTGTAAGTCCTGTGAAACCTGTCAAGCCAGTGGCAAGACAGGTGGCACTCCAAAGGCACCCCTTATCCCACTGCCTGTGGTTGGGGTTCCCTTTGAAAGGGTAGGGGTTGACATAGTTGGCCCCCTTGACCCTCCTACTGCTTCAGGCAATAGGTTTATCTTGGTGGTAGTGGACCATGCCACAAGATATCCTGAAGCAATTCCTTTAAGGACCACTACAGCTCCTGCAGTGGCAAAGGCCCTCCTGGGAATATTTTCCAGGGTGGGCTTCCCAAAGGAAGTAGTATCAGACAGAGGAAGCAATTTCATGTCTGCATACTTAAAGGCCATGTGGAAGGAGTGTGGTGTAACTTACAAGTTCACAACACCCTATCATCCACAAACAAATGGACTGGTGGAGAGATTTAATAAAACTCTCAAAGGCATGATTATGGGACTCCCTGAAAAACTCCGCAGGAGATGGGATATCCTTCTACCATGCCTCCTTTTTGCCTACAGGGAGGTACCCCAGAAAGGAGTGGGCTTCAGCCCCTTTGAACTTCTTTTTGGACACCCTGTTAGGGGTCCACTCACACTTGTGAAGGAGGGTTGGGAACAACCTTTAAAAGCTCCTAAGCAGGATATTGTGGATTATGTACTTGGCCTCAGATCAAGGATGGCTGAGTACATGAAAAAGGCCAGTAAAAACCTTCAGGCCAGCCAAGAGCTCCAGAAGCAATGGCATGATCAGAAGGCTGTTTTGGTTCAGTACCAACCAGGGCAGAAAGTGTGGGTCTTGGAGCCTGTGGCCCCAAGGGCACTCCAAGATAAATGGAGTGGACCCCACACAATTGTTGAAAAGAAGGGTGAAGTCACCTACTTGGTTGACTTAGGCACTGCCAGGAGTCCCCTTAGGGTGCTCCATGTCAACCGCCTGAAACCCTACTATGACAGGGCTGATCTCACCCTGCTCATGGCAACAGATGAGGGACAGGAAGAAGACAGTGATCCTCTACCTGATCTCTTCTCTTCCACAGAACAAGATGCTCTTGTGGAAGGTGTAGTTTTGGCTGATTGTCTTACTGCTGAGCAGAAAGATAATTGCATAAATCTCCTAGGACAATTTTCAGAACTCTTCTCCATTGTGCCAGGCACCACTTCTTGGTGTGAGCACACTATAGATACTGGAGACAGTTTTCCTGTCAAAAGTAAGATCTATAGGCAGCCTGACCATGTCAGGGACTGCATAAAGCAAGAAGTTCAGAAGATGTTGGAACTAGGAGTGGTTGAGCACTCTGACAGTCCATGGGCTTCTCCTGTGGTACTGGTACCAAAACCCAATTCTAAAGATGGAAAGAAGGAAATGAGGTTTTGTGTAGACTATAGAGGTCTCAACTTGGTAACCAAAACTGATGCTCACCCTATACCCAGGGCAGATGAGCTAATAGATACACTGGCATCTGCCAAGTATCTAAGCACTTTTGATTTGACTGCAGGGTATTGGCAGATCAAATTGTCAGAAGATGCTAAATCTAAGACTGCATTTTCTACCATTGGAGGACATTACCAGTTTACTGTAATGCCTTTTGGTCTGAAAAATGCACCTGCCACTTTTCAGAGGTTGGTGAACACAGTCCTGCAAGGGCTGGAAGCTTTCAGTGCAGCATATTTGGATGATATAGCTGTCTTTAGGTCCAGCTGGGATGATCACCTGGTCCACCTTTGGAAAGTTTTGGAGGCCCTGCAAAAGGCAGGCCTCACTATCAAGGCTTCAAAGTGCCAGATAGGGCAGGGTAAGGTGGTTTATCTGGGACACCTTGTTGGTGGGGAACAGATTGCACCACTTCAGGGGAAAATCCAAACTATCATTGATTGGATTCCCCCTACCACTCAGACTCAGGTGAGAGCCTTCCTAGGCCTCACTGGGTATTACAGGAGGTTCATTAAGAACTATGGCTCCATTGCAGCCCCTCTTAATGACCTCACATCCAAGAAAATGCCTAAAAAGGTATTATGGACAGCAAACTGTCAGAAAGCTTTTGAGGAGCTGAAGCAGGCCATGTGCTCTGCACCTGTCCTGAAAAGCCCTTGTTACTCTAAAAAATTCTATGTCCAAACTGATGCATCTGAATTAGGAGTAGGGGCAGTCCTATCACAACTTAATTCTGAGGGCCAGGATCAACCTGTTGCTTTTATTAGTAGAAGGTTGACCCCTAGAGAAAAGCGTTGGTCTGCCATTGAGAGGGAGGCCTTTGCTGTGGTCTGGGCTCTGAAGAAGTTGAGGCCATACCTGTTTGGCACTCACTTCATTGTTCAGACAGACCACAAACCTCTACTTTGGCTAAAACAAATGAAAGGTGAAAATCCTAAATTGTTGAGGTGGTCCATATCCCTACAGGGAATGGACTATACAGTGGAACATAGACCTGGGAGTAGCCACTCCAATGCAGATGGACTCTCCAGATATTTCCACTTAGACAATGAAGACTCATCAGGTAATGGCTAGTCTTATTGTCCTTCGTTTGGGGGGGGGGTTGTGTAGGAAAGTACCATCTTGCCTGGCATTTTACCCCCATTTTTCACTGTATATATGTTGTTTTAGTTGTATGTGTCACTGGGACCCTGGTAACCCAGGGCCCCAGTGCTCATAAGTGTGCCTGAATGTGTTACCTGTGTAGTGACTAACTGTCTCACTGAGGCTCTGCTAATCAGAACCTCAGTGGTTATGCTCTCTCATTTCTTTCCAAATTGTCACTGACAGGCTAGTGACCATTTTTTACCAATTTACATTGGCTTACTGGAACACCCTTATAATCCCCTAGTATATGGTACTGAGGTACCCAGGGTATTGGGGTTCCAGGAGATCCCTATGGGCTGCAGCATTTCTTTTGCCACCCATAGGGAGCTCTGACAATTCTTACACAGGCCTGCCACTGCAGCCTGAGTGAAATAATGTCCACGTTATTTCACAGCCATTTTACACTGCACTTAAGTAACTTATAAGTCACCTATATGTCTAACCTTTACCTGGTAAAGGTTAGGTGCAAAGTTACTTAGTGTGAGGGCACCCTGGCACTAGCCAAGGTGCCCCCACATTGTTCAGAGCCAATTCACTGAACTTTGTGAGTGCGGGGACACCATTACACGCGTGCACTACATATAGGTCACTACCTATATGTAGCTTCACCATGGTAACTCCGAATATGGCCATGTAACATGTCTATGATCATGGAATTGCCCCCTCTATGCCATCCTGGCACTGTTGGTACAATTCCATGATCCCAGTGGTCTGTAGCACAGACCCTGGTACTGCCAGACTGCCCTTCCTGGGGTTTCTCTGCAGCTGCTGCTGCTGCCAACCCCTCAGACAGGCAGCTGCCCTCCTGGGGTCCAGCCAGGCCTGGCCCAGGATGGCAGAACAAAGAACTTCCTCTGAGAGAGGGTGTGACACCCTCTCCCTTTGGAAAATGGTGTGAAGGCAGGAGAGGAGTAGCCTCCCCCAGCCTCTGGAAATGCTTTGTTGGGCACAGATGTGCCCAATTCTGCATAAGCCAGTCTACACCGGTTCAGGGACCCCTTAGCCCCTGCTCTGGCGCGAAACTGGACAAAGGAAAGGGGAGTGACCACTCCCCTGACCTGCACCTCCCCTGGGAGGTGTCCAGAGCTCCTCCAGTGTGCTCCAGACCTCTGCCATCTTGGAAACAGAGGTGCTGCTGGCACACTGGACTGCTCTGAGTGGCCAGTGCCACCAGGTGACGTCAGAGACTCCTTGTGATAGGCTCCTTCAGGTGTTAGTAGCCTTTCCTCTCTCCTAGGTAGCCAAACCCTCTTTTCTGGCTATTTAGGGTCTCTGTCTCTGGGGAAACTTTAGATAACGAATGCATGAGCTCAGCCGAGTTCCTCTGCATCTCCCTCTTCACCTTCTGATAAGGAATCGACCGCTGACCGCGCTGGAAGCCTGCAAACCTGCAACATAGTAGCAAAGACGACTACTGCAACTCTGTAACGCTGATCCTGCCGCCTTCTCGACTGTTTTCCTGCTTGTGCATGCTGTGGGGGTAGTCTGCCTCCTCTCTGCACCAGAAGCTCCGAAGAAATCTCCCGTGGGTCGACGGAATCTTCCCCCTGCAACCGCAGGCACCAAAAAGCTGCATTACCGGTCCCTTGGGTCTCCTCTCAGCACGACGAGCGAGGTCCCTCGAATCCAGCGACACCGTCCAAGTGACCCCCACAGACCAGTGACTCTTCAGCCCAAGTTTGGTGGAGGTAAGTCCTTGCCTCACCTCGCTGGGCTGCATTGCTGGGAACCGCGACTTTGCAAGCTACTCCGGCCCCTGTGCACTTCTGGCGGAAATCCTTCGTGCACAGCCAAGCCTGGGTCCACGGCACTCTAACCTGCATTGCACGACTTTCTAAGTTGGTCTCCGGCGACGTGGGACTCCTTTGTGCAACTTCGGCGAGCACCGTTTCACGCATCCTCGTAGTGCCTGTTTCTGGCACTTCTCCGGGTGCTACCTGCTTCAGTGAGGGCTCTCTGTCTTGCTCGACGTCCCCTCTCTCTGCAGGTCCAATTTGCGACCTCCTGGTCTCTCCTGGGCCCCAGCAGCGTCCAAAAACGCCAAACGCACGATTTGCGTGTAGCAAGGCTTGTTGGCGTCCATCCGGCGGCAAAACACTTCTGCACGACTCTCCAAGGCGTGTATGATCCATCCTCCAAAGGGGAAGTCTCTAGCCCTTGTCGTTCCTGCAGTATTCACAGTTCTTCAGCCTAGTAAGAGCTTCTTTGCACCAACCGCTGGCATTTCTTGGGCATCTGCCCATCTCCGAGCTGCTTGTGACTTTTGGACTTGGTCCCCTTGTTCCACAGGTACCCTCAGACAGGAATCCATCGTTGTTGCATTGCTGATTTGTGTTTTCCTTGCATTCTCCCTCTAACACGACTATTTTGTCCATAGGGGAACTTTAGTGCACTTTGCACTCACTTTTCAGGGTCTTGGGGAGGGTTATTTTGCTAACTCTCACTATTTTCTAATAGTCCCAGCGACCCTCTACAAGGTCACATAGGTTTGGGGTCCATTCGTGGTTCGCATTCCACTTCTGGAGTATATGGTTTGTGTTGCCCCTATCCCTATGTTTCCCCATTGCATCCTATTGTAACTATACATTGTTTGCACTGTTTTCTAAGACTATACTGCATATTTTTGCTATTGTGTATATATATCTTGTGTATATTTCCTATCCTCTCACTGAGGGTACACTCTAAGATACTTTGGCATATTGTCATAAAAATAAAGTACCTTTATTTTTAGTATAACTGTGTATTGTGTTTTCTTATGATATTGTGCATATGACACTAAGTGGTACTGTAGTAGCTTCACACGTCTCCTAGTTCAGCCTGAGCTGCTTTGCTATGCTACCATTATCTATCAGCCTAAGCTGCTAGACACCCTATACACTAATAAGGGATAACTGGGCCTGGTGCAAGGTGCAAGTACCCCTTGGTACTCACTACAAGCCAGTCCAGCCTCCTACAGAGGCTCATGCAGCAATGCTGGGCATTCCTGGGCATATTTTTGCTTTGACAAGGGCTCAGGCCAAAAAGCAAAAAGGACAAAAGGACAGGGTGACTTGGATCCTGGAACAATGGACCAAGTGCTCCCTAAAGCTAGGGTTAGTAAATGTAAAACACTACCTACTATCCCTCCCTCTACAGTGGATTCAACTTCTGAGGAAGAAGAATTTCCACCCTATGCAGAACCTACACCAGAGGAGCTGGAAGCAGACACTGATGAGCTTTTTGGTGGAGGGGGGCCTGCCAGGGAGGAGCTGTGTGTGGCACAGCAGACCTGCCCCACACTAGAGGGTCTAAGATAGCAAGCTGTCAAACAAGCAAATGGGGATGTCAGTGACTATCATAGAGTTTACTGGGAGGACAACCTCTTGTATACTGAGGCAAGGGACCCTAAACCTGGAGCAGCCAGGAGATTGGTCATTCCCTTGCAATACAGAGAGTTCCTCCTAACTCTAGCCCACGACATTCCCTTGGCTGGACATTTAGGACAAATGAAAACTTGGGACAGGCTTTTTCCCTTGTTTCATTGGCGAAGAATGTCAGAGGACACAAAGGAATTTTGTAAGTCCGGTGTCACCTGTCAAGCCAGTGGCAAAACAGGTGGCACCCCAAAGGCACTCCTTATTCCACTGCCTGTGGTTGGGGTTCCCTTTGAAAGGGTAGGGGTTGACATAGTTGGCCCCCTTGACCCTCCTACTGCTTCAGGCAATAGGTTTATCTTGGTGGTAGTGGACCATGCCACCAGATATCCTGAAGCAATTCCTCTAAGGACCACTACAGCTCCTGCAGTGGCAAAGGCCCTCCTGGGAATCTTTTACAGGGTGGGCTTCCCAAAAGAGGTGGTATCAGACAGAGGAAGCAATTTCATGTCTGCTTACTTAAAGCCATGTGGAAGGAATGTGGTGTGACACACAAGTTCACTACACCCTATCATCCACAAACAAATGGACTGGTTGAGAGGTTTAATAAAACTCTCAAAGGAATGATAATGGGACTCCCTGAAAAACTCCGGAGGAGATGGGATGTCCTGCTGCCTTGCCTCCTTTTTGCTTACAGGGAGGTACCCCAAAAAGGAGTGGGCTTCAGCCCCTTTGAACTCCTATTTGGACACCCTGTAAGAGGTCCTCTAACACTTGTGAAGGAGGGTTGGGAACAACCTTTAAAAGCTCCTAAGCAAGACATAGTGGACTGTGTACTTGGCCTAAGATCTAGGATGGCTGAGTACATGAAAAAGCCCAG
The DNA here is from genome assembly GCF_031143425.1 of Pleurodeles waltl. Taxonomy (NCBI): domain Eukaryota; kingdom Metazoa; phylum Chordata; class Amphibia; order Caudata; family Salamandridae; genus Pleurodeles; species Pleurodeles waltl. The sequence continues at coordinate 16,621 of NW_027150248.1, forward strand.
TAAAAACCTTCAGGCCAGCCAAGAGCTCCAAAAGCAATGGCATGACCAGAAGGCTATTCTGATTCAGTACCAACCAGGGCAGAAAGTGTGGGTCTTGGAGCCTGTGGCCCCAATAGCACTCCAAGACAAATGGAGTGGACCCCACACTATTGTTGAGAAAAAGGGAGAAGTCACCTACTTAGTTGACTTAGGCACTGCCAGGAGTCCCCTTAGGGTGCTCCATGTCAATCGCCTGAAACCCTACTATGACAGGGCTGATCTCACCCTGCTCATGGCAACAGATGAAGGACAGGAAGAAGAGAGTGACCCTCTCCCTGATCTCTTCTCTTCCACAGAACAAGATGCTCTAGTGGAAGGTGTAGTTTTGGCAGATTTTCTGAACTCTTTTCTACTGTGCCAGGCACCACTTCTTGGTGTGAGCACACTATAGATACTGGAGACAGCTTGCCTTTCAAAAGTAAGATCTATAGGCAGCCTGACCATGTCAGAGACTGCATAAAACAAGAGGTTCAGAAAATGCTTGAACTGGGAGTGGTTGAGCACTCTGAAAGTCCATGGGCCTCTCCTGTGGTACTTGTACCAAAGCCTCATTCCAAAGATGGGAAAAGGGAAATTAGATTTTGTGTTGACTACAGAGGTCTCAACTAGTTTACTAAAACTGATGCTCACCCTATACCCAGGGCAGATGAGCTAATAGATACACTGGCATCTGCCAAGTATCTAAGCACCTTTGATTTGACTGCAGGGTATTGGCAGATCAAGTTATCAGAGGATGCAAAAGCAAAAACTGCATTTTCCACCATTGGAGGGCACTACCAATTCACAGTAATGCCCTTTGGTTTGAAAAATGCACCTGCCACTTTTCAGAGGTTGGTGAATACAGTCCTGCAAGGGTTGGAGGCTTTTAGTGCAGCATATCTAGATTATATAGCTGTCTTTAGCTCCACCTGGGATGATCTCCTGGTCAACCTGTGGAAAGTTTTGGAGGCCCTGCAAAAAGTAGGCCTCACTATCAAGGCTTCAAAGTGCCAGATAGGGCAGGGGAAAGTGGTTTATCTCGGACACCTGCTAGGTGGAGAACAGATTGCACCACTTCAGGGGAAAACCCAAACTATCATGGATTGGGTTCCCCCTTCAACTCAGACTCAGGTGAGAGCCTTTTTAGGCCTCACTGGTTACTACAGGAGGTTCATAAAGAACTATGGCTCCATAGCAGCCCCTCTTAATGACCTCACTTCAAAGAAAGTGCCTAAAAAGGCATTGTGGACAGCTAACTGTCAGAAAGCTTTTGAGGAGCTGAAGCAGGCCATGTGCTCTGCACCTGTCCTAGAAAGCCCCTGTTACTACAAAAAAATCATTGTCCAAACTGATGCATCTGAATTAGGGGTAGGGGCAGTCTTATCACAACTTAATTCTGAGGTCCAGGATCAACCTGTTGTTTTTATCAGCAGAAGGTTGACCACTAGAGGAAAGCGTTGGTCTGCCATAGAGAGGGAGGCCTTTGCTGTGGTCTGGGCACTGAAGAAGTTGCCCAGACCATACCTGTTTGGCACTCACTTCATTGTTCAGACAGACCACAAACCTCTACTTTGGCTAAAACAAATGAAAGGTGAAAACCCTAAATTGTTGAGGTGGTCCATATCCCTACAGGGAATGGACTATACAGTGGAACATGAGCTGGGAGTACCCACTCCAATGCAGATGGACTCTCCAGATATTTCCACTTAGACAATGAAGACTCATCAGGTCATGGCTAGTCTTAGTGTCCTTCGTTTGGGGGGGGGGGTTGTGTAGGAAAGTACCATCTTGCCTGGCATGTTACCCCCATATTTCACTGTATATATGTTGTTTTATTTGTATGTGTCACTGGGACCCTGCCAGCCGGGGCCCCAGTGCTCATAAGTGTGCCCTGTATGTGTTACCTGTGTTATGACTAACTGTCTCACTGAGGCTCTGCTAACCAGAACCTCAGTGGTTATGCTCTCTCATTTCTTTCCAAATTGTCACTAACAGGCTAGTGACCAATTTCACTAATTTACATTGGCATACTGGAACACCCTTATAATTCCCTAGTATATGGTACTGAGGTACCCAGGGTATTGGGGTTCCAGGAGATCCCTATGGGCTGCAGCATTTCTTTTGCCACCCATAGGGAGCTCTGACAATTCTTACACAGGCCTGCCACTGCAGCCTGAGTGAAATAACGTCCACGTTATTTCACAGCCATTTTCCACTGCACTTAAGTAACTTATAAGTCACCTATATGTCTAACCTTTACCTGGTAAGGGTTGGGTGCTAAGTTACTTAGTGTGTGGGCACCCTGGCACTAGCCAAGGTACCCCCACATTGTTCAGGGCAAATTCCCCGGACTTTGTGAGTGCGGGGACACCATTACACGCGTGCACTATACATATGTCACTACATATGTATAGTGTCACAATGGTAACTCCGAAGGTGGCCATGTAACATGTCTAAGCTCATGGAATTGTCACCCCAATGCCATCCTGGCATTGGGGAGACAATTCCATGATCCCCGAGTCTCTAGCACAGACCCGGGTACTGCCGGGTACTGCCAAACTACCTTTCCCTGGGTTTCACTGCAGCTGCTGCTGCTGCCAACCCCTCAGACAGGTTTCTGCCCTCCTGGGGTCCAGCCAGGCTTGGCCCAGGAAGGCAGAACAAAATACTTCCTCAGAGAGAGGGTGTTACACCCTCTCCCTTTGGAAAAAGGTGTCAGGGCTGGGGAGGAGTAGCCTTCCCCAGCCTCTGGAAATGCTTTGATGGGCACAGATGGTGCCCATCTCTGCATAAGCCAGTCTACACCGTTTCAGGGATCCCCCAGCCCTGCTCTGGTGCGAAACTGGACAAAGGAAAGGGCAGTGACCACTCCCCTGACCTGCACCTCCCCTGGGAGGTTCCCAGAGCTCCTCCCGTGTGCTCCAGACCTCTACCATCTTGGAAACAGAGGTGCTGCTGGCACACTGGATTGCTCTGAGTGGCCAGGGCCAGCAGGTGACGTCAGAGACTCCTTCTGATAGGCTCTTACCTGTGTTGCTAGCCTATCCTCCTTCCTAAGTAGCCAAACCTCCTTTTCTGGCTATTTAGGGTCTCTGCTTTGGGGAATTCTTTAGATAACGAATGCAAGAGCTCATCAGAGTTCCTCTGCATCTCTCTCTTCACCTTCTGCCACGGAATCGACCGCTGACTGCTAAGAAAGCCTGCAAAACCGCAACAAAGTAGCAAAGACGACTACTGCAACCTTGTATCGCTGATCCTGCCGCCTTCTTGACTGTTTTCCTGGCGGTGCATGTTGTGCAAGGAGCAAGGCAAGGGAATACTGTCAGGACTGCTCGTGCTGCACCCTCACCAAAGTGAAGGGGTGCAAGCGGGTACTGGGGTGACTCTTCATAGGACTGGTCGTGCTGCACACCTTTTGAAAATACAGGGTGCAAGCGGATTCTGGATTTGCCTATAAATGTACCGGAATGGGCATTAAGTGCTGGATAACGTCTGATGCCACCTTCTAGAGTACCATAGATGAAATAACAACACACTTATTAGATGACACTGGAAATAAATTAACTGTGGTGGGGAAAAAGGGAACATCTTCTGGTCACTGATACCAATGACAAGAACAATGACTAAAAAAAGAATGACAAGAGGATATGGCCTGCAGTGCTGAAAGCTATCTGAACCACGGTCACAGTAATATTATCGACAATTATATTAATACTGTTTGCAGACAAAACATACATACCATTTCTGGATGATAATAATTATGTTAATAAGAGTGGAAAACAGCATGTCAATGTATCAGAGGGAATGGAGACAGGGATATTAGGAGACGAGAAAAAGAGGGGACAGGTACCATGGAGTGAGAACAAGGAGATATATACAACACGTTTGTGCAAACAGTCAAGTTGTACGTAGAAACGGCAAATGTTTCAGACTGTTATGTATGTACCCATTTGCCCACGCACATCCAAACCGCCATGAATCATAGAGCCATTACACTTGGCAAGTATGTGGGGTGCAACGTGGTGAACATACTCACAGAGCAGCAGCTCCAGACACCTGTTAAGAGCAGCCAGAGAGTATACGGAAGGGACAGACCTTGAAATTCATCAGCATGTAGGGGGCTGACCCCTCAGCAGAGGGTCATCTGATCCTGGCCCAACTTCAGGGTACTAGGCAATTGGGCAGGGATACCAAAACGGTAGACGAGGAGGGGCAGGCGCCCAGTGACAGGTCTGCAGGAATTATGGGCACCCCATTCCTTAGATAGATGGATATAAGAAGGCACCATGGTGCATAAAATACACCAAGGGCTCCGCACCAGTAGAAAAGAAAATAGCAGAGAATGATAGAAAGTACCTGAGCCCTATCTTGAAATTCTCTGGACGTAATCCCCAGGTTGACCCCGTTGTCAGGAGGGTACCACTGATGCCAATGTCAACATACAAGTGGGCACCAGTGACCGCCTCAGCTATACCAACTTAGATAAGATAAGGGTGGGCCCCAAAAGGCTGTCTGTGGGTCTGTCAGGGCCCAGGGGTTTTTCCTTTGTGTGTGGCAATAACACCTACTTCAGACTACTGGTTGGATGGCGAGGTACCTTCTACCCAGCACTGGTGTTGCCATGCATAATACATGTAACTAGCCTGTCCTAGATAACATATCTAACACACAGGCAGAAACGCAAAAAGAGAACCCCTTCTTGGATAGACCAGGTATTGGCAGTAATGGGAGTGATAGTGCCACCACTAGAAGTTATGCATTCTGAAAATAAAAAACACAGACTGGCCGGGCTGGTTGAGACATTGGCAGAACTCCACAGCGACAGCTCTGGGAAATATCACAGAGGAGCTCACCGACTTAAGAGCTGTCAGAACAGAATGGCATTAGACATCATCCTCACAAAGGATGGTGGGGTATGTGACGTGATCCATCAGTAATGCTGTTTATATACCGGACAATAGTGGCAACATCAATAAAGCAATAGGAAATATAAGGGAAGTAGATGAAGAGTGTAGGAAAGTACCATCTTGCCTGGCATGTTACCCCTATTTTTCACTGTATGTATGTTGTTTTAGCCCTTGTATCACTGGGATCCTGCCAGGCAGGACCCCAGTGCTCATAATGTGTGCCCTGTATGTGTTCCCTGTGTGGTGCCTATCTGTATCACTGAGGCTCTGCTAACCAGAACCTCAGTGTTTATGCTCTCTATGCTTTCTAAATTTGTCACTGCAGGCTAGTGACTAAATTTACCAATTCTCATTGGCACACTGGTACACCCATATAATTCCCTTGTATATGGTACTGAGGGACCCAGGGTATTGGGGTTCCAGGAGATACCTATGGGCTGCAACATTTCTTTTGCCACCCATAGAGAGCTCAGACAATTCTTACACAGGCCTGCCACTGCAGCCTGAGTGAAATAACGTCCATGTTATTTCACAGCCATTTTACACTGCACATAAGTAACTTATAAGTCACCTAAATGTCTAACCTTCACTTAGTGAAGGTTGGGTGCAAAGTTACTTAGTGTGTGGGCACCCTGGCACTAGCCAAGGTGCCCCCACATCGTTCAGGGCTAATTCCCTGGACTTTGTGAGTGCGGGGACACCATTACACGCGTGCACTATACATAGGTCACTACCTATGTACAGCGTCACAATGGTAACTCCGAACATGGCCATGTAACATGTCTAAGATCATGGAATTGTCACCCCAATGCCATTCTGGCATTGGGGGGACAATTCCATGATCCCCCGGGTTGTAGTGAATCCTAGTTCGTTTTAATGGGAAAGCAGGAATTAGCTTAGCCTTTGGCTTGTAGACTTGTGCCCCCGTCACCTAGTGACTTTTAACCTACTTAGCTTGCTCTGTCTTAGCCCATTTAATTATTTATTTCCTCTAAGATGGCTGCCTTGTTTATAGTTAGGCCACTTGTTATGAGTTACATTATCAAGCACCAAAGACAAACAAACAGTAGGTGTTCACACTTAGGGATTTTCCCTCTCTATACTTTCGAGGGATTGTTGATATTAATTGCCGTCCCAAGCATGCCTGTTATACACCTATGTCAGGGGACCTAGTAGATCTGTAAAAATACATCACACTTTAGACAGATAATCAGAGGGATTCCGACCAGAGGGCATCGCCACCATCGCTGATACCGATGCTGCAGTCATCTTGACGCTGACCCAGTCTTCGTTCCCTGCAGAGTCTGAGATAGAGACCTCATTCCAAGGTAACAAGGGTTGGGGGCTCCTCTCATGGACACAGCATTGGCAGGTTAGGTTTGACGAACCCGGCTCTCCTTTAGGTAGGAGGTTAAGCCTTTTTCTTAGGATAGTAGGGAATCTTACATCTCATATATCTTTTCTATGTATTGCAAAATGGTGGGGGTCTTCGTAACAATGACTCTTGTCTTCACAATACTGTTACTTGCTATATTCATTATCCTAGTCATTGCAGTCCATGCAACTTATCGCAAATTGCAGTTATGTTAAATAAAAAGCTATTATAACTTTACTGCATCTGTGTCATTGCCTGTGTTTGTATGAGACATAATATATCTGTGAGAAAAGGGTAATCTCTGTTTAACCACGACACTCCCTGCGATGTCTTATTTTTGTGTCCATGCGTAAACGGCTGCCATAAATCACCTTTTACTATTGTGTTTCTGGCGAGGTGCTGCTAGTGAGCCGGTAAGGTTGGGATAACAGTTGCGACTTGTTGTAGGAAAGACACAGTTGCCTACAAACAAAAGTACTGTCATCCTTAAACCAGCAGTCTTGCCCAGAGAAAGAGTCCAAACTACGACAGGGTCTCTAGCACAGAACCCGGGTACTGCCAAACTGTCTTTCCGGGGTCTCCGCTGCAGCTGCTGCTGCTGCCAACCCCTCAGACAGGTTTCTGCCCTCCTGGGGTCCAGACAGCCCTGGCCCAGGAAGGCAGAACAAAGGATTTCCTCTGAGAGAGGGTGTAACACCCTCTCCCTTTGGAAATAGGTGTGAAAGCTGGGGAGGAGTAGCCTCCCCCAGCCTCTGGAAATACTTTGATGGGCACAGATGGTGCCCATCTCTGCATAAGCCAGTCTACACCGGTTCAGGGATCCCCCAGCCCTGCTCTGGCACGAAACTGGACAAAGGAAAAGGGAGTGACCACTCCCCTGACCTGCACCTCCCAGGGGAGGTGCCCAGAGTTCCTCCAGTGTGTCCCAGACCTCTGCCATCTTGGAAACAGAGGTGTTTGTGGCACACTGGACTGCTCTGAGTGGCCAGTGCCAGCAGGTGACGTCAGAGACTCCTTCTGATAGGCTCTTACCTCTCTTGATAGCCAATCCTCCTTCCTAGGTAGCCAAACCTCCTTTTCTGGCTATTTAGGGTCTCTGCTTTGCGGATCTCACCAGATAACGAATGCAAGAGCTCACCAGAGTTCCTCTGCATCTCCCTCTTCACCTTCTGCCAAAGGATCGACCGCTGACTGCTCAGGACGCCTGCAAAACCACAACAAAGTAGCAAGACGACTACTAGCAACCTTGTATCGCTTCATCCTGCCGGCTTTCTCGACTGTTTCCAGGTGGTGCATGCTCTGGGGGTAGCCTGCCTCCTTTCTGCACCAGGAGCTCTGAAGAAATCTCCCGTGGGTCGACTGAATCTTCCCCCTGCAACCGCAGGCAACAAAAGACTGCATCACCGGTCCTTTGGGTCCCCTCTCAGCACGACGAGCGTGGTCACTGGAACTCAGCAACTCTGTCCAAGTGACTCCCACAGTCCAGTGACTCTTCAGTCCAAGTTTGGTGGAGGTAAGTCCTTGCCTTCCCACGCTAGACTGCATTGCTGGGTACCGCATGATTTACAGCTGCTCCGGCTCCTGTGCACTCTTCCAGGATTTCCTTCATGCACAGCCAAGCCTGGCTCCCCGACACTCTAACCTGCAGTGCATAACATTCTGAGTTGTCCTCCGGCTTTGTGGGACTCCCTTTTGTGACTTCGGGTGGACTCTGGTTCACTTTTCTTCTAAGTGCCTGTCCAGGTGCTTCTGTGGGTGCTGCCTGCTTCTGTGAGGGCTCCCTGACTTGCTGGGCACCTCCTCTGTCTCCTCATCCAAGTGGCGACATCCTGGTCCCTCCTGGGACATAGCAGCATCCAAAAACCCCACCCGCAAACCTTGAAGCTAGCAAGGCTTGTTTGTGGTCTTTCTGCGTGGGAACACCTCTGCAAGCTTCTTCACTACGTATGACATCCATCCGTCAGAGGGGAAGTTCCTAGTCCTCTTCGTTCTTGCAGAACACCAAGCTTCTTCCAACAGGTGGCAGCTTTCTTGCACCCTCAGCTGGCATTTTTTGGGCTCCTGCCCACTCTCTACACTGTCGCGACTCTTGGACTTGGTCCCCTTGTCTTACAGGTACTCAGGTCCGGAAATCCACTGTTGTTGCATTTCTGGTGTTTGTTCTCCTTGCAGAATCCCCCTATCACGAGTTCTGTGCTCTCTGGGGGTAGTAGATGCACTTTACACCTACCTTACAGGGTCTTGGGGTGGGCTATTTTTCTAACCCTCACTGTTTTCTTACAGTCTCAGCAACCCTCTACAAGCTCACATAGGTTTGGGGTCCATTTGTGGTTCGCATTCCACTTTTGGAGTATATGGTTTGTGTTGCCCCTATACCTATGTGCTCCTATTGCAATCTACTGTAACTTTACATTGCTTGCATTACTTCCTTTTTCTATTATCTGCATAATTTTATTTTGTCTACATATATCTTGTGTATATTTCTTATCCTCATACTGAGGGTACTCACTGAGATACTTTTGGCATATTGTCTTAAAAATAAAGTACCTTGATTTTTAGTATATCTGTGTATTGTGTTTTCTTATGATATTGTGCATATGACACAAGTGGTATAGTAGGAGCTTTACATGTCTCCTAGTTCAGCCTAAGCTGCTTTGCCATAGCAACACCTCTTCTACACTAATAAGGGATAACTGGACCTGGAACAAGGTGTAAGTACCTCTGGTACCCACTACAAGCCAGGCCAGCCTGCTACATTGGTTGTGCAGCGGTGGGATAAGTACTTGTAACTACCTACCACTGTGTCATTGTGTACTTTTCATAAGAAGATAATATACAAAACAATTTCAGTGTATGTACACTTAACCAAAATGTTTTACTTTTCTCCAATTACACTTTCTACTAAGTGCTGAAAAGTACTCTAAAACTTCTAAAAGTTTCCAATAAGTTTGAAAAAGTTTTTTTTTCTCTGTTCTTTAAAAAGTTCTGAAACGTTTTCTTTCTTCTCACTGTCTCTAAACCTTCTTTTATCATGTCTGCTGTAGAGTCTGCTCTTAAAATGGTCAATACTACCTATGACAATTTAAATTTCAAGAGCCTAATGAGTCTCTGCTTAGATAGAGGTTTAGTGATAGGAAAGAACCCTACAAGAGAGTTTCTGTATAACATGCTCATTGTGAATGATGAGTCCCTAGCTGGCACTTCAAATGAGAAGTTAATAGATAGCTCCCATTCTGACTCAGGGGAACTCCTTGAGGGAGGTGGGGAGGGTTCTGTTCCAAATCTGCCCTTTAGCAGACCACATAGCAATGCTGGTAGTAATAGGAGCTACCATCATAGTAGGGGTGTTTTTATTCCTTAGAGTCCAAGCTGTTAGGGACAGATCTCCCTCTGTTGTTTCCAATTTGTCCTCAGTGTCCAAGCATTCCCAACCCACCCACCATGAAGACAACATGTTAGAAAGGGAACTCAAAAAGTTGAGAGTGGAAGAGACCAGACTGAAGCTTAAACAGCAACAGCTGGCTCTAGACAAGGAATCCCTAGACCTGGAGAAGGAGAGACAGAGATTGGGGTTAGGACCCCATGGTGGCAGCAGCAGTATTCCTGATAGTAATCCTGTTAAAGAGCATGAGTCCAGGAATCTGCACAAGATAGTTCCCCCTTACAAGGAGGGGGATGACATCAACAAGTGGTTTGCTGCACTTGAGAGGGCCTGTATGGTACAGGGGTCCCTCAAAGGCAGTGGTCTGCTATATTGTGGCTACTTTTCAATGGAAAGGGTAGGGATAGGCTCCTTACTGTTAGAGAAAGTGATGCTAACAATTTTGCAGTTTTGAAGGATGCACTCTTGGATGGATTTGGCTTAACCACTGAACAATACAGGATTAAGTTCAGAGACACCAGAAAAGAGTCCCCACAAGACTGGATAGACTTTGTTGACTGTTCAGTGAAGGCCTTGGAAGAGTGGTTAGATGGCAGTAAAGTTCCTGACTATGAAAGCCTGTATAATCTTATTCTGAGAGAGCATATTCTGAATTACTGTGTGTCTGATTTGTTACACCAATATCTAGTGGACTCAGATCTGACCTCTCCCCAAGAATTGGGAAAGAAGGCAGACAAATGGGTCAGAACAAGAGTGAACAGAAAAGTTCATACAGGGGTTGACAAGGATGGCAAGAAGAAAGATGGTGAGAAATCTCAGGATAAGCATGGGGATAAGGGTAAAACCAAAGATCCTTCTTCAAATCCTAAACACTCTTCAGGGGGTGGGGATAAATCAAATTCTTCCTCTTCTTCACAACATACACACATTAAAAAGCCTTGGTGCTATGTGTGTAAACATAAAGGCCATTGGCAAGGGGATAAGTCCTGTCCAGGTAAACCCCCCCCTGAGCCAACCATCACTAATACATCAAACTCTAGTGCCCCTAGCAGTAGTGGTAATAGTGGTGGGACTGCTGGCAACAGTCAAAGTATGGGTGTAGTTGGGTTCAATTATGGGTCCATCATAGAAACTGGGGTAGTGTAGGAGGCTGGACTGGCTTGTAGTGAGTACCAAGGGGTACTTGCACCTTGCACCAGGCCCAGTTATCCCTTATTAGTGTATAGGGTGTCTAGCAGCATAGGCTGATAGATAATGGTAGCTTAGCAGAGCAGCTTAGGCTGAACTAGGAGACGAGTGAAGCTCCTACAGTACCACTTAGTGTCACTTGCACAATATCATAAGAAAACACAATACACAGATATACTAAAAATAAAGGTACTTTATTTTTATGACAATATGCCAAAGTATCTCAGTGAGTACCCTCAGTATGAGGATAGCAATTATACACAAGTTATATGTACACAATACCAAAAATATGCAGTATAGTCTTAGAAAACAGTGCAAACAACGTATAGTTACAATAGGATGCAATGGGAACACATAGGGATAGGGGCAACACAAACCATATACTCCAAAAGTGGAATGCGAGCCACGAATGGACCCCAAACCTATGTGACCTTGTAGAGGGTTGCTGGGACTATTAGAAAATAGTAAGGGTTAGGAAAATAGCCCTCCCCAAGACCCTGAAAAGTGAGTGCAAAGTGCACTAAAGTTCCCCAAAGGACAAAGAAGTCGTGATAAGGGAATACTGCAGGAAAGACACAAACCAGCAATGCAACAACGATGGATTTCCAAACGAGGGTACCTGTGGAACAAGGGGACCAAGTCCAAAAGTCACAAGCAAGTCGGAGATTTGCAGATGCCCAAGAAATGCCAACGGTGGATGCAAAGAAGCTGCTACTGGACAGTAGAAACTTAGGATTCTGTAAGAACGACAAGGGCTAGAAACTTCCCCTTTGGAGGATGAATCCCCGACGCCGTGCAGAGTTGTGCAGAAGTGTTTTCCTGTGGAAATACAGCCAACAAGCCTTGCTAGTTGCAAATTGTGCAAAAAAAGTTTTTGGATGCTGCTGTGGCCCAGTAGGAACCAGGATGTCGCCAATTGCGTCTGGAGACAGAGGGGACGTAGAGCAAGACAAAGAGCCATCTCAGCAGCAGGTAGCACCCGCAGAAGTGCCAGAAACAGGCACTACAAGGATGCGTGAAACGGTGCTTGCTGAAGTTGCACAAAGGAGTCCCACGTCGCCGGAGACCAACTTAGAAAGTTGTGCAATGCAGGTTAGAGTGCCGTGGACCCAGGCTTGGCAGTGCACTAAGGATTTCTGCCGGAAGTGCACAGGGGCCGGAGTAGCTGCAAAAGTCGTGGTTCCCAGCAATGCAGTCTGGCGTGGGGAGGCAAGGACTTACCTCCACCAAACTTGGACTGAAGAGTCACTGGACTGTGGGAGTCACTTGGACAGAGTTGCTGGATTCAAGGGACCTCGCTCGTTGTGCTGAGAGGCGACCCAAGGGACCGGTAATGCAGCTTTTTGGTGCCTGCAGTAGCAGGGGGAAGATTCCGTCGACCCACAGGAGATTTCTTCGGAGCTTCTAGTGCAGAGAGGAGGCAGACTACCCCCACAGCATGCACCACCAGGAAAACAGTCAAGAAGGCGGCAGGATCAGCGTTACAGAGTTGCAGTAGTCGTCTTTGCTACTTTGTTGCAGTTTTGCAGGCTTCCAGCGCGGTCAGCAGTCGATTCCTTGGCAGAAGGTGAAGAGAGAGATGCAGAGGAACTCTGATGAGCTCTTGCATTCGTTATCTAAAGTTTCCCCAGAGACAGAGACCCTAAATAGCCAGAAAAGAGGGTTTGGCTACCTAGGAGAGAGGATAGGCTAGCAACACCTGAAGGAGCCTATCAGAAGGAGTCTCTGACGTCACCTGGTGGCACTGGCCACTCAGAGCAGTCCAGTGTGCCAGCAGCACCTCTGTTTCCAAGATGGCAGAGGTCTGGAGCACACTGGAGGAGCTCTGGACACCTCCCAGGGGAGGTGCAGGTCAGAGGAGTGGTCACTCCCCTTTCCTTTGTCCAGTTTCGCGCCAGAGCAGGGCTAAGGGGTCCCTGAACCGGTGTAGACTGGCTTATGCAGAATTGGGCACAAATGTGCCCAAGAAAGCATTTCCAGAGGCTGGGGGAGGCTACTCCTCCCCTGCCTTCACACCATTTTCCAAAGGGACAGGGTGTAACACCCTCTCTCAGAGGAAGTCCTTTCTTCTGCCATCCTGTGACAAGCCTGGCTTGACCCCAGGAGGGCAGAAACCTGTCTGAGGGGTTGGCAGCAGCTGCAGTGAAACCCCAGGAAAGGCAGTTTGGCAGTACCAGGGTCTGTGCTACAGACCACTGGGATCATGGAATTGTGCCAACTATGCCAGGATGGCATAGAGGGGGCAATTCCATGATCATAGACATGTTACATGGCCATATTCGGAGTTACCATTGTGAAGCTACATATAGGTAGTGACCTATATGTAGTGCACGCGTGTAATGGTGTCCCCGCACTCACAAAGTCCGGGGAATTGGCCCTGAACAATGTGGGGGCACCTTGGCTAGTGCCAGGGTGCCCTCACACTAAGTAACTTTGCACCTAACCTTTACCAGGTAAAGGTTAGACATATAGGGTGACTTATAAGTTACTTAAGTGCAGTGTAAAATGGCTGTGAAATAACGTGGACGTTATTTCACTCAGGCTGCAGTGGCAGGCCTGTGTAAGAATTGTCAGAGCTCCCTATGGGTGGCAAATGAAATGCTGCAGCCCATAGGGATCTCCTGGAACCCCAAATACCCTGGGTACCTTAGTACCATATACTAGGGAATTATAAGGGTGTTCCAGTAAGCCAATGTAAATTGGTAAAATTGGTCACTAGCCTGTTAGTGACAATTTGAAAGAAATGAGAGAGCATAACCACTGAGGTTCTGATTAGCAGAGTCTCAGTGAGACAGTTAGTCACTACACAGGTAACACATTCAGGCACACTTATGAGCACTGGGGCCCTGGAGAACAGGGTCCCAGTGACACATACAACTAAAACAACATATATACAGTGAAAAATGGGGGTAACATGCCAGGCAAGATGGTACTTTCCTACACAACCCCCCCCCCCCCAAACGAAGGACAATAAGACTAGCCATGACCTGATGAGTCTTCATTGTCTAAGTGGAAATATCTGGAGAGTCCATCTGCATTGGAGTGGCTACTCCCAGGTCTATGTTCCACTGTATAGTCCATTCCCTGTAGGGATATGGACCACCTCAACAATTTAGGATTTTCACCTTTCATTTGTTTTAGCCAAAGTAGAGGTTTGTGGTCTGTCTGAACAATGAAGTGAGTGCCAAACAGGTATGGCCTCAACTTCTTCAGTGCCCAGACCACAGCAAAGGCCTCCCTCTCTATGGCAGACCAACGCTTTTCTCTAGGGGTCAACCTCCTACTAATAAAAGCAACAGGTTGATCCTGGCCCTCAGAATTAAGTTGTGATAGGACTGCCCCTACTCCTAATTCAGATGCATCAGTCTGGACATAGAATATTTTAGAGTAACAAGGGCTTTTCAGGACAGGTGCAGAGCACATGGCCTGCTTCAGCTCCTCAAAAGCTTTCTGACAGTTTGCTGTCCATAATACCTTTTTAGGCATTTTCTTGGAAGTGAGGTCATTAAGAGGGGCTGCAATGGAGCCATAGTTCTTAATGAACCTCCTGTAATACCCAGTGAGGCCTAGGAAGGCTCTCACCTGAGTCTGAGTAGTAGGGGGAACCCAATCAATAATTGTTTGGATTTTCCCCTGTAGTGGTGCAATCTGTTCTCCACCAACAAGGTGTCCCAGATAAACCACCTTACCCTGCCCTATCTGGCACTTTGAAGCCTTGATAGTGAGGCCTGCCTTTTGCAGGGCCTCCAAAACTTTCCATAGGTGGACCAGGTGATCATCCCAGCTGGAGCTAAAGACAGCTATATCGTCCAGATTTGCTGCACTGAAAGCTTCTAGCCCTTGCAGGACTGTGTTCACCAACCTCTGAAAAGTGGCAGGTGCATTTTTCAATCCAAAAGGCATTCCTGTGAATTGGTAATGTCCTCCAATGGTTGAAAATGCAGTTTTAGGTTTTGCATCTTCTGATAATTTGATCTGCCAATACCCTGCAGTCAAGTCAAAAGTGCTTAGATACTTGGCAGATGCCAGTGTGTCTATGAGCTCATCTGCCCTGGGTATAGGGTGAGCATCAGTTTTGGTTACCAAGTTGAGACCTCTGTAGTCTACACAAAACCGCATTTCCTTCTTTCCATCTTTGGAATGGGGTTTTGGTACAAGTACCACAGGAGAAGCCCATGGACTTTCAGAGTGCTCAACCACTCCCAGTTCTAACATTTTCTGTACCTCTTGCTTTAAGCAGTCCCTGACATGGTCAGGCTGCCTATAGATCTTACTTTTGACAGGCAAGCTGTCTCCAGTATCTATAGTGTGCTCACACCAAGAAGTGGTACCTGGCACAGTACAGAAGAGTTCAGAGAATTGATCTAGGATTTTTATGCAATGGTCTTTCTGCTCAGCAGTAAGACAATCAGCCAAAACTACACCTTCCACAAGAACATCTTGTTCTGTGGAAGAGAAGAGATCAGGTAGAGGATCACTGTCTTCTTCCTGTCCCTCATCAGTTGCCATGAGCAGGGTGAGATCAGCCCTGTCATAGTAGAGTTTCAGGCGGTTGACATGGAGCACCCTAAGGGGACTCCTGGCAGTGCCTAAGTCAACCAAGTAGGTGACTTCACCCTTTTTCTCAACAATTGTGTGGGGTCCACTCCATTTATCTTGGAGTGCTCTTGGTGCCACAGGCTCCAAGACCCACACTTTCTGTCCTGGTTGGTACTGAACTAAAACAGCCTTCTGATCATGCCATTACTTCTGGAGCTCTTGGCTGGCCTGAAGGTTTTTACTGGCCTTTTTCATATACTCAGCCATCCTTGATCTGAGGCCAAGTACATAGTCCACAATATCTTGTTTTGGAGCTTTTAGAGGTTGTTCCCAACCCTCCTTGACAAGTATGAGTGGACCCCTAACAGGGTGTCCAAAAAGAAGTTCAAAGGGGCTAAAGCCCACTCCTTTCTGGGGTACCTCCCTGTAGGCAAAAAGGAGGCATGGTAGAAGGATATCCCATCTCCTGCGGAGTTTTTCAGGGAGACCCATAATCATGCCTTTGAGAGTTTTGTTAAATCTCTCCACCAGTCCATTAGTTTGTGGATGATAGGGTGTAGTGAACCTATAAGTCACACCACACTCCTTCCACATGGCCTTTAAGTATGCAGACATGAAATTGCTTCCCCTGTCTGATACTACTTCCTTTGGGAAGCCCACCCTGGAAAATATTCCCAGGAGGGCCTTTGCCACTGCAGGTGCTGTAGTGGTCCTTAAAGGAATTGCTTCAGGATATCTTGTGGCATGGTCCACTACCACTAAAATAAACCTATTGCCTGAAGCAGTAGGAGGGTCAAGGGGGCCAACTATGTCAACCCCTACCCTTTCAAAGGGAACCCCAACCACAGGCAGTGGAATAAGGGGTGCCTTTGGAGTTCCACCTGTCTTGCCACTGGCTTGACAGGTTTCACAGGACTTACAAAATTATTTTGTGTCCTCAGACATTCTAGGCCAATGAAACAAGGGAACAAGCCTGTCCCATGTTTTCATCTGTCCTAGATGCCCAGCTAGGGGAATGTCATGAGCCAGTGTTAGGAGGAACTTTCTGTACTCCTGTGGAATCACTAATCTCCTGGGAGCTCCAGGTTTAGGATCCCTTGCCTCAGTGTACAAGAGGTTGTCCTCCCAGTAGACTCTGTGAGAGTCACTGACATCCCCATTAGCCTGTTTGACAGCTTGCTGTCTCAGACCCTCTAATGTGGGACATGTCTGCTGTGCCACACTCAGCTCCTCTCTGGCAGGCCCCCCTTCACCCAAAAGCTCAGCAGTGTCTGCTTCCAGCTCCTCTGGTGTAGGTGCTGCACAGGGAGGGAATTCTTCTTCCGCAGAAGTAGAATCCACTGTAGAGGGAGGGATAGTAGGTAGTGCTTTACTTCTACTAGCCCTAGCTTTAGGGAGCACTTGGTCCATTGTTCCAGGATCGAAGCTTCCCTGTCCTTTTTGCTTTTTGGCCTGAGCCCTGGTTAAAGCAAAAATATGCCCTGGGATGCCCAGCATTGCTGCATGGGCCTCCAACTCCACCTCTGACAAAGCTGATGTCTCCAAATAATTTCCTAGTAGGCAGTCTACAGGTAAATCTGTGGCTACCACAACTTTCTTTGGACCAGTAACCCCCCCCCAGTTGAGATTTACAACAGCCATGGGGTGGCTAAGTGTGTTGTTGTGGGCATCGGTTACTTGGTACTGGTGACCAAGTAGGTGTTGTTCAGGGTGGACCAGCTTCTCTATGACCATAGTCACACTGGCCCCAGTGTCCCTGTAGGCCTGAACCTCAACACCATTTATTAGGGGTAGTTGCTTGTACTTATCCATGTTAAGGGGACAAGCAATCAACGTGGCTAAATCAATAGCCCCCTCAGAGACTAACACAGCCTCTGTGGTCTCCCTAATCAGACCAACCCCAAAAAAGTTACCAATAGGGAGCCCAGCTACTACCTTGGATTGGCTATTAGTAGGTTTGCTCCCACCACCACTGCTATTAGTAGGGACACTAGGTGTAGCAGTAGGGGTTGTAGTGGTAGGAGGCTTGGTGCTTTTCTTTGGACAACTGGGATCTGTTGTCCAATGGCCTTTTATTTTACATAAATAGCACCATGGTTTCTTTTCCTTGTTTTGATTAGAAGAGGATTTGGGCCCACCACCCCCACCAGAGTTTTTTTGTGGGCCTGATGAAGACTCATTTTTAGATTTGTCCCCACCCTTCTCAGAAGACTTACCATCCTTCTTCTTATTGCCATCTTTGTCACCCCCTGTATGAACTTTTCTGTTCACCCTTGTTCTGACCCATTTGTCTGCCTTCTTTCCCAATTCTTGGGGAGAGGTCAGACCAGAGTCCACCAAGTACTGGTGCAACAAATCAGACACACAATTATTAAGAATATGCTCTCTCAGGATCAAGTTATACAGGCTGTCATAATCAGTAACTTTACTGCCATGTAACCACCCCTCCAAGGCCTTCACTGAATGGTCAACAAAATCAACCCAGTCTTGTGAAGACTCCTTTTTGGTCTCTCTGAACTTTATCCTGTATTGTTCAGTGGTTAAGCCATAACTATCCAGGAGTGCATTCTTAAGAACTGTAAAATTATTGGCATCACTTTCTTTCACAGTAAGGAGCCTATCCCTACCTTTTCCACTAAATGATAGCCATAGGATAGCAGCCCACTGCCTTTGAGGGACATCCTGTACAACACAGGCCCTCTCAAGTGCAGCAAACCACTTGTTAATGTCATCCCCCTCCTTATAAGGGGGAACTATCTTGTGCAGATTCCTTTAATCATGCTCTCTTGCAGGATGACTATGGGGAATACTGCTGCTGCCACCATGGGTTTCTAAACCCAATTTCTGTCTCTCCTTCTCTACTTCTAAGGTCTGTCTATCCAAATCCAGCTGTTGCTTCTTGAGCTTCAGTCTGGTTTGTTCCACTCTCAATCTATTGAGCTCCCTTTCTAACAATCTGTCTTCAGGGTGGGTGGGAGGGACATTCCTAGACACAGATGTATGGTGAGAATGGACAGAAGAGACCTGTCCCTTACAGAAGGCACCCTAACAGCTTGGCTAACAGTATAATGTGAGAGCACACCATCTGTATGGTGTGATTCAACATCTGTACCAACTATGCTAGACTGTCTAGTAATGGGCAGGCTGAGAAGTTTCTTTCCTGAATCTTTTCCTGGGGGAGTCCCTGGATCAGATTGGGAACCATTTGCTGCTTTTTCAACAGATGTGGCCCCTAAGGCCTTATCTTGTTCTCTAAGCATATTAAGCAACAATTCCAAAGAAGGATTCTTCCCTACACTCAAACCTCTCTCTATGCAGAGACTCCTTGCTCCTTTCCAGCTAAGGTGATCATATGCAATCTTGGACAGATCAACATTTTGGCCTGTGCCAGACATTTTCTAGAGAGAGTAAAAGTGATAGAAAAAGGGAAAAAAGTTTTCAGAACTTTTAGAAAGACAGAAAAAAAAGGGCCCAGTGCTCATAGTGAAAACCCTATGTTTTCAGTATGTTTGTTATGTGTCACTGGGACCCTGCTAGTCAGGACCCCAGTGCTCATAAGTTTGTGGCCTATTTGTGTGTGTTCCCTGTGTGGTGCCTAACTGTCTCACTGAGGCTCTGCTAACCAGAACCTCAGTGGTTATGCTCTCTCTGTACAAATTGTCACTAACAGGCTAGTGACCAATTTTACCAATTCACATTGGCATACTGGAACACCCTTATAATTCCCTAGTATATGGTACTAAGGTACCCAGGGTATTGGGGTTCCAGGAGATCCCTATGGGCTGCAGCATTTCTTTTGCCACCCATAGGGAGCTCTGACAATTCTTACACAGGCCTGCCACTGCAGCCTGAGTGAAATAATGCACACATTATTTCACAGCCATTTTCACTGCACTTAAGTAACTTATAAGTCACCTATATGCCTAACCTTTACCTGGTAAAGGTTAGGTGCAAAGTTACTTTGTGTGTGGGCACCCTGGCACTAGCCAAGGTGCCCCCACATTGTTCAGGGCAAATTCCCCGGACTTTGTGAGTGCGGGGACACCATTACACGCGTGCACTACACATAGGTCAATACATATGTGTAGCTTCACAATGGTAACTCCGAATATGGCCATGTAACATGTCTATGATCATGGAATTGCCCCCTCTATGCCATCCTGGCATTGTTGGCACAATCCCATGATCCCAGTGGTCTGTAGCACAGACCCTGGTACTGCCAAACTGCCTTTTCAGGGGTTTCACTGCAGCTGCTGCCAACCCCTCAGACAGGTTTCTGCCCCCCTGGGTTCAAGCCAGGCTTGTCCCAGGATGGCAGAACAAAGGACTTCCTCTGAAAGAGGGTGTTACACCCTCTCCCTTTGGAAAATGGTGTGAAGGCAGGGGAGGAGTAGCCTCCCCCAGCCTCTGGAAATGCTTTCATGGGCACATTTGGTGCCCATTTCTGCATAAGCCAGTCTACACCAGTTCAGGGACCCCTTAGCCCTGCTCTGGCGCGAAACTGGACAAAGAAAAGGGGAGTGACCACTCCCCTGACCTGCACCTCCCCTACGAGGTGTCCAGAGCTCCTCCAGTGTGCTCCAGACTTCTGCCATCTTGGAAACAGAGGTGCTGCTGGCACACTGGACTGCTCTGAGTGGCCAGTGCCAGCAGGTGACGTCAGAGACTCCTTCTGATAGGCTCTGTGAGAAAGTAGCCTCTTTCTAGCCTTGTTACCCCCACTTTTGGCCTGTTTGTGAGTGTATGTCAGGGTGTTTTCACTGTCTCACTGGGATCCTGCTACCAGGGCCCAGTGCTCATAGTGAAAACCCTATGTTTTCAGTATATTTATTATGTGTCACTGGGACCCTGCTAGCCAGGACCCCAGTGCTCATACGTTTGTGGCCTATATGTATGTGTTCCCTGTGTGATGCCTAACTGTCTCACTGAGGCTCTGCTAACCAGAACCTCAGTGGTTATGCTCTCTCATTTCTTTCAAATTGTCACTAACAGGCTAGTGACCAATTTTACCAATTTACATTGGCTTACTGGAACACCCTTATAATTCCCTACTATATGGTACTGAGGTACCCAGGGTATTGGGGTTCCAGGAGATCCCTATGGGCTGCAGCATTTCTTTTGCCACCCATAGGGAGCTCTGACAATTCTTACACAGGCCTGCCACTGCAGCCTGAGTGAAATAACGTCCACGTTATTTCACAGCCATTTTACACTGCACTTAAGTAACTTATAAGTCACCTATATGTCTAACCTTTACCTGGTAAAGGTTAGGTGCAAAGTTACTAAGTGTGAGGGCACCCTGGCACTAGCCAAGGTGCCCCCACATTGTTCAGGGCCAATTCCCTGAACTTTGTGAGTGCAGGGACACCATTACACGCGTGCACTACATATAGGTCACTACCTATATGTAGCTTCACAATGGTAACTCCGAATATGGCCATGTAACATGTCTAAGATCATGGAAGTGCCCCCTCTATGCCATCCTGGCATTGTTGGCACAATTCCATGATCCCAGTGGTCTGTAGCACAGACCCTGGTACTGCCAAACTGCCTTTTCTGGGGTTTCACTGCAGCTGCTGCCAACCCCTCAGACAGGTTTCTGCCCCCCTGGGGTCAAGCCAGGCTTGTCCCAGGATGGCAGAACAAAGGACTTCCTCTGAGAGAGGGTGTTACACCCTCTCCCTTTGGAAAATGGTGTGTAGGCAGGGGAGGAGTAGCCTCCCCCAGCCTCTGGAAATGCTTTCTTGGGCACATTTGTGCCCAATTCTGCATAAGCCAGTCTACACCGGTTCAGGGACCCCTTAGCCCTGCTCTGGCGCGAAACTGGACAAAGGAAAGGGGAGTGACCACTCCCCTGACCTGCACCTCCCCTGGGAGGTGTCCAGAGCTCCTCCAGTGTGCTCCAGACCTCTGCCATCTTGGAAACAGAGGTGCTGCTGGCACACTGGACTGCTCTGAGTGGCCAGTGCCACCAGGTGACGTCAGAGACTCCTTCTGATAGGCTCCTTCAGGTGTTAGTAGCCTATCCTCTCTCTTAGGTAGCCAAACCCTCTTTTCTGGCTATTTAGGGTCTCTGTCTCTGGGGAAACTTTAGATAACGAATGCAAGAGCTCATCAGAGTTCCTCTGCATCTCTCTCTTCACCTTCTGCCAAGGAATCGAATGCTGACCGCGCTGGAAGCCTGCAAAACTGCAACATAGTAGCAAAGACGACTACTGCAACTCTGTAACGCTGATCCTGCCGCCTTCTCGACTGTTTTCCTGGTGGTGCATGCTGTGGGGGTAGTCTGCCTCCTCTCTGCACTAGAAGCTCCGAAGAAATCTCCTGTGGGTCGACGGAATCTTCCCCCTGCTACCGCAGGCACCAAAAAGCTGCATTACCAGTCCCTTGGGTCTCCTCTCAGCACGACGAGCGAGGTCCCTCGAATCCAGCAACTCTGTTCCAGTGACTCGCATAGTCCAGTGACTCTTCAGTCCAAGTTTGGTGGAGGTAAGTCCTTGCCTCCCCACGCCAGACTGCATTGTTGGAAACCGCGTCTTTTGCAAATACTCCAGCTTCCGTGCACTTCCGGCAGAAATCCTTTGTCCACAGCCAAGCCTAAGTCCACGGCACTCTAACCTGCATTGCATGACTTTCTAAGTTGGTCTCCGGCGACGTGGGACTCCTTTGTGCAACTTCGGCGAGCACCGTTTCACACATCTTTGTAGTGCCTGTTTCTGGCACTTTTCCGGGTGCTACCTGCTTCTGAGAGGGCTCTTTGTCTTGCTCGACGTCCCTCTCTCTCCTGGTCTAACTTGCGACCTCCTGGTCCCTCCTGGTCTGCAGCAGCTTCCAAAAACGTTAACCGCACGATTTGCAGCTAGCAAGGCTTGTTGGCGTTCTTTCGGCGGGAAAATACTTTTGCACGACTCTCCAGGGCAAGGGGGATCCCTCCACCAAAAGGGGAAGTCTCTAGCCCTTTTCGTTCTTGCAGAAACCGCAGCTTCTTCTGTCCAGTAGAAGCTTCTTTGCACCCACAGCTGGCATTTCCTGGGCATTTGCCCATCTCCGACTTGCTTGTGACTTTTGGACTTGGTCCCCTTGTTCCACAGGTACCCTAGATTGGGAATCCACAGTTGTTGCATTGGTGGTTTGTGTCTTTCCTGCATTATTCCTCTATCACGACTTCTTTGTCTTTTGGGGAACTTTAGTGCACTTTGCACTCACTTTTCAGGGTCTTGGGAAGGGCTAATTTTCTAACTCTCACTATTTTCTAATAGTCCCAGCGACCCTCTACAAGGTCACATAGGTTTGGGGTCCATTCGTGGTTCACATTCCACTTTTGGGGTATATGGTTTGTGTTGCCCCTATCCCTATGTGTCCCCATTGCATCCTATTGTAACTATACATTGTTTGCACTGTTTTCTAAGACTATACTGCATATTTTTGGTATTGTGTACATATAACTTGTGTATAATTGCTATCCTCATACTGAGGGTACTCACTGAGATACTTTGGCATATTGTCATAAAAATAAAGTACCTTTATTTTTAGTATATCTGTGTATTGTGTTTTCTTATGATATTGTGCAAGTGACACTTGTGGTACTGTAGTAGCTTCACACGTCTCCTAGTTCATCCTAAGCTGCTCTGCTAAGCTACCATTATCTATCAGCCTAAGCTGCTAGACACCCTATACACTAATAAGGGATAACTGGGCCTGGTGCAAGGTGCAAGTACCCCTTGGTACTCACTACAAGCCAGTCCAGCCTCCTACATTGGTTGTGCAGCAGTGGGATAAGTGCTTTGAGACTACTTACCACTCTTGTCATTGTACTTTTCATAAGAGAAAAATATACAAAACAAGTTCAGTGTGTGTACACCTTGCTAAAAAGTTTTGCATTTCCTCTTTTCACTCTTCTAAAGTGCTGAAAAGTACTTCTAAACTTTCAAAAAGTTCTTAAAAGTTTAAAAAGTTTTTTTCTGTCTTTCTAAAAAGTTCTAAAAACTTTTTTCTCTTTTTCTATCACTTTAACTCTCTCTAAAAATGTCTGGCACAGGCCAAAATGTTGACCTGTCTAAGATTGCATATGATCACCTTAGCTGGAAAGGAGCAAGGAGTCTCTGCATAGAGAGAGGTTTGAGTGTAGGGAAGAATCCTTCCTTGGAATTGTTGCT
The DNA here is from genome assembly GCF_031143425.1 of Pleurodeles waltl. Taxonomy (NCBI): domain Eukaryota; kingdom Metazoa; phylum Chordata; class Amphibia; order Caudata; family Salamandridae; genus Pleurodeles; species Pleurodeles waltl. Next base: position 40,186 of record NW_027150248.1, read on the forward strand.
TAACATGCTTAGAGAACAAGATAAGGCCATAGGGGCCACATCTGGTGAAAAAGTAGCAAATGGTTCCCAATCTGATCCAGGGACTACCCCAGGAAAAGATTCAGGAAAGAAACTCCCTAGCCTGCCCATTACTAGACAGTCTAGCATAGTTGGTAATGATGAAGAGCCACACCATACAAATAGTGTTGTCTCATATCATAGCAAAAGCATTTATTCTCACCACACTGGTAGTGATGTTTCTGTTAGCCAAGCTGTTAGGGTGGCTTCTGTAAGGGACAGGTCTCCTTCTGTTCATTCTTCTGTGTCTAAGAATGTCCCTCCCACCAACCCTGATGACAGAATGTTAGAAAGGGAACTCAACAAGTTGAGAGTGGAACAAACCAGACTGAAGCTTAAAAAGCAACAGCTGGATTTGGATAGACAGTCTTTTGAACTAGAAAAAGAAAGACAGAAGTTGGGTTTTGAAACCCATGGTGGCAGCAGCAGTATTCCCCATAGTCATCCTGCAAGAGAGCATGATTCCAGGAATCTGCACAAGATAGTTCCCCCTTATAAGGAGGGGGATGACATTAACAAGTGGTTTGCTGCACTTGAGAGGGCCTGTGTTGTACAGGATGTCCCTCAAAGGCAGTGGGCTGCTATCCTATGGCTATCATTTAGTGGAAAAGGTAGGGATAGGCTCCTTACTGTGAAAGAAAGTGATGCCAATAATTTTACAGTTCTTAAGAATGCACTCCTGGATGGTTATGGCTTAACCACTGAACAATACAGGATAAAGTTCAGAGAGACCAAAAAGGAGTCTTCACAAGACTGGGTTGATTTTGTTGACCATTCAGTGAAGGCCTTGGAGGGGTGGTTACATGGCAGTAAAGTTACTGATTATGACAGCCTGTATAACTTGATCCTGAGAGAGCATATTCTTAATAATTGTGTGTCTGATTTGTTGCACCAGTACTTAGTGGACTCTGATCTGACCTCTCCCCAAGAATTGGGAAAGAAGGCAGACAAATGGGTCAGAAAAAGGGTGAACAGAAAAGTTCATACAGGGGGTGACAAAGAGAACATTAAGAAGAAAGATGGTGAAAAATCTCAAGATAAGCATGGGGATAAGGGTAAAACCAAAGATCCCACTTCAAATCTTAAACACTCTTCAGGGGGTGGGTCCCAAGACAGTTTCTGTCACACCTAGTGGCATTGGCCTTGCCACACTGACTGCTTGTCCCCTTACAATGGATAAGTACAGGCAGACAGTTTCAATAAATGGTGTTGAGGCCATGGCCTACAGGGACACAGGTGCCAGTATCACTTTGGTGACTGAAAACCTAGTGCATCCAGAACAACACATCATTGGACAACAGTATAAGATTATTGATGTCCATAACTCCACTAAGTTTCTTCCCTTAGCTATAATTCAGTTTAGGTGGGGTGGAGTTACTGGCCCTAAGCAGGTGGTGGTATCACCTAGCTTACCTGTAGACTGTCTCTTAGGTAATGACCTAGAGGCCTCAGGTTGGGCTGATGTAGAGTTTTATGCCCATGCAGCCATGCTGGGCATCCCTGAGGAATTGTTCCCTCTCATTTCAAGTGAAATGAAAAAGCAAAGGAGAAAAGGCCTGAAAACTCAGGATCCCTCTCCATCAACAGGTAAAAAGGGTATCACAGTATCCCCTAACCACCCTACCATTCAGGATACTATTCCTGTGGTGGGAGAAACCTCTCCTGGGGTGGCACCTGTTCCAAGGGAATCATCAGCTGGCAAAGCTGGACTCCCTGAGGTGGAAGTACCTCTCTGTGGGATAACTAACATTGGTGAGAAAAACAGCACCATTTTAGTTAACATGGAGCATCCCTCCAACCCTCCCAGAGAAACTTTAGTGCAGAAACCCTGCACTACCTCACAACACTTAGGACAGCATCCCTGCCCTAGTGTGGAGCTCATAGGACAGCATCCCTGCCCTGCTCCAACTCAAGAGAAACAGCATCCCTGTTCTCTCTTCCAGCCAGATGGACAAAGTTTTTGCCCAGCTATGGCTTTTCTGAGACAGCATCCCTGTCTGGCATTTCCATCACTACAAATAGGTTCAGTGGACAATTCCCACTGCTCTAAACTAAAACTTACTGATAGAAACTCTGAAAATACATCTTCACATTGTTGCTTAGCTAAAAATCTTCAAACAGGGTGGTTTACATCCCCACAGGGAAGTAACCATATAGTGGATGATAAAGGGAGTAACCAGTCTATTGCAGAGCTACTCTCTACTTATCACCACTTAGACAATAAAGTCTCAACTGGCCAAGGTTAGCCTTATTGTCCTTCGTTTGGGGGGGGGGGGGTTGTGTGAGAAAGTAGCCTCTTTCTAGCCTTGTTACCCCCACTTTTGGCCTGTTTGTGAGTGTATGTCAGGGTGTTTTCACTGTCTCACTGGGATCCTGCTAGCCAGGGCCCAGTGCTCATAGTGAAAACCCTATGTTTTCAGTATGTTTGTTGTGTGTCACTGGGACCCTGCTAGCCAGGACCCCAGTGCTATGCTATGTATGTGTTCCCTGTGTGATGCCTAACTGTCTCACTGAGGCTCTGCTAACCAGAACCTCAGTGGTTATGCTCTCTCATTTCTTTCAAATTGTCACTAACAGGCTAGTGACCAATTTTACCAATTTACATTGGCTTACTGGAACACCCTTATAATTCCCTAGTATATGGTACTGAGGTACCCAGGGTATTGGGGTTCCAGGAGATCCCTATGGGCTGCAGCATTTCTTTTGCCACCCATAGGGAGCTCTGACAATTCTTACACAGGCCTGCCACTGCAGCCTGAGTGAAATAACGTCCACGTTATTTCACAGCCATTTTACACTGCACTTAAGTAACTTATAAGTCACCTATATGTCTAACCTTTACCTGGTAAAGGTTAGGTGCAAAGTTACTAAGTGTGAGGGCACCCTGGCACTAGCCAAGGTGCCCCCACATTGTTCAGGGCCAATTCCCTGAACTTTGTGAGTGCGGGGACACCATTACACGCGTGCACTACATATAGGTCACTACCTATATGTAGCTTCACAATGGTAACTCCGAATATGGCCATGTAACATGTCTAAGATCATGGAATTGCCCCCTCTATGCCATCCTGGCATTGTTGGCACAATTCCATGATCCCAGTGGTCTGTAGCACAGACCCTGGTACTGCCAAACTGCCTTTTCTGGGGTTTCACTGCAGCTGCTGCTGCTGCCAACCCCTCAGACAGGTTTCTGCCCCCCTGGGGTCAAGCCAGGCTTGTCCCAGGATGGCAGAACAAAGGACTTCCTCTGAGAGAGGGTGTTACACCCTGTCCCTTTGGAAAATGGTGTGAAGGCAGGGGAGGAGTAGCCTCCCCCAGCCTCTGGAAATGCTTTCTTGGGCACATTTGTGCCCAATTCTGCATAAGCCAGTCTACACCGGTTCAGGGACCCCTTAGCCCTGCTCTGGCGCGAAACTGGACAAAGGAAAGGGGAGTGACCACTCCCCTGACCTGCACCTCCCCTGGGAGGTGTCCAGAGCTCCTCCAGTGTGCTCCAGACCTCTGCCATCTTGGAAACAGAGGTGCTGCTGGCACACTGGACTGCTCTGAGTGGCCAGTGCCACCAGGTGACGTCAGAGACTCCTTCTGATAGGCTCCTTCAGGTGTTAGTAGCCTATCCTCTCTCCTAGGTAGCCAAACCCTCTTTTCTGGCTATTTAGGGTCTCTGTCTCTGGGGAAACTTTAGATAACGAATGCAAGACCTCATCAGAGTTCCTCTGCATCTCTCTCTTCACCTTCTGCCAAGGAATCGACTGCAGACCGCGCTGGAAGCCTGCAAAACTGCAACATAGTAGCAAAGATGACTACTGCAACTCTGTAACGCTGATCCTGCCGCCTTCTCGACTGTTTTCCTGGTGGTGCATGCTGTGGGGGTAGTCTGCTTCCTTTCTGCACTAGAAGCTCCGAAGAAATCTCCCGTGGGTCGACGGAATCTTCCCCCTGCAACCGCAGGCACCAAAGAACTGCATTACCGGTCTCCTGGGTCTCCTCTCAGCACGACGAGTGAGGTCCCTTTAATCCAGCAACTCTGTCCAAGTGACTCCCACAGTCCAGTGACTCTTCAGTCCAAGTTTGGTGGAGGTAAGTCCTTGCCTCCCCACGCCAGACTGCATTGCTGGGAACCACGACTTTTGCAGCTACTCCGGCCCCTGTGCACTTCCGGCGGAAATCCTTTGTGCACAGCCAAGCCTGGGTCCACGGCACTCTAACCTGCATTGCACAACTTTCTAAGTTGGACTCCGGCGACGTGGGACTCCTTTGTGTAACTTCGGGTGAGCATCATTTCACGCATCCTCGTAGTGCCTGTTTCTGGCACTTCTCTGGGTGCTACCTGCTGCTGAGAGTGCTCCTTGTCTTGCTTGACTTCCCCTCTGTCTCCTGACGCAATTTGCAACATCCTGGTCCCTCCTGGGCCACAGCAGCGTCCAAAAACCGTTACCACACGATTTGCAGCTAGCAAGGCTTGTTGGCGGTCTTTCGGCGGGAAAACACTTCTGCACAACTTTCCACGGCGTGAGGGATCGGTCCTCCGAAGGGGAAGTCTCTAGCCTTTGTCGTTCCTGCAGAAACCTAAGCTTCTCCTGTCCAGTAGAAGCTTCTTTGCACCCACAGCTGGCATTTCCTAGGCATCTGCCCATCTCCGACTTGCTTGTGACTTTTGGACTTGGTCCCCTTGTTCCACAGGTACCCTCGACTGGAAATCCATCGTTGTTGCATTGCTGGTTTGTGTCTTTCCTGCAGTATTCCCCTATCACGACTTCTTTGTCCTTTGGGGAACTTTAGTGCACTTTGCACTCACTTTTCAGGGTCTTGGGGTGGGCTAATTTTCCAACCCTCACTATTTTCTAATAGTCCCAGCGACCCTCTACAAGGTCACATAGGTTTGGGGTCCATTTGTGGTTCGCATTCCACTTTTGGAGTATATGGTTTCTTTTGCCCCTATCCCCATGTGTCCCCATTGCATCCTATTGTAACTATACATTGTTTGCACTGTTTTCTAAGACTATACTGCATATTTTTGGTATTGTGTACATATAACTTGTGTATATTTGCTATCCTCATACTGAGGGTACACTCTGAGATACTTTGGCATATTGTCATAAAAATAAAGTACCTTTATTTTTAGTATAACTGTGTTTTGTGTTTTCTTATGATATTGTGCAAGTGACACTAGTGGTACTGTAGGAGCTTCACTCGTCTCCTAGTTCAGTCTAAGCTGCTCTGCTAAGCTACCATTATCTATCAGCCTATGCTGGTAGTCACCCTATACACTAATAAGGGATAACTGGGCCTGGTGCAAGGTGCAAGTACCCCTTGGTACTCACTACAAGCCAGTCCAGCCTCCTACAAGAGGGGACCCAGAGGACCGGTGATGCAGTCTTTTGGTGCCTGCGGTTGCAGGGGGAAGATTCCGTCGACCCACAGGAGATTTCTTCAGAGCTTCTAGTGCAGAGAGGAGGCAGACTACCCCCACAGCATGCACCACCAGGAAAACAGTCGAGAAGGCGGCCGGATCAGCGATTCAAGGTTGCAGTAGTCATCTTTGCTACTTTGTTGCAGTTTTGCAGGCGTCCAGAGCAGTCAGCAGTCGATTCCTTGGCAGAAGGTGAAGAGAGAGATGCAGAGGAACTCTGATGAGCTCTTGCATTCATTATCTAAAGAATTCCCCAAAGCAGAGACCCTAAATAGCCAGAAAAGGAGGTTTGGCTACCTAGGAAGGAGGATAGGCTAGCAACACAGGTAAGAGCCTATCAGAAGGAGTCTCTGACGTCCCCTGCTGGCACTGGCCACTCAGAGCAGTCCAGTGTGCCAGCAGCACCTCTGTTTCCAAGATGGCAGAGGTCTGGAGCACACTGGAGGAGCTCTGGGCACCTCCCAGGGGAGGTGCAGGTCAGGGGAGTGGTCACTCCCCTTTCCTTCGTCTAGTTTTGCGCCAGAGCAGGGCTGGGGGATCTCTGAACCGGTGTAGACTGGCTTATACAGAGATGGGTACCATCTGTGCCCATCAAAGCATTTCCAGAGGCTGGGGGAGGCTACTCCTCCCCAGCCCTGACACCTTTTTCCAAAGGGAGAGGGGATAACACCCTCTCTCTGAGGAAGTCCATTGTTCTGCTTTCCTGGGCCAAGCCTGGCTGGACCCCAGGAGGGCAGAAACCTGTCTGAGGGGTTGGCAGCAGCAGCAGTGAAACCCCTGGAAAGGCAGTTTGTCAGTACCCGGGTCTGTGCTAGAGACTCGGGGGATCATGGAATTGTCTCCCCAATGCCAGGATGGGATTGGGGTGGCAATTCCATGATCTTAGACATGTTACATGGCCTTGTTCGGAGTTACCATTGTGACGCTATACATAGGTAGTGACCTATAGTGCACCTGAACAATGTGGGGGTACCTTGGCTAGTGCAAGGGTGCCCACACAGTAAGTAAATGTAAAAAAATGTAAATTAGCACTTGTATAGCGCACTACTCACCCGTTAGGGTCTCAAGGCGCTGTACTCATACCGCTATGGAACCCCTCCTGGCTTTTCCCTGTGAGGTGCCCACTCATGAGCACCCCCAGGGTGAAGCCAGGCATCCATGTGCTGTTGGGGCCGTTGTGGAGATTAAGCAAGCTATTGCCCAGAGTTGCAGAGTGGGACCCATGAATTAGATTAGGCACCGAGGCGAGAATTATCTGGTCAAGGGGAATTGAGCCCAAGACCTGCCGAAGCAGGACTTGAACCCTGGTCTTGAGCCAGATCGCTGCTTCAGGTTCTGCCGCTCTAACCATTGAGCCACACTTGTCCACACTCCAGAAGTAACTTAGCACCCAACCTTTACCAGGTAAAGGTTAGACATATAGGTGACTTATAAGTTACCTAAGTGCAGTGGTAAATGGCTGTGACATACCGTGGACGTTATTTCACTCAGGCTGCAATGGCAGGCCTGTGTATGAATTGTCATAGCTCCCTATGGGTGGCAAAAGAAATGCTGCAGCCCATAGGGATCTCCTGGAACCCCAATACCCTGGGTACCTCAGTACCATATACTAGGGAATTATAAGGGTGTTCCAGTATGCCAATGTGAATTGGTGAAATTGGTCACTAGCCTGTTAGTGACAATTTGTAAAGAGAGAGCATAACCACTGAGGTTCTGGTTAGCAGAGCCTCAGTGAGACAGTTAGGCATCACACAGGGAACACATACATATAGGCCCCAAACTTATGAGCACTGGGGTCCTGGCTAGCAGGGTCCCAGTGACACATAACAAACATACTGAAAACATAGGGTTTTCACTATGAGCACTGGGCCCTGGCTAGCAGGATCCCAGTGAGACAGTGAAAACACCTGACATATACTCACAAAGAGGCCAAAGTGGGGGGTAACAAGGCTAGAAAGAGGCTACTTTCTCACAACTAGTCTGTGACAAACGATTTTGTATGGCGATTTCGACATTATAGGTAGAAATCGGAACTAAGTACATGTGTCTCACTGTGATTGGTAGTTGTCATGCTGGGGTTGGATTCTCGTATACTACGAGGGAATTGTGGAACCAAGATAACTCATAAAAACCGCTTTGTAATTTGAAATTATAATTGTCGATATAGCCATATAATTCTTTTTTGAAAAAGAGTGTGGATGACAATATAAGAATTCTTTTTGTGTTCCGCAAATGTTTTCGTGTTATAAAACATCTGTACATGAAAATTTGCCTCTTACAAAATGGCCGCCGTGATAATGTAAACAATGTTCATTTTTTGTACCCACGTGGTATTATACAGACTGCATGTGGATTGGTCAGCGGGTCTTTTAAAATTGTTCCTCTTTACCTATTTGGGTTTGAACACATATATTGAGCACCGTCTATGAGGTCTCGGACAAGTTAGAGGTAAGAACAATGAGATGACAATGCAAATGAATTGCTAGGAAGTTGAGTTCATTTTTGGATAAATAGATTGTCCAGCTAGATTTTTTCAAATAAAATGAGACAAATATGACGTACCATTGTCTACCCGTTTCTGTGATCATTACCATTAAGTAACCATACTTCCTTTTGACTTGCGATTCGATAGAATTAATTGAAGCTGGCTGGCTTTCTAAGGACAAATTATGAAAGGTGATATATAGATATTGGTATACTAAATTGATATGAGTTTTATCACAAGATGGGAAGTGACATAGTAGGCATTGTCTATAGTAAAAATCTACATTAGATATTGATGAACGTGCAATGATATGATTTTGTATCTTTACAATTTTGAAATAAAATTAGATACAGTGGATAAAGTGATATAGTATGGGCAGGGTTTGATTGATGATAATATAGCCAAATACGGCATTAATCATCAACCTTTTTGTATTCTGCATTCGTATTTTTTGGTCCTCTGTCACAAAATTCAATTAAATCATATGTGTTGTTTATTTCGCTCAGACATGCATAAGACAATGCACGCTTAATATGGACCATTATATAGAGTCAGGAAACCCTGATGAGGGTTGAACAATAAATAACAATGAGCCAAACCAGGATATTGACAAGTAAGCGAGTAAAAAAATAAAAAAATAACAAGGTTGGTTCATGTGCTATATGTGGACATATATTTTTAATTTTAGTAAAATGTGGGATATTTTATCAATTTTGGACATTATCTTACAGAGTTGGATTCTATTGGATTTGGAATTTGGAGTTCATTATGAATAAAATATAAGGTATACTTCGAAATTCTTCCTTATGGGACATTATGGTTATTTCTCAACTCTGATTCTCTTCTTTTACACATCAACATTAACAAAGCATGTTCTATGTTACAAGAGATCACTGAGGGTCTTCTCTTTTCTGTAATTGTTTTTGAACTTATGGGTGTTTGGATTTTTTCTTTATTTAAGTCTTTCTCACATATGTCTGGTACTGTGATTTTGAACATAAGATACATTATAGGACACTGGAGTACAAGGTGGCGTTGATAGTTGATCTTAATAAGTAAAGTCCTGGAATAGGACGAAACGTGTCAGCTAAACATCGTACAGGCTGAAATTTACTTCCATTGATTGAGGATTTATAAAGGATGAACATCTGGACTCCAAGGGCAAACTGAATTTTATATGAATGGACATGGCTAAACATCGTACAGGCTCAAACTTACTTCCATTGGTTGAGGATTTATAAAGACTGAACATCTGGGCTCCACAGCCAAATGGAATTTTATATAAATGGACATTAATCCTTTTGCAGTTTCAAAGGGGAAAAATATACTGCTTTTTTAATATACAGAAATATTATTATTAAATATGTTAACGATAAAGAGAATGTTGACACCCATTTGTTTTTGTATTTTCTTCATGTGTCTTTTTCTCTCTCATCATACATTGACTTAATCCATTCTCCCAGATGGTCCCATTGATTACTATAATATGATTTAAAAAAGAGTTTTTGAGTGCTCCACTATTTTTTGTTTTTGTTATTAACTGGTTCTTTGATTCCAGCTCACATATGGAGGCAACAGATGTGTTATAGTGTATTGAGCACCATTAAGTGATAGATTAGGTTTTGAAGTAATTATAGGGATGTGCCGCTATTTTTAAGTCATTGTTGCCATGTTGTTACTGTCAACTAGATGCTGGTGCAACTCTGTAAAGCAAATACTGAGCATATGCTTTCTCAGGATCAAATTGTACAAGCCCATGCAATCATTTACCGTACTGCCCCGCACCTAACCATTCACTGCCTTACTAAAAGAATCAAAAAAATCTACCCAGGTTTGGTTGGGGAGCTTGATGCTGTCCCTGAATCTTTGGTGATACTTTTCAGAGGTCAGTCCAAATTTGGCAACCAAAATGGCTTTCATGGGGGCATAATTGTCCTGGTCCCAAACCTCTAGTGTAAGAAGTGTGTCCCTCCCAAGTATTGACATGTGTTTCCACAAGCCCGTCCCCAATTGCTCCACAGGAACCCCATGAGCCCTTAGTGCAATTTCATATGCAGCAAACCACTTATCAATGTCATCTCCCACCACATAACTTGGCACCAAATCCTTGGCTATGCAAAACTTTTTGTCTCCAGCAGGTCCTGTATGTGTGCTGCCACCATCACTGCTGGACTCAGACTGCCTAGACTTGAGCTCTAGCTCTTTCAGACTCAGTTCATGAGCCAAGATTAGTTTCTTTTCTGCCAAGGCCCTCTCAGCCTCAGTTCTCCTCTCCTCTGCCTCTATTTTCAATCTTGCCAACTGTAGTTGAAATTCTCTCTCCTCCCTCCTTTCCTCTGTAGTCAGGCTGTGACTTGAGACACTGCTCCCTGGTTTGGCAGGGGGCACAAATTCAGGGGTTTCACCACCACGACTGTTGGCAAATCCTCGGGAGACCCATCCCATGGCTCTCCCAACTCAACATTCTCTTGTGAACGGGCTTCTGCCCAGGCCCTCAGCGCCTTTTGGTGCTCCTCCTTCTTGGAGGCTCCCCGGGTAGGTACTCCCATCCCCTTGAAGAACCCTTTGAGCTGGCTGACAGTGTATGCCTCCAGCTTGGCTTGGTCAAACTCTCCAGCTCCTCCTTGGGACCCAGCCAGAGACATGTTGTATAGGATACTCATTAAAGAATGTCAAGCAGGGAAACTGCAGCAAAAAGATAACAAATCAAGTTGACCTTTAACTGTGGGTAGGTATTGTACACGTAGCTATTGTATGGTACTGCACACACACAAGTCCTATCCTCACTGCTGATCAACAATGTTAGAAATGGGGTCTCTAGTTGACAGAGGTATACACCCTTGTCCAAATAGGGACCACAATCCTAGTCAGCGTAAGTCACACACAATCCAAATTATCCTGTGCCCACCTTCTGGTAGCTTGGCACTGAGAATTCAGGCTTAACTTAGAAGGCAATGTGTAAAGTATTTGTGCAATAAATCATAAAGTAACACAAAGAAAACACCACAAACATACACCACACAGGTTTTAGAAAAATAGATAATATTTATCTGAAGAGGATAAGGTCAAAACGACAAAGATCCAATGAGTATAACTTGAAATATCACTTTTAAAAGATTTAAAAGAGTCTTATTCCTAAGACATAAACAGTTGTCTCTTGGTTACACAAAGTACTTGGTTTGCGTAAAAAAAAACACGGACGGAGAACGCAGAGGAGGAGATGCGTGGAAAAATAAGGTGTGGGTCGGATTTTTCCAGTGTGGCACAGGCGTTGCGTCGTTTCTTTTCACGCTTGTAGGAAAGTACCATCTTGCCTGGCATGTTACCCCCATATTTCACTGTATATATGTTGTTTTAGTCTATATGTCACTGGGACCCTGCCAGGCAGGGCCCCAGTGCTCATAAGTGTGTGCCCTGTATGCGTTCCCTGTGTGATGACTAACTGTCTCACTGAGGCTCTGCTAACCAGAACCTCAGTGGTTATGCTCTCTCTGCTTTCCAAATTGTCACTAACAGGCTAGTGACCAATTTCACCAATTCACATTGGCATACTGGTTGTGAGAAAGTAGCCTCTTTCTAGCCTTGTTACCCCCACTTTTGGCCTATTTGTGAGTATATGTCAGGGTGTCTTCACTGTCTCACTGGGATCCTGCTAGCCAGGGCCCAGTGCTCATAGTGAAAACCGTATGTTTTTCATGTTCGTGGTTCGCATTTCACTTTTGGAGTATTTGGTTTGTGTTGCCCCTATACCTATGTGCTCCTATTGCAATCTATTGTAACTTTACACTGCTTGCATTACTTTCTTTTGCTATTACTGCATAATTTTGGTATTGTGTACATATATCTTGTGTATATTTCTCATCTTGATACTGAGGGTACTCACTGAGATACTTCTGCCATATTGTCATAAAAATAAAGTACCTTTATTTTTAGTACTACTGTGTATTGTGTTTTCTTATGATATTGTGCATATGACACCCGTGGTATAGTAGGAGCTTTACATGTCTCCTAGTTCCGCCTAAGCTGCTTTGCCATAGCTACCTTCTATCAGTCTAAGCTGCTAGAAACACCTCTTCTACACTAATAAGGGACGCCTGGACCTGGCACAAGGTGTAAGTACCTCTGGTACCCACTACAAGCCAGGCCAGCCTCCTACTTTGGTTGTGCAGCGGTGGGATAAGTACTTGTAACTACTTACCACTTTGTCATTGAGTACTTTTCATAAGAGAAGAATATACAAAACAAGTTCAGTGTATGTACACCTAACCAAAAAGTTTTGCTTTTCTCCTCTTCCACTTTCTGCTAAGTGTTGAAAAGTACTCCTAAAACTTCTAATAAGTTTCAAAAAGTTTGAAAAAGTTTTTTTTTCTCTTCTTTAAAAAGTCCTGCAGCTGTTTCTCTCTTTTCACTGTCTCTAAACCTTCTTCTATCATGTCTGATGTAGGAACTGCTCTTAAAATGGTAAATACAACTTATGACAATTAAAACTTTAAGAGCCTAAGGAGTCTCTGCATTGATAGAGGTTTAGTGATAGGAAAGAACCCTTCAAGAGAATTTCTATTTAACTTGCTCATTGAGAATGATAAGTCCCTAGCAGGTGCTTCAACTGAGAAGTTGGTAGATAGCTCCCATTCTGACTCAGGGGGACCCCTTGAGGGAGGTGTGGAGGGTTCTATTCCAAATCTGCCCCTTGGCAGACCACCTAGCAATGCTGGTAATAATAGGAGCTCCCATCATAGTAGGGATGTTTTTATTCCTGGAGGCCAGGTTGTTAGAGTCCAACCTGTTAGGGACAGATTTACCTCTGTTGGTTCCAATATATCCTCAGTTCCTAAGCATTCCCAACCCACCCACCCTGAAGACAACATGTTAGAAAGGGAACTCAAAAAGTTGAGAGTGGAAAAGACCAGGCTGAAGCTTAAACAGCAACAGCTGGCTCTAGACAGGGAATCCCTAGACCTGGAGAAGGAGAGACAGAGATTGGGGTTTGGACCCCATGGTGGCAGCAGCAGTATTCCTAATAGTAATCCTGTTAGAGAGCATGATTCCAGGAGTCTGCACAAGATAGTTCCCCCTTACAAGGAGGGGGATGACATAAACAAATGGTTTGCTGCACTTGAGAGGGCCTGTATGGTACATGGGGTCCCTCAAAGGCAGTGGGCTGCTATATTGTGGCTATCTTTCAATGGAAAGGGTAGGGATAGGCTCCTTACTGTTAGAGAAAGTGATTATAACAATTTTGCAGTTTTGAAGGATGCACTCTTGGATAGATTTGGCTTAACCACTGAACAATACAGGATTAAGGTCAGAGACACCAGAAAAGAGTCCTCACAAGACTGGATAGACTTTGTTGACTGTTCAGTGAAGGCCTTGGAGGGGTGGTTACATCGCAGTAAAGTTTCTGACTATGAAAGCCTGTATTCTGAGAGAGCATATTCTGAATAACTGTGTGTCTGACTTGTTACACCAATATCTAGTGGACTCAGATCTGACCTCTCCCCAAGAATTGGGAGAGAAGGAAGACACATGGGTCAGAACAAGAGTGAACAGAAAAGTTCATACAGGGGGTGACAAGGATGGCAAGAAGAAGGATGGTAAGTCTTCTGACAAGGGGTGGGGACAAATCTAAAAATTAGTCTTCATCAGGCCCACAAAAACACTCTGGTGGGGGTGGTGGGTCCAAATCCTCTTCAAATCAAGTGAAAAAGCCTTGGTGTTATTTATGTAAAGTGAAAGGCCATTGGACAACTGATGCCAGTTGTCCAAAGAAAAACACCAAACCTACCACTTCTACAACCCCTACTGCAACCTCTAGTGCCCCTAGTAATAGCAGTGGTGGTGGGAGCAAACCTGCTAATAGCCAATCCAAGGGAGTAGCTGGGCTCACTTTTGGTAATTTAGTTGGGGTTGGTCTTGTTAGGGAGACCACAGAGGCTGTATTAGTCTCTGAAGGTGCCATTGATTTGGCCACCTTGGTTGCTTGTTGTGAGAAAGTAGCCTCTTTCTAGCCTTGTTACCCTCACTTTTGGCCTGTTTGTGAGTGTATGTCAGGGTGTTTTCACTGTCTCACTGGGATCCTGCTAGCCAGGGCCCAGTGCTCATAGTGAAAACCCTATGTTTTCAGTATGTTTGTTATGTGTCACTGGGACCCTGCTAGTCAGGACCCCAGTGCTCATAAGTTTGTGGCCTATATGTATGTGTTCCCTGTGTGGTGCCTAACTGTCTCACTAAGGCTCTGCTAACCAGAACCTCAGTGGTTATGCTCTCTCATTTCTTTCAAATTGTCACTAACAGGCTAGTGACCAATTTTACCAATTTACATTGGCTTACTGGAACACCCTTATAATTCCCTAGTATATGGTACTGAGGTACCCAGGGTATTGGGGTTCCAGGAGATCCCTATGGGCTGCAGCATTTCTTTTGCCACCCATAGGGAGCTCTGACAATTCTTACACAGGCCTGCCACTGCAGCCTGAGTGAAATAACGTCCACGTTATTTCACAGCCATTTTACACTGCACTTAAGTAACTTATAAGTCACCTATATGTCTAACCTTTACCTGGTAAAGGTTAGGTGCAAAGTTACTTAGTGTGAGGGCACCCTGGCACTAGCCAAGGTGCCCCCACATTGTTCAGAGCCAATTCCCTGAACTTTGTGAGTGCGGGGACACCATTACACGTGTGCATTACATATAGGTCACTACCTATATGTAGCTTCACAATGGTAACTCCGAATATGGCCATGTAACATGTCTAAGATCATAGAATTGCCCCCTCTATGCCATCCTGGCATTATTGGTACAATTCCATGATCCCAGTGGTCTGTAGCACAGACCCTGGTACTGCCAAACTGCCTTTTCTGGGGTTTCACTGCAGCTGCTGCTGCCATCCCCTCAGACAGGTTTCTGCCCCCCTGGGGTCAAGCCAGGCTTGTCCCAGGATGGCAGAACAAAGGACTTCCCCTGAGAGAGGGTGTTACACCCTCTCCCTTTGGAAAATGGTGTGAAGGCAGGGGAGGAGTAGCCTCCCCCATCCTCTGGAAATGCTTTCTTGGGCACAGATGTGCCCAATTCTGCATAAGCCAGTCTACACCGGTTCAGGGACCCCTTAGCCCCTGCTCTGGCGCGAAACTGGACAAAGGAAAGGGGAGTGACCACTCCCCTGACCTGCACCTCCCCTGGGAGGTGTCCAGAGCTCCTCCAGTGTGCTCCAGACCTCTGCCATCTTGGAAACAGAGGTGCTGCTGGCACACTGGACTGCTCTGAGTGGCCAGTGCCACCAGGTGACGTCAGAGACTCCTTCTGATAGGCTCCTTCAGGTGTTAGTAGCCTATCCTCTCTCCTAGGTAGCCAAACCCTCTTTTCTGGCTATTTAGGGTCTCTGTCTCTGGGGAAACTTTAGATAACGAATGCAAGAGCTCATCAGAGTTCCTCTGCATCTCTCTCTTCACCTTCTGCCAAGGAATCGACTGCTGACCGCGCTGGAAGCCTGCAAAACTGCAACATAGTAGCAAAGACGACTACTGCAACTCTGTAACGCTGATCCTGCCGCCTTCTCGACTGTTTTCCTGCTTGTGCACGCTGTGGGGGTAGTCTGCCTCCTCTCTGCACCAGAAGCTCCGAAGAAATCTCCCGTGGGTCGACGGAATCTTCCCCCTGCAACCGCAGGCACCAAAAAGCTGCATTACCGGTCCCTTGGGTCTCCTCTCAGCACAACGAGCGAGGTCCCTCGAATCCAGCAACTCTGTCCAAGTGACTCCCACAGTCCAGTGACTCTTCAGTCCAAGTTTGGTGGAGGTAAGTCCTTGCCTCACCTCGCTAGACTGCATTGCTGGGAACCGTGACTTTTGCAACTACTCCGGCCCCTGTGCACTTCTGGCAGAAATCCTTTGTTCATAGCCAAGCCTGGGTCCACGGCACTCTAACCTGCATTGCACGACTTTCTAAGTTGGTCTCCGGCGACTTGGGACTTCTTTGTGCAACTTCGGCGAGCACCGTTTCACGCATCCTCGTAGTGGCTGTTTCTGGCACTTCTCTGGGAGCTACCTGCTTCAGATAGGGCTCCTTGTCTTGCTCGACGTCCCCTCTCTCTCCTGGTCCAATTTGCGACCTCCTGGTCCCTCCTGGGCCTCAGCAGCGTCCGAAAACGCTAACCGCATGATTTGCAGCTAGCAAAGCTTGTTGGCATTCTTTCAGCGGGAAAACACGTCTGCACGACTCTCCACGGCGAGTGGGATCCGTCCACCAAAGAGAAAGTCTCTAGCCCTTTTCGTTCCTGCAAAAACCGCAGCTTCTTCTGTCCAGTAGAAGCTTCTTTGCACCCGCAGCTAGCATTTCCTGGGCATCTGCCCATCTCCGACTTGCTTGTGACTTTTGGACTTGGTCCCCTTGTTCCACAGGTACCCTAGATTGGAAATCCACAGTTGTTGCATTGTTGGTTGGTGTCTTTAATGCATTATTCCTCTATCACGACTTCTTTGTCTTTTGAGGAACTTCAGTGCACTTTGCACTCACTTTTCAGGGTCTTGGGGAGGGCTATTTTTCTAACTCTCACTATTTTCTAATAGTCCCAGCGACCCTCTACAAGGTCACATAGGTTTGGGGTCCATTCGTGGTTCACATTCCACTTTTGGAGTATATGGTTTGTGTTGCCCCTATCCCTATGTGTCCCCATTGCATCCTATTGTAACTGTACATTGTTTGCACTGTTTTCTAAGACTATACTGCATATTTTTGGTATTGTGTACATATAACTTGTGTATAATTGCTATCCTCATACTGAGGGTACTCACTGAGATACTTTGGCATATTGTCATAAAAATAAAGTACCTTTATTTTTAGTATATCTGTGTATTGTGTTTTCTTATGATATTGTGCAAGTGACACTTGTGGTACTGTAGTAGCTTCACACGTCTCCTAGTTCAGCCTAAGCTGCTCTGCTAAGCTACCATTATCTATCAGCCTAAGCTGCTAGACACCCTATACACTAATAAGGGATAACTGGGCCTGGTGCAAGGTGCAAGTACCCCTTGGTACTCACTACAAGCCAGTCCAGCCTCCTACATTGGTTGTGCAGCGGTGGGATAAGTGCTTTGAGACTACTTACCACTCTTGTCATTGTACTTTTCATAAGAGAAAAATATACAAAACAAGTTCAATGTGTGTACACAGTGCTAAAAAGTTTTGCATTTCCTCTTTTCACTCTTTTCTAAGTGCTGAAAAGTACATCTAAACTTTCTAAAAAGTTCTTAAAAGTTTAAAAAGTTTTTTTTCTGTCTTTCTAAAAAGTTCTGAAAACTTTTTTCTCTTTTTCTATCACTTTAACTCTCTCTAAAAATGTCTGGCACAGGCCAAAATGTTGATCTGTCCAAACTTGCATATGATCACCTTAGCTGGAAAGGAGCAAGGAGTCTCTGCATAGAGAGAGGTTTGAGTGTAGGGAAGAATCCTTCCTTGGAATTGTTAATTAACATGCTTAGAGAACAAGATAAGGCCATAAGTGCCCCATCTGTTGAAAAAGTACCTAATAGTTCCCAATCTGATTCAGCGTCTCCCCCAGGAAAAGATTCAGGAAAGAAACTTCCTAGCCTGCCCATTACTAGACAGTCTAGCATAGTTGGTACTGATGTAGAGTCACACCATACAGATAGTGTTGTCTCACATCATAGCAAGAGCATTCATTCTCATCACA
This sequence comes from Pleurodeles waltl, assembly GCF_031143425.1. Classification (NCBI taxonomy): domain Eukaryota; kingdom Metazoa; phylum Chordata; class Amphibia; order Caudata; family Salamandridae; genus Pleurodeles; species Pleurodeles waltl. The sequence goes on from NW_027150248.1 coordinate 57,830, forward strand.
GTAGAAATGATGTTTCTGTTAGCCAAGCTGTTAGGGTGGCTTCTGTAAGGGACAGGTCTCCTTCTGTTCATTCCCATCACACCTCTGTATCTAGGAATGTCCCTCCCACCAACCCTGATGACAGATTGTTAGAAAGGGAACTCAATAAGTTGAGGGTGGAACAAACCAGACTGAAGCTTAAAAAGCAACAGCTGGATTTGGATAGACAGTCTTTAGAATTAGAGAAGGAAAGACAGAAGTTGGGTTTTGAAACCCATGGTGGCAGCAGCAGTATTCCCCATAGTCATCCTGTAAAAGAGCATGATTCCAGGAATCTGCACAAGATAGTTCCCCCTTATAAGGAGGGGGATGAAATTAACAAGTGGTTTGCTGCACTTGAGAGGGCCTGTGTTGTACAGGATGTCCCTCAAAGGCAGTGGGCTGCTATCCTATGGCTATCATTTAGTGGAAAAGGTAGGGATAGGCTCCTTACTGTGAAAGAAAGTGATGGCAATAATTTCCATGTTCTTAAGAATGCACTCCTGGATGGTTATGGCTTAACCACTGAACAATACAGGATAAAGTTCAGAGAGACCAAAAAGGAGTCTTCACAAGACTGGGTTGATTTCATTGACCATTCAGTGAAGGCCTTGGAGGGGTGGTTACATGGCAGTAAAGTTACTGATTATGACAGCCTGTATAACTTGATCCTGAGAGAGCATATTCTTAATAATTGTGTGTCTGATTTGTTGCACCAGTACTTAGTGGACTCTGATCTGACCTCTCCCCAAGAATTGGGAAAGAAGGCAGACAAATGGGTCAGAACAAGGGTGAACAGAAAAGTTCATACAGGGGGTGACAAAGATGGCAATAAGAAGAAAGATGGTAAAAAATCTCAAGATAAGCATGGGGATAAGGGTAAAACCAAAGATCCTTCTTCAAATCTTAAACACTCTTCAGAGGGTGGGGATAAAACAAATTCTTCCTCTTCTTCTCAACCCACACACATTAAAAAGCCTTGGTGCTTTGTGTGTAAAAACAAAGGCCATAGGCCAGGGGATAAGTCCTGTCCAGGTAAACCCCCTGAGCCTACCACCACTAATACATCAAGCTCTAGTGCCCCTAGCAGTAGTGGTACTAGTGGTGGGACTGCTGGCAACAGTCAAGTTAAGGGTGTAGTTGGGTTCACTTATGGGTCCATAGTAGAAACTGGGGTAGTCACTCCCAAGACAGTTTCTGTCACACCTAGTGGCATTGGCCTTGCCACACTGGCTGCTTGTCCCCTTACAATGGATAAGTACAGGCAGACAGTTTCAATCAATGGTGTTGAGGCCTTGGCCTACAGGGACACAGGTGCCAGTATCACTTTGGTGACTGAAAACCTAGTGCATCCTGAACAACACATCATTGGACAACAGTACAAGATTATTGATGTCCATAACTCCACTAAGTTTCTTCCCTTAGCTATAATTCAGTTTAGTTGGGGTGGAGTTACTGGTCCTAAGCAGGTGGTGGTATCACCTAGCTTACCTGTAGACTGTCTCTTAGGTAATGACCTAGAGGCCTCAGGTTGGGCTGATGTAGAGTTGTATGCCCATGCAGCCATGTTGGGCATCCCAGAGGAATTGTTCCCTCTAATTTCAACTGAAATGAAAAAGCAAAGGAGAGAAGGCCTGCAAATTCAGGATCCTTCTCCATCAACAGGTAACAAGGGTATCACAGTATCCCCTAACCACCCTACCATTCAGGATACCATTCCTGTGGTGGGAGAAACCTCTCCTGGGGTGGCACCTGTTCCAAGGGAATCATCAGCTGGCAAAGCTGGACTCCCTGAGGTGGAAGTACCTCTCTGTGGGATAACTAACATTGGTGACAAAAAGAGCACCATTTAAGTTAACATGGAGCATCCCTCCAACCCTCCCAGAGAAACTTTAGTGCAGAAACCCTGCACTGCCTCACAACACTTAGGACAGCATCCCTGCCCTAGTGTGGAGCTCATAGGACAGCATCCCTGCCCTGCTCCAAATCAAGAGAAACAGCATCCCTGTTCTCTCTTCCAGCCATATGGACAAAGTTTTTGCCCAGCTATGGCTTTTCTGAGACAGCATTCCTGTCTGGCATTTCCATCACTACAAATAGGTTCAGTGGACAATTCCCACTGCTCTAGACTAAAACTTACTGATAGAAACTCTGAGAATACATCTTCACATTGTTGCTTAGCTAAAAAACTTCAAACAGGGTGGTTTACATCCCCACAGGGAAGTAACCATATAGTGGATGATAAAGGGAGTAACCAGTCTATTGCAGAGCTACTCTCTACTTATCACCACTTAGACAATAAAGTCTCAACTGGCCAAGGTTAGCCTTATTGTCCTTTCGTTTGGGGGGGGGGGGGTTGTGTGAGAAAGTAGCCTCCTTCTAGCCTTGTTACCCCCACTTTTGGCCTGTTTGTGAGTGTATGTCATGGTGTTTTCACTGTCTCACTGGGATCCTGCTAGCCAGGGCCCAGTGCTCATAGTGAAAACCCTATGTTTTCAGTATGTTTGTTATGTGTCACTGGGACCCTGCTAGTCAGGACCCCAGTGCTCATAAGTTTGTGGCCTATATGTATGTGTTCCCTGTGTGGTGCCTAACTGTCTCACTAAGGCTCTGCTAACCAGAACCTCAGTGGTTATGCTCTCTCATTTCTTTCAAATTGTCACTAACAGGCTAGTGACCATTTTTACCAATTTACATTGGCTTACTGGAACACCCTTATAATTCCCTAGTATATGGTACTGAGGTACCCAGGGTATTGGGGTTCCAGGAGATCCCTATGGGCTGCAGCATTTCTTTTGCCACCCATAGGGAGCTCTGACAATTCTTACACAGGCCTGCCACTGCAGCCTGAGTGAAATAACGTCCACGTTATTTCACAGCCATTTTACACTGCACTTAAGTAACTTATAAGTCACCTATATGTCTAACCTTTACCTGGTAAAGGTTAGGTGCAAAGTTACTTAGTGTGAGGGCACCCTGGCACTAGCCAAGTTGCACCCACATTGTTCAGAGCCAATTCCCTGAACTTTGTGAGTGCGGGGACACCATTACACGCGTGCACTACATATAGGTCACTACCTATATGTAGCTTCACAATGGTAACTCCGAATATGGCCATGTAACATGTCTAAGATCATGGAATTGCCCCCTCTATGCCATCCTGGCATTATTGGTACAATTCCATGATCCCAGTGGTCTGTAGCACAGACCCTGGTACTGCCAAACTGCCTTTTCTGGGGTTTCACTGCAGCTGCTGCTGCCAACCCCTCAGACAGGTTTCTGCCCTCCTGGGGTCAAGCCAGGCTTGTCCCAGGATGGCAGAACAAAGGACTTCCCCTGAGAGAGGGTGTTACACCCTCTCCCTTTGGAAAATGGTGTGAAGGCAGGGGAGGAGTAGTCTCCCCCATCCTCTGGAAATGCTTTCTTGGGCACAGATGTGCCCAATTCTGCATAAGCCAGTCTACACCGGTTCAGGGACCCCTTAGCCCCTGCTCTGGCGCGAAACTGGACAAAGGAAAGGGGAGTGACCACTCCCCTGACCTGCACCTCCCCTGGGAGGTGTCCAGAGCTCCTCCAGTGTGCTCCAGACCTCTGCCATATTGGAAACAGAGGTGCTGCTGGCACACTGGACTGCTCTGAGTGGCCAGTGCCACCAGGTGACGTCAGAGACTCCTTCTGATAGGCTCCTTCAGGTGTTAGTAGCCTATCCTCTCTCCTAAGTAGCCAAACCCTCTTTTCTGGCTATTTAGGGTCTCTGTCTCTTGGGAAACTTCAGATAACGAATGCAAGAGCTCATCAGAGTTCCTCTGCATCTCTCTCTTCACCTTCTGCCAAGGAATCGACTGCTGACCGCGCTGGAAGCCTGCAAAACTGCAACATAGTAGCAAAGACGACTACTGCAACTCTGTAACGCTGATCCTGCCGCCTTCTCGACTGTTTTCCTGCTTGTGCACGCTGTGGGGGTAGTCTGCCTCCTCTCTGCACCAGAAGCTCCGAAGAAATCTCCCATGGGTCGACGGAATCTTCCCCCTGCAACCGCAGGCACCAAAAAGCTGCATTACCGGTCCCTTGGGTCTCCTCTCAGCACGACGAGCGAGGTCCCTCGAATCCAGCAACTCTGTCCAAGTGACTCCCACAGTCCAGTGACTCTTCAGTCCAAGTTTGGTGGAGGTAAGTCCTTGCCTCACCTCGCTAGACTGCATTGCTGGGAACCGCGACTTTTGCAACTACTCCGGCCCCTGTGCACTTCTGGCGGAAATCCTTCGTGCACAGCCAAGTCTGGGTCCACGGCACTCTAACCTGCATTGCACGACTTTCTAAGTTGGTCTCCGGCGACGTGGGACTCCTTTGTGCAACTTCAGCGAGCACCATTTCACGCATCCTTGTAGTGCCTGTTTCTGGCACTTCTCCGGGTGCTACCTGCTTCAGAGAGGGCTCCTTGTCTTGCTCGACGTCTCCTCTCTCTCCTGGTCCAATTTGCGACCTCCTGGTCCCTCCTGGGCCTCAGCAGCGTCCGAAAACGCTAACCATACAATTTGCAGCTAGCAAAGCTTGTTAGCATTCTTTCAGCGGGAAAACACTTCTGCACAACTCCCCACGGCGAGAGGGAATTGTCCACCAAAGGGAAAGTCTCAAGCCCTTTTCGTTCCTGCAGAAACCGCAGCTTCTTCTGTCCAGTAGAAGCTTCTTTCCACCTGCAGCTGGCATTTCCTGGGCATCTGCCCATCTCCGACTTGCTTGTGACTTTTGGACTTGGTCCCCTTTTTCCACAGGTACCCTAGATTGGAAATCCACAGTTGTTGCATTGTTGGTTGGTGTCTTTCCTGCATTATTCCTCTATCACGACTTCTTTGTCTTTTGGGGAACTTCAGTGCACTTTGCACTCACTTTTCAGGGTCTTGGGGAGGGCTATTTTTCTAACTCTCACTATTTTCTAATAGTCCCAGCGACCCTCTACAAGGTCACATAGGTTTGGGGTCCATTCGTGGTTCACATTCCACTTTTGGAGTATATGGTTTGTGTTGCCCCTATCCCTATGTGTCCCCATTGCATCCTATTGTAACTATACATTGTTTGCACTGTTTTCTAAGACTATACTGCATATTTTTGGTATTGTGTACATATAACTTGTGTATAATTGCTATCCTCATACTGAGGGTACTCACTGAGATACTTTGGCATATTGTCATAAAAATAAAGTACCTTTATTTTTAGTATAACTGTGTATTGTGTTTTCTTATGATATTGTGCATATGACACTAGGTGGTACTGTAGTAGCTTCACACGTCTCCTAGTTCAGCCTGAGCTGCTTTGCTAAGCTACCATTATCTATCAGCCTAAGCTGCTAGACACCCTATACACTAATAAGGGATAACTGGGCCTGGTGCAAGGTGCAAGTACCCCTTGGTACTCACTACAAGCCAGTCCAGCCTCCTACACTTGTCCCCTTAATATGGATAAGTTCAAGAAACTTCCCCTAATCAATGGTGTTGAGGTTCAGGCCTACAGGGACACAGGTGCTAGTGTTACCATGGTGATAGAGAAACTGGTACACCCTGAACAACACCTACTTGGTCACCAGTACCAAGTGACAGACGCTCATAACAACACTCTTAGCCACCCCATGGCTGTTGTGAATCTCAACTGGGGGGGGGTTACTGGTCCAAAGAAAGTTGTGGTTGCTTCAGATTTACCTGTAGACTGTCTACTAGGAAATGATTTAGAGACATCAGCTTGGGCAGAAGTGGAGTTGGAGGCTCATGCAGCAATGCTGGGCATTCCTGGGCATATTTTTACTTTAACCAGGGCTCAGGCCAAAATGCAAAAAGGACAGGGTGACTTGGATCCTGGAACAATGGACCAAGTGCTCCCTAAAGCTAGGGGTAGCAAGGGTAAATCCCTACCCACTATCCCTCCCTCTACAGAAGATTCAACTTCTGAGGAAGAAGAATGTCCTCCCTGTGCAGAACCTTCACCAGAGGAGCTGGCAGCAGATACTGCTGAGCTCTTGGGTGGAGGGGGGCTGCCAGGGAGGAGCTGAGTGTGGCACAGCAATCCTGTCCCACATTAGAGGGTCTAAAACAGCAAGCTGTCAAACAGCAAAGTGAGGATGTCAGTGACTCACAGAGAGTTTACTGGGAGGGCAACCTCTTGTACACAGAGGCAAGGGACCCAAAACCTGGAGCAGCCAGGAGATTGGTCATTCCCCTGCAGTACAGAGAGTTCCTCATAACTCTGGCACATGACATTCCCTTGGCTGGGCATTTGGGCCAGATCAAAATATGGGAAAGGCTTGTCCCCCTGTTGCACTGGCCTAGGATGTCAGAGGACACAAAAGATTTTTGTAAGTCTTGCGTGACCTGCCAAGCCAGTGGCAAGGCTGATGGCACTCCAAAGGCTCCCCTTATTCCACTATCTGTGGTTGGGGTTCCCTTTGAAAGGGTAGGGGTTGACATAGTTGGCCCCCTTGACCCTCCTACTGCTTCAGGCAATAGGTTTATCTTGGTGGTTGTGGACCATGCCACAAGATATCTTGAAGCAATTCCTCTAAGGACCACTACAGCACCTGCAGTGGCAAAAGCCCTCCTGGGAATCTTTTCCAGGGTGGGTTTTCCAAAAGAGGTTGTATCAGACAGGGATAGCAACTTTATGTGTGCATAATTGAAAGCTATGTGGAAGGAATGTGGTGTAACATACTGTGAGAAGGTAGCCTCTTTCTAGCCTTGTTACCCCCACTTTTGGCCTGTTTGTGAGTGTATGTCAGGGTGTTTGTCACTGTTTTCACTGTCTCACTGGGATCCTGATAGCCAGGCCTCAGTGCTCATAGTGAAAACACTATGTTTTCAGTATGTTTGTTATGTGTCACTGGGACCCTGCTGGTCAGGACCCCAGTGCTCATAAGGTTGTGGCCTATATGTATGTGTCACTGGGACCCTGTCACACAGGGCCCCAGTGCTCATAGGTGTGCATGTATGTGTTCCCTGTGTGGTGCCTAACTGTCTCACTGAGGCTCTGCTAACCAGAACCTCAGTGGTTATGCTCTCTCATTTATTTAAAATTGTCACTAACAGGCTAGTGACCATTTTTACCAATTTACATTGGCTTACTGGAACACCCTTATAATTCCCTAGTATATGGTACTGAGGTACCCAGGGTATTGGGGTTCCAGGAGATCCCTATGGGCTGCAGCATTTCTTTTGCCACCCATAGGGAGCTCTGACAATTCTTACACAGGCCTGCCACTGCAGCCTGAGTGAAATAACGTCCACGTTATTTCACAGCCATTTTACACTGCACTTAAGTAACTTATAAGTCACCTATATGTCTAACCTTTACCTGGTAAAGGTTAGGTGCAAAGTTACTTAGTGTGTGGGCACCCTGGCACTAGCCAAGGTGCCCCCACATTGTTCAGAGCCAATTCACTGAACTTTGTGAGTGCGGGGACACCATTACACGCGTGCACTACATATAGGTCACTACCTATATGTAGCTTCACAATGGTAACTCCGAAAATGGCCATGTAACCTGTCTATGATCATGGAATTGCCCCCTCTATGCCATCCTGGCATAGTTGGCACAATCCCATGATCCCAGTGGTCTGTAGCACAGACCCTGGTACTGCCAAACTGCCCTTCCTGGGGTTTCACTGCAGCTGCTGCTGCTGCCAACCCCTCAGACAGGCATCTGCCCTCCTGGGGTCCAGCCAGGCCTGGCCCAGGATGGCAGAACAAAGAACTTCCTCTGAGAGAGGGTGTGACACCCTCTCGCTTTGGAAAATGGTGTGAAGGCAGGGGAGGAGTAGCCTCCCCCAGCCTCTGGAAATGCTTTGTTGGGCACAGAGGTGCCCAATTCTGCATAAGCCAGTCTACACCGGTTCAGGGACCCCTTAGCCCCTGCTCTGGCGCGAAACTGGACAAAGGAAAGGGGAGTGACCACTCCCCTGACCTGCACCTCCCCTGGGAGGTGTCCAGAGCTCCTCCAGTGTGCTCCAGACCTCTGCCATCTTGGAAACAGAGGTGCTGCTGGCAAACTGGACTGCTCTGAGTGGCCAGTGTCACCAGGTGACGTCAGAGACTCCTTGTGATAGGCTCCTTCAGGTGTTAGTAGCCTCTCCTCTCTCCTAGGTAGCCAAACCCTCTTTTCTGGCTATTTAGGGTCTCTGTCTCTGGGGAAACTTTAGATAACGAATGCATGAGCTCAGCCGAGTTCCTCTGCATCTCTCTCTTCACCTTCTGATAAGGAATCGACCGCTGACCGCGCTGGAAGCCTGCAAACCTGCAACATAGTAGCAAAGACGACTACTGCAACTCTGTAACGCTGATCCGTCCGCCTTCTCGACTGTTTTCCTGCTTGTGCATGCTGTGGGGGTAGCCTGCCTCCTCTCTGCACCAGAAGCTCCGAAGAAATCTCCCGTGGGTCGACGGAATCTTCCCCCTGCAACCGCAGGCACCAAAAAGCTGCATCACCGGTCCCTTGGGTCTCCTCTCAGCACGACGAGCGAGGTCCCTCGAATCCAGCGACTCTGTCCAAGTGACCCCCACAGTCCAGTGACTCTTCAGCCCAAGTTTGGTGGAGGTAAGTCCTTGCCTCACCTCGCTGGGCTGCATTGCTGGGAACTGCGACTTTGCAGCTACTCCGGCCCCTGTGCACTTCCGGCGGAAATCCTTTGTGCACAGCCAAGCCTGGGTCCACGGCACTCTAACCTGCATTGCACGACTTTCTAAGTTGGTCTCCGGCGACGTGGGACTCCTTTGTGCAACTTCGGCGAGCACCATTTCACGCATCCTCGTAGTGCCTGTTTCTGGCACTTCTCCGGGTGCTACCTGCTTCAGTGAGGGCTCTTTGTCTTGCTCGACGTCCCCTCTCTCTTCAGGTCCAATTTGCGACCTTCTGGTCCCTCCTGGGCCCCAGCAGCGTCCAAAAACGCCAAACGCACAATTTGCGTCTAGCAAGGCTTGTTGGCGTCCTTCCGGCGGGTAAGCACATCTGCACGACTCTGCAAGGCGAGAGGGATCCGTCCACCAAAAGGCAAGTCTCTAGCCCTTTTCGTTCCTGCAGAAACCTCAGCTTCTTCTGTCCAGTCGAAGCTTCTTTGCACCCGCAGCTGGCATTTCCTGGGCATCTGTCCATCTCCGACTTGCTTGTGACTTTTGGACTTGGTCCCCTTGTTCCACAGGTAACCTAGATTGGAAATCCACAGTTGTTGCATTGCTGGTTTGTGTCTTTCCTGCATTATTCCTCTAACACGACTTCTTTGTCCTTAGGGGAACTTTAGTGCACTTTGCACTCACTTTTCAGGGTCTTGGGGAGGGTTATTTTTCTAACTCTCACTATTTTCTAATAGTCCCAGCGACCCTCTACAAGGTCACATAGGTTTGGGGTCCATTCGTGGTTCGCATTCCACTTTTGGAGTATATGGTTTGTGTTGCCCCTATTCCTATGTTTCCCCATTGCATCCTATTGTAACTATACATTGTTTGCACTGTTTTCTAAGACTATACTGCATATTTTTGCTATTGTGTATATATATCTTGTGTATATTTCCTATCCTCTCACTGAGGGTACACTCTAAGATACTTTGGCATATTGTCATAAAAATAAAGTACCTTTATTTTTAGTATAACTGTGTATTGTGTTTTCTTATGATATTGTGCATATGACACTAAGTGGTACTGTAGTAGCTTCACACGTCTCCTAGTTCAGCCTAAGCTGCTCTGCTAAGCTACCATTATCTATCAGCCTAAGCTGCTAGACACCCTATACACTAATAAGGGATAACTGGGCCTGGTGCAAGGTGCAAGTACCCCTTGGTACTCACTACAAGCCAGTCCAGCCTCCTACATTGGTTGTGCAGTGGTGGGATAAGTGCTTGAGACTACTTACCACTCTTGTCATTGTACTTTTCATAAGAGAAAAATATACAAAACAAGGTCAGTGTATATACACATAGCCAAAAAGTTTTGCATTTCCTCTTTTCACTCTTTTCTAAGTGCTGAAAAGTACTCCTAAACTTTCAAAAAGTTCTTAAAAGTTTAAAAAGTTTTTTTCTGTCTTTCCAAAAAGTTCTGAAAACTTTTTTCTCTTTCTCTATCACTTTAACTCTCTCTAAAAAATGTCTGGCACAGGCCAAAGTGTTGATCTGTCCAAACTTGCATATGACAACCTTAGCTGGAAAAGAGCAAGGAGTCTCTGTATTGAGAGAGGTTTGAGTGTAGGGAAGAATCCTTCCTTGGAACTGTTACTTAACATGCTTAGAGAACAGGATAAGGCCATAGGTGCCCCATCTGTTGAAAAAGTACCTAATAGTTCCCAATCTGATTCAGGGACTCCCCCAGGAAAAGATTCAGGAAAGAAACTTCCTAGCCTGCCCATTACTAGACAATCTAGCATAGATGGTAATGATGATGAGCCACACCAAATAAATAGTGTTGTCTCACATCATAGCAAAAGCATTTATTCTCACCATACTGGTAGTAATGTTTCTGTAAACCAAGCTGTTAAGTTGGCTTCTGTAAGGGACAGGTCTCCTTCTGTCCATTCCCATCATAGCTCTGTTTCTAGAAATGTCCCTCCCACCAACCCTGATGACAGAATGTTAGAGAGGGAACTCAATAAGTTGAGGGTGGAACAAACCAGACTGAAGCTTAAAAAGCAACAGCTGGATTTGGATAGACAGTCTTTTGAATTAGAGAAGGAAAGACAGAAGTTGGGTTTAGAAACCCATGGTGGCAGCAGCAGTATTCCCCATAGTCATCCTGCAAAAGAGCATGATTCCAGGAATCTGCACAAGATAGTTCCCCCTTATAAGGAGGGGGATGACATTAAGAAGTGGTTTGCTGCACTTGAGAGGGCCTGTGTTGTACAGGATGTCCCTCAAAGGCAGTGGGCTGCTATCCTATGGCTATCATTTAGTGGAAAAGGTAGGGATACGCTCCTTACTGTGAAAGAAAATGATGCTAACAATTTCCAAGTTCTTAAGAATGCACTCCTGGATGGTTATGGCTTAACCACTGAACAGTACAGGATAAAGTTCAGAGAGACCAAAAAGGAGTCTTCACAAGACTGGGTTGATTTCATTGACCATTCAGTGAAGGCCTTGGAGGGGTGGTTACATGGCAGTAAAGTTACTGATTATGAAAGCCTATATAACACAATCCTGAGAGAGCATATACTTAATAATTGTGTGTCTGATTTGTTGCACCAGTACCTGGTAGACTCTGATCTGACCTCTCCCTAAGAATTGGGAAAGAAGGCAGACAAATGGGTCAGAACAAGGGTGAACAGAAAAGTTCATACAGGGGGTGACAAAGATGGCAATAAGAAGAAAGATGGTGAAAAATCTCAAGATAAGCATGGGGATAAGGGTAAAACCAAAGATCCCACTTCAAATCTTAAACACTCTTCAGAGGGTGGGGATAAAACAAATTCTTCCTCTTCTTCCCAACCTGCACACATTAAAAAGCCTTGGTGCTTTGAGTGTAAAAACAGAGGCCATAGGCCAGGGGATAAGTCCTGTCCAGGTAAACCCCCTGAGCCTACCACCACTAATACATCAAGCTCTAGTGCCCCTAGCAGTAGTGGTACTAGTGGTGGGACTGCTGGCAACAGTCAAGTGAAGGGTGTAGTTGGGTTCACTTTTGGGTCCATAGTACAAACTGGGGTAGTCACTCCCAAGACAGTTTCTGTCACACCTAGTGGCATTGGCCTTGCCACACTGACTGCTTGTCCCCTTACAATGGATAAGTACAGGCAGACAGTTTCAATAAATGGTGTTAAGGCCTTGGCCTACAGGGACACAGGTGCCAGTTTCACTTTGGTGACTGAAAACCTAGTGCACCCTGATCAACACATCATTGGACAACAGTATAAGATTATTGATGTCAATAACTCCACTAAGTTTCTTCCCTTAGCTATAATTCAGTTTAGTTGGGGTGGAGTTACTGGCCCTAAGCAGGTGGTGGTATCACCTAGCTTACCTGTAGACTGTCTCTTAGGTAATGACCTAGAGGCCTCAGGTTGGGCTGATGTAGAGTTTTATGCCCATGCAGCCATGCTGGGCATCCCTGAGGAATTGTTCCCTCTCATTTCAAGTGAAATGAAAAAGCAAAGGAGAAAAGGCCTGAAAACTCAGGATCCCTCTCCATCAACAGGTAAAAAGGGTATCACAGTATCCCCTAACCACCCTACCATTCAGGATACTATTCCTGTGGTGGGAGAAACCTCTCCTGGGGTGGCACCTGTTCCAAGGGAATCATCAGCTGGCAAAGCTGGACTCCCTGAGGTGGAAGTACCTCTCTGTGGGATAACTAACATTGGTGAGAAAAACAGCACCATTTTAGTTAACATGGAGCATCCCTCCAACCCTCCCAGAGAAACTTTAGTGCAGAAACCCTGCACTACCTCACAACACTTAGGACAGCATCCCTGCCCTAGTGTGGAGCTCATAGGACAGCATCCCTGCCCTGCTCCAACTCAAGAGAAACAGCATCCCTGTTCTCTCTTCCAGCCAGATGGACAAAGTTTTTGCCCAGCTATGGCTTTTCTGAGACAGCATCCCTGTCTGGCATTTCCATCACTACAAATAGGTTCAGTGGACAATTCCCACTGCTCTAAACTAAAACTTACTGATAGAAACTCTGAAAATACATCTTCACATTGTTGCTTAGCTAAAAATCTTCAAACAGGGTGGTTTACATCCCCACAGGGAAGTAACCATATAGTGGATGATAAAGGGAGTAACCAGTCTATTGCAGAGCTACTCTCTACTTATCACCACTTAGACAATAAAGTCTCAACTGGCCAAGGTTAGCCTTATTGTCCTTCGTTTGGGGGGGGGTTGTGTGAGAAGGTAGCCTCTTTCTAGCCTTGTTACCCCCACTTTTGGCCTGTTTGTGAGTGTATGTCAGGGTGTTTGTCACTGTTTTCACTGTCTCACTGGGATCCTGATAGCCAGGCCTCAGTGCTCATAGTGAAAACACTATGTTTTCAGTATGTTTGTTATGTGTCACTGGGACCCTGCTGGTCAGGACCCCAGTGCTCATAAGGTTGTGGCCTATATGTATGTGTCACTGGGACCCTGTCACACAGGGCCCCAGTGCTCATAGGTGTGCATGTATGTGTTCCCTGTGTGGTGCCTAACTGTCTCACTGAGGCTCTGCTAACCAGAACCTCAGTGGTCTTGCTCTCTCATTTATTTAAAATTGTCACTAACAGGCTAGTGACCATTTTTACCAATTTACATTGGCTTACTGGAACACCCTTATAATTCCCTAGTATATGGTACTGAGGTACCCAGGGTACTGGGGTTCCAGGAGATCCCTATGGGCTGCAGCATTTCTTTTGCCACCCATAGGGAGCTCTGACAATTCTTACACAGGCCTGCCACTGCAGCCTGAGTGAAATAACGTCCACGTTATTTCACAGCCATTTTACACTGCACTTAAGTAACTTATAAGTCACCTATATGTCTAACCTTTACCTGGTAAAGGTTAGGTGCAAAGTTACTTAGTGTGTGGGCACCCTGGCACTAGCCAAGGTGCCCCCACATTGTTCAGAGCCAATTCACTGAACTTTGTGAGTGCGGGGACACCATTACACGCGTGCACTACATATAGGTCACTACCTATATGTAGCTTCACAATGGTAACTCCGAAAATGGCCATGTAACATGTCTATGATCATGGAATTGCCCCCTCTATGCCATCCTGGCATAGTTGGCACAATCCCAGGATCCCAGTGGTCTGTAGCACAGACCCTGGTACTGCCAAACTGCCCTTCCTGGGGTTTCACTGCAGCTGCTGCTGCTGCCAACCCCTCAGACAGGCATCTGCCCTCCTGGGGTCCAGCCAGGCCTGGCCCAGGATGGCAGAACAAAGAACTTCCTCTGAGAGAGGGTGTGACACCCTCTCCCTTTGGAAAATGGTGTGAAGGCAGGGGAGGAGTAGCCTCCCCCAGCCTCTGGAAATGCTTTGTTGGGCACAGAGGTGCCCAATTCTGCATAAGCCAGTCTACACCGGTTCAGGGACCCCTTAGCCCCTGCTCTGGCGCGAAACTGGACAAAGGAAAGGGGAGTGACCACTCCCCTGACCTGCACCTCCCCTGGGAGGTGTCCAGAGCTCCTCCAGTGTGCTCCAGACCTCTGCCATCTTGGAAACAGAGGTGCTGCTGGCACACTGGACTGCTCTGAGTGGCCAGTGCCACCAGGTGACGTCAGAGACTCCTTGTGATAGGCTCCTTCAGGTGTTAGTAGCCTCTCCTCTCTCCTAGGTAGCCAAACCCTCCTTTCTGGCTATTTAGGGTCTCTGTCTCTGGGGAAACTTTAGATAACGAATGCATGAGCTCAGCCGAGTTCCTCTGCATCTCTCTCTTCACCTTCTGATAAGGAATCGACCGCTGACCGCGCTGGAAGCCTGCAAACCTGCAACATAGTAGCAAAGACGACTACTGCAACTCTGTAACGCTGATCCTGCCGCCTTCTTGACTGTTTTCCTGGTGGTGCATGCTGTGGGGGTAGTCTGCCTCCTCTCTGCACAAGAAGCTCCGAAGAAATCTCCCGTGGGTCGACGGAATCTTCCCCCTGCAACCGCAGGCACCAAAAAGCTGCATCACCGGTCCCTTGGGTCTCCTCTCAGCACAACGAGCGAGGTCCCTCGAATCCAGCAACTCTGTCCAAGTGACCCCCACAGTCCAGTGACTCTTCAGCCCAAGTTTGGTGGAGGTAAGTCCTTGCCTCCTCACGCTAGACTGCATTGCTGTGAACCGCGTGTTTTGCAGCTACTCCGGCTCCTGTGCACTCTTCGAGGATTTCCTTTGTGCACAGCCAAGCCTGGGTCCCCAGCACTCTAACCTGCATTGCACAACCTCCTGAGTTGTCCTCCGGCGGTGTGGGACTCTCTTGTGCAACTTCGGGTGAGCACCGATTCACTCCACTTCGTAGTGCCTGGTATGACATTTCTCCGGGTGCTGCTTGCTTCTGAGAGGGCTCCTTGTCTTGCTGGGTGCCCCCTCTGTCCCCTCACGCAATTGGCAACATCCTGGTCCCTCCTGGGCCACAGCAGCATCCAAAAACCCTAACCGTGAGCTTTGCAGCTAGCAAGGCTTGTTTGCGGTCTTTCTGCGGGAAAACACTTCTGCACGACTCTTCATGACGTAGGACATCCATCCTCCAAAGGGAAAGTTTCTAGCCCTTGTCGTTCTTGCAGAATCCTCAGCTTCTACCATCCAGTGGCAGCTTCTTTGCACCCACAGCTGGCATTTCCTGGGCATCTGCCCACTCCCGACTTGATCATGACTTTTGGACTTGGTCCCCTTGTTCCACAGCTACTCTCATCTGGAAATCCATCGTTGTTGCATTGCTGGTGTTGGTCTTTCCTGCAGAATTCCCCTATCACGACTTCTGTGCTCTTTGGGGAACTTAGGTGCACTTTGCACCCACTTTTCAGGGTCTTGGGTGGGCTATTTTTCTAACCCTCACTGTTTTCTTACAGTCCCAGTGACCCTCTACAAGGTCACATAGGTTTGGGGTCCATTCGTGGTTCGCATTCCACTTCTAGAGTATATGGTTTGTGTTTCCCCTATCCCTATGTGCCCCCATTGCATCCTATTGTAACTATACATTGTTTGCACTGTTTTCTATTGCTATACTGCATATTTTTGGTATTCTGTACATATATCTTGTGTATATTTGCTATCCTCATACTGAGGGTACTCACTGAGATACTTTGGTATATTGTCATAAAAATAAAGTACCTTTATTTTTAGTATATCTGTGTATTGTGTTTTCTTATGATATTGTGCAAGTGACACTAGTGGTACTGTAGGAGCTTCACTCGTCTCCTAGTTCAGCCAAAGCTGCTCTGCTAAGCTACCTTTTCTATCAGCCTAAGCTGCTAGACACCCCTCTACACTAATAAGGGATACATGGGCCTGGCGCAAGGTGTAAGTACCCCTTGGTACTCACTACAAGCCAGTCCAGCCTCCTACATTGGTTGTGCAGCGGTGGGATAAGTACTTTGCAACTACTTACCACTTTGTCATATTGTACTTTTCATAAGAGAAAAATATACAAAACAAGTTCAGTGTATGTACACCTAACCAAAAAGTTTTGCTTTTCTTCTTTCACTTCTTTGCTAAGTGCTGAAAAGTACCTCTAAACTTTCTAAAAGTTCTTAAAAAGTTTTAAAAGTTTTTTTTTTCTGTTCTTTCAAAAGTTCTAAAAAGTTTTTTCTCACTTTTTCTGTCCCTTAAATACTTTCTAAAATGTCTGGTACAGGCCAAACTGTTGATCTGTCCAAACTTTCTTATGATCACCTTAGCTGGAAAGGAGCAAGGAGTCTCTGCATTGAAAGAGGTTTAGGGGTAGGGAAGAATCCCTCTAGAGAACTGTTGGTTAATATGCTCATTGAACAATATAAGACCAGAGTTGGCACTTCTGTTGAGAAATTAGCTGATGGTTCCCAATCTGACCCTGGGGCACCCCTAGCAAAGGATTTAGAAGGGAACCTTCCCAGCCTGCCCATTAGCAGACCACCTAGGATAGCTGGTACTGATGTGAATTCACACCACAGTAATAGTGTTACCTCACATCACAGTAAGAGTGTTCCTTCTCATCATAGTAGGAGCGTTACTTCTGTTAGCCAGGTTGTTAGAGTGCCATCTGTTAGGGCCAGGTCTCCTTCTGTTCATTCTCACCATACTTCTGTTTCTAGACATGCCTCACCCACCCACCCTGATGACAGAGTGTTAGAAAGGGAGCTCAATAGATTGAGAGTGGAACAATCCAGACTGAAGCTCAAGAAGCAACAGCTGGATTTAGATAGGCAGTCCTTAGAGATAGAAAGAGAAAGACAGAAAATGGGGTTAGAACTCCATGGTGGCAGCAGCAGTATTCCAAATAGTCATCCTGCAAAAGAGCATGATTCTAGGAATCTGCACAAGATAGTTCCCCCTTACAAGGAGGGGATGACATTAACAAGTGGTTTGCTGCACTTGAGAGGGCCTGTGTTGTACAGGATGTCCCTCAAAGGCAGTGGGCTGCTATCCTATGTCTATCTTTCAGTGGAAAGGGTAGGGATAGGCTCCTTACTGTGAAGGAAAGTGATGCCAATAATTTTGCAGTTCTTAAGAATGCACTCCTTGATGGTTCTGGCTTAACCACTGAACAGTACAGGATGAAGTTCAGAGAGACCAAAAAAGGAGTCTTCACAAGCCTGGGTAGACTTTGTTGACCATTCAGTGAAGGCCTTGGAGGGGTGGTTACATGGCAGTAAAGTTTCTGACTATGAAAGCCTGTATAACTTAATCCTGAGAGAGCATATTCTTAATAATTGTGTGTCTGATTTGTTACACCAGTACCTGGTAGACTCTGATCTGACCTCTCCCCAAGAATTGGGAAAGAAGGCAGACAAATGGGTCAGAACAAGGGTGAACAGAAAAGTTCATACAGGGGGTGACAAGGATGGCAAGAAGAAAGATGGTGTGAAATCTCAAGATAAGCATGGGGATAAGGGTAAAACCAAAGATCCTTCTTCAAATCTTAAACACTCTTCAGGGGGTGGGGATAAAACACATTCTTCCTCTTCTTCTCAACCTACACAATTTAAAAAGCCTTGGTGCTTTGTGTGTAAAAACAGAGGCCATAGGCCAGGGGATAAGTCCTGTCCAGGTAAACCCCCTGAGCCTACCACCACTAATACAATAAGCTCTAGTGACCCTAGCAGTAGTGGTACTAGTGGTGGGACTGCTGGCAACAGTCAAATTAAGGGTATAGTTGGGTTCACTTATGGGTCCATAATAGAAACTGGGGTAGTCAGTCCCAAGACAGTTTCTGTCACACCTAATGGGATTGGCCTTGCCACACTGGCTGCTTGTCCCCTTACAATGGATAAGTATAGGCAGACAGTTTCAATAAATGGTGTTGAGGCCTTGGCCTACAGGGACACAGGTGCCAGTATCACTTTGGTGACTGAAAACCTAGTGCATCCTGAACAACACATCATTGGACAACAGTATAAGATTATTGATGTCCATAACTCCACTAAGTTTCTTCCCTTAGCTATAATTCAGTTTAGTTGGGGTGGAGTTACTGGCCCTAAGCAGGTGGTAGTATCACCTAGCTTACCGGTAGACTGTCTCTTAGGTAATGACCTAGAGGCCTCAGGTTGGGCTGATGTAGAGTTTTATGCCCATGCAGCCATGCTGGGCATCCCAGAGGAATTGTTCCCTCTCATTTCTACTGAAATGAAAAAGCAAAGGAGAGAAGGCCTGAAAACTCAGGATCCCTCTCCAACAACAGGTAAAAAGGGTATCACAGTATCCCCTAACCACCCTGCCAATCAGGATATAATTCGTGTGGTAGGAGAAACCTCTCCTGGGGTGGCACCTGGTCCAAGGGAATCATCAGCTGGCATAGCTGTACCCCCTGAGGTAGAAGTACCTCTCTGTGGAATAACTAACATTGGTGACAAAAAGAGCACCATTTTGGTGAACATGGAGCATCCCTCCAACCCTCCCAGAGAAACTTTAGTGCAGAAACCCTGCACTGCCTCACAACATTTAGGACAGCATCCCTGCCCTAGTGTGGAGCTCATAAAACAGCATCCCTGCCCTGCTCTAACTCAAGAAAAACAGCATCCCTGTTCTCTCTTCCAGCCATATGGACAACGTTTTTGCCCAGCTATGGCTTTTCTGAGACAGCATCCCTCTCTGGCATTCTCATCACTAGAAATAGGTTCAGTGGATAATTCCCACTGCTCTAAACTAAAACTTACTGATAGAAACTCTGAAAATATATTTTCACATTGTTGCTTAGCTAAAAAACTTCAAACAGGGTGGTTTACATCCCCACAGGGAGGTAACCATATAGTGGATGATAAAGGGAGTAACCAGTCTATTGCAGAGCTACTCTCTACTTATCACCACTTAGACAATAAAGTCTCAACTGGCCAAAGTTAGCCTTATTGTCCTTCGTTTGGGGGTGGGTTGTGTGAGAAAGTAGCCTCTTTCTAGCCTTCTTACCCCCACTTTTGGCCTATTTGTGAGTGTATGTCAGGGTGTTTTCACTGTCTCACTGGGATCCTGCTAGCCAGGGCCCAGTGTTCATAGTGAAAACCCTATGTTTTCAGTATGTTTGTTATGTGTCACTGGGACCCTGCTAGCCAGGACCCCAGTGCTAATAAGTTTGTGACCTATATGTATGTGTTCCCTGTGTGGTGCCTAACTGTCTCACTGAGGCTCTGCTAACCAGAACCTCAGTGGTTATGCTCTCTCTGTACAAATTGTCACTAACAGGTTAGTGACCAATTTCACCAATTTACATTGGCATACTGGAACACCCTTATAATTCCCTAGTATATGGTACTGAGGTACCCAGGGTATTGGGGTTCCAGGAGATCCCTGTGGACTGCATCATTTCTTGTGCCACCCATAGGGAGATCTGACAATTCTTACACAGGCCTGCCAGTGCAGCCTGAGTGAAATAACGTCCACGTTATTTCACAGCCATTTACCACTGCACTTAAGTCACTTATAAGTCACCTATATGTCTAACGTTTACCTGGTAAAGGTTGGGTGCTAAGTTACTTAGTGTGTGGGCACCCTGGCACTAGCTAAGGTGCTCCCACATTGTTCAGGGCAAATTCCCCGGACTTTGTGAGTGCGGGGACACCATTACACGCGTGCACTATACATATGTCACGACATATGTATAGCGTCACAATGGTAACTCCGAACATGGCCATGTAACATGTCTAGGATCATGGAATTGTCACCCCAATGCCATTCTGGCATTGGGGAGAAAATTCCATGATCCCCCGAGTCTGTAGCTCAGACCCGGGTACTGCCAAACTACCTTTCGCGGGGTTTCACTGCAGCTGCTGCCAACCCCTCAGACAGGTTTCTGCCCTCCTGGGGTCCAGCCAGGCCTGGCCCAGGAAGGCAGAACAAAGGACTTCCTCAGAGAGAGGGTGTTACACCCTCTCCCTTTGGAAAAAGGTGTCAGGGCTGGGGAGGAGTAGCCTCCCCCAGCCTCTGGAAATGCTTTGATGGGCACAGATGGTGCCCATCTCTGCATAAGCCAGTCTGCACTGGTTCAAGGATCCCTCAGCCCTGCTCTGGCGCGAAACTGGACAAAGGAAAGGGGAGTGACCACTCCCCTGACCTGCACCTCCCCTGGGAGGTGCCCAGAGCTCCTCCAGTGTGCTCCAGACCTCTGCCATCTTGGAAACAGAGGTGCTGCTGGCATACTGGACTGCTCTGAGTGGCCAGTGCCAGCAGGTGACGTCAGAGACTCCTTCTGATAGGCTCCTTCAGGTGTTGCTAGCCTATCCTCTCTCCTTGGTTGCCAAACCCTCTTTTCTGGCTATTTAGGGTGTCTGCTTTGGGGAATTAATTAGATAACAGATGCAAGAGCTCATCAGAGTTTCTCTGCATCTCTCTCTTCACCTTCTGCCAAGGAATCGACTGCTGACCGCGCTGGAAGCCTGCAACTCTGCAACAAAGTAGCAAAGACGACTACTGCGACTTTGTAATGCTGATCCTGCCGCTTTCTCGACTGTTTTCCTGGTGGTGCATGCTGTGGGGGTAGTCTGCCTCCTCTCTGCACTAGAAGCTCTGAAGAAATCTCCCGCGGGTCGATGGAATCTTCCCCCTGCAACCGCAGGCACCAAAGAACTGTATCATCGGTCTTCTGGGTCTCCTCTCAGCACAACGAGCGAGGTCCCTTGAACTCAGCAACTCTGTCCAAGTGACTCCCACAGTCCAGTGACTCTTCAATCCAAGTTAGGTGGAGGTAAGTCCTTGCCTCCCCACGCTAGACTGCATTGCTGGGAACCGTGTGTTTTGCAGCTACTCCGGCTCCTGTGCACTCTTCGAGGATTTCCTTTGTGCACAGCCGAGCCTGGGTCCCCGGCACTCTAACCTGCATTGCACAACCTCCTGAGTTGTCCTCCGGCGGCGTGGGACTCTCTTGTGCAACTTCGGGTGAGCACCAATTCATTCCACTTTGTAGTGCCTGTTCCGGCACTTCTCCGGGTGCTGCTTGCTTCTGAGTGGGCTCCTTGTCTTGCTGGGCGCCCCCTCTGTCTCCTCACGCAATTGGCGACATCCTGGTCCCTCCTGGGCCACAGCAGCATCCAAAAACCCTAACCACGAGCTTTGAAGCTAGCAAGGCTTGTTTGCGGTCTTTCTGCGGGAAAACACTTCTGGACGACGCTTCACGACGTGGGACATCCATCCTCCAAAGGGGAAGTTTCTAGCCCTTGTCGTTCTTGCAGAATCCTCAGCTTCTACCATCCGTTGGCAGCTTCTTTGCACCCACAGCTGGCATTTTCTGGGCATCTGCCCACTCCCGACTTGATCGTGACTTTTGGACTTGGTCCCCTTGTTCCACAGGTACTCTCGTCTGGAAATCCATCGTTGTTGCATTGCTGGTGTTGGTCTTTCCTGCAGAATTCCCCTATCCCGACTTCTGTGCTCTTTGGGGAACTTAGGTGCACTTTGCACCCACTTTTCAGGGTCTTGGCGTGGGCTATTTTTCTAACCCTCACTGTTTTCTTACAGTCCCAGGGACGCTCTACAAGGTCACATAGGTTTGGGGTCCATTCGTGGTTCGCATTCCACTTCTAGAGTATATGGTTTGTGTTGCCCCTATCCCTATGTGCCCCCATTGCATCCTATTGTAACTATACATTGTTTGCACTGTTTTCTATTGCTATACTGCATATTTTTGGTATTCTGTACATATATCTTGTGTATATTTGCTATCCTCATACTGAGGGTACTCACTGAGATACTTTGGCATATTGTCATAAAAATAAAGTACCTTTATTTTTAGTATATATGTGTATTGTGTTTTCTTATGATATTGTGCAAGTGACACTAGTGGTACTGTAGGAGCTTCACTCATCTCCTAGTTCAGCCTAAGCTGCTCTGCTAAGCTACCTTTTCTATCAGCCTAAGCTGCTAGACACCCCTCTACACTAATAAGGGATACCTGGGCCTGGTGCAAGGTGTAAGTACCCCTTGGTACTCACTACAAGCCAGTCCAGCCTCCTACAGCTTGTTGGCATCCTTTCACGGGATCTTCAGGCATCTGGAACCTCCAGCCACCATCACTCCTTCCTGTGATGCACAGCTTCCTGATTAATTCTCCTGTGGCGTGGGATTCCTTTTCGCAGTGCTGCATGGGCCCCTTCCTCGACTTCTATGTCCCCGTCCTGTGGGTCTCCTGTGAGAGCTGCTTCTGCTTCTGTGGGCTCTCTGAGTTGCTGAGAGCCCCCTCTGATTCCCCCTCTTGTGTAGAGTCCTCCTGGGCCTTCCTGGTACCCGGTAGCACCACTTTCCACCAACCGCGAGTTTTGCATGCACCAAGGCTTGTTGGTGGAATCCAAAGACGCAAACCCAACTGCAATCCTTCTTCCGGCGTGGGACAGCATCCTTCAGGAACTCGACTCCATCTTCCAGGGTGCAGCAGTGACTCTTCATCCTCACCGCCAACTCTCTTCTTGCACCCTCAGCCTGGTGGGTAGGGGCTCCTGCCCTTCCTGAACTCTTCTGTGCTTCTTGGATTTGGTCCCCTTCTTCCACATGTCTTCTGGTCCAGGAATCTACTGTGGGTGTCTTGCAGTCTCTTCTGGTCTTTGCAATATTCCTCTTTTCTTCTAAGTGGGTGGTTTGGGGAAACTACAGTGTTTTACTCCTCTGCTCCTGGGCGCTGGGGTGTATTGTGGTACTTACCTTTGTGCTTTTCTAATACTCCCAGCTCCCCTCTACACACTCCACTTATCTAGGTGGAGGACCGACTTTCGCATTCCATTTGTTTAGTATAAGGTTTGTGCTCCCCTAGGTCTATTATTCTCTTTGGGATTTTCACTATATTGCACTGTTTTCTAACTGTTTTAATGCCTATTTCTGCATGCTAGTGTATATATTTTGTGTATTAGTTACCTCCTAAGGGAGTATGACCTCTATGGTATTTTTGGTATTTGTGTCACCAAAATAAAGTACCTTTATTTTTGTAATGCTGAGTGTTTCTTTCATGTGTGTAAGTAGTAAGTGTGACTACAGTGGTATTGCATGAGCTTTGCATGTCTCCTAGATAAGCCTTGGCTGCTCATCCACAGCTACCTCGAGAGAGAGCCTGGCTTCTAGACACTGACTCCACTACATTGATAAGGGGATACCTGGACCTGATATAAGGTGTAGGTTCTATAGGTACCCACCACACATCAGGCCAGCTTCCTATAGCCAGTAAGCAGGAGTTTCTATTATCATTCTGGCCATACTAAATATAACCTGGTTACCCCTTTCAGATCAGAATCTACCACTCAAAAAGTATCTGAAGGCAGTCCTAATGCTAGCCTATGAAAGGAGCAGGCCTCACAGTAGTGGAAACGAATTTAGGAGTTTTTCACTACCAAGACATATAAAACACATATGTCCATGTCCTACATAGCACCCTGCCCTATGGGTTACCTAGGACCTACCTTAGTGGTGACTTATATGCAGAAAAGGCTTGGCAAGGAACTTTAATTGCCAAGTCGAAGTGACAGTGAAACTGGACACACAGGACCTGCAATGGCAGGCCTGAGACATGGTTAGGGGGCTACTTATGTGGGTGGCACAACCAGTGGTGCAGGCCCACTAGTAGCATCTAATTTACAGGCCCTGGGCACATGTAGTGCACTTTACTAGGGACTTATAAGAAAATCAGATATGCCGTTTGGGAATGAACCAATGTTACCATATTTAAGCGAGAGAGCATATGCACTTTAGCACTGGTTA
Source organism: Pleurodeles waltl (assembly GCF_031143425.1). NCBI lineage: Eukaryota > Metazoa > Chordata > Amphibia > Caudata > Salamandridae > Pleurodeles > Pleurodeles waltl. The sequence continues at coordinate 81,626 of NW_027150248.1, forward strand.
GCAGTGGTAAAGTGGGCAGGGTCCTAAAGCCAGCAAAAACAGTGTCAGAAAAGTGAAGGGAGGCAGGCAAAATGTTGGGGAATGATCACTCTAAGGCTGTCAGGTCTAACAACACTGGAATGAGAGTGAAGAAGTGCTGTAATAGGAGATGTAGTCATACAGGATTGAAAGAGAAGAAGTGCTGTAGGAGGAGGTGTAATCAAACTGGATGGAAATAGAAGTGTTTTGTGAGGTGGTGCAATCACACTGGATGGAAAGGTACAAAATGCTATAGGAGGAGGTGTAATCATACAGGATGGAAAGCGAATAAGTGCTATAGGAGGAGGTGTAATCACTGTGGATGTAAAGAGAAGAAGTGCTGTAGGAGGAAGTGTAATCAGACTGGATGGAAAGGGAAGAAGTGCTGTAGAAAGTGGTGTAATTACACTGGATGGACAGAGAAGAAGTGCGGTAGGAGGAGGTGTAATCACACTGGAGGTAAAGGGAAGAAGTGCTGTAGGAGGAGATGTAATCACACTGGATGAAAAGAGAAGAAGTGCGGTAGGATGAGGTGTAATCACACTGGAGGTAAAGGGAAGAAGAGCTGTAGAAAGCGGTGTAATCACACCGGATGGAAAGGGAAGAAGTGCTGTAGGAGTAGATGTAATCACACTGGATGGAAAGAGAAGAAGTGCGGTAGCAGGAGGTGTAATCACACTGGAGGTAAAGGGAAGAAGTGCTGTAGAAAGCGGTGTAATCACACTGGATGGAAAGGGAAGAAGTGCTGTAGGAGGAAGTATAATCACACTGGATGGAAAGGGAAGAAGTGCTGTAGGACGAAGTGTAATCACACTGGATGGAAAGAGAAGAAGTGCGGTGGAAGGAGGTGTAATCACAGTGGAGGTAAAGGGAAGAAGTGCTGTAGAATGCGGTGTAATCACACTGGAGGTAAAGGGAAGAAGTGCTGTAGGAAGTGGTGTAATCACAATGGAGGTAAAGGGAAGAAGTGCTGTAGAAAGCGGTGTATTCACACTGGAGGTAAAGGGAAGAAGTGCTGTAGGAAGTCGTGTAATCACAATGGAGGTAAAGGGAAGAAGAGCTGTAGAAAGTGGTGTAATCACACCGGATGGAAAGGGAAGAAGTGCTGTAGGAGTAGATGTAATCACATTGGATGGAAAGAGAAGAAGTGCGGTAGCAGGAGGTGTAATCACACTGGAGGTAAAGGGAAGAAGTGCTGTAGAAAGCGGTGTAATCACACTGGATGGAAAGGGAAGAAGTGCTGTAGGAGGAAGTGTAATCACACTGGATGGAAAGGGAAGAAGTGCTGTAGGACGAAGTGTAATCACACTGGATGGAAAGAGAAGAAGTGCAGTGGGAGGAGGTGTAATCACAGTGGAGGTAAAGGGAAGAAGTGCTGTAGGAAGTGGTGTAATCACACTGGATGGAAAGAGAAGAAGTGCGGTAGGAGGAGGTGTGTAGGAGGCTGGACTGGCTTGTAGTGAGTACCAAGGGGTACTTGCACCTTGCACCAGGCCCAATTATCCCTTATTAGTGTATAGGGTGTCTAGCAGCATAGGCTGATAGATAATGGTAGCTTAGCAGAGCAGCTTAGGCTGAACTAGGAGACGAGTGAAGCTCCTACAGTACCACTAGTGTCACTTGCACAATATCATAAGAAAACACAATACACAGATATACTAAAAATAAAGGTACTTTATTTTTATGACAATATGCCAAAGTATCTCAGTGAGTACCCTCAGTATGAGGATAGCAATTATACACAAGTTATATGTACACAATACCAAAAATATGCAGTATAGTCTTAGAAAACAGTGCAAACAATGTATAGTTACAATAGGATGCAATGGGGACACATAGGGATAGGGGCAACACAAACCATATACTCCAAAAGTGGAATGCGAACCACGAATGGACCCCAAACCTATGTGACCTTGTAGAGGGTCGCTGGGACTATTAGAAAATAGTAAGGGTTAGAAAAATAGCCCTCCCCAAGACCCTGAAAAGTGAGTGCAAAGTGCACTACAGTTCCCCCAAGGACAAAGAAGTCGTGATAGGGGAATTCTGCAGGAAAGACACAAACCAGCAATGCAACAACGATGGATTTCCAAACGAGGGTACCTGTGGAACAAGGGGACCAAGTCCAAAAGTCACAAGCAAGTCGGAGATGGGCAGATGCCCAAGAAATACCAACGGTGGATGCAAAGAAGCTGCTACTGGACAGTAGAAACTTAGGATTCTGCAGAAACGACAAGGGCTAGAAACTTCCCCTTTGGAGGATAAATCCCCCACGACGTGTTTTCCCGTGGAAATACAGCCAACAAGCCTTGCTAGCTGCAAATCATGCAAAAAGGGTTTTTGGACGCTCCTGTGGCCCAGGAGGGACCAGGATGTCGCCAATTGCGTCTGGGGACAGAAGAGACGTCGAGCAAGACAAAGAGCCCTCTCAGCAGCAGGTAGCACCCACAGAAGTGCCAGAAACAGGCACTACAAGGATGCGTGATACGGTGCTTGCCGAAGTTGCACAAAGGAGTCCCACGTCGCCGGAGACCAACTTAGAAAGTCCTGCAATGCAGGTTAGAGTGCCGTGGACTCAGGCTTGGCTGTGCACAAAGGATTCCCGCCGGAAGTGCACGGAAGCCGGAGTAGCTTCAAAAGTCGCGGTTCCCAGCAATGCAGTCTGGCGTGGGGAGGCAAGGACTTACCTCCACCAAACTTGGACTGAAGAGTCACTGGACTGTGGGAGTCACTTGGACAGAGTTGCTGGATTCAAGGGACCTCGCTCGTCGTGCTGAGAGGAGACCCAGGAGACCGGTAATGCAGTTCTTTGGTGCCTGCGGTTGCAGGGGGAAGATTCCGTCGACCCACGGGAGATTTCTTCGGAGCTTCTAGTGCAGAGAGGAGGCAGACTACCCCCACAGCATGCACCACCGGGAAAACAGTCGAGAAGGCGGCAGGATCAGCGTTACAGAGTTGCAGTAGTCGTCTTTGCTACTATGTTGCAGTTTTGCAGGCTTCCAGCGCGGTCAGCAGTCGATTCCTTGGCAGAAGGTGAAGAGAGAGATGCAGAGGAACTCTGATGAGCTCTTGCATTCGTTATCTAAAGTTACCCAAGAGACAGAGACCCTAAATAGCCAGAAAAGAGGGTTTGGCTACCTAGGATAGAGGATAGGCTAGCAACACCTGAAGGAGCCTATCAGAAGGAGTCTCTGACGTCACCTGGTGGCACTGGCCACTCAGAGCAGTCCAGTGTGCCAGCAGCACCTCTGTTTCCAAGATGGCAGAGGTCTGGAGCACACTGGAGGAGCTCTGGACACCTCCCAGGGGAGGTGCAGGTCAGGGGAGTGGTCACTCCCCTTTCCTTTGTCCAGTTTCGCGCCAGAGCAGGGCTAAGGGGTCCCTGAACCGGTGTAGACTGGCTTATGCAGAAATGGGCACATCTGTGCCCATGAAAGCATTTCCAGAGGCTGGGGGAGGCTACTCCTCCCCTGCCTTCGCACCATTTCCCAAAGGGAGAGGGTGTAACACCCTCTCTCAGAGGAAGTCCTTTGTTCTGCCATCCTGGGACAAGCCTGGCTTGACCCCAGGGGGGCAGAAACCTGTCTGAGGGGTTGGCAGGAGCAGCAGCTGCAGTGAATCCCCAGAAAAGGCAGTTTGGCAGTACCCGGGTCTGAGCTACGGACCCGGGGGATCATGGGATTGTACCAACAATGCCAGGATGGCATAGAGGGGGCAATTCCATGATCTTAGACATGTTGCATGGCCATATTCGGAGTTACCATTGTGAAGCTACACATAGGTAGTGACCTATGTGTAGTGCACGCATGTAATGGTGTCCCCGCACTCACAAAGTCCGGCGAATTGGCCCTGAACAATGTGGGGGCACCTTGGCTAGTGCCAGGGTGCCCTCACACTAAGTAACTTTGCACCTAACCTTTACCAGGTAAAGGTTAGACATATAGGTGACTTATAAGTTACATAAGTGCAGTGAAAATGGCTGTGAAATAATGTGTGCATTATTTCACTCAGGCTGCAGTGGCAGGCCTGTGCAACAATTGTCAGAGCTCCCTATGGGTGGCAAAAGGAATGCTGCAGCCCATAGGGATCTCCTGGAACCCCAATACCCTGGGTACCTCAGTACCATATACTAGGGAATTATAAGGGTGTTCCAGTATGCCAATGTGAATTGGTGAAATGGTCACTAGCCTGTTAGTGACAATTTGTAAAGAGAGAGCATAACCACTGAGGTTCTGGTTAGCAGATCCTCAGTGAGACAGTTAGGCATCACACAGGGAACACATACATATAGGCCACAAACTTATGAGCACTGGGGACCTGGCTAGCAGGGTCCCAGTGACACATAACAAACATACTGAAAACATAGGGTTTTCACTATGAGCACTGGGCCCTGGCTAGCAGGATCCCAGTGAGACAGTGAAAACACCCTGACATACACTCACAAACAGGCCAAAAGTGGGGGTAACAAGGCTAGAAAGAGGCTATTTTCTCACACAACCCCCCCCCCAAACGAAGGACAATAAGGCTAACCTTGGCCAGTTGAGACTTTATTGTCTAAGTGGTGATAAGTAGAGAGTAGCTCTGCAATAGACTGGTTACTCCCTTTATCATCCACTATATGGTTACTTCCCTTTAGGGATGTAGACCACCCTGTTTGAAGTTTTTTAGCTAAGCAACAATGTGAAGATGTATTTTCAGAGTTTCTATCAGTAAGTTTTAGTTTAGAGCAGTGGGAATTGTCCACTGAACCTATTTGTAATGATGGAAATGCCAGACAGGGATGCTGTCTCAGTAAAGCCATAGCTGGGCAAAAACGTTGTCCATATGGCTGGAAGAGAGAACAGGGATGCTGTTTCTCTTTAGTTGGAGCGGGGCAGGCATGCTGTCCTATGAGCTCCACACTAGGGCAGGGATGCTGTCCTAAGTGTTGTGAGGTAGTGCAAGGTTTCTGCACTAAAGTTTCTCTGGGAGGGTTGGAGGGATGCTCCATGTTAACTAAAATGGTGCTCTTTTTCTCACCAATGTTAGTTATCCCACAGAGAGGTACTTCCACCTCAGGGAGTACAGTTTTGCCAACTGATGATTCCCTTGGAACAGGTGCCACCCCAGGAGAGGTTTCTCCCACCACAGGAATGGTATCCTGAATGGTAGGGTGGTTAGGGGATACTGTGATACCCCTTTTACCTGTTGTTGGAGAGGGATCCTGAGTTTTCAGGCCTTCTCTCCTTTGCTTTTTCATTTCAGTAGAAATGAGAGGGAACAATTCCTCTGGGATGCCCAGCATGGCTGCATAGGCATAAAACTCTACATCAGCCCAACCTGAGGCCTCTAGGTCATTACCTAAGAGACAGACTACAGGTAAGCTAGGTGATACCACCACCTGCTTAGGGCCAGTAACTCCACCCCAACTAAACTGAATTATAGCTAAGGGAAGAAACTTAGTGGAGTTATGGACATCAATAATCTTATACTGTTGTCCAATGATGTGTTGATCAGGGTGCACTAGGTTTTCAGTCACCAAAGTGATACTGGCACCTGTGTCCCTGTAGGCCAAGGCCTCAACACCATTTATTGAAACTGTCTGCCTGTACTTATCCATTGTAAGGGGACAAGCAGCCAGTGTGGCAAGGCCAATGCCACTAGGTGTGACAGAAACTGTCTTGGGTCTGACTACCCCAGTTTCTACTATGGACCCATAAGTGAACCCAACTACACCCTTAACTTGACTGTTGCCAGCAGTCCCACCACTAGTACCACTACTGCCAGGGGCACTAGAGCTTGATGCATTAGTGGTGGTAGGGTCAGGGGGTTTACCTGGACAGGACTTATCCCCTGGCCTATGGCCTCTGTTTTTACACACAAAGCACCAAGGCTTTTTAACTTGTGTAGGATGAGAAGAAGAGGAAGAATTTGTTTTATCCCCACCCCCTGAAGAGTGTTTAAGATTTGAAGTGGGATCTTTGGTTTTACCCTTATCCCCATGCTTATCTTGAGATTTTTCACCATCTTTCTTCTTATTGCCATCTTTGTCACCCCCTGTATGAACTTTTCTGTTCACCCTTGTTCTGACCCATTTGTCTGCCTTCTTTCCCAATTCTTGGGGAGAGGTCAGATCAGAGTCCACTAAGTACTGGTGCAACAAATCAGACACACAATTATTAAGAATATGCTCTCTCAGGATCAAGTTATACAGGCTGTCATAATCAGTAACTTTACTGCCATGTAACCACCCCTCCAAGGCCTTCACTGAATGGTCAACAAAATCAACCCAGTCTTGTGAAGACTCCTTTTTGGTCTCTCTGAACTTTATCCTCTATTTTTCAGTTGTTAAGCCATAACCATCCAGGAGTGCATTCTTAAGAACATGGAAATTATTGGCATCACTTTCTTTCACAGTAAGGAGCCTATCCCTACCTTTTCCACTAAATGATAGCCATAGGATAGCAGCCCACTGCCTTTGAGTGACATCCTGAACAACACAGGCCCTCTCAAGTGCAGCAAACCACTTGTTAATGTCATCCCCCTCCTTATAAGGGGGAACTATCTTGTGCAGATTCCTGGAATCATGCTCTTTTACAGGATGACTATGGGGAATACTGCTGCTGCCACCATGGGTTTCAAAACCCAATTTCTGTCTTTCCTTCTCTACTTCTAAGGATTGTCTATCTAAATCCAGCTGTTGCTGTTTAAGCTTCAGTCTGGATTGCTCCACTCTCAATCTATTGAGCTCCCTTTCTAACATTCTGTCATCAGGGTGGGTGGGAGGGACATTCCTAGACACAGAAGTATGGTGCGAATGGACAGAAGGAGACCTGTCCCTTACAGAAGCCACCCTAACAGCTTGGCTAACAGAAACATTACTACCAGTGTGGTGAGAATAAATGCTTTTGCTATGATGTGAGACAACACTATTTGTATGGTGTGGCTCTCCATCATTACCAACTATGCTAGACTGTCTAGTAATGGGCAGGTTAGGAAGTTTCTTTCCTGAATCTTTTCCTGGGGGAGACCCTGAATCAGATTGGGAACTATTAGGTACTTTTTCAACAGATGGGGCACGTATGGCCTTATCTTGTTCTCTAAGCATGTTAATTAACAATTCCAAGGAAGGATTCTTCCCTACACTCAAACCTCTCTCTATGCAGAGACTCCTTGCTCCTTTCCAGCTAAGGTGATCATATGCAATCTTAGACAGGTCAACATTTTGGCCTGTGCCAGACATTTTTAGAGAGAGTTAAAGTGATAGAAAAAGAGAAAAAAGTTTTCAGAACTTTTTAGCAAGACAGAAAAAAAACTTTTAAAACTTTTTAGAACTTTTTAGAAAGTTTAGATGTACTTTTCAGCACTTAGAAAAGAGTGAAAAGAGGAAATGCAAAACTTTTTAGCACTGTGTACACACACTGAACTTGTTTTGTATATTTTTCTCTTATGAAAAGTACAATGACAAGAGTGGTAAGTAGTCTCAAAGCACTTATCCCACCGCTGCACAACCAATGTAGGAGGCTGGACTGGCTTGTGGTGAGTACCAAGGGGTACTTACACCTTGCACCAGGCCCAGGTATCCCTTATTAGTGTATAGGGTGTCTAGCAGCTTAGACTGATAGATAATGGTAGCTTAGCAGAGCAGCTTAGGCTGAACTAGGAGACGTGTGAAGCTACTACAGTACCACAAGTGTCACTTGCACAATATCATAAGAAGACACAATACACAGATATACTAAAAATAAAGGTACTTTATTTTTATGACAATATGCCAAAGTATCTCAGTGAGTACCCTCAGTATGAGGATAGCAATCATACACAAGTTATATGTACACAATACCAAAAATATGCAGTATAGTCTTAGAAAACAGTGCAAACAATGTATAGTTACAATAGGATGCAATGGGGACACATAGGGATAGGGGCAACACAAACCATATACTCCAAAAGTGGAATGTGAACCACGAATGGACCCCAAACCTATGTGACCTTGTAGAGGGTCGCTGGGACTATTAGAAAATCGTGAGAGTTAGAAAAATAGCCCTCCCCAAGACCCTGAAAAGTGAGTGCAAAGTGCACTGAAGTTCCCCAAAAGACAAAGAGTCGTGATAGAGGAATAATGTAGGAAAGACACCAACCAACAATGCAACAACTGTGGATTTCCAATCTAGGGTACCTGTGGAACAAGGGGACCAAGTCCAAAAGTCACAAGCAAGTCGGAGATGGGCAAATGCCCAGAAAATGCCAGCTGCGGGTGCAAAGAACCTTCTACTGGACAGAAGAAGCTGCGGTTTCTGCAAGAACGAAAAGGGCTAGAGAATTTCCCTTTGGTGGACAGATCCCACTTGCCGTGGAAAGTCATGCAGAAGCGTTTTCCCGCTGAAAGAATGCCAACAAGCCTTGCTAGCTGCAAATCGTGCAGTTAGCGTTTTCGGACGCTGCTGAGGCCCAAAAGGGACCAGAAGGTCGCAAATTGGACCAGGCGAGAGAGGGGACGTCGAGCAAGACAAAGAGCCCTCTCTGAAGCAGGTAGCACCCGGAGAAGTGCCAGAAACAGGCACGACAAGGATGCGTCAAACGGTGCTCGCCGAAGTTGCACAAAGGAGTCCCACATCGCTGGAGACCAACTTAGAAAGTCGTGCAATGCAGGTTAGAGTGCCGTGGACCCAGGCTTGGCTGTGCACAAAGGATTTCCACCGGAAGTGTACAGGGGCCGGAGTAGTTGCAAAAGTTGTGTTTCCCAGCAATGCAGTCTAGCGAGGTGAGGCAAGGACTTACCTCCACCAAACTTGGACTGAAGAGTCACTGGACTGTGGGAGTCACTTGGACAGAGTTGCTGGATTCGAGGGACCTCGCTCGTCATGCTGAGAGGAGACCCAATGGACCGGTAATGCAGCTTTTTGGTGCCTGCGGTTGCAGGGGGAAGATTCCGTCGACCCACGGGAGATTTCTTCGGAGCTTCTGGTGCAGAGAGGAGGCAGACTACCCCCACAGCATGCACAAGCAGGAAAACAGTCGAGAAGGCGGCAGGATCAGCGTTACAGAGTTGCAGTAGTCGTCTTAGCTACTATGTTGCAGTTTTGCAGGCTTCCAGCGCGGTCAGCAGTCGATTCCTTGGCAGAAGGTGAAGAGAGAGATGCAGAGGAACTCTGATGAGCTCTTGCATTCGTTATCTAAAGTTTCCCCAGAGACAGAGACCCTAAAAAGCCAGAAAAGAGGGTTTGGCTACTTAGGAGAGAGGATAGGCTACTAACACCTGAAGGAGCCTATCAGAAGGAGTCTCTGACGTCACCTGGTGGCACTGGCCACTCAGAGCAGTCCAGTGTGCTGGCAGCACCTCTGTTTCCAAGATGGCAGAGGTCTGGAGCACACTGGAGGAGCTCTGGACACCTCCCAGGGGAGGTGCAGGTCAGGGGAGTGGTCACTCCCCTTTCCTTTGTCCAGTTTCGCGCCAGAGCAGGGGCTAAGGGGTCCCTGAACCGGTGTAGACTGGCTTATGCAGAATTGGGCACATCTGTGCCCAAGAAAGCATTTCCAGAGGCTGGGGGAGGCTACCCCTCCCCTGCCTTCACACCATTTTCCAAAGGGAGAGGGTGTAACACCCTCTCTCAGAGGAAGTCCTTTGTTCTGCCATCCTGGGACAAGCCTGGCTTGACCCCAGGGGGGCAGAAACCTGTCTGAGGGGTTGGCAGCAGCTGCAGTGAAACCCCAGGAAAGGCAGTTTGGCAGTACCAGGGTCTGTGCTACAGACCACTGGGATCATGGAATTGTACCAATAATGCCAGGATGGCATAGAGGGGGCAATTCCATGATCTTAGACATGTTACATGGCCATATTCGGAGTTACCATTGTGAAGCTACAGATAGGTAGTTGTAGGAGGCTGGACTGTCTTGTAGTGAGTACCAAGTGGTACTTGCACCTTGCACCAGTCCCAGTTATCCCTTATTAGTGTATAGGGTGTCTAGCAGCATAGGCTGATAGATAATGGTAGCTTAGCAGAGCAGCTTAGGCTGAACTAGGAGACGTGTGAAGCTACTACAGTACCACAAGTGTCACTTGCACAATATCATAAGAAAACACAATACACAGATATACTAAAAATAAAGGTACTTTATTTTTATGACAATATGCCAAAGTATCTCAGTGAGTACCCTCAGTATGAGGATAGTAATTATACACAAGTTATATGTACACAATACCAAAAATATGCAGTATAGTCTTAGAAAACAGTGCAAACAATGTATAGTTACAATAGGATGCAATGGGGACACATAGGGATAGGGGCAACACAAACCATATACTCCAAAAGTGGAATGTGAACCACAAATGGACCCCAAACCTATGTGACCTTGTAGAGGGTCGCTGGGACTATTAGAAAATAGTGAGTTAGAAAATTAGCCCTCCCCAAGACCCTGAAAAGTGAGTGCAAAGTGCACTGAAGTTCCCCAAAAGACAAAGAGTCGTGATAGAGGAATAATGCAGGAAAGACGCAAACCAACAATGCAACAACTGTGGATTTCCAATCTAGGGTACCTGTGGAACAAGGGGACCAAGTCCAAAAGTCACAAGCAAGTCGGAGATGGGCATATGCCCAGGAAATGCCAGCTGCGGGTGCAAAGAAGCTTCTACTGCAAAGAAGAAGCTGCGGTTTCTGCAGGAACGAAAAGGGCTAGAGACTTCCCCTTTGGTGGACGGATCTTTCTCGCCGTGTAGAGTCGTGCAGAAGTGTTTTCCTGCCGAAAGAACGCCAACAAGCCTTGCTAGCTGCAAATCGTGCAGTTAGCGTTTTTGGACGCTGCTGTGGCCCAGGAGGTCGCAAATTGGACCAGGACAGAGAGGGGACGTCGAGCAAGTAAAGGAGCCCTCTCTGAAGCAGGTAGCACCCGGAGAAGTGCCAGAAACAGGCACTACGAGGATGCGTGAAACGGTGCTTGCCGAAGTTGCACAAAGGAGTCCCACGTCGCCGGAGACCAACTTAGAAAGTCGTGCAATGCAGGTTAGAGTGCCGTGGACCCAGGCTTGGCTGTGCACGAAGGATTTCTGCCGGAAGTGCACAGGGGCCGGAGTAGCTGCAAAAGTCGCGGTTCCCAGCAATGCAGCCCAGCGAGGTGAGGCAAGGACTTACCTCCACCAAACTTGGACTGAAGAGTCACTGGACTGTGGGGGTCACTAGGACAGAGTTGCTGGATTCGAGGGACCTCGCTCGTCGTGCTGAGAGGAGACCCAAGGGACCGGTAATGCAGCTTTTTGGTGCCTGCGGTTGCAGGGGGAAGATTCCGTCGACCCACGGGAGATTTCTTCGGAGCTTCTGGTGCAGAGAGGAGGCAGACTACCCCCACAGCATGCACAAGCAGGAAAACAGTCGAGAAGGCGGCAGGATCAGTGTTACAGAGTTGCAGTAGTCGTCTTAGCTACTTTGTTGCAGTTTTGCAGGCTTCCAGCGCGGTCAGCAGTCGATTCCTTATCAGAAGGTGAAGAAGGAGATGCAGAGGAACTATGATGAGCTCTTGCATTCGTTATCTAAAGTTTCCCCAGAGACAGAGACCCTAAATAGCCAGAAAAGAGGGTTTGGCTACCTAGGAGAGAGGATAGGCTACTAACACCTGAAGGAGCCTATCAGAAGGAGTCTCTGACGTCACCTGGTGGCACTGGCCACTCAGAGCAGTCCAGTGTGCCAGCAGCACCTCTGTTTCCAAGATGGCAGAGGTCTAGAGCACACTGGAGGAGCTCTGGACACCTCCCAGGGGAGGTGCAGGTCAGGGGAGTGGTCACTCCCCTTTCCTTTGTCCAGTTTCGCCCCAGAGCAGGGGCTAAGGGGTCCCTGAACCGGTGTAGACTGGCTTATGCAGAATTGGGCACATCTGTGCCCAAGAAAGCATTTCCAGAGGCTGGGGGAGGCTACTCCTCCCCTGCCTTCACACCATTTTCCAAAGGGAGAGGGTGTAACACCCTCTCTCAGAGGAAGTCCTTTGTTCTGCCATCCTGGGACAAGCCTGGCTTGACCCCAGGGGGGCAGAAACCTGTCTGAGGGGTTGGCAGCAGCAGCAGCTGCAGTGAAACCCCAGGAAAGGCAGTTTGGCAGTACCAGGGTCTGCGCTACAGACCAAGGGATCATGGAATTGTACCAATAATGCCAGGATGGCATAGAGGGGGCAATTCCATGATCTTAGACATGTTACATGGCCATATTCGGAGTTACCATTGTGAAGCTACATATAGGTATTGACCTATATGTAGTGCACGCGTGTAATGGTGTCCCCGCACTCACAAAGTTCAGGGAATTGGCTCTGAACAATGTGGGGGCACCTTGGCTAATGCCAGGGTGCCCTCACACTTAGTAACTTTGCACCTAACCTTTACCAGGTAAAGGTTAGACATATAGGTGACTGATAAGTTACTTAAGTGCAGTGTAAAATGGCTGTGAAATAAAGTGGACGTTATTTCACTCAGGCTGCAGTGGCAGGCCTGTGTAAGATTTGTCAGAGCTCCCTATGGGTGGCAAAAGAAATGCTGCAGCCCATAGGGATCTCCTGGAACCCCAATACCCTGGGTACCTCAGTACCATATACTAGGGAATTATAAGGGTGTTCCAGTAAGCCAATGTGAATTGGTAAAATTGGTCACTAGCCTGTTAGTGACAATTTTGAAAGAAATGAGAGAGCATAACCACTGAGGTTCTGATTAGCAGAGCCTCAGTGAGACAGTTAGTCACTACACAGGTAACACATTCAGGCACACTTATGAGCACTGGGGCCCTGGAGAACAGGGTCCCAGTGACACATACAATTAAAACAACATATATACAGTGAAAAATGGGGGTAACATGCCAGGCAAGATGGTACTTTCCTACACAACCCCCCCCCAAACGAAGGACAATAAGACTAGCCATGACCTGATGAGTCTTCATTGTTTAAGTGGAAATATCTGGAGAGTCCATCTGCATTGGAGTGGCTACTCCCAGGTCTATGTTCCACTGTATAGTCCATTCCCTGTAGGGATATGGACCACCTCAACAATTTAGGATTTTCACCTTTCATTTGTTTTAGCCAAAGTAGAGGTTTGTGGTCTGTCTGAACAATGAAGTGAGTGCCAAACAGGTATGGCCTCAGCTTCTTCAGAGCCCAGACCACAGCAAAGGCCTCCCTCTCTATGGCAGACCAACGCTTTTCTCTAGGGGTCAACCTCCTACTAATAAAAGCAACAGGTTGATCCTGGCCCTCAGAATTAAGTTGTGATAGGACTGCCCCTACTCCTAATTCAGATGCATCAGTTTGGACATAGAATTTTTTGGAGTAACAAGGGCTTTTCAGGACAGGTGCAGAGCACATGGCCTGCTTCAGCTCCTCAAAAGCTTTCTGACAGTTTGCTGTCCATAATACCTTTTTAGGCATCTTCTTGGAAGTGAGGTCATTAAGAGGGGCTGCAATGGAGCCATAGTTCTTAATGAACCTCCTGTAATACCCAGTGAGGCCTAGGAAGGCTCTCACCTGAGTCTGTGTAGTAGGGGGAACCCAATCAATAATTGTTTGGATTTTCCCCTGAAGTGGTGCAATCTGTTCCCCACCAACAAGGTGTCCCAGATAAACCACCTTACCCTGCCCTATCTGGCACTTTGAAGCCTTGATAGTGAGGCCTGCCTTTTGCAGGGCCTCCAAAACTTTCCATAGGTGGACCAGGTGCTCATCCCAGCTGGAGCTAAAGACAGCTATATCGTCTAGATATGCTGCACTGAAAGCTTCCAGCCCTTGCAGGACTGTGTTCACCAACCTCTGAAAAGTGGCAGGTGCATTTTTCAAACCAAAAGGCATTACAGTGAACTGGTAATGTCCTCCAATGGTTGAAAATGCAGTCTTAGGTTTAGCATCTTCTGACAATTTGATCTGCCAATACCCTGCAGTCAAGTCAAAAGTGCTTAGATACTTGGCAGATGCCAGTGTATCTATGAGCTCATCTGCCCTGGGTATAGGGTGAGCATCAGTTTTGGTTACAAGATTGAGACCTCTATAGTCTACACAAACCCGCATTTCCTTCTTTCCATCTTTGGAATGGGGTTTTGGTACAAGTACCACAGGAGAAGCCCATGGACTTTCAGAGTGCTCAACCACTCCTAGTTCTAACATTTTCTGGACCTCTTGCTTTATGCAGTCCCTGACATGGTCAGGCTGCCTATAGATCTTACTTTTGACAGGCAAGCTGTCTCCAGTATCTATAGTGTGCTCACACCAAGAAGTGGTACCTGGCACAGTAGAGAAGAGTTCAGAGAATTGATCTAGGAGATTTATGCAATTATCTTTCTGCTCAGCAGTTAGACAATCAGCCAAAACTACACCTTCCACAAGAGCATCTTGTTCTGTGGAAGAGAAGAGATCAGGTAGAGGATCACTGTCTTCTTCCTGTCCCTCATCAGTTGCCATGAGCAGGGTGAGATCAGCCCTGTCATAGTAGGGTTTCAGGCGGTTTACATGGAGTACCCTAAGTGTAGGAGGCTGGACTGGCTTGTAGTGAGTACCAAGGGGTACTTGCACCTTGCACCAGGCCCAGTTATCCCTTATTAGTGTATAGGGTGTCTAGCAGCTTAGGCTGATAGATAATGGTAGCTTAGCAGAGCAGCTTAGGCTGAACTAGGAGATGTGTGAAGCTACTACAGTACCACTTAGTGTCATATGCACAATATCATAAGAAAACACAATACACAGTTATACTAAAAATAAAGGTACTTTATTTTTATGACAATATGCCAAAGTATCTTAGAGTGTACCCTCAGTGACAGAATAGGAAATACACACAAGATATATATACACAATAGCAAAAATATGCAGTATAGTCTTAGAAAACAGTTCAAACAATGGATAGTTACAATAGGATGCAATGGGGAAACATAGGGATAGGGGCAACACAAACCATATACTCCAAAAGTGGAATGCGAACCACGAATGGACCCCAAACCTATGTGACCTTGTAGAGGGTCGCTGGGACTATCAGAAAATAGTGAGAGTTAGAAAAATAACCCTCCCCAAGACCCTGAAAAGTGAGTGCAAAGTGCACTAAAGTTCCCCTAAGGACAAAGTAGTCGTGTTAGAGGAATAATGCAGGAAAGACAAAAACCAGCAATGCAACAACTGTGGATTTCCAATCTAGGGTACCTGTGGAACAAGGGGACCAAGTCCAAAAGTCACAAGCAAGTCGGAGATGGGCAGATGCCCAGGAAATGCCAGCTGCGGGTGCAAAGAAGCTTCTACTGGACAGAAGAAGCTGAGGTTTCTGCAGGAACGAAAAGGGTTAGAGACTTTCCCTTTGGTGGAACGATCCCTGTCGCCGTGGGAGTCGTGCAGAAGTGTTTTCCCGCTGAAAGAACGCCAACAAGCCTTGCTAGCTGCCAATCGTGCGTTTGGCGTTTTTGGACGCTGCTGGGGCCCAGGAGGGACCAGGAGGTCGCAAATTGGACCTGAAGAGAGAGGAGACGTCGAGAAAGACAAGGAGCCCTCACTAAAGCAGGTAGCTCCTGGAGAAGTGCCAAAAACAGGCACTACAAGGATGCGTGAAACGGTGCTCGCCGAAGTTGCACAAAGGAGTCCCACGTCGCCGGAGACCAACTTAGAAAGTCGTGCAATGCAGGTTAGAGTGCCGTGGACCCAGGCTTGGCTGTGCACGAAGGATTTCCGCCGGAAGTGCACAGGGGCCGGAGTAGCTGCAAAGTCACGGTTCCCAGCAATGCAGCCCAGCGAGGTGAGGCAAGGACTTACCTCCACCAAACTTGGGCTGAAGAGTCACTGGACTGTGGGGGTCACTTGGACAGAGTCGCTGGATTCGAGGGACCTCGCTCGTCGTGCTGAGAGGAGACCCAAGGGACCGGTAATGCAGCTTTTTGGTGCCTGCGGTTGCAGGGGGAAGATTCCGTCGACCCACGGGAGATTTCTTCGGAGCTTCTGGTGCAGAGAGGAGGCAGACTACCCCCACAGCATGCACAAGCAGGTAAACAGTCGAGAAGGCGGCAGGATCAGCGTTACAGAGTTGCAGTAGTCGTCTTTGCTACTATGTTGCAGGTTTGCAGGCTTCCAGCGCGGTCAGCAGTCGATTCCTTATCAGAAGGTGAAGAGAGAGATGCAGAGGAACTCGGATGAGCTCTTGCATTCGTTATCTGAAGTTTCCCCAGAGACAGAGACCCTAAATAGCCAGAAAAGAGGGTTTGGCTACCTAGGAGAGAGGATAGGCTAGCAACACCTGAAGGAGCCTATCACAAGGAGTCTCTGACGTCACCTGGTGGCACTGGCCACTCAGAGCAGTCCAGTGTGCCAGCAGCACCTCTGTTTCCAAGATGGCAGAGGTCTGGAGCACACTGGAGGAGCTCTGGACACCTCCCAGGGGAGGTGCAGGTCAGGGGAGTGGTCACTCCCCTTTCCTTTGTCCAGTTTCGCGCCAGAGCAGGGGCTAAGGGGTCCCTGAACCGGTGTAGACTGGCTTATGCAGAATTGGGCACCTCTGTGCCCAACAAAGCATTTCCAGAGGCTGGGGGAGGCTACTCCTCCCCTGCCTTCACACCATTTTCCAAAGGGAGAGGGTGTCACACCCTCTCTCAGAGGAAGTTCTTTGTTCTGCCATCCTGGGCCAGGCCTGGCTGGACCCCAGGAGGGCAGCTGCCTGTCTGAGGGGTTGGCAGCAGCAGCAGCTGCAGTGAAACCCCAGGAAGGGCAGTTTGGCAGTACCAGGGTCTGTGCTACAGACCACTGGGATCATGGGATTGTGCCAACTATGCCAGGATGGCATAGAGGGGGCAATTCCATGATCATAGACATGTTACATGGCCATATTCGGAGTTACCATTGTGAAGCTACATATAGGTAGTGACCTATATGTAGTGCACGCGTGTAATGGTGTCCCAGCACTCACAAAGTTCAGGGAATTAGCTCTGAACAATGTGGGGGCACCTTGGCTAGTGCCAGGGTGCCCTCACACTAAGTAACTTTGCACCTAACCTTTACCAGGTAAAGGTTAGACATATAGGTGACTTATAAGTTACTTAAGTGCAGTGTAAAATGGCTGTGAAATAACGTGGACGTTATTTCATTCAGGCTGCAGTGGCAGGCCTGTGTAAGATTTGTCAGAGGTCCCTATGGGTGGCAAAAGAAATGCTGCAGCCCATAGGGATCTCCTGGAACCCCAATACCCTGGGTACCTCAGTACCATATACTAGGGAATTATAAGGGTGTTCCAGTAAGCCAATGTAAATTGGTAAAAATGGTCACTAGCCTGTCAGTGACAATTTGGAAAGAAATGAGAGAGCATAACCACTGAGGTTCTGATTAGCAGAGCCTCAGTGAGACAGTTAGTCACTACACAGGTAACACATTCAGGCACCCTTATGAGCACTGGGGCCCTGGGTTACCAGGGTCCCAGTGACACATACAACTAAAACAACATATATACAGTGAAAAAATGGGGGTAACATGCCAGGCAATATGGTACTTTCCTACACAACCCCCCCCCCCCAAACGAAGGACAATAAGACTAGCCATGACCTGATGAGTCTTCATTGTCTAAGTGGAAATATCTGGAGAGTCCATCTGCATTGGAGTGGCTACTCCCAGGTCTATGTTCCACTGTATAGTCCATTCCCTGTAGGGATATGGACCACCTCAACAATTTAGGATTTTCACCTTTCATTTGTTTTAGCCAAAGTAGAGGTTTGTGGTCTGTCTGAACAATGAAGTGAGTGCCAAACAGGTATGGCCTCAACTTCTTCAGAGCCCAGACCACAGCAAAGGCCTCCCTCTCAATGGCAGACCAACGCTTTTCTCTAGGGGTCAACCTCCTACTAATAAAAGCAACAGGTTGATCCTGGCCCTCAGAATTAAGTTGTGATAGGACTGCCCCTACTCCTAATTCAGATGCATCAGTTTGGACATAGAATTTTTTAGAGTAACAAGGGCTTTTCAGGACAGGTGCAGAGCACATGGCCTGCTTCAGCTCCTCAAAAGCTTTCTGTCAGTTTGCTGTCCATAATACCTTTTTAGGCATTTTCTTGGAAGTGAGGTCATTAAGAGGGGCTGCAATGGAGCCATAGTTCTTAATGAACCTCCTGTAATACCCAGTGAGGCCTAGGAAGGCTCTCACCTGAGTCTGAGTAGTAGGGGGAACCCAATCAATAATTGTTTGGATTTTCCCCTGTAGTGGTGCAATCTGTTCTCCACCAACAAGGTGTCCCAGATAAACCACCTTCCCCTGCCCTATCTGGCACTTTGAAGCCTTGATAGTGAGGCCTGCCTTTTGCAGGGCCTCTAAAACTTTCCATAGGTGGACCAGGTGATCATCCCAGCTGGAGCTAAAGACAGCTATATCGTCCAGATATGCTGCACTGAAAGCTTCCAGCCCTTGCAGGACTGTGTTCACCAACCTCTGAAAAGTGGCAGGTGCATTTTTCAATCCAAAAGGCATTACAGTGAACTGGTAATGTCCTCCAATGGTTGAAAATGCAGTTTTAGGTTTAGCATCTTCTGACAATTTGATCTGCCAATACCCTGCAGTCAAGTCAAAAGTGCTTAGATACTTGGCAGATGCCAGTGTATCTATGAGCTCATCTGCCCTGGGTATAGGGTAAGCATCAGTTTTGGTTACCAAGTTGAGACCTCTGTAGTCTACACAAAACCGCATTTCTTTCTTTCCATCTTTGGAATGGGGTTTTGGTACAAGTACCACAGGAGAAGCCCATGGACTTTCAGAGTGCTCAACCACTCCTAGTTCTAACATTTTCTGTACCTCTTGCTTTATGCAGTCCCTGACATGGTCAGGCTGCCTATAGATCTTACTTTTGACAGGCAAGCTGTCTCCAGTATCTATAGTGTGCTCACACCAAGAAGTGGTACCTGGCACAGTAGAGAAGAGTTCAGAGAATTGATCTAGGAGATTTATGCAATGGTCTTTCTGCTCAGCAGTAAGACAATCAGCCAAAACTACACCTTCCACAAGAGCATCTTGTTCTGTGGAAGAGAAGAGATCAGGTAGAGGATCACTGTCTTCTTCCTGTCCCTCATCAGTTGCCATGAGCAGGCTGAGATCAGCCCTGTCATAGTAGGGTTTTAGGCGGTTGACATGGAGCACCCTAAGGGGACTCCTGGCAGTGCCTAAGTCAACCAAGTAGGTGACTTCACCCTTTTTCTCAACAATTGTGTGGGGTCCACTCCATTTATTTTGGAGTGCTCTTGGGGCCACAGGCTCCAAGACCCACACTTTCTGCCCTGGTTGGTACTGAACCAAAACAGCCTTCTGATCATGCCATTGCTTCTGGAGCTCTTGGCTGGCCTGAAGGTTTTTACTGGCCTTTTTCATATACTCAGCCATCCTTGATCTAAGGCCAAGTACATAGTCCACAATATCTTGTTTTGGAGCTTTTAGAGGTTGTTCCCAACCCTCCTTGACAAGTGTGAGTGGACCCCTAACAGGGTGTCCAAAAAGAAGTTCAAAGGGGTTGAAGCCCACTCCTTTCTGGGGTACCTCCCTGTAGGCAAAAAGGAGGCATGGTAACAGGATATCCCATCTCCTGCGGAGTTTTTCAGGGAGACCCATAATCATGCCTTTGAGGGTTTTGTTAAATCTCTCCACCAGTCCATTAGTTTGTGGATGATAGGGTGTAGTGAACTTATAAGTCACACCAAACTCCTTCCACATGGCCTTTAAGTATGCAGATATGAAATTGCTTCCCCTGTCTGATACTACTTCCTTTGGGAAGCCCACCCTGGAAAATATTCCCGGGAGGGCCTTTGCCACTGCAGGTGCTGTAGTGGTCCTTAAAGGAATTGCTTCAGGATATCTTGTGGCATGGTCCACTACCGCCAAGATAAACCTATTGCCTGAAGCAATAGGAGGGTCAAGGGGGCCAACTATGTCAACCCCTACCCTTTCAAAGGGAACCCCAACCACAGGCAGTGGAATAAGGGGTGCCTTTGGGGTGTCACCTGTCTTGCCACTGGCTTGACAGGTTTCACAGGACTTACAAAATTCCTTTGTGTCCTCAGACATTCTAGGCAAATGAAACAAGGGAACAAGTCTGTCCCAAGTTTTCATCTGCCCCAAATGTCCAGCTAGGGGAATGTCGTGAGCCAGTGTTAGAAGGAACTTTCTGTACTCCTGAGGAATCACTAATCTCCTGGCAGCTCCAGGTTTAGGATCCCTTACTCAGTGTACAAGAGGTTGTCCTCCCAGTAAACTCTGTGAGAGTCACTGACATCCCCATTAGCCTGTTTGACAGCTTGCTGTCTTAGACCCTCTAATGTGGGACAGGTTTGCTGTGCCACACTCAGCTCCTCCCTGGCAGGCCCCACTTCACCCAAAAGCTCAGCAGTGTTTGCTTCAAGCTCCTCTGGTGTAGGTTCTGCACAGGGAGGGAATTCTTCTTCCTCAGAAGTAGAATCCACTGTAGAGGGAGGGATAGTAGGTAGTGCTTTACTTCTACTAGCCCTAGCTTTAGGGAGCACTTGGTCCATTGTTCCAGGATCCAAGCTTCCCTGTCCTTTTTGCTTTTTGGCCTGAGCCCTGGTTAAAGCAAAAATATGCCCTGGGATGCCCAGCATTGCTGCATGGGCCTCCAACTCCACATCTGACCAAGCTGATGTCTCCAAATCATTTCCTAGTAGACAGTCTACAGGTAAATCTGTGGCTACCACAACCTTCTTTGGACCAGTAACCCCCCCCCCAGTTGAGATTTACAACAGCCATGGGGTGGCTAAGTGTGTTGTTGTGAGCATTGGTTACTTGGTACTGGAGCCCAAGTAGGTGTTGTTCAGGGTGGACCAGTTTTCCAATCACCATTGTGACACTGGCTCCAGTATCCCTGTAGGCCTGAACCTCAACACCATTTATTAGGGGTAGCTGCTTGTACTTATCCATATTAAGGGGACAAGCAACTAAGGTGGCTAAATCAATAGCCCCCTCAGAGACTAACTGTAGGAAAGTACCATCTTGCCTGGCATGTTACTGTGAGAAAGTAGCCTCTTTCTAGCCTTGTTACCCCCACTTTTGGACTTTTTGTGAGTGTATGTCAGGATGTTTGTCACTGTTTTCACTGTCTCACTGGGATCCTGATGGCTAGGCCCCAGTGCTCATAGTGAAAACACTATGTTTTCAGTGTGTTTGTTATGTGTCACTGGGACCCTGCTGGTCAGGACCCCAGTGCTCATAAGGTTGTGGCCTATATGTATGTGTCACTGGGACCCTGTCACACAGGGCCCCAGTGCTCATAGGTGTGCATGTATGTGTTCCCTGTGTAGTGCCTAACTGTCTCACTGAGGCTCTGCTAACCAGAACCTCAGTGGTTATGCTCTCTCATTACTTTTAAATTGTCACTAACAGGCAAGTGACCAATTTTACCAATTTACATTGGCTTACTGGAACACCCTTATAATTCCCTAGTATATGGTACTAAGGTACCCAGGGTATTGGGGTTCCAGGAGATCCCTATGGGCTGCAGCATTTCTTTTGCCACCCATAGGGAGCTCTGACAATTCTTACACAGGCCTGCCACTGCAGCCTGAGTGAAATAACGTCCACGTT
Organism: Pleurodeles waltl; assembly: GCF_031143425.1. Classification (NCBI taxonomy): domain Eukaryota; kingdom Metazoa; phylum Chordata; class Amphibia; order Caudata; family Salamandridae; genus Pleurodeles; species Pleurodeles waltl. Next base: position 103,167 of record NW_027150248.1, read on the forward strand.
ATTTCACAGCCATTTTACACTGCACTTAAGTAACTTATAAGTCACCTATATGTCTAACCTTTACCTGGTAAAGGTTAGGTGCAAAGTTACTTAGTGTGAGGGCACCCTGGCACTAGCCAAGGTGCCCCCACATTGTTCAGGGCCAATTCCCTGAACTTTGTGAGTGCGGGGACACCATTACACGCGTGCACTACATATAGGTCACTACCTATATGTAGCTTCACCATGGTAACTCCGAATATGGCCATGTAACATGTCTATGATCATGGAATTGCCCCCTCTATGCCATCCTGGCATTGTTGGTACAATTCCATGATCCCAGTGGTCTGTAGCACAGACCCTGGTACTGCTAGACTGCCCTTCCTGGGGTTTCACTGCAGCTGCTGCTGCTGCCAACCCCTCAGACAGGCAGCTGCCCTCCTGGGGTCCAGCCAGGCCTGGCCCAGGATGGCAGAACAAAGAACTTCCTCTGAGAGAGGGTGTGACACCCTCTCCCTTTGGAAAATGGTGTGAAGGCAGGGGAGGAGTAGCCTCCCCCAGCCTCTGGAAATGCTTTGTTGGGCACAGATGTGCCCAATTCTGCATAAGCCAGTCTACACCGGTTCAGGGACCCCTTAGCCCCTGCTCTGGCGCGAAACTGGACAAAGGAAAGGGGAGTGACCACTCCCCTGACCTGCACCTCCCCTGGGAGGTGTCCAGAGCTCCTCCAGTGTGCTCCAGACCTCTGCCATCTTGGAAACAGAGGTGCTGCTGGCACACTGGACTGCTCTGAGTGGCCAGTGCCACCAGGTGACGTCAGAGACTCCTTGTGATAGGCTCCTTCAGGTGTTAGTAGCCTTTCCTCTCTCCTAGGTAGCCAAACCCTCTTTTCTGGCTATTTAGGGTCTCTGTCTCTGGGGAAACTTCAGATAATGAATGCATGAGCTCAGCCGAGTTCCTCTGCATCTCCCTCTTCACCTTCTGATAAGGAATCGACCGCTGACCGCGCTGGAAGCCTGCAAACCTGCAACATAGTAGCAAAGACGACTACTGCAACTCTGTAACGCTGATCCTGCCGCCTTCTCGACTGTTTTCCTGCTTGTGCATGCTGTGGGGGTAGTCTGCCTCCTCTCTGCACCAGAAGCTCCGAAGAAATCTCCCGTGGGTCGACGGAATCTTCCCCCTGCAACCGCAGGCACCAAAAAGCTGCATTACCGGTCCCTTGGGTCTCCTCTCAGCACGACGAGCGAGGTCCCTCGAATCCATCGACACCGTCCACATGACCCCCACAGTCCAGTGACTCTTCAGCCCAAGTTTGGTGGAGGTAAGTCCTTGCCTCACCTCGCTGGGCTGCATTGCTGGGAACCGCGACTTTGCAAGCTACTCCGGCCCCTGTGCACTTCCGGCAGAAATCCTTCGTGCACAGCCAAGCCTGGGTCCACGGCACTCTAACCTGCATTGCACGACTTTCTAAGTTGGTCTCCGGCGACGTGGGACTCCTTTGTGCAACTTCGGCGAGCACCGTTTCACGCATCCTCGTAGTGCCTGTTTCTGGCACTTCTCCGGGTGCTACCTGCTTCAGTGAGGGCTCTTTGTCTTGCTCGACGTCCCCTCTCTCTGCAGGTCCAATTTGCGACCTCCTGGTCCCTCCTGGGCCCCAGCAGCGTCCAAAAACGCCAAACGCACGATTTGCGTGTAGCAAGGCTTGTTTGCGTCCATCCGGCGGAAAACCACTTCTGCACGACTCTCCAAGGCGTGGGACATCCATCCTCCAAAGGGGAAGTCTCTAGCCCTTGTCGTTCCTGCAGTATTCACAGTTCTTCAGCCTAGTAAGAGCTTCTTTGCACCAACCGCTGGCATTTCTTGGGCATCTGCCCATCTCCGAGCTGCTTGTGACTTTTGGACTTGGTCCCCTTGTTCCACAGGTACCCTCAGTCAGGAATCCATCGTTGTTGCATTGCTGATTTGTGTTTTCCTTGCATTTTCCCTCTAACACGACTATTTTGTCCTTAAGGGAACTTTGGTGCACTTTGCACTCACTTTTCAGGGTCTTGGGGAGGGTTATTTTGCTAACTCTCACTATTTTCTAATAGTCCCAGCGACCCTCTACAAGGTCACATAGGTTTGGGGTCCATTCGTGGTTCGCATTCCACTTCTGGAGTATATGGTTTGTGTTGCCCCTCTCCCTATGTTTCCCCATTGCATCCTATTGTAACTATACATTGTTTGCACTGTTTTCTAAGACTATACTGCATATTTTTGCTATTGTGTATATATATCTTGTGTATATTTCCTATCCTCTCACTGAGGGTACACTCTAAGATACTTTGGCATATTGTCATAAAAATAAAGTACCTTTATTTTTAGTATAACTGTGTATTGTGTTTTCTTATGATATTGTGCATATGACACTAGGTGGTACTGTAGTAGCTTCACACGTCTCCTAGTTCAGCCTGAGCTGCTCTGCTAAGCTACCATTATCTATCAGCCTAAGCTGCTAGACACCCTATACACTAATAAGGGATAACTGGGCCTGGTGCAAGGTGCAAGTACCCCTTGGTACTCACTACAAGCCAGTCCAGCCTCCTACAGTTACCCCCATTTTTCACTGTATATATGTTGTTTTAGTTGTATGTGTCACTGGGACCCTGGTAACCCAGGGCCCCAGTGCTCATAAGTGTGCCTGAATGTGTTACCTGTGTAGTGACTAACTGTCTCACTGAGGCTCTGCTAATCAGAACCTCAGTGGTTATGCTCTCTCATTTCTTTCCAAATTGTCACTGACAGGCTAGTGACCATTTTTACCAATTTACATTGGCTTACTGGAACACCCTTATAATTCCCTAGTATATGGTACTGAGGTACCCAGGGTATTGGGGTTCCAGGAGATCCCTATGGGCTGCAGCATTTCTTTTGCCACCCATAGGGAGCTCTGACAATTCTTACACAGGTTGGTACAATTCCATGATCCCAGTAGTCTGTAGCACAGACCCTGGTACTGCCAGACTGCCCTTCCTGGGGTTTCTCTGCAGCTGCTGCTGCTGCCAACCCCTCAGACAGGCAGCTGCCCTCCTGGGGTCCAGCCAGGCCTGGCCCAGGATGGCAGAACAAAGAACTTCCTCTGAGAGAGGGTGTGACACCCTCTCCCTTTGGAAAATGGTGTGAAGGCAGGGGAGGAGTAGCCTCCCCCAGCCTCTGGAAATGCTTTGTTGGGCACAGATGTGCCCAATTCTGCATAAGCCAGTCTACACCGGTTCAGGGACCCCTTAGCCCCTGCTCTGGCGCGAAACTGGACAAAGGAAAGGGGAGTGACCACTCCCCTGACCTGCACCTCCCCTGGGAGGTGTCCAGAGCTCCTCCAGTGTGCTCCAGACCTCTGCCATCTTGGAAACAGAGGTGCTGCTGGCACACTGGACTGCTCTGAGTGGCCAGTGCCACCAGGTGACGTCAGAGACTCCTGCTGATAGGCTCCTTCAGGTGTTAGTAGCCTTTCCTCTCTCCTAGGTAGCCAAACCCTCTTTTCTGGCTATTTAGGGTCTCTGTCTCTGGGGAAACTTTAGATAACGAATGCATGAGCTCAGCCGAGTTCCTCTGCATCTCCCTCTTCACCTTCTGATAAGGAATCGACCGCTGACCGCGCTGGAAGCCTGCAAACCTGCAACATAGTAGCAAAGACGACTACTGCAACTCTGTAACGCTGATCCTGCCGCCTTCTCGACTGTTTTCCGGCTTGTGCATGCTGTGGGGGTAGTCTGCCTCCTCTCTGCACCAGAAGCTCCGAAGAAATCTCCCGTGGGTCGACGGAATCTTCCCCCTGCAACCGCAGGCACCAAAAAGCTGCTTTACCGGTCCCTTGGGTCTCCTCTCAGCACAACGAGCGAGGTCCCTCGAATCCAGCGACGCTGTCCAAGTGACCCCCCACAGTCCAGTGACTCTTCAGCCCAAGTTTGGTGGAGGTAAGTCCTTGCCTCACCTCGCTGGGCTGCATTGCTGGGAACCGCGACTTTGCAGCTACTCCGGCCCCTGTGCACTTCCGGCGGAAATCCTTCGTGCACAGCCAAGCCTGGGTCCACGGCACTCTAACCTGCATTGCACGACTTTCTAAGTTGGTCTCCGGCGACGTGGGACTCCTTTGTGCAACTTCGGCGAGCACCGTTTCACGCATCCTCGTAGTGCCTGTTTCTGGCACTTCTCCGGGTGCTACCTGCTTCAGTGAGGGCTCTTTGTTTTGCTCGACGTCCCTTCTCTCCGCAGGTCCAATTTGCGACCTCCTGGTCCCTCCTGGGCCCCAACAGCGTCCAAAAACGCCAAACGCACTATTTGCGTGTAGCAAGGCTTGTTGGCGTCCTTCCGGCGGGAAAACACTTCTGCACGACTCTACAAGGCGAGAGGCATCCGTCCACCAAAGGGGAAGTCTCTAGACCTTTTCGTTCCTGCAGAAACCTCAGCTTCTTCTGTCCAGTCGAAGCTTCTTTGCACCCGCAGCTGGCATTTCCTGGGCATCTGCCCATCTCCGACTTGCTTGTGACTTTTGGACTTGGTCCCCTTGTTCCACAGGTACCCTAGATTGGAAATCCACAGTTGTTGCATTGCTGGTTTGTGTCTTTCCTGCATTATTCCTCTAACACGACTCTTTTGTCCTTAGGGGAACTTTAGTGCACTTTGCACTCACTTTTCTGGGTCTTGGGGAGGGTTATTTTGCTAACTCTCACTATTTTCTAATAGTCCCAGCGACCCTCTACAAGGTCACATAGGTTTGGGGTCCATTCGTGGTTCGCATTCCACTTTTGGAGTATATGGTTTGTGTTGCCCCTATCCCTATGTTTCCCCATTGCATCCTATTGTAACTATACATTGTTTGCACTGTTTTCTAAGACTATACTGCATATTTTTGCTATTGTGTATATATATCTTGTGTATATTTCCTATCCTCTCACTGAGGGTACACTCTAAGATACTTTGGCATATTGTCATAAAAATAAAGTACCTTTATTTTTAGTATAACTGTGTATTGTGTTTTCTTATGATATTGTGCATATGACACTAGGTGGTACTGTGGTAGCTTCACACGTCTCCTAGTTCAGCCTAAGCTGCTCTGCTAAGCTACCATTATCTATCAGCCTAAGCTGCTAGACACCCTATACACTAATAAGGGATAACTGGGCCTGGTGCAAGGTGCAAGTACCCCTTGGTACTCACTACAAGCCAGTCCAGCCTCCTACATTGGTTGTGCAGTGGTGGGATAAGTGCTTGAGACTACTTACCACTCTTGTCATTGTACTTTTCATAAGAGAAAAATATACAAAACAAGGTCAGTGTATATACACATAGCCAAAAAGTTTTGCATTTCCTCTTTTCACTCTTTTCTAAGTGCTGAAAAGTACTTCTAAACTTTCAAAAAGTTCTTAAAAGTTTAAAAAGTTTTTTTCTGTCTTTCCAAAAAGTTCTGAAAACTTTTTTCTCTTTTTCTATCACTTTAACTCTCTCTAAAAAATGTCTGGCACAGGAAAAAATGTTGAACTGTCCAAACTTGCATATGATCACCTTAGCTGGAAAGGAGCAAGGAGTCTCTGCATAGAGAGAGGTTTGAGTGTAGGGAAGAATCCTTCTTTAGAACTGTTAATTAATATGCTTAGAGTACAGGATAAGGCCATAAGTGCCCAATCTGTAGAAAAAGTAGCTAATGGTTCTCAATCTGATCCAGGGACTCCCCCAGGAAAAGGTTCAGGAAAGAAACTTCTCAGCCTGCCCATTACTAGACAGTCTAGCATAGTTGGTACAGAGGTTGAATCACACCATACTAATGGTGTGCTCTCACATTATACTGGTAGCCAAGCTGTTAGGGTGCCCTCTGTAAGGGACAGGTCTCCTTCTGTTCATTCCCATCATACCTCTGTATCTAGAAATGTCCCTCCCACCCACCCTGATGACAGATTGTTAGAAAGGGAGCTCAATAGATTGAGAGTGGAACAAACCAGACTGAAGCTCAAGAAGCAACAGCTGGATTTGGATAGACAGTCTTTAGAAGTAGAGAGGGAAAGACAGAAGTTGGGTTTAGAAACCCATGGTGGCAGCAGCAGTATTCCCCATAGTCATCCTGCAAAAGAGCATGATTCCAGGAATCTGCACAAGATAGTTCCCCCTTATAAGGAGGGGGATGACATTAACAAGTGGTTTGCTGCACTTGAGAGGGCCTGTGCTGTACAGGATGTCCCTCAAAAGCAGTGGGCTGCTATCCTATGGCTATCATTTACTGGAAAAGGTAGGGATAGGCTCCTTACTGTAAAAGAAAATGATGCTAATAATTTCCAAGTTCTTAAGAATGCACTCCTGGATGGTTATGGCTTAACCACTGAACAGTACAGGATAAAGTTCAGAGAGACCAAAAAGGAGTCTTCACAAGACTGGGTTGATTTCATTGACCAGGCAGTGAAGGCCTTGGAGGGGTGGTTACATGGCAGTAAAGTTACTGATTATGACAGCCTGTATAACTTGATCCTGAGAGAGCATATTCTTAATAATTGTGTGTCTGATTTGTTGCACCAGTACTTGGTGGACTCTGATCTGACCTCTCCCCAAGAATTGGGAAAGAAGGCAGACAAATGGGTCAGAACAAGAGTGAACAGAAAAGTTCATACAGGGGGTGACAAAGATGGCAACAAAAAGAAGGATGGTAAGTCTTCTGACAAGGGTGGGGACAAATCTAAAAATGAGTCTTCATCAGGCCCACAAAAACACTCTGGTGGGGGTGGTGGGTCCAAATCCTCCTTTAATCAGAACAAGGAAAAGAAACCATGGTGCTATTTATGTAAAATAAAAGGCCATTGGACAACAGATCCCAGTTGTCCAAAGAAAGGCACCACAGCTCCTACCACTACAACCCCTACTGCTACACCTAGTGTCCCTACTAATAGCAGTGGTGGTGGGAGCAAACCTACTAATAGCCAATCCAAGGGAGTAGCTGGGCTCACTTTTGGTAATTTAGTTGGGGTGGTCTGATTAGGGAGACCACAGAGGCTACTTTAGTCTCTGAAGGGGCTATTGATTTAGCCACTTTGGTTGCTTGCCCCCATAACTTGGAGAAGTTCAAGCAACTAACCCTAATAAATGGTGTTGAGGTCCAGGCCTACAGGGACACAGGTGCCAGTGTCACAATGGTGATTGAGAAACTGGTGCACCCTGAACAACACATACTTGGACACCAGTACCAAGTAACCGATGCTCACAACATAACACAAAGCCACCCCATGGCTGTTGTAAATCTCAACTGGGGGGGGGTAACTGGTCCAAAGAAAGTTGTGGTAGCTTCAGATTTACCTGTAGACTCTCTATTAGGGAATGATTTGGAGACATCAGCTTGGTCAGATGTGGAGTTGGAGGCCCATGCAGCAATGCTGGGCATCCCAGGGCATATTTTTGCTTTGACAAGGGCTCAGGCCAAAAAGCAAAAAGGACAGGGAAGCTTGGATCCTGGAACAATGGACCAAGTGCTCCCTAAAGCTAGGGCTAGTAGAAGCAAACCACTTCCTACTATCCCTCCCTCTACAGTGGATTCTACTTCTGAGGAAGAAGAATTCCCTCCCTGTGCAGAACCTACACCAGAGGAGCTGGAAGCAGACACTGCTGAGCTTTTGGGTGAAGGGGGGCCTGCCAGAGAGGAGCTGAGTGTGGCACAGCAAACCTGTCCCACATTAGAGGGTCTCAGACAGCAAGCTGTCAAACAAGCTAATGGGGATGTCAGTGACTCTCACAGAGTTTACTGGGAGGACAACCTCTTGTACACTGAGCATAGGGATCCTAAACCTGGAGCTGCCAGGAGATTGGTGATTCCTCAGGAGTACAGAAAGTTCCTCCTAACACTGGCACATGACATTCCCCTAGCTGGGCACCTGGGTCAAATGAAAACTTGGGACAGATTGGTTCCATTGTTTCATTGGCCTAGGATGTCTGAGGACACAAAGGAATTTTGTAAGTCCTGTGAAACCTGTCAAGCCAGTGGCAAGACAGGTGGCACTCCAAAGGCACCCCTTATCCCACTGCCTGTGGTTGGGGTTCCCTTTGAAAGGGTAGGGGTTGACATAGTTGGCCCCCTTGACCCTCCTACTGCTTCAGGCAATAGGTTTATCTTGGTGGTAGTGGACCATGCCACAAGATATCCTGAAGCTATTCCTTTAAGGACCACTACAGCTCCTGCAGTGGCAAAGGCCCTCCTGGGAATATTTTCCAGGGTGGGCTTCCCAAAGGAAGTACTATCAGACAGGGGAAGCAATTTCATGTCTGCATACTTAAAGGCCATGTGGAAGGAGTGTGGTGTAACTTACAAGTTCACAACACCCTATCATCCACAAACAAATGGACTGGTGGAGAGATTTAATAAAACTCTCAAAGGCATGATTATGGGTCTCCCTGAAAAACTCCGCAGGAGATGGGATATCCTTCTACCATGCCTCCTTTTTGCCTACAGGGAGGTACCCCAGAAAGGAGTGGGCTTCAGCCCCTTTGAACTTCTTTTTGGACACCCTGTTAGGGGTCCACTCACACTTGTAAAGGAGGGTTGGGAACAACCTTTAAAAGCTCCTAAGCAGGATATTGTGGACTATGTACTTGGCCTCAGATCAAGGATGGCTGAGTACATGAAAAAGGCCAGTAAAAACCTTCAGCCCAGCCAAGAGCTCCAGAAGCAATGGCATGATCAGAAGGCTGTTTTGGTTCAGTACCAACCAGGGCAGAAAGTGTGGGTCTTGGAGCCTGTGGCCCCAAGAGCACTCCAAAATAAATGGAGTGGACCCCACACAATTGTTGAAAAGAAGGGTGAAGTCACCTACTTGGTTGACTTAGGCACTGCCAGGAGTCCCCTTAGGGTGCTCCATGTCAACCGCCTGAAACCCTACTATGACAGTGCTGATCTCACCCTGCTCATGGCAACAGATGAGGGACAGGAAGAAGACAGTGATCCTCTACCTGATCTCTTCTCTTCCACAGAACAAGATGCTCTTGTGGAAGGTGTAGTTTTGGCTGATTGTCTTACTGCTGAGCAGAAAGATAATTGCATAAATCTCCTAGGACAATTTTCAGAACTCTTATCCATTGTGCCAGGCACCACTTCTTGGTGTGAGCACACTATAGATACTGGAGACAGTTTACCTGTCAAAAGTAAGATCTATAGGCAGCCTGACCATGTCAGGGACTGCATAAAGCAAGAAGTTCAGAAAATGTTGGAACTAGGAGTGGTTGAGCACTCTGACAGTCCATGGGCTTCTCCTGTGGTACTGGTACCAAAACCCAATTCTAAAGATGGAAAGAAGGAAATGAGGTTTTGTGTAGACTATAGAGGTCTCAACTTGGTAACCAAAACTGATGCTCACCCTATACCCAGGGCAGATGAGCTCATAGATACACTGGCATCTGCCAAGTATCTAAGCACTTTTGATTTGACTGCAGGGTATTGGCAGATCAAATTGTCAGAAGATGCTAAACCTGAGACTGCATTTTCTACCATTGGAGGACATTACCAGTTTACTGTAATGCCTTTTGGTTTGAAAAATGCACCTGCCACTTTTCAGAGGTTGGTGAACACAGTCCTGCAAGGGCTGGAAGCTTTCAGTGCAGCATATTTGGACGATATAGCTGTCTTTAGCTCCAGCTGGGATGATCACCTGGTCCACCTTTGGAAAGTTTTGGAGGCCCTGCAAAAGGCAGGCCTCACTATCAAGGCTTCAAAGTGCCAGATAGGGCAGGGTAAGGTGGTTTATCTGGGACACCTTGTGGGTGGGGAACAGATTGCACCACTTCAGGGGAAAATCCAAACTATTAATGATTGGGTTCCCCCTACCACTCAGACTCAGGTGAGAGCCTTCCTAGGCCTCACTGGGTATTACAGGAGGTTCATTAAGAACTATGGCTCCATTGCAGCCCCTCTTAATGACCTCACATCCAAGAAAATGCCTAAAAAGGTATTATGGACAGCAAGCTGTCAGAAAGCTTTTGAGGAGCTGAAGCAGGCCATGTGCTCTGCACCTGTCCTGAAAAGCCCTTGTTACTCTAAAAAATTCTATGTCCAAACTGATGCATCTGAATTAGGAGTAGGGGCAGTCCTATCACAACTTAATTCTGAGGGCCAGGATCAACCTGTTGCTTTTATTAGTAGAAGGTTGACCCCTAGAGAAAAGCGTTGGTCTGCCATTGAGAGGGAGGCCTTTGCTGTGGTCTGGGCTCTGAAGAAGTTGAGGCCATACCTGTTTGGCACTCCCTTCATTGTTCAGACAGACCACAAACCTCTACTTTGGCTAAAACAAATGAAAGGTGAAAATCCTAAATTGTTGAGGTGGTCCATATCCCTACAGGGAATGGACTATACAGTGGAACATAGACCTGGGAGTAGCCACTCCAATGCAGATGGACTCTCCAGATATTTCCACTTAGACAATGAAGACTCATCAGGTAATGGCTAGTCTTATTGTCCTTCGTTTGGGGGGGGGTTGTGTAGGAAAGTACCATCTTGCCTGGCATGTTACCCCCATTTTTCACTGTATATATGTTGTTTTAGTTGTATGTGTCACTGGGACGCTGGTAACCCAGGGCCCCAGTGCTCATAAGTGTGCCTGAATGTGTTACCTTTGTAGTGACTAACTGTCTCACTGAGGCTCTGCTAATCAGAACCTCAGTGGTTATGCTCTCTCATTTCTTTCCAAATTGTCACTGACAGGCTAGTGACCATTTTTACCAATTTACATTGGCTTACTGTGTAGGAAAGTACCATCTTGCCTGGCATGTTACCCCCATTTTTCACTGTATATATGTTGTTTTAGTTGTATGTGTCACTGGGACCCTGGTAACCCAGGGCCCCAGTGCTCATAAGTGTGCCTGAATGTGTTACCTGTGTAGTGACTAACTGTCTCACTGAGGCTCTGCTAATCAGAACCTCAGTGGTTATGCTCTCTCATTTCTTTCTAAATTGTCACTAACAGGCTAGTGACCAATTTTACCAATTTACATTGGCTTACTGGAACACCCTTATAATTCCCTAGTATATGGTACTAAGGTACCCAGGGTATTGGGGTTCCAGGAGATCCCTATGGGCTGCAGCATTTCTTTTGCCACCCATAGGGAGCTCTGACAATTCTTACACAGGCCTGCCACTGCAGCCTGAGTGAAATAACGTCCACGTTATTTCACAGCCATTTTACACTGCACTTAAGTAACTTATAAGTCACCTATATGTCTAACCTTTACCTGGTAAAGGTTAGGTGCAAAGTTACTTAGTGTGAGGGCACCCTGGCACTAGCCAAGGTGCCCCCACATTGTTCAGAGCCAATTCACTGAACTTTGTGAGTGCGGGGACACCATTACACGCGTGCACTACATATAGGTCACTACCTATATGTAGCTTCACCATGGTAACTCCGAATATGGCCATGTAACATGTCTATGATCATGGAATTGCCCCCTCTATGCCATCCTGGCATTGTTGGTACAATTCCATGATCCCAGTGGTCTGTAGCACAGACCCTGGTACTGCCAGACTGCCCTTCCTGGGGTTTCACTGCAGCTGCTGCTGCTGCCAACCCCTCAGACAGGCAGCTGCCCTCCTGGGGTCCAGCCAGGCCTGGCCCAGGATGGCAGAACAAAGAACTTCCTCTGAGAGAGGGTGTGACACCCTCTCCCTTTGGAAAATGGTGTGAAGGCAGGGGAGGAGTAGCCTCCCCCAGCCTCTGGAAATGCTTTGTTGGGCACAGATGTGCCCAATTCTGCATAAGCCAGTCTACACCGGTTCAGGGACCCCTTAGCCCCTGCTGTGGCGCGAAACTGGACAAAGGAAAGGGGAGTGACCACTCCCCTGACCTGCACCTCCCCTGGGAGGTGTCCAGAGCTCCTCCAGTGTGCTCCAGACCTCTGCCATCTTGGAAACAGAGGTGCTGCTGGCACACTGGACTGCTCTGAGTGGCCAGTGCCACCAGGTGACGTCAGAGACTCCTTGTGATAGGCTCCTTCAGGTGTTAGTAGCCTTTCCTCTCTCCTAGGTAGCCAAACCCTCTTTTCTGGCTATTTAGGGTCTCTGTCTCTGGGGAAACTTTAGATAACGAATGCATGAGCTCAGCCGAGTTCCTCTGCATCTCTCTCTTCACCTTCTGATAAGGAATCGACAGCTGACCGCGCTGGAAGCCTGCAAACCTGCAACATAGTAGCAAAGACGACTACTGCAACTCTGTAACGCTGATCCTGCCGCCTTCTCGACTGTTTTCCTGCTTGTGCATGCTGTGGGGGTAGTCTGCCTCCACTCTGCACCAGAAGCTCCGAAGAAATCTCCCGTGGGTCGACGGAATCTTCCCCCTGCAACCGCAGGCACCAAAAAGCTGCATTACCGGTCCCTTGGGTCTCCTCTCAGCACGACGAGCGAGGTCCCTCGAATCCAGCGACGCTGTCCAAGTGACCCCCACAGTCCAGTGACTCTTCAGCCCAAGTTTGGTGGAGGTAAGTCCTTGCCTCACCTCGCTGGGCTGCATTGCTGGGAACCGCGACTTTGCAGCTACTCCGGCCCCTGTGCACTTCCGGCAGAAATCCTTTGTGCACAGCCAAGCCTGGGTCCACGGCACTCTAACCTGCATTGCACGACTTTCTAAGTTGGTCTCCGGCGACGTGGGACTCCTTTGTGCAACTTCGGCGAGCACCGTTTCACGCATCCTCGTAGTGCCTGTTTCTGGCACTTCTCCGGATGCTACCTGCTTCAGTGAGGGCTTTTTGTCTTGCTCGACGTCCCTTCTCTCTGCAGTTCCAATTTGCGACCTCCTGGTCCCTCCTGGGCCCCAGCAGCGTCCAAAAACGCCAAACGCACTATTTGCGTGTAGCAAGGCTTGTTGGCGTCCTTCCGGCGGGAAAACACTTCTGCACGACTCTCCAAGGCGAGAGGGATCTGTCCACCAAAGGGGAAGTCTCTAGCCCTTTTCGTTCCTGCAGAAACCTCAGCTTCTTCTGTCCAGTCGAAGCTTCTTTGCACCCGCAGCTGGCATTTCCTGGGCATCTGCCCATCTCCGACTTGCTTGTGACTTTTGGACTTGGTCCCCTTGTTCCACAGGTACCCTAGATTGGAAATCCACAGTTGTTGCATTGCTGGTTTGTGTCTTTCCTGCATTATTCCTCTAACACGACTATTTTGTCCTTAGTGGAACTTTAGTGCACTTTGCACTCACTTTTCAGGGTCTTGGGGAGGGTTATTTTGCTAACTCTCACTATTTTCTAATAGTCCCAGCGACCCTCTACAAGGTCACATAGGTTTGGGGTCCATTCGTGGTTCGCATTCCACTTTTGGAGTATATGGTTTGTGTTGCCCCTATCCCTATGTTTCCCCATTGCATCCTATTGTAACTATACATTGTTTGCACTGTTTTCTAAGACTATACTGCATATTTTTGCTATTGTGTATATATATCTTGTGTATATTTCCTATCCTCTCACTGAGGGTACACTCTAAGATACTTTGGCATATTGTCATAAAAATAAAGTACCTTTATTTTTAGTATAACTGTGTATTGTGTTTTCTTATGATATTGTGCATATGACACTAAGTGGTACTGTAGTAGCTTCACACGTCTCCTAGTTCAGCCTAAGCTGCTCTGCTAAGCTACCATTATCTATCAGCCTAAGCTGCTAGACACCCTATACACTAATAAGGGATAACTGGGCCTGGTGCAAGGTGCAAGTACCCCTTGGTACTCACTACAAGCCAGTCCAGCCTCCTACATTGGTTGTGCAGTGGTGGGATAAGTGCTTGAGACTACTTACCACTCTTGTCATTGTACTTTTCATAAGAGAAAAATATACAAAACAAGGTCAGTGTATATACACATAGCCAAAAAGTTTTGCATTTCCTCTTTTCACTCTTTTCTAAGTGCTGAAAAGTACTTCTAAACTTTCAAAAAGTTCTTAAAGTTTAAAAAGTTATTTTCTGTCTTTCCAAAAAGTTCTGAAAACTTTTTTCTCTTTTTCTATCACTTTAACTCTCTCTAAAAATGTCTGGCACAGGCCAAAATGTTGAACTGTCCAAACTTGCATATGATCACCTTAGCTGGAAAGGAGCAAGGAGTCTCTGCATAGAGAGAGGTTTGAGTGTAGGGAAGAATCCTTCTTTAGAACTGTTAATTAATATGCTTAGAGTACAGGATAAGGCCATAAGTGCCCAATCTGTAGAAAAAGTAGCTAATGGTTCTCAATCTGATCCAGGGACTCCCCCAGGAAAAGGTTCAGGAAAGAAACTTCTCAGCCTGCCCATTACTAGACAGTCTAGCATAGTTGGTACAGAGGTTGAATCACATCATACTGATGATGTGCTCTCACATTATGCTGGTAGCCAAGCTGTTAGGGTGCCCTCTGTAAGGGACAGGTCTCCTTCTGTTCATTCCCATCATACCTCTGTATCTAGAAATGTCCCTCCCACCCACCCTGATGACAGATTGTTAGAAAGGGAGCTCAATAGATTGAGAGTGGAGCAAACCAGACTGAAGCTCAAGAAGCAACAGCTGGATTTGGATAGACAGTCTTTAGAAATAGAGAGGGAAAGACAGAAGATGGGTTTAGATACCCATGGTGGCAGCAGCAGTATTCCCCATAGTCATCCTGCAAAAGAGCATGATTCCAGGAATCTGCACAAGATAGTTCCCCCTTATAAGGAGGGGGATGACATTAACAAGTGGTTTGCTGCACTTGAGAGGGCCTGTGCTGTACAGAATGTCCCTCAAAAGCAGTGGGCTGCTATCCTATGGCTATCATTCACTGGAAAAGGTAGGGATAGGCTCCTTACTGTAAAAGAAAATGATGCTAATAATTTCCAAGTTCTTAAGAATGCACTCCTGGATGGTTATGGCTTAACCACTGAACAGTACAGGATAAAGTTCAGAGATACCAAAAAGGAGTCTTCACAAGACTGGGTTGATTTCATTGACCAGGCAGTGAAGGCCTTGGAGGGGTGGTTACATGGCAGTAAAGTTACTGATTATAACAGCCTGTATAACTTAATCCTGAGTGAGCATATTCTTAATAATTGTGTGTCTGATTTGTTGCACCAGTACTTGGTGGACTCTGATCTGACCTCTCCCCAAGAATTGGGAAAGAAGGCAGACAAATGGGTCAGAACAAGAGTGAACAGAAAAGTTCATACAGGGGGTGACAACGATGGCAACAAAAAGAAGGATGGTAAGTCTTCTGACAAGGGTGGGGACAAATCTAAAAATGAGTCTTCATCAGGCCCACAAAAACACTCTGGTGGGGGTGGTGGGTCCAAATCCTCCTTTAATCAGAACAAGGAAAAGAAACCATGGTGCTATTTATGTAAGATAAAAGGCCATTGGACAACAGATCCCAGTTGTCCAAAGAAAGGCACCACAGCTCCTACCATTACAACCCCTACTGCTACACCTAGTGTCCCTACTAATAGCAGTGGTGGTGGGAGCAAACCTACTAATAGCCAATCCAAGGGAGTAGCTGGGCTCACTTTTGGTAATTTAGTTGGGGTTGGTCTAATTAGGGAGACCACAGAGGCTACTTTAGTCTCTGAAGGGGCTATTGACTTAGCCACTTTGGTTGCTTGCCCCCATAACTTGGAGAAGTACAAGCAACTAACCCTAATAAATGGTGTTGAGGTCCAGGCCTACAGGGACACAGGTGCCAGTGTCACAATGGTGATTGAGAAACTGGTGCACCCTGAACAACACATACTTGGACACCAGTACCAAGTAACCGATGCTCACAACATAACACAAAGCCACCCCATGGCTGTTGTAAATCTCAACTGGGGGGGGTAACTGGTCCAAAGAAAGTTGTGGTAGCTTCAGATTTACCTGTAGACTGTCTATTAGGGAATGATTTGGAGACATCAGCTTGGTCAGATGTGGAGTTGGAGGCCCATGCAGCAATGCTGGGCATCCCAGGGCATATTTTTGCTTTGACAAGGGCGCAGGCCAAAAAGCAAAAAGGACAGGGAAGCTTGGATCCTGGAACAATGGACCAAGTGCTCCCTAAAGCTAGGGCTAGTAGAAGCAAACCACTTCCTACTATCCCTCCCTCTACAGTGGATTCTACTTCTGAGGAAGAAGAATTCCCTCCCTGTGCAGAACCTACACCAGAGGAGCTGGAAGCAGACACTGCTGAGCTTTTGGGTGAAGGGGGGCCTGCCAGAGAGGAGCTGAGTGTGGCACAGCAAACCTGTCCCACATTAGAGGGTCTCAGACAGCAAGCTGTCAAACAGGCTAATGGGGATGTCAGTGACTCTCACAGAGTTTACTGGGAGGACAACCTCTTGTACACTGAGCATAGGGATCCTAAACCTGGAGCTGCCAGGAGATTAGTGATTCCTCAGGAGTACAGAAAGTTCCTCCTAACACTGGCACATGACATTCCCTTAGCTGGGCACCTGGGTCAAATGAAAACTTGGGACAGATTGGTACCATTGTTTCATTGGCCTAGGATGTCTGAGGACACAAAAGAATTTTGCAAGTCCTGTGAAACCTGTCAAGCCAGTGGCAAGACAGGTGGCACTCCAAAGGCACCCCTTATCCCACTGCCGGTGGTTGGGGTTCCCTTTGAAAGGGTAGGGGTTGACATAGTTGGCCCCCTTGACCCTCCTACTGCTTCAGGCAATAGGTTTATCTTGGTGGTAGTGGACCATGCCACAAGATATCCTGAAGCTATTCCTTTAAGGACCACTACAGCTCCGGCAGTGGCAAAGGCCCTCCTGGGAATATTTTCCAGGGTGGGCTTCCCAAAGGAAGTAGTATCAGACAGGGGAAGCAATTTCATGTCTGCATACTTAAAGGCCATGTGGAAGGAGTGTGGTGTAACTTACAAGTTCACAACACCCTATCATCCACAAACAAATGGACTGGTGGAGAGATTTAATAAAACTCTCAAAGGCATGATTATGGGACTCCCTGAAAAACTCCGCAGGAGATGGGATATCCTTCTACCATGCCTCCTTTTTGCCTACAGGGAGGTACCCCAGAAAGGAGTGGGCTTCAGCCCCTTTGAACTTCTTTTTGGACACCCTGTTAGGGGTCCACTCACACTTGTAAAGGAGGGTTGGGAACAACCTTTAAAAGCTCCTAAGCAGGATATTGTGGATTATGTACTTGGCCTCAGATCAAGGATGGCTGAGTACATGAAAAAGGCCAGTAAAAACCTTCAGGCCAGCCAAGAGCTCCAGAAGCAATGGCATGATCAGAAGGCTGTTTTGGTTCAGTACCAACCAGGGCAGAAAGTTTGGGTCTTGGAGCCTGTGGCCCCAAGAGCACTCCAAGATAAATGGAGTGGACCCCACACAATTGTTGAAAAGAAGGGTGAAGTCACCTACTTGGTTGACTTAGGCACTGCCAGGAGTCCCCTTAGGGTGCTCCATGTCAACCGCCTGAAACCCTACTATGACAGGGCTGATCTCACCCTGCTCATGGCAACAGATGAGGGACAGGAAGAAGACAGTGATCCTCTACCTGATCTCTTCTCTTCCACAGAACAAGATGCTCTTGTGGAAGGTGTAGTTTTGGCTGATTGTCTTACTGCTGAGCAGAAAGATAATTGCATAAATCTCCTAGGACAATTTTCAGAACTCTTCTCCATTGTGCCAGGCACCACTTCTTGGTGTGAGCACACTATAGATACTGGAGACAGTTTACCTGTCAAAAGTAAGATCTATAGGCAGCCTGACCATGTCAGGGACTGCATAAAGCAAGAAGTTCAGAAAATGTTGGAACTAGGAGTGGTTGAGCACTCTGACAGTCCATGGGCTTCTCCTGTGGTACTGGTACCAAAACCCAATTCTAAAGATGGAAAGAAGGAAATGAGGTTTTGTGTAGACTATAGAGGTCTCAACTTGGTAACCAAAACTGATGCTCACCCTATACCCAGGGCAGATGAGCTCATAGATACACTGGCATCTGCCAAGTATCTAAGCACTTTTGATTTAACTGCAGGGTATTGGCAGATCAAATTGTCAGAAGATGCTAAACCTAAGACTGCATTTTCTACCATTGGAGGACATTACCAGTTTACTGTAATGCCTTTTGGTTTGAAAAATGCACCTGCCACTTTTCAGAGGTTGGTGAACACAGTCCTGCAAGGGCTGGAAGCTTTCAGTGCAGCATATTTGGATGATATAGCTCTCTTTAGCTCCAGCTGGGATGATCACCTGGTCCACCTTTGGAAAGTTTTGGAGGCCCTGCAAAAGGCAGGCCTCACTATCAAGGCTTCAAAGTGCCAGATAGGGCAGGGTAAGGTGGTTTATCTGGGACACCTTGTTGGTGGGGAACAGATTGCACCACTTCAGGGGAAAATCCAAACAATTATTGATTGGGTTCCCCCTACCACTCAGACTCAGGTGAGAGCCTTCCTAGGCCTCACTGGGTATTACAGGAGGTTCATTAAGAACTATGGCTCCATTGCAGCCCCTCTTAATGACCTCACTTCCAAGAAAATGCCTAAAAAGGAATTATGGACAGCAAACTGTCAGAAAGCTTTTGAGGAGCTGAAGCAGGCCATGTGCTCTGCACCTGTCCTGAAAAGCCCTTGTTACTCTAAAAAATTCTATGTCCAAACTGATGCATCTGAATTAGGAGTAGGGGCAGTCCTATCACAACTTAATTCTGAGGGCCAGGATCAACCTGTTGCTTTTATTAGTAGAAGGTTGACCCCTAGAGAAAAGCGTTGGTCTGCCATTGAGAGGGAGGCCTTTGCTGTGGTCTGGGCTCTGAAGAAGTTGAGGCCATACCTGTTTGGCACTCACTTCATTGTTCAGACAGACCACAAACCTCTACTTTGGCTAAAACAAATGAAAGGTGAAAATCCTAAATTGTTGAGGTGGTCCATATCCCTACAGGGAATGGACTATACAGTGGAACATAGACCTGGGAGTAGCCACTCCAATGCAGATGGACTCTCCAGATATTTCCACTTAGACAATGAAGACTCATCAGGTAATGGCTAGTCTTATTGTCCTTCGTTTGGGGGGGGGGTGTGTAGGAAAGTACCATCTTGCCTGGCATGTTACCCCCATTTTTCACTGTATATATGTTGTTTTAGTTGTATGTGTCACTGGGACCCTGGTAACCCAGGGCCCCAGTGCTCATAAGTGTGCCTGAATGTGTTACCTGTGTAGTGACTAACTGTCTCACTGAGGCTCTGCTAATCAGAACCTCAGTGGTTATGCTCTCTCATTTCTTTCTAAATTGTCACTAACAGGCTAGTGACCAATTTTACCAATTTACATTGGCTTACTGGAACACCCTTATAATTCCCTAGTATATGGTACTAAGGTACCCAGGGTATTGGGGTTCCAGGAGATCCCTATGGGCTGCAGCATTTCTTTTGCCACCCATAGGGAGCTCTGACAATTCTTACACAGGCCTGCCACTGCAGCCTGAGTGAAATAACGTCCACGTTATTTCACAGCCATTTTACACTGCACTTAAGTAACTTATAAGTCACCTATATGTCTAACCTTTACCTGGTAAAGGTTAGGTGCAAAGTTACTTAGTGTGAGGGCACCCTGGCACTAGCCAAGGTGCCCCCACATTGTTCAGAGCCAATTCACTGAACTTTGTGAGTGCGGGGACACCATTACACGCGTGCACTACATATAGGTCACTACCTATATGCAGCTTCACCATGGTAACTCCGAATATGGCCATATAACATGTCTATGATCATGGAATTGCCCCCTCTATGCCATCCTGGCATTGTTGGTACAATTCCATGATCCCAGTGGTCTGTAGCACAGACCTTGGTACTGCCAGACTGCCCTTCCTGGGGTTTCACTGCAGCTGCTGCTGCTGCCAACCCCTCAGACAGGCAGCTGCCCTCCTGGGGTCCAGCCAGGCCTGGCCCAGGATGGCAGAACAAAGAACTTCCTCTGAGAGAGGGTGTGACACCCTCTCCCTTTGGAAAATGGTGTGAAGGCAGGGGAGGAGTAGCCTCCCCCAGCCTCTGGAAATGCTTTGTTGGGCACAGATGTGCCCAATTCTGCATAAGCCAGTCTACACCGGTTCAGCGACCCCTTAGCCCCTGCTCTGGCGCGAAACTGGACAAAGGAAAGGGGAGTGACCACTCCCCTGACCTGCACCTCCCCTGGGAGGTGTCCAGAGCTCCTCCAGTGTGCTCCAGACCTCTGCCATCTTGGAAACAGAGGTGCTGCTGGCACACTGGACTGCTCTGAGTGGCCAGTGCCACCAGGTGACGTCAGAGACTCCTTGTGATAGGCTCCTTCAGGTGTTAGTAGCCTTTCCTCTCTCCTAGGTAGCCAAACCCTCTTTTCTGGCTATTTAGGGTCTCTGTCTCTGGGGAAACTTTAGATAACGAATGCATGAGCTCAGCCGAGTTCCTCTGCATCTCTCTCTTCACCTTCTGATAAGGAATCGACCGCTGACCGCGCTGGAAGCCTGCAAACCTGCAACATAGTAGCAAAGACGACTACTGCAACTCTGTAACGCTGATCCTGCCGCCTTCTCGACTGTTTTCCTGCTTGTGCATGCTGTGGGGGTAGTCTGCCTCCTCTCTGCACCAGAAGCTCCGAAGAAATCTCCCGTGGGTCGACGGAATCTTCCCCCTGCAACCGCAGGCACCAAAAAGCTGCATTACCGGTCCCTTGGGTCTCTTCTCAGCACGACGAGCGAGGTCCCTCGAATCCAGCGACGCTGTCCAAGTGACCCCCACAGTCCAGTGACTCTTCAGCCCAAGTTTGGTGGAGGTAAGTCCTTGCCTCACCTCGCTGGGCTGCATTGCTGGGAACCGCGACTTTGCAGCTACTCCGGCCCCTGTGCACTTCCGGCGGAAATCCTTTGTGCACAGCCAAGCCTGGGTCCACGGCACTCTAACCTGCATTGCACGACTTTCTAAGTTGGTCTCCGGCGACGTGGGACTCCTTTGTGCAACTTCAGCGAGCACCGTTTCACGCATCCTCGTAGTGCCTGTTTCTGGCACTTCTCCGGGTGCTACCTGCTTCAGTGAGGGCTCTTTGTCTTGCTCGACGTCCCCTCTCTCTGCAGGTCCAATTTGCTACCTTCTGGTCCCTCCTGGGCCCCAGCAGCGTCCAAAAACGCCAAATGCACGATTTGCGTGTAGCAAGGCTTGTTGGCGTCCTTCCGGCGGGAAAACACTTCTGCACGACTCTACAAGGCGGGACGCATCGGTCCACCAAAGGGGAAGTCTCTAGCCCTTTTCGTTCCTGCAGAAACCTCAGCTTCTTCTGTCCAGTCGAAGCTTCTTTGCACCCGCAGCTGGCATTTCCTGGGCATCTGCCCATCTCCGACTTGCTTGTGACTTTTGGACTTGGTCCCCTTGTTCCACAGGTACCCTAGATTGGAAATCCACAGTTGTTGCATTGCTGGTTTGTGTCTTTCCTGCATTATTCCTCCAACACGACTATTTTGTCCTTAGGGGAACTTTAGTGCACTTTGCACTCACTTTTCAGGGTCTTGGGGAGCGTTATTTTGCTAACTCTCACTATTTTCTAATAGTCCCAGCGACCCTCTATAAGGTCACATAGGTTTGGGGTCCATTCGTGGTTCGCATTCCACTTTTGGAGTATATGGTTTGTGTTGCCCCTATCCCTATGTTTCCCCATTGCATCCTATTGTAACCATACATTGTTTGCACTGTTTTCTAAGACTATACTGCATATTTTTGCTATTGTGTATATATATCTTGTGTATATTTCCTATCCTCTCACTGAGGGTACACTCTAAGATACTTTGGCATATTGTCATAAAAATAAAGTACCTTTATTTTTAGTATAACTGTGTATTGTGTTTTCTTATGATATTGTGCATATGACACTAAGTGGTACTGTAGTAGCTTCACACGTCTCCTAGTTCAGCCTAAGCTGCTCTGCTAAGCTACCATTATCTATCAGCCTAAGCTGCTAGACACCCTATACACTAATAAGGGATAACTGGGCCTGGTGCAAGGTGCAAGTACCCCTTGGTACTCACTACAAGCCAGTCCAGCCTCCTACATACTGGAACACCCTTATAATTCCCTAGTATATGGTACTGAGGTACCCAGGGTATTGGGGTTCCAGGAGATCCCTATGGGCTGCAGCATTTCTTTTGCCACCCATAGGGAGCTCTGACAATTCTTACACAGGCCTGCCACTGCAGCCTGAGTGAAATAACGTCCACGTTATTTCACAGCCATTTTACACTGCACTTAAGTAACTTATAAGTCACCTATATGTCTAACCTTTACCTGGTAAAGGTTAGGTGCAAAGTTACTTAGTGTGAGGGCACCCTGGCACTAGCCAAGGTGCCCCCACATTGTTCAGAGCCAATTCACTGAACTTTGTGAGTGCGGGGACACCATTACACGCGTGCACTACATATAGGTCACTACCTATATGTAGCTTCACCATGGTAACTCCGAATATGGCCATGTAACATGTCTATGATCATGGAATTGCCCCCTCTATGCCATCCTGGCATTGTTGGTACAATTCCATGATCCCAGTAGTCTGTAGCACAGACCCTGGTACTGCCAGACTGCCCTTCCTGGGGTTTCTCTGCAGCTGCTGCTGCTGCCAACCCCTCAGACAGGCAGCTGCCCTCCTGGGGTCCAGCCAGGCCTGGCCCAGGATGGCAGAACAAAGAACTTCCTCTGAGAGAGGGTGTGACACCCTCTCCCTTTGGAAAATGGTGTGAAGGCAGGGGAGGAGTAGCCTCCCCCAGCCTCTGGAAATGCTTTGTTGGGCACAGATGTGCCCAATTCTGCATAAGCCAGTCTACACCGGTTCAGGGACCCCTTAGCCCCTGCTCTGGCGCGAAACTGGACAAAGGAAAGGGGAGTGACCACTCCCCTGACCTGCACCTCCCCTGGGAGGTGTCCAGAGCTCCTCCAGTGTGCTCCAGACCTCTGCCATCTTGGAAACAGAGGTGCTGCTGGCACACTGGACTGCTCTGAGTGGCCAGTGCCACCAGGTGACGTCAGAGACTCCTTGTGATAGGCTCCTTCAGGTGTTAGTAGCCTTTCCTCTCTCCTAGGTAGCCAAACCCTCTTTTCTGGCTATTTAGGGTCTCTGTCTCTGGGGAAACTTTAGATAACGAATGCATGAGCTCAGCCAAGTTCCTCTGCATCTCCCTCTTCACCTTCTGATAAGGAATCGACCGCTGACCGCGCTGGAAGCTGCAAACCTGCAACATAGTAGCAAAGACAACTACTGCAACTCTGTAACGCTGATCCTGCCGCCTTCTCGACTGTTTTCCTGCTTGTGCATGCTGTGGGGGTAGTCTGCCTCCTCTCTGCACCAGAAGCTCCGAAGAAATCTCCCGTGGGTCGACGGAATCTTCCCCCTGCAACCGCAGGCACCAAAAAGCTGCATTACCGGTCCCTTGGGTCTCCTCTCAGCACGATGAGCGAGGTCCCTCGAATCCAGCGATGCTGTCCAAGTGACCCCCACAGTCCAGTGACTCTTCAGCCCAAGTTTGGTGGAGGTAAGTCCTTGCCTCACCTCGCTGGGCTGCATTGCTGGGAACCGCGACTTTGCAGCTACTCCGGCCCCTGTGCACTTCCGGCGGAAATCCTTCATGCACAGCCAAGCCTGGGTCCACGGCACTCTAACCTGCATTGCATGACTTTCTAAGTTGGTCTCCGGCGACGTGGGACTCCTTTGTGCAACTTCGGCGAGCACCGTTTCACGCATCCTTTTAGTGCCTGTTTCTGGCACTTCTCCGGGTGCTACCTGCTTTAGTGAGGGCTCTTTGTCTTGCACGACGTCCCCTCTCTATGCAGGTCCAATTTGCGACCTCCTGGTCCCTCCTGGGCCCCAGCAGCATCCAAAAACGCCAAACGCACGATTTGCGTGTAGCAAGGCTTGTTGGCGTCCTTCCGGCGGGAAAACACTTCTGCACGACTCTCCAAGGCGAGAGGGATCCGTCCACCTAAGGGGAAGTCTCTAGCCCTTTTCGTTCCTGCAGAAACCTCAGCTTCTTCTGTCCAGTCGAAGTTTCTTTGCACCCGCAGCTGGCATTTCCTGGGCATCTGCCCATCTCCGACTTGCTTGTGACTTTTGGACTTGGTCCCCTTGTTCCACAGGTACCCTAGATTGGAAATCCACAGTTGTTGCATTGCTGGTTTGTGTCTTTCCTGCATTATTCCTCTAACACGACTCTTTTGTCCTTAGGGGAACTTTAGTGCACTTTGCACTCACTTTTCGGGGTCTTGGGGAGGGTTATTTTGCTAACTCTCACTATTTTCTAATAGTCCCAGCGACCCTCTACAAGGTCACATAGGTTTGGGGTCCATTCGTGGTTCGCATTCCACTTTTGAAGTATATTGTTTGTGTTGCACCTATCCCTATGTTTCCCCATTGCATCCTATTGTAACTATACATTGTTTGCACTGTTTTCTAAGACTATACTGCATATTTTTGCTATTGTGTATATATATCTTGTGTATATTTCCTATCCTCTCACTGAGGGTACACTCTAAGATACTTTGGCATATTGTCATAAAAATAAAGTACCTTTATTTTTAGTATAACTGTGTATTGTGTTTTCTTATGATATTGTGCATATGACACTAGATGGTACTGTGGTAGCTTCACACGTCTCCTAGTTCAGCCTAAGCTGCTCTGCTAAGTTACCATTATCTATCAGCCTAAGCTGCTAGACACCCTATACACTAATAAGGGATAACTGGGCCTGGTGCAAGGTGCAAGTACCCCTTGGTACTCACTACAAGCCAGTCCAGCCTCCTACACTAACACAGCCTCTGTGGTCTCCCTAACAAGACCAACCCCAACTAAGTTACCAAAAGTGAGCCCAGCTACTCCCTTGGATTGGCTATTAGTAGGTTTGCTCCCACCACCAATGCTATTAGTAGGGACACTAGGTGTAGCAGTAGGGGTTGTAGTGGTAGGAGGCTTGGTGCTTTTCTTTGGACAACTGGGATCTGTTGTCCGATGGCCTTTTATTTTACATAAATAGCACCATGGTTTCTTTTCCTTGTTTTGATTAGAAGAGGATTTGGGCCCACCACCCCCACCAGAGTTCTTTTGTGGGCCTGATGAAGACTCATTTTTAGATTTTTCCCCACCCTTCTCAGAAGACTTACCATCCTTCTTCTTGCCATCTTTGTCACCCCCTGTATGAACTTTTCTGTTCACCCTTGTTCTGACCCATTTGTCTGCCTTCTTTCCCAATTCTTGGGGAGAGGTCAGATCAGAGTCCACCAAGTACTGGTGCAACAAATCAGACACACAATTATTAAGAATATGCTCTCTCAGGATCAAGTTATACAGGCTGTCATAATCAGTAACTTTACTGCCATGTAACCACCCGTCCAAGGCCTTCACTGAATGGTCAACAAAATCAACCCAGTCTTGTGAAGACTCCTTTTTGGTCTCTCTGAACTTTATCCTGTATTGTTCAGTGGTTAAGCCATAACCATCCAGGAGTGCATTCTTAAGAACTGTAAAATTATTGGCATCACTTTCTTTCACAGTAAGGAGCCTATCCCTACCTTTTCCACTAAATGATAGCCATAGGATAGCAGCCCACTGCCTTTGAGGGACATCCTGTACAACACAGGCCCTCTCAAGTGCAGCAAACCACTTGTTAATGTCATCCCCCTCCTTGTAAGGGGGAACTATCTTGTGCAGATTCCTTGAATCATGCTCTCTTGCAGGATGACTATGGGGAATAAAGCTGCTGCCACCATGGGTTTCTAATCCCAATTTCTGTCTCTCCTTCTCTACTTCTAAGGTCTGTCTATCCAAATCCAGCTGTTGCTTCTTGAGCTTCAGTCTGGTTTGTTCCACTCTCAATCTATTGAGCTCCCTTTCTAACAATCTGTCTTCAGGGTGGGTGGGAGGGACATTCCTAGACACAGACGTATGGTGAGAATGGACAGAAGGAGACCTGTCCCTTACAGAAGGCACCCTAACAGCTTGGCTAACAGTATAATGTGAGAGCACACCATCTGTATGGTGTGATTCAACATCTGTACCAACTATGCTAGACTGTCTAGTAATGGGCAGGCTGAGAAGTTTCTTTCCTGAATCTTTTCCTGGGGGGGTCCCTGGATCAGATTGGGAACCATTAGCTACTTTTTCAACAGATGGGGCACTTTAAGCCTTATCTTGTTCTCTAAGCATGTTAAGTAACAATTCTAAGGAAGGATTCTTCCCTACACTCAAACCACTCTCTTTGCAGAGACTCCTTGCTCCTTTCCAGCTAAGGTGATCATCTGCAATCTTGGACAGATCAACATTTTGGCCTGTGCCAGACATTTTTTAGAGAGAGTTAAAGTGATAGAAAAAGAGAAAAAAGTTTTCAGAACTTTTAGAAAGACAGAAAAAAAAACTTTTTAAACATTTTAGAACTTTTTAGAAAGTTTAGATGTACTTTTCAGCACTTAGAAAAGAGTGAAAAGAGGAAATGCAAAACTTTTTAGCACTGTGTACACACACTGAACTTGTTTTGTATATTTTTCTCTTATGAAAAGTACAATGACAAGAGTGGTAAGTAGTCTCAAAGCACTTATCCCACCGCTGCACAACCAATGTAGGAGGCTGGACTGGCTTGTAGTGAGTACCAAGGGGTACTTGCACCTTGCACCAGGCCCAGTTATCCCTTATTAGTGTACAGGGTGTCTAGCAGCATAGGCTGATAGATAATGGTAGCTTAGCAGAGCAGCTTAGGCTGAACTAGGAGACGAGTGAAGCTCCTACAGTACCACTTGCACAATATCATAAGAAAACACAATACACAGAAAGTACCTTTATTTTTATGACAATATGCCAAAGTATCTCAGTGAGTACCCTCAGTATGAGGATAGCAATTATACACAAGTTATATGTACACAATACCAAAAGTATGCAGTATAGTCTTAGAAAACAGTGCAAACAATCTATAGTTACAATAGGATGCAATGGGGACACATAGGGATAGGGGCAACACAAACCATATACACCAAAAGAGGAATGCGAACCACGAATGGACCCCAAACCTATGTGACCTTGTAGAGGGTCGCTGGGACTATTAGAAAATAGTAAGGATTAGAAAAATAGCCCTCCCCAAGACCCTGAAAAGTGAGTGCAAAGTGCACTGAAGTTCCCCAAAGGACAAAGAAGTCGTGATAGGGGAATAATGCAGGAAAGACACAAACCAGCAATGCAACAACGATGGATTTCCAATCTAGGGTACCTGTGGAACAAGGGGACCAAATCCAAAAGTCACAAGCAAGTCGGAGATGGGCAGATGCCCAGGAAATGCCAGCTGTGGGTGCAAAGAAGCTCCTACTGGACAGAAGAAGCTGAGGTTTCTGCAGGAACGAAAAGGGCTAGAGACTTACCCTTTCGTGGACGGATCCCTCTCGCCGTGGAGAGTCGTGCAGAAGTGTTTTTCCGCCAAAAGACCCCCAACAAGCCTTGCTAGCTGCAAATCGTGCGGTAAGCGTTTTTGGATGCTGCTATAGCCCAGGAGGGACCAGGATGTCGCAACGTGCGTCAGGAGAGAGAGGGGACGTCGAACAAGACAAGGAGTCCTCTCAGCAGCAGGTAGCACCCAGAGAAGTGCCAGAAGCAGGCACTACGATGATGCGTGAAACGGTGCTCACCCGAAGTTACACAAAGGAGTCTCACGTCGCCGGAGACCAACTTAGAAAGTCGTGCAATGCAGGTTAGAGTGCCGTAGATCCAGGCTTGGCTGTGCACAAAGGATTTCCACCGGAAGTGCACGGAAGCCGGAGTAGTTGCAAAAGACGCGGTTTCCAACAATGCAGTCTGGCGTGGGGAGGCAAGGACTTACCTCCACCAAACTTGGACTGAAGAGTCACAGGACTGTGGGAGTCACTTGGACAGAGTTGCTGGATTCAAGGGACCTCGCTCATCATGCTGAGAGGAGACCCAAGGGACCAGTAATGCAGCTTTTTGGTGCCTGCGGTAGCAGGGGGAAGATTCCGTCGACCCACGGGAGATTTCTTCAGAGCTTCTAGTGCAGAGAGGAGGCAGACTACCCCCACAGCATGCACCACCAGGAAAACAGTCGAGAAGGTGGCAGGATCAGCGTTACAGAGTTGCAGTAGTCGTCTTTGCTACTATGTTGCAGTTTTGCAGGCTTCCAGCGCGGTCAGCAGTCGATTCCTTGGCAGAAGGTGAAGCGAGAGATGCAGAGGAACTCTGATGAGCTCTTGCATTCGTTATCTAACGTTTCCCCAGAGACAGAGACCCTAAATAGCCAGAAAAGAGGGTTTGGCTACCTAGTAGAGAGGATAGGCTAGCAACACCTGAAGGAGCCTATCAGAAGGAGTCTCTGACGTCACCTGGTGGCACTGGCCACTCAGAGCAGTCCAGTGTGCCAGCAGCACCTCTGTTTCCAAGATGGCAGAGGTCTGGAGCACACTGGAGGAGCTCTGGACACCTCCCAGGGGAGGTGCAGGTCAGGGGAGTGGTCACTCCCCTTTCCTTTGTCCAGTTTTGCGCCAGAGCAGGGCTAAGGGGTCCCTGAACCGGTGTAGACTGGCTTATGCAGAATTGGGCACAAATGTGCCCAAGAAAGCATTTCCAGAGGCTGGGGGAGGCTACTCCTCCCCTGCCTTCACACCATTTTCCAAAGGGAGAGGGTGTAACACCCTCTCTCAGAGGAAGTCCTTTGTTCTGCCATCCTGGGATAAGCCTGGCTTGACCCCAGGGGGGCAGAAACCTGTCTGAGGGGTTGGCAGCAGCAGCAGCTGCAGTGAAACCCCAGGAAAGGCAGTTTGGCAGTACCAGGGTCTGTGCTACAGACCACTGGGATCATGAGATTGTGCCAACTATGC
Organism: Pleurodeles waltl; assembly: GCF_031143425.1. Lineage (NCBI taxonomy): Eukaryota > Metazoa > Chordata > Amphibia > Caudata > Salamandridae > Pleurodeles > Pleurodeles waltl. Next base: position 131,931 of record NW_027150248.1, read on the forward strand.
CAGGATGGCATAGAGGGGGCAATTCCATGATCATAGACATGTTACATGGCCATATTCGGAGTTACTGTAGGAGGCTGGACTGGCTTGTAGTGAGTACCAAGGGGTACTTGCACCTTGCACCAGGCCCAGTTATCCCTTATTAGTGTATAGGGTGTCTAGCAGCTTAGGCTGATAGATAATGGTAGCTTAGCAGAGCAGCTTAGGCTGAACTAGGAGACGTGTGAAGCTACTACAGTACCACCTAGTGTCATATGCACAATATCATAAGAAAACACAATACACAGTTATACTAAAAATAAAGGTACTTTATTTTTATGACAATATGCCAAAGTATCTTAGAGTGTACCCTCAGTGAGAGGATAGGAAATATACACAAGATATATATACACAATAGCAAAAATATGCAGTATAGTCTTAGAAAACAGTGCAAACAATGTATAGTTACAATAGGATGCAATGGGGAAACATAGGGATAGGGGCAACACAAACCATATACTCCAAAAGTGGAATGCGAACCACGAATGGACCCCAAACCTATGTGACCTTGTAGAGGGTCGCTGGGACTATTAGAAAATAGTGAGAGTTAGCAAAATAACCCTCCCCAAGACCCTGAAAAGTGAGTGCAAAGTGCACTAAAGTTCCCCTAAGGACAAAAGAGTCGTGTTAGAGGAATAATGCAGGAAAGACACAAACCAGCAATGCAACAACTGTGGATTTCCAATCTAGGGTACCTGTGGAACAAGGGGACCAAGTCCAAAAGTCACAAGCAAGTCGGAGATGGGCAGATGCCCAGGAAATGCCAGCTGCGGGTGCAAAGAAGCTTCGACTGGACAGAAGAAGCTGAGGTTTCTGCAGGAACGAAAAGGGCTAGAGACTTTCCCTTTGGTGGACGGATCCCTCTTGCCTTGAGGAGTCGTGCAGAAGTGGTTTCCCGCCGGAAGGACGCCAACAAGCCTTGCTACACGCCAATCGTGCGTTTGGCGTTTTTGGACGCTGCTGGAGCCCAGGAGGGACCAGGAGGTCGCAAATTGGACCTGCAGAGAGAGGGGACGTCGCGCAAGACAAAGAGCCCTCACAGAAGCAGGTAGCCCCCGGAGAAGTGCCAGAAACAGGCACTACGAGGATGTGTGAAACGGTGCTCGCCGAAGTTGCACAAAGGAGTCCCACGTCGCCGGAGACCAACTTAGAAAGTCGTGCAATGCAGGTTAGAGTGCCGTGGACCCAGGCTTGGCTGTGCACGAAGGATTTCCGCCGGAAGTGCACAGGGGCCGGAGTAGCTGCAAAGTCGCGGTTCCCAGCAATGCAGCCCAGCGAGGTGAGGCAAGGACTTACCTCCACCAAACTTGGGCTGAAGAGTCACTGGACTGTGGGGGTCACTTGGACAGCGTTGCTGGATTCGAGGGACCTCGCTCGTTGTGCTGAGAGGAGACCCAAGGGACCGGTAATGCAGCTTTTTGGTGCCTGCGGTTGCAGGGGGAAGATTCCGTCGACCCACGGGAGATTTCTTCGGAGCTTCTGGTGCAGAGAGGAGGCAGACTACCCCCACAGCATGCACAAGCAGGAAAACAGTCGAGAAGGCGGCAGGATCAGCGTTACAGAGTTGCAGTAGTCGTCTTTGCTACTATGTTGCAGGTTTGCAGGCTTCCAGCGCGGTCAGCGGTCGATTCCTTATCAGAAGGTGAAGAGGGAGATGCAGAGGAACTCGGCTGAGCTCATGCATTCTTTATCTAAAGTTTCCCCAGAGACAGAGACCCTAAATAGCCAGAAAAGAGGGTTTGGCTACCTAGGAGAGAGGAAAGGCTACTAACACCTGAAGGAGCCTATCAGCAGGAGTCTCTGACGTCACCTGGTGGCACTGGCCACTCAGAGCAGTCCAGTGTGCCAGCAGCACCTCTGTTTCCAAGATGGCAGAGGTCTGGAGCACACTGGAGGAGCTCTGGACACCTCCCAGGGGAGGTGCAGGTCAGGGGAGTGGTCACTCCCCTTTCCTTTGTCCAGTTTCGCGCCAGAGCAGGGGCTAAGGGGTCCCTGAACCGGTGTAGACTGGCTTATGCAGAATTGGGCACATCTGTGCCCAACAAAGCATTTCCAGAGGCTGGGGGAGGCTACTCCTCCCCTGCCTTCACACCATTTTCCAAAGGGAGAGGGTGTCACACCCTCTCTCAGAGGAAGTTCTTTGTTCTGCCATCCTGGGCCAGGCCTGGCTGGACCCCAGGAGGGCAGCTGCCTGTCTGAGGGGTTGGCAGCAGCAGCAGCTGCAGAGAAACCCCAGGAAGGGCAGTCTGGCAGTACCAGGGTCTGTGCTACAGACTACTGGGATCATGGAATTGTACCAACAATGCCAGGATGGCATAGAGGGGGCAATTCCATGATCATAGACATGTTACATGGCCATATTCGGAGTTACCATGGTGAAGCTACATATAGGTAGTGACCTATATGTAGTGCACGCGTGTAATGGTGTCCCCGCACTCACAAAGTTCAGTGAATTGGCTCTGAACAATGTGGGGGCACCTTGGCTAGTGCCAGGGTGCCCTCACACTAAGTAACTTTGCACCTAACCTTTACCAGGTAAAGGTTAGACATATAGGTGACTTATAAGTTACTTAAGTGCAGTGTAAAATGGCTGTGAAATAACGTGGACGTTATTTCACTCAGGCTGCAGTGGCAGGCCTGTGTAAGAATTGTCAGAGCTCCCTATGGGTGGCAAAAGAAATGCTGCAGCCCATAGGGATCTCCTGGAACCCCAATACCCTGGGTACCTTAGTACCATATACTAGGGAATTATAAGGGTGTTCCAGTAAGCCAATGTAAATTGGTAAAATTGGTCACTAGCCTGTTAGTGACAATTTAGAAAGAAATGAGAGAGCATAACCACTGAGGTTCTGATTAGCAGAGCCTCAGTGAGACAGTTAGTCACTACACAGGTAACACATTCAGGCACACTTATGAGCACTGGGGCCCTGGGTTACCAGGGTCCCAGTGACACATACAACTAAAACAACATATATACAGTGAAAAATGGGGGTAACATGCCAGGCAAGATGGTACTTTCCTACACAACCCCCCCCAAACGAAGGACAATAAGACTAGCCATTACCTGATGAGTCTTCATTGTCTAAGTGGAAATATCTGGAGAGTCCATCTGCATTGGAGTGGCTACTCCCAGGTCTATGTTCCACTGTATAGTCCATTCCCTGTAGGGATATGGACCACCTCAACAATTTAGGATTTTCACCTTTCATTTGTTTTAGCCAAAGTAGAGGTTTGTGGTCTGTCTGAACAATGAAGTGAGTGCCAAAAAGGTATGGCCTCAACTTCTTCAGAGCCCAGACCACAGCAAAGGCCTCCCTCTCAATGGCAGACCAACGCTTTTCTCTAGGGGTTAACCTTCTACTAATAAAAGCAACAGGTTGATCCTTGCCCTCAGAATTAAGTTGTGATAGGACTGCCCCTACTCCTAATTCAGATGCATCAGTTTGGACATAGAATTTTTTAGAGTAACAAGGGCTTTTCAGGACAGGTGCAGAGCACATGGCCTGCTTCAGCTCCTCAAAAGCTTTCTGACAGCTTGCTGTCCATAATACCTTTTTAGGCATTTTCTTGGATGTGAGGTCATTAAGAGGGGCTGCAAAGGAGCCATAGTTCTTAATGAACCACCTGTAATACCCAGTGAGGCCTAGGAAGGCTCTCACCTGAGTCTGAGTGGTAGGGGAAACCCAATCAATAATAGTTTGGATTTTCCCCTGAAGTGGTGCAATCTGTTCCCCACCCACAAGGTGTCCCAGATAAACCACCTTACCCTGCCCTATCTGGCACTTTGAAGCCTTGATAGTGAGGCCTGCCTTTTGCAGGGCCTCCAAAACTTTCCAAAGGTGGACCAGGTGATCATCCCAGCTGGAGCTAAAGACAGCTATATCGTCCAAATATGCTGCACTGAAAGCTTCCAGCCCTTGCAGGACTGTGTTCACCAACCTCTGAAAAGTGGCAGGTTTATTTTTCAAACCAAAAGGCATTACAGTAAACTGGTAATGTCCTCCAATGGTAGAAAATGCAGTCTTAGGTTTACCATCTTCTGACAATTTGATCTGCCAATACCCTGCAGTCAAATCAAAAGTGCTTAGATACTTGCAGATGCCAGTGTATCTATGAGCTCATCTGCCCTGGGTATAGGGTGAGCATCAGTTTTGGTTACCAAGTTGAGACCTCTATAGTCTACACAAAACCTCATTTCCTTCTTTCCATCTTTAGAATTGGGTTTTGGTACCAGTACCACAGGAGAAGCCCATGGACTGTCAGAGTGCTCAACCACTCCTAGTTCCAACATTTTCTGAACTTCTTGCTTTATGCAGTCCCTGACATGGTCAGGCTGCCTATAGATCTTACTTTTGACAGGTAAACTGTCTCCAGTATCTATAGTGTGCTCACACCAAGAAGTGGTGCCTGGCACAATGGAGAAGAGTTCTGAAAATTGTCCTAGGAGATTTATGCAATTATCTTTCTGCTCAGCAGTAAGACAATCAGCCAAAACTACACCTTCCACAAGAGCATCTTGTTCTGTGGAAGAGAAGAGATCAGGTAGAGGATCACTGTCTTCTTCCTGTCCCTCATCTGTTGCCATGAGCAGGGTGAGATCAGCCCTGTCATAGTAGGGTTTCAGGCGGTTGACATGGAGCACCCTAAGGGGACTCCTGGCAGTGCCTAAGTCAACCAAGTAGGTGACTTCACCCTTCTTTTCAACAATTGTGTGGGGTCCACTCCATTTATCTTGGAGTGCTCTTGGGGCCACAGGCTCCAAGACCCACACTTTCTGCCCTGGTTGGTACTGAACCAAAACAGCCTTCTGATCATGCCATTGCTTCTGGAGCTCTTGGCTGGCCTGAAGGTTTTTACTGGCCTTTTTCATGTACTCAGCCATCCTTGATCTGAGGCCAAGTACATAGTCCACAATATCCTGCTTAGGAGCTTTTAAAGGTTGTTCCCAACCCTCCTTTACAAGTGTGAGTGGACCCCTAACAGGGTGTCCAAAAAGAAGTTCAAAGGGGCTGAAGCCCACTCCTTTCTGGGGTACCTCCCTGTAGGCAAAAAGGAGGCATGGTAGAAGGATATCCCATCTCCTGCGGAGTTTTTCAGGGAGACCCATAATCATGCCTTTGAGAGTTTTATTAAATCTCTCCACCAGTCCATTTGTTTGTGGATGATAGGGTGTTGTGAACTTGTACGTTACACCACACTCCTTCCACATGGCCTTTAAGTATGCAGACATGAAATTGCTTCCCCTGTCTGATACTACTTCCTTTGGGAAGCCCACCCTGGAAAATATTCCCAGGAGGGCCTTTGCCACTGCAGGAGCTGTAGTGGTCCTTAAAGGAATAGCTTCAGGATATCTTGTGGCATGGTCCACTACCACCAAGATAAACCTATTGCCTGAAGCAGTAGGAGGGTCAAGGGGGCCAACTATGTCAACCCCTACCCTTTCAAAGGGAACCCCAACCACAGGCAGTGGGATAAGGGGTGCCTTTGGAGTGCCACCTGTCTTGCCACTGGCTTGACAGGTTTCACAGGACTTACAAAATTCCTTTGTGTCCTCAGACATCCTAGGCCAATGAAACAATGGAACCAATCTGTCCCAAGTTTTCATTTGACCCAGGTGCCCAGCTAGGGGAATGTCATGTGCCAGTGTTAGGAGGAACTTTCTGTACTCCTGAGGAATCACTAATCTCCTGGCAGCTCCAGGTTTAGGATCCCTATGCTCAGTGTACAAGAGGTTGTCCTCCCAGTAAACTCTGTGAGAGTCACTGACATCCCCATTAGCTTGTTTGACAGCTTGCTGTCTGAGACCCTCTAATGTGGGACAGGTTTGCTGTGCCACACTCAGCTCCTCTCTGGCAGGCCCCCCTTCACCCAAAAGCTCAGCAGTGTCTGCTTCCAGCTCCTCTGGTGTAGGTTCTGCACAGGGAGGGAATTCTTCTTCCTCAGAAGTAGAATCCACTGTAGAGGGAGGGATAGTAGGAAGTGGTTTGCTTCTACTAGCCCTAGCTTTAGGGAGCACTTGGTCCATTGTTCCAGGATCCATGCTTCCCTGTCCTTTTTGCTTTTTGGCCTGAGCCCTTGTCAAAGCAAAAATATGCCCTGGGATGCCCAGCATTGCTGCATGGGCCTCCAACTCCACATCTGACCAAGCTGATGTCTCCAAATCATTCCCTAATAGACAGTCTACAGGTAAATCTGAAGCTACCACAACTTTCTTTGGACCAGTTACCCCCCCCCCCCAGTTGAGATTTACAACAGCCATGGGGTGGCTTTGTGTTATGTTGTGAGCATCGGTTACTTGGTACTGGTGTCCAAGTATGTGTTGTTCAGGGTGCACCAGTTTCTCAATCACCATTGTGACACTGGCACCTGTGTCCCTGTAGGCCTGGACCTCAACACCATTTATTAGGGTTAGTTGCTTGTACTTCTCCAAGTTATGGGGGCAAGCAACCAAAGTGGCTAAATCAATAGCCCCTTCAGAGACTAAAGTAGCCTCTGTGGTCTCCCTAATCAGACCAACCCCAACTAAATTACCAAAAGTGAGCCCAGCTACTCCCTTGGATTGGCTATTAGTAGGTTTGCTCCCACCACCACTGCTATTAGTAGGGACACTAGGTGTAGCAGTAGGGGTTGTAGTGGTAGGAGCTGTGGTGCCTTTCTTTGGACAACTGGGATCTGTTGTCCAATGGCCTTTTATTTTACATAAATAGCACCATGGTTTCTTTTCCTTGTTCTGATTAAAGGAGGATTTGGACCCACCACCCCCACCAGAGTGTTTTTGTGGGCCTGATGAAGACTCATTTTTAGATTTGTCCCCACCCTTGTCAGAAGACTTACCATCCTTCTTTTTGTTGCCATCTTTGTCACCCCCTGTATGAACTTTTCTGTTCACTCTTGTTCTGACCCATTTGTCTGCCTTCTTTCCCAATTCTTGGGGAGAGGTCAGATCAGAGTCCACCAAGTACTGGTGCAACAAATCAGACACACAATTATTAAGAATATGCTCTCTCAGGATCAAGTTATACAGGCTGTCATAATCAGTAACTTTACTGCCATGTAACCACCCCTCCAAGGCCTTCACTGCCTGGTCAATGAAATCAACCCAGTCTTGTGAAGACTCCTTTTTGGTCTCTCTGAACTTTATCCTGTACTGTTCAGTGGTTAAGCCATAACCATCCAGGAGTGCATTCTTAAGAACTTGGAAATTATTAGCATCATTTTCTTTTACAGTAAGGAGCCTATCCCTACCTTTTCCAGTAAATGATAGCCATAGGATAGCAGCCCACTGCTTTTGAGGGACATCCTGTACAGCCCAGGCCCTCTCAAGTGCAGCAAACCACTTGTTAATGTCATCCCCCTCCTTATAAGGGGGAACTATCTTGTGCAGATTCCTGGAATCATGCTCTTTTGCAGGATGACTATGGGGAATACTGCTGCTGCCACCATGGGTTTCTAAACCCAACTTCTGTCTTTCCCTCTCTACTTCTAAAGACTGTCTATCCAAATCCAGCTGTTGCTTCTTGAGCTTCAGTCTGGTTTGTTCCACTCTCAATCTATTGAGCTCCCTTTCTAACAATCTGTCATCAGGGTGGGTGGGAGGGACATTTCTAGATACAGAGGTATGATGGGAATGAACAGAAGGAGACCTGTCCCTTACAGAGGGCACCCTAACAGCTTGGCTACCAGTATAATGTGAGAGCACACCATTAGTATGGTGTGATTCAACCTCTGTACCAACTATGCTAGACTGTCTAGTAATGGGCAGGCTGAGAAGTTTCTTTCCTGAACCTTGTCCTGGGGGAGTCCCTGGATCAGATTGAGAACCATTAGCTACTTTTTCTACAGATTGGGCACTTATGGCCTTATCCTGTACTCTAAGCATATTAATTAACAGTTCTAAAGAAGGATTCTTCCCTACACTCAAACCTCTCTCTATGCAGAGACTCCTTGCTCCTTTCCAGCTAAGGTGATCATATGCAAGTTTGGACAGTTCAAATTTTTTTCCTGTGCCAGACATTTTTTAGAGAGAGTTAAAGTGATAGAAAAAGAGAAAAAAGTTTTCAGAACTTTTTGGAAAGACAGAAAAAAACTTTTTAAACTTTTAAGAACTTTTTGAAAGTTTAGAAGTACTTTTCAGCACTTAGAAAAGAGTGAAAAGAGGAAATGCAAAACTTTTTGGCTATGTGTATATACACTGACCTTGTTTTGTATATTTTTCTCTTATGAAAAGTACAATGACAAGAGTGGTAAGCAGTCTCAAGCACTTATCCCACCACTGCACAACCAATGTAGGAGGCTGGACTGGCTTGCAGTGAGTACCAAGGGGTACTTGCACCTTGCACCAGGCCCAGTTATCCCTTATTAGTGTATAGGGTGTCTAGCAGCTTAGGCTGATAGATAATGGTAGCTTAGCAGAGCAGCTTAGGCTGAACTAGGAGACGTGTGAAGCTACTACAGTACCACCTAGTGTCATATGCACAATATCATAAGAAAACACAATACACAGTTATACTAAAAATAAAGGTACTTTATTTTTATGACAATATGCCAAAGTATCTTAGAGTGTACCCTCAGTGAGAGGATAGGAAATATACACAAGATATATATACACAATAGCAAAAATATGCAGTATAGTCTTAGAAAACAGTGCAAACAATGTATAGTTACAATAGGATGCAATGGGGAAACATAGGGATAGGGGCAACACAAACCATATACTCCAAAAGTGGAATGCGAACCACGAATGGACCCCAAACCTATGTGACCTTGTAGAGGGTCGCTGGGACTATTAGAAAATAGTGAGAGTTAGCAAAATAACCCTCCCCAAGACCCTGAAAAGTGAGTGCAAAGTGCACTAAAGTTCCCCTAAGGACAAAAGAGTCGTGTTAGAGGAATAATGCAGGAAAGACACAAACCAGCAATGCAACAACTGTGGATTTCCAATCTAGGGTACCTGTGGAACAAGGGGACCAAGTCCAAAAGTCACAAGCAAGTCGGAGATGGGCAGATGCCCAGGAAATGCCAGCTGCGGGTGCAAAGAAGCTTCGACTGGACAGAAGAAGCTGAGGTTTCAGCAGGAACGAAAAGGGCTAGAGACTTCCCCTTTGGTGGACGGATCCCTCTCGCCTTGGAGAGTCGTGCAGAAGTTCCCGCCGGAAGGACGCCAACAAGCCTTGCTACACGCCAATCGTGCGTTTGGCGTTTTTGGACGCTGCTGGGGCCCAGGAGGGACCAGGAGGTCGCAAATTGGACCTGCAGAGAGAGGGGACGTCGAGCAAGACAAAGAGCCCTCACTGAAGCAGGTAGCACCCGGAGAAGTGCCAGAAACAGGCACTACGAGGATGCGTGAAACGGTGCTCGCCGAAGTTGCACAAAGGAGTCCCACGTCGCCGGAGACCAACTTAGAAAGTCGTGCAATGCAGGTTAGAGTGCTGTGGACCCAGGCTTGGCTGTGCACGAAGGATTTCCGCCGGAAGTGCACAGGGGCCAGAGTAGCTGCAAAGTCGCGGTTCCCAGCAATGCAGCCCAGCGAGGTGAGGCAAGGACTTACCTCCACCAAACTTGGGCTGAAGAGTCACTGGACTGTGGGGGTCACTTGGACAGCGTCGCTGGATTCGAGGGACCTCGCTCGTCGTGCTGAGAGGAGACCCAAGGGACCGGTAATGCAGCTTTTTGGTGCCTGCGGTTGCAGGGGGAAGATTCCGTCGACCCACGGGAGATTTCTTCGGAGCTTCTGGTGCAGAGAGGAGGCAGACTACCCCCACAGCATGCACAAGCAGGAAAACAGTCGAGAAGGCGGCAGGATCAGCGTTACAGAGTTGCAGTAGTCGTCTTTGCTACTATGTTGCAGGTTTGCAGGCTTCCAGCGCGGTCAGCGGTCGATTCCTTATCAGAAGGTGAAGAGGGAGATGCAGAGGAACTCGGCTGAGCTCATGCATTCGTTATCTAAAGTTTCCCCAGAGACAGAGACCCTAAATAGCCAGAAAAGAGGGTTTGGCTACCTAGGAGAGAGGAAAGGCTACTAACACCTGACGTCACCTGGTGGCACTGGCCACTCAGAGCAGTCCAGTGTGCCAGCAGCACCTCTGTTTCCAAGATGGCAGAGGTCTGGAGCACACTGGAGGAGCTCTGGACACCTCCCAGGGGAGGTGCAGGTCAGGGGAGTGGTCACTCCCCTTTCCTTTGTCCAGTTTCGCGCCAGAGCAGGGGCTAAGGGGTCCCTGAACCGGTGTAGACTGGCTTATGCAGAATTGGGCACATCTGTGCCCAACAAAGCATTTCCAGAGGCTGGGGGAGGCTACTCCTCCCCTGCCTTCACACCATTTTCCAAAGGGAGAGGGTGTCACACCCTCTCTCAGAGGAAGTTCTTTGTTCTGCCATCCTGGGCCAGGCCTGGCTGGACCCCAGGAGGGCAGCTGCCTGTCTGAGGGGTTGGCAGCAGCAGCAGCTGCAGAGAAACCCCAGGAAGGGCAGTCTGGCAGTACCAGGGTCTGTGCTACAGACTACTGGGATCATGGAATTGTACCAACAATGCCAGGATGGCATAGAGGGGGCAATTCCATGATCATAGACATGTTACATGGCCATATTCGGAGTTACCATGGTGAAGCTACATATAGGTAGTGACCTATATGTAGTGCACACGTGTAATGGTGTCCCCGCACTCACAAAGTTCAGTGAATTGGCTCTGAACAATGTGGGGGCACCTTGGCTAGTGCCAGGGTGCCCTCACACTAAGTAACTTTGCACCTAACCTTTACCAGGTAAAGGTTAGACATATAGGTGACTTATAAGTTACTTAAGTGCAGTGTAAAATGGCTGTGAAATAACGTGGACGTTATTTCACTCAGGCTGCAGTGGCAGGCCTGTGTAAGAATTGTCAGAGCTCCCTATGGGTGGCAAAAGAAATGCTGCAGCCCATAGGGATCTCCTGGAACCCCAATACCCTGGGTACCTCAGTACCATATACTAGGGAATTATAAGGGTGTTCCAGTAAGCCAATGTAAATTGGTAAAAATGGTCACTAGCCTGTCAGTGACAATTTGGAAAGAAATGAGAGAGCATAACCACTGAGGTTCTGATTAGCAGAGCCTCAGTGAGACAGTTAGTCACTACACAGGTAACACATTCAGGCACACTTATGAGCACTGGGGCCCTGGGTTACCAGGGTCCCAGTGACACATACAACTAAAACAACATATATACAGTGAAAAATGGGGGTAACATGCCAGGCAAGATGGTACTTTCCTACAGTTACCATTGTGAAGCTACATATAGGTAGTGACCTATATGTAGTGCACACGTGTAATGGTGTCCCCGCACTCACAAAGTCCGGGCAATTGGCCCTGAACAATGTGGGGGCACCTTGGCTAGTGCCAGGGTGCCCTCACACTAAGTAACTTTGCACCTAAGCTTTACCAGGTAAAGGTTAGACATATAGGTGACTTATAAGTTACTTAAGTGCAGTGAAAATGGCTGTGAACCTCAGTACCATATACTAGGGAATTATAAGGGTGTTCCAGTAAGCCAATGTAAATTGTTAAAATTGGTCACTAGCCTGTTAGTGACAATTTGAAAGAAATGAGAGTGCATAACCACTGAGGTTCTGGTTAGCAGAGCCTCAGTGAGACAGTTAGGCACCACACAGGGAACACATACAAACTTATGAGCACTGGGGTCCTGACTAGCAGGGTCCCAGTGACACATAACAAACATACTGAAAACATAGGGTTTTCACTATGAGCACTGGGCCCTGGCTAGCAGGATCCCAGTGAGACAGTGAAAACACCCTGACATACACTCACAAACAGGCCAAAAGTGGGGGTAACAAGGCTAGAAAGAGGCTACTTTCTCACAGGCGGCTCCGCCACGGTCATAATGTCACGGTCGGATCGCCACTTTGGCGGCGGTCTGACCGCGACTGTGACCCGGGCGGTCTAGTGACCGCCAGGGTCATAAAGACCCCCTTAGTCTCTAATGGTAATTTTGGTATTGTGTCACTAAAATAAAGTACCTTTATTTTTCTAACACTGGGTATTTTCTTTCATGTGTGTGAGTACTGTGTGACTACAGTGGTATTGAATGAGCTTTGCATGTCTCCTAGTTAGGCCTTGGCTGCTCATCCACTCTACCACTAGAGAGCTTCTAGACACTGCCTACATTTCACTAATACGGGATATCTGGACCTGGTATAAGGTGTAAGTACCTTAGGTGCCCACTACAAACCAGGCCAGCCTCATACATTGATGGCAGCGGTGGGATAAGTACTTGCAATTGCCTTGTCACCATGCTTTACACAGGAAAGATTACTCTGGCACCTAGAGCTATACACTATACCTAGTGCAAAAACACAAAAATATTTTTTTTCTCTCTTGTGAGGTAGAGTAGGTTACCTCACTTACACTAAATTAACACTCATACCACCCCATGTCGACAGCTGAACTTAACTCTGAGGTAGTAAACCCTCAATATGAGGACCTCACCTTTAAGAAGTTAAGGGCGATATGTTCAAAGAGGAAGCTAGGTGTGGGGAAGAACCCAAGCAGGGAGTTCCTATTGAACCTCCTTCTCCAGGCTGAACAGGACGAGACTGGTAGTCAGGAGGAGGAGGAAACTTCTACAACCTTAGAGATAGAAAAGGATCTTCCATCTCCAGGGGAGGGTACTTCCAAGGATGGAGTACCTAGCAAACCCTCTAGTGTTTCTGGGAGTGGAAGGGGTAGTCACACAAGCAGGGCTCCCTTCACTTCTAAAAGGCAGGTAGTCAGGGTTGCTAAGCCTAGGGAAAGATCTGCTTCTGCACATTCCCATATCACCTCAGTTTCTGAGGTATCCCATGGTTCCACTCCAGGTGAATGCTCCTTAGATAGAGAGCTCAGAAAGCTGAGGGCCGAGGAGGCCAGGCTGAGGCTGCAGCAGCAACAGCTAGCCCTAGATGGGAAGGCCTTAGCTGTGGAAAGTACTCCACAGTGGACCCCCAGTACTGCCAAACCAGCCTCCTGGGGTTTTCAAGGCAGCCCAGCTGCTGCCACCCCACAGACAGTTTTCTGCCTTCCTTTTGCTTGGTCTGATCAAGCCCATGAAGGCAGAACAAAGGATTTCCTTTGGGAGAGGGGTGTTACACCCTCTCCCCTTGGAAATAGGTGTTACAGGCTTTGGAAAGGTAGCCTCCCCAAGCCACTGGCTTTGCTTTGAAAGGCACATTTGGTGCCCTTCTTGCATAAGCCAGTCTACACCAGTTTAGGGACCCCCAGTCCCTGCTCTGGTGTGAAACTGGACAAAGGAAAGGGGAGTGACCACTCCCCTGTCCATCACCACCCCAGGGGTGGTGCTCAGAGCTCCTCCAGAGTGTCCCTGGGTTCTGCTATCTTGATGTCTAGATGGGCAGGGCACTCTGGGAGCATCTGAGTGGCCAGGCCAGGCAGGTGACGTTAGAGCCCCCTCCTGATAGGTGGACACTCACTTCACTGTCCAGTCCCCCTTTCAGGGCTATTTAGGGTCTCTCCTCTGGATGTTTCTTTAGATGTGGATTGCAAGACTCCAGCAGAGATCCTCTGCATCCCCTACTTCAACTTCTGACCGAAGCAACTGCATCTGGCCCCTCCAGGAACTCTACAAACTGCAACAAAGAGGCTAAGACGACTTCTACAACTTTGTAACTTCTTCAGCTTCAGCCAGCAACTGCACCTGTTTCCTAGCCGTGTATCTTCAAAGGACAGCCTGTCCTCAGCCTACACAGGAAGAGCAAAGAAATCTCCCTTGGGGTGAAGGAGTCACCCCCCTGCTTCAGCAGGCACCCTCTGCATCGACAACCGGTGGCGTGGATCTCCTCTCCAGTGGAGCTGCGTGGATCCTGCAACACAGGTGGTGGACTGAAGTGGTCACAGCGGTCCCCTGGTCCAGCTGTGCAAGTTTGGTGGAGGTAAGAGCTTGCCTCCCCGTGCATCGCATGTTTTGCAGCTACCAAGGCTTGGCTGCATACTTCCACAAAGTTTCACATGCATCATCAAGCCTGGGTCCCCAGCACTCTATCCTGCAATGCACAGCTTCCTGAGTGAAACTCCGGCAGCGTGGAAGCCTCTGCTGTGGTGCTGCGTGGGCCTCTTCTGCAACTTCTTTGTCCCCCTGTTGTGGGACTCCTGAGTGGGCTGCCTGGTCTGCTGTGGGCTCTCTAGGACGCAGAAAGCCCCCTTCGACTCCCACACATGGGTAGAATCCACCTGGTCCTTGCTGGTCCCGGGCGGCGCCATTTTCTTCCAACCGCGAGCTTCCCGTGTTCCATGGCTCGTGGGTTGACTTCTGTGACGCCACCCATACTGCAATCATCCATCCGATGTGGAACATCAGCTGCACCAACCAGGAAGCCGAATCCATCTTCTTGGGTGCAATCCTGACTGTTTTGCTTCACTGGTGGTTCCTCTCTTGCCCCTTCATCCTGGTTAGCAGGGGCTCCTGTTCTCCCTGGACTCTTCTTTGTTTCTTGGACTTGGTCCCTGTGGTGGGGGATCGGCGGTACAGAGGACTCTGGGTCGTATATAGAGTGAAAAAGGGGTTTATTGTGTTGTAAGATGTTGAAACAATAGGTAACGGAAGTTGATTTAATAGCAAAACAATTAAAGATTGACGATGAAACAATCCGGCTGACTTATTCTTGGTAACGTCTCTGATCTTTGTCTTTCCTAGGTCTCTTGGATGGCGCCGACTCTCATGACCTCCCAGGTGGAACCGGGAAAATAAAACACAGAAGTGGAAACAAAGGTAAGTGGTTTGTGGGGTTCTGGTGTAGTTTGGGGTTTAGGTATGCAGGGAGAGGGGAAAAATCCTGGAGATAGGGGTAGAGAGTGGTTATAGATAGACCCGGTAGTGAGGGTGTGTGAGGGTTGGGATACTTGTGATAAATATCTCTCTCAGTGCTCGGCCCAAGTTGTGACTCGCTTATATACACTCTTCCCTGTGGCTCCCTTCACACATGCCCTCCTCCGTCCCTCCCCTCTGTTCTCCGCCTCCTCTCCCCTGTGCTCGATAGGAAAAATGGGGATTTCGTTGTCCTTGTAAAAAGGACCGTACCTTGTTAAGCCACGACCCTCCAGGGTCGTGGCGGAAAATGCTCGTCTCCAGGTCTCGGCTCTCTCCTGCGCGTCCTCCCTGGATTACTGGAACGTCGTCTGCTTCGGTCTTTTCCTTCTCCTGTCGTGGCGTCTCCTTCTCCTCCTCTCCCGGTGTCGATCTCCGAGAGAACTCCTTCTCCCCGTCTCTTGAGTCCGTTGTCCCTTTTAGTGACGGGACCCGGAAATCCTGGTAGCACGTCCGTAGGGGTTCCCATGTTTCCATGGGAACGCGCAAGTCCTTCGGCTGAGGCGCGCGAAAGGTGCCAGTCCGAGGAGCTGGTAGGCGTGGTCGAGGAGACCCGTCTACACTCCCCATCCCATGATCGGGACTGGTAGAGGACCGAAGAGTCGGGAAACCAGGACAGAAAATCGGCAGGGCCCTGCTGGGAACCTGGAATATGGCGGACCTGAAAGGTAAAAGGTTGGAGCTCCAGAAACCAACGTAACACCCTGGAATTCGTGTCTTTATAGGAGGCTAACCAGGTCAATGGGGCATGGTCAGTGTAAAGGATGAAAGGCCGGCCCAATAGATAATACCTCAAATTCTCTACGGCCCACTTAATAGCCAGGCACTCCTTCTCAATAGCGGGGTAGTGACACTCTCTGGGAAGTAGTTTTCTATTGATGAATACTATGGGATGTTCGTGATGTTCACTGTCGGGTTGAGTGAGAACCGCACCTAGACCGACGTTGGAAGCGTCCGTATATAAGTGGAAGGACTTGGAAAAGTCTGGACATTTAAGGACGGGCTCGGTCGTGAGGGACCGTTTCAGCTGGTCAAAGCTGAGGAGTTGAGAGTCGGTGAACAAGGGTAGTTTGGAGGGGTACTGTTTTTTTAAGAGGACAGTGAGAGGGGAGGCAATCGTGGAGTACTGGGGAATGAACCTGCGATAGTACCCCACCAATCCTAAAAAGGATCGAAGTTCTCTTTTGGTTTTGGGTACAGGTACTTGTAATATAGCCTCAATTTTATCTTTCTGTGGCCGTAGGATCCCGTTACCTATAAGGTAACCGAGATAAGCGATTTGTGTATTCCCTAAGAAACATTTTTTTGGGTTGGCCGTAAGGCCAGCCTCATTTAAGACGCGGAACACCGTCTCGAGATGTTGTAGATGATCAGACCAGGTGTTACTAAAAATTACAATGTCGTCTAAGTAAGCCGCTGCATACGCCTAGAACGGTTTTAAGAGTTGATCCATTAGGCGTTGAAATGTAGCTGGAGCCCCGTGGAGGCCAAAGGGAAGGACAGTAAACTGATAAAGGCTGGACTGGGTTGCAAAAGCTGTTTTCTCTTTGTCAGCAGCGGCGAGCGGGGTTTGCCAATACCTTTTTGTTAAATCCAGGGTCGACATATATCGGGCACTTCCTAGTTTCTCCAACACATCATCTACTCGTGGAATGGGATATGTGTCAAAGAGAGATATGTCATTTAACTTACGGAAGTCGATACAAAACCGAACGGACCCATCTGGTTTAGGAACTAGAACCACCGGGTAGCACCAGGGGCTTGTGGATGGTTCGATAACCTTTAAGGTTAGCATTTTCTTTACTTCCTCTTCAATAAGATGCTTTCGTGCTTCGGGAATTCGGTAGGGTCGTAGACGAACGGTTTTGCCCTCTGGTGTTCTGATACAGTGTTGGACCAACGTAATTCTACCTGGTATACCAGAAAAAAATTGTGAATGTTTATGTAACAGGGTGGATAGTTGAGCTTTCTCTGGTTCTGTGAGGGACTCATTTATACGCAGACTTTCCCACTGGTCTTCGCTATTGGTGGGATAGAGGCCCATATCTAAAGCATTGGTTGGGGTGATTAAGAACCCGGAAGCAGAGAGGTTGGGAGTGTCTTCTGGTGTCTCCCATGTTTTAGTAAATTGACATGGTATATTTGTGTCCTCTTTGGGTGTTGATTTACTTCGATGAGGTATGTGACAGGGGAGACTGCTTTTATCACTCTGTAGGGTCCTTGCCATCTAGCTAGCAGTTTATTTTCAGAGGTTGGTTGTAGGAAAGTACCATCTTGCCTGGCATGTTACCCCCATTTTTCACTGTATATATGTTGTTTTAGTTGTATGTGTCACTGGGACCCTGGTAACCCAGGGCCCCAGTGCTCATAAGTGTGCCTGAATGTGTTACCTGTGTGGTGACTAACTGTCTCACTGAGGCTCTGCTAACCAGAACCTCAGTGGTTATGCTCTCTCATTTCTTTCCAAATTGTCACTGACAGGCTAGTGACCATTTTTACCAATTTACATTGGCTTACTGGAACACCCTTATAATTCCCTAGTATATGGTACTGAGGTACCCAGGGTATTGGGGTTCCAGGAGATCCCTATGGGCTGCAGCATTTCTTTTGCCACCCATAGGGAGCTCTGACAATTCTTACACAGGCCTGCCACTGCAGCCTGAGTGAAATAACGTCCACGTTATTTCACAGCCATTTTACACTGCACTTAAGTAACTTATAAGTCACCTATATGTCTAACCTTTACCTGGTAAAGGTTAGGTGCAAAGTTACTTAGTGTGAGGGCACCCTGGCACTAGCCAAGGTGCCCCCACATTGTTCAGAGCCAATTCCCTGAACTTTGTGAGTGCGGGGACACCATTACACGCGTGCACTACATATAGGTCACTACCTATATGTAGCTTCACAATGGTAACTCCGAATATGGCCATGTAACATGTCTATGATCATGGAATTGCCCCCTCTATGCCATCCTGGCATAGTTGGCACAATCCCATGATCCCAGTGGTCTGTAGCACAGACCCTGGTACTGCCAAGCTGCCCTTCCTAGGGTTTCACTGCAGCTGCTGCTGCTGCCAACCCCTCAGACAGGCATCTGCCCTCCTGGGGTCCAGCCAGGCCTGGCCCAGGATGGCAGAACAAAGAACTTCCTCTGAGAGAAGGTGTGACACCCTCTCCCTTTGGAAAATGGTGTGAAGGCAGGGGAGGAGTAACCTCCCCCAGCCTCTGGAAATGCTTTCTTGGGCACAGATGTGCCCAATTCTGCATAAGCCAGTCTACACCGGTTCAGGGACCCCTTAGCCCCTGCTCTGGCGCGAAACTGGACAAAGGAAAGGGGAGTGACCACTCCCCTGACCTGCACCTCCCCTGGGAGGTGTCCAGAGCTCCTCCAGTGTGCTCCAGACCTCTGCCATCTTGGAAACAGAGGTGCTGCTGGCACACTGGACTGCTCTGAGTGGCCAGTGCCACCAGGTGACGTCAGAGACTCCTGCTGATAGGCTCCTTCAGGTGTTAGTAGCCTATCCTCTCTCCTAAGTAGCCAAACCCTCTTTTCTGGCTATTTAGGGTCTCTGTCTCTGGGGAAACTTCAGATAACGAATGCAAGAGCTCATCCGAGTTCCTCTGCATCTCTCTCTTCACCTTCTGATAAGGAAACGACCGCTGACCGCGCTGGAAGCCTGCAAACCTGCAACATAGTAGCAAAGACGACTACTGCAACTCTGTAACGCTGATCCTGCCGCCTTCTCGACTGTTTTCCTGCTTGTGCATGCTGTGGGGGTAGCCTGCCTCCTCTCTGCACCAGAAGCTCCGAAGAAATCTCCCGTGGGTCGACGGAATCTTCCCCCTGCAACCGCAGGCACCAAAAA
This sequence comes from Pleurodeles waltl, assembly GCF_031143425.1. Classification (NCBI taxonomy): domain Eukaryota; kingdom Metazoa; phylum Chordata; class Amphibia; order Caudata; family Salamandridae; genus Pleurodeles; species Pleurodeles waltl. The sequence continues at coordinate 150,683 of NW_027150248.1, forward strand.
GCTGCATTACCGGTCCCTTGGGTCTCCTCTCAGCACGACGAGCGAGGTCCCTCGAATCCAGCGACTCTGTCCAAGTGACCCCCACAGTCCAGTGACTCTTCAGTCCAAGTTTGGTGGAGGTAAGTCCTTGCCTCACCTCGCTGGGCTGCATTGCTTGGAACCGCGACTTTGCAGCTACTCCGGCCCCTGTGCACTTCCGGCGGAAATCCTTCGTGCACAGCTAAGCCTGGGTCCACGGCACCCTAACCTGCATTGCACGACTTTCTAAGTTGGTCTCCGGCGACGTGGGACTCCTTTGTGCAACTTCGGCGAGCACTGTTTCACGCATCCTCGTAGTGCCTGTTTCTGGCACTTCTCCGGGTGCTACCTGCTTCAGTGAGGGGTTTTTCTCTTGCTCGACGTCCCCTCTCTCTTCAGGTCCAATTTGCGACCTCCTGGTCCCTCCTGGGCCCCAGCAGCGTCCAAAAACGCCAAACGCATGATATGCGACTAGCAAGGCTTGTTGGAGTCCTTTCGGCGGGAAAACACTTCTGCACGAGTCAACACGGCAAGAGGGATCCGTCCACCAAAGGGAAAGTCTCTAGCCCTTTTCGTTCCTGCAGAAACCTCAGCTTCTTCTGTCCAGTCGAAGCTTCTTTGCACCCGCAGCTGGCATTTCCTGGGCATCTGCCCATCTCCGACTTTCTTGTGACTTTTGGACTTGGTCCCCTTGTTCCACAGGTACCCTAGATTGGAAATCCACAGTTGTTGCATTGCTGGTTTGTGTCTTTCCTGCATTATTCCTCTAACACGACTACTTTGTCCTTAGGGGAACTTTAGTGCACTTTGCACTCACTTTTCAGGGTCTTGGGGAGGGTTATTTTTCTAACTCTCACTATTTTCTAATAGTCCCAGCGACCCTCTACAAGGTCACATAGGTTTGGGGTCCATTCGTGGTTCGCATTCCACTTTTGGAGTATATGGTTTGTGTTGCCCCTATCCCTATGTTTCCCCATTGCATCCTATTGTAACTATACATTGTTTGCACTGTTTTCTAAGACTATACTGCATATTTTTGCTATTGTGTATATATATCTTGTGTATATTTCCTATCCTCTCACTGAGGGTACACTCTAAGATACTTTGGCATATTGTCATAAAAATAAAGTACCTTTATTTTTAGTATAACTGTGTATTGTGTTTTCTTATGATATTGTGCATATGACACTAAGTGGCACTGTAGTAGCTTCACACGTCTCCTAGTTCAGCCTAAGCTGCTCTGCTAAGCTACCATTATCTATCAGCCTAAGCTGCTAGACACCCTATACACTAATAAGGGACAACTGGGCCTGGTGCAAGGTGCAAGTACCCCTTGGTACTCACTACAAGCCAGTCCAGCCTCCTACATTGGTTGTGCAGTGGTGGGATAAGTGCTTGAGACTACTTACCACTCTTGTCATTGTACTTTTCATAAGAGAAAAATATACAAAACAAGGTCAGTGTATATACACATAGCCAAAAAGTTTTGCATTTCCTCTTTTCACTCTTTTCTAAGTGCTGAAAAGTACTTCTAAACTTGCAAAAAGTTCTTAAAAGTTTAAAAAGTTTTTTTCTGTCTTTCCAAAAAGTTCTGAAAACTTTTTTCTCTTTTTCTATCACTTTAACTCTCTCTAAAAATGTCTGGCACAGGCCAAAGTGTTGATCTGTCCAAACTTGCATATGACAACCTTAGCTGGAAAAGAGCAAGGAGTCTCTGTATAGAGAGAGGTTTGAGTGTAGGGAAAAATCCTTCCTTGGAACTGTTACTTAACATGCTTAGAGAACAGGATAAGGCCATAGGTGCCCCATCTGTTGAAAAAGTACCTAATAGTTCCCAATCTGATTCAGGGACTCCCCCAGGAAAAGATTCAGGAAAGAAACTTCCTAGCCTGCCCATTACTAGACAATCTAGCATAGATGGTAATGATGATGAGCCACACCAAATAAATAGTGTTGTCTCACATCATAGCAAAAGCATTTATTCTCACCATACTGGTAGTAATGTTTCTGTAAACCAAGCTGTTAGGGTGGCTTCTGTAAGGGACAGGTCTCCTTCTGTTCATTCCCATCATAGCTCTGTTTCTAGAAATGTCCCTCCCACCAACCCTGATGACAGAATGTTAGAGAGGGAACTCAATAAGTTGAGGGTGGAACAAACCAGACTGAAGCTTAAAAAGCAACAGCTGGATTTGGATAGACAGTCTTTTGAATTAGAGAAGGAAAGACAGAAGTTGGGTTTAGATACCCATGGTGGCAGCAGCAGTATTCCCCATAGTCATCCTGCAAAAGAGCATGATTCCAGGAATCTGCACAAGATAGTTCCCCCTTATAAGGAGGGGGATGACATTAACAAGTGGTTTGCTGCACTTGAGAGGGCCTGTGTTGTACAGGATGTCCCTCAAAGGCAGTGGGCTGCTATCCTATGGCTATCATTTAGTGGAAAAGGTAGGGATAGGCTCCTTACTGTAAAAGAAAATGATGCTAATAATTTCCAAGTTCTTAAGAATGCACTCCTGGGTGGTTATGGCTTAACCACTGAACAGTACAGGATAGAGTTCAGAGAGACCAAAAAGGAGTCTTCACAAGACTGGGTTGATTTCATTGACCATTCAGTGAAGGCCTTGGAGGGGTGGTTACATGGCAGTAAAGTTACTGATTATGACAGCCTGTATAACTTAATCCTGAGAGAGCATATTCTTAATAATTGTGTGTCTGATTTGTTGCACCAGTACTTGGTGGACTCTGATCTGACCTCTCCCCAAGAATTGGGAAAGAAGGCAGACAAATGGGTCAGAACAAGAGTGAACAGAAAAGTTCATACAGGGGGTGACAAAGATGGCAACAAAAAGAAGGATGGTAAGTCTTCTGACAAGGGTGGGGACAAATCTAAAAATGAGTCTTCATCAGGCCCACAAAAACACTCTGGTGGGGGTGGTGGGTCCAAATCCTCCTTTAATCAGAACAAGGAAAAGAAACCATGGTGCTATTTATGTAAAATAAAAGGCCATTGGACAACAGATCCCAGTTGTCCAAAGAAAGGCACCACTGCTCCTACAACTACAACCCCTACTGCTACACCTAGTGTCCCTACTAATAGCAGGGGTGGTGGGAGCAAACCTACTAATAGCCAATCCAAGGGAGTAGCTGGGCTCACTTTTGGTAACTTAGTTGGGGTTGGTCTAATTAGGGAGACCACAGAGGCTACTTTAGTCTCTGAAGGGGCTATTGACTTAGCCACTTTGGTTGCTTGCCCCCATAACTTGGAGAAGTACAAGCAACTAACCCTAATAAATGGTGTTGAGGTCCAGGCCTACAGGGACACAGGTGCCAGTGTCACAATGGTGATTAAGAAACTGGTGCACCCTGAACAACACATACTTGGACACCAGTACCAAGTAACCGATGCTCACAACATAACACAAAGCCACCCCATGGCTGTTGTAAATCTCAACTGGGGGGGGGGGGTAACTGGTCCAAAGAAAGTTGTGGTAGCTTCAGATTTACCTGTAGACTGTCTATTAGGGAATGATTTGGAGACATCAGCTTGGTCAGATGTGGAGTTGGAGGCCCATGCAGCAATGCTGGGCATCCCAGGGCATATTTTTGCTTTAACAAGGGCTCAGGCCAAAAAGCAAAAAGGACAGGGAAGCTTGGATCCTGGAACAATGGACCAAGTGCTCCCTAAAGCTAGAGCTAGTAGAAGCAAACCACTTCCTACTATCCCTCCCTCTACAGTGGATTCTACTTCTGAGGAAGAAGAATTCCCTCCCTGTACAGAACCTACACCAGAGGAGCTGGAAGCAGACACTGCTGAGCTTTTGGGTGAAGGGGGGCCTGCCAGAGAGGAGCTGAGTGTGGCACAGCAAACCTGTCCCACATTAGAGGGTCTCAGACAGCAAGCTGTCAAACAGGCTAATGGGGATGTCAGTGACTCTCACAGAGTTTACTGGGAGGACAACCTCTTGTACACTGAGCATAGGGATCCTAAACCTGGAGCTGCCAGGAGATTAGTGATTCCTCAGGAGTACAGAAAGTTCCTCCTAACACTGGCACATGACATTCCCTTAGCTGGGCACCTAGGGCAAATGAAAACTTGGGACAGGCTTGTTCCCCTGTTTCATTGGCCTAGGATGTCTGAGGACACAAAGGAATTATGTAAGTCCTGTGAAACCTGTCAAGCCAGTGGCAAGACAGGTGGCACACCAAAGGCACCCCTTATTCCACTGCCTGTGGTTGGGGTTCCCTTTGAAAGGGTAGGGGTTGACATAGTTGGCCCCCTTGACCCTCCTACTGCTTCAGGCAATAGGTTTATCTTGGTGGTAGTGGACCATGCCACAAGATATCCTGAAGCAATTCCTTTAAGGACCACTACAGCTCCTGCAGTGGCAAAGGCCCTCCTGGGAATATTTTCCAGGGTGGGCTTCCCAAAGGAAGTAGTATCAGACAGAGGAAGCAATTTCATGTCTGCATACTTAAAGGCCATGTGGAAGGAGTGTGGTGTAACGTACAAGTTCACAACACCCTATCATCCACAAACAAATGGACTGGTGGAGAGATTTAATAAAACTCTCAAAGTCATGATTATGGGTCTCCCAGAAAAACTCCGCAGGAGATGGGATATCCTTCTACCATGCCTCCTTTTTGCCTACAGGGAGGTACCCCAGAAAGGAGTGGGCTTCAGCCCCTTTGAACTTCTTTTTGGCCACCGTGTTAGGGGTCCACTCACACTTGTAAAGGAGGGTTGGGAACAACCTTTAAAAGCTCCTAAATAGGATATTGTGGATTATGTACTTGGCCTCAGATCAAGGATGGCTGAGTACATGAAAAAGGCCAGTAAAAACCTTCAGGCCAGCCAAGAGCTCCAGAAGCAATGGCATGATCAGAAGGCTGTTTTGGTTCAGTACCAACCAGGGCAGAAAGTGTGGGTCTTGGAGCCTGTGGCCCCAAGAGCACTCCAAGATAAATGGAGTGGTCCCCACACAATTGTTGAAAAGAAGGGAGAAGTCACCTATTTAGTTGACTTAGGCACTGCCAGGAGTCCCCTTAGGGTGCTCCATGTCAACCGCCTGAAACCCTACTATGACAGGGCTGATCTCACCCTGCTCATGGCAACTGATGAGGGACAGGAAGAAGACAGTGATCCTCTACCTGATCTCTTCTCTTCCACAGAACAAGATGCTCTTGTGGAAGGTGTAGTTTTGGCTGATTGTCTTACTGCTGAGCAGAAAGATAATTGCATAAATCTCCTAGGACAATTTTCAGAACTCTTCTCTACTGTGCCAGGCACCACTTCTTGGTGTGAGCACACTATAGATACTGGAGACAGTTTACCTGTCAAAAGTAAGATCTATAGGCAGCCTGACCATGTCAGGGACTGAATAAAGCAAGAAGTTCAGAAAATGTTGGAACTAGGAGTGGTTGAGCACTCTGACAGTCCATGGGCTTCTCCTGTGGTACTGGTACCAAAACCCAATTCTAAAGATGGAAAGAAGGAAATGCGGTTTTGTGTAGACTATAGAGGTCTCAACTTGGTAACCAAAACTGATGCTCACCCTATTCCCAGGGCAGATGAGCTCATAGATACACTGGCATCTGCCAAGTATCTAAGCACTTTTGATTTGACTGCAGGGTATTGGCAGATCAAATTGTCAGAAGATGCTAAACCTAAGACTGCATTTTCTACCATTGGAGGACATTACCAGTTTACTGTAATGCCTTTTGGTTTGAAAAATGCACCTGCCACTTTTCAGAGGTTGGTGAACACAGTCCTGCAAGGGCTGGAAGCTTTCAGTGCAGCATATTTGGACGATATAGCTGTCTTTAGCTCCAGCTGGGATGATCACCTGGTCCACCTATGGAAAGTTTTGGAGGCCCTGCAAAAGGCAGGCCTCACTATCAAGGCTTCAAAGTGCCAGATAGGGCAGGGTAAGGTGGTTTATCTGGGACACCTTGTTGGTGGGGAACAGATTGCACCACTTCAGGGGAAAATCCAAACTATTATTGATTGGGTTCCCCCTACCACTCAGACTCAGGTGAGAGCCTTCCTAGGCCTCACTGGGTATTACAGGAGGTTCATTAAGAACTATGGCTCCATTGCAGCCCCTCTTAATGACCTCACATCCAAGAAAATGCCTAAAAAGGTATTATGGACAGCAAGCTGTCAAAAAGCTTTTGAGGAGCTGAAGCAGGCCATGTGCTCTGCACCTGTCCTGAAAAGCCCTTGTTACTCTAAAGAATTCTATGTCCAAACTGAAGCATCTGAATTAGGAGTAGGGGCAGTCCTATCACAACTTAATTCTGAGGGCCAGGATCAACCTGTTGCTTTTATTAGTAGAAGGTTGACCCCTAGAGAAAAGCGTTGGTCTGCCATTGAGAGGGAGGCCTTTGTTGTGGTCTGGGCTCTGAAGAAGTTGAGGCCATACCTGTTTGGCACTCACTTCATTGTTCAGACAGACCACAAACCTCTACTTTGGCTAAAACAAATGAAAGGTGAAAATCCTAAATTGTTGAGGTGGTCTGTTGAAGGGGTACTTGCACCTTGCACCAGGCCCAGTTATCCCCTATTAGTGTATAGGGTGTCTAGCAGCATAGGCTGATAGATAATGGTAGCTTAGCAGAGCAGCTTAGGCTGAACTAGGAGACGAGTGAAGTTCCTACAGTACCACTAGTGTCACTTGCACAATATCATAAGAAAACACAATACACAGATATACTAAAAATAAAGGTACTTTATTTTTATGACAATATGCCAAAGTATCTCAGAGTGTACCCTCAGTATGAGGATAGCAAATATACACAAGATATATGTACACAATACCAAAAATATGCAGTATAGTCTTAGAAAACAGTGCAAACAATGTATAGTTACAATAGGATGCAATGGGGACACATAGGGATAGGGGCAACACAAACCATATACTCCAAAAGTGGAATGCGAACCACGAATGGACCCCAAACCTTTGTGACCTTGTAGAGGGTCACTGGGACTATTAGAAAATAGTAAGGGTTAGAAAAATAGCCCACCCCAAGACCCTGAAAAGTGAGTGCAAAGTGCACTAAAGTTCCCCAAAGGACAAAGAAGTCGTGATTGGGGAATTCTGCAGGAAAGACACAAACCAGCAATGCAACAACGATGGATTTCCAGTCGAGGGTACCTGTGGAACAAGGGGACCAAGTCCAAAAGTCACAAGCAAGTCGGAGATGGGCAGATGCCCAGGAAATGCCAGCTGTGGGTGCAAAGAAGCTGCTACTGGACAGTAGAAGCTGAAGGTTCTGCAGGAACGACAAGGGCTAGAGACTTCCCCTTTGGAGGATGGATCCCGCATGCCGTGGAGAGTCGTGCCGAAGTGTGTTCCCGCCCAAAGACCGCCAACAAGCCTTGCTAGCTGCAAGTCGTGCGGTTACTGTTTTTGGATGCTGCTGTGGCCCAGGAGGGACCAGGATGTCGCCAATTGCTTCTGGGGACAGAGAGGGCGTCGAGCAAGACAAGGAGCCCTCTCAGAAGCAGGCAGCACCCGCAGAAGTGCCAGAACAGGCACTACAAAGAAGAGTGAAACGGTGCTCACCCGAAGTTGCACAAAGGAGTCCCACGTCGCAGGAGACCAACTTAGAAAGTCGTGCAATGCAGGCTAGAGTGCTGTGGACCCAGGCTTGGCTGTGCACAAAGGATTTCCACCGGAAGTGCACAGAGGTTGGAGTAGCTGCAAAAGTCGTGGTTCCCAGCAATGCAGTCTGGCGTGGGGAGGCAAGGACTTACCTCCACCAAACTTGGACTGAAGAGTCACTGGACTGTGGGAGTCACTTGGACAGAGTTGCTAGAATCAAGGGACCTCGCTCGTCATGCTGAGAGGAGACCCAGGGTACCAGTAATGCAGTTCTTTGGTGCCTGCGGTTGCAGGGGGAAGATTCCGTTGACCCACGGGAGATTTCTTCGGAGCTTCTAGTGCAGAGAGGAGGCAGACTACCCCCACAGCATGCAACACCAGGAAAACAGTCGAGAAGGCGGCAGGATCAGCGTTACAGAGTTGCAGTAGTCGTCTTTGCTACTTTGTTGTAGTTTTGCAGGCTTCCAGCGCGGTCAGCAGTCGATTCCTTGGCAGAAGGTGAAGAGAGAGATGCAGAGGAACTTTGATGAGCTCTTGCATTCGTTATCTAAAGAATCCCCAGAGACAGAGACCCTAAATAGCCAGAAAAGAGGGTTTGGCTACCTAGGAGAGAGGATAGGCTAGCAACACCTGAAGGAGCCTATCAGACGGAGTCTCTGACGTCACCTGGTGGCACTGGCCACTCAGAGCAGTCCAGTGTGCCAGCAGCACCTCTGTTTCCAAGATGGCAGAGGTCTGGAGCACACTGGAGGAGTTCTGGACACCTCCCAGGGGAGGTGCAGGTCAGGGGAGTGGTCACTCCCCTTTCCTTTGTCCAGTTTCGCGCCAGAGCAGGGCTAAGGGGTCTGTGAACCGGTGTAGACTGGCTTATGCAGAAATGGGCACCAAATGTGCCCATGAAAGCATTTCCAGAGGCTGGGGGAGGCTACTCCTCCCCTGCCTTCACACAATTTTCCAAAGGGAGAGGGTGTAACACCCTCTCTCAGAGGAAGTCCTTTGTTCTGCCATCCTGGGACAAGCCTGGCTGGACCCCAGGAGGGCAGAAACCTGTCTGAGGGGTTGGCAGCAGCTGCAGTGAAACCCCTGAAAAGGCAATTTGGCAGTGCCAGGGTCTGTGCTACAGACCACTGGGATCATGGGATTGTGCCAACTATGCCAGGATGGCATAGAGGGGGCAATTGCATGATCATAGACATGTTACATGGCCATATTCAGAGTTACCATTGTGAAGCTACACATAGGTAGTGACCTATGTGTAGTGCACGGGTGTAATGGTGTCCCCGCACTCAAAAAGTCCAGGGAATTTGCCCTGAACAATGTGGGGGCACCTTGGCTAGTGCCAGGGTGCCCTCACACTAAGTAACTTTGCACCTAAACTTTACCAGGTAAAGGTTAGACATATAGGTGACTTATTGTAGGAGGCTGGACTGGCTTGTAGTGAGTACCAAGGGGTACTTGCACCTTGCACCAGGCCCAGTTATCCCTTATTAGTGTATAGGGTGTCTAGCAGCTTAGGCTGATAGATAATGGTAGCTTAGCAGAGCAGCTTAGGCTGAACTAGGAGACGTGTGAAGCTACTACAGTACCACTTAGTGTCATATGCACAATATCATAAGAAAACACAATACACAGTTATACTAAAAATAAAGGTACTTTATTTTTATGACAATATGCCAAAGTATCTTAGAGTGTACCCTCAGTGAGAGGATAGGAAATATACACAAGATATATATACACAATAGCAAAAATATGCAGTATAGTCTTAGAAAACAGTGCAAACAATGTATAGTTACAATAGGATGCAATGGGGAAACATAGGGATAGGGGCAACACAAACCATACACTCCAAAAGTGGAATGCGAACCACGAATGGACCCCAAACCTATGTGACCTTGTAGAGGGTCGCTGGGACTATTAGAAAATAGTGAGAGTTAGAAAAATAACCCTCCCCAAGACCCTGAAAAGTGAGTGCAAAGTGCACTAAAGTTCCCCTAAGGACAAAGTAGTCGTGTTAGAGGAATAATGCAGGAAAGACACAAACCAGCAATGCAACAACTGTGGATTTCCAATCTAGGGTACCTGTGGAACAAGGGGACCAAGTCCAAAAGTCACAAGCAAGTCGGAGATGGGCAGATGCCCAGGAAATGCCAGCTGTGGGTGCAAAGAAGCTTCTACTGGACAGAAGAAGCTAAGGTTTCTGCAGGAACGAAAAGGGCTAGAGACTTCCCCTTTGGTGGACGGATCCCTCTTGCCTTGGAGAGTCGTGCAGACGTGTTTTCCCGCCGGAAGGACGTCAAAAAGCCTTGCTAGTTGCAAATCGTGCGTTTGGCGTTTTTGGACGCTGCTGGGGCCCAGGAGGGACCAGGAGGTCGCAAATTGGACCTGAAGAGAGAGGGGACGTCGCGCAAGACAAAGAGCCCTCACTGAAGCAGGTAGCACCCGGAGAAGTGCCAGAAACAGGCACTACAAGGATGCGTGAAACGGTGCTCGCCGAAGTTGCACAAAGGAGTCCCACGTCGCCGGAAACCAACTTAGAAAGTCGTGCAATGCAGATTAGAGTGCCGTGGACCCAGGCTTGGCTGTGCACAAAGGATTTCCGCCGGAAGTGCACAGGGGCCGGAGTAGCTGCAAAGTCGCGGTTCCCAGCAATGCAGCCCAGCGAGGTGAGGCAAGGACTTACCTCCACCAAACTTGGGCTGAAGAGTCACTGGACTGTGGGGACCACTTGGACAGAGTCACTGGATTCGAGGGACCTCGCTCGTCGTGCTGAGAGGAGACCCAAGGGACCGGTAATGCAGCTTTTTGGTGCCTGCGGTTGCAGGGGGAAGATTCCGTCGACCCACGGGAGATTTCTTCGGAGCTTCTGGTGCAGAGAGGAGGCAGGCTACCCCCACAGCATGCACAAGCAGGAAAACAGTCGAGAAGGTGGCAGGATCAGCGTTACAGAGTTGCAGTAGTCGTCTTTGCTACTATGTTGCAGGTTTGCAGGCTTCCAGCGCGGTCAGCAGTCGATTCCTTATCAGAAGGTGAAGAGAGAGATGCAGAGGAACTCGGCTGAGCTCATGCATTCGTTATCTAAAGTTTCCCCAGAGACAGAGACCCTAAATAGCCAGAAAAGAGGGTTTGGCTACCTAGGAGAGAGGATAGGCTAGCAACACCTGAAGGAGCCTATCACAAGGAGTCTCTGACGTCACCTGGTGGCACTGGCCACTCAGAGCAGTCCAGTGTGCCAGCAGCACCTCTGTTTCCAAGATGGCAGAGGTCTGGAGCACACTGGAGGAGCTCTGGACACCTCCCAGGGGAGGTGCAGGTCAGGGGAGTGGTCACTCCCCTTTCCTTTGTCCAGTTTCGCGCCAGAGCAGGGGCTAAGGGGTCCCTGAACCGGTGTAGACTGGCTTATGCAGAATTGGGCACATCTGTGCCCAAGAAAGCATTTCCAGAGGCTGGGGGAGGCTACTCCTCCCCTGCCTTCACACCATTTTCCAAAGGGAGAGGGTGTCACACCCTCTCTCAGAGGAAGTTCTTTGTTCTGCCATCCTGGGCCAGGCCTGGCTGGACCCCAGGAGGGCAGCTGCCTGTCTGAGGGGTTGGCAGCAGCAGCAGCTGCAGTGAAACCCCAGGAAGGGCAGTTTGGCAGTACCAGGGTCTGTGCTACAGACCACTGGGATCATGGGATTGTGCCAACTATGCCAGGATGGCATAGAGGGGGCAATTCCATGATCATAGACATGTTACATGGCCATATTCGGAGTTACCATGGTGAAGCTACATATAGGTAGTGACCTATATGTAGTGCACGCGTGTAATGGTGTCCCCGCACTCACAAAGTTCAGGGAATTGGCTCTGAACAATGTGGGGGCACCTTGGCTAGTGCCAGGGTTCCCTCACACTAAGTAACTTTGCACCTAACCTTTACCAGGTAAAGGTTAGACATATAGGTGACTTATAAGTTACTTAAGTGCAGTGTAAAATGGCTGTGAAATAACGTGGATGTTATTTCACTCAGGCTGCAGTGGCAGGCCTGTGTAAGAATTGTCAGAGCTCCCTATGGGTGGCAAAAGAAATGCTGCAGCCCATAGGGATCTCCTGGAACCCCAATACCCTGGGTACCTCAGTACCATATGCTAGGGAATTATAAGGGTGTTCCAGTAAGCCAATGTGAATTGGTAAAATTGGTCACTAGCCTGTTAGTGACAATTTAAAAGTAATGAGAGAGCATAACCACTGAGGTTCTGGTTAGCAGAGCCTCAGTGAGACAGTTAGGCACCACACAGGGAACACATACATGCACACCTATGAGCACTGGGGCCCTGTGTGACAGGGTCCCAGTGACACATACATATAGGCCACAAACCTATGAGCACTGGGGTCCTGACCAGCAGGATCCCAGTGACACATAACAACCATACTGAAATCATAGTGTTTTCACTATGAGCACTGAGGCCTGGCTATCAGGATCCCAGTGAGACAGTGAAAACAGTGACAAACACCCTGGCATACACTCACAAACAGGCCAAAAGTGGGGGTAACAAGGCTAGAAAGAGGCTACCTTCTCACACAACCCCCCCCCCCCAAACGAAGGACAATAAGGCTAACCTTGGCCAGTTGAGACTTTATTGTCTAAGTGGTGATAAGTAGAGAGTAGCTCTGCAATAGACTGGTTACTCCCTTTATCATCCACTATATGGTTACTTCCCTGTGGGGATGTAAACCACCCTGTTTGATGTTTTTTAGCTAAGCAACAATGTGAAGATGTATTTTCAGAGTTTCTATCAGTAAGTTTTAGTTTAGAGCAGTGGGAATTGTCCACTGAACCTATTTGTAGTGATGGAAATGCCAGACAGGGATGCTGTCTCAGAAAAGCCATAGCTGGGCAAAAACTTTGTCCATCTGGCTGGAAGAGAGAACAGGGATGCTGTTTCTCTTGAGTTGGAGCAGGGCAGGGATGCTGTCCTATGAGCTCCACACTAGGGCAGGGATGCTGTCCTAAGTGTTGTGAGGTAGTGCAGGGTTTCTGCACTAAAGTTTCTCTGGGAGGGTTGGAGGGATGCTCCATGTTAACTAAAATGGTGCTCTTTTTCTCACCAATGTTAGTTATCCCACAGAGAGGTACTTCCACCTCAGGGAGTCCAGCTTTGGCAGCTGATGATTCCCTTGGAACAGGTGCCACCCCAGGAGAGGTTTCTCCCACCACAGGAATAGTATCCTGAATGGTAGGGTGGTTAGGGGATACTGTGATACCCTTTTTACCTGTTGATGGAGAGGGATCCTGAGTTTTCAGGCCTTCTCTCCTTTGCTTTTTCATTTCACTTGAAATGAGAGGGAACAATTCCTCAGGGATGACCAGCATGGCTGCATGGGCATAAAACTCTACATCAGCCCAACCTGAGGCCTCTAGGTCATTACCTAAGAGACAGTCTACAGGTAAGCTAGGTGATACCACCACCTGCTTAGGGCCAGTAACTCCACCCCAACTAAACTGAATTATAGCTAAGGGAAGAAACTTAGTGGAGTTATGGACATCAATAATTGTATACTGTTGTCCAATTATGTGTTGTTCAGGAGGCACTAGGTTTTCAGTCACCAAAGTGAAACTGGCACCTGTGTCCCTGTAGGCCAAGGCCTCAACACCATTTATTGAAACTGTCTGCCTGTACTTATCCATTGTAAGGGGACAAGCAGCCAGTGTGGCAAGGCCAATGCCACTAGGTGTGACAGAAACTGTCTTGGGACTGATGACATCAGTTTCCACTATGGACCCATAAGTGAACCCAACTACACCCTTTGCTTGACTGTTGCCAGCAGTCCCACCACTAGTACCACTACTGCTAGGGGCACTAGAGCTTGATGTATTAGTGGTGGTAGGCTCAGGGGGTTTACCTGGACAGGACTTATCCCCTGGCCTATGGCCTCTATTTTTACACACAAAGCACCAAGGCTTTTTAATGTGTGCAGGTTGGGAAGAAGAGGAAGAATTTGTTTTATCCCCACCCTCTGAAGAGTGTTTAAGATTTGAAGTGGGATCTTTGGTTTTACCCTTATCCCCATGCTTATCTTGAGATTTTTCACCATCTTTCTTCTTATTGCCATCTTTGTCACCCCCTGTATGAACTTTTCTGTTCACCCTTGTTCTGACCCATTTGTCTGCCTTCTTTCCCAATTCTTGGGGAGAGGTCAGATCAGAGTCTACCAGGTATTGGTGCAACAAATCAGACACACAATTATTAAGTATATGCTCTCTCAGGATTGTGTTATACAGGCTTTCATAATCAGTAACTTTACTGCCATGTAACCACCCCTCCAAGGCCTTCACTGAATGGTCAATGAAATCAACCCAGTCTTGTGAAGACTCCTTTTTGGTCTCTCTGAACTTTATCCTGTACTGTTCAGTGGTTAAGCCATAACCATCCAGGAGTGCATTCTTAAGAACTTGGAAATTATTGGCATCATTTTCTTTCACAGTAAGGAGCCTATCCCTACCTTTTCCACTAAATGATAGCCATAGGATAGCAGCCCACTGCCTTTGAGGGACATCCTGTACAACACAGGCCCTCTCAAGTGCAGCAAACCACTTGTTAATGTCATCCCCCTCCTTATAAGGGGGAACTATCTTGTGCAGATTCCTGGAATCATGCTCTTTTGCAGGATGACTATGGGGAATACTGCTGCTGCCACCATGGGTATCTAAACTCAACTTCTGTCTTTCCTTCTCTAATTCAAAAGACTGTCTATCCAAATCCAGCTGTTGCTTTTTAAGCTTCAGTCTGGTTTGTTCCACCCTCAACTTATTGAGTTCCCTCTCTAACATTCTGTCATCAGGGTTGGTGGGAGGGACATTTCTAGAAACAGAGCTATGATGGGAATGAACAGAAGGGGACCTGTCCCTTACAGAAGCCAACCTAACAGCTTGGTTTACAGAAACATTACTACCAGTATGGTGAGAATAAATGCTTTTGCTATGATGTGAGACAACACTATTTATTTGGTGTGGCTCATCATCATTACCATCTATGCTAGATTGTCTAGTAATGGGCAGGCTAGGAAGTTTCTTTCCTGAATCTTTTCCTGGGAGAGTCCCTGAATCAGATTGGGAACATTTAGGTACTTTTTCAACAGATGGGGCACCTATGGCCTTATCCTGTTCTCTAAGCATGTTAAGTAACAGTTCCAAGGAAGGATTCTTCCCTACACTCAAACCTCTCTCTATACAGAGACTCCTTGCTCTTTTCCAGCTAAGGTTGTCATATGCAAGTTTGGACAGATCAACACTTTGGCCTGTGCCAGACATTTTTTAGAGAGAGTTAAAGTGATAGAAAAAGAGAAAAAAGTTTTCAGAACTTTTTGGAAAGACAGAATTTTTTTTTAAAACTTTTAAGAACTTTTTGAAAGTTTAGGAGTACTTTTCAGCACTTAGAAAAGAGTGAAAAGAGGAAATGCAAAACTTTTTGGCTATGTGTATATACACTGACCTTGCTTTGTATATTTTTCTCTTATGAAAAGTACAATGACAAGAATGGTAAGTAGTCTCAAGCACTTATCCCACCACTGCACAACCAATGTAGGAGGCTGGACTGGCTTGTAGTGAGTACCAAGGGGTACTTGCACCTTGCACCAGGCCCAGTTATCCCTTATTAGTGTATAGGGTGTCTAGCAGCTTAGGCTGATAGATAATGGTAGCTTAGCAGAGCAGCTTAGGCTGAACTAGGAGACGTGTGAAGCTACTACAGTACCACTTAGTGTCATATGCACAATATCATAAGAAAACACAATACACAGTTATACTAAAAATAAAGGTACTTTATTTTTATGACAATATGCCAAAGTATCTTAGAGTGTACCCTCAGTGAGAGGATAGGAAATATACACAAGATATATATACACAATAGCAAAAATATGCAGTATAGTCTTAGAAAACAGTGCAAACAATGTATAGTTACAATAGGATGCAATGGGGAAACATAGGGATAGGGGCAACACAAACCATATACTCCAAAAGTGGAATGCGAACCACGAATGGACCCCAAACCTATGTGACCTTGTAGAGGGTCGCTGGGACTATTAGAAAATAGTGAGAGTTAGAAAAATAACCCTCCCCAAGACCCTGAAAAGTGAGTGCAAAGTGCACTAAAGTTCCCCTAAGGACAAAGTAGTCGTGTTAGAGGAATAATGCAGGAAAGACACAAACCAGCAATGCAACAACTGTGGATTTCCAATCTAGGGTACCTGTGGAACAAGGGGACCAAGTCCAAAAGTCACAAGCAAGTCGGAGATGGGCAGATGCCCAGGAAATGCCAGCTGCGGGTGCAAAGAAGCTTCTACTGGACAGAAGAAGCTGAGGTTTCTGCAGGAACGAAAAGGGCTAGAGACTTCCCCTTTAGTGGACGGATCCCTCTTCCCTTGGAGAGTCGTGCAGAAGTGTTTTCCAGCCAGAAGGACGCCAACAAGCCTTGCTAGTTGCAAATCGTGCGTTTGACGTATTTGGACGCTGCTGGGGCCCAGGAGGGACCAGGAGGTCGCAAATTGGACCAGAAGAGAGAGGGGACGTCGCGCAAGAGAAAAAGCCCTCACTGAAGCAGGTAGCTCCCGGAGAAGTGGCAGAAACAGGCACTACAAGGATGTGTGAAACAGTGCTTGCCGAAGTTGCACAAAGGAGTCCCACGTCGCCGGAGACCAACTTAGAAAGTCGTGCAATGCAGGTTAGAGTGCCGTGGACCCAGGCTTGGCTGTGCACAAAGGATTTCTGCCGGAAGTGCACAGGGGCCGGAGTAGCTGCAAAGTCGCGGTTCCCAGCAATGCAGCCCAGCGAGGTGAGGCAAGGACTTACCTCCACCAAACTTGGGCTGAAGAGTCACTGGACTGTGGGGGTCACTTGGACAGAGTCGCTGGATTCGAGGGACCTCGCTCGTCGTGCTGAGAGGAGACCCAAGGGACCGGTAATGGAGCTTTTTGGTGCCTGCGGTTGCAGGGGGAAGATTCCGTTGACCCACGGGAGATTTCTTCGGAGCTTCTGGTGCAGAGAGGAGGCAGGCTACCCCCACAGCATGAACAAGCAGGAAAACAGTCGAGAAGGCGGCAGGATCAGCGTTACAGAGTTGCAGTAGTCGTCTTTGCTACTATGTTGCAGGTTTGCAGGCTTCCAGCGCGGTCAGCAGTCGATTCCTTATCAGAAGGTGAAGAGAGAGATGCAGAGGAACTCGGCTGAGCTCATGCATTCGTTATCTAAAGTTTCCCCAGAGACAGAGACCCTAAATAGCCAGAAAAGAGGGTTTGGCTACCTAGGAGAGAGGATAGGCTAGCAACACCTGAAGGAGCCTATCACAAGGAGTCTCTGACGTCACCTGGTGGCACTGGCCACTCAGAGCAGTCCAGTGTGCCAGCAGCACCTCTGTTTCCAAGATGGCAGAGGTCTGGAGCACACTGGAGGAGCTCTGGACACCTCCCAGGGGAGGTGCAGGTCAGGGGAGTAGTCACTCCCCTTTCCTTTGTCCAGTTTCGCGCCAGAGCAGGGGCTAAGGGGTCCCTGAACCGGTGTAGACTGGCTTATGCAGAATTGGGCACATCTGTGCCCAAGAAAGCATTTCCAGAGGCTGGGGGAGGCTACTCCTCCCCTGCCTTCACACCATTTTCCAAAGGGAGAGGGTGTCACACCCTCTCTCAGAGGAAGTTCTTTGTTCAGCCATCCTGGGCCAGGCCTGGCTGGACCCCAGGAGGGCAGCTGCCTGTCTGAGGGGTTGGCAGCAGCAGCAGCTGCAGTGAAACCCCAGGAAGGGCAGTTTGGCAGTACCAGGGTCTGTGCTACAGACCACTGGGATCATGGGATTGTGCCAACTATGCCAGGATGGCATAGAGGGGGCAATTCCATGATCATAGACATGTTACATGGCCATATTCGGAGTTACCATGGTGAAGCTACATATAGGTAGTGACCTATATGTAGTGCACGCGTGTAATGGTGTCCCCGCACTCACAAAGTTCAGGGAATTGGCTCTGAACAATGTGGGGGCACCTTGGCTAGTGCCAGGGTGCCCTCACACTAAGTAACTTTGCACCTAACCTTTACCAGGTAAAGGTTAGACATATAGGTGAATTATAAGTTACTTAAGTGCAGTGTAAAATGGCTGTGAAATAACGTGGACGTTATTTCACTCAGGCTGCAGTGGCAGGCCTGTGTAAGAATTGTCAGAGCTCCCTATGGGTGGCAAAAGAAATGCTGCAGCCCATAGGGCTCTCCTGGAACCCCAATACCCTGGGTACCTCAGTACCATATACTAGGGAATTATAAGGGTGTTCCAGTAAGCCAATGTGAATTGGTAAAATTGGTCACTAGCCTGTTAGTGACAATTTAAAAGTAATGAGAGAGCATAACCACTGAGGTTCTGGTTAGCAGAGCCTCAGTGAGACAGTTAGGCACCACACAGGGAACACATACATGCACACCTATGAGCACTGGGGCCCTGTGTGACAGGGTCCCAGTGACACATACATATAGGCCACAAACCTATGAGCACTGGGGTCCTGACCAGCAGGATCCCAGTGACACATAACAACCATACTGAAATCATAGTGTTTTCACTATGAGCACTGAGGCCTGGCTATCAGGATCCCAGGGAGACAGTGAAAACAGTGACAAACACCCTGGCATACATTCACAAACAGGCCAAAAGTGGGGGTAACAAGGCTAGAAAGAGGCTACCTTCTCACACTTATAAGTTACTTAAGTGCAGTGGTAAATGGCTGTGAAATAACGTGGACGTTATTTCACTCAGGCTGCAGTGGCAGGCCTGTGTAAGAATTGTCAGAGCTCCCTATGGGTGGCAAAAGAAATGCTGCAGCCCATAGGGATCTCCTGGAACCCCAATACCCTGGGTACCTCAGTACCATATACTAGGGAATTATAAGGGTGTTCCAGTATGCCAATGTAAATTGGTAAAATTGGTCACTAGCCTGTTAGTGACAATTTGAAAGAAATGAGAGAGCATAACCACTGAGGTTCTGGATAGCAGAGCCTCAGTGAGACAGTTAGTCACTACACAGGTAACACATTCAGGCACACTTATGAGCACTGGGGCCTTGGCTGGCAGGGTCCCAGTGACACATACAACTAAAACAACATATATACAGTGAAAAATGGGGGTAACATGCCAGGCAAGATGGTACTTTCCTACACAACACCCCCCCAAACGAAGGACAATAAGACTAGTCATTCCCTGATGGCTCTTCATTGTCTAAGTGGAGATATCTGGAGAGTCCATCTGCATTGGAGTGGCTACTCCCAGGTCTATGTTCCACTGTATAGTCCATTCCCTGTAGGGATATGGACCACCTCAACAATTTAGGATTTTCACCTTTCATTTGTTTTAGCCAAAGTAGAGGTTTGTGGTCTGTCTGAACAATGAAGTGAGTGCCAAACAAGTATGGCCTCAACTTCTTCAGTGCCCAGACCACAGCAAAGGCCTCGCTCTCAATGGCAGACCAACGCTTTTCTCTAGGGGTCAACCTCCTACTAATAAAAGCAACAGGTTGATCCTGGCCCTCAGAATTAAGTTGTGATAGGACTGCCCCTACTCCTAATTCAGATGCATCAGTTTGGACATAGAATTTTTTTGAGTAACAAGGGCTTTTCAGGACAGGCGCAGAGCACATGGCCTGCTTCAGCTCCTCAAAAGCTTTCTGACAGTTTGCTGTCCATAATACCTTTTTAGGCATTTTCTTGGATGTGAGGTCATTAAGAGGGGCTGCAATGGAGCCATAGTTCTTAATGAACCTCCTGTAATACCCAGTGAGGCCTAGGAAGGCTCTCACCTGAGTCTGAGTAGTAGGGGGAACCCAATCAATAATTGTTTGGATTTTCCCCTGTAGTGGTGCAATCTGTTCCCCACCAACAAGGTGTCCCAGATAAACCACCTTCCCCTGCCCTATCTGGCACTTTGAAGCCTTGATAGTGAGGCCTGCCTTTTGCAGGGCCTCTAAAACTTTCCATAGGTGGACCAGGTGATCACCCCAGCTGGAGCTAAAGACAGCTATATCGTCCAAATATGCTGCACTAAAAGCTTCCAGCCCTTGCAGGACTGTGTTCACCAACCTCTGAAAAGTGGCAGGTGCATTTTTCAATCCAAAAGGCATTACTGTAAATTGGTAATGGCCTCCAATGGTTGAAAATGCAGTTTTAGGTTTAGCATCTTCTGATAATTTGATCTGCCAATACCCTGCAGTCAAATCAAAAGTGCTTAGATACTTGGCAGATGCCAGTGTATCTATGAGCTCATCTGCCCTGGGTATAGGGTGAGCATCAGTTTTGGTTACCTGGTTGAGATCTCTGTAGTCTACACAAACCCGCATTTCCTTCTTTCCATCTTTGGAATGAGGTTTTGGTACAAGTACCACAGGAGAAGCCCATGGAATTTCAGAGTGCTCAACCACTCCCAGTTCTAACATTTTCTGCACCTCTTGCTTTATGCAGTACCTGACATGGTCAGGCTGCCTATAGATATTACTTTTGACAGGCAAGCTGTCTCCAGTATCTATAGTGTGCTCACACCAAGAAGTGGTACCTGGCACAGTAGAGAAGAGTTCAGAAAACTGACCCAGGAGATTTATGCAATGGTCTTTCTGCTCAGCAGTAAGATAATCAGCCAAAACTACCCCTTCCACTAGAGCATCTTGTCCTGTGGAAGAGAAGAGATCAGGTAGAGGATCACTGTCTTCTTCCTGTCCCTCATCAGTTGCCATGAGCAGGGTGAGATCAGCCCTGTCATAGTAGGGTTTCAGGCGGTTGACATGGAGCACCCTAAGGGGACTCCTGGCAGTGCCTAAGTCAACTAAGTAGGTGACTTCCCCCTTTTTCTCAACAATTGTGTGGGATCCACTCCATTTATCTTGGAGTGCTCTTGGGGCCACAGGCTCCAAGACCCACACTTTCTGCCCTGGTTGGTACTGAACTAAAACAGCCTTCTGGTCATGCCATTGCTTCTGGAGCTCTTGGCTGGCCTGAAGGTTTTTGCTGGCCTTTTTCATGTACTCAGCCATCCTTTTTCTGAGGCCAAGTACATAATCCACAATATCTTGTTTTGGAGCTTTTAAAGGTTGTTCCCAACCCTACTTGACAAGTGTTAGTGGACCCCTAACAGGGTGTCCAAAGAGGAGTTCAAAGGAGCTGATGCCCACTCCTTTCTGGGGTACCTCCCTGTAGGCAAAAAGGAGGCATGGTAACAGGATATCCCATTTCCTGCGGAGTTTTTCAGGGAGACCCATAATCATGCCTTTGAGAGTTTTGTTAAATCTCTCCACCAGTCCATTTGTTTGTGGATGATAGGGTGTGGTGAACTTGTATGTCACCCCACACTCCTTCCACATGGCCTTCAAGTAAGCAGACATGAAATTGCTTCCTCTGTCTGAAACTACCTCTTTTGGGAAGCCCACCCTGGAAAATATTCCCAGGAGGGCCTTTGCCACTGCAGGAGCTGTAGTGGTCCTTAGAGGAATTGCTTAAGGATATCTGGTGGCATGGTCCACTACCACCAAGATAAACCTATTGCCTGAAGCAGTAGGAGGGTCAAGGGGGCCAACTATGTCAACCCCTACCCTTTCAAAGGGGACCCCAACCACAGGCAGTGGAATAAGGGGTGCCTTTGGAGTGCCACCTGTCTTGCCACTGGCTTGACAGGTTTCACAGGACTTACAAAACTCTTTTGTGTCCTCAGACATTCTAGGCCAATGAAACAAGGGAACAAGTCTGTCCCAAGTTTTCATTTGTCCCAGAAGTCCAGCTAGGGGAATGTCGTGAGCAAGGGTTAGGAGGAACTTTCTGTACTCCTGAGGAATCACTAATCTCCTGGCAGCTCCAGTTTAGGATCCCTTGCCTCAGTGTACAAGAGGTTGTCCTCCCAGTAAACTCTGTGAGAGTCATTGACATCCCCATTAGCTTGTTTGACAGCTTGCTGTCTTAGACCCTCTAGTGTGAGACAGGTTTGCTGTGCCACACTCAGCTCCTCCCTGGCAGGCCCCCCTTCACCCAAAAGCTCAGCAGTGTCTGCTTCCAGCTCCTCTGGTGTAGGTTCTGCACAGGGTGGAAATTCTTCTTCCTCAGAATTAGAATCCACTGTAGAGGGAGGGATAGTAGGAAGTGCTTTACTTCTACTAGCCCTAGCTTTAGGGAGCACTTGGTCCATTGTTCCAGGATCCAAGCTTCCCTGTCCTTTTTGCTTTTTGGCCTGAGCCCTGGTTAAAGCAAAAATATGCCCTGGGATGCCCGGCATTGCTGCATGGGCCTCCAACTCCACATCTGACCAAGCTGATGTCTCCAAATCATTTCCTAGTAGACAGTCTACAGGTAAATCTGAGGCTACCACAACTTTCTTTGGACCAGTAACCCCCCCCCCCCAGATGAGATTTACAACAGCCATGGGGTGGCTAAGTGTGTTGTTGTGAGCATCGGTTACTTGGTACTGGTGACCAAGTAGGTGTTGTTCAGGGTGGACCAGTTTCTCTATCACCATTGTGACACTGGCACCTGTGTCCCTGTAGGCCTGAACCTCAATACCATTTATTAGGGGTAGTTGCTTGTACTTATCCATGTTAAGGGGACAAGCAACCAAGGTGGCTAAATCAATAGCCCCCTCAGAGACTAACACAGCCTCTGTGGTCTCCCTAATCAGAACAACCCCAACTAAGTTACCAAAGGTGAGCCCAGCTACTTCCTTAGATTGGCTATTAGTAGGTTTGCTCCCACCACCACTGCTATTAGTAGGGACACTAGGTGTAGCAGTAGGGGTTGTAGTGGTAGGAGGCTTGGTGCTTTTCTTTGGACAACTGGGATCTGTTGTCCAATGGCCTTTTATTTTACATAAATAGCACCATGGTTTATTTTCTTTGTTTTGATTTGAAGAGGATTTGGACCCACCACCCCCACCAGAGTGTTTTTGGGGCCTGATGAAGACTCATTTTTAGATTTGTCCCCACCCTTGTCAGAAGACTTACCATCCTTCTTCTTGTTGCCATCTTTGTCACCCCCTGTATGAACATTTCTGTTCACCCTTGTTCTGACCCATTTGTCTGCCTTCTTTCCCAATTCTTGGGGAGAGGTCAGATCAGAGTCCACCAAGTACTGGTGCAACAAATCAGACACACAATTATTAAGAATATGCTCTCTCAGGATCAAGTTATACAGGCTGTCATAATCAGTAACTTTACTGCCATGTAACCACCCCTCCAAGGCCTTCACTGAATGGTCAATGAAATCAACCCAGTCTTGTGAAGACTCCTTTTTGGTCTCTCTGAACTTTATCCTGTACTGGTCAGTGGTTAAGCCATAACTATCCAGGAGTGCATTCTTAAGAACTTTGTAATCATTGGCTTCACTTTCTTTCACAGTAAGGAGCCTATCCCTACCCTTTCCACTAAATGATAGCCATAGGATAGCAGCCCACTGCCTTTGAAGGACATCCTGTACAGCACAGGCCCTCTCAAGTGCAGCAAACCACTTGTTAATGTCATCCCCCTCCTTATAAGGGGGAACTATCTTGTGCAGATTCCTGGAATCATGCTCTTTTGCAGGATGACTATGGGGAATACTGCTGCTGCCACCATGGGTTTCTAAACCCAATTTCTGTCTCTCCTTCTCTACTTCTAAGGTCTGTCTTTCCAAATCCAGCTGTTGCTTCTTGAGCTTCAGTCTGGTTTGTTCCACTCTCAATCTATTGAGCTCCCTTTCTAACAATCTGTCATCGGGGTGGGTGGGAGGGACATGCCTTGAAACAGAAGTATGGTGAGAATGGACAGAAGGAGACCTGTCCCTTACAGAAGGCACCCTAACAGCTTGGTTAACAGAAACATCACTTCTACTGTGGTGAGAAGGAATACTCTTGCTATGATGTGAGACAACACTATCTGTATGGTGTGACTCTACATCAGTACCAACTATGCTAGACTTTCTAGTAATGGGCAGGCTCTGAAGTTTCTTTCCTGAATCTTTTCCTAGGCGGATCCTTGGATCAGATTGGGAACCATTAGCTACTTTTTCAACAGATGGGGCCCTTTTGGCCTTATCTTGTTCTCTAAGCATGTTAAGCAATAATTCCAAGGAAGGATTCTTCCCTACACTCAAACCTCTTTCTATACAGAGACTCCTTGCTCCTTTCCAGCTAAGGTGGTCAGATGCAAGTTTGGACAGATCAACATTTTGGCCTGTGCCAGACATTTTAGAAAGAGTTTAAGTGACAGAAAAAGTGAGAAAAAGTTTTTAGAACTTTTTAGAAAGACTGAAAAAAAAACTTTTTAAACTTTTTAGAACTTTTAGTAAGTTTAGAGGTACTTTTCAGCACTTAGAAAAGAGTGAAAAGAGGAAATGCAAAACTTTTTAGTTATGTGTACACACACTGAACTTGTTTTGTATATTTTTCTCTTATGAAAAGTACAATGACAAGAGTGGTAAGTAGTCTCAAAGCCCTTATCCCACCGCTGCACAACCAATGTAGGAGGCTGGACTGGCTTGTAGTGAGTACCAAGGGGTACTTGCACCTTGCACCAGGCCCAGTTATCCCTTATTAGTGTATAGGGTGTCTAGCAGCATAGGCTGATAGATAATGGTAGCTTAGCAGAGCAGCTTAGGCTGAACTAGGAGACGAGTGAAGCTCCTACAGTACCACTAGTGTCACTTGCACAATATCATAAGAAAACACAATACACAGATATACTAAAAATAAAGGTACTTTATTTTTATGACAATATGCCAAAGTATCTCAGAGTGTACCCTCAGTATGAGGCTAGCAAATATACACAAGATATATGTATACAATACCAAAAATATGCAGTATAGTCTTAGAAAACAGTGCAAACAATGTATAGTTACAATAGGATGCAATGGGGACACATAGGTATAGGGGAAAAAAAACATATACTCCAAAAGTGGAATGCGAACCACGAATGGACCCCAAACCTATGTGACCTTGTAGAGGGTCGCTGGGACTATTAGAAAATAGTAAGGGTTAGAAAAATAGCCCACCCCAAGACCCTGAAAAGTGAGTGCAAAGTGCACTAAAGTTCCCCAAAGGACAAAGAAGTCGTGATAGGGGAATTCTGCAGGAAAGACACAAACCAGCAATGCAACAACAATGGATTTCCAGTCGAGGGTACCTGTGGAACAAGGGGACCAAGTCCAAAAGTCACAAGCAAGTCGGAGATGGGCAGATGCCCAGGAAATGCCAGCTGTGGGTGCAAAGAAGCTGCTACTGGACAGTAGAAGCTGAAGGTTCTGCAGGAACGACAAGGGCTAGAGACTTCCCCTTTGGAGGATGGATCCCCCACGCCGTGTAGAGTCGTGCAGAAGTGTTTTCCTGCCGAAAGACCGCCAACAAGCCTTGCTAGCTGCAAGTCGTGCAGTTAGCGTTTTTGGATGCTGCTGTGGCCCAGGAGGGACCAGAATGTCGCCAATTGCGTCTGGGGACAGAGGAGGCGTCGAGCAAGACAAGGAGCCCTCACAAAAGCAGGCAGCACCCACAGAAGTGCCAGAACAGGCACTATGAAGAAGAGTGAAACAGTGCTCACCCGAAGTTGCACAAAGGAGTCCCACGTCGCCGGAGACCAACTTAGAAAGTCGGGCAATGCAGGTTAGAGTGCCGTGGACCCAGGCTTGGCTGTGCACAAAGGATTTCTGCTGGAAGTGCACAGAGGCCGGAGTAGCTGCAAAAGTCGCGGTTCCCAGCAATGCAGTCTGGCGTGGGGAGGCAAGGACTTACCTCCACCAAACTTTGACTGAAGAGTCACTGGACTGTTCGAGTCACTTGGACAGAGTTACTGGAATCAAGGGACCTCGCTCGTTGTGCTGAGAGGAGACCCAGGGTACCGGTAATGCAGTTCTTTGGTGCCTGGGGTTGCAGGGGGAAGATTCCGTCGACCCACGGGAGATTTCTTCTGAGCTTCTAGTGCAGAGGCAGACTACCCCCACAGCATGCACCACCAGGAAAACAGTCGAGAAGGCGGCAGGATCAGCGTTACAGAGTTGCAGTAGTCGTCTTTGCTACTTTGTTGCAGTTTTGCAGGCTTCCAGCGCGGTCAGCAGTCGATTCCATGGCAGAAGGTGAAGAGAGAGATGCAGAGGAACTCTGATGAGCTCTTGCATTCGTTATCTAAAGAATCCCCAGAGATAGAGACCCTAAATAGCCAGAAAAGAGGGTTTGGCTACCTAGGAGATAGGATAGGCTAGCAACACCTGAAGGAGCCTATCAGAAAGGAGTCTCTGACGTCACCTGGTGGCACTGGCCACTCAGAGCAGTCCAGTGTGCCAGCAGCACCTCTGTTTCCAAGATGGCAGAGGTCTGGAGCACACTGGAGGAGCTCTGGACACCTCCCAGGGGAGGTGCAGGTCAGGGGAGTGGTCACTCCCCTTTCCTTTGTCCAGTTTCACGCCAGAGCAGGGCTAAGGGGTCCCTGAACCGGTGTAGACTGGCTTATGCAGAAATGGGCACCAAATGTGCCCATGAAAGCATTTCCAGAGGCTGGGGGAGGCTACTCCTCCCCTGCCTTCACACCATTTTCCAAAGGGAGAGGGTGTAACACCCTCTCTCAGAGGAAGTCCTTTGTTCTGCCATCCTGGGACAAGCCTGGCTGGACCCCAGGAGGGCAGAAACCTGTCTGAGGGGTTGGCAGCAGCAGCAGCTGCAGTGAAACCCCTGAAAAGGCAGTTTGGCAGTACCAGGGTCTGTGCTACAGACCACTGGGATCATGGGATTGTGCCAACTATGCCAGGATGGCATAGAGGGGGCAATTCCATGATCATAGACATGTTACATGGCCATATTCGGAGTTACCATTGTGAAGCTACACATAGGTAGTGACCGATGTGTAGTGCACACGTGTAATGGTGTCCCCGCACTCACAAAGTCCGGGGAATTTGCCCTGAACAATGTGGGGGCACCTTGGCTAGTGCCAGGGTGCCCTCACACTAAGTAACTTTGCACCTATCCTTTACCAGGTAAAGGTTAGACATATAGGTGACTTACTTAGGTAAGTTACTTAAGTGCAGTGGTAAATGGCTGTGAAATAACGTGGACGTTATTTCACTCAGGCTGCAGTGGCAGGCCTGTGTAAGAATTGTCAGAGCTCCCTATGGGTGGCAAAAGAAATGCTGCAGCCCATAGGGATCTCCTGGAACCCCAATACCCTGGGTACCTCAGTACCATATACTAGGGAATTATAAGGGTGTTCCAGTATGCCAATGTAAATTGGTAAAATTGGTCACTAGCCTGTTAGTGACAATTTGAAAGAAATGAGAGAGCATAACCACTGAGGTTCTGGATAGCAGAGCCTCAGTGAGACAGTTAGTCACTACACAGGTAACACATTCAGGCACACTTATGAGCACTGGGGCCTTGGCTGGCAGGGTCCCAGTGACACATACAACTAAAACAACATATATACAGTGAAAAATGGGGGTAACATGCCAGGCAAGATGGTACTTTCCTACAGTAACCCACTGGCTCGGTCGGGTCAGTTTGACTTATCAGGTCGCTGCGTATTACTGACTGGCTACAGCCTGAGTCAATCAGCGCTTCTACTGGTGTTCCGTTTACTTTAATGATCTGTTTGAACTTATGATGCCCTTTACCAGTGCAAATACCCTACCCCAGGTGACCCCTATTTCCATGGGTTCTACCCGGTCACCTTTTCTGGGACACTCTCTCGCAATGTGTCCCCACTCTCCACAGCTAAAACATTGTGGCTGTTGTATGGGGCTTGTTTCTCCAGGTCTATGAGTCCCTGGTTCTTCTGGTGAGCGCCGAGGAGGATACCTGAGCGGACCCACTGGAGGCTTGATAATGTTTCTGGGACCTAATATCTTAACATCAGTAGACCGATGATATGCGCAGGCTAGGTCTACAGCCAGTTCTGTATCTATTTTGGGGTGTTGTCTTATCCAGTTCTTGGTACTGCCTGGGAGGGAATCTAGATACTGTTCCAGGATAACAGCTTTAATTATATCTTCTCGGTCGGTTCCTAGTGGTCCTAGCCACTTCAGCCCCAAATCCTTTACCCTGAAATAGAACGTACGGGGATCCTCACTCTGTCCCCATTTCACCTTTCTAAACTTCATCCTATAGTATTCTGAGTCATGACCCACTCTTTCCAGAATACTACTCTTAATATCTTTGTAAGTGGTAGTACCCCCGGGATTAGCGGCCTGGTATGCTGTCTGAAGGATGCCCGTTAGGAGGGGGGCAATATACTGTCCCCAGCGTTCTTCCGGCCATTGGGCTGAGGATGCCACATGTTCGAAATTTGTGAAGAAGGAATCAGGGTCCTCACCTTCTTGGAATTTTTGTAGGACCGAGCTCGGAACATTAGGGTTTACCTTGCTTGCTGCGATGGTATCAGTTAATTTCTGGAGCGCAGTCTCATGCACCAGCTGATTGTTAGCCATAATGGTGGCTTGACTTTTTAAGGCTGTTTGAAGGGCCTCTCGGTCTTCCTTTGCTTCTCTTTGATGAGCCTCCCATACCAGTTGGAGGTGTTGTTGGCCTTCCGCCAACTGCTTAATCATATCATCTAGCGTAGGTTTCTCCCCCATCCTGATTACCTCTTTGTACCGCCTATGTTTTCCAGCATCCCACTTCTGACACCACTGTGGTGGGGGATCGGCGGTACAGAGGACTCTGGGTCGTATATAGAGTGAAAAAGGGGTTTATTGTGTTGTAGGATGTAGAAACAATAGGTAACGGAAGTTGATTTAATAGCAAAACAATTAAAGATTGACGATGAAACAATCCGGCTGACTTATTCTTGGTAACATCTCTGATCTTTGTCTTTCCTAGGTCTCTTGGATGGCGCCGACTCTCATGACCTCCCAGGTGGAACCGGAAAAATAAAACACAGAAGTGGAAACAAAGGTAAGTGGTTTGTGGGGTTCTGGTGTAGTTTGGGGTTTAGGTATGCAGGGAGAGGGGAAAAATCCTGGAGATAGGGGTAGAGAGTGGTTATAGATAGACCCGATAGTGAGGGTGTGTGAGGGTTGGGGTACTTGTGATAAATATCTCTCTCAGTGCTCGGCCCAAGTCGTGACTCGCTTATATACACTCTTCCCTGTGGCTCCCTTCACACATGCCCTCCTCCGTCCCTCCCCTCTGTTCTCCGCCTCCTCTACCCTGTGCTCGATAGGAAAAACTGGGATTTCGTTGTCCTTGTAACAAGGACCGTACCTTGTTAAGCCACGACCCTCCAGGGTCGTGGCGGAAAATGCTCGTCTCCGGGTCTTGGCTCTCTCCTGCGCGTCCTCCCTGGATTGCTGGAACGTCGTCTGCTTCGGTCTTTTCCTTCTCCTGTCGCAGCGTCTCCTTCTCCTCCTCTCCCGGTGTCGATCTCCGAGAGAACTCCTTCTCCCCGTCTCTTGAGTCCGTTGTCCCTTTTAGTGAGGGGACCCGGAAATCCTGGTAGCGCGATTCCGTAGGCGTTCCCATGTTTCCATGGGAACGCGCGAGTCCTTCGGCTGAGGCGTGCGAAAGGCACCAGTCCGAGGAGCTGGTAGGCGTGGTCGAGGAGACCCGTCTACAGTCCCCTTCTTCCACAAGTCTTCAGGTCCAGGAATCCACTAATGGTGTCTTGCAGTCTCTTATGGTTCTTGCATAATCCTGATTGTCGTTTTTGTGTGTACGTAGGAAAATTTCCTATACTTTACTCCTACTTTTCAGGGGTTGGTTCTATTACTTACCTTTGGGGTTTTCTAATACTCCCAGTGCCCCTCCACACACTACACTTGCCTAGGTTGGAAGCCGACTTTCACATTCCACTTTCTTAGTATATGGTTTGTGTTCCCCCAGGCCAATTTCTACATATTGTGTTCTATGGTAATTGCCCTGTTTTCTATGTATTTCTATTACTATTTCTGTGTACTAGTGTATATAATAAGTGTATTACTTACCTCCTAAGGGAGTATAATCACTTTTTTTGGTATTGTGTCACTAAAATAAAGTACCTTTATTTTTCTAACACTGAGTATTTTCTTTCATGTGTGTGAGTACTGTGGGACTACAGTGGTATTGCATGAGCTTTGCATGTCTCCTAGTTAGGCTTGGGCTGCTCATCCACTCTGTAGGAAGGTATCCTCTTTCTAGCCTTGTTTCCCCCCACTTTTGGCCTGTTTGTGAGTATATGTCAGGGTGTTTCTACTGTCTCACTGGGATCCTGCTAGCCAGGGCCCAGTGCTCATAGTGAAAACCCTATGTTGTCAGTGTGTTTGATATGTGTCACTGGGATCCTGCTAGCCAGGACCCCAGTACTCATAAGTTGTGGCCTATATGTGTTCCCTGTATGGTGCCTAACTGTATCACTGAGGCTCTGCTAACCAGAACCTCAGTGTTTATGCTCTCTCTGCTTTTAAAATTGTCACTGCAGGCTAGTCACTAATTTTAGCAATTCTGATTGGCACACCGGAACACCCTTATAATTCCCTAGTATATGGTACCTAGGTACCCAGGGTATTGGGGTTCCAGGAGATCCCTATGGGCTGCAGCATTTCTTCTGCCACCCATAGGGAGCTCAGACAATTCTTACACAGGCCTGCCACTGCAGCCTGAGTGAAATAATGTCCATGTTATTTCACAGCCATTTATCACTGCACATAAGTAACTTATAAGTCACCTATATGTCTAACCCTCACTTGGTGAAGGATTGGGCGCAATGTTACTTAGTGTGTGGGCACCCTGGCACTAGCCAAGGTGCCCCCACATGGTTCAGGCCAAATTCCCCGGAGTTTGTGAGTGCGGGGACACCATTACACGCGTGCACTACATATAGGTCATTACCTATATGTAGCGTCACAATGGTAACTCCGAATATGGCCATGTAACATGTCTAAGATCATGGAATTGTCCCCCCCGCCGAATACCATTCTGGTATTGGGGGGACAATTACATGATCCCCCGGGTCTCTAGCACAGAACCTGGGTACTGCCAAACTGCTTTTCCGGGGTTTCCACTGCAGCTGCTGCTGCTGCCAACCCCTCAGACAGGTTTCTGCCCTCCTGGGGTACAGGCAGCCATGGCCCAGGAAGGCAGAACAAAGGATTTCCTCTGAGAGAGGGTGTTACACCATCTCCCTTTGGGAATAGGTGTGAAGGGCTGGGGTGGAGTAGCCTCCCCCAGCCTCTGGAAATGCTTTGATAGGCACAGATGGTGCCCATCTCTGCATAAGCCAGTCTACACTGGTTCAGGGATCCCCCAGCCCTGCTCTGGCGTGAAACTGGATAAAGGAAAGGGGAGTGACCACTCCCCTGACCAGTACCTCCCAGGGGAGGTGCCCAGGGCTTCTCCAGTGTGTCCCAGGCCTCTGCCATCTTGGAAACAGAGGTGTTGGGGGCACACTGAACTGCTCTGAGTTGCCAGTGCCAGCAGGTGACGTCAGAGACCCCCTCTGATGGGCTCTTACCTTTCTTGGTAGCCAATCCTCCTTTCATGGCAGCCAAACCTCCTTTTTTGGCTATTTAGGGTCTCTGTTTTGGGGAATTCTCCAGATAACGAATGCAAGAGCTCACCAGAGTTCCTCTGCATCTCCCTCTTTGACTTCTACCAAGGATCGACTGCTGACTGCTCCAGGATGCCTGCAAAACCGCAACAAAGTAGCAAGACGACTACCAGCAACATTGTAGCACCTAATCCTGCTTGCTTTCTCGAATGTTTCCTGGTGGTGCATGCTCTGGGGGTCACCTGCCTTCACCCTGCACCAGAAGCACAGAAGAAATCTCCTGTGGGTCGACAGAATCTTCCCCCTGCTAATGCAGGCACCAAAAGACTACATCACCGGTCCTCTGGGTCCCCTCTCATCCTGACGAGCGTGGTCCCTGGAACACAGGAACTCTATCCAAGTGACTGCCACAGTGCAGTGATCCTTCAGTCCAAGATTGGTGGAGGTAAGTCCTTGCCTCCCCACGCAAGACTGCAAACCTGTGTACTGAGTGATTTGCAGCTGCTCCGGCTTCTGAGCACTCTTCCAGGATTTCCTTCGTGCACAGCCTGGCCTGGGACCCCAGCACTCCATCCTGCAGTGCGCAACCCTCTGAGTTGGCCTCCGATGTCGTGGGACCCTCCTTTGTAACTCTGCGTGGACTCCGGTTCACAAATCTTCTAACTGCCTGTTTGGGTACTTTTGCATGTGCTGCCTGCTTCTGGGGGGCCGGGGGGAAGAATCCGTTGACCCATGGGAGATTTCTTCAGAGCTCCTGGTGCAGAAAGGAGGCAGGCTACCCCCAGAGCATGCACCACCTGGAAACAGTCGAGAAAGCTGTCAGAATGAAGCGATACAAGGTTGCTAGTAGTTGTCTTGCTAATTTGTTGCAGTTTTGCCGGCGTCCTGAACAGTCAGCGGTCGATCCTTTGGCAGAAGGTGAAGAGGGAGATGCAGAGGAACTCTGGAGAGCTCTTGCATTCGTTATCTGGTGAGATTCCCAAAGCAGAGACCCTAAATAGCCAGAAAAGGAGGTTTGGCTACCTAGGAAGGAGGATTGGCTACCAAGAGAGGTAATAGCCTATCAGAAAGAGCCTCTGACGTCACCTGCTGGCACTGGCCACTCAGAGCCGTCCAGTGTGCCGCAAACACCTCTGTTTCCAAGATGGCAGAGGTCTGGGACACACTGGAGGAGCTCTGGGCACCTCCCCGGGAGATGCAGGTCAGGGGAGTGGTCACTCCCCTTTCCCTTGTCCAGTTTCGCGCCAGAGCAGGGCTGGGGGATCCCTGAACCGGTGTAGACTGGCTTATTGTGAGAAGGTAGCCTCTTTCTAGCCTTGTTACCCCCACTTTTGGCCTGTTTGTGAGTGTATGTCAGGGTGTTTGTCACTGTTTTCACTGTCTCACTGGGATCCTGATAGCCAGGCCTCAGTGCTCATAGTGAAAACACCATGTTTTCAGTATGGTTGTTATGTGTCACTGGGATCCTGCTAGTCAGGACCCCAGTGCTCATAGGTTTGTGGCCTATATGTATGTGTCACTGGGACCCTGTCACACAGGGCCCCAGTGCTCATAGGTGTGCATGTATATGTTCCTTGTGTGGTGCCTAACTGTCTCACTGAGGCTCTGCTAACCAGAACCTCAGTGGTTATGCTCTCTCATTACTTTCAAATTGTCACTGACAGGCTAGTGACCATTTTTACCAATTTACATTGGCTTACTGGAACACCCTTATAATTCCCTAGTATATGGTACTGAGGTACCCAGGGTATTGGGGTTCCAGGAGATCCCTATGGGCTGCAGCATTTCTTTTGCCACCCATAGGGAGCTCTGACAATTCTTACACAGGCCTGCCACTGCAGCCTGAGTGAAACAACGTCCACGTTATTTCACAGCCATTTTACACTGCACTTAAGTAACTTATAAGTCACCTATATGTCTAACCTTTACCTGGTAAAGGTTAGGTGCAAAGTTACTTAGTGTGAGGGCACCCTGGCACTAGCCAAGGTGCCCCCACATTGTTCAGAGCCAATTCACTGAACTTTGTGAGTGCGGGGACACCATTACACGCGTGCACTACATATAGGTCACTACCTATATGTAGCTTCACCATGGTAACTCCGAATATGGCCATGTAACATGTCTATGATCATGGAATTGCCCCCTCTATGCCATCCTGGCATTGTTGGTACAATTCCATGATCCCAGTGGTCTGTAGCACAGACCCTGGTACTGCCATACTGCCCTTCCTGGGGTTTCTCTGCAGCTGCTGCTGCTGCCAACCCCTCAGACAGGCAGCTGCCCTCCTGGGGTCCAGCCAGGCCTGGCCCAGGATGGCAGAACAAAGAACTTCCTCTGAGAGAGGGTGTGACACCCTCTCCCTTTGGAAAATGGTGTGAAGGCAGGGGAGGAGTAGCCTCCCCCAGCCTCTGGAAATGCTTTGTTGGGCACAGATGTGCCCAATTCTGCATAAGCCAGTCTACACCGGTTCAGGGACCCCTTAGCCCCTGCTCTGGCGCGAAACTGGACAAAGGAAAGGGGAGTGACCACTCCCCTGACCTGCACCTCCCCTGGGAGGTGTCCAGAGCTCCTCCAGTGTGCTCCAGACCTCTGCCATCTTGGAAACAGAGGTGCTGCTGGCACACTGGACTGCTCTGAGTGGCCAGTGCCACCAGGTGACGTCAGAGACTCCTTGTGATAGGCTCCTTCAGGTGTTAGTAGCCTTTCCTCTCTCCTAGGTAGCCAAACCCTCTTTTCTGGCTATTTAGGGTCTCTGTCTCTGGGGAAACTTTAGATAACGAATGCATGAGCTCAGCCGAGTTCCTCTGCATCTCCCTCTTCACCTTCTGATAAGGAATCGACCGCTGACCGCGCTGGAAGCCTGCAAACCTGCAACATAGTAGCAAAGACGACTACTGCAACTCTGTAACGCTGATCCTGCCGCCTTCTCGACTGTTTTCCTGCTTGTGCATGCTGTGGGGGTAGTCTGCCTCCTCTCTGCACCAGAAGCTCCGAAGAAATCTCCCGTGGGTCGACGGAATCTTCCCCCTGCAACCGCAGGCACCAAAAAGCTGCATTACCGGTCCCTTGGGTCTCCTCTCAGCACGACGAGCGAGGTCCCTCGAATCCAGCGACACCGTCCAAGTGACCCCCACAGTCCAGTGACTCTTCAGCCCAAGTTTGGTGGAGGTAAGTCCTTGCCTCACCTCGCTGGGCTGCATTGCTGGGAACCGCGACTTTGCAAGCTACTCCGGCCCCTGTGCACTTCCGGTGGAAATCCTTTGTGCACAGCCAAGCCTGGGTCCACGGCACTCTAACCTGCATTGCACGACTTTCTAAGTTGGTCTCCGGCGACGTGGGACTCCTTTGTGCAACTTCGGCGAGCACCGTTTTACGCATCCTCGTAGTGCCTGTTTCTGGCACTTCTCCGGGTGCTACCTGCTTCATTGAGGGCTCTTTGTCTTGCTCGACGTCCCCTTTCTCTGCAGGTCCAATTTGCGACCTTCTGGTCCCTCCTGGGCCCCAGCAGCGTCCAAAAACGCCAAACGCACTATTTGCGTGTAGCAAGGCTTGTTGGCGTCCATCCGGCGGGAAAACACTTCTGCACGACTCTCCAAGGCGTGGGGGATCCATCCTCCAAAGGGGAAGTCTCTAGCCCTTGTCGTTCCTGCAGTATTCACAGTTCTTCAGCCTAGTAAGAGCTTCTTTGCACCAACCGCTGGCATTTCTTGGGCATCTGCCCATCTCCGAGCTGCTTGTGACTTTTGGACTTGGTCCCCTTGTTCCACAGGTACCCTCAGTCAGGAATCCATCGTTGTTGCATTGCTGATTTGTGTTTTCCTTGCATTCTCCCTCTAACACGACTATTTTGTCCTTAGGGGAACTTTAGTGCACTTTGCACTCACTTTTCAGGGTCTTGGGGATGGTTATTTTGCTAACTCTCACTATTTTCTAATAGTCCCAGCGACCCTCTACAAGGTCACATAGGTTTGGGGTCCATTCGTGGTTCGCATTCCACTTCTGGAGTATATGGTTTGTGTTGCCCCTATCCCTATGTTTCCCCATTGCATCCTATTGTAACTATACATTGTTTGCACTGTTTTCTAAGACTATACTGCATATTTTTGCTATTGTGTATATATATCTTGTGTATATTTCCTATCCTCTCACTGAGGGTACACTCTAAGATACTTTGGCATATTGTCATAAAAATAAAGTACCTTTATTTTTAGTATAACTGTGTATTGTGTTTTCTTATGATATTGTGCATATGACACTAAGTGGTACTGTAGTAGCTTCACACGTCTCCTAGTTCAGCCTGAGCTGCTTTGCTAAGCTACCATTATCTATCAGCCTAAGCTGCTAGACACCCTATACACTAATAAGGGATAACTGGGCCTGGTGCAAGGTGCAAGTACCCCTTGGTACTCACTACAAGCCAGTCCAGCCTCCTACACTTATGCAGAGATGGGCACCATCTGTGCCCATCAAAGCATTTCCAGAGGCTCGGGGAGGCTACTCCTCCCCAGCCTTCACACCTATTTTCAAAGGGAGAGGGTGTTACACCCTCTCTCTGAGGAGGTTTTTTGTTCTGCCTTCCTGGCCTAGGGGTGCCTGGACCCCAGGAGGGCAGAAACCTGTCTGAGGGGTTGGCAGCAGCTGCAGTGGAGACCCCGGAAAGGCAGTTTGGCAGTACCCGGGTTCTGTGCTAGAGACCCGGGGGATCATGGAATTGTCACCCCAATGCCAGAATGGCATTGGGGTGACAATTCCATGATCTTAGACATGTTACATGGCCATGTTCGGAGTTAACATTGTGACGCTGTACATAGGTAGTGACCTATGTACAGTGCACATGTGTAATGGTGTCCCCGCACTCACAAAGTCCGGGGAATGTGCCCTGAATGATGTGGGGGCACCTTTGCTAGTGCCAGGGTGCCCTCAGACTAAGTAACTTTGCACCCAGCCTTCACCGGGTGAAGGTTAGACATATAGGTGACTTATAAGTTACTTAAGTGCAGTGGTAAATGGCTGTGAAATAACGTGGACGTTATTTCACTCAGGCTGCACTGGCAGGCCTGTGTAAGAATTGTCAGACTTATGAGCACTGGGGCCCTGCCTGGCAGGGTCCCAGTGGCACATAGACTAAAACAATATATATACAGTGAAATATGGGGGTAACATGCCAGACAAGATGGTACTTTCCTGCACAACCCCCCCCCCCAAACGAAGGACAGTAAGACTACCCATGACCTGATGAGTCTTCATTGTCTAAGTGGAAATATCTGGAGAGTCCATCTGCATTTCAGTGGGTACTCCCAGGTCTAAGTTCCACTGTATAGTCCATTCCCTGTAGAGGTATGGACCACCTCAACAATTTAGGATTTTCACCTTTCATTTGTTTTAGCCAAAGTAGATGTTTGTGGTCTGTTTGAACAATAAAGTGAGTGCCAAACAGGTATGGCCTCAACTTCTTCAGTTCCCAGACCACAGCAAAGGCCTCCCTCTCTACTTTTCTCTAGGTGTCAACCTTCTGCTGATAAAAGCAACTGGTTGATCCTGGCCCTCAGAACTGAGTTGTGATAAGACTGCCCCTACTCCTAATTCAGATGCATCAGCTTGAACAATGAATTTCTTGGAGTAACATGGGCTTTTTAGGACAGGTGCAGTGCGAATGGCCTGTTTGAGCTCCTCAAAAGCTTTCTGACAGCTAGCTGTCCACAATACCTTTTTAGGCATCTTTTTGCTACTGAGATCATTAAGTTGGGCTGCAATGGAGCCATAGTTTTTAATGAATCTTCTGTAATACCCAGTGAGGCCTAGGAAGGCTCTCACCTGGGTCTGTGTTGTAGAGGGAACCCAATCCATGATTGTCTGGATTTTCCCCTGAAGTGGTGCAATCTGTTCTCCACCTACCAGGTGACTTAGATAAACCACCTTACCCTGCCCTATCTGGCACTTTGAAGCCTTGATAGTGAGGCCTGCCTTTTGCAGGGCCTCCAAAACTTTCCATAGGTGGACCAGGTGATCATCCCAGCTGGAGCTAAAGACAGCTATATCGTCCAAATATGCTGCACTGAAAGCTTCCAGCCCTTGCAGGACTGTGTTCACCAACCTCTGAAAAGTGGCAGGTGCATTTTTCAAACCAAAAGGCATTACAGTAAACTGGTAATGTCCTCCAATGGTAGAAAATGCAGTCTTAGGTTTAGCATCTTCTGATAATTTGATCTGCCAATACCCTGCAGTCAAATCAAAAGTGCTTAGATACTTGGCAGATGCCAGTGTATCTATAAGCTCATCTGCCCTGGGTATAGGGTGAGCATCAGTTTTGGTTACCAAGTTGAGACCTCTATAGTCTACACAAAACCGCATTTCCTTCTTTCCATCTTTAGAATTGGGTTTTGGTACCAGTACCACAGGAGAAGCCCATGGACTGTCAGAGTGCTCAACCACTCCTAGTTCCAACATTTTCTGAACTTCTTGCTTTATGCAGTCCCTGACATGGTCAGGCTGCCTATAGATCTTACTTTTGACAGGTAAACTGTCTCCAGTATCTATAGTGTGCTCACACCAAGAAGTGGTGCCTGGCACAGTAGAGAAGAGTTCTGAAAATTGTCCTAGGAGATTTATGCAATGGTCTTTCTGCTCAGCAGTAAGACAATCTGCCAAAACTACACCTTCCACAAGAGCATCTTGTTCTGTGGAAGAGAAGAGATCAGGTAGAGGATCACTGTCTTCTTCCTGTCCCTCATCAGTTGCCATGAGCAGGGTGAGATCAGCCCTGTCATAGTAGGGTTTCAGGCGGTTGACATGGAGCACCCTAAGGGGACTCCTGGCAGTGCCTAAGTCAACCAAGTAGGTGACTTCACCCTTCTTTTCAACAATTGTGTGGGGTCCACTCCATTTATCTTGGAGTGCTCTTGGGGCCACAGGCTCCAAGACCCACACTTTCTGCCCTGGTTGGTACTGAACCAAAACAGCCTTCTGATCATGCCATTGCTTCTGGAGCTCTTGGCTGGCCTGAAGGTTTTTACTGGCCTTTTTCATGTACTCAGCCATCCTTGATCTGAGGCCAAGTACATAGTCCACAATATCCTGCTTAGGAGCTTTTAAAGGTTGTTCCCAACCCTCCTTTACAAGTGTGAGTGGACCCCTAACAGGGTGTCCAAAAAGAAGTTCAAAGGGGCTGAAGCCCAATCCTTTCTGGGGTACCTCCCTGTAGGCAAAAAGGAGGCATGGTAGAAGGATATCCCATCTCCTGCGGAGTTTTTCAGGGAGACCCATAATCATGCCTTTGAGAGTTTTATTAAATCTCTCCACCAGTCCATTTGTTTGTGGATGATAGGGTGTTGTGAACTTGTACGTTACACCACACTCCTTCCACATGGCCTTTAAGTATGCAGACATGAAATTGCTTCCTCTGTCTGATACTACTTCCTTTGGGAAGCCCACCCTGGAAAATATTCCCAGGAGGGCCTTTGCCACTGCAGGAGCTGTAGTGGTCCTTAAAGGAATAGCTTCAGGATATCTTGTGGCATGGTCCACTACCACCAAGATAAACCTATTGCCTGAAGCAGTAGGAGGGTCAAGGGGGCCAACTATGTCAACCCCTACCCTTTCAAAGGGAACCCCAACCACAGGCAGTGGGATAAGGGGTGCCTTTGGGGTGCCACCTGTCTTGCCACTGGCTTGACAGGTTTCACAGGACTTACAAAATTCCTTTGTGTCCTCAGACATCCTAGGCCAATGAAACAGGGGAACAAGCCTGTCCCAAGTTTTCATTTGTCCTAGATGCCCAGCTAAGGGAATGTCATGTGCCAGTGTTAGGAGGAACTTTCTGTACTCCTGAGGAATCACTAATCTCCTGGCAGCTCCAGGTTTAGGATCCCTATGCTCAGTGTACAAGAGGTTGTCCTCCCAGTAAACTCTGTGAGAGTCACTGACATCCCCATTAGCCTGTTTGACAGCTTGCTGTCTGAGACCCTCTAATGTGGGACAGGTTTGCTGTGCCACACTCAGCTCCTCTCTGGCAGGCCCCCCTTCACCCAAAAGCTCAGCAGTGTCTGCTTCCAGCTCCTCTGGTGTAGGTTCTGCACAGGGAGGGCATTCTTCTTCCTCAGAAGTAGAATCCACTGTAGAGGGAGGGATAGTAGGAAGTGGTTTGCTTCTACTAGCCCTAGCTTTAGGGAGCACTTGGTCCATTGTTCCAGGATCCAAGCTTCCCTGTCCTTTTTGCTTTTTGGCCTGAGCCCTTGTCAAAGCAAAAATATGCCCTGGGATGCCCAGCATTGCTGCATGGGCCTCCAACTCCACATCTGACCAAGCTGATGTCTCCAAATCATTCCCTAGTAGACAGTCTACAGGTAAATCTGTGGCTACCACAACTTTCTTTGGACCAGTTACCCCTCCCCCAGTTGAGATTTACAACAGCCATGGGGTGGCTTTGTGTTATGTTGTGAGCATTGGTTACTTGGTACTGGTGTCCAAGTATGTGTTGTTCAGGGTGCACCAGTTTCTCAATCACCATTGTGACACTGGCACCTGTGTCCCTGTAGGCCTGAACCTCAACACCATTTATTAGGGGTAGCTGCTTGTACTTATCCATATTAAGGGGACAAGCAACTAAGGTGGCTAGATCAATAGCCCCCTCAGAGACTAACACAGCCTCTGTGGCCTCCCTAACAAGGCCAACCCCAACTAAATTACCAAAAGTGAGCCCAGCTACTTCCTTGGATTGGCTATTAGTAGGTTTGCTCCCACCACCACTGGTATTAGTAGGGACACTAGGTGTAGCAGTAGGGGTTGTAGTGGTAGGAGCAGTGGTGCCTTTCTTTGGACAACTGGGATCTGTTGTCCAATGGCCTTTTATTTTACATAAATAGCACCATGGTTTCTTTTCCTTGTTCTGATTAAAAGAGGATTTGGGCCCACCACCCCCACCAGAGTGTTTTTGTGGGCCTGATGAAGACTCATTTTTAGATTTGTCCCCACCCTTGTCAGAAGACTTACCATCCTTCTTTATGTTGCCATCTTTGTCACCCCCTGTATGAACTTTTCTGTTCACCCTTGTTCTGACCCATTTGTCTGCCTTCTTTCCCAATTCTTGGGGAGAGGTCAGATCAGAGTCCACCAAGTACTGGTGCAACAAATCAGACACACAATTATTAAGAATATGCTCTCTCAGGATTAAGTTATACAGGCTGTCATTATCAGTAACTTTACTGCCATGTAACCACCCCTCCAAGGCCTTCACTGAATGGTCAATGAAATCAACCCAGTCTTGTGAAGACTCCTTTTTGGTCTCTCTGAACTTTATCCTGTACTGTTCAGTGGTTAAGCCATAACCATCCAGGAGTGCATTCTTAAGAACTTGGAAATTATTAGCATCATTTTCTTTCACAGTAAGGAGCCTATCCCTACCTTTTCCACTAAATGATAGCCATAGGATAGCAGCCCACTGCCTTTGAGGGACATCCTGTACAACACAGGCCCTCTCAAGTGCAGCAAACCACTTGTTAATGTCATCCCCCTCCTTATAAGGGGGAACTATCTTGTGCAGATTCATGGAATCATGCTCTTTTGCAGGATGACTATGGGGAATACTGCTGCTGCCACCATGGGTTTCTAAACCCAACTTCTGTCTTTCCTTCTCTAATTCAAAAGACTGTCTATCCAAATCCAGCTGTTGCTTTTTAAGCTTCAGTCTGGTTTGTTCCACCCTCAACTTATTGAGTTCCCTCTCTAACATTCTGTCATCAGGGTTGGTGGGAGGGACATTCCTAGAAACAGAGCTATGATGGGAATGAACAGAAGGAGACCTGTCCCTTACAGAAGCCACCCTAACAGCTTGGTTAACAGAAACATTACTACCAGTATGGTGAGAATAAATGCTTTTGCTATGATGTGAGACAACACTATTTATATGGTGTGGCTCATCATCATTACCAACTATGCTAGACTGTCTAGTAATGGGCAGGCTAGGAAGTTTCTTTCCTGAATCTTTTCCTGGGGGAGTCCCTGAATCAGATTGAGAACTATTAGGTACTTTTTCAACAGATGAGGTACCTATGGCCTTATCCTGTTCTCTAAGCATGTTAAGTAACAGTTCCAAGGAAGGATTCTTCCCCACACTCAAACCTCTCTCTATACAGAGACTCCTTGCTCTTTTCCAGCTAAGGTTGTCATATGCCAGTTTGGACAGATCAACATTTTGGCCTGTGCCAGACATTTCTAGAGAGAGTTAAAGTGATAGAAAAAGAAAAAAAGTTTTCAGAACTTTTTGAAAGTTTAGAGGTACTTTTCAGCACTTAGAAAAGAGTGAAAAGAGGAAATG
This sequence comes from Pleurodeles waltl, assembly GCF_031143425.1. Classification (NCBI taxonomy): domain Eukaryota; kingdom Metazoa; phylum Chordata; class Amphibia; order Caudata; family Salamandridae; genus Pleurodeles; species Pleurodeles waltl. The sequence continues at coordinate 192,065 of NW_027150248.1, forward strand.
CAAAACGTTTTGGCTATGTGTATATACACTGACCTTGTTTTGTATATTTTTCTCTTATGAAAAGTACAATGACAAGAGTGGTAAGTAGTCTCAAGCACTTATCCCACCACTGCACAACCAATGTAGGAGGCTGGACTGGCTTGTAGTGAGTACCAAGGAGTACTTGCACCTTGCACCAGGCCCAGTTATCCCTTATTAGTGTATAGGGTGTCTAGCAGCTTAGGCTGATAAATAATGGTAGCTTAGCAGAGCAGCTTAGGCTGAACTAGGAGACGCGTGAAGCTACTACAGTACCACTTAGTGTCATATGCACAATATCATAAGAAAACACAATACACAGTTATACTAAAAATAAAGGTACTTTATTTTTATGACAATATGCCAAAGTATCTTAGAGTGTACCCTCAGTGAGAGGATAGGAAATATACACAAGATATATATACACAATAGCAAAAATATGCAGTATAGTCTTAGAAAACGGTGCAAACAATGTATAGTTACAATAGGATGCAATGGGGAAACATAGCGATAGGGGCAACACAAACCATATACTCCAAAAGTGGAATGCGAACCACGAATGGACCCCAAACCTATGTGACCTTGTAGAGGGTCGCTGGGACTATTAGAAAATAGTGAGAGTTAGAAAAATAACCCTCCCCAAGACCCTGAAAAGTGAGTGCAAAGTGAACTAAAGTTCCCCTAAGGACAAAGAAGTCGTGTTAGAGGAATAATGCAGGAAAGACACAAACCAGCAATGCAACAACTGTGGATTTCCAATCTAGGGTACCTGTGGAACAAGGGGACCAAGGCCAAAAGTCACAAGCAAGTCGGAGATGGGCAGATGCCCAGGAAATGCCAGCTGCGGGTGCAAAGAAGCTTCTACTGGACAGAAGAAGCTGAGGTTTCTGCAGGAACGAAAAGGGCTAGAGACTTCCCCTTTGGTGGACGGATCCCACTCGTCTTGGAGAGTCGTGCAGAAGTGTTTTTCCGCCGGAAGGACGCCAACAAGCCTTTCTAGTTGCAAATCGTGAGTTTAGCGTTTTTGGACGCTGCTGGGGCCCAGGAGGGACCAGGAGGTCGCAAATTGGACCTGAAGAGAGAGGGGACGTCGAGCAAGACAAACAGCCCTCACTGAAGCAGGTAGCTCCCGGACAAGTGCCAGAAACAGGCACTACGAGGATGCGTGAAACGGTGCTCGCCGAAGTTGCACAAAGGAGTCCCACGTCGCCGGAGACCAACTTAGAAAGTCGTGCAATGCAGGTTAGAGTGCCGTGGACCCAGGCTTGGCTGTGCACAAAGGATTTCCGCCGGAAGTGCACAGGGGCCGGAGTAGCTGCAAAGTCGCGGTTCCCAGCAATGCAGCCCAGCGAGGTGAGGCAAGGACTTACCTCCACCAAACTTGGACTGAAGAGTCACTGGACTGTGGGGGTCACTTGGACAGAGTCGCTGGATTCGAGGGACCTCGCTCGTCGTGCTGAGAGGAGACCCAAGGGACCCGTAATGCAGCTTTTTGGTGCCTTCGGTTGCAGGGGGAAGATTCCGTCGACCCACGGGAGATTTCTTCGGAGCTTCTGGTGCAGAGAGGAGGCAGACTACCCCCACAGCATGCACAAGCAGGAAAACAGTCGAGAAGGCGGCAGGATCAGCGTTACAGAGTTGCAGTAGTCGTCTTTGCTACTATGTTGCAGGTTTGCAGGCTTCCAGCGCGGTCAGCAGTCGATTCCTTATCAGAAGGTGAAGAGAGAGATGCAGAGGAACTCGGATGAGCTCTTGCATTCGTTATCTAAAGTTTCCCCAGAGACAGAGACCCTAAATAGCCAGAAAAGAGGGTTTGGCTACCTAGGAGAGAGGATAGGCTACTAACACCTGAAGGAGCCTATCAGCAGGAGTCTCTGACGTCACCTGGTGGCACTGGCCACTCAGAGCAGTCCAGTGTGCCAGCAGCACCTCTGTTTCCAAGATGGCAGAGGTCTGGAGCACACTGGAGGAGCTCTGGACACCTCCCAGGGGAGGTGCAGGTCAGGGGAGTGGTCACTCCCCTTTCCTTTGTCCAGTTTCGCGCCAGAGCAGGGGCTAAGGGGTCCCTGAACCGGTGTAGACTGGCTTATGCAGAATTGGGCACATCTGTGCCCAAGAAAGCATTTCCAGAGGCTGGGGGAGGCTACTCCTCCCCTGCCTTCACACCATTTTCCAAAGGGAGAGGGTGTCACACCCTCTCTCAGAGGAAGTTCTTTGTTCTGCCATCCTGGGCCAGGCCTGGCTGGACCCCAGGAGGGCAGATGCCTGTCTGAGGGGTTGGCAGCAGCAGCAGCTGCAGTGAAACCCCAGGAAGGGCAGTTTGGCAGTACCAGGGTCTGTGCTACAGACCACTGGGATCATGGGATTGTGCCAACTATGCCAGGATGGCATAGAGGGGGCAATTCCATGATCATAGACATGTTACATGGCCATATTCGGAGTTACCATTGTGAAGCTACATATAGGTAGTGACCTATATGTAGTGCACGCGTGTAATGGTGTCCCCGCACTCACAAAGTTCAGGGAATTGGCTCTGAACAATGTGGGGGCACCTTGGCTAGTGCCAGGGTGCCCTCACACTAAGTAACTTTGCACCTAACCTTTACCAGGTAAAGGTTAGACATATTGGTGACTTATAAGTTACTTAAGTGCAGTGTAAAATGGCTGTGAAATAACGTGGACGTTATTTCACTCAGGCTGCAGTGGCAGGTCTGTGTAAGAATTGTCAGAGCTCTCTATGGGTGGCAAAAGAAATGCTGCAGCCCATAGGGATCTCCTGGAACCCCAATACCCTGGGTACCTCAGTACCATATACTAGGGAATTATAAGGGTGTTCCAGTAAGCCAATGTAAATTGGTAAAAATGGTCACTAGCCTGTTAGTGACAATTTGGAAAGAAATGAGAGAGCATAACCACTGAGGTTCTGATTAGCAGAGCCTCAGTGAGACAGTTAGTCACTACACAGGTAACACATTCAGGCACACTTATGAGCACTGGGGCCCTGGGTTACCAGGGTCCCAGTGACACATACAACTAAAACAACATATATACAGTGAAAAATGGGGGTAACATGCCAGGCAAGATGGTACTTTCCTACACCAATTTTACCAATTTACATTGGCATACTGGAACACCCTTATAATTCCCTAGTATATGGTACTGAGGTACCCAGGGTATTGGGGTTTCAGGAGATCCCTATGGGCTGCAGCATTTCTTTTGCCACCCATAGGGAGCTCTGACAATTCTTACACAGGCCTGCCACTGCAGCCTGACTGAAATAATGCCCACATTATTTCACAGCCATTTTCACTGCACTTATGTAACTTATAAGTCACCTATATGTCTAACCTTTACCTGGTAAAGGTTAGGTGCAAAGTTACTTAGTGTGTGGGCACCCTGGCACTAGCCCAGGTGCCCCCACATTGTTCAGGGCCAATTCCCCGCACTTTGTGAGTGCGGGGACACCATTACATGCGTGCACTACACATAGGTCACTACCTATGTGTAGCTTCACAATGGTAACTCCGAATATGGCCATGTAACATGTCTAAGATCATGGAATACCCCCTCTATGCCATCCTGGCATTGTTGGCACAATCCCATGATCCCAGTGGTCTGTAGCACAGACCCTGGTACTGCCAAACTGCCTTTTCAGGGGTTTCACTGCAGCTGCTGCTGCTGCCAACCCCTCAGACAGGTTTCTGCCCCCCTGGGGTCAAGCCAGGCTTGTCCCAGGATGGCAGAACAAAGGACTTCCTCTGAGAGAGGGTGTTACACCCTCTCCCTTTGGAAAATGGTGTGAAGGCAGGGGAGGAGTAGCCTCCCCCAGCCTCTGGAAATGCTTTCATGGGCACAGATGTGCCCATTTCTGCATAAGCCAGTCTACACCGGTTCAGGGACCCCTTAGCCCTGCTCTGGCGGGAAACTGGACAAAGGAAAGGGGAGTGACCACTCCCCTGACCTGCACTGTAGGAGGCTGGACTGGCTTGTAGTGAGTACCAAGGGGTACTTGCACCTTGCACCAGGCCCAGTTATCCCTTATTAGTGTATAGGGTGTCTAGCAGCTTAGGCTGATAGATAATGGTAGCTTAGCAGAGCAGCTCAGGCTGAACTAGGAGACGTGTGAAGCTACTACAGTACCACTTAGTGTCATATGCACAATATCATAAGAAAACACAATACACAGTTATACTAAAAATAAAGGTACTTTATTTTTATGACAATATGCCAAAGTATCTTAGAGTGTACCCTCAGTGAGAGGATAGGAAATATACACAAGATATATATACACAATAGCAAAAATATGCAGTATAGTCTTAGAAAACAGTGCAAACAATGTATAGTTACAATAGGATGCAATGGGGAAACATAGGGATAGGGGCAACACAAACCATATACTCCAGAAGTGGAATGCGAACCACGAATGGACCCCAAACCTATGTGACCTTGTAGAGGGTCGCTGGGACTATTAGAAAATAGTGAGAGTTAGCAAAATAACCCTCCCCAAGACCCTGAAAAGTGAGTGCAAAGTGCACCAAAGTTCCCCTAAGGACAAAATAGTCGTGTTAGAGGGAAAATGCAAGGAAAACACAAATCAGCAATGCAACAACGATGGATTCCTGACTGAGGGTACCTGTGGAACAAGGGGACCAAGTCCAAAAGTCACAAGCAGCTCGGAGGTGGGCAGATGCCCAAGAAATGCCAGCGGTTGGTGCAAAGAAGCTCTTACTAGGCTGAAGAACTGTGAATACTGCAGGAACAACAAGGGCTAGAGACTTCCCCTTTGGAGGATGGATCCCCCACGCCGGGGAGAGTCGTGCAGAAGTGTTTTCCTGCCGGATGGACGCCAACAAGCCTTGCTACACGCAAATCGTGCGTTTGGCGTTTTTGGACGCTGCTGGGGCCCAGGAGGGACCAGGAGGTCGCAAATTGGACCTGCAGAGAGAGGGGACGTCGAGCAAGACAAAGAACCCTCACTGAAGCAGGTAGCACCCAGAAAAGTGCCAGAAACAGGCACTACGAGGATGCGTGAAACGGTGCTCGCCGAAGTTGCACAAAGGAGTCCCACGTCGCCGGAGACCAACTTAGAAAGTCGTGCAATGCAGGTTAGAGTGCCGTGGACCCAGGCTTGGCTGTGCATGAAGGATTTCCGCCGGAAGTGCACAGGGGCCTGAGTAGCTTGCAAAGTCGCGGTTCCCAGCAATGCAGCCCAGCGAGGTGAGGCAAGGACTTACCTCCACCAAACTTGGGCTGAAGAGTCACTGGACTGTGGGGGTCACTTGGACGGTGTCGCTGGATTCGAGGGACCTCGCTCGTCGTGCTGAGAGGAGACCCAAGGGACCGGAAATGCAGCTTTTTGGTGCCTGCGGTTGCAGGGGGAAGATTCCGTCGACCCACGGGAGATTTCTTCGGAGCTTCTGGTGCAGAGAGGAGGCAGACTACCCCCACAGCATGCACAAGCAGGAAAACAGTCGAGAAGGCGGCAGGATCAGCGTTACAGAGTTGCAGTAGTCGTCTTTGCTACTATGTTGCAGGTTTGCAGGCTTCCAGCGCGGTCAGCGGTCGATTCCTTATCAGAAGGTGAAGAGGGAGATGCAGAGGAACTCGGCTGAGCTCATGCATTCGTTATCTAAAGTTTCCCCAGAGACAGAGACCCTAAATAGCCAGAAAAGAGGGTTTGGCTACCTAGGAGAGAGGAAAGGCTACTAACACCTGAAGGAGCCTATCAGCAGGAGTCTCTGACGTCACCTGGTGGCACTGGACATTCAGAGCAGTCCAGTGTGCCAGCAGCACCTCTGTTTCCAAGATGGCAGAGGTCTGGAGCACACTGGAGGAGCTCTGGACACCTCCCAGGGGAGGTGCAGGTCAGGGGAGTGGTCACTCCCCTTTCCTTTGTCCAGTTTCACGCCAGAGCAGGGGCTAAGGGGTCCCTGAACCGGTGTAGACTGGCTTATGCAGAATTGGGCACATCTGTGCCCAACAAAGCATTTCCAGAGGCTGGGGGAGGCTACTCCTCCCCTGCCTTCACACCATTTTCCAAAGGGAGAGGGTGTCACACCCTCTCTCAGAGGAAGTTCTTTGTTCTGCCATCCTGGGCCAGGCCTGGCTGGACCCCAGGAGGGCAGCTGCCTGTCTGAGGGGTTGGCAGCAGCAGCAGCTGCAGAGAAACCCCAGGAAGGGCAGTCTGGCAGTACCAGGGTCTGTGCTACAGACCACTGGGATCATGGAATTGTACCAACAATGCCAGGATGGCATAGAGGGGGCAATTCCATGATCATAGACATGTTATATGGCAATATTCGGAGTTACCATGGTGAAGATACATATAGGTAGTGACCTATATGTAGTGCACGCGTGTAATGGTATCCCCGCACTCACAAAGTTCAGTGAATTGGCTCTGAACAATGTGGGGGCACCTTGGCTAGTGCCAGGGTGCCCTCACACTAAGTAACTTTGCACCTAACCTTTACCAGGTAAAGGTTAGACATATAGGTGACTTATAAGTTACTTAAGTGCAGTGTAAAATGGCTGTGAAATAACGTGGACGTTATTTCACTCAGGCTGCAGTGGCAGGCCTGTGTAAGAATTGTCAGAGCTCCCTATGGGTGGCAAAAGAAATGCTGCAGCCCATAGGGATCTCCTGGAACCCCAATACCCTGGGTACCTCAGTACCATATACTAGGGAATTATAAGGGTGTTCCAGTAAGCCAATGTAAATTGGTAAAAATGGTCACTAGCCTGTTAGTGACAATTTGGAAAGAAATGAGAGAGCATAACCACTGAGGTTCTGATTAGCAGAGCCTCAGTGAGACAGTTAGTCACTACACAGGTAACACATTCAGGCACACTTATGAGCACTGGGGCCCTGGGTTACCAGGGTCCCAGTGACACATACAACTAAAACAACATATATACAGTGAAAAATGGGGGTAACATGCCAGGCAAGATGGTACTTTCCTACACAACCCCCCCCCCCAAACGAAGGACAATAAGACTAGCCATTACCTGATGAGTCTTCATTGTCTAAGTGGAAATATCTGGAGAGTCCATCTGCATTGGAGTGGCTACTCCCAGGTCTATGTTCCACTGTATAGTCCATTCCCTGTAGGGATATGGACCACCTCAACAATTTAGGATTTTCACCTTTCATTTGTTTTAGCCAAAGTAGAGGTTTGTGGTCTGTCTGAACAATGAAGTGAGTGCCAAACAGGTATGGCCTCAACTTCTTCAGAGCCCAGACCACAGCAAAGGCCTCGCTCTCAATGGCAGACCAACGCTTTTCTCTAGGGGTCAACCTTCTACTAATAAAAGCAACAGGTTGATCCTGGCCCTCAGAATTAAGTTGTGATAGGACTGCCCCTACTCCTAATTCAGATGCATCAGTTTGGACATAGAATTTTTTAGAGTAACAAGGGCTTTTCAGGACATGTGCAGAGCACATGGCCTGCTTCAGCTCCTCAAAAGCTTTCTGACAGCTTGCTGTCCATAATACCTTTTTAGGCATTTTCTTGGATGTGAGGTCATTAAGAGGGGCTGCAATGGAGCCATAGTTCTTAATGAACCTCCTGTAATACCCAGTGAGGCCTAGGAAGGCTCTCACCTGAGTCTGAGTGGTAGGGGGAACCCAATCAATAATAGTTTGGATTTTCCCCTGAAGTGGTGCAATCTGTTCCCCACCAACAAGGTGTCCCAGATAAACCACCTTACCCTGCCCTATCTGGCACTTTGAAGCCTTGATAGTGAGGCCTGCCTTTTGCAGAGCCTCCAAAACTTTCCATAGGTGGACCAGGTGATCATCCCAGCTGGAGCTAAAGACAGCTATATCGTCCAAATATGCTGCACTGAAAGCTTCCAGCCCTTGCAGGACTGTGTTCACCAACCTCTGAAAAGTGGCAGGTGCATTTTTCAAACCAAAAGGCATTACAGTAAACTGGTAATGTCCTCCAATGGTAGAAAATGCAGTCTTAGGTTTAGCATCTTCTGACAATTTGATCTGCCAATACCCTGCAGTCAAATCAAAAGTGCTTAGATACTTGGCAGATGCCAGTGTATCTATAAGCTCATCTGCCCTGGGTATAGGGTGAGCATCAGTTTTGGTTACCAAGTTGAGACCTCTATAGTCTACACACAACCTCATTTCCTTCTTTCCATCTTTAGAATTGGGTTTTGGTACCAGTACCACAGGAGAAGCCCATGGACTGTCAGAGTGCTCAACCACTCCTAGTTCCAACATTTTCTGAACTTCTTGCTTTATGCAGTACCTGACATGGTCAGGCTGCCTATAGATCTTACTTTTGACAGGTAAACTGTCTCCATTATCTATAGTGTGCTCACACCAAGAAGTGGTGCCTGGCACAGTAGAGAAGAGTTCTGAAAATTGTCCTAGGAGATTTATGCAATTATTTTTCTGCTCAGCAGTAAGACAATCAGCCAAAACTACACCTTCCACAAGAGCATCTTGTTTTGTGGAAGAGAAGAGATCAGGTAGAGGATCACTGTCTTCTTCCTGTCCCTCATCTGTTGCCATGAGCAGGGTGAGATCAGCCCTGTCATAGTAGGGTTTCAGGCGGTTGACATGGAGCACCCTAAGGGGACTCCTGGCAGTGCCTAAGTCAACCAAGTAGGTGACTTCACCCTTCTTTTCAACAATTGTGTGGGGTCCACTCCATTTATCTTGGAGTGCTCTTGGGGCCACAGGCTCCAAGACCCACACTTTCTGCCCTGGTTGGTACTGAACCAAAACAGCCTTCTGATCATGCCATTGCTTCTGGAGCTCTTGGCTGGCCTGAAGGTTTTTACTGGCCTTTTTCATGTACTCAGCCATCCTTGATCTGAGGCCAAGTACATAATCCACAATATCCTGTTTAGGAGCTTTTAAAAGTTGTTCCCAACCCTCCTTTACAAGTGTGAGTGGACCCCTAACAAGGTGTCCAAAAAGAAGTTCAAAGGGGCTGAAGCCCACTCCTTTCTGGGGTACCTCCCTGTAGGCAAAAAGGAGGCATGGTAGAAGGATATCCCATCTCCTGCGGAGTTTTTCAGGGAGTCCCATAATCATGCCTTTGAGAGTTTTATTAAATCTCTCCACCAGTCCATTTGTTTGTGGATGATAGGGTGTTGTGAACTTGTAAGTTACACCACACTCCTTCCACATGGCCTTTAAGTATGCAGACATGAAATTGCTTCCTCTGTCTGATACTACTTCCTTTGGGAAGCCCACCCTTGAAAATATTCCCAGGAGGGCCTTTGCCACTGCAGGAGCTGTAGTGGTCCTTAAAGGAATAGCTTCAGGATATCTTGTGGCATGGTCCACTACCACTAAGATAAACCTATTGCCTGAAGCAGTAGGAGGGTCAAGGGGGCCAACTATGTCAACCCCTACCCTTTCAAAGGGAACCCCAACCACAGGCAGTGGGATAAGGGGTGCCTTTGGGGTGCCACCTGTCTTGCCACTGGCTTGACAGGTTTCACAGGACTTGCAAAATTCTTTTGTGTCCTCAGACATCCTAGGCCAATGAAACAGGGGAACAAGCCTGTCCCAAGTTTTCATTTGACCCAGGTGCCCAGCTAAGGGAATGTCATGTGCCAGTGTTAGGAGGAACTTTCTGTACTCCTGAGGAATCACTAATCTCCTGGCAGCTCCAGGTTTAGGATCCCTATGCTCAGTGTACAAGAGGTTGTCCTCCCAGTAAACTCTGTGAGAGTCACTGACATCCCCATTAGCCTGTTTGACAGCTTGCTGTCTGAGACCCTCTAATGTGGGACAGGTTTGCTGTGCCACACTCAGCTCCTCTCTGGCAGGCCCGCCTTCACCCAAAAGCTCAGCAGTGTCTGCTTCCAGCTCCTCTGGTGTAGGTTCTGCACAGGGAGGGAATTCTTCTTCCTCAGAAGTAGAATCCACTGTAGAGGGAGGGATAGTAGGAAGTGGTTTGCTTCTACTAGCCCTAGCTTTAGGGAGCACTTGGTCCATTGTTCCAGGATCCAAGCTTCCCTGTCCTTTTTGCTTTTTGGCCTGAGCCCTTGTCAAAGCAAAAATATGCCCTGGGATGCCCAGCATTGCTGCATGGGCCTCCAACTCCACATCTGACCAAGCTGATGTCTCCAAATCATTCCCTAATAGACAGTCTACAGGTAAATCTGAAGCTACCACAACTTTCTTTGGACCAGATACCCCCCCCCAGTTGAGATTTACAACAGCCATGGGGTGGCTTTGTGTTATGTTGTGAGCATCGGTTACTTGGTACTGGTGTCCAAGTATGTGTTGTTCAGGGTGCACCAGTTTCTCAATCACCATTGTGACACTGGCACCTGTGTCCCTGTAGGCCTGGACCTCAACACCATTTATTAGGGTTAGTTGCTTGTACTTCTCCAAGTTATGGGGGCCAGCAACCAAAGTGGCTAAGTCAATAGCCCCTTCAGAGACTAAAGTAGCCTCTGTGGTCTCCCTAATCAGACCAACCCCAACTAAATTACCAAAAGTGAGCCCAGCTACTCCCTTGGATTGGCTATTAGTAGGTTTGCTCCCACCACCACTGCTATTAGTAGGGACACTAGGTGTAGCAGTAGGGGTTGTAGTGGTAGGAGCTGTGGTGCCTTTCTTTGGACAACTGGGATCTGTTGTCCAATGGCCTTTTATTTTACATAAATAGCACCATGGTTTCTTTTCCTTGTTCTGATTAAAGGAGGATTTGGGCCCACCACCCCCACCAGAGTGTTTTTGTGGGCCTGATGAAGACTCATTTTTAGATTTGTCCCCACCCTTGTCAGAAGACTTACCATCCTTCTTTTTGTTGCCATCTTTGTCACCCCCTGTATGAACTTTTCTGTTCACTCTTGTTCTGACCCATTTGTCTGCCTTCTTTCCCAATTCTTGGGGAGAGGTCAGATCAGAGTCCACCAAGTACTGGTGCAACAAATCAGACACACAATTATTAAGAATATGCTCTCTCAGGATCAAGTTATACAGGCTGTCATAATCAGTAACTTTACTGCCATGTAACCACCCCTCCAAGGCCTTCACTGCCTGGTCAATGAAATCAACCCAGTCTTGTGAAGACTCCTTTTTGGTATCTCTGAACTTTATCCTGTACTGTTCAGTGGTTAAGCCATAACCATCCAGGAGTGCATTCTTAAGAACTTGGAAATTGTTAGCATCATTTTCTTTTACAGTAAGGAGCCTATCCCTACCTTTTCCAGTAAATGATAGCCATAGGATAGCAGCCCACTGCTTTTGAGGGACATCCTGTACAGCACAGGCCCTCTCAAGTGCAGCAAACCACTTGTTCATGTCATCCCCCTCCTTATAAGGGGGAACTATCTTGTGCAGATTCCTGGAATCATGCTCTTTTGCAGGATGACTATGGGGAATACTGCTGCTGCCACCATGGGTATCTAAACCCATCTTCTGTCTTTCCCTCTCTATTTCTAAAGACTGTCTATCCAAATCCAGCTGTTGCTTCTTGAGCTTCAGTCTGGTTTGCTCCACTCTCAATCTATTGAGCTCCCTTTCTAACAATCTGTCATCAGGGTGGGTGGGAGGGACATTTCTAGATACAGAGGTATGATGGGAATGAACAGAAGGAGACCTGTCCCTTACAAAGGGCACCCTAACAGCTTGGCTACCAGCATAATGTGAGAGCACATCATCAGTATGATGTGATTCAACCTCTGTACCAACTATGCTAGACTGTCTAGTAATGGGCAGGCTGAGAAGTTTCTTTCCTGAACCTTTTCCTGGGGGAGTCCCTGGATCAGATTGAGAACCATTAGCTACTTTTTCTACAGATTGGGCACTTATGGCCTTATCCTGTACTCTAAGCATATTAATTAACAGTTCTAAGGAAGGATTCTTCCCTACACTCAAACCTCTCTCTATGCAGAGACTCCTTGCTCCTTTCCAGCTAAGGTGATCATATGCAAGTTTGGACAGTTCAACATTTTTTCCTGTGCCAGACATTTTTTAGAGAGAGTTAAAGTGATAGCAAAAGAGAAAAAAGTTTTCAGAACTTTTTGGAAAGACAGAAAAAAACTTTTTAAACTTTTAAGAACTTTTTGAAAGTTTAGAAGTACTTTTCAGCACTTAGAAAAGAGTGAAAAGAGGAAATGCAAAACTTTTTGGCTATGTGTATATACACTGACCTTGTTTTGTATATTTTTCTCCTATGAAAAGTACAATGACAAGAGTGGTAAGTAGTCTCAAAGCACTTATCCCACCGCTGCACAACCAATGTAGGAGGCTGGACTGGCTTGTAGTGAGTACCAAGGGGTACTTGCACCTTGCACCAGGCCCAGTTATCCCTTATTAGTGTATAGGGTGTCTAGCAGCTTAGGCTGATATATAATGGTAGCTTAGCAGAGCAGCTCAGGCTGAACTAGGAGACGTGTGAAGCTACTACAGTACCACTTAGTGTCATATGCACAATATCATAAGAAAACACAATACACAGTTATACTAAAAATAAAGGTACTTTATTTTTATGACAATATGCCAAAGTGTCTTAGAGTGTACCCTCAGTGAGAGGATAGGAAATATACACAAGATATATATACACAATAGCAAAAATATGCAGTATAGTCTTAGAAAACAGTGCAAACAATGTATAGTTACAATAGGATGCAATGGGGAAACATAGGGATAGGGGCAACACAAACCATATACTCCAGAAGTGGAATGCGAACCACGAATGGACCCCAAACCTATGTGACCTTGTAGAGGGTCGCTGGGACTATTAGAAAATAGTGAGAGTTAGAAAAATAACCCTCCCCAAGACCCTGAAAAGTGAGTGCAAAGTGCACCAAAGTTCCCCTAAGGACAAAATAGTTGTGTTAGAGGGAAAATGCAAGGAAAACACAAATCAGCAATGCAACAACGATGGATTCCTGACTGAGGGTACCTGTGGAACAAGGGGACCAAGTCCAAAAGTCACAAGCAGCTCGGAGGTGGGCAGATGCCCAAGAAATGCCAGCGGTTGGTGCAAAGAAGCTCTTACTAGGCTGAAGAACTCTGAATACTGCAGGAACGACAAGGGCTAGAGACTTCCCCTTTGGAGGATGGATCCCCCACGCCTTGTAGAGTCGTGCAGAAGTGTTTTCCCGCCGGATGGACGCCAACAAGCCTTGCTACACGCAAATCGTGCGTTTGGCGTTTTTGGACGCTGCTGGGGCCCAGGAGGGACCAGGAGGTCGCAAATTGGACCTGCAGAGAGAGGGGACGTCAAGCAAGACAAAGAACCCTCACTGAAGCAGGTAGCACCCGGAAAAGTGCCAGAAACAGGCACTACGAGGATGCGTGAAACGGTGCTCGCCGAAGTTGCACAAAGGAGTCCCACGTCGCCGGAGACCAACTTAGAAAGTCGTGCAATGCAGGTTAGAGTGCCGTGGACCCAGGCTTGGCTGTGCACGAAGGATTTCCGCCGGAAGTGCACAGGGGCCGGAGTAGCTTGCAAAGTCGCGGTTCCCAGCAATGCAGCCCAGCGAGGTGAGGCAAGGACTTACCTCCACCAAACTTGGGCTGAAGAGTCACTGGACTGTGGGGGTCACTTGAACGGTGTCGCTGGATTCGAGGGACCTCGCTCGTCGTGCTGAGAGGAGACCCAAGGGACCTGAAATGCAGCTTTTTGGTGCCTGCGGTTGCAGGGGGAAGATTCCGTCGACCCACGGGAGATTTCTTCGGAGCTTCTGGTGCAGAGAGGAGGCAGACTACCCCCACAGCATGCACAAGCAGGAAAACAGTCGAGAAGGCGGCAGGATCAGCGTTACAGAGTTGCAGTAGTCGTCTTTGCTACTATGTTGCAGGTTTGCAGGCTTCCAGCGCGGTCAGCGGTCGATTCCTTATCAGAAGGTGAAGAGGGAGATGCAGAGGAACTCGGCTGAGCTCATGCATTCGTTATCTAAAGTTTCCCCAGAGACAGAGACCCTAAATAGCCAGAAAAGAGGGTTTGGCTACCTAGGAGAGAGGAAAGGCTACTAACACCTGAAGGAGCCTATCAGCAGGAGTCTCTGACGTCACCTGGTGTCACTGGCCACTCAGAGCAGTCCAGTGTGCCAGCAGCACCTCTGTTTCCAAGATGGCAGAGGTCTGTAGCACACTGGAGGAGCTCTGGACACCTCCCAGGGGAGGTGCAGGTCAGGGGAGTGGTCACTCCCCTTTCCTTTGTCCAGTTTCGCGCCAGAGCAGGGGCTAAGGGGTCCCTGAACCGGTGTAGACTGGCTTATGCAGAATTGGGCACATCTGTGCCCAACAAAGCATTTCCAGAGGCTGGGGGAGGCTACTCCTCCCCTGCCTTCACACCATTTTCCAAAGGGAGAGGGTGTCACACCCTCTCTCAGAGGAAGTTCTTTGTTCTGCCATCCTGGGCCAGGCCTGGCTGGACCCCAGGAGGGCAGCTGCCTGTCTGAGGGGTTGGCAGCAGCAGCAGCTGCAGAGAAACCCCAGGAAGGGCAGTCTGGCAGTACCAGGGTCTGTGCTACAGACCACTGGGATCATGGAATTGTACCAACAATGCCAGGATGGCATAGAGGGGGCAATTCCATGATCATAGACATGTTACATGGCCATATTCGGAGTTACCATGGTGAAGCTACATATAGGTAGTGACCTATATGTAGTGCACGCGTGTAATGGTGTCCCCGCACTCACAAAGTTCAGTGAATTGGCTCTGAACAATGTGGGGGCACCTTGGCTAGTGCCAGGGTGCCCTCACACTAAGTAACTTTGCACCTAACCTTTACCAGGTAAAGGTTAGACATATAGGTGACTTATAAGTTACTTAAGTGCAGTGTAAAATGGCTGTGAAATAACGTGGACGTTATTTCACTCAGGCTGCAGTGGCAGGCCTGTGTAAGAATTGTCAGAGCTCCCTATGGGTGGCAAAAGAAATGCTGCAGCCCATAGGGATCTCCTGGAACCCCAATACCCTGGGTACCTCAGTACCATATACTAGGGAATTATAAGGGTGTTCCAGTAAGCCAATGTAAATTGGTAAAAATGGTCACTAGCCTGTCAGTGACAATTTGGAAAGAAATGAGAGAGCATAACCACTGAGGTTCTGATTAGCAGAGCCTCAGTGAGACAGTTAGTCACTACACAGGTAACACATTCAGGCACACTTATGAGCACTGGGGCCCTGGGTTACCAGGGTCCCAGTGACACATACAACTAAAACAACATATATACAGTGAAAAATGGGGGTAACATGCCAGGCAAGATGGTACTTTCCTACATGCACCTCCCCTGGGAGGTGTCCAGAGCTCCTCCAGTGTGCTCCAGACCTCTGCCATCTTGGAAACAGAGGTGCTGCCAGCACACTGGACTGCTCTGAGTGGCCAGTGCCACCAGGTGACGTCAGAGACTCCTTCTGATAGGCTCCTTCAGGTGTTGCTAGCCTATCCTCTCTCCTAGGTAGCCAAACCCTCTTTTCTGGCTATTTAGGGTCTCTGTCTCTGGGGAAACTTTAGATAACGAATGCAAGAGCTCATCAGAGTTCCTCTGTATCTCTCTCTTCACCTTCTGCCAAGGAATCGACTGCTGACCGCGCTGGAAGCCTGCAAAACTGCAACAAAGTAGCAAAGACGACTACTGCAACTCTGTAACGCTGATCCTGCCGCCTTCTCGACTGTTTTCCTGGTGGTGCATGCTGTGGGGGTAGTCTGCCTCCTCTCTGCACTAGAAGCTCCGAAGAAATCTCCCGTGGGTCGACGGAATCTTCCCCCTGCTACCGCAGGCACCAAAAAGCTGCATTACCGGTCCCTTGGGTCTCCTCTCAGCACGACGAGCGAGGTCCCTTGAATCCAGCAACTCTGTCCAAGTGACTCCCACAGTCCAGTGACTCTTCAGTCCAAGTTTTGTGGAGGTAAGTCCTTGCCTCCCCACGCCAGGCTGCATTGCTGGGAACTGCGACTTTTGCAGCTACTCCGGCCCCTGTACACTTCCGGCAGAAATCATTTGTGCACAGCCAAGCCTGGGTCCACGGTACTCTAACCTGCATTGCACGACTTTCTAAGTTGGTCTCCGGCGACGTGGGACTCCTTTGTGCAACTTCGGCGAGCACCATTTCATGCATCCTCGTAGTGCCTGTTTCTGGCACTTCTGCGGGTGCTACCTGCTGCTGATAGGGCTCCTTGTCTTGCTCGACGTGCCCTCTGTTCCCAGACGCAATTGGCGACATCCTGGTCCCTCCTGGGCCACAGCAGCGTCCAAAAACCTTTTTTGTACGATTTGCAGCTAGCAAGGCTTGTTGGCTGTATTTCCACAGGAAAACACTTTTGCACAACTCTCCATGGCGTGGGGGATCCATCCTCCAAAGGGGAAGTTTCTAGCCCTTGTCGTTCCTGCAGAATCCTAAGTTTCTACTGTCCAGTAGCAGCTTCTTTGCATCCACCGTTGGTATTTCTTGGGCATCTGCCCATCTCCGACTTGCTTGTGACTTTTGGACTTGGTCCCCTTGTTCCACAGGTACCCTAGATTGGAAATCCATCGTTGTTGCATTGCTGGTTTGTGTCTTTCCTGCATTATTCCCCTATCACGACTTCTTTGTCCTTTGGGGAACTTCAGTGCACTTTGCACTCACTTTTCAGGGTCTTGGGGAGGGCTATTTTTCTAACCCTTACTATTTTCTAATAGTCCCAGCAACCCTCTACAAGGTCTCATAGGTTTGGGGTCCATTCGTGGTTCGCATTCCACTTTTGGAGTATATGGTTTGTGTTGCCACTATCCCTATGTGTTCCCATTGCATCCTATTGTAACTATACATTGTTTGCACTGTTTTCTAAGACTATACTGCATATTTTTGGTATTGTGTACATATAACTTGTGTATAATTGCTATCCTCATACTGAGGGTACTCACTGAGATACTTTGGCATATTGTCATAAAAATAAAGTACCTTTATTTTTAGTATATCTGTGTATTGTGTTTTCTTATGATATTGTGCAAGTGACACTAGTGGTACTGTAGGAGCTTCACCCGTCTCCTAGTTCAGCCCAAGCTGCTCTGCTAAGCTACCATTATCTATCAGCCTATGCTGCTAGACACCCTATACACTAATAAGGGATAAGTGGGCCTGGTGCAAGGTGAAAGTACCCCTTGGTACTCACTACAAGCCAGTCCAACCTCCTACAAATATGAAAACCCTAAATTGTTGAGGTGGTCCATATCTCTACAGGGAATGGACTATACAGTGGAACATAGACCTGGGAGTACCAACTCCAATGCAGATGGACTCTCCAGATATTTCCACTTAGACAAAGAAGACTCATCAGGACAAGGCTAGTCTTATTGTCCTTCGTTTGGGGGTGGGGGGTTGTGTAGGAAAGTACCATCTTGCCTGGCATGTTACCCCATTTTTCACTGTATGTATGTTGTTTTAGCCCTTGTGTCACTGGGATCCTGCCAGGCAGGACCCCAGTGCTCATAGTATGTGCCCTGTATGTGATCCCTGTGTGGTGCCTAACTGTATCACGGAGGATCTGCTAACCAGAACCTCAGTGTTTATGCTGTCTCTGCTTTCTAAATTTGTCACTGCAGGCTAGTGACTAAATTTACCAATTCTCATTGGCACACTGGTACACCCATATAATTCCCTTGTATATGGTACTGAGGTACCCAGGGTATTGGGGTTCCAGGAGAGCCCTATGGGCTGCAGCATTTCTTTTGCCACCCATAGGGAGCTCTTACAATTCTTACACAGGTCTGCCACTGCAGCCTGAGTGAAATAACGTTCACGTTATTTCACAGCCATTTTTCACTGCACATAAGCAACTTAGAAGTCACCTATATGTCTAACCTTCACTTAGTGAAGGTTGGGTGCCAAGTTACTTAGTGTGTGGGCACCCTGGCACTAGCCAAGGTGCCCCCAGATTGTTCAGGGCAAATTCCCCGAACTTTGTGAGTGCGGGACACCATTACACACATGCACTATACATAGGTCACTACCTATGTATAGCGTCACAATGGCAACTCCGAACATGGCCATGTAACATGTCTAAGATCATGGAATTGTCACCCCAATACCATCCTGGTATTGGGGGTGACAATTCCATGATCCCCCGGGTTTCTAGCACAGAACCAGGGTACTGACAAACTGCCTTTGCAGGTTTTGCACTGCAGCTGCTGCTGCCAACCCCTCAGACAGGTTTCTGCCCCCCTGTGGTCTGGGCAGCCCAGTCCCAGGAAGGCAGAACAAAGGATTTCCTCAGAGAGAGGGTGTTACACCCTCTCCCTTTGGAAATAGGTGTGAAGGGCTGTGAGGAGTAGCCTCCCCCAGCCTCTGGAAATGCTTTGATGGGCACAGATGCTGCCCATCTCTGCATAAGCCAGTCTACACCGGTTCAGGGATCCCCCAGCCCTGCTCTGGTGCGAAACTGGACAAAGGAAAGGGGAGTGACCACTCCCCTGACCTGCACCTCCCCTGGGAGGTGCCCAGAGCTCCTCCAGTGTGCTCCAGACCTCTGCCATCTTGGAAACAGAGGTGCTGCTGGCACACTGGACTGCTCTGAGTGGCCAGTGCCAGCAGGTGACGTCAGAGACCCCTTCTGATAGGCTCTTACCTGTGTTGCTAGCCTATCCTCCTTCCTAAGTAGCCAAACCTCCTTTTCTGGCTATTTAGGGTCTCTGTTTTCGTGAATTATTTAGATAACGAATGCAAGAGCTCATCAGAGTTCCTCTGCATCTCTCTCTTCACCTTCTGCCACGGAATCAACCGCTGACTGCTCAGGAAGACTGCAAAACCGCAACAAAGTAGCAAAGATGACTACTGCAACCTTGTGTCGCTGATCCTGCCGCCTTCTCAACTGTTTTCCTGGTGGTGCATGCTGTGGGGGTAGTCTGCCTCCTCTCTGCACTAGAAGCTCCGAAGAAATATCCCGTGGGACGACGGAATCCTCCCCCTGCAACTGCAGGCACCAAAAGAACTGCATCACCGGTCCTCTGGGTCCCCTCTCAGCACAACGAGCGTGGTCCCTGGAACTCAGCAACTCTGTCCAAGTGACTCCCACAGTCCATTGACTCTTCAGTCCAAGTTTGGTGGAGGTAAGTCCTTGCCTCCCCACGCTAGACTGCATTGCTGGGTACCGCGTGATTTGCAGCTGCTCTGGCTCCTGTGCACTCTTCCAGGATTTCCTTTGTGCACAGCCAAGCCTGGGTCCCCGACACTCTAACCTGCAGTGCACAACCTCCTGAGTTGTTCTCCGGCGTCGTGGGATCTCCTTTTGTGACTTCGGGTGAGCTCCGGTTCACTCTTCTTCGTAGTGCCTGTTCCGGCACTTCTGCGGGTGCTGCTTGCTTCTCTGAGGGCTCCTTATCTTGCTGGGCGCCCCCTCTGTCTCCTCACGCAATTGGCGACATCCTGGTCCCTCCTGGGCCCCAGCAGCATCCAAAAACCCTAACGCAAACCCTTGCAGCTAGCAAGGCTTGTGTGCGGTATTTCTGCGTGGGAATACCTCTGCAAGCTTGTTCACGACGTGGGACATCCATCCTCCAAAGGGGAAGTTCCTAGTCCTCTTCGTTCTTGCAGAATCCACAGCTTCTACCGTCCGGTGGAAGCTTCTTTGCATCCTCAGCTGGCATTTCCTGGGCATCTGCCCAATCACGACTTTGTCGCGACTCTTGGACTTGGTCCCCTTGTTCCACAGGTACTCTTGTCCGGAAATCCACCTTTTTTGCATTGCTGGTGTTGGTCTTCCTTGCAGAGTTCCCCTATCACGACTTCTGTGCTCTCTGGGGAATATAGGTGCACTTTACACCTACTTTTCAGGGACTTGGGTTGGGCTATTTTTCTAACCCTCACTGTTTTCTTACAGTCCCAGCGACCCTCTACAAGCTCACGTAGGTTTGGGGTCCATTCGTGGTTCGCATTCCACTTTTGGAGTATATGGTTTGTGTTACCCCTATACCTATGTGCTCCTATTGCAATCTATTGTAACTTTACACTGCTTGCATTACTTGTCTTGCTATAACCTGCATAATTTTGGTTTGTGTACATATATCTTGTGTATATAACTTATCCTCATACTGAGGGTACTCATTGAGATACTTTTGGCATATTGTCATACAAATAAAGTACCTTTATTTTTAGTATATACCGCTGCTATGCAGACAGTGAAAAGCGAGACGGGTGCAACTGCACCTGTCGCACGGCCGCAACACCGCCGGCTCCATTTGGAGCCGGCTCCTATGTTGCGGCCGTGATCCCCGCTGGGCCGGCGGGTGGAAACCAGGTTTCCGCCCGCCGGCCCAGCTGGGATCTCCAAATGGCCGCGGCGGGGGTGTGGCCGCATTGGCGGCCGCATGGCGGTCAGATCTTGGCGGGCGGCGACCCCCAGAGTATACTGGGAAGACAACCTCTTGTACACAGAGTCAAGCGACCCAAAACCAGGAGCAGCCAGGAGATTGGTCATTGCCCTGCAGTACAGAGAGTTTCTTCTCACTCTAGCACATGACATTCCTTTGGCTGGGCATTTGGGCCAGACGAAAACTTGGGAAAGACTTGTCCCCATGTTTCACTGGTCTCATATGTCAGAGGACACCAAAGATTTTTGTAAGTCTTGTGTGACATGCCAAGCCAGTGACAAGACTGGTGGCACTCCAAAGGCCCCTTTAATTCCACTTCCAGTGGTTGGGGTGCCCTTTGAAAGGGTAGGGATGACATAGTTGGCCCCCTTGACCCTCCTACTGCTTCAGGCAATATATTTATCTTAGTGGTAGTGGACCATGCCACAATATATCCTAAAGCCATACCTTTAAGGACCACTACAGCTCCTGCAGTAGCAAAGGCCCTCCTAGGAATCTTTTCCAGGGTGGGTTTTCCTAAAGAGGTGGTGGCAGACAGAGGTAGCAACGTCATGTGTGCATTCCTAAAAGCAATGTGGAAGGACTGTGGTGTTACCTACAAGTTCACCACCCCTTACCACCCACAAACAAATGGTCTGGTTGAGAGGTTTAATAAAACTCTCAAAGGTGTGATAATGGGACTCCCTGAAAAACTCAGGAGGAGATGGGATGTCCTGTTACCTTGCCTCCTTTTTGCTTACAAGGAGGTACCTCAGAAAGGAGTGGGCTTCAGCCCCTTTGAACTCCTCTTTGGGCACCCTGTAAGAGGTCCACTTACTCTTGTGAAGGAGGGTTGGGAACAACCTTTAAAAGCTCCTAAACAGGACATAGTGGACTATGTACTTGGCCTAAGATCCAGAATGGCTGAGTGGATGAAAAAGGCCAGTAAAAACCTTCAGGCCAGCCAGGAGCAATGGCATGATCAGAAGGCTGTCCGGATCCAGTACCAAGCAGGACAGAAGGTGTGGGTATTGGAGCCTGTGGCCCCAAGAGCACTCCACGACAATTGGAGTGGACCCCTTCCAATTTTTTAAAAGAAGGGTGAGGTTACCTATTTGGCAGACCTAGGCACTGCCAGGAGTCCCCTTAAGGTGATTCATGTCAACCGCCTGAAACCCTACTATGACAGGGCTGATCTCACCCTGCTTATGGTAACAGAGGAGGGGCAGGAAGAAGAGAGTGACCCTCTCCCTGATCTCTTCTCCACCACTGAAGGAGATGCCTTAGTGGAGGGTGTAGTTTTAGCAGATTGTCTGACTGCAGAACAAAAAGACAACTGCATCAATCTCCTAAGCCAATTTTCAGACCTCTTTTCACTTGTACCAGGTACAACATCCTGGTGTGAACGTGCAATTGACACTGGAGACAGCCTGCCTGTCAAAAGTAAAATGTATAGGCAGCCTGACCATGTCAGGGACTGCTTTAAACAAGAGGTGCAGGAAATGATGGACTTAGGGGTGATTGAACCTTCTGAAACCCCTGGGCTAGCACAGTTGTGCTTGTACCAAAACCTCACACCAAAGTTGGAATGAGAGAGATGAGGTTTTGTGTAGATTACAGAGGGCTCAATCAGGTAACCAAAACTGATGCTCACCCTATACCCAGGGCAGAAGAGCTCATTGATACACTGGCTTCTGCCAAGTATCTTAGCACTTTTGATCTAACTGCAGGGTATTGGCAGATTAGATTGGCAGAAGATGCTAAACCTAAGACTGCACTACCAATTCACAGTAATGCCCTTTGGTTTGCAAAATGCACCTGCCACATTTCAGAGGTTGGTGAACACAGTCCTGCAAGGGTTGGAGGCTTTCAGTGCAGCATATCCAGATGATATTGCTGTCTTTAACTCATTCTGGGATGGTCACCTGGTCCACCTATGGAAAGTTTTGGAGGCCCTGCAAAAGGCAGGCCTCACTATCAAGGCCTCAAAGTGCCAGATAGGGCAGGGGAAAGTGGTTTATCTGGACCACCTGGTTGGTGGAGAACAGATTGCACCACTACAGGGGGAAATCCAGACTATCATGGATTGGGTTGCTCCTACCACTCAGACCCAGGTGAGAGCCTTGTTAGGCCTCACAGGGTACTACAGGGGATTCATCAAGAATGATGGCTCCATAGCAGCCCCTCTTAATGATCTCACTAGCAAGAAAATGCTTAAGAAGGTGTTATGGACAGATAGCTGTCAGAAATCTTTTGAGGAGCTCAAACAGGCCATGTGCTCTGCACCTGTCCTAAAAAGCCCATGTTACTCCAATAAATTCATTGTTCAAACTGATGCATCTGAATTAGGGGTAGGGGAAGTGCTATCACAACTGAATTCTGAGGGCCAGGATCAACCAGTTGCTTTTATCAGCAGAAGGTTGACCCCTAGAGAAAAGCGTTGGTCTGCCATAGAGAGGGAGGCCTTTGCTGTGGTCTGGGCACTGAAAAAGTTGAGACCATACCTGTTTGTTACTCACTTTATTGTTCAGACAGACCACAAAGCTCTACTTTGACTAAAACAAATGAAATATAAAAACCCTAAATTGTTGAGGGGGTCCATCTCTCTACAGGGAATGGACTATACAGTGGAACATAGACCAGGGAGTACCCACTCCAATGCAGATGGACTCTCCAGATATTTCCACTTAGACAATGAAGACTCATCAGGACAAGGCTAGTCTTATTGTCCTTCATTTGGGGGTGGGGGGTTGTGTAGGAAAGTACCATCTTGCCTGGCATGTTACCCCATTTTTCACTGTATGTATGTTGTTTTAGCCCTTGTGTCACTGGGATCCTGCCAGGCTGGACCCCAGTGCTCATAGTATGTGCCCTGTATGTGTTCCCTGTGTGGTGCCTAACTGTATCACTGAGGATCTGCTAACCAGAACCTCAGTGTTTATGCTGTCTCTGCTTCCTAAATTTGTCACTGCAGGCTAGTGACTAAATTTACCAATTCTCATTGGCACACTGGTACACCCATATAATTCCCTTGTATATGGTACTGAGGTACCCAGGGTATTGGGGTTCCAGGAGAGCCCTATGGGCTGCAGCATTTCTTTTGCCACCCATAGGGAGCTCTGACAATTCTTACACAGGCCTGCCACTGCAGCCTGAGTGAAATAACGTTCACGTTATTTCACAGCCATTTTTCACTGCACATAAGCAACTTAGAAGTCACCTATATGTCTAACCTTCACTTAGTGAAGGTTGGGTGCCAAGTTACTTAGTGTGTGGGCACCCTGGCACTAGCCAAGGTGCCCCCAGATTGTTCAGGGCAAATTCCCCGAACATTTTGAGTGCGGGGACACCATTACACATGTGCACTATACATAGGTCACTACCTATGTATAGCCTCACAATGGCAACTCCGAACATGGCCATGTAACATGTCTAAGATCATGGAATTGTCACCCCAATACCATCCTGGTATTGGGGGTGACAATTCCATAACCCCCCGGATTTCTAGCACAGAACCAGGGTACTGACAAACTGCCTTTGCAGGGTTTGCACTGCAGCTGCTGCTGCCAACCCCTCAGACAGGTTTCTGCCCCCCTGTGGTCTGGGCAGCCCAGTCCCAGGAAGGCAGAACAAAGGATTTCCTCAGAGAGAGGGTGTTACACCCTCTCCCTTTGGAAATAGGTGTGAAGGGCTGGGGAGGAGTAGCCTCCCCCAGCCTCTGGAAATGCTTTGATGGGCACAGATGCTGCCCATCTCTGCATAAGCCAGTCTACACCGGTTCAGGGATCCCCCAGCCCTGCTCTGGCGCGAAACTGGACAAAGGAAAGGGGAGTGACCACTCCCCTGACCTGCACCTCCCAGGGGAGGTGCCCAGAGCTCCTCCAGTGTGCTCCAGACCTCTGCCATCTTGGAAACAGAGGTGCTGCTGGCACACTGGACTGCTCTGAGTGGCCAGTGCCAGCAGGTGACGTCAGAGACCCCTTCTGATAGGCTCTTACCTGTGTTGCTAGCCTATCCTCCTTCCTAAGTAGCCAAACCTCCTTTTCTGGCTATTTAGGGTCTCTGCTTTGGGGAATTATTTAGATAACGAATGCAAGAGCTCATCAGAGTTCCTCTGCATCTCTCTCTTCACCTTCTGCCACGGAATCAACCGCTGACTGCTCAGGAAGCCTGCAAAACCACAACAAAGTAGCAAAGATGACTACTGCAACCTTGTATCGCTGATCCTGCCACCTTCCCAACTGTTTTCCTGGTGGTGAATGCTGTGGGGGTAGTCTGCCTCCTCTCTGCACTAGAAGCTCCGAAGAAATATCCCGTGGGACGACGGAATCCTCCCCCTGCAACCGCAGGCACCAAAAGAACTGCATCACCGGTCCTCTGGGTCCCCTCTCAGCATGACGAGCGTGGTCCCTGGAACTCAGCAACTCTGTCCAAGTGACTCCCACAGTCCAGTGACTCTTCAGTCCAAGTTTGGTGGAGGTAAGTCCTTGCCTCCCCACGCTAGACTGCATTGCTGGGTACCGCATGATTTGCAGCTTCTCTGGCTCCTGTGCACTCTTCCAGGATTTCCTTTGTGCACAGCTAAGCCTGGGACCCCGACACTCTAACCTGCAGTCCACAACCTCCTGAGTTGTCCTCCGGCGTCGTGGGATCTCCTTTTGTGACTTCGGGTGAGCTCTGGTTCACTCTTCTTCGTAGTGCCTGTTCTGGCACTTCTGCGGGTGCTGCCTGCTTCTCTGAGGGCTCCCTATCTTGCTGGGCGCCCCCTCTGTCTCCTCACGAAATTGGTGACATCCTGGTCCCTCCTGGGCCCCAGCAGCATCCAAAAACCCTAACCGCAACCCTTGCAGCTAGCAAGGCTTGTTTGCGGTCTTTCTACGTGGGAACACCTCTGCAAGCTTCTTCGCAACGTGGGACATCCATCCTCCAAAGGGAAAGTTCCTAGTCCTCTTCGTTCTTGCAGAATCCACAGTTTCTACCATCCAGTGAAAGCTTCTTTGCATCCTCAGCTGGCATTTCCTGGGCATCTGCCCGTTCTCGACTTGTCGCAACTATTTGACTTGGTCCACTTGTTCCACAGGTACTCTCGTCCGGAAATCCACCTTTTTTGCATTGCTGGTGTTGGTCTTCCTTGCAGAGTTCTCCTATCACGACTTCTGTGCTCTCTGGGGAATATAGGTGCACTTTACACCTACTTTTCAGGGTCTTGGGGTGGGCTATTTTTCTAACCCTCACTGTTTTCTTACAGTCCCAGCGACCCTCTACAAGCTCACATAGGTTTGGGGTCCACTCGTAGTTCGCATTCCACTTTTGGAGTATATGGTTTGTGTTGCCCCTATACCTATGTGCTCTCATTGCAATCTATTGTGACTGTACATTGCTTGCATTACTTCCTTTTGCAATTACTGCATATTTTTGGTATTGTGTACATATATCTTGTGTATATTTGCTATCCTCATACTGAGGGTACTCACTGAGATACTTTTGGCATATTGTCATAAAAATAAAGTACCTTTATTTTTAGTATATCTATGTATTGTGTTTTCTTATGATATTGTGCATATGACACCAATGGTACAGTAGGAGCTTTGCATGTCTCCTAATTCAGCCTAAGCTGCTCTCCATAGCTACCTTCTATCAGCCTAAGCTGCTAGAAACACCTCTTCTACACTAATAAGGGATAACTGGTCCTGGTACAGAGTGTAAGTACCCCTTGGTATATGAAACTTGCTCGCCGAAGTTGCACAAAGGAGTCCCACGTCGCCAGAGACCAACTTAGAAAGTCGTGCAATGCAGGTTAGAGTGCCGTGGACCCAGGCTTGGCTGTGCACAAAGGATTTCCGCCGGAAGTGCACAGGGGCCGGAGTAGCTGCAAAGTCGCGGTTCCCAGCAATGCAGCCCAGCGAGGTGAGGCAAGGACTTACCTCCACCAAACTTGGACTGAAGAGTCACTGGACTGTGGGGGTCACTTGGACAGAGTCGCTGGATTCGAGGGACCTCGCTCGTCGTGCTGAGAGGAGACCCAAGGGACCGGTAATGCAGCTTTTTGGTGCCTGCGGTTGCAGGGGGAAGATTCCGTCGACCCACGGGAGATTTCTTCGGAGCTTCTGGTGCAGAGAGGAGGCAGGCTACCCCCACAAGCAGGAAAACAGTCGAGAAGGCGGCAGGATCAGCGTTACAGAGTTGCAGTAGTCGTCTTTGCTACTATGTTGCAGGTTTGCAGGCTTCCAGCGCGGTCAGCGGTCGATTCCTTATCAGAAGGTGAAGAGGGAGATGCAGAGGAACTCGGATGAGCTCTTGCATTCGTTATCTGAAGTTTCCCCAGAGACAGAGACCCTAAATAGCCAGAAAAGAGGGTTTGGCTACCTAGGAGAGAGGATAGGCTACTAACACCTGAAGGAGCCTATCAGCAGGAGTCTCTGACGTCACCTGGTGGCACTGGCCACTCAGAGCAGTCCAGTTTGCCAGCAGCACCTCTGTTTCCAAGATGGCAGAGGTCTGGAGCACACTGGAGGAGCTCTGGACACCTCCCAGGGGAGGTGCAGGTCAGGGGAGTGGTCACTCCCCTTTCCTTTGTCCAGTTTCGCGCCAGAGCAGGGGCTAAGGGGTCCCTGAGCCGGTGTAGACTGGCTTATGCAGAATTGGGCACATCTGTGCCCAAGAAAGCATTTCCAGAGGCTGGGGGAGGCTACTCCTCCCCTGCCTTCACACCATTTTCCAAAGGGAGAGGGTGTCACACCCTCTCTCAGAGGAAGTTCTTTGTTCTGCCATCCTGGGCCAGGCCTGGCTGGACCCCAGGAGGGCAGATGCCTGTCTGAGGGGTTGGCAGCAGCAGCAGCTGCAGTGAAACCCCAGGAAGGGCAGTTTGGCAGTACCAGGGTCTGTGCTACAGACCACTGGGATCATGGGATTGTGCCAACTATGGCAAGATGGCATAGAGGGGGCAATTCCATGATCATAGACATGTTACATGGCCATATTCGGAGTTACCATTGTGAAGCTACATATAGGTAGTGACCTATATGTAGTGCACGCGTGTAATGGTGTCCCCGCACTCACAAAGTTCAGGGAATTGGCTCTGAACAATGTGGGGGCACCTTGGCTAGTGCCAGGGTGCCCTCACACTAAGTAACTTTGCACCTAACCTTTACCAGGTAAAGGTTAGACATATAGGTGACTTATAAGTTACTTAAGTGCAGTGTAAAATGGCTGTGAAATAACGTGGACGTTATTTCACTCAGGCTGCAGTGGCAGGCCTGTGTAAGGATTGTCAGAGCTCCCTATGGGTGGCAAAAGAAATGCTGCAGCCCATAGGGATCTCCTGGAACCCCAATACCGTGGGTACCTCAGTACCATATACTAGGGAATTATAAGGGTGTTCCAGTAAGCCAATGTAAATTGGTAAAAATGGTCACTAGCCTGTTAGTGACAATTTGGAAAGAAATGAGAGAGCATAACCACTGAGGTTCTGATTAGCAGAGCCTCAGTGAGACAGTTAGTCACTACACAGGTAACACATTCAGGCACACTTATGAGCACTGGGCCTTGGGTTACCAGGGTCCCAGTGACACATACAACTAAAACAACATATATACAGTGAAAAATGGGGGTAACATGCCAGGCAAGATGGTACTTTCCTACACAACCCCCCCCAAACGAAGGACAATAAGACTAGCCATGACCTGATGAGTCTTCATTGTCTAAGTGTAAATATCTGGAGAGTCCATCTGCATTGGAGTTGCTACTCCCAGGTCTATGTTCCACTGTATAGTACATTCCCTGTAGGGATATGGACCAGCTCAACAATTTAGGATTTTCACCTTTCATTTGTTTTAGCCAAAGTAGAGGTTTGTGGTCTGTCTGAACAATGAAGTGAGTGCCAAACAGGTATGGCCTCAACTTCTTCAGAGCCCAGACCACAGCAAAGGCCTCCCTCTCAATGGCAGACCAACGCTTTTCTCTAGGGGTCAACCTTCTACTAATAAAAGCAACAGGTTGATCCTGGCCCTCAGAATTAAGTTGTGATAGGACTGCCCCTACTCCTAATTCAGATGCATCAGTTTGGACATAGAATTTTTTAGAGTAACAAGGGCTTTTCAGGACAGGTGCAGAGCACATGGCCTGCTTCAGCTCCTCAAAAGCTTTCTGACAGTTTGCTGTCCATAATTCCTTTTTAGGCATTTTCTTGGATGTGAGGTCATTAAGAGGGGCTGCAATGGAGCCATAGTTCTTAATGAACCTCCTGTAATACCCAGTGAGGCCTAGGAAGGCTCTCACCTGAGTCTGAGTGGTAGGGGGAACCCAATCAATAATTGTTTGGATTTTCCCCTGAAGTGGTGCAATCTGTTCCCCACCAACAAGGTGTCCCAGATAGACCACCTTACCCTGCCCTATCTGGCACTTTGAAGCCTTGATAGTGAGGCCTGCCTTTTGCAGGGCCTCCAAAACTTTCCATAGGTGGACCAGGTGATCATCCCAGCTGGAGCTAAAGACAGCTATATCGTCCAAATATGCTGCACTGAAAGCTTCCAGCCCTTGCAGGACTGTGTTCACCAACCTCTGAAAAGTGGCAGGTGCATTTTTCAAACCAAAAGGCATTACAGTAAACTGGTAATGTCCTCCAATGGTAGAAAATGCAGTCTTAGGTTTAGCATCTTCTGATAATTTGATCTGCCAATACCCTGCAGTCAAATCAAAAGTGCTTAGATACTTGGCAGATGCCAGTGTATCTATAAGCTCATCTGCCCTGGGTATAGGGTGAGCATCAGTTTTGGTTACCAAGTTGAGACCTCTATAGTCTACACAAAACCGCATTTCCTTCTTTCCATCTTTAGAATTGGGTTTTGGTACCAGTACCACAGGAGAAGCCCATGGACTGTCAGAGTGCTCAACCACTCCTAGTTCCAACATTTTCTGAACTTCTTGCTTTATGCAGTCCCTGACATGGTCAGGCTGCCTATAGATCTTACTTTTGACAGGTAAACTGTCTCCAGTATCTATAGTGTGCTCACACCAAGAAGTGGTGCCTGGCACAGTAGAGAAGAGTTCTGAAAATTGTCCTAGGAGATTTATGCAATGGTCTTTCTGCTCAGCAGTAAGACAATCTGCCAAAACTACACCTTCTCAAGAGCATCTTGTTCTGTGGAAGAGAAGAGATCAGTTAGAGGATCACTGTCTTCTTCCTGTCCCTCATCAGTTGCCATGAGCAGGGTGAGATCAGCCCTGTCATAGTAGGGTTTCAGGCGGTTGACATGGAGCACCCTAAGGGGACTCCTGGCAGTGCCTAAGTCAACCAAGTAGGTGACTTCACCCTTCTTTTCAACAATTGTGTGGGGTCCACTCCATTTATCTTGGAGTGCTCTTGGGGCCACAGGCTCCAAGACCCACACTTTCTGCCCTGGTTGGTACTGAACCAAAACAGCCTTCTGATCATGCCATTGCTTCTGGAGCTCTTGGCTGGCCTGAAGGTTTTTACTGGCCTTTTTCATGTACTCAGCCATCCTTGATCTGAGGCAAAGTACATAATCCACAATATCCTGCTTAGGAGCTTTTAAAGGTTGTTCCCAACCCTCCTTTACAAGTGTGAGTGGACCCCTAACAGGGTGTCCAAAAAGAAGTTCAAAGGGGCTGAAGCCCACTCCTTTCTGGGGTACCTCCCTGTAGGCAAAAAGGAGGCATGGTAGAAGGATATCCCATCTCTTGCGGAGTTTTTCAGGGAGACCCATAATCATGCCTTTGAGAGTTTTATTAAATCTCTCCACCAGTCCATTTGTTTGTGGATGATAGGGTGTTGTGAACTTGTACGTTACACCACACTCCTTCCACATGGCCTTTAAGTATGCAGACATGAAATTGCTTCCTCTGTCTGATACTACTTCCTTTGGGAAGCCCACCCTGGAAAATATTCCCAGGAGGGCCTTTGCCACTGCAGGAGCTGTAGTGGTCCTTAAAGGAATTGCTTCAGGATATCTTGTGGCATGGTCCAATACCACCAAGATAAACCTATTGCCTGAAGCAGTAGGAGGGTCAAGGGGGCCAACTATGTCAACCCCTACCCTTTCAAAGGGAACCCCAACCACAGGCAGTGGGATAAGGGGTGCCTTTGGGGTGCCACCTGTCTTGCCACTGGCTTGACAGGTTTCACAGGACTTACAAAATTCCTTTGTGTCCTCAGACATCCTAGGCCAATAAAACAGGGGAACAAGCCTGTCCCAAGTTTTCATTTGTCCTAGGTGCCCAGCTAAGGGAATGTCATGTGCCAGTGTTAGGAGGAACTTTCTGTACTCCTGAGGAATCACTAATCTCCTGGCAGCTCCAGGTTTAGGATCCCTATGCTCTGTGTACAAGAGGTTGTCCTCCCAGTAAACTCTGTGAGAGTCACTGACATCCCCATTAGCCTGTTTGACAGCTTGCTGTCTGAGACCCTCTAATGTGGGACAGGTTTGCTGTGCCACACTCAGCTCCTCTCTGGCAGGCCCCCCTTCACCCAAAAGCTCAGCAGTGTCTGCTTCCAGCTCCTCTGGTGTAGGTTCTGCACAGGGAGGGAATTCTTCTTCCTCAGAAGTTGAATCCACTGTAGAGGGAGGGATAGTAGGAAGTGGTTTGCTTCTACTAGCCCTAGCTTTAGGGAGCACTTGGTCCATTGTTCCAGGATCCAAGCTTCCCTGTCCTTTTTGCTTTTTGGCCTGAGCCCTTGTCAAAGCAAAAATATGCCCTGGAATGCCCAGCATTGCTGCATGGGCCTCCAACTCCACATCTGACCAAGCTGATGTCTCCAAATCATTCCCTAATAGACAGTCTACCGGTAAATCTGAAGCTACCACAACTTTCTTTGGACCAGTTACCCCCCCCAGTTGAGATTTACAACAGCCATGGGGTGGCTTTGTGTTATGTTGTGAGCATCGGTTACTTGGTACTGGTGTCCAAGTATGTGTTGTTCAGGGTGCACCAGTTTCTCAATCACCATTGTGACACTGGCACCTGTGTCCTTTAGGCCTGGACCTCAACACCATTTATTAGGGTTAGTTGCTTGTACTTCTCCAAGTTATGGGGGCAAGCAACCAAAGTGGCTAAATCAATAAGCCCTTCAGAGACTAAAGTAGCCTCTGTGGTCTCCCTAATCAGACCAACCCCAACTAAATTACCAAAAGTGAGCCCAGCTACTCCCTTGGATTGGCTATTAGTAGGTTTGCTCCCACCACCACTGCTATTAGTAGGGACACTAAGTGTAGCAGTAGGGGTTGTAGTGGTAGGAGCTGTGGTGCCTTTCTTTGGACAACTGGGATCTGTTGTCCAATGGCCTTTTATTTTACATAAATAGCACCATGGTTTCTTTTCCTTGTTCTGATTAAAGGAGGATTTGGACCCACCACCCCCACCAGAGTGTTTTTGTGGGCCTGATGAAGACTCATTTTTAGATTTGGCCCCACCCTTGTCAGAAGACTTACCATCCTTCTTTTTGTTGCCATCTTTGTCACCCCCTGTATGAACTTTTCTGTTCACTCTTGTTCTGACCCATTTGTCTGCCTTCTTTCCCAATTCTTGGGGAGAGGTCAGATCAGAGTCCACCAAGTACTGGTGCAACAAATCAGACACACAATTATTAAGAATATGCTCTCTCAGGATCAAGTTATACAGGCTGTCATAATCAGTAACTTTACTGCCATGTAACCACCCCTCCAAGGCCTTCACTGAATGGTCAATAAAATCAACCCAGTCTTGTGAAGACTCCTTTTTGGTCTCTCTGAACTTTATCCTGTACTGTTCAGTGGTTAAGCCATAACCATCCAGGAGTGCATTCTTAAGAACTTGGAAATTATTAGCATCATTTTCTTTCACAGTAAGGAACCTATCCCTACCTTTTCCACTAAATGATAGCCATAGGATAGCAGCCCACTGCCTTTGAGGGACATCCTGTACAACACAGGCCCTCTCAAGTGCAGCAAACCACTTGTTAATGTCATCCCCCTCCTTATAAGGGGGAACTATCTTGTGCAGATTCCTGGAATCATGCTCTTTTGCAGGATGACTATGGGGAATACTGCTGCTGCCACCATGGGTATCTAAACCCAACTTCTGTCTTTCCTTCTCTAATTCAAAAGACTGTCTATCCAAATCCAGCTGTTGCTTTTTAAGCTTCAGTCTGGTTTGTTCCACCCTCAACTTATTGAGTTCCCTCTCTAACATTCTGTCATCAGGGTTGGTGGGAGGGACATTTCTAGAAACAGAGCTATGATGGGAATGAACAGAAGGAGACCTGTCCTTTACAGAAGCCAACTTAACAGCTTGGTTTACAGAAACATTACTACCAGTATGGTGAGAATAAATGCTTTTGCTATGATGTGAGACAACACTATTTATTTGGTGTGGCTCATCATCATTACCATCTATGCTAGATTGTCTAGTAATGGGCAGGCTAGGAAGTTTCTTTCCTGAATCTTTTCCTGGGGGAGTCCCTGAATCAGATTGGGAACTATTAGGTACTTTTTCAACAGATGGGGCACCTATGGCCTTATCCTGTTCTCTAAGCATGTTAAGTAACAGTTCCAAGGAAGGATTCTTCCCTACACTCAAACCTCTCTCTATACAGAGACTCCTTGCTCTTTTCCAGCTAAGGTTGTCATATGCAAGTTTGGACAGATCAACACTTTGGCCTGTGCTAGACATTTTTTAGAGAGAGTTAAAGTGATAGAAAGATAGAAAAAAGTTTTCAGAACTTTTTGGAAAGACAGAAAAACTTTTTAAACTTTTAAGAACTTTTTTGAAAGTTTAGGAGTACTTTTCAGCACTTAGAAAAGAGTGAAAAGAGGAAATGCAAAACTTTTTGGCTATGTGTATATACACTGACCTTGTTTTGTATATTTTTCTCTTATGAAAAGTACAATGACAAGAGTGGTAAGTAGTCTCAAGCACTTATCCCACCACTGCACAACCAATGTAGGAGGCTGGACTGGCTTGTAGTGAGTACCAAGGGGTACTTGCACCTTGCACCAGGCCCAGTTATCCCTTATTAGTGTATAGGGTGTCAAGCAGCTTAGGCTGATAGATAATGGTAGCTTAGCAGAGCAGCTTAGGCTGAACTAGGAGACGTGTGAAGCTACTACAGTACCACTTAGTGTCATATGCACAATATCATAAGAAAACACAATACACAGTTATACTAAAAATAAAGGTACTTTATTTTTATGACAATATGCCAAAGTATCTTAGAGTGTACCCTCAGTGAGAGGATAGGAAATATACACAAGATATATATACACAATAGCAAAAATATGCAGTATAGTCTTAGAAAACAGTGCAAACAATGTATAGTTACAGTAGGATGCAATGGGGAAACATAGGGATAGGGGCAACACAAACCATATACTCCAAAAGTGGAATGCGAACCACGAATGGACCCCAAACCTATGTGACCTTGTAGAGAGTCGCTGGGACTATTAGAAAATAGTGAGAGTTAGAAAAATAACCCTCCCCAAGACCCTGAAAAGTGAGTGCAAAGTGCACTAAAGTTCCCCTAAGGACAAAATAGTCGTGTTAGAGGAATAATGCAGGAAAGACACAAACCAGCAATGCAACAACTGTGGATTTCCAATCTAGGGTACCTGTGGAACAAGGGGACCAAGTCCAAAAGTCACAAGCAAGTCGGAGATGGGCAGATGCCCAGGAAATGCCAGCTGCGGGTGAAAAGAAGCTTCGACTGGACAGAAGAAGCTGAGGTTTCTGCAGGAACGAAAAGGGCTAGAGACTTCCCCTTTGGTGGACAAATCCCTCTCGCCTTGGAGAGTCGTTCAGAAGTGGTTTCCCGCCGGAAGGACGCCAACAAGCCTTGCTAGTCGCAAATCGTGCGTTTGGCATTTTTGGATGCTGCCGGGGCCCAGGAGGGACCAGGAGGTCGCAAATTGGACGTGAAGAGAGAGGGGACGTCGAGAAAGACAAAGAGCCCTCACTGAAGCAGGTAGCACCCGGAGAAGTGCCAGAACCAGACACTAAGAGTATGCGTGAAACAGTGCTCGCCGAAGTTGCACAAAGGAGTCCCACGTCGCCGGAGACCAACTTAGAAAGTCGTGCAATGCAGGTTAGAGTGCCGTGGACCCAGGCTTGGCTGTGCACAAAGGATTTCCGCCGGAAGTGCACAGGGGCCGGAGTAGCTGCAAAGTCACAGTTCCCAGCAATGCAGTCCAGCGAGGTGAGGCAAGGACTTACCTCCACCAAACTTGGGCTGAAGAGTCACTGGACTGTGTGGGTCACTTGGACAGAGTCGCTGGATTCGAGGGACCTCGCTCGTCGTGCTGAGAGGAGACCCAAGGGACTGGTAATGCAGCTTTTTGGTGCCTGCGGTTGCAGGGGGAAGATTCCGTCGACCCACGGGAGATTTCTTCGGAGCTTCTGGTGCAGAGAGGAGGCAGGCTACCCCCACAGCATGCACAAGCAGGAAAACAGTCGAGAAGGCGGCAGGATCAGCGTTACAGAGTTGCAGTAGTCGTCTTTGCTACTATGTTGCAGGTTTGCAGGCTTCCAGCGCGGTCAGCAGTCGTTTCCTTATCAGAAGGTGAAGAGAGAGATGCAGAGGAACTCGGATGAGCTCTTGCATTCGTTATCTAAAGTTTCCCCAGAGACAGAGACCCTAATTAGCCAGAAAAGAGGGTTTGGCTACCTAGGAGAGAGGATAGGCTAGCAACACCTGAAGGAGCCTATCACAAGGAGTCTCTGACGTCACCTGGTGGCACTGGCCACTCAGAGCAGTCCAGTGTGCCAGCAGCACCTCTGTTTCCAAGATGGCAGAGGTCTGGAGCACACTGGAGGAGCTCTGGACACCTCCCAGGGGAGGTGCAGGTCAGGGGAGTGGTCACTCCCCTTTCCTTTGTCCAGTTTCGCGCCAGAGCAGGGGCTAAGGGGTCCCTGAACCGGTGTAGACTGGCTTATGCAGAATTGAGCACATCTGTGCCCAAGAAAGCATTTCCAGAGGCTGGGGGAGGCTACTCCTCCCCTGCCTTCACACCATTTTCCAAAGGGAGAGGGTGTCACACCCTCTCTCAGAGGAAGTTCTTTGTTCTGCCATCCTGGGCCAGGCCTGGCTGGACCCCAGGAGGGCAGATGCCTGTCTGAGGGGTTGGCAGCAGCAGCAGCTGCAGTGAAACCCCAGGAAGGGCAGTTTGGCAGTACCAGGGTCTGTGCTACAGACCACTGGGATCATGGGATTGTGCCAACTATGCCAGGATGGCATAGAGGGGGCAATTCCATGATCATAGACATGTTACATGGCCATATTCGGAGTTACCATTGTGAAGCTACATATAGGTAGTGACCTATATGTAGTGCACGCGTGTAATGGTGTCCCCGCACTCACAAAGTTCAGGGAATTGGCTCTGAACAATGTGGGGGCACCTTGGCTAGTGCCAGGGTGCCCTCACACTAAGTAACTTTGCACCTAACCTTTACCAGGTAAAGGTTAGACATATAGGTGACTTATAAGTTACTTAAGTGCAGTGTAAAATGGCTGTGAAATAACATGGACGTTATTTCACTCAGGCTGCAGTGGCAGGCCTGTGTAAGAATTGTTAGAGCTCCCTATGGGTGGCAAAAGAAATGCTGCAGCCCATAGGGATCTCCTGGAACCCCAATACCCTGGGTACCTCAGTACCATATACTAGGGAATTATAAGGGTGTTCCAGTAAGCCAATGTAAATTGGTAAAAATGGTCACTAGCCTGTCAGTGACAATTTGGAAAGAAATCAGATAGCATAACCACTGAGGTTCTGGTTAGCAGAGCCTCAGTGAGACAGTTAGTCACTACACAGGTAACACATTCAGGCACACTTATGAGCACTGGGGCCCTGGGTTACCAGGGTCCCAGTGACACATACAACTAAAACAACATATATACAGTGAAAAATGGGGGTAACATGCCAGGCAAGATGGTACTTTCCTACACAACCCCCCCCCAAACGAAGGACAATAAGACTAGCCATGACCTGATGAGTCTTCATTGTCTAAGTGGAAATATCTGGAGAGTCCATCTGCATTGGAGTGGCTACTCCCAGGTCTATGTTCCACTGCATAGTCCATTCCCTGTAGGGATATGGACCACCTCAACAATTTAGGATTTTCACCTTTCATTTGTTTTAGCCAAAGTAGAGGTTTGTGGTCTGTCTGAACAATGAAGTGAGTGCCAAACAGGTATGGCCTCAACTTCTTCAGAGCCCAGACCACAGCAAAGGCCTCCCTCTCAATGGCAGACCAACGCTTTTCTCTAGGGGTCAACCTCCTACTAATAAAAGCAACAGGTTGATCCTGGCCCTCAGAATTAAGTTGTGATAGGACTGCCCCTACTCCTAATTCAGATGCATCAGTTTGGACATAGAATTTTTTAGAGTAACAAGGGCTTTTCAGGACAGGTGCAGAGCACATGGCCTGCTTCAGCTCCTCAAAAGCTTTCTGACAGCTTGCTGTCCATAATACCTTTTTAAGCATTTTCTTGGATGTGAGGTCATTAAGAGGGGCTGCAATGGAGCCATAGTTCTTAATGAACCTCCTGTAATACCCAGTGAGGCCTAGGAAGGCTCTCACCTGAGTCTGAGTGGTAGGGGGAACCCAATCAATAATTGTTTGGATTTTCCCCTGAAGTGGTGCAATCTGTTCCCCACCAACAAGGTGTCCCAGATAAACCACCTTACCCTGCCCTATCTGGCACTTTGAAGCCTTGATAGTGAGGCCTGCCTTTTGCAGGGCCTCCAAAACTTTCCATAGGTGGACCAGGTGATCATCCCAGCTGGAGCTAAAGACAGCTATATCGTCCAAATATGCTGCACTGAAAGCTTCCAGCCCTTGCAGGACTGTGTTCACCAACCTCTGAAAAGTGGCAGGTGCATTTTTCAAACCAAAAGGCATTACAGTAAACTGGTAATGTCCTCCAATGGTAGAAAATGCAGTCTTAGGTTTAGCATCTTCTGACAATTTGATCTGCCAATACCCTGCAGTCAAATCAAAAGTGCTTAGATACTTGGCAGATGCCAGTGTATCTATGAGCTCATCTGCCCTGGGTATAGGGTGAGCATCAGTTTTGGTTACCAAGTTGAGACCTCTATAGTCTACACAAAACCGCATTTCTTTCTTTCCATCTTTAGAATTGGGTTTTGGTACCAGTACCACAGGAGAAGCCCATGGACTGTCAGAGTGCTCAACCACTCCTAGTTCCAACATTTTCTGAACTTCTTGCTTTATGCAGTCCCTGACATGGTCAGGCTGCCTATAGATCTTACTTTTGACAGGTAAACTGTCTCCAGTATCTATAGTGTGCTCACACCAAGAAGTGGTGCCTGGCACAGTAGAGAAGAGTTCTGAAAATTGTCCTAGGAGATTTATGCAATTGTCTTTCTGCTCAGCAGTAAGACAATCAGCCAAAACCACACCTTCCACAAGAGCATCTTGATCTGTGGAAGAGAAGAGATCAGGTAGAGGATCACTGTCTTCTTCCTGTCCCTCATCTGTTGCCATGAGCAGGGTGAGATCAGCCCTGTCATAGTAGGGTTTCAGGCGGTTGACATGGAGCACCCTAAGGGGACTCCTGGCAGTGCCTAAGTCAACCAAGTAGGTGACTTCACCCTTCTTTTCAACAATTGTGTGGGGTCCACTCCATTTATCATGGAGTGCTCTTGGGGCCACAGGCTCCAAGACCCACACTTTCTGCCCTGGTTGGTACTGAACCAAAACAGCCTTCTGATCATGCCATTGCTTCTGGAGCTCTTGGCTGGCCTGAAGGTTTTTACTGGCCTTTTTCATGTACTCAGCCATCCTTGATCTGAGGCCAAGTACATAATCCACAATATCCTGCTTAGGAGCTTTTAAAGGTTGTTCCCAACCCTCGTTTACAAGTGTGAGTGGACCCCTAACAGGGTGTCCAAAAAGAAGTTCAAAGGGGCTGAAGCCCACTCCTTTCTGGGGTACCTCCCTGTAGGCAAAACGGAGGCATTTTAGAAGGATATCCCATCTCCTGCGGATTTTTTCATTGAGACCCATAATCATGCCTTTGAGAGTTTTATTAAATCTCTCCACCAGTCCATTTGTTTGTGGATGATAGGGTGTTGTGAACTTGTACGTTACACCACACTCCTTCCACGTGGCCTTTAAGTATGCAGACATGAAATTGCTTCCTCTGTCTGATACTACTTCCTTTGGGAAGCCCACCCTGGAAAATATTCCCAGGAGGGCCTTTGCCACTGCAGGAGCTGTAGTGGTCCTTAAAGGAATTGCTTCAGGGTATCTTGTGGCATGGTCCACTACCACCAAGATAAACCTATTGCCTGAAGCAGTAGGAGGGTCAAGGGGGCCAACTATGTCAACCCCTACCCTTTCAAAGGGAACCCCAACCACAGGCAGTGGGATAAGGGGTGCCTTTGGGGTGCCACCTGTCTTGCCACTGGCTTGACAGGTTTCACAGGACTTACAAAATTCCTTTGTGTCCTCAGACATCCTAGGCCAATGAAACAGGGGAACAAGCCTGTCCCAAGTTTTCATTTGTCCTAGGTGCCCAGCTAAGGGAATGTCATGTGCCAGTGTTAGGAGGAACTTTCTGTACTCCTGAGGAATCACTAATCTCCTGGCAGCTCCAGGTTTAGGATCCCTATGCTCAGTGTACAAGAGGTTGTCCTCCCAGTAAACTCTGTGAGAGTCACTGACATCCCCATTAGCCTGTTTGACAGCTTGCTGTCTGAGACCCTCTAATGTGGGACAGGTTTGCTGTGCCACACTCAGCTCCTCTCTGGCAGGCCCCCCTTCACCCAAAAGCTCAGCAGTGTCTGCTTCCAGCTCCTCTGGTGTAGGTTCTGCACAGGGGGGGAATTCTTCTTCCTCAGAAGTTGAATCCACTGTAGAGGGAGGGATAGTAGGAAGTGGTTTGCTTCTACTAGCCCTAGCTTTAGGGAGCACTTGGTCCATTGTTCCAGGATCCAAGCTTCCCTGTCCTTTTTGCTTTTTGGCCTGAGCCCTTGTCAAAGCAAAAATATGCCCTGGAATGCCCAGCATTGCTGCATGGGCCTCCAACTCCACATCTGACCAAGCTGATGTCTCCAAATCATTCCCTAATAGACAGTCTACAGGTAAATCTGAAGCTACCACAACTTTCTTTGGACCAGTTACCCCCCCCCCAGTTGAGATTTACAACAGCCATGGGGTGGCTTTGTGTTATGTTGTGAGCATCGGTTACTTGGTACTGGTGTCCAAGTATGTGTTGTTCAGGGTGCACCAGTTTTTCAATCACCATTGTGACACTGGCACCTGTGTCCCTGTAGGCCTGGACCTCAACACCATTTATTAGGGTTAGTTGCTTGTACTTCTCCAAGTTATGGGGGCAAGCAACCAAAGTGGCTAAATCAATAGCCCCTTCAGAGACTAAAGTAGCCTCTGTGGTCTCCCTAATCAGACCAACCCCAACTAAATTACCAAAAGTGAGCCCAGCTACTCCCTTGGATTGGCTATTAGTAGGTTTGCTCCCACCACCACTGCTATTAGTAGGGACACTAGGTGTAGCAGTAGGGGTTGTAGTGGTAGGAGCTGTGGTGCCTTTCTTTGGACAACTGGGATCTGTTGTCCAATGGCCTTTTATTTTACATAAATAGCACCATGGTTTCTTTTCCTTGTTCTGATTAAAGGAGGATTTGGACCCACCACCCCCACCAGAGTGTTTATGTGGGCCTGATGAAGACTCATTTTTAGATTTGTCCCCACCCTTGTCAGAAGACTTACCATCCTTCTTTTTGTTGCCATCTTTGTCACCCCCTGTATGAACTTTTCTGTTCACTCTTGTTCTGACCCATTTGTCTGCCTTCTTTCCCAATTCTTGGGGAGAGGTCAGATCAGAGTCCACCAAGTGCTGGTGCAACAAATCAGACACACAATTATTAAGAATATGCTCTCTCAGGATCAAGTTATACAGGCTGTCATAATCAGTAACTTTACTGCCATGTAACCACCCCTCCAAGGCCTTCACTGAATGGTCAATAAAATCAACCCAGTCTTGTGAAGACTCCTTTTTGGTCTCTCTGAACTTTATCCTGTACTGTTCAGTGGTTAAGCCATAACCATCCAGGAGTGCATTCTTAAGAACTTGGAAATTATTAGCATCATTTTCTTTCACAGTAAGGAGCCTATCCCTACCTTTTCCACTAAATGATAGCCATAGGATAGCAGCCCACTGCCTTTGAGGGACATCCTGTACAACACAGGCCCTCTCAAGTGCAGCAAACCACTTGTTAATGTCATCCCCCTCCTTATAAGGGGGAACTATCTTGTGCAGATTCCTGGAATCATGCTCTTTTGCAGGATGACTATGGGGAATACTGCTGCTGCCACCATGGGTATCTAAACCCAACTTCTGTCTTTCCTTCTCTAATTCAAAAGACTGTCTATCCAAATCCAGCTGTTGCTTTTTAAGCTTCAGTCTGGTTTGTTCCACCCTCAACTTATTGAGTTCCCTCTCTAACATTCTGTCATCAGGGTTGGTGGGAGGGACATTTCTAGAAACAGAGCTATGATGGGAATGAACAGAAGGAGACCTGTCCCTTACAGAAGCCAACTTAACAGCTTGGTTTACAGAAACATTACTACCAGTATGGTGAGAATAAATGCTTTTGCTATGATGTGAGACAACACTATTTATTTGGTGTGGCTCATCATCATTACCATCTATGCTAGATTGTCTAGTAATGGGCAGGCTAGGAAGTTTCTTTCCTGAATCTTTTCCTGGGGGAGTCCCTGAATCAGATTGGGAACTATTAGGTACTTTTTCAACAGATGGGGCACCTATGGCCTTATCCTGTTCTCTAAGCATGTTAAGTAACAGTTCCAAGGAAGGATTCTTCCCTACACTCAAACCTCTCTCTATACAGAGACTCCTTGCTCTTTTCCAGCTAAGGTTGTCATATGCAAGTTTGGACAGATCAACACTTTGGCCTGTGCCAGACATTTTTTAAGAGAGTGTTAAAGTGATAGAAAGATAGAAAAAAGTTTTCAGAACTTTTTGGAAAGACAGAAAAACTTTTTAAACTTTTAAGAACTTTTTTGAAAGTTTAGGAGTACTTTTCAGCACTTAGAAAAGAGTGAAAAGAGGAAATGCAAAACTTTTTGGCTATGTGTATATACACTGACCTTGTTTTGTATATTTTTCTCTTATGAAAAGTACAATGACAAGAGTGGTAAGTAGTCTCAAGCACTTATCCCACCACTGCACAACCAATGTAGGAGGCTGGACTGGCTTGTAGTGAGTACCAAGGGGTACTTGCACCTTGCACCAGGCCCAGTTATCCCTTATTAGTGTATAGGGTGTCTAGCAGCTTAGGCTGATAGATAATGGTAGCTTAGCAGAGCAGCTTAGGCTGAACTAGGAGACGTGTGAAGCTACTACAGTACCACTTAGTGTCATATGCACAATATCATAAGAAAACACAATACACAGTTATACTAAAAATAAAGGTACTTTATTTTTATGACAATATGCCAAAGTATCTTAGAGTGTACCCTCAGTGAGAGGATAGGAAATATACACAAGATATATATACACAATAGCAAAAATATGCAGTATAGTCTTAGAAAACAGTGCAAACAATGTATAGTTACAATAGGATGCAATGGGGAAACATAGGGATAGGGGCAACACAAACCATATACTCCAAAAGTGGAATGCGAACCACGAATGGACCCCAAACCTATGTGACCTTGTAGAGGGTCGCTGGGACTATTAGAAAATAGTGAGAGTTAGAAAAATAACCCTCCCCAAGACCCTGAAAAGTGAGTGCAAAGTGCACTAAAGTTCCCCTAAGGACAAAATAGTCGTGTTAGAGGAATAATGCAGGAAAGACACAAACCAGCAATGCAACAACTGTGGATTTCCAATCTAGGGTACCTGTGGAACAAGGGGACCAAGTCCAAAAGTCACAAGCAAGTCGGAGATGGGCAGATGCCCAGGAAATGCCAGCTGCGGGTGCAAAGAAGCTTCGACTGGACAGAAGAAGCTGAGGTTTCTGCAGGAACGAAAAGGGCTAGAGACTTTCCCTTTGGGGGACGGATACCTCTTGCCTTGAAGAGTCGTGCAGAAGTGTTTTCCCGCCGGAAGGACGCCAACAAGCCTTGCTAGTCGCAAATCGTGCGTTTGGCGTTTTTGGACGCTGCCGGGGCTCAGGAGGGACCAGGAGGTCGCAAATTGGACCTGAAGAGAGAAGAGACGTCGAGCAAGACAAAGAGCCCTCACTGAAGCAGGTAGCACCCAGAGAAGTGCCAGAACCAGGCACTACGAGGATGCGTGAAACGGTGCTTGCCGAAGTTGCACAAAGGAGTCCCACGTCGCCGGAGACCAACTTAGAAAGTCGTGCAATGCAGGTTAGAGTGCCGTGGACCCAGGCTTGGCTGTGCACAAAGGATTTCCGCCGGAAGTGCACAGGGGCCGGAGTAGCTGCAAAGTCACGGTTCCCAGCAATGCAGCCCAGCGAGGTGAGGCAAGGACTTACCTCCACCAAACTTGGGCTGAAGAGTCACTGGACTGTGGAGGTCACTTGGACAGAGTCGCTGGATTCGAGGGACCTTGCTCGTCGTGCTGAGAGGAGACCCAAGGGACCGGTAATGCAGCTTTTTGGTGCCTGCGGTTGCAGGGGGAAGATTCCGTCGACCCACGGGAGATTTCTTCGGAGCTTCTGGTGCAGAGAGGAGGCAGGCT
This sequence comes from Pleurodeles waltl, assembly GCF_031143425.1. NCBI lineage: Eukaryota > Metazoa > Chordata > Amphibia > Caudata > Salamandridae > Pleurodeles > Pleurodeles waltl. The sequence continues at coordinate 235,048 of NW_027150248.1, forward strand.
ACCCCCACAGCATGCACAAGCAGGAAAACAGTCGAGAAGGCGGCAGGATCAGCGTTACAGAGTTGCAGTAGTCGTCTTTGCTACTATGTTGCAGGTTTGCAGGCTTCCAGCGCGGTCAGCAGTCGTTTCCTTATCAGAAGGTGAAGAGAGAGATGCAGAGGAACTCGGATGAGCTCTTGCATTCGTTATCTAAAGTTTCCCCAGAGACAGAGACCCTAAATAGCCAGAAAAGAGGGTTTGGCTACCTAGGAGAGAGGATAGGCTAGCAACACCTGAAGGAGCCTATCACAAGGAGTCTCTGACGTCACCTGGTGGCACTGGCCACTCAGAGCAGACCAGTGTGCCAGCAGCACCTCTGTTTCCAAGATGGCAGAGGTCTGGAGCACACTGGAGGAGCTCTGGACACCTCCCAGGGGAGGTGCAGGTCAGGGGAGTGGTCACTCCCCTTTCCTTTGTCCAGTTTCGCGCCAGAACAGGGGCTAAGGGGTCCCTGAACCGGTGTAGACTGGCTTATGCAGAATTGGGCACATCTGTGCCCAAGAAAGCATTTCCAGAGGCTGGGGGAGGCTACTCCTCCCCTGCCTTCACACCATTTTCCAAAGGGAGAGGGTGTCACACCCTCTCTCAGAGGAAGTTCTTTGTTCTGCCATCCTGGGCCAGGCCTGGCTGGACCCCAGGAGGGCAGATGCCTGTCTGAGGGGTTGGCAGCAGCAGCAGCTGCAGTGAAACCCCAGGAAGGGCAGTTTGGCAGTACCAGGGTCTGTGCTACAGACCACTGGGATCATGGGATTGTGCCAACTATGCCAGGATGGCATAGAGGGGGCAATTCCATGATCATAGACATGTTACATGGCCATATTCGGAGTTACCATTGTGAAGCTACATATAGGTAGTGACCTATATGTAGTGCACGCGTGTAATGGTGTCCCCGCACTCACAAAGTTCAGGGAATTGGCTCTGAACAATGTGGGGGCACCTTGGCTAGTGCCAGGGTGCCCTCACACTAAGTAACTAACTTTGCACCTAACCTTTACCAGGTAAAGGTTAGACATATAGGTGACTTATAAGTTACTTAAGTGCAGTGTAAAATGGCTGTGAAATAACGTGGACGTTATTTCACTCAGGCTGCAGTGGCAGGCCTGTGTAAGAATTGTCAGAGCTCCCTATGGGTGGCAAAAGAAATGCTGCAGCCCATAGGGATCTCCTGGAACCCCAATACCCTGGGTACCTCAGTACCATATACTAGGGAATTATAAGGGTGTTCCAGTAAGCCAATGTAAATTGGTAAAAATGGTCACTAGCCTGTCAGTGACAATTTGGAAAGAAATGAGAGAGCATAACCACTGAGGTTCTGGTTAGCAGAGCCTCAGTGAGACAGTTAGTCACTACACAGGTAACACATTCAGGCACACTTATGAGCACTGGGGCCCTGGGTTACCAGGGTCCCAGTGACACATACAACTAAAACAACATATATACAGTGAAAAATGGGGGTAACATGCCAGGCAAGATGGTACTTTCCTACACTGACTAGCAGGGTCCCAGTGACACATAACAAACACACTGAAAACATAGGGTTTTCACTATGAGCACTGGGCCCTGGCTAGCAGGATCCCAGTGAGACAGTAAAAACACCCTGACATACACTCACAAACAGGCCAAAAGTGGGGGTAACAAGGCTAGAAAGAGGCTACTTTCTCACACACTGCAGGTGCTGTAGTGGTCCTTAGAGGAATTGCTTCAGGATATCTTGTGGCATGGTCCACTACCACCAAGACAAAACTATTGCCTGAAGCGGTAGGAGGGTCAAGGGGGCCAACTATGTCAACCCCTACCCTATCAAAGGGAACCCCAACCACAGGCAGTGGAATAACGGGAGCCTTTGGAGTGCCACCAGTCTTGCCACTAGCTTGACAGGTGACACAGGACTTACAAAATTCTTTTATGTCCTCTGACATCCTAGGCCAATGAGACAGGGGGACAAGCCTATCCCATGTTTTAATTTGCCCTAGATGTCCAGTGTAGGAGGCTGGACTGGCTTGTAGTGAGTACCAAGGGGTACTTACACCTTGCACCAGGCCCAGGTATCCCTTATTAGTGTATAGGGTGTCTAGCAGCTTAGGCTGATAGATAATGGTATCTTAGCAGAGCAGCTTAAGCTGAACTAGGAGACGAGTGAAGCTCCTACAGTACCACTAGTGTCACTTGAACAATATCATAAGAAAACACAATACACAGATATACTAAAAATAAAGGTACTTTATTTTTATGACAATATGCCAAAGTATCTCAGTGAGTACCCTCAGTATGAGGGTAGCAAATATACACAAGATATATGTACACAATACCAAAAATATGCAGTATAGTATTAGAAAACAGTGCAAACAATGTATGGTTACAATAGGATGCAATGGGGACACATAAGGGTATGGGCAACACAAACCATATACTCCAAAAGTGGAATGCGAACCACCAATGGACCCCAAACCTATGTGACCTTGTAGAGGGTCGCTGGGACTGTAAGAAAACAGTGAGGGTTAGTAAAATAGCCCACCCCAAGACCCTGAAAAGTGAGTGCAAAGTGCACTAAAGTTCCCCAAAGAGCACAGAAGTCGTGATAGGGGAATTCTGCAGGAAAGACCAACAGCTGCAATGCAACAACGATGGATTTCCAGACGAGACTACCTGTAGAACAAGGGGACCAAGTCCAAAAGTCACGATCAAGTCGAGAGTGGGCAGATGCCCAGGAAATGCCAGCTGTGGGTGCAAAGAAGCTACTACTAGGAAGTAGAAGCTGAGGATTCTGCAAGAATGACAAGGGCTAGAAACTTCCCCTTTGGAGGATGGATGTCCCACGTCATGAAGAGTCGTGCAGAAGTGTTTTCCTGAAGAAAGACCGCAAACAAGCCTTGCTAGCTGCAAATCGTTTGGTTGGGGTTTTTGGATGCTGCTGTGGACCAGGAGGGACCAGGATGTCACCAATTGCGTGAGGAGACAGAGGGGGCATCCAGGAAGACAAGGAGCCCTCTCAAAAGCAGGCAGCACCCAGAGAAGTGCCGGAACAGGCACTATGAAGAGGAGTGAAACGGCGCTCACCCGAAGTTGCACAAGAGAGTCCCACTCCGCCGGAGGACAACTCAGGAGGTCGTGAAATGGAGGTTAGAGTGCCGTGGACCCAGGCTTGGCTGTGCAGAAAGGAAATCCTGGAAAACTGCACAGGAGCCGGAGCAGCTGCAAAAGACGCGGTTCCCAGCAATGCAGTCTGGCGTGGGGAGGCAAGGACTTACCTCCACCAAACATGGACTGAAGAGTCACTGGACTGTGGGAGACACTTGGACAGAGTTGCTGGATTCAAGGGACCTCGCTCGTCGTGCTGAGAGGAGACCCAAGGGACCGGTTGTAGGAGGCTGGACTGGCTTGTAGTGAGTACCAAGGGGTACTTGCACCTTGCACCAGGCCCAGTTATCCCTTATTAGTGTATAGGGTGTCTAGCAGCTTAGGCTGATAGATAATGGTAGCTTAGCAGAGCAGCTTAGGCTGAACTAGGAGACGTGTGAAGCTACTACAGTACCACTTAGTGTCATATGCACAATATCATAAGAAAACACAATACACAGTTATACTAAAAATAAAGGTACTTTATTTTTATGACAATATGCCAAAGTATCTTAGAGTGTACCCTCAGTGAGAGGATAGGAAATATACACAAGATATATATACACAATAGCAAAAATATGCAGTATAGTCTTAGAAAACAGTGCAAACAATGTATAGTTACAATAGGATGCAATGGGGAAACATAGGGATAGGGGCAACACAAACCATATACTCCAAAAGTGGAATGCGAACCATGAATGGACCCCAAACCTATGTGACCTTGTAGAGGGTCGCTGGGACTATTAGAAAATAGTGAGAGTTAGAAAAATAACCCTCCCCAAGACCCTGAAAAGTGAGTGCAAAGTGCACTAAAGTTCCCCTAAGGACAAAATAGTCGTGTTAGAGGAATAATGCAGGAAAGACACAAACCAGCAATGCAACAACTGTGGATTTCCAATCTAGGGTACCTGTGGAACAAGGGGACCAAGTCCAAAAGTCACAAGCAAGTCGGAGATGGGCAGATGCCCAGGAAATGCCAGATGCGGGTGCAAAGAAGCATCGACTGGACAGAAGAAGCTGAGGTTTCTGCAGAAACGAAAAGGGCTAGAGACTTCCCCTTTGGTGGACGGATCCCTCTCGCCGTGGAGAGTCGTGCAGATGTGTTTTTCCCGCCAACAAGACGCCAACAAGCCTTGCTAGCTGCAAATCGTGCGTTTGGCGTTTTTGGACGCTGCTGGGGCCCAGGAGGGACCAGGAGGTCGCAAATTGGACCGGAAGAGAGAGGGGACGTCGAGCAAGACAAAGAGCCCTCACTGAAGCAGATAGCACCCGGAGAAGTGCCAGAAACAGGCACTACGAGGATGCGTGAAACGGTGCTCACCGAAGTTGCACAAAGGAGTCCCACGTCGCCGGAGACCAACTTAGAAAGTCGTGCAATGCAGGTTAGAGTGCCGTGGACCCAGGCTTGGCTGTGCACAAAGGATTTCCACCAGAAGTGCACAGGGGCCGGAATAGCTGCAAAGTTGCGGTTCCCAGCAATGCAGCCCAGCGAGGTGAGGCAAGGACTTACCTCCACCAAACTTGGACTGAAGAGTCACTGGACTGTGGGGGTCACTTGGACAGAGTCGCTGGATTCGAGGGACCTCGCTCGTCGTGCTGAGAGGAGACCCAAGGGACCAGTAATGCAGCTTTTTGGTGCCTGCGGTTGCAGGGGGAAGATTCCGTCGACCCACGGGAGATTTCTTCGGAGCTTCTGGTGCAGAGAGGAGGCAGGCTACCCCAACAGCATGCACAAGCAGGAAAACAGTCGAGAAGGCGGCAGGATCAGCATTACAGAGTTGCAGTAGTCGTCTTTGCTACTATGTTGCAGGTTTGCAGGCTTCCAGCGCGGTCAGCGGTCGTTTCCTTATCAGAAGGTGAAGAGAGAGATGCAGAGGAACTCGGCTGAGCTCATGCATTCGTTATCTAAAGTTTCCCCAGAGACAGAGACCCTAAATAGCCAGAAAAGAGGGTTTGGCTACCTAGGAGAGAGGAAAGGCTACTAACACCTGAAGGAGCCTATCACAAGGAGTCTCTGACGTCACCTGGTGGCACTGGCCACTCAGAGCAGTCCAGTGTGCCAGCAGCACCTCTGTTTCCAAGATGGCAGAGGTCTGGAGCACACTGGAGGAGCTCTGAACACCTCCCAGGGGAGGTGCAGGTCAGGGGAGTGGTCACTCCCCTTTCCTTTGTCCAGTTTCGCGCCAGAGCAGGGGCTAAGGGGTCCCTGAACCGGTGTAGACTGGCTTATGCAGAATTGGGCACATCTGTGCCCAACAAAGCATTTCCAGAGGCTGGGGGAGGCTACTCCTCCCCTGCCTTCACACCATTTTCCAAAGGGAGAGGGTGTCACACCCTCTCTCAGAGGAAGTTCTTTGTTCTGCCATCCTGGGCCAGGCCTGGCTGGACCCCTGGAGGGCAGCTGCCTGTCTGAGGGGTTGGCAGCAGCAGCAGCTGCAGAGAAACCCCAGGAAGGGCAGTCTGGCAGTACCAGGGTCTGTGCTACAGACCACTGGGATCATGGAATTGTACCAAAAATGCCAGGATGGCATAGAGGGGGCAATTCCATGATCATAGACATGTTACATGGCCATATTCGGAGTTGCCCTGGTGAAGCTACATATAGGTAGTGACCTATATGTAGTGCACGCGTGTAATGGTGTCCCCGCACTCACAAAGTTCAGTGAATTGGCTCTGAACAATGTGGGGGCACCTTGGCTAGTGCCAGGGTGCCCTCACACTAAGTAACTTTGCACCTAACCTTTACCAGGTAAAGGTTAGACATATAGGTGACTTATAAGTTACTTAAGTGCAGTGTAAAATGGCTGTGAAATAACGTGGACGTTATTTCACTCAGGCTGCAGTGGCAGGCCTGTGTAAGAATTGTCAGAGCTCCCTATGGGTGGCAAAAGAAATGCTGCAGCCCATAGGGATCTCCTGGAACCCCAATACCCTGGGTACCTCAGTACCATATACTAGGGAATTATAAGGGTGTTCCAGTAAGCCAATGTAAATTGGTAAAAATGGTCACTAGCCTGTTAGTGACAATTTGAAAGTAATGAGAGAGCATAACCACTGAGGTTCTGGTTAGCAGAGCCTCAGTGAGACAGTTAGGCACCACACAGGGAACATATACATGCACACCTATGAGCACTGGGGCCCTGTGTGACAGGGTCCCAGTGACACATACATATAGGCCACAAACCTATGAGCACTGGGGTCCTGACCAGCAGGATCCCAGTGACACATAACAACCATACTGAAAACATAGTGTTTTCACTATGAGCACTGAGGCCTGGCTATCAGGATCCCAGTGAGACAGTGAAAACAGTGACAAACACCCTGACATACACTCACAAACAGGCCAAAAGTGGGGGTAACAAGGCTAGAAAGAGGCTACCTTCTCACACCGGTAATGCAGCTTTTTGGTGCCTGCGGTAGCAGGGGGAAGATTCCGTCGACCCACGGGAGATTTCTTCGGAGCTTTTAGTGCAGAGAGGAGGCAGACTACCCCCACAGCATGCACCACCGGGAAAACAGTTGAGAAGGCGGTAGGATCAGCGTTACAGTGTCGCAGTAGTCGTGTTTGCTACTTTGTTGCAGTTTTACAAGCTTCCAGCGCGGTCAGCAGTCAATTCCTTGGCAGAAGGTGAAGTGAGAGATGCAGAGGAACTCTGATGAGCTCTTGCATTCGTTATCTAAGGAATTCCCCAAAGCAGAGACCCTAAATAGCCAGAAAAGAGGGTTTGGCTACTTAGGAGAGAGGATAGGCTAGCAACACCTGAAGGAGCCTATCAGAAGGAGTCTCTGACGTCACCTGCTGGCCCTGGCCACTCAGAGCAGTCCAGTGTGCCAACAGCACCTCTGTTTCCAAGAAGGCAGAGGTCTGGAGCACACTGGAGGAGCTCTGAGCACCTCCCAGAGGAGGAGCAGGTCAGGGGAGTGGTCACTCCCCTTTCCTTTGTCCAGTTTCGCGCCAGAGCAGGGCTGAGGGGTCCCTGAACCGGTGTAGACTGGCTTATGCAGAAATGGGCACCATCTGTGCACATGAAAGCATTTCTAGAGGCTGGGGGAGGCTACTCCTCCCCTGCCTTAACACCTTTTTCCAAAGGGAGAGGGTGTAACACCCTTTCTCTGAGGAAGTCCTTTGTTCTGCCTTCCTGGGCCAAGCCTGGCTGGACCCCAGGAGGGCAGAAACCTGTCTGAGGGGTTGGCAGCAGCAGCAGCTGCAGTGAAACCCCTGAAAAGGCAGTTTGGCAGTACCCGGGTCTGTGCTAGAGACCCGTGGGATCATGGGATTGTGCCAACAATGCCAGGATGGCATAGAGGGGGCAATTCCATGATCTTAGACATGTTACATGGCCATCTGCGGAGTTACCATTGTGAAGCTATACATAGGTAGTGACCTATGTATAGTGCACGCGTGTAATGGTGTCCCCGCACTCACAAAGTCCGGGGAATTTGCCCTGAACAATGTGGGAGCACCTTGGCTAGTGCCAGGGTGCCCACACACTAAGTAACTTAGCACCCAACCTTTACTAAGTAAAGGTTAGACATATAGGTGACTTATAAGTTACTTAAGTGCAGTGAAAATGGCTGTGAAAAAATGTGTGCATTATTTCACTCAGGCTGCAGTGGCAGGCCTGTGTAAGAATTGTCAGAGCTCCCTATGGGTGGCAAAAGAAATGCTGCAGCCCACAGGGATCTCCTGGAACCCCAATACCCTGGGTACCTCAGTACCATATACTAGGGAATTATAAGGGTGTTCCAGTATGCCAATGTGAATTGGTGAAATTGGTCACTAGCCTGTTAGTGACAATTTGGAAAGAAATGAGAGAGCATAACCACTGAGGTTCTGGATTGCAGAGCCTCAGTGAGACAGTTAGTCATATCACAGGTAACACATACAGGGCACACTTATGAGCACTGGGGCCCTGGCTGGCAGGGTCCCAGTGACACATACAACTAAAACAACATATATACAGTGAAAAATGGGGGTAACATGCCAGGCAAGATGGTACTTTCCTACATCCAGCAAAGGGAATGTCGTGGGCTAGAGTTAGGAGGAACTCTCTGTATTGCAGGGGAATGGCCAATCTCCTGGCTGCTCCAGGTTTAGGGTCCCTTGCCTCTGTATACAAGAGGTTGTCCTCCCAGTAAATTCTATGTGAGTCACTGACATCCCCATTTTGCTGTTTGACAGCTTGCTGTCTTAGACCCTCTAATGTGGGACAGGTCTGCTGTGCCACACTCAGCTCCTCCCTGGCAGGCCCCCCTCCACCCAAAAGCTCAGCAGTGTCTGCTTCCAGCTCCTCTGGTGAAGTGTAGGAGGCTGGACTGGCTTGTAGTGAGTACCAAGGGGTACTTGCACCTTGCACCATGCCCAGTTATCCCTTATTAGTGTATAGGGTGTCTAGCAGCTTAGGCTGATAGATAATGGTAGCTTAGCAAAGCAGCTCAGGCTGAACTAGGAGACGTGTGAAGCTACTACAGTACCACTTAGTGTCATATGCACAATATCATAAGAAAACACAATACACAGTTATACTAAAAATAAAGGTACTTTATTTTTATGACAATATGCCAAAGTATCTTAGAGTGTACCCTCAGTGAGAGGATAGGAAATATACACAAGATATATATACACAATAGCAAAAATATGCAGTATAGTCTTAGAAAACAGTGCAAACAATGTATAGTTACAATAGGATGCAATGGGGAAACATAGGGATAGGGGCAACACAAACCATATACTCCAGAAGTGGAATGCGAACCACGAATGGACCCCAAACCTATGTGACCTTGTAGAGGGTCGCTTGGACTATTAGAAAATAGTGAGAGTTAGCAAAATAACCCTCCCCAAGACCCTGAAAAGTGAGTGCAAAGTGCACCAAAGTTCCCCTAAGGACAAAATAGTCGTGTTAGAGGGAAAATGCAAGGAAAACACAAATCAGCAATGCAACAACGATGGATTCCTGACTGAGGGTACCTGTGGAACAAGGGGACCAAGTCCAAAAGTCACAAGCAGCTCGGAGATGGGCAGATGCCCAAGAAATGCCAGCGGTTGGTGCAAAGAAGCTCTTACTAGGCTGAAGAACTGTGAATACTGCAGGAACGACAAGGGCTAGAGACTTCCCCTTTGGAGGATGGATCCCCCACGCCTTGGAGAGTCGTGCAGAAGTGTTTTCCCGCCGGATGGACGCCAACAAGCCTTGCTAGCTGCAAATCGTGCGTTTGGCGTTTTTGGACGCTGCTGGGGCCCAGGAGGGACCAGGAGGGACCAGGAGGTCGCAAATTGGACCTGCAGAGAGAGGGGACGTCGAGCAAGACAAAGAGCCCTCACTGAAGCAGGTAGCACCCGGAGAAGTGCCAGAAACAGGCACTACGAGGATGCGTGAAACGGTGCTCGCCGAAGTTGCACAAAGGAGTCCCACGTCGCCGGAGACCAACTTAGAAAGTCATGCAATGCAGGTTAGAGTGCCGTGGACCCAGGCTTGGCTGTGCACGAAGGATTTCCGCCGGAAGTGCACAGGGGCCGGAGAAGCTTGCAAAGTCGCGGTTCCCAGCAATGCAGCCCAGCGAGGTGAGGCAAGGACTTACCTCCACCAAACTTGGGCTGAAGAGTCACTGGACTGTGGGGGTCACTTGGACGGTGTCGCTGGATTCGAGGGACCTCGCTCGTCGTGCTGAGAGGAGACCCAAGGGACCGGAAATGCAGCTTTTTGGTGCCTGCGGTTGCAGGGGGAAGATTCCGTCGACCCACGGGAGATTTCTTCGGAGCTTCTGGTGCAGAGAGGAGGCAGACTACCCCCACAGCATGCACAAGCAGGAAAACAGTCGAGAAGGCGGCAGGATCAGCGTTACAGAGTTGCAGTAGTCGTCTTTGCTACTATGTTGCAGGTTTGCAGGCTTCCAGCGCGGTCAGCGGTCGATTCCTTATCAGAAGGTGAAGAGGGAGATGCAGAGGAACTCGGCTGAGCTCATGCATTCGTTATCTGAAGTTTCCCCAGAGACAGAGACCCTAAATAGCCAGAAAAGAGGGTTTGGCTACCTAGGAGAGAGGAAAGGCTACTAACACCTGAAGGAGCCTATCAGCAGGAGTCTCTGACGTCACCTGGTGGCACTGGCCACTCAGAGCAGTCCAGTGTGCCAGCAGCACCTCTGTTTCCAAGATGGCAGAGGTCTGGAGCACACTGGAGGAGCTCTGGACACCTCCCAGGGGAGGTGCAGGTCAGGGGAGTGGTCACTCCCCTTTCCTTTGTCCAGTTTCGCGCCAGAGCAGGGGCTAAGGGGTCCCTGAACCGGTGTAGACTGGCTTATGCAGAATTGGGCACATCTGTGCCCAAGAAAGCATTTCCAGAGGCTGGGGGAGGCTACTCCTCCCCTGCCTTCACACCATTTTCCAAAGGGGGAGGGTGTCACACCCTCTCTCAGAGGAAGTTCTTTGTTCTGCCATCCTGGGCCAGGCCTGGCTGGACCCCAGGAGGGCAGATGCCTGTCTGAGGGGTTGGCAGCAGCAGCAGCTGCAGTGAAACCCCAGGAAGGGCAGTTTGGCAGTACCAGGGTCTGTGCTACAGACCACTGGGATCATGGAATTGTACCAACAATGCCAGGATGGCATAGAGGGGGCAATTCCATGATCATAGACATGTTACATGGCCATATTCGGAGTTACCATGGTGAAGCTACATATAGGTAGTGACCTATATGTAGTGCACGCGTGTAATGGTGTCCCCGCACTCACAAAGTTCAGGGAATTGGCTCTGAACAATGTGGGGGCACCTTGGCTAGTGCCAGGGTGCCCTCACACTAAGTAACTTTGCACCTAACCTTTACCAGGTAAAGGTTAGACATATAGGTGACTTATAAGTTACTTAAGTGCAGTGTAAAATGGCTGTGAAATAACGTGGATGTTATTTCACTCAGGCTGCTGTGGCAGGCCTGTGTAAGAATTGTCAGAGCTCCCTATGGGTGGCAAAAGAAATGCTGCAGCCCATAGGGATATCCTGGAACCCCAATACCCTGGGTACCTCAGTACCATATACTAGGGAATTATAAGGGTGTTCCAGTAAGCCAATGTAAATTGGTAAAATTGTTCACTAGCCTGTTAGTGACAATTTGAAAGTAATGAGAGAGCATAACCACTGAGGTTCTGGTTAGCAGAGCCTCAGTGAGACAGTTAGGCACCACACAGGGAACATATACATGCACACCTATGAGCACTGGGGCCCTGTGTGACAGGGTCCCAGTGACACATACATATAGGCCACAAACCTATGAGCACTGGGGTCCTGACTAGCAGGATCCCAGTGACACATAACAACCATACTGAAAACATAGTGTTTTCACTATGAGCACTGAGGCCTGGCTATCAGGATCCCAGTGAGACAGTGAAAACAGTGACAAACACCCTGACATACACTCACAAACAGGCCAAAAGTGGGGGTAACAAGGCTAGAAAGAGGCTACCTTCTCACACAACCCCCCCCCCCAAACGAAGGACAATAAGGCTAACCTTGGCCAGTTGAGACTTTATTGTCTAAGTGGTGATAAGTAGAGAGTAGCTCTGCAATAGACTGGTTACTCCCTTTATCATCCACTATATGGTTACTTCCCTGTGGGGATGTAAACCACCCTGTTTGAAGTTTTTTAGCTAAGCAACAATGTGAAGATGTATTTTCAGAGTTTCTATCAGTAAGTTTTAGTTTAGAGCAGTGGGAATTGTCCACTGAACCTATTTGTAGTGATGGAAATGCCAGACAGGGATGCTGTCTCAGAAAACCCATAGCTGGGCAAAAACTTTGTCCATCTGGCTGGAAGAGAGAACAGGGATGCTGTTTCTCTTGAGTTGGAGCAGGGCAGGGATGCTGTCCTATCAGCTCCACACTAGGGCAGGGATGCTGTCCTAAGTGTTGTGAGGCAGTGCAGAGTTTCTGCACTAAAGTTTCTCTGGGAGGGTTGGAGGGATGCTCCATGTTAACTAAAATGGTGCTCTTTTTCTCACCAATGTTAGTTATCCCACAGAGAGGTACTTCTACCTCAGGGAGTCCAGCTTTGCCAGCTGATGATTCCCTTGGAACAGGTGCCACCCCAGGAGAGGTTTCTCCCACCACAGGAATGGTATCCTGAATGGTAGGGTGGTTAGGGGATACTGTGATACCCTTTTTACCTGTTGATGGAGAGGGATCCTGAGTTTTCAGGCCTTCTCTCCTTTGCTTTTTCATTTCAGTAGAAATGAGAGGGAACAATTCCTCAGGGATGCCCAGCATGGCTGCATGGGCATAAAACTCTACATCAGCCCAACCTGAGGCCTCTAGGTCATTACCTAAGAGACAGTCTACAGGTAAGCTAGGTGATACCACCACCTGCTTAGGGCCAGTAACTCCACCCCAACTAAACTGAATTATAGCTAAGGGAAGAAACTTAGTGGAGTTATGGACATCAATAATCTTATACTGTTGTCCAATGATGTGTTGTTCAGGAGGCACTAGGTTTTCAGTCACCAAAGTGAAACTGGCACCTGTGTCCCTGTAGGCCAAGGCCTCAACACCATTTATTGAAACTGTCTGCCTGTACTTATCCATTGTAAGGGGACAAGCAGCCAGTGTGGCAAGGCCAATGCCACTAGGTGTTACAGAAACTGTCTTGGGACTGATTACATCAGTTTCCACTATGGACCCATAAGTGAACCCAACTACACCCTTTGCTTGACTGTTGCCAGCAGTCCCACCACTAGTACCACTACTGCTAGGGGCACTAGAGCTTGATGTATTAGTGGTGGTAGGCTCAGGGGGTTAACCTGGACAGGACTTATCCCCTGGCCTATGGCCTCTGTTTTTACACACAAAGCACCAAGGCTTTTTAATGTGTGCAGGTTGGGAAGAAGAGGAAGAATTTGTTTTATCCCCTCCCTCTGAAGAGTGTTTAAGATTTGAAGTGGGATCTTTGGTTTTACCCTTATCCCCATGCTTATCTTGAGATTTTTCACCATCTTTCTTCTTATTGCCATCTTTGTCACCCCCTGTATGAACTTTTCTGTTCACCCTTGTTCTGACCCATTTGTCTGCCTTCTTTCCCAATTCTTGGGGAGAGGTCAGATCAGAGTCTACCAGGTACTGGTGCAACAAATCAGACACACAATTATTAAGTATATGCTCTCTCAGGATTGTGTTATACAGGCTTTCATAATCAGTAACTTTACTGCCATGTAACCACCCCTCCAAGGCCTTCACTGAATGGTCAATGAAATCAACCCAGTCTTGTGAAGACTCCTTTTTGGTCTCTCTGAACTTTATCCTGTACTGTTCAGTGGTTAAGCCATAACCATCCAGGAGTGCATTCTTAAGAACTGTAAAATTATTGGCATCACTTTCTTTCACAGTAAGGAGTCTATCCCTACCCTTTCCACTAAATGATAGCCATAGGATAGCAGCCCACTGCCTTTGAGGGACATCCTGTACAACACAGGCCCTCTCAAGTGCAGCAAACCACTTGTTAATGTCATCCCCCTCCTTATAAGGGGGAACTATCTTGTGCAGATTCCTGGAATCATGCTCTTTTGCAGGATGACTATGGGGAATACTGCTGCTGCCACCATGGGTATCTAAACCCAACTTCTGTCTTTCCTTCTCTAATTCTAAAGACTGTCTATCCAAATCCAGCTGTTGCTTCTTGAGCTTCAGTCTGGTTTGTTCCACTCTCAATCTATTGAGCTCCCTTTCTAACAATCTGTCATCAGGGTGGGTGGGAGGGACATTTCTAGATACAGAGGTATGATGGGAATGAACAGAAGGAGACCTGTCCCTTACAGAGGGCACCCTAACAGCTTGGCTACCAGTATAATGTGAGAGCACACCATCAGTATGGTGTGATTCAACCTCTGTACCAACTATGCTAGACTGTCTAGTAATGGGCAGGCTGAGAAGTTTCTTTCCTGAACCTTTTCCTGGGGGAGTCCCTGGATCAGATTGAGAACCATTAGCTACTTTTTCACCAGATTTGGCACTCATGGCCTTATCCTGTACTCTAAGCATATTAATTAACAGTTCTAAGGAAGGATTCTTCCCTACACTCAAACCTCTCTCTATGCAGAGACTCCTTGCTCCTTTCCAGCTAAGGTGATCATATGCAAGTTTGGACAGATCAACATTTTTTCCTGTGCCAGACATTTTTTAGAGAGAGTTAAAGTGATAGAAAAAGAGAAAAAAGTTTTCAGAACTTTTTGGAAAGACAGAAAAAACTTTTTACACTTTTAAGAACTTTTTGAAAGTTTAGAAGTACTTTTCAGCACTTAGAAAAGAGTGAAAAGAGGAAATGCAAAACTTTTTGGCTATGTGTATATACACTGACCTAGTTTTGTATATTTTTCTCTTATGAAAAGTACAATGACAAGAGTGGTAAGTAGTCTCAAGCACTTATCCCACCACTGCACAACCAATGTAGGAGGCTGGACTGGCTTGTAGTGAGTACCAAGGGGTACTTGCACCTTGCACCAGGCCCAGTTATCCCTTATTAGTGTATAGGGTGTCTAGCAGCTTAGGCTGATAGATAATGGTAGCTTAGCAAAGCAGCTCAGGCTGAACTAGGAGACGTGTGAAGCTACTACAGTACCACTTAGTGTCATATGCACAATATCATAAGAAAACACAATACACAGTTATACTAAAAATAAAGGTACTTTATTTTTATGACAATATGCCAAAGTATCTTAGAGTGTACCCTCAGTGAGAGGATAGGAAATATACACAAGATATATATACACAATAGCAAAAATATGCAGTATAGTCTTAGAAAACAGTGCAAACAATGTATAGTTACAATAGGATGCAATGGGGAAACATAGGGATAGGGGCAACACAAACCATATACTCCAGAAGTGGAATGCGAACCACGAATGGACCCCAAACCTATGTGACCTTGTAGAGGGTTGCTGGGACTATTAGAAAATAGTGAGAGTTAGCAAAATAACCCTCCCCAAGACCCTGAAAAGTGAGTGCAAAGTGCACCAAAGTTCCCCTAAGGACAAAATAGTCGTGTTAGAGGGAAAATGCAAGGAAAACACAAATCAGCAATGCAACAACGATGGATTCCTGACTGAGGGTACCTGTGGAACAAGGGGACCAAGTCCAAAAGTCACAAGCAGCTCGGAGATGGGCAGATGCCCAAGAAATGCCAGCGGTTGGTGCAAAGAAGCTCTTACTAGGCTGAAGAACTGTGAATACTGCAGGAACGACAAGGGCTAGAGACTTCCCCTTTGGAGGATGGATCTCCCACGCCTTGGAGAGTCGTGCAGAAGTGTTTTCCCGCCGGATGGACGCCAACAAGCCTTGCTACACGCAAATCGTGCGTTTGGCGTTTTTGGACGCTGCTGGGGCCCAGGAGGGACCAGGAGGTCGCAAATTGGACCTGCAGAGAGAGGGGACGTCGAGCAAGACAAAGAGCCCTCACTGAAGCAGGTAGCACCCGGATAAGTGCCAGAAACAGGCACTACGAGGATGCGTGAAACGGTGCTCGCCGAAGTTGCACAAAGGAGTCCCACGTCGCCGGAGACCAACTTAGAAAGTCGTGCAATGCAGGTTAGAGTGCCGTGGAACCAGGCTTGGCTGTGCACGAAGGATTTCCGCCGGAAGTGCACCGGGGCCGGAGAAGCTTGCAAAGTCGCGGTTCCCAGCAATGAAGCCCAGCGAGGTGAGGCAAGGACTTACCTCCACCAAACTTGGGCTGAAGAGTCACTGGACTGTGGGGGTCACTTGGACGGTGTCGCTGGATTCAAGGGACCTCGCTCGTCGTGCTGAGAGGAGACCCAAGGGACCGGTAATGCAGCTTTTTGGTGCCTGCGGTTGCAGGGGGAAGATTCCGTCGACACACGGGAGATTTCTTCGGAGCTTCTGGTGCAGAGAGGAGGCAGACTACCCCCACAGCATGCACAAGCAGGAAAACAGTCGAGAAGGCGGCAGGATCAGCGTTACAGAGTTGCAGTAGTCGTCTTTGCTACTATGTTGCAGGTTTGCAGGCTTCCAGCGCGGTCAGCGGTCGATTCCTTATCAGAAGGTGAAGAGGGAGATGCAGAGGAACTCGGCTGAGCTCATGCATTCGTTATCTGAAGTTTCCCCAGAGACAGAGACCCTAAATAGCCAGAAAAGAGGGTTTGGCTACCTAGGAGAGAGGAAAGGCTACTAACACCTGAAGGAGCCTATCAGCAGGAGTCTCTGACGTCACCTGGTGGCACTGGCCACTCAGAGCAGTCCAGTGTGCCAGCAGCACCTCTGTTTCCAAGATGGCAGAGGTCTGGAGCACACTGGAGGAGCTCTGGACACCTCCCAGGGGAGGTGCAGGTCAGGGGAGTGGTCACTCCCCTTTCCTTTGTCCAGTTTCGCGCCAGAGCAGGGGCTAAGGGGTCCCTGAACCGGTGTAGACTGGCTTATGCAGAATTGGGCACATCTGTGCCCAACAAAGCATTTCCAGAGGCTGGGGGAGGCTACTCCTCCCCTGCCTTCACACCATTTTCCAAAGGGAGAGGGTGTCACACCCTCTCTCAGAGGAAGTTCTTTGTTCTGCCATCCTGGGCCAGGCCTGGCTGGACCCCAGGAGGGCAGATGCCTGTCTGAGGGGTTGGCAGCAGCAGCACCTGCAGTGAAACCCCAGGAAGGGCAGTTTGGCAGTACCAGGGTCTGTGCTACAGACCACTGGGATCATGGAATTGTACCAACAATGCCAGGATGGCATAGAGGGGGCAATTCCATGATCATAGACATGTTACATGGCCATATTCGTAGTTACCATGGTGAAGCTACATATAGGTAGTGACCTATATGTAGTGCACGCGTGTAATGGTGTCCCCGCACTCACAAAGTTCAGGGAATTGGCTCTGAACAATGTGGGGGCACCTTGGCTAGTGCCAGGGTGCCCTCACACTAAGTAACTTTGCACCTAACCTTTACCAGGTAAAGGTTAGACATATAGGTGACTTATAAGTTACTTAAGTGCAGTGCAAAATGGCTGTGAAATAACGTGGACGTTATTTCACTCAGGCTGCTGTGGCAGGCCTGTGTAAGAATTGTCAGAGCTCCCTATGGGTGGCAAAAGAAATGCTGCAGCCCATAGGGATTTCCTGGAACCCCAATACCCTGGGTACCTCAGTACCATATACTAGGGAATTATAAGGGTGTTCCAGTAAGCCAATGTAAATTGGTAAAATTGGTCACTAGCCTGTTAGTGACAATTTGAAAGTAATGAGAGAGCATAACCACTGAGGTTCTGGTTAGCAGAGCCTCAGTGAGACAGTTAGGCACCACACAGGGAACATATACATGCACACCTATGAGCACTGGGGCCCTGTGTGACAGGGTCCCAGTGACACATACATATAGGCCACAAACCTATGAGCACTGGGGTCCTGACTAGCAGGATCCCAGTGACACATAACAACCATACTGAAAACATAGTGTTTTCACTATGAGCACTGAGGCCTGGCTATCAGGATCCCAGTGAGACAGTGAAAACAGTGACAAACACCCTGACATACACTCACAAACAGGCCAAAAGTGGGGGTAACAAGGCTAGAAAGAGGCTACCTTCTCACATGAAGGTTCTGCACAGGGGGGAAATTATTCTTCCTCAGAAATTGAATCATCTGTAGAGGGAGGGATAGTAGGTAAGGATTTACCTTTACTAACCCTAGCCTTAGAGAGCACTTGGTCCATTGTTCCAGGATCCAAGTCACCCTATCCTTTTTGCTTTTTGGGCTGAGCCCTGGTCAAAGCAAAAATATGCCCAGGAATGCCCAGCATTGCTCCATGAGCCTCCAACTCCACTTCTGCCCAAGCTGATGTCTCTAAATCGTTCCCTAGTAGACAGTCTACAGGTAATTCTGAGGCAACCACAACTTTCTTTGGACCAGTAACCCCCTCCCCCAGTTGAGATTTACTACAGCCATGGGGTGGCTAAGAGTGTTGTTATGAGCATCAGTCACTTGGTACTGGTGACCAAGTAGGTGTTGTTCAGGGTGTACTAGTTTCTTTATTACCATGGTAACACTGGCACCTGTGTCCCTGTAGGCCTGAACCTCAACACCATTTATTAGGGGGAGTTGCTTGTACTTATCCATATTAAGGGGACAAGCAACCAAGGTGGCCAAATCAATGGCACCTTCAGAGATTAACACAGCCTCTGTGGTCTCCCTAACAAGACCAACCCCAACTAAATTACCAAAAGTGAGTCCAGCTACCCCTTGGTTTGGCTATTAGTAGGTTTGCTCCCACCACCACTGCTATTACTAGGGGAACTAGGTGTAGCAGTAGGGGTTGTGGTAGTGGGAGGCTTGGTGCTTTTCTTTGGACAACTGGCATCAGTTGTCCAATAGCCTTTTACTTTACATAAATACCACCATGGTTTCTTTACTTGATTAGAAGAGGATTTGGACCCACCACCCCCACCAGAGTGTTTTTGTGGGCCTGATGAAGACTCATTTTTAGATTTGTCCCCACCCTTGTCTGAAGACTTACCATCCTTCTTCTTCTCATCCTTGTCACCCCCTGTATGAACTTTTATGTTCACTCTTGTTCTGACCCATTTGTCTGCCTTCTTTCCCAATTCTTGGGGAGAGGTCAGATCTGAGTCCACTAGATATTGGTGTAACAAATCAGACACACAGTTATTCAGAATATGCTCTCTCAGGATCAGATTATACAGGCTTTCATAGTCAGAAACTTTACTGCCATGTAACCACCCCTCCAAGGCCTTCACTGAATACTCAACAAAGTCTACCCAGTGTAGGAGGCTGGCCTGGTTTGTAGTGAGTACCAAGCGGTACTTACACTTTGCACCCGGTCCAGGTATCCCTTATTAGTGTAGAAGAGGTGTCTAGCAGCTTTGGCTGATAGAAAAGGGTAGCTTAGCAGAGCAGCTTAGGCTGAACTAGGAGACATGCAAAGCTCCCACTATACCACTGGTGTCATATGCACAATATCATAAGAAAACACAATACACAGATATACTAAAAATAAAGATACTTTATTTTTATGACAATATGCCAAAAGTATCTCAGTGAGTACCCTCAGTATGAGGATGCCAAATATACCCAAGATATATGTACACAATACCAAAAATATGTAATAGCAAAAGGAAGTAATGCAAGCAATGAAAAGTTACAGTAGATTGCAATAGGAGCACATAGGTATAGGGGCAACACAAACCATATACTCCAAAAGTGGAATGCGAATAACGTATGGACCCCAAACCTATGTGAACTCGTAGAGGGTCGCTGGGACTGTAAGAAAACAGTGAGGGTTGGAAAAATAGCCCACCCCAAGACCCTGAAAAGTAGGTGTAAAGTGCACCTATATTCCCCAAAGAGCACAGAAGTCGTGATAGGGGAATTCCGCAAGGAAGACTAACACCAGCTATGCAACAATGATGGATTTCCAGACGAGAGTACGTGTGGAACAAGGGGACCAAGTCCAAGAGTCACACTCAAGTCGGGAGTGGGCAGATGCCCAAGAAATGGCAACTGAGGGTGCAAAGAAGCTGCCACCGGATGGTAGAAGCTGTGGATTCTGCAAGAACGAAGAGGGTTAGAATCTTCCCCTTTGGAGGATGGATGTCCCACATCGTGAAGAAGCTTGCAGATGTGTTCCCACGCAGAAAGACCGCAAACAAGCCTTGCTAGCTGCAAGGATCGCGGTTAGGGTTTTTGGATGCTGCTGTGGCCCAAGAGGGACCAGGATGTCACCACTTGCGTGAGGAGACAGAGGGGGGCGCCCAGCAAGACAGGGAGTCCTCACAGAAGCAGAGAGCACCTGCAGAAGTGCCGGAACAGGCACTACGAAGAGGAGTGAACCGGAGCTCACCCGAAGACACAAAAGGGAGTCCCACGACGCCGGAGGACAACTCAAGGGGTTGTGCACTGCAGGTTAGAGTGTCGGGGACACAGGCTTGGCTGTGCACGAAGGGAATTCTGGAAGAGTGCACAGGAGCCGGAGAAGCTGCAAATCATACAGTACACAGCAATGCAGTCTAGCGTGGGGAGGCAAGGACTTACCTCCACCAAACTTGGACTGAAGAGTCACTGGACTGTGGGAGTCACTTGGACAGAGTTGCTGAGTACCAGGGACCACGCTCGTCGTGCTGAGAGGGGACCCAGAGGATGGGTGATGCAATTCTTTTGGTGCCTGCGGTTGCAGGGGGAGGATTCCGTCGTCCCACGGGAGATTTCTTCAGAGCTTCTAGTGCAGAGATGAGGCAGAAAACCCCCACAGCATGCACCACCAGGAAAACAGTCGAAAAGGTGGCAGGATCAGCGATACAAGGTTGCAGTAGTCGTCTTTGCTACTTTGTTGCTGTTTTGCAACCGTCCTGAGCAGTCAGCGGTCGATTTGTTTGCAGAAGGTGAAGAGAGAGATGCAGAGGAACTCTGATGAGCTCTTGCATTCGTTATCTAAAGAATTCCCCAAAGCAGAGACCCTAAATAGCCAGAAAAGGTGGTTTGGCTACCTAGGAAGGAGGATAGGCTAGCAACACAGGTAAGAGCCTATCAGGAGGAGTCTCTGACGTCACCTGTTGGCACTGGCCACTCAGAGCAGTCCAGTGTACCAGCAGCACCTCTGTTTCCAAGATGGCAGAGGTCTGGAGCACACTGGAGGAGCTCTGGGCACCTCCCAGGGGTGGTGCAGGTCAGGGGAGTGGTCACTCCCCTTTCCTTTGTCCAGTTTCGCGCCAGAGCAGGGCTGGGGGATCCCTGAACCGGTGTAGACTGGCTTATGCAGAGATGGGCACCACCTGTGCCCATCAAAGCATTTCCAGAGGCTGGGGGAGGCTACTCCTCCCCAGCCCTGACACCTTTTTCCAAAGGGAGAGGGTGTAACACCCTCTCTCTGAGGAAGTCCTTTGTTCTGCCTTCCTGGGCCAATATGCCAAAGTATCTCAGTGAGTACCCTCAGTATGAGGATAGCAAATATACACAAGTTATATGTACACAATACCAAAAATATGCAGTATAGTCTTAGAAAACAGTGCAAACAATATATAGTTACAATAGGATGCAATGGGGACACATAGGGATAGGGGCAACACAAACCATATACTCCAAAAGTGGAATGCGAACCACGAATGGACCCCAAACCTATGTGACCTTGTAGAGGGTCGCTGGGACTATTAGAAAATAGTAAGGGTTAGAAAAATAGCCCTCCCCAAGACCCTGAAAAGTGAGTGCAAAGTGCACTAAAGTTCCCCAAAGGACAAAGAAGTCGTGATAAGGGAATACTGCAGGAAAGACACAAACCAGCAATGCAACAACGATGGATTTCCAAATGAGGGTACCTGTGGAACAAGGGGACCAAGTCCAAAAGTCAAAAGCAAGTCGGAGATGGGCAGATGCCCAAGAAATGCCAACGGTGGATGCAAAGAAGCTGCTACTGGACAGTAGAAACTTAGGATTCTGCAGGAACGACAAAGGCTAGAAACTTCCCCTTTGGAGGATGGATTCCCCACGCCGTGGAGAGTCGTGCAGAAGTGTTTTCCCATGGAAATACAGCCAACAAGCCTTGCTAGCTGCAAATCGTGCAAAAAGGGTTTTTGGACGCTGCTGTGGCCCAGGAGGGACCATGATGTCGCTAATTGCGTCTGGGAACAGAGGGGATATCGAGCAAGAGAAAGAGCCCTCTCAGCAGCAGGTAGCACCCGCAGAAGTGCCAGAAACAGGCACTACAAGGAATGTGTGAAATGGTGCTTGCCGAAGTTGCACAAAGGAGTCCCACGTCGCCGGAGACCAACTTAGAAAGTCGTGCAATGCAGGTTAGAGTGCCGTGGATCCAGGCTTGGCTGTGCACAAAGGATTTCCACCGGGGTGCACAGGGGCCGGAGTAGCTGCAAAAGTTGCGGTTCCCAGCAATGCAGTCTGGCGTGGGGAGGCAAGGACTTACCTCCACCAAACATGGACTGAAGAGTCACTGGACTGTGGGAGACACTTGGACAGAGTTGCTGGATTCAAGGGACCTCGCTCGTCGTGCTGAGAGGAGACCCAAGGGACCGGTAATGCAGCTTTTTGGTGCCTGCGGTAGCAGGGGGAAGATTCCGTCGACCCACGGGAGATTTCTTCGGAGCTTCTAGTGCAGAGAGGAGGCAGACTACCCCCACAGCATGCACCACCAGGAAAACAGTCGAGAAGGCGGCAGGATCAGCGTTACAGAGTTGCAGTAGTCGTCTTTGCTACTATGTTGCAGTTTTGCAGGCTTCCAGCGCGGTCAGCAGTCGATTCCTTGGCAGAAGGTGAAGAGAGAGATGCAGAGGAACTCTGATGAGCTCTTGATTTCGTTATCTAAAGTTTCCTCAGAGACAGAGACCCTAAATAGCCAGAAAAGAGGGTTTGGCTACCTAGGAGAGAGGATAGGCTAGCAACACCTGAAGGAGCCTATCAGAAGGAGTCTCTGACGTCACCTGGTGGCACTGGCCACTCAGAGCAGTCCAGTGTGCCAGCAGCACCTCTGTTTCCAAGATGGCAGAGGTCTGGAGCACACTGGAGGAGCTCTGGGCACCTCCCAAAGGAGGTGCAGGACAGGGGAGTGGTCACTCCCCTTTCCTTTGTCCAGTTTCGCGCCAGAGCAGGGCTAAGGGGTCCCTGAACCGGTGTAGACTGGCTTATGCAGAAATGGGCACCATCTGTGCCCAAGAAAGCATTTCCAGATGCTGGGGGAGGCTACTCCTCCCCTGCCTTCACACCATTTTCCAAAGGGAGAGGGTGTAACACCCTCTCTCTGAGGAAGTCCTTTGTTCTGCCATCCTGGGCCAGGCCTGGCTGGACCCCAGGAGGGCAGAAGCCTGTCTGAGGGTTTGGCAGCAGCAGCAGCTGCAGTGAAACCCCTGAAAAGGCAGTTTGGCAGTACCAGGGTCTGTGCTACAGACCACTGGGATTATGGGATTGTGCCAACTATGCCAGGATGGCATAGAGGGGGCAATTCCATGATCATAGACATGTTACATGGCCATATTCGGAGTTACCATTGTGAAGCTACACATAGGTAGTGACCTATGTGTAGTGCACACATGTAATGGTGTCCCCGCACTCACAAAGTCCGGGGAATTTGCCCTGAACAATGTGGGGGCACCTTGGCTAGTGCCAGGGTGCCCTCACACTAAGTAACTTTGCACCTAACCTTTACCAGGTAAAGGTTAGACATATAGGTGACTTATAAGTTACTTAAGTGCAGTGGTAAATGGCTGTGAAATAACGTGGACGTTATTTCACTCAGGCTGCAGTGGCAGGCCTGTGTAGTATTTGTCAGAGCTCCCTATGGGTGGCAAAAGAAATGCTGCAGCCCATAGGGTTCTCCTGGAACCCCAATACCCTGGGTACCTCAGTACCATATACTAGGGAATTATAAGGGTGTTCCAGTATGCCAATGTGAATTGGTGAAATTGGTCACTAGCCTGTTAGTGACAATTTGGAAAGAAATGAGAGAGCATAACCACTGGATAGCAGAGCCTCAGTGAGACAGTTAGGCATCACACAGGGAACACATACATATCGGCCACAAACTTATGAGCACTGGGGTCCTGGCTAGCAGGGTCCCAGTGACACATAACAAACATACTGAAAACATAGGGTTTTCACTATGAGCACTGGGCCCTGGCTAGCAGGATCCCAGTGAGACAGTGAAAACACCCTGACATACACTCACAAACAGGCCAAAAGTGGGGGTAACAAGGCTAGAAAGAGGCTACTTTCTCACAACTATACATAGGTCACTACCTATGAATAGCGTCACAATGGTAACTCCGAACATGGCCATGGTGTAGGAGGATGGGATGTCCTGTTACCTTGCCTCCTTTTTGCTTACAGGGAGGTACCCCAAAAAGGAGTGGGCTTCAGTGTAGGAGGCTGGACTGGCTTGTAGTGAGTACCAAGGGGTACTTACACCTTGCACCAGGCCCATGTATCCCTTATTAGTGTATAGGGTGTCTAGCAGCTTAGGCTGATAGATAATGGTAGCTTAGCAGAGCAGCTTAGGCTGAACTAGGAGACGAGTGAAGCTCCTACAGTACCACTAGTGTCACTTGCACAATATCATAAGAAAACACAATACACAGATATACTAAAAATAAAGGTACTTTATTTTTATGACAATATGCCAAAGTATCTCATTGAGTACCCTCAGTATGAGGATAGCAAATATACACAAGATATATGTACATAATACCAAAAATATGCAGTATAGTCTTAGAAAACAGTGCAAACAATGTATAGTTACAATAGGATGCAATGGCGGCACACAGGGATAGGGGCAACACAAACCATATACTCCAAAAGTGGAATGCGAACCACGAATGGACCCCAAACCTATGTGACCTTGTAGAGGGTCGCTGGGACTGTAAGAAAACAGTGAGGGTTAGAAAAATAGCCCACCCCAAGACCCTGAAAAGTGAGTGCAAAGTGCACTAAAGTTCCCCAAAGAGCACAAAAGTCGTGATAGGGGAATTCTGCAGGAAAGACACAAACCAGCAATGCAACAACGATGGATTTCCAGTCGAGGGTACGTGTGGAACAAGGGGACCAAGTCCAAAAGTAACAAGAAAGTCGGAGATGCCCAGGAAATGCCAGCTGTGGGTGCAAAGAAGCTGCTACTAGGCAGTAGAAGCTGAGGATTCTGCAAGAACGACAAGGGCTAGAAACTTCCCCTTTGGAGGATGGATGTCCCACGTCGTGAAGAGTCGTGCAGAAGTGTTTTCCTGAAGAAAGACCGCCAACAAGCCTTGCTAGCTGCAAATCGTGCGGTTAGGGTTTTTGGATGCTGCTGTGGCCCAGGAGGGACCAGGATGTCGCCAATTGCGTCTGGGGACAGAGGGAGCGTCGAGCAAGATAAGGAGTCCTCTCAGAAGCAGGCAGCACCCGCAGAAGTGCTGGAACAGGCACTACGAAGAGGAGTGA
Source organism: Pleurodeles waltl (assembly GCF_031143425.1). Taxonomy (NCBI): domain Eukaryota; kingdom Metazoa; phylum Chordata; class Amphibia; order Caudata; family Salamandridae; genus Pleurodeles; species Pleurodeles waltl. Next base: position 260,102 of record NW_027150248.1, read on the forward strand.
AACAGTGCTCACCCGAAGTTGCACAAAGGAGTCCCACGCCGCCGGAGGACAACTTAGAAAGTCATGCAATGCAGGTTAGAGTGCATTGGACCCAGGCTTGGCTGTGCACAAAGGATTTCCACCGGAAGTGCACAGAGGCCGGAGTAGCTGCAAAAGACGCGGTTCCCAGCAATGCAGTCTGGCGTGGGGAGGCAAGGACTTACCTCCACCAAACTTGGACTGAAGAGTCACTGGACTGTGGGAGTCACTTGGACAGAGTTGCTGGATTCAAGGGACCTCGCTCGTCGTGCTGAGACCCAGTGGACCGGTGATGCAGATCTTTGGTGCCTGCGGTAGCAGGGGGAAGATTCCGTCGACCCACGAGAGATTTCTTCGGAGCTTCTAGTGCAGAGAGGAGGCAGACTACCCCACAGTATGCACCACCAGGAAAACAGTTGAGAAGGCGGCAGGATCAGCGTTACAGAGTTGCAGTAGTCGTCTTTGCTACTTTGTTGCAGTTTTGCAGGCTTCCAGCGCGGTCAGCAGTCGATTCCTTGGCAGAAGGTGAAGAGAGAGATGCAGAGGAACTCTGATGAGCTCTTGCATTCGTTATCTCAAGAATTCCCCAAAGCAGAGACCCTAAATAGCCAGAAAAGGAGGTTTGGCTACTTAGGAGAGAGGATAGGCTAGCAACACGTAAAGGAGCCTATCAGAAGGAGTCTCTGACGTCACCTGCTGGCCCTGGCCACTCAGAGCAGTCCAGTGTGCCAGCAGCACCTCTGTTTCTAAGATGGCAGAGGTCTGGAGCACACTGGAGGAGCTCTGGGCACCTCCCAGGGGAGGTGCAGGTCAGGGGAGTGGTCACTCCCATTTCCTATGTCCAGTTTCGCGCCAGAGCAGGGCTGAGGGGTCCCTGAACTGGTGTAGAATGGCTTATGCAGAAATGGGCACCATCTGTGCCCATGAAAGCATTTCCAGAGGCTGGGGGAGGCTACTCCTCCCCTGCCTTAACACCTTTTTCCAAAGGGAGAGGGTGTAACACCCTCTCTCTGAGGGAGTCCTTTGTTCTGCCTTCCTGGGCCAAACTTGGCTGGACCCCAGGAGGGCAGAAACCTGTCTGAGGGGTTGGGAGCAGCTGCAGTGAAACCCCTGAAAAGGCAGTTTGGCAGTACCCGGGTCTGTGCTACAGTCCCGTGGGATCATGGGATTGTGCCAACAATGCCAGGATGGCATAGAGGGGGCAATTCCATGATCTTAGACATGTTACATGGCCATATTCGGAGTTACCATTGTGAAGCTACATATAGGTAGTGACCTATGTGTAGTGCACGCGTGTAATGGTGTCCCCGCACTCACAAAGTCCGGGGAATTGGCCCTGAACAATGTGGGGGCACCTTGGCTAGTGCCAGGGTGCCCACACACTAAGTAACTTTGCACCTAACCTTTACTATGTAAAGGTTAGACATATAGGTGACTTATAAGTTACATAAGTGCAGTGAAAATGGCTGTGAAATAATGTGTGCATTATTTCACTCAGGCTGCAGTGGCAGGCCTGTGTAAGAATTGTCAGAGCTCCCTATGGGTGGCAAAAGAAATGCTGCAGCCCATAGGGATCTCCTGGAACCCCAATACCCTGGGTACCTCAGTACCATATACTAGGGAATTATAAGGGTGTTCCAGTATGCCAATGTAAATTGGTAACATTGGTCACTAGCCTGTTAGTGACAATTTAGAAAGAAATGAGAGAGCATAACCACTGAGGTTCTGGATAGCAGAGCCTCAGTGAGACAGTTAGTCACTACACAGGTAACACAGTCAGGCACACTTATGAGCACTGGGGCCATGGCTGACAGGGTCCCAGTGACACATACAACTAAAACAACATATATACAGTGAAAAATGGGGGTAACATGCCAGGCAAGATGGTACTTTCCTACACAACCCCCTCCCCAAATGAAGGTCAATAAGACTAATCATTACCAGATGGGTCTTCATTGTCTAAGTGGAAATACCTGGAGAGACCATCTGCATTGGAGTGGGTACTCCCAGGTCTATGTTCCACTGTATAGTCCATTCCCTGTAGGGATATGGACCACCTCAACAATTTAGGATTTTCACCTTTCATTTGTTTTAGCCAAAGTAGAGGTTTGTGGTCTGTCTGAACAATGAAGTGAGTGCCAAACAGGTATGGCCTCAACTTCTTCAGTGCCCAGACCACAGCAAAGGCCTCCCTCTCAATGGCAGACCAACGCTTTTCTCTAGGGGTCAACCTCCTACTAATAAAAGCAACAGGTTGATCCTGGCCCTCAGAATTAAGTTGTGATAGGACTGCCCCTACTCCTAATTCAGATGCATCAGTTTGGACATAGAATTTTTTAGAGTAACAAGGGCTTTTCAGGACAGGTGCAGAGCACATGGCCTGCTTCAGCTTCTCAAAAGCTTTCTGACAGTTTGCTGTCCATAATACCTTTTTAGGCATTTTCTTGGATGTGAGGTCATTAAGAGGGGCTGCAATGGAGCCATAGTTCTTAATGAACCTCCTGTAATACCCAGTGAGGCCTAGGAAGGCTCTCACTTGAGTCTGAGTAGTAGGGGGAACCCAATCAATAATTGTTTGGATTTTCCCCTGAAGTGGTGCAATCTGTTCCCCACCAACAAGGTGTCCCAGATAAACCACTTTCCCCTGCCCTATCTGGCACTTTGAAGCCTTGATAGTGAGGCATGCCTTTTGCAGGGCCTCCAAAACTTTCCAAAGGTGGACCAGGTGATCATCCCAACTGGAGCTAAAGACAGCTATATCGTCCAAATATGCTGCACTAAAAGCTTCCAGCCCTTGCAGGACTGTGTTCACCAACCTCTGAAAAGTGGCAGGTGCATGTTTCAATCCAAAAGGCATTACAGTGAACTGGTAATGTCCTCCAATGGTTGAAAATGCAGTTTTAGGTTTAGCATCTTCTGATAAATTGATCTGCCAATACCCTGCAGTCAAATCAAAAGTGCTTAGATACTTGGCAGATGCCAGTGTATCTATGAGCTCATCTGCCCTGGGTATAGGGTGAGCATCAGTTTTGGTTACCTGGTTGAGACCTCTGTAGTCTACACAAAACCGCATTTCCTTCTTTCCATCTTTGGAATGGGGTTTTGGTACAAGTACCACAGGAGAAGCCCATGGACTTTCAGAGTGCTCAACCACTCCCAGTTCTAACATTTTCTGTACCTCTTGCTTTATGCAGTCCCTGACATGGTCAGGCTGCCTATAGATCTTACTTTTGACAGGCAAGCTGTCTCCAGTATCTATAGTGTGCTCACACCAAGAAGTGGTACCTGGCACAGTAGAGAAGAGTTCAGAAAACTGACCCAGGAGATTTATGCAATGGTCTTTCTGCTCAGCAGTAAGACAATCAGCCAAAACTACACCTTCCACTAGAGCATCTTGTTCTGTGGAAGAGAAGAGATCAGGTAGAGGATCACTGTCTTCTTCCTGTCCCTCATCAGTTGCCATGAGCAGGGTGAGATCAGCCCTGTCATAGTAGGGTTTTAGGCGATTGACATGGAGCACCCTTAGGGGACTCCTGGCAGTGCCTAAGTCAACTAAATAGGTGACTTCACCCTTTTTCTCAACAATTGTGTGGGGTCCACTCCATTTATCGTGGAGTGCTCTTGGAGCCACAGGCTCTAAAACCCACACTTTCTGTCCTGGTTGGTACTGAACCAAAACAGCCTTCTGGTCATGCCATTGCTTCTGGAGCTCTTGGCTAGCCTGAAGGTTTTTACTGGCCTTTTTCATGTACTCAGCCATCCTTGATCTGAGGCCAAGTACATAATCCACAATATCTTGTTTTGGAGCTTTAAAAGGTTGTTCCCAACCCTCCGTGACAAGTGTGAGTGGACCCCTAACAGGGTGTCCAAAAAGAAGTTCAAAGGGGCGGAAGCCCACTCCTTTCTGGGGTACCTCCCTGTAGGCAAAAAGGAGGCATGGCAACAGGATATCCCATCTCCTGCGGAGTTTTTCAGGGAGACCCATAATCATGCCTTTGAGAGTTTTATTAAATCTCTCCACCAGTCCATTTGTCTGTGGATGATAGGGTGTAGTGAACTTGTACGTTACACCACACTCCTTCCACATGGCCTTTAAGTAAGCAGACATGAAATTGCTTCCTCTGTCTGATACCACCTCTTTTGGGAAGCCCACCCTGGAAAATATTCCCAGGAGGGCCTTTGCCACTGCAGGAGCTGTAGTGGTCCTAAGAGGAATAGCTTCAGGGTATCTTGTGGCATGGTCCACTACCACCAAGATAAACCTATTGCCTGAAGCAGTAGGAGGGTCAAGGGGGCCAACTATGTCAACCCCTACCCTTTCAAAGGGAACCCCAACCACAGGCAGTGGAATAAGGGATGCCTTTGGAGTGCCACCTGTCTTGCCACTGGCTTGACAGGTTTCACAGGACTTACAAAACTCTTTTGTGTCCTCAGACATTCCAGGCCAATGAAACAAGGGAACAAGCCTGTCCCATGTTTTCATTTGTCCTAGATGCCCAGCTAGGGGAATGTCATGAGCCAGTGTTAGGAGGAACTTTCTGTACTCCTGAGGAATCACTAATCTCCTGGCAGCTCCAGGTTTAGGATCCCTTGCCTCAGTGTACAAGAGGTTGTCCTCCCAGTAAACTCTGTGAGAGTCACTGACATCCCCATTAGCCTGTTTGACAGCTTGCTGTCTCAGACCCTCTAATGTGGGACAGTTTGCTGTGCCACACTCAGCTCCTCTCTGGCAGGCCCCCCTTCACCCAAAAGCTCAGCAGTGTCTGCTTCAAGCTCCTCTGGTGTAGGTTCTGCACAGGGAGGGAATTCTTCTTCCTCAGAAGTAGAATCCACTGTAGAGGGAGGGTTAGTAGGAAGTGCTTTACTTCTACTAGCCCTAGCTTTAGGGAGCACTTGGTCCATTGTTCCAGGATCCAAGCTTCCCTGTCCTTTTTGCTTTTTGGCCTGAGCCCTGGTTAAAGCAAAAATATGCCCTGGGATGCCCAGCATTGCTGCATGGGCCTCCAACTCCACTTCTGCCCAAGCTGATGTCTCTAAATCATTCCCTAATAGACAGTCTACAGGTAAATCTGAGGCAACCACAACTTTCTTTGGGCCAGTAACCCCCCCCCCAGTTAAGATTTACAACAGCCATGGGGTGGCTAAGGGTGTTGTTGTGAGCATCGGTTACTTGGTACTGGTGACCAAGTAGGTGTTGTTCAGGGTGGACCAGTTTCTCTATGACCATAGTCACACTGGCACCAGTGTCCCTGTAGGCCTGAACCTCAACACCATTTATTAGGGGTAGTTGCTTGTACTTATCCATGTTAAGGGGACAAGCAACCAAGGTGGCAAAATCAATAGCCCCCTCAGAGACGAACACAGCTTCTGTGGTCTCCCTAATCAGACCAACCCCAACTAAGTTACCAATAGTGAGCCCAGCTACTCCCTTGGATTGGCTGTTAGTAGGCTTGCTCCCACCACCACTGCTATTAGTAGGGACACTAGGTGTAGCAGTAGGGGCTGTAGTGGTAGGAGGCTTGGTGCTTTTCTTTGGGCAACTGGGATCTGTTGTCCAATGGCCTTTTATTTTACATAAATAGCACCATGGTTTCTTTTCTTTATTTTGATTAGAAGAGGTTTTGGGCCCACCACCCCCACCAGAGTTCTTTTGTGGACCTGATGAAGACTCATTTTTAGATTTGTCCCCACCCTTCTCAGAAGACTTACCATCCTTCTTCTTATTGCCATCTTTGTCACCCCCTGTATGAACTTTTCTGTTCACCCTTGTTCTGACCCATTTGTCTGCCTTCTTTCCCAATTCTTGGGGAGAGGTCAGATCAGAGTCCACCAAGTACTGGTGCAACAAATCAGACACACAATTATTAAGAATATGCTCTCTCAGGATCAAGTTATACAGGCTGCAATAATCAGTAACTTTACTGCCATGTAACCACCCCTCCAAGGCCTTCACTGAATGGTCAATGAAATCAACCCAGTCTTGTGAAGACTCCTTTTTGGTCTCTCTGAACTTTATCCTGTATTGTTCAGTGGATAAGCCATAACCATCCAGGAGTGCATTCTTAAGAACTTGGAAATTATTGGCATCACTTTCTTTCACAGTAAGGAGCCTATCCCTACCTTTTCCACTAAATGATTGCCATAGGATAGCAGCCCACTGCCTTTGAGGGACATCCTGTACAACACAGGCCCTCTCAAGTGCAGCAAACCACTTGTTAATGTCACCCCCGTCCTTATAAGGGGGAACTATCTTGTGCAGATTCCTTGAATCATGCTCTCTTGCAGGATGACTATGGGGAATACTGCTGCTGCCACCATGGGTTTCTAAACCCAACCTCTGTCTCTCCTTCTCTACTTTTAAGGTCTGTCTATCCACATCCAGCTGTTGCTTCTTAAGCTTCAGTCTGGTTTGTTCCACTCTCAATCTATTGAGCTCCCTTTCTAACAATCTGTCATCAGGGTGGGTGGGAGGGACATTCCTAGACACAGAAGTATGGTGAGAATGGACAGAAGGAGACCTGTCCCTTACAGAAGGACCCTAACAGCATGGCTAACAGTGTAATGTGAGAGCACACCATCTGTATGGTGTGATTCAACCTCTGTACCAACTATGCTAGACTGTCTAGTAATGGGCAGGCTGAGAAGTTTCTTTCCTGAATCTTTTCCTGGGGGAGTCCCTGGATCAGATTGGGAACCATTTGCTACTTTTTCAACAGATGTGGCCCCTAAAGCCTTATCTTGTTTTCTAAGCATATTAAGCAACACTTCCAAAGAAGGATTCTTCCCTACACTCAAACCTCTTTCTATACAGAGACTCCTTGCTCCTTTCCAGCTAAGGTGGTCATATGCAAGTTTGGACAGATCAACATTTTGGCCTGTGCCAGACATTTTAGAAAGAGTTTAAGTGACAGAAAAAGTGAAGAAAAAGTTTTTCAGAACTTTTAGAAAGAGAAAAAAAAAAAACTTTTAAAACTTTTTAAGAACTTTTTAGAAAGTTAGAAGTACATTTCAGCACTTAGAAAAGAGTGAAAAGAGGAAATGCCAAACTTTTTAGCAATGTGTACACACACTGAACTTGTTTTGTATATTTCTCTCTTATGAAAAGTACAATGACAAGAGTGGTAAGTAGTCTCAAAGCACTTATCCCACCGCTGCACAACCAATGTAGGAGGCTGGACTGGCTTGTAGTGAGTACCAAGGGGTACTTGCACCTTGCACCAGGCCCAGTTATCCATTATTAGTGTATAGGGTGTCTAGCAGCATAGGCTGATAGATAATGGTAGCTTAGCAGAGCAGCTTAGGCTGAACTAGGAGACGAGTGAAGCTCCTACAGTACCACTAGTGTCACTTGCACAATATCATAAGAAAACACAATACACAGATATACTAAAAATAAAGGTACTTTATTTTTATGACAATATGCCAAAGTATCTCAGTGGGTACCCTCAGTATGAGGATAGCAATTATACACAAGTTATATGTACACAATACCAAAAATATGCAGTATAGTCTTAGAAAACAGTGCAAACAATGTATAGTTACAATAGGATGCAATGGGGACACATAGGGATAGGGGCAACACAAACCATATACTCCAAAAGTGGAATGCGAACCACGAATGGACCCCAAACCTATGTGACCTTGTAGAGGGTCGCTGGGACTATTAGAAAATAGTAAGGGTTAGAAAAATAGCCCTCCCCAAGACCCTGAAAAGTGAGTGCAAAGTGCACTAAAGTTCCCCAAAGGACAAAGAAGTCGTGATAGGGGAATTCTGCAGGAAAGACACAAACCAGCAATGCAACAACGATGGATTTCCAAATGAGGGTACCTGTGGAACAAGGGGACCAAGTCCAAAAGTCACAAGCAAGTCAGAGATGGGCAGATGCCCAAGAAATGTCAACGGTGGATGCAAAGAAGCTGCTACTGGACAGTAGAAACTTAGGATTCTGCAGACACGACAAGGGCTAGAAACTTCTGCTTTGGAGGATGGATCCCCCACGCCGTGGAGAGTTGTGCAAAAGTGTTTTCCTGTGGAAATACAGCCAACAAGCCTTGCTAGCTGCAAATCATGCGAAAAAAGTTTTTGGACGCTGCTGTGGCCCAGGAGGGACCAGGATGTCGCCAATTGCGTCTAGGGACAGAGGGAACGTCGAGGAAGACAAGGAGCCCTCTCAGCAGCAGGTAGCACCCGCAGAAGTGCCAGAAACAGGCACTACAAGGATGCGTGAAACGGTGCTCACCAAAGTTGCACAAAGGAGTCCCACGTCGCCGGAGACCAACTTAGGAAGTCGTGCAATGCAGGTTAGAGTGCCGTGGACCCAGGCTTGGCTGTGCACAAAGGATTTCCGCCGGAAGTGCACAGAAGCCGGAGTAGCTGCAAAAGTCGCGGTTCCCAGCAATGCAGTCTGGCGTGGGGAGGCAAGGACTTACCTCCACCAAACTTGGACTGAAGAGTCACTGGACTTTGGGAGTCACTTGGACAGAGTTTCTGGATTCAAGGGACCTCGCTCGTCGTGCTGAGAGGAGACCCAGAGTACCGGTAATGCAGTTCTTTGGTGCCTGCGGTGGCAGGGGGAAGATTCCGTCGACCCACGGGAGATTTCTTCGGAGCTTCCAGTGCAGCGAGGAGGCAGACTACCCCCACAGCATGCACCACCAGGAAAACAGTCGAGAAGGCGGCAGGATCAGCGTTACAGAGTTGCAGTAGTCGTCTTTGCTACTTTGTTGCAGTTTTGCAGGCTTCCAGCGCGGTCAGCAGTCGATTCCTTGGCAGAAGGTGAAGAGAGAGATGCAGAGGAACTCTGATGAGCTCTTGCATTGGTTATCTAAAGTTTCCCCAGAGACAGAGACCCTAAATAGCCAGAAAAGAAGTGTTGGCTACCTAGGAGAGAGGATAGGCTAGCAACACCTGAAGGAGCCTATCAGAAGGAGTCTCTGACGTCACCTGGTGGCACTGGCCACTCAGAGCAGTCCAGTGTGCCAGCAGCACCTCTGTTTCCAAGATGGCAGAGGTCTGGAGCACACTGGAGGAGCTCTGGACACCTTCCAGGGGAGGTGCAGGTCAGGGGAGTGGTCACTCCCCTTTCCTTTGTCCAGTTTTGCGCCAGAGCAGGGCTAAGGGGTCCCTGAACCGGTGTAGACTGGCTTATGCAGAATTGGGCACAAATGTGCCCAAGAAAGCATTTCCAGAGGCTGGGGGAGGCTACTCCTCCCCTGCCTTCACACCATTTTCCAAAGAGAGAGGGTGTAACACCCTCTCTCAGAGGAAGTCCTTTGTTCTGCCATCCTGGGACAAGCCTGGCTTGACCCCAGGAGGGCAGAAACCTGTCTGAGGGGTTGGCAGCAGCAGCAGCTGCAGTGAAACCCCAGAAAAGGCAGTTTGGCAGTACCCGGGTCTGAGCTACAGACCCGTGGGATCATGGGATTGTACCAACAATGTCAGGATGGCATAGAGGGGGCAATTCCATGATCTTAGCCATGTTACATGGCCATATTCGGAGTTACCATTGTGAAGCTACACATAGGTAGTGACCTCTGTGTAGTGCACGCATGTAATGGTGTACCCGCACTCACAAAGTCTGGGGAATTGGCCCTGAACAATGTGGGGGCACCTTGGCTAGTGCCAGGGTGCCCACACACTAAGTAACTTTGCACCTAACCTTTACCAGGTAAAGGTTAGACATATAGGTGACTTATAAGTTACATAAGTGCAGTGAAAATGGGTGTGAAATAATGTGTGCATTATTTCACTCAGGCTGCAGTGGCAGGCCTGTGTAAGAATTGTCAGAGCTCCATATGGGTGGCAAAAGAAATGCTGCAGCCCATAGGGATCTCCTGGAACCCCAATACCCTGGGTACCTCAGTACCATATACTAGGGAATTATAAGGGTGTTCCAGTATGCCAATGTAAATTGGTAAAATTGGTCACTAGCCTGTTAGTGACAATTTGGAAAGAAATGAGAGAGCATAACCACTGAGGTTCTGGATAGCAGAGCCTCAGTGAGACAGTTAGTCACTACACAGGTAACACAGTCAGGCACACTTATGAGCACTGGGGCCCTGGCTGGCAGGGTCCCAGTGACACATACAACTAAAACAACATATATACAGTGAAAAATGGGGGTAACATGCCAGGCAAGATGGTACTTTCCTACACTGAGCAGTCAGTAACATGACCGAGCAGGTTCAGAGCAACTATCATACACCCTTCCCAAGTGGAGTTGTTCTGGCCATTGTTTCAAGAAATCATTATCAAACATTATCCCACCTTCAGTAGAACTCCTGGGATGCCCATGAAGAAGAAACTCATTCTATCCTTAGATGGAGAAAAACTTCTAGACTGTGTAGAATGGGGGTGCCATTTCACAACACTTGAGATATTCAGCTAAGGAACAAACTTCATTTCAAGAGTAAAATTGTCCCACTAGATACTCACAGCATACATAAACTGCAGTTGGTTTTAATCCCGCAGAGTAGAAATCAAACAGGGAAGTGGATAAGGGTGTCCACTATCACCACTGGTCTGCCTCATAGCACTAGAGCCTTTCATCAATGTAAGGAGATCTAAGGTCGTGCTCAAGGGGATACTTACACCCTTAGGTTCAGCCAAGTCACTCTCTGTGGCAATCTCTTGATTATTAAGCAGCCTGATGCTACCATCCCAACCCTGATGAAACCAATATACACATTTTCCCAGTAATCTGTGGAAGAGTGAGCCACTTCCCATTTCTCAAGCATGAGCTTAAGCCTAGAGGACTTCCTCATCAAATGAGTGTGACAGGGACCGAGATACTTCAGAGTTTTCGTCAACTGAGGGATGGAGGGTAAACATGAAGGCAACCTGAGGCTATTGATGGAGAAAACAGGCAGGATTTTGAGAAGTGGTCCAATTTGCAGTTATTACTATGGGAAAGGGTGAAAGCAAAATGTTTGTCGCACCCTGATAAAATGATGTCCTTGGTTTGCTCCCCCTTATTATAGGGAAAGCCCAGATGAACCAGATAGACACAGACGTATGGAACTTCATCTGGGGCGGTGGAAACCAAGACTGAAGATTGACAAACTGTAAATCGAAAGAGAAGCAGGGGGCTTATGCCTACCACACATGAAGCTGTTCATAGCTCATCACATCTCCCAACTAATATATATGGATCCCATCAGCCTGCACCCCCCTCCCCTATGGTTCTGGTTAGAAGAAGCAATACTGGGCTACAACAGAGGACTAAAGACAGATGAAAGGGCCTGCGCTCCATGATCATATGGCACCAACTATTTATCCAGCAATGTCCTAGTTAGGTGGACGTTAATCAACCCTGATAAAAGGAGGTCCACTTTGGATCTGTCCAGTACAGTCTAGAACTCTTGCAGAGCAGCACAGAAATCATAGAGAGCATTTGTCACACAAGCCATCTGCACAGTCTAGCTTGTTGAGCAGAATGTTGAAATGATGAGTAGGAGAAAATGTAGTGATGATGTCAGGTATGGTAGTCCATACTTTAGGAGTCACTTTCCTTTCAGCAGCTCAAAGTCAGCTAGAAGTCAAAGCTCGGCCCATGGCCTGATATGAACTCTCAGAGCTGTTCAAGAATTACTGACACGTCTCGCTCTGTGTGTTTTTTTTCCGTGTGAAACAGTTTATTCGTTTACTTGCAGATTAATATAACTACAAACCCCAGACCCACCAGCTGACTACAAACACCCAAGAACCCAACGCTCCAAGCAACACCCACCTCCTCCACACCTGGACCCCCGTCAACATAGAGGACACCACCCCCACCATGGACTCCATCTACTCCGGATCACCATCGGACCCCTGCCCACACCATATCTTCAATAAGGCAAACATCATCATCGCCCCCCACCTCTGCAAAACCATCAACAGCTCCTTTGAGTCAGACACCTTCCCGGAAAGATGGAAGCACGCAGAAATCAACGCCCTGCTGAAGAAACCAAAGGCAGACCCAGACGACCCCAAGAACTACCGGCCGATCTCCCTCCTCCCCTTCCCAGCCAAGGTCATCGAAAAAATCATAAACGTCCAACTATCCCGGTTCCTGGAATACAGCAAGGTACTCGACACCTCCCAATCCGGATTCCGCAAAAACCACAGCACCGAGACCGCACTCATTGCTGCCACAGACGACATTAGGACCATGCTCGACAAAGGAGAAACTGCAGCACTCATCCTCCTGGACCTCTCCGCAGCTTTCGACACGGTATGTCATCACACGCCTCTACAACGCTGGAATCCGCGACAAGGCACGCGACTGGATCTCGTCATTTCTCTCAGGCAGAACCCAGAGAGTCCGCCTCCCACCGTTCCTGTCAGAAGCCTCCAGAATCATCTGTGGCGTTCCCCAAGGATCCTCTCTCAGCCCCACGCTCTTCAACGTTTACATGGCCTGCCTCGCCAACACTTGCAAACCCACCACATCAACATAGTTTCCTACGCAGACGACACTCATCCTCTCCCTCACAAAAGACCCTACAACTGCAAAGAACAACCTCCTCAACTGACTTCACGCCATCGCCAGCTGGATGGAATCAAGCCACCTCAAGTTAAACACAGACAAGACAGAAATCCTCATCTTTGGCACCAACCCCTCAGCTTGGAATGACTCCTGGTGGCCAACCTCCTTAGGAACCGCGCCCTCACCCACCACCCACGCACGCAACCTAGCTACATCTTGGACTCCACACTCAGCAGGTCAATGCCATCTCCTCTTCCGGCTACAACACTCTCTGCATGCTCTGCAAAATCTTCAAGTGGATTCCCTTTGAAACCAGGAAAACTGTCACCCACGCCCTGGTCAGCAGCCGATTGGACAACAGAAACGCCCTATATGCAGGAATAACAACCAAACTCCTAACAAAGCTGCAAAGAATCCAGAACGCATCCGCCCGCCTTATTCTGGACATCCCACGCTGCGACCACATTTCCCCCCACCTCAGAGACCTTCACTGGCTACCAGTAACAAAGAGGATCACCTTTAAACTCCTCATCCATGCACACAAGGCCCTCCACGACACAGTCCCAGCCTACCCAAACGACAGACTCACCTTCCACACCCCCACCCGCAATCTTCGCTCCGCCAGCCTCACCCTCGCCTCCATCCCCCGCATCCGCTGCACCACCGCCGGAGGAAGATCCTTCTCTCACCTAGCCGCCAAGACCTGGAACTCCCTACCGCTCCACCTTCGCCAGCCCCAAGACCTCTTGACATTCAGGAAACGCCTCAAGACATGGCTCTATACACCAGTAGCTCCCCCCCAGCGCCTTAGGACCCTAAATGGTGATTAGTGCGCTCTATAAATCCTTGATTGATTGATTGAGCCAGTATGATGTATATAATATATGAGGTGTAACATTTATTGGTGTTAGAAGCCGGTGTATACACATTGATGTGTGAGATTTAAAAGATACTATAGAGGCAGATGGCAGCCTCCTCGGTGGTCTTGTTAAACAATAAAACAGGGGCTGCAGGGATATAGTCAGCAGAGTTTGTCTTCACCAACTTCAGGATGGATTCAGCCAAATACTGTTTTAGATGCAGTTCATCATTTCTTCTTGACTCGTCAAACCTTGGCCTCCCTTGCAGGATTCACCTCCGTTGAGTGTAAATTGAGGGGTATCTGGCAGTCAATGTTAGTGTAATTGTATATTCCAATTATCCACTTCAGTAGAAAAGATAACATACACCACATGTTCTTGACAGAGCTTTAGGAGGGATCATCCCAAGAGGGGATGGAGATGAAAAACATGTGGGTATCCAGGTCCAGGTGCCTGCTGAGGAGAGCCCACTTCTAGGGGTTACTGGTTTTATGTAACAACTCAGAATGATGTCAGAGTCTGAAGGGAGTGTTACTTACACCAGTCCTGCCTCTCAGTAGGGAATGTGCAAAGTTGAAGGGAAAGCTCAATAAACGCATTCCTGTTGCTCCTTAAGCACCTTGAGGGTCACAGGTGTGAATGGTGTTGGGGGTGTTTAGAAGTGGTTACTGTAGGAAAGTACCATCTTGCCTGGCATGTTACCCCCATTTTTCACTGTATATATGTTGTTTTAGTTGTATGTGTCACTGGGACCCTGGTAACCCAGGGCCCCAGTGCTCATAAGTGTGCCTGAATGTGTTACCTGTGTTGTGACTAACTGTCTCACTGTGGCTCTGCTAATCAGAACCTCAGTGGTTATGCTCTCTCATTTCTTTCCAAATTGTCACTAACATGCTAGTGACCATTTTTACCAATTTACATTGGCTTACTGGAACACCCTTATAATTCCCTAGTATATGGTACTGAGGTACCCAGGGTATTGGGGTTCCAGGAGATCCCTATGGGCTGCAGCATTTCTTTTGCCACCCATAGGGAGCTCTGACAATTCTTACACAGGCCTGCCACTGCAGCCTGAGTGAAATAACGTCCACGTTATTTCACAGCCATTTTACACTGCACTTAAGTAACTTATAAGTCACCTATATGTCTAACCTTTACCTGGTAAAGGTTAGGTGCAAAGTTACTTAGTGTGAGGGCACCCTGGCACTAGCCAAGGTGCCCCCACATTGTTCAGAGCCAATTCCCTGAACTTTGTGAGTGCGGGGACACCATTACACGCGTGCACTACATATAGGTCACTACCTATATGTAGCTTCACCATGGTAACTCCGAATATGGCCATGTAACATGTCTATGATCATGGAATTGCCCCCTCTATGCCATCCTGGCATAGTTGGCACAATCCCATGATCCCAGTGGTCTGTAGCACAGACCCTGGTACTGCCAAACTGCCCTTCCTGGGGTTTCACTGCAGCTGCTGCTGCTGCCAACCCCTCAGACAGGCAGCTGCCCTCCTGGGGTCCAGCCAGGCCTGGCCCAGGATGGCAGAACAAAGAACTTCCTCTGAGAGAGGGTGTGACACCCTCTCCCTTTGGAAAATGGTGTGAAGGCAGGGGAGGAGTAGCCTCCCCCAGCCTCTGGAAATGCTTTCTTGGGCACAGATGTGCCCAATTCTGCATAAGCCAGTCTACACCGGTTCAGGGACCCCTTAGCCCCTGCTCTGGCGCGAAACTGGACAAAGGAAAGGGGAGTGACCACTCCCCTGACCTGCACCTCCCCTGGGAGGTGTCCAGAGCTCCTCCAGTGTGCTCCAGACCTCTGCCATCTTGGAAACAGAGGTGCTGCTGGCACACTGGACTGCTCTGAGTGGCCAGTGCCACCAGGTGACGTCAGAGACTCCTGCTGATAGGCTCCTTCAGGTGTTAGTAGCCTATCCTCTCTCCTAGGTAGCCAAACCCTCTTTTCTGGCTATTTAGGGTCTCTGTCTCTGGGGAAACTTTAGATAACGAATGCATGAGCTCAGCCGAGTTCCTCTGCATCTCCCTCTTCACCTTCTGATAAGGAATCGACTGCTGACCGCGCTGGAAGCCTGCAAACCTGCAACATAGTAGCAAAGACGACTACTGCAACTCTGTAACGCTGATCCTGCCGCCTTCTCAACTGTTTTCCTGCTTGTGCATGCTGTGGGGGTAGCCTGCCTCCTCTCTGCACCAGAAGCTCCGAAGAAATCTCCCGTGGGTCGACGGAATCTTCCCCCTGCAACCGCAGGCACCAAAAAGCTACATTACCGGTCCCTTGGGTCTCCTCTCAGCACGACGAGCGAGGTCCCTCGAATCCAGCGACTCTGTCCAAGTGACCCCCACAGTCCAGTGACTCTTCAGTCCAAGTTTGGTGGAGGTAAGTCCTTGCCTCACCTCGCTGGGCTGCATTGCTGGGAACCGCGACTTTGCAGCTACTCCGGCCCCTGTGCACTTCCGGCGGAAATCCTTTGTGCACAGCCAAGCCTGGGTCCACGGCACTCTAACCTGCATTGCACGACTTTCTAAGTTGGTCTCCGGCGACGTGGGACTCCTTTGTGCAACTTCGGCGAGCACCGTTTCACGCATCATCGTAGTGCCTGTTTCTGGCACTTCTCCGGGAGCTACCTGCTTCAGTGAGGGATCTTTGTCTTGTTCGACGTCCCCTCTCTCTTCAGGTCCAATTTGCGACCTCCTGGTCCCTCCTGGGCCCCAGCAGCGTCCAAAAACGCCAAACAAACTATTTGCGACTAGCAAGGCTTGTTGGCATCCTTTCAGCGGGAAAACACTTCTGCACGACTCTCCAAGGCAAGAGGGATCCGTCCACCAAAGGGAAAGTCTCTAGCCCTTTTCGTTCCTGCAGAAACCTCAGCTTCTTCTGTCCAGTCGAAGCTTCTTTGCACCCGCAGCTGGCATTTCCTGGGCATCTGCCCATCTCCGACTTGCTTGTGACTTTTGGACTTGGTCCCCTTGTTCCACAGGTACCCTAGATTGGAAATCCACAGTTGTTGCATTGCTGGTTTGTGTCTTTCCTGCATTATTCCTCTAACACAACTACTTTGTCCTTAGGGGAACTTTAGTGCACTTTGCACTCACTTTTCAGGGTCTTGGGGAGGGTTATTTTTCTAACTCTCACTATTTTCTAATAGTCCCAGCGATCCTCTACAAGGTCACATAGGTTTGGGGTCCATTCGTGGTTTGCATTCCACTTTTGGAGTATATGGTTTGTGTTGCCCCTATCCCTATGTTTCCCCATTGCTTCCTATTGTAACTATACATTGTTTGCACTGTTTTCTAAGACTATACTGCATATTTTTGCTATTGTGTATATATATCTTGTGTATATTTCCTATCCTCTCACTGAGGGTACACTCTGAGATACTTTGGCATATTGTCATAAAAATAAAGTACCTTTATTTTTAGTATAACTGTGTATAGTGTTTTCTTATGATATTGTGCATATGACACTAAGTGGTACTGTAGTAGCTTCACACGTCTCCTAGTTCAGCCTAAGCTGCTCTGCTAAGCTACCATTATCTATCAGCCTAAGCTGCTAGACACCCTATACACTAATAAGGGATAACTGGGCCTGGTGCAAGGTGCAAGTACCCCTTGGTACTCACTACAAGCCAGTCCAGCCTCCTACATTGGTTGTGCAGTGGTGGGATAAGTGCTTGAGACTACTTACCACTCTTGTCATTGTACTTTTCATAAGAGAAAAATATACAAAACAAGGTCAGTGTATATACACATAGCAAAAAAGTTTTGCATTTCCTCTTTTCACTCTTTTCTAAGTGCTGAAAAGTACTTCTAAACTTTCAAAAAGTTCTTAAAAGTTTAAAAAGTTTTTTTTCTGTCTTTCCAAAAAGTTCTGAAAACTTTTTTCTCTTTTTCTATCACTTTAACTCTCTCTAAAAAATGTCTGGCACAGGCCAAAATGTTGATCTGTCCAAACTTGCATATGACAACCTTAGCTGGAAAAGAGCAAGGAGTCTCTGTATAGAGAGAGGTTTGAGTGTAGGGAAGAATCCTTCCTTGGAACTGTTACTTAACATGCTTAGTGAACAGGATAAGGCCATAGGTGCCCCATCTGTAGAAAAAGTACCTAATAGTTCCCAATCTGATTCAGGGACTCCCCCAGGAAAAGATTCAGGAAAGAAACTTCCTAGCCTGCCCATTACTAGACAATCTAGCATAGATGGTAATGATGATGAGCCACACCAAATAAATAGTGTTGTCTCACATCATAGCAAAAGCATTTATTCTCACCATACTGGTAGTAATGTTTCTGTAAACCAAGCTGTTAGGGTGCCTTCTGTAAGGGACAGGTCTCCTTCTGTTCATTCCCATCATAGCTCTGTTTCTAGAAATGTCCCTCCCACCAACCCTGATGACAGAATGTTAGAGAGGGAACTCAATAAGTTGAGGGTGGAACAAACCAGACTGAAGCTTAAAAAGCAACAGCTGGATTTGGATAGACAGTCTTTTGAATTAGAGAAGGAAAGACAGAAGTTGGGTTTAGATACCCATGGTGGCAGCAGCAGTATTCCCCATAGTCATCCTGCAAAAGAGCATGATTCCAGGAATCTGCACAAGATAGTTCCCCCTTATAAGGAGGGGGATGACATTAACAAGTGGTTTGCTGCACTTGAGAGGGCCTGTGTTGTACAGGATGTCCCTCAAAGGCAGTGGGCTGCTATCCTATGGCTATCATTTAGTGGAAAAGGTAGGGATAGGCTCCTTACTGTGAAAGAAAATGATGCTAATAATTTCCAAGTTCTTAAGAATGCACTCCTGGATGGTTATGGCTTAACCACTGAACAGTACAGGATAAAGTTCAGAGAGACCAAAAAGGAGTCTTCACAAGACTGGGTTGATTTTATTGACCATTCAGTGAAGGCCTTGGAGGGGTGGTTACATGGCAGTAAAGTTACTGATTATGACAGCCTGTATAACTTGATCCTGAGAGAGCATATTCTTAATAATTGTGTGTCTGATTTGTTGCACCAGTACTTGGTGGACTCTGATCTGACCTCTCCCCAAGAATTGGGAAAGAAGGCAGACAAATGGGTCAGAACAAGAGTGAACAGAAAAGTTCATACAGGGGGTGACAAAGATGGCAACAAAAAGAAGGATGGTAAGTCTTCTGACAAGGGTGGGGACAAATCTAAAAATGAGTCTTCATCAGGCCCACAAAAACACTCTGGTGGGGGTGGTGGGTCCAAATCCTCCTTTAATCAGAACAAGGAAAAGAAACCATGGTGCTATTTATGTAAAATAAAAGGCCATTGGACAACAGATCCCAGTTGTCCAAAGAAAGGCACCACAGCTCCTACCACTACAACCCCTACTGCTACACCTAGTGTCCCTACTAATAGCAGTGGTGGTGGGAGCAAACCTACTAATAGCCAATCCAAGGGAGTAGCTGGGCTCACTTTTGGTAATTTAGTTGGGGTTGGTCTGATTAGGGAGACCACAGAGGCTACTTTAGTCTCTGAAGGGGCTATTGATTTAGCCACTTTGGTTGCTTGCCCCCATAACTTGGAGAAGTACAAGCAACTAACCCTAATAAATGGTGTTGAGGTCCAGGCCTACAGGGACACAGGTGCCAGTGTCACAATGGTGATTGAGAAACTGGTGCACCCTGAACAACACATACTTGGACACCAGTACCAAGTAACCGATGCTCCCAACATAACACAAAGCCACCCCATGGCTGTTGTAAATCTCAACTGGGGGGGGTAACTGGTCCAAAGAAAGTTGTGGTAGCTTCAGATTTACCTGTAGACTGTCTATTAGGGAATGATTTGGAGACATCAGCTTGGTCAGATGTGGAGTTGGAGGCCCATGCAGCAATGCTGGGCATCCCAGGGCATATTTTTGCTTTGACAAGGGCTCAGGCCAAAAAGCAAAAAGGACAGGGAAGCTTGGATCCTGGAACAATGGACCAAGTGCTCCCTAAAGCTAGGGCTAGTAGAAGCAAAACACTTCCTACTATCCCTCCCTCTACAGTGGATTCAACTTCTAAGGAAGAAGAATTCCCTCCCTGTGCAGAACCTACACCAGAGGAGCTGGAAGCAGACACTGCTGAGCTTTTGGGTGAAGGGGGGCCTGCCAGAGAGGAGCTGAGTGTGGCACAGCAAACCTGTCCCACATTAGAGGGTCTCAGACAGCAAGCTGTCAAACAGGCTAATGGGGATGTCAGTGACTCTCACAGAGTTTACTGGGAGGACAACCTCTTGTACACTGAGCATAGGGATCCTAAACCTGGAGCTGCCAGGAGATTAGTGATTCCTCAGGAGTACAGAAAGTTCCTCCTAACACTGGCACATGACATTCCCTTAGCTGGGCACCTAGGACAAATGAAAACTTGGGACAGGCTTGTTCCCCTGTTTCATTGGCCTAGGATGTCTGAGGACACAAAGGAATTTTGTAAGTCCTGTGAAACCTGTCAAGCCAGTGGCAAGACAGGTGGCACCCCAAAGGCACCCCTTATCCCACTGCCTGTGGTTGGGGTTCCCTTTGAGAGGGTAGGGGTTGACATAGTTGGCCCCCTTGACCCTTCTACTGCTTCAGGCAATAGGTTTATCTTGGTGGTAGTGGACCATGCCACAAGATATCCTGAAGCTATTCCTTTAAGGACCACTACAGCACCTGCAGTGGCAAAGGCCCTCCTGGGAATATTTTCCAGGGTGGGCTTCCCAAAGGAAGTAGTATCAGACAGAGGAAGCAATTTCATGTCTGCATACTTAAAGGCCATGTGGAAGGAGTGTGGTGTAACGTACAAGTTCACAACACCCTATCATCCACAAACAAATGGACTGGTGGAGAGATTTAATAAAACTCTCAAAGGCATGATTATGGGTCTCCCTGAAAAACTCCGCAGTAGATGGATATCCTTCTACCATGCCTCCTTTTTGCCTACAGGGAGGTACCCCAGAAAGGAGTGGGCTTCAGCCCCTTTGAACTTCTTTTTGGACACCCTGTTAGGGGTCCACTCACACTTGTAAAGGAGGGTTGGGAACAACCTTTAAAAGATCCTAAGCAGGATATTGTGGATTATGTACTTGGCCTCAGATCAAGGATGGCTGAGTACATGAAAAAGGCCAGTAAAAACCTTCAGGCCAGCCAAGAGCTCCAGAAGCAATGGCATGATCAGAAGGCTGTTTTGGTTCAGTACCAACCAGGGCAGAAAGTGTGGGTCTTGGAGCCTGTGGCCCCAAGAGCACTCCAAGATAAATGGAGTGGTCCCCACACAATTGTTGAAAAGAAGGGAGAAGTCACCTATTTAGTTGACTTAGGCACTGCCAGGAGTCCCCTTAGGGTGCTCCATGTCAACCGCCTGAAACCCTACTATGACAGGGCTGATCTCACCCTGCTCTTGGCAACTGATGAGGGACAGGAAGAAGACAGTGATCCTCTACCTGATCTCTTCTCTTCCACAGAACAAGATGCTCTTGTGGAAGGTGTAGTTTTGGCAGATTGTCTTACTGCTGAGCAGAAAGACCATTGCATAAATCTCCTAGGACAATTTTCAGAACTCTTCTCTACTGTGCCAGGCACCACTTCTTGGTGTGAGCACACTATAGATACTGGAGACAGTTTGCCTGTCAAAAGTAAGATCTATAGGCAGCCTGACCATGTCAGGGACTGCATAAAGCAAGAAGTTCAGAAAATGTTGGAACTAGGAGTGGTTGAGCACTCTGACAGTCCATGGGCTTCTCCTGTGGTACTGGTACCAAAACCCAATTCTAAAGATGGAAAGAAAGAAATGCGGTTTTGTGTAGACTATAGAGGTCTCAACTTGGTAACCAAAACTGATGCTCACCCTATACCCAGGGCAGATGAGCTTATAGATACACTGGCATCTGCCAAGTATCTAAGCACTTTTGATTTGACTGCAGGGTATTGGCAGATCAAATTATCAGAAGATGCTAAATCTAAGACTGCATTTTCTACCATTGGAGGACATTACCAGTTTACTGTAATGCCTTTTGGTTTGAAAAATGCACCTGCCACTTTTCAGAGGTTGGTGAACACAGTCCTGCAAGGTCTGGAAGCTTTCAGTGCAGCATATTTGGACGATATAGCTGTCTTTAGCTCCAGCTGGGATGATCACCTGGTCCACCTATGGAAAGTTTTGGAGGCTCTGCAAAAGGCAGGCCTCACTATCAAGGCTTCAAAGTGCCAGATAGGGCAGGGTAAAGTGTTTTATCTGGGACACCTTGTTGGTGGGGAACAGATTGCACCACTTCAGGGGAAAATCCAAACTATTATTGATTGGGTTCCCCCTACCACTCAGACTCAGGTGAGAGCCTTCCTAGGCCTCACTGGGTATTACAGGAGGTTCATTAAGAACTATGGCTCCATTGCAGCCCCTCTTAATGACCTCACATCCAAGAAAATGCCTAAAAAGGTATTATGGACAGCAAACTGTCAGAAAGCTTTTGAGGAGCTGAAGCAGGCCATGTGCTCTGCACCTGTCCTGAAAAGCCCTTGTTACTCTAAAAAATTCTATGTCCAAACTGATGCATCTGAATTAGGAGTAGGGGCAGTCCTATCACAACTTAATTCTGAGGGCCAGGATCAACCTGTTGCTTTTATTAGTAGAAGGTTGACCCCTAGAGAAAAGCGTTGGTCTGCCATTGAGAGGGAGGCCTTTGCTGTGGTCTGGGCTCTGAAGAAGTTGAGGCCATACCTGTTTGGCACTCACTTCATTGTTCAGACAGACCACAAACCTCTACTTTGGCTAAAACAAATGAAAGGTGAAAATCCTAAATTGTTGAGGTGGTCCATATCCCTACAGGGAATGGACTATACAGTGGAACATAGACCTGGGAGTAGCCACTCCAATGCAGATGGACTCTCCAGATATTTCCACTTAGACAATGAAGACTCATCAGGTCATGGCTAGTCTTATTGTCCTTCGTTTGGGAGGGGGTTGTGTAGGAAAGTACCATCTTGCCTGGCATGTTACCCCCATTTTTCACTGTATATATGTTGTTTTAGTTGTATGTGTCACTGGGACCCTGGTAACCCAGGGCCCCAGTGCTCATAAGTGTGCCTGAATGTGTTACCTGAGTAGTGACTAACTGTCTCACTGAGGCTCTGCTAATCAGAACCTCAGTGGTTATGCTCTCTCATTTCTTTCCAAATTGTCACTAACAGGCTAGTGACCATTTTTACCAATTTACATTGGCTTACTGGAACACCCTTATAATTCCCTAGTATATGGTACTGAGGTACCCAGGGTATTGGGGTTCCAGGAGATCCCTATGGGCTGCAGTATTTCTTTTGCCACCCATAGGGAGCTCTGACAATTCTTACACAGGCCTGCCACTGCAGCCTGAGTGAAATAACATCCACGTTATTTCACAGCCATTTTACACTGCACTTAAGTAACTTATAAGTCACCTATATGTCTAACCTTTACCTGGTAAAGGTTAGGTGCAAAGTTACTTAGTGTGAGGGCACCCTGGCACTAGCCAAGGTGCCCCCACATTGTTCAGAGCCAATTCCCTGAACTTTGTGAGTGCGGGGACACCATTACACGCGTGCACTACATATAGGTCACTACCTATATGTAGCTTCACCATGGTAACTCCGAATATGGCCATGTAACATGTCTATGATCATGGAATTGCCCCCTCTATGCCATCCTGGCATAGTTGGCACAATCCCATGATCCCAGTGGTCTGTAGCACAGACCCTGGTACTGCCAAACTGCCCTTCCTGGGGTTTCACTGCAGCTGCTGCTGCTGCCAACCCCTCAGACAGGCAGCTGCCCTCCTGGGGTCCAGCCAGGCCTGGCCCAGGATGGCAGAACAAAGAACTTCCTCTGAGAGAGGGTGTGACACCCTCTCCCTTTGGAAAATGGTGTGAAGGCAGGGGAGGAGTAGCCTCCCCCAGCCTCTGGAAATGCTTTCTTGGGCACAGATGTGCCCAATTCTGCATAAGCCAGTCTACACCGGTTCAGGGACCCCTTAGCCCCTGCTCTGGCGCGAAACTGGACAAAGGAAAGGGGAGTGACCACTCCCCTGACCTGCACCTCCCCTGGGAGGTGTCCAGAGCTCCTCCAAGTTCCAAGTTCTTAAGAATGCACTCCTGGATGGTTATGGCTTAACCACTGAACAGTACAGGATAAAGTTCAGAGAGACCAAAAAGGAGTCTTCACAAGACTGGGTTGATTTTATTGACCATTCAGTGAAGGCCTTGGAGGGGTGGTTACATGGCAGTAAAGTTACTGATTATGACAGCCTGTATAACTTGATCCTGAGAGAGCATATTCTTAATAATTGTGTGTCTGATTTGTTGCACCAGTACTTGGTGGACTCTGATCTGACCTCTCCCCAAGAATTGGGAAAGAAGGCAGACAAATGGGTCAGAACAAGAGTGAACAGAAAAGTTCATACAGGGGGTGACAAAGATGGCAACAAAAAGAAGGATGGTAAGTCTTCTGACAAGGGTGGGGACAAATCTAAAAATGAGTCTTCATCAGGCCCACAAAAACACTCTGGTGGGGGTGGTGGGTCCAAATCCTCCTTTAATCAGAACAAGGAAAAGAAACCATGGTGCTATTTATGTAAAATAAAAGGCCATTGGACAACAGATCCCAGTTGTCCAAAGAAAGGCACCACAGCTCCTACCACTACAACCCCTACTGCTACACCTAGTGTCCCTACTAATAGCAGTGGTGGTGGGAGCAAACCTACTAATAGCCAATCCAAGGGAGTAGCTGGGCTCACTTTTGGTAATTTAGTTGGGGTTGGTCTGATTAGGGAGACCACAGAGGCTACTTTAGTCTCTGAAGGGGCTATTGATTTAGCCACTTTGGTTGCTTGCCCCCATAACTTGGAGAAGTACAAGCAACTAACCCTAATAAATGGTGTTGAGGTCCAGGCCTACAGGGACACAGGTGCCAGTGTCACAATGGTGATTGAGAAACTGGTGCACCCTGAACAACACATACTTGGACACCAGTACCAAGTAACCGATGCTCCCAACATAACACAAAGCCACCCCATGGCTGTTGTAAATCTCAACTGGGGGGGGTAACTGGTCCAAAGAAAGTTGTGGTAGCTTCAGATTTACCTGTAGACTGTCTATTAGGGAATGATTTGGAGACATCAGCTTGGTCAGATGTGGAGTTGGAGGCCCATGCAGCAATGCTGGGCATCCCAGGGCATATTTTTGCTTTGACAAGGGCTCAGGCCAAAAAGCAAAAAGGACAGGGAAGCTTGGATCCTGGAACAATGGACCAAGTGCTCCCTAAAGCTAGGGCTAGTAGAAGCAAAACACTTCCTACTATCCCTCCCTCTACAGTGGATTCAACTTCTAAGGAAGAAGAATTCCCTCCCTGTGCAGAACCTACACCAGAGGAGCTGGAAGCAGACACTGCTGAGCTTTTGGGTGAAGGGGGGCCTGCCAGAGAGGAGCTGAGTGTGGCACAGCAAACCTGTCCCACATTAGAGGGTCTCAGACAGCAAGCTGTCAAACAGGCTAATGGGGATGTCAGTGACTCTCACAGAGTTTACTGGGAGGACAACCTCTTGTACACTGAGCATAGGGATCCTAAACCTGGAGCTGCCAGGAGATTAGTGATTCCTCAGGAGTACAGAAAGTTCCTCCTAACACTGGCACATGACATTCCCTTAGCTGGGCACCTAGGACAAATGAAAACTTGGGACAGGCTTGTTCCCCTGTTTCATTGGCCTAGGATGTCTGAGGACACAAAGGAATTTTGTAAGTCCTGTGAAACCTGTCAAGCCAGTGGCAAGACAGGTGGCACCCCAAAGGCACCCCTTATCCCACTGCCTGTGGTTGGGGTTCCCTTTGAGAGGGTAGGGGTTGACATAGTTGGCCCCCTTGACCCTTCTACTGCTTCAGGCAATAGGTTTATCTTGGTGGTAGTGGACCATGCCACAAGATATCCTGAAGCTATTCCTTTAAGGACCACTACAGCACCTGCAGTGGCAAAGGCCCTCCTGGGAATATTTTCCAGGGTGGGCTTCCCAAAGGAAGTAGTATCAGACAGAGGAAGCAATTTCATGTCTGCATACTTAAAGGCCATGTGGAAGGAGTGTGGTGTAACGTACAAGTTCACAACACCCTATCATCCACAAACAAATGGACTGGTGGAGAGATTTAATAAAACTCTCAAAGGCATGATTATGGGTCTCCCTGAAAAACTCCGCAGTAGATGGATATCCTTCTACCATGCCTCCTTTTTGCCTACAGGGAGGTACCCCAGAAAGGAGTGGGCTTCAGCCCCTTTGAACTTCTTTTTGGACACCCTGTTAGGGGTCCACTCACACTTGTAAAGGAGGGTTGGGAACAACCTTTAAAAGATCCTAAGCAGGATATTGTGGATTATGTACTTGGCCTCAGATCAAGGATGGCTGAGTACATGAAAAAGGCCAGTAAAAACCTTCAGGCCAGCCAAGAGCTCCAGAAGCAATGGCATGATCAGAAGGCTGTTTTGGTTCAGTACCAACCAGGGCAGAAAGTGTGGGTCTTGGAGCCTGTGGCCCCAAGAGCACTCCAAGATAAATGGAGTGGTCCCCACACAATTGTTGAAAAGAAGGGAGAAGTCACCTATTTAGTTGACTTAGGCACTGCCAGGAGTCCCCTTAGGGTGCTCCATGTCAACCGCCTGAAACCCTACTATGACAGGGCTGATCTCACCCTGCTCTTGGCAACTGATGAGGGACAGGAAGAAGACAGTGATCCTCTACCTGATCTCTTCTCTTCCACAGAACAAGATGCTCTTGTGGAAGGTGTAGTTTTGGCAGATTGTCTTACTGCTGAGCAGAAAGACCATTGCATAAATCTCCTAGGACAATTTTCAGAACTCTTCTCTACTGTGCCAGGCACCACTTCTTGGTGTGAGCACACTATAGATACTGGAGACAGTTTGCCTGTCAAAAGTAAGATCTATAGGCAGCCTGACCATGTCAGGGACTGCATAAAGCAAGAAGTTCAGAAAATGTTGGAACTAGGAGTGGTTGAGCACTCTGACAGTCCATGGGCTTCTCCTGTGGTACTGGTACCAAAACCCAATTCTAAAGATGGAAAGAAAGAAATGCGGTTTTGTGTAGACTATAGAGGTCTCAACTTGGTAACCAAAACTGATGCTCACCCTATACCCAGGGCAGATGAGCTTATAGATACACTGGCATCTGCCAAGTATCTAAGCACTTTTGATTTGACTGCAGGGTATTGGCAGATCAAATTATCAGAAGATGCTAAATCTAAGACTGCATTTTCTACCATTGGAGGACATTACCAGTTTACTGTAATGCCTTTTGGTTTGAAAAATGCACCTGCCACTTTTCAGAGGTTGGTGAACACAGTCCTGCAAGGTCTGGAAGCTTTCAGTGCAGCATATTTGGACGATATAGCTGTCTTTAGCTCCAGCTGGGATGATCACCTGGTCCACCTATGGAAAGTTTTGGAGGCTCTGCAAAAGGCAGGCCTCACTATCAAGGCTTCAAAGTGCCAGATAGGGCAGGGTAAAGTGTTTTATCTGGGACACCTTGTTGGTGGGGAACAGATTGCACCACTTCAGGGGAAAATCCAAACTATTATTGATTGGGTTCCCCCTACCACTCAGACTCAGGTGAGAGCCTTCCTAGGCCTCACTGGGTATTACAGGAGGTTCATTAAGAACTATGGCTCCATTGCAGCCCCTCTTAATGACCTCACATCCAAGAAAATGCCTAAAAAGGTATTATGGACAGCAAACTGTCAGAAAGCTTTTGAGGAGCTGAAGCAGGCCATGTGCTCTGCACCTGTCCTGAAAAGCCCTTGTTACTCTAAAAAATTCTATGTCCAAACTGATGCATCTGAATTAGGAGTAGGGGCAGTCCTATCACAACTTAATTCTGAGGGCCAGGATCAACCTGTTGCTTTTATTAGTAGAAGGTTGACCCCTAGAGAAAAGCGTTGGTCTGCCATTGAGAGGGAGGCCTTTGCTGTGGTCTGGGCTCTGAAGAAGTTGAGGCCATACCTGTTTGGCACTCACTTCATTGTTCAGACAGACCACAAACCTCTACTTTGGCTAAAACAAATGAAAGGTGAAAATCCTAAATTGTTGAGGTGGTCCATATCCCTACAGGGAATGGACTATACAGTGGAACATAGACCTGGGAGTAGCCACTCCAATGCAGATGGACTCTCCAGATATTTCCACTTAGACAATGAAGACTCATCAGGTCATGGCTAGTCTTATTGTCCTTCGTTTGGGAGGGGGTTGTGTAGGAAAGTACCATCTTGCCTGGCATGTTACCCCCATTTTTCACTGTATATATGTTGTTTTAGTTGTATGTGTCACTGGGACCCTGGTAACCCAGGGCCCCAGTGCTCATAAGTGTGCCTGAATGTGTTACCTGAGTAGTGACTAACTGTCTCACTGAGGCTCTGCTAATCAGAACCTCAGTGGTTATGCTCTCTCATTTCTTTCCAAATTGTCACTAACAGGCTAGTGACCATTTTTACCAATTTACATTGGCTTACTGGAACACCCTTATAATTCCCTAGTATATGGTACTGAGGTACCCAGGGTATTGGGGTTCCAGGAGATCCCTATGGGCTGCAGTATTTCTTTTGCCACCCATAGGGAGCTCTGACAATTCTTACACAGGCCTGCCACTGCAGCCTGAGTGAAATAACATCCACGTTATTTCACAGCCATTTTACACTGCACTTAAGTAACTTATAAGTCACCTATATGTCTAACCTTTACCTGGTAAAGGTTAGGTGCAAAGTTACTTAGTGTGAGGGCACCCTGGCACTAGCCAAGGTGCCCCCACATTGTTCAGAGCCAATTCCCTGAACTTTGTGAGTGCGGGGACACCATTACACGCGTGCACTACATATAGGTCACTACCTATATGTAGCTTCACCATGGTAACTCCGAATATGGCCATGTAACATGTCTATGATCATGGAATTGCCCCCTCTATGCCATCCTGGCATAGTTGGCACAATCCCATGATCCCAGTGGTCTGTAGCACAGACCCTGGTACTGCCAAACTGCCCTTCCTGGGGTTTCACTGCAGCTGCTGCTGCTGCCAACCCCTCAGACAGGCAGCTGCCCTCCTGGGGTCCAGCCAGGCCTGGCCCAGGATGGCAGAACAAAGAACTTCCTCTGAGAGAGGGTGTGACACCCTCTCCCTTTGGAAAATGGTGTGAAGGCAGGGGAGGAGTAGCCTCCCCCAGCCTCTGGAAATGCTTTCTTGGGCACAGATGTGCCCAATTCTGCATAAGCCAGTCTACACCGGTTCAGGGACCCCTTAGCCCCTGCTCTGGCGCGAAACTGGACAAAGGAAAGGGGAGTGACCACTCCCCTGACCTGCACCTCCCCTGGGAGGTGTCCAGAGCTCCTCCAAGTTCCAAGTTCTTAAGAATGCACTCCTGGATGGTTATGGCTTAACCACTGAACAGTACAGGATAAAGTTCAGAGAGACCAAAAAGGAGTCTTCACAAGACTGGGTTGATTTTATTGACCATTCAGTGAAGGCCTTGGAGGGGTGGTTACATGGCAGTAAAGTTACTGATTATGACAGCCTGTATAACTTGATCCTGAGAGAGCATATTCTTAATAATTGTGTGTCTGATTTGTTGCACCAGTACTTGGTGGACTCTGATCTGACCTCTCCCCAAGAATTGGGAAAGAAGGCAGACAAATGGGTCAGAACAAGAGTGAACAGAAAAGTTCATACAGGGGGTGACAAAGATGGCAACAAAAAGAAGGATGGTAAGTCTTCTGACAAGGGTGGGGACAAATCTAAAAATGAGTCTTCATCAGGCCCACAAAAACACTCTGGTGGGGGTGGTGGGTCCAAATCCTCCTTTAATCAGAACAAGGAAAAGAAACCATGGTGCTATTTATGTAAAATAAAAGGCCATTGGACAACAGATCCCAGTTGTCCAAAGAAAGGCACCACAGCTCCTACCACTACAACCCCTACTGCTACACCTAGTGTCCCTACTAATAGCAGTGGTGGTGGGAGCAAACCTACTAATAGCCAATCCAAGGGAGTAGCTGGGCTCACTTTTGGTAATTTAGTTGGGGTTGGTCTGATTAGGGAGACCACAGAGGCTACTTTAGTCTCTGAAGGGGCTATTGATTTAGCCACTTTGGTTGCTTGCCCCCATAACTTGGAGAAGTACAAGCAACTAACCCTAATAAATGGTGTTGAGGTCCAGGCCTACAGGGACACAGGTGCCAGTGTCACAATGGTGATTGAGAAACTGGTGCACCCTGAACAACACATACTTGGACACCAGTACCAAGTAACCGATGCTCCCAACATAACACAAAGCCACCCCATGGCTGTTGTAAATCTCAACTGGGGGGGGTAACTGGTCCAAAGAAAGTTGTGGTAGCTTCAGATTTACCTGTAGACTGTCTATTAGGGAATGATTTGGAGACATCAGCTTGGTCAGATGTGGAGTTGGAGGCCCATGCAGCAATGCTGGGCATCCCAGGGCATATTTTTGCTTTGACAAGGGCTCAGGCCAAAAAGCAAAAAGGACAGGGAAGCTTGGATCCTGGAACAATGGACCAAGTGCTCCCTAAAGCTAGGGCTAGTAGAAGCAAAACACTTCCTACTATCCCTCCCTCTACAGTGGATTCAACTTCTAAGGAAGAAGAATTCCCTCCCTGTGCAGAACCTACACCAGAGGAGCTGGAAGCAGACACTGCTGAGCTTTTGGGTGAAGGGGGGCCTGCCAGAGAGGAGCTGAGTGTGGCACAGCAAACCTGTCCCACATTAGAGGGTCTCAGACAGCAAGCTGTCAAACAGGCTAATGGGGATGTCAGTGACTCTCACAGAGTTTACTGGGAGGACAACCTCTTGTACACTGAGCATAGGGATCCTAAACCTGGAGCTGCCAGGAGATTAGTGATTCCTCAGGAGTACAGAAAGTTCCTCCTAACACTGGCACATGACATTCCCTTAGCTGGGCACCTAGGACAAATGAAAACTTGGGACAGGCTTGTTCCCCTGTTTCATTGGCCTAGGATGTCTGAGGACACAAAGGAATTTTGTAAGTCCTGTGAAACCTGTCAAGCCAGTGGCAAGACAGGTGGCACCCCAAAGGCACCCCTTATCCCACTGCCTGTGGTTGGGGTTCCCTTTGAGAGGGTAGGGGTTGACATAGTTGGCCCCCTTGACCCTTCTACTGCTTCAGGCAATAGGTTTATCTTGGTGGTAGTGGACCATGCCACAAGATATCCTGAAGCTATTCCTTTAAGGACCACTACAGCACCTGCAGTGGCAAAGGCCCTCCTGGGAATATTTTCCAGGGTGGGCTTCCCAAAGGAAGTAGTATCAGACAGAGGAAGCAATTTCATGTCTGCATACTTAAAGGCCATGTGGAAGGAGTGTGGTGTAACGTACAAGTTCACAACACCCTATCATCCACAAACAAATGGACTGGTGGAGAGATTTAATAAAACTCTCAAAGGCATGATTATGGGTCTCCCTGAAAAACTCCGCAGTAGATGGATATCCTTCTACCATGCCTCCTTTTTGCCTACAGGGAGGTACCCCAGAAAGGAGTGGGCTTCAGCCCCTTTGAACTTCTTTTTGGACACCCTGTTAGGGGTCCACTCACACTTGTAAAGGAGGGTTGGGAACAACCTTTAAAAGATCCTAAGCAGGATATTGTGGATTATGTACTTGGCCTCAGATCAAGGATGGCTGAGTACATGAAAAAGGCCAGTAAAAACCTTCAGGCCAGCCAAGAGCTCCAGAAGCAATGGCATGATCAGAAGGCTGTTTTGGTTCAGTACCAACCAGGGCAGAAAGTGTGGGTCTTGGAGCCTGTGGCCCCAAGAGCACTCCAAGATAAATGGAGTGGTCCCCACACAATTGTTGAAAAGAAGGGAGAAGTCACCTATTTAGTTGACTTAGGCACTGCCAGGAGTCCCCTTAGGGTGCTCCATGTCAACCGCCTGAAACCCTACTATGACAGGGCTGATCTCACCCTGCTCTTGGCAACTGATGAGGGACAGGAAGAAGACAGTGATCCTCTACCTGATCTCTTCTCTTCCACAGAACAAGATGCTCTTGTGGAAGGTGTAGTTTTGGCAGATTGTCTTACTGCTGAGCAGAAAGACCATTGCATAAATCTCCTAGGACAATTTTCAGAACTCTTCTCTACTGTGCCAGGCACCACTTCTTGGTGTGAGCACACTATAGATACTGGAGACAGTTTGCCTGTCAAAAGTAAGATCTATAGGCAGCCTGACCATGTCAGGGACTGCATAAAGCAAGAAGTTCAGAAAATGTTGGAACTAGGAGTGGTTGAGCACTCTGACAGTCCATGGGCTTCTCCTGTGGTACTGGTACCAAAACCCAATTCTAAAGATGGAAAGAAAGAAATGCGGTTTTGTGTAGACTATAGAGGTCTCAACTTGGTAACCAAAACTGATGCTCACCCTATACCCAGGGCAGATGAGCTTATAGATACACTGGCATCTGCCAAGTATCTAAGCACTTTTGATTTGACTGCAGGGTATTGGCAGATCAAATTATCAGAAGATGCTAAATCTAAGACTGCATTTTCTACCATTGGAGGACATTACCAGTTTACTGTAATGCCTTTTGGTTTGAAAAATGCACCTGCCACTTTTCAGAGGTTGGTGAACACAGTCCTGCAAGGTCTGGAAGCTTTCAGTGCAGCATATTTGGACGATATAGCTGTCTTTAGCTCCAGCTGGGATGATCACCTGGTCCACCTATGGAAAGTTTTGGAGGCTCTGCAAAAGGCAGGCCTCACTATCAAGGCTTCAAAGTGCCAGATAGGGCAGGGTAAAGTGTTTTATCTGGGACACCTTGTTGGTGGGGAACAGATTGCACCACTTCAGGGGAAAATCCAAACTATTATTGATTGGGTTCCCCCTACCACTCAGACTCAGGTGAGAGCCTTCCTAGGCCTCACTGGGTATTACAGGAGGTTCATTAAGAACTATGGCTCCATTGCAGCCCCTCTTAATGACCTCACATCCAAGAAAATGCCTAAAAAGGTATTATGGACAGCAAACTGTCAGAAAGCTTTTGAGGAGCTGAAGCAGGCCATGTGCTCTGCACCTGTCCTGAAAAGCCCTTGTTACTCTAAAAAATTCTATGTCCAAACTGATGCATCTGAATTAGGAGTAGGGGCAGTCCTATCACAACTTAATTCTGAGGGCCAGGATCAACCTGTTGCTTTTATTAGTAGAAGGTTGACCCCTAGAGAAAAGCGTTGGTCTGCCATTGAGAGGGAGGCCTTTGCTGTGGTCTGGGCTCTGAAGAAGTTGAGGCCATACCTGTTTGGCACTCACTTCATTGTTCAGACAGACCACAAACCTCTACTTTGGCTAAAACAAATGAAAGGTGAAAATCCTAAATTGTTGAGGTGGTCCATATCCCTACAGGGAATGGACTATACAGTGGAACATAGACCTGGGAGTAGCCACTCCAATGCAGATGGACTCTCCAGATATTTCCACTTAGACAATGAAGACTCATCAGGTCATGGCTAGTCTTATTGTCCTTCGTTTGGGAGGGGGTTGTGTAGGAAAGTACCATCTTGCCTGGCATGTTACCCCCATTTTTCACTGTATATATGTTGTTTTAGTTGTATGTGTCACTGGGACCCTGGTAACCCAGGGCCCCAGTGCTCATAAGTGTGCCTGAATGTGTTACCTGTGTAGTGACTAACTGTCTCACTGAGGCTCTGCTAATCAGAACCTCAGTGGTTATGCTCTCTCATTTCTTTCCAAATTGTCACTAACAGGCTAGTGACCATTTTTACCAATTTACATTGGCTTACTGGAACACCCTTATAATTCCCTAGTATATGGTACTGAGGTACCCAGGGTATTGGGGTTCCAGGAGATCCCTATGGGCTGCAGTATTTCTTTTGCCACCCATAGGGAGCTCTGACAATTCTTACACAGGCCTGCCACTGCAGCCTGAGTGAAATAACATCCACGTTATTTCACAGCCATTTTACACTGCACTTAAGTAACTTATAAGTCACCTATATGTCTAACCTTTACCTGGTAAAGGTTAGGTGCAAAGTTACTTAGTGTGAGGGCACCCTGGCACTAGCCAAGGTGCCCCCACATTGTTCAGAGCCAATTCCCTGAACTTTGTGAGTGCGGGGACACCATTACACGCGTGCACTACATATAGGTCACTACCTATATGTAGCTTCACCATGGTAACTCCGAATATGGCCATGTAACATGTCTATGATCATGGAATTGCCCCCTCTATGCCATCCTGGCATAGTTGGCACAATCCCATGATCCCAGTGGTCTGTAGCACAGACCCTGGTACTGCCAAACTGCCCTTCCTGGGGTTTCACTGCAGCTGCTGCTGCTGCCAACCCCTCAGACAGGCAGCTGCCCTCCTGGGGTCCAGCCAGGCCTGGCCCAGGATGGCAGAACAAAGAACTTCCTCTGAGAGAGGGTGTGACACCCTCTCCCTTTGGAAAATGGAGTGAAGGCAGGGGAGGAGTAGCCTCCCCCAGCCTCTGGAAATGCTTTCTTGGGCACAGATGTGCCCAATTCTGCATAAGCCAGTCTACACCGGTTCAGGGACCCCTTAGCCCCTGCTCTGGCGCGAAACTGGACAAAGGAAAGGGGAGTGACCACTCCCCTGACCTGCACCTCCCCTGGGAGGTGTCCAGAGCTCCTCCAGTGTGCTCCAGACCTCTGCCATCTTGGAAACAGAGGTGCTGCTGGCACACTGGACTGCTCTGAGTGGCCAGTGCCACCAGGTGACGTCAGAGACTCCTGCTGATAGGCTCCTTCAGGTGTTAGTAGCCTATCCTCTCTCCTAGGTAGCCAAACCCTCTTTTCTGGCTATTTAGGGTCTCTGTCTCTGGGGAAACTTTAGATAACGAATGCATGAGCTCAGCCGAGTTCCTCTGCATCTCCCTCTTCACCTTCTGATAAGGAATCGACTGCTGACCGCGCTGGAAGCCTGCAAACCTGCAACATAGTAGCAAAGACGACTACTGCAACTCTGTAACGCTGATCCTGCCGCCTTCTCGACTGTTTTCCTGCTTGTGCATGCTGTGGGGGTAGCCTGCCTCCTCTCTGCACCAGAAGCTCAGAAGAAATCTCCCGTGGGTCGACGGAATCTTCCCCCTGCAACCGCAGGCACCAAAAAGCTGCATTACCGGTCCCTTGGGTCTCCTCTCAGCACAACGAGCGAGGTCCCTCGAATCCAGCGACTCTGTCCAAGTGACCCGCACAGTCCAGTGACTCTTCAGTCCAAGTTTGGTGGAGGTAAGTCCTTGCCTCACCTCGCTGGGCTGCATTGCTGGGAACCGCGACTTTGCAGCTACTCCGGCCCCTGTGCACTTCCGGCGGAAATCCTTTGTGCACAGCCAAGCCTCGGTCCACGGCACTCTAACCTGCATTGCACGACTTTCTAAGTTGGTCTCCGGCGACGTGGGACTCCTTTGTGCAACTTCGGCGAGCACCGTTTCACGCATCCTTGTAGTGCCTGTTTCTGGCCCTTTTCCGGGTGTTACCTGCTTCAGTGAGGGCTCTTTGTCTTGCGCGACTTCCCCTCTCTCTTCAAGTCCAATTTGCGACCTCCTGGGCCCTCCTGGGCCCCGGCAGCGTCCAAAAACGCCAAATGCACGATTTGCAACTAGCAAGGCTTGTTGGCATCCTTTCAGCGGGAAAACACTTCTGCACGACTCTCCAAGGCGAGAGGGATCCGTCCACCAAAGGGGAAGTCTCTAGCCCTTTTCGTTCCTGCAGAAACCTCAGCTTCTTCTGTCCAGTCGAAGCTTCTTTGCACCCGCAGCTGGCATTTCCTGGGCATCTGCCCATCTCCGACTTGCTTGTGACTTTTGGACTTGGTCCCCTTGTTCCACAGGTACCCTAGATTGGAAATCCACAGTTGTTGCATTGCTGGTTTGTGTCTTTCCTGCATTATTCCTCTAACACGACTACTTTGTCCTTAGGGGAACTTTAGTGCACTTTGCACTCACTTTTCAGGGTCTTGGGGAGGGTTATTTTTCTAACTCTCACTATTTTCTAATAGTCCCAGCGACCCTCTACAAGGTCACATAGGTTTGGGGTCCATTTGTGGTTCGCATTCCACTTTTGGAGTATATGGTTTGTGTTGCCCCTATCCCTATGTTTCCCCATTGCATCTTATTGTAACTATACATTGTTTGCACTGTTTTCTAAGACTATACTGCATATTTTTGCTATTGTGTATATATATCTTGTGTATATTTCCTATCCTCTCACTGAGGGTACACTCTGAGATACTTTGGCATATTGTCATAAAAATAAAGTACCTTTATTTTTAGTATAACTGTGTATTGTGTTTTCTTATGATATTGTGCATATGACACTAAGTGGTACTGTAGTAGCTTCACACGTCTCCTAGTTCAGCCTAAGCTGCTCTGCTAAGCTACCATTATCTATCAGCCTAAGCTGCTAAACACCCTATACACTAATAAGGGATAACTGGGCCTGGTGCAAGGTGCAAGTACCCCTTGGTACTCACTACAAGCCAGTCCAGCCTCCTACAGTTACTTAATGTACTTATATGGTCATTAATTACTAGTACAAGTTGTCTGAATTTCACCTTCTTGGAATCTCTTCACCAGAGGAAGCAGCTCAGACAAATGCATTGCAGTAGTCACTAATCTCATAGTTTATTAAAAAAAATATATATTTTTCATTTGAATGGAACTTGGATCACAAGTTCTGTGTGATTAGAAGCACTTTAGAAGGTTTTTAAGTGAGCTTTCAGTTATACACTCTACTTTTCTAGGTCACGTTAAGGTTAATTTCAGCAGCCTTTGGTCATCACTAAATGACATTACTACCCCTTACTCAGACTGAGTCCACACTCACCATAGCCCGAATAAATGACAACAACACTCAGGACCTGAAGAAGGCATGCAGTCTTCACCAGCATGATGGAGGCTCTGAAAAAAGAATGAAAATATTAGTTTCCTCTGACCGGGCTTCTCCAATAGGTAGCTCTGTAGATCTCTGGGTACCCAAGAGTAGCTCTCCTGTTGTGAGAAAGTAGCCTCTTTCTAACCTTGTTACCCTCACTTTTGGCCTGTTTGTGAGTGTATGTCAGGGTGTTTTCACTGTCTCACTGGGATCCTGCTAGCCAGGGCCCAGTGCTCATAGTGAAAACCCTATGTTTTCAGTATGTTTGTTATGTGTCACTGGGACCCTGCTAGTCAGGACCCCAGTGCTCATAAGTTTGTGGCCTATATGTATGTGTTCCCTGTGTGGTGCCTAACTGTCTCACTGAGGCTCTGCTAACCAGAACCTCAGTGGTTATGCTCTCTCACTTCTTTCAAATTGTCACTAACAGGCTAGTGACCAATTTTACCAATTTACATTGGCTTACTGGAACACCCTTATAATTCCCTAGTATATGGTACTGAGGTACCCAGGGTATTGGGGTTCCAGGAGATCCCTATGGGCTGCAGCATTTCTTTTGCCACCCATAGGGAGCTCTGACAATTCTTACACAGGCCTGCCACTGCAGCCTGAGTGAAATAACGTCCACGTTATTTCACAGCCATTTTACACTGCACTTAAGTAACTTATAAGTCACCTATATGTCTAACCTTTACCTGGTAAAGGTTAGGTGCAAAGTTACTTAGTGTGAGGGCACCCTGGCACTAGCCAAGGTGCCCCCACATTGTTCAGGGCCAATTCCCTGAACTTTGTGAGTGCGGGGACACCATTACACGCGTGCACTACATATAGGTCACTACCTATATGTAGCTTCACAATGGTAACTCCGAATATGGCCATGTAACATGTCTAAG
Organism: Pleurodeles waltl; assembly: GCF_031143425.1. NCBI lineage: Eukaryota > Metazoa > Chordata > Amphibia > Caudata > Salamandridae > Pleurodeles > Pleurodeles waltl. Next base: position 297,296 of record NW_027150248.1, read on the forward strand.
ATCATGGAATTGCCCCCTCTATGCCATCCTAGCATTATTGGGACAATTCCATGATCCCAGTGGTCTGTAGCACAGACCCTGGTACTGCCAAACTGCCTTTCCTGGGGTTTCACTGCAGCTGCTGCTGCTGCCAACCCCTCAGACAGGTTTCTGCCCCCCTGGGGTCAAGCCAGGCTTGTCCCAGGATGGCAGAACAAAGGACTTCCTCTGAGAGAGGGTGTTACACCCTCTCCCTTTGGAAAATGGTGTGAAGGCAGGGGAGGAGTAGCCTCCCCCAGCCTCTGGAAATGCTTTCTTGGGCACAGATGTGCCCAATTCTGCATAAGCCAGTCTACACCGGTTCAGGGACCCCTTAGCCCCTGCTCTGGCGCGAAACTGGACAAAGGAAAGGGGAGTGACCACTCCCCTGACCTGCACCTCCCCTGGGAGGTGTCCAGAGCTCCTCCAGTGTGCTCCAGACCTCTGCCATCTTGGAAACAGAGGTGCTGCCAGCACAGTGGACTGCTCTGAGTGGCCAGTGCCATCAGGTGACGTCAGAGACTCCTTCTGATAGGCTCCTTCAGGTGTTAGTAGCCTATCCTCTCTCCTAAGTAGCCAAACCCTCTTTTCTGGCTATTTAGGGTCTCTGTCTCTGGGGAAACTTTAGATAACGAATGCAAGAGCTCATCAGAGTTCCTCTGCATCTCTCTCTTCACCTTCTGCCAAGGAATCGACTGCTGACCGCGCTGGAAGCCTGCAAAACTGCAACATAGTAGCTAAGACGACTACTGCAACTCTGTAACGCTGATCCTGCCGCCTTCTCGACTTTTTTCCTGCTTGTGCATGCTGTGGGGGTAGTCTGCCTCCTCTCTGCACCAGAAGCTCCGAAGAAATCTCCCGTGGGTCGACCGAATCTTCCCCCTGCAACCGCAGGCACCAAAAAGCTGCATTACCGGTCCCTTGGGTCTCCTCTCAGCACGACGAGCGAGGTCCCTCGAATCCAGCAACTCTGTCCAAGTGACTCCCACAGTCCAGTGGCTCTTCAGTCCAAGTTTGGTGGAGGTAAGTCCTTGCCTCACCTCGCTGGGCTGCATTGCTGGGAACCGCGACTTTTGCAGCTACTCCGGCCTCTGTGCACTTCCGGCGGAAATCCTTCGTGCACAGCCAAGCCTGGGTCCACGGCACTCTAACCTGCATTGCACGACTTTCTAAGTTGGTCTCCGGCGACGTGGGACTCTTTTGTGCAACTTCGGCGAGCACTGTTTCACGCATCCTCTTAGGGCCTGTTTCTGGCACTTCTCCAGGTGCTACCTACTTCAGAGAGGGCTCCTTCTCTTGCTCGACGCCCCCTCTCTCTCCTGGTCTAATTTGCGACCTCCTGGTCCCTCCTGGGCCTCAGCAGCGTCCGAAAACGCTAACTGCACGATTTGCAGCTAGCAAGGCTTGCTGGCGTTCTTTCGGCGGGAAACACTTCTGCACGACTTTTCACGGCGAGCGGGATCCGTCCACCAAAGGGGACGTCTCTAGCCCTTTTTGTTCATGCAGAAACCGCAGCTTCTTCTGTCCAGTAGAAGCTTCTTTGCACCCGCAGCTGGCATTTCCTGGGCATCTGCCCATCTCCGACTTGCTTGTGACTTTTGGACTTGGTCCCCTTGTTCCACAGGTACCCTAGATTGGAAATCCACAGTTGTTGCATTGTTGGTTTGTGTCTTTCCTGCATTATTCCTCTATCCCGACTTCTTTGTCTTTTGGGGAACTTCAGTGCAGTTTGCACTCACTTTTCAGGGTCTTGGGGAGGGCTATCTTTCTAACTCTCACTATTTTCTAATAGTCCCAGCGACCCTCTACAAGGTCACATAGGTTTGGGGTCCATTCGTGGTTCACATTCCTTTTTTGGAGTATATGGTTTGTGTTGCCCCTATCCCTATGTGTCCCCATTGCATCCTATTGTAACTATACATTGTTTGCACTGTTTTCTAAGACTATACTGCATATTTTTGGTATTGTGTACATATAACTTGTGTATAATTGCTATCCTCATACTGAGGGTACTCACTGAGATACTTTGGCATATTGTCATAAAAATAAAGTACCTTTATTTTTAGTATATCTGTGTATTGTGTTTTCTTATGATATTGTGCAAGTGACACTTGTGGTACTGTAGTAGCTTCACACGTCTCCTAGTTCAGCCTAAGCTGCTCTGCTAAGCTACCATTATCTATCAGCCTAAGCTGCTAGACACCCTATACACTAATAAGGGATAACTGGGCCTGGTGCAAGGTGCAAGTACCCCTTGGTACTCACTACAAGCCAGTCCAGCCTCCTACATTGGTTGTGCAGCGGTGGGATAAGTGCTTTGAGACTACTTACCACTCTTGTCATTGTACTTTTCATAAGAGAAAAATATACAAAACAAGTTCAGTGTGTGTACACATTGCTAAAAAGTTTGGCATTTCCTCTTTTCACTCTTTTCTAAAGTGCTGAAAAGTACTTCTAAACTTTCAAAAAGTTCTTAAAAGTTTAAAAAGTTTTTTTTTCTGTCTTTCTAAAAAGTTCTGAAAACTTTTTTCTCTTTTTCTATCACTTTAACTCTCTCTAAAAATGTCTGGCACAGGCCAAAATGTTGATCTGTCCAAACTTGCATATGACCACCTTAGCTGGAAAGGAGCAAGGAGTCTCTGTGTAGAGAGAGGTTTGAGTGTAGGGAAGAATCCTTCCTTGGAATTATTGCTTAACATGCTTAGAGAACAAGATAAGGCCATAGGGGCCACATCTGTTGAAAAAGTAGCAAATGGTTCCCAATCTGATCCAGGGACTACCCCAGGAAAAGATGCAGGAAAGAAACTCCCTAGCCTGCCCATTACTAGACAGTCTAGCATAGTTGGTAATGATGGAGAGCCACACCATACAAATAGTGTTGTCTCACATCATAGCAAAAGCATTTATTCTCACCACACTGGTAGTGATGTTTCTGTTAGCCAAGCTGTTAGGGTGGCTTCTGTAAGGGACAGGTCTCCTTCTGCTCATGCTTCTGTGTCTAAGAATGTCCCTCCCACCAACCCTGATGACAGAATGTTAGAAAGGGAACTCAACAAGTTGAGAGTGGAACAAACCAGACTGAAGCTTAAAAAGCAACAGCTGGATTTGGATAGACAGTCTTTTGAACTAGAAAAAGAAAGACAGAAGTTGGGTTTTGAAACCCATGGTGGCAGCAGCAGTATTCCCCATAGTCATCCTGTAAAAGAGCATGATTCCAGGAATCTGCTGTAGGAGGCTGGACTGGCTTGTAGTGAGTACCAAGGGGTACTTGCACCTTGCACCAGGCCCAGTTATCCCTTATTAGTGTATAGGGTGTCTAGCAGCTTAGGCTGATAGATAATGGTAGCTTAGCAAAGCAGCTCAGGCTGAACTAGGAGACGTGTGAAGCTACTACAGTACCACTTAGTGTCATATGCACAATATCATAAGAAAACACAATACACAGTTATACTAAAAATAAAGGTACTTTATTTTTATGACAATATGCCAAAGTATCTTAGAGTGTACCCTCAGTGAGAGGATAGGAAATATACACAAGATATATATACACAATAGCAAAAATATGCAGTATAGTCTTAGAAAACAGTGCAAACAATGTATAGTTACAATAGGATGCAATGGGGAAACATAGGGATAGGGGCAACACAAACCATATACTCCAGAAGTGGAATGCGAACCACGAATGGACCCCAAACCTATGTGACCTTGTAGAGGGTCGCTGGGACTATTAGAAAATAGTGAGAGTTAGAAAAATAACCCTCCCCAAGACCCTGAAAAGTGAGTGCAAAGTGCACTAAAGTTCCCCTAAGGACAAAATAGTCGTGTTAGAGGGAAAATGCAAGGAAAACACAAATCAGCAATGCAACAACGATGGATTCCTGTCTGAGGGTACCTGTGGAACAAGGGGACCAAGTCCAAAAGTCACAAGCAGCTCGGAGATGGGCAGATGCCCAAGAAATGCCAGCGGTTGGTGCAAAGAAGCTCTTACTAGGCTGAAGAACTGTGAATACTGCAGGAACGACAAGGGCTAGAGACTTCCCCTTTGGAGGATGGATCTCCCACGCCTTGGAGAGTCGTGCAGAAGTGTTTTCCCGCCGGATGGACGCCAACAAGCCTTGCTATACGCAAATCGTGCGTTTGGCGTTTTTGGACGCTGCTGGGGCCCAGGAGGGACCAGGAGGTCGCAAATTGGACCTGCAGAGAGAGGGGACGTCGAGCAAGACAAGGAGTCCTCACTGAAGCAGGTAGCACCCGGAGAAGTGCCAGAAACAGGCACTAAGAGGATGCGTGAAACGGTGCTCGCCGAAGTTGCACAAAGGAGTCCCACGTCGCCGGAGACCAACTTAGAAAGTCGTGCTATGCAGGTTAGAGTGCCGTGGACCCAGGCTTGGCTGTGCACACAGGATTTCCGCCGGAAGTGCACAGGGGCCGGAGAAGCTTGCAAAGTCGCGGTTCCCAGCAATGCAGCCCAGCGAGGTGAGGCAAGGACTTACCTCCACCAAACTCGGGCTGAAGAGTCACTGGACTGTGGGAGTCACTTGGACGGTGTCGCTGGATTCGAGGGACCTCGCTCGTCGTGCTGAGAGGAGACCCAAGGGACCGGAGATGCAGCTTTTTGGTGCCTGCGGTTGCAGGGGGAAGATTCCGTCGACCCACGGGAGATTTCTTCGGAGCTTCTGGTGCAGAGAGGAGGCAGACTACCCCCACAGCATGCAGAAGCAGGAAAACAGTCGAGAAGGCGGCAGGATCAGCGTTACAGAGTTGCATTAGTCGTCTTTGCTACTATGTTGCAGGTTTGCAGGCTTCCAGCGCGGTCAGCGGTCGATTCCTTATCAGAAGGTGAAGAGGGAGATGCAGAGGAACTCGGCTGAGCTCATGCATTCGGTATCTGAAGTTTCCCCAGAGACAGAGACCCTAAATAGCCAGAAAAGAGGGTTTGGCTACCTAGGAGAGAGGAAAGGCTACTAACACCTGAAGGAGCCTATCAGCAGGAGTCTCTGACGTCACCTGGTGGCACTGGCCACTCAGAGCAGTCCAGTGTGCCAGCAGCACCTCTGTTTCCAAGATGGCAGAGGTCTGGAGCACACTGGAGGAGCTCTGGACACCTCCCAGGGGAGGTGCAGGTCAGGGGAGTGGTCACTCCCCTTTCCTTTGTCCAGTTTCGCGCCAGAGCAGGGGCTAAGGGGTCCCTGAACCGGTGTAGACTGGCTTATGCAGAATTGGGCACATCTGTGCCCAACAAAGCATTTCCAGAGGCTGGGGAGGCTACTCCTCCCCTGCCTTTACACCATTTTCCAAAGGGAGAGGGTGTCACACCCTCTCTCAGAGGAAGTTCTTTGTTCTGCCATCCTGGGCCAGGCCTGGCTGGACCCCAGGAGGGCAGCTGCCTGTCTGAGGGGTTGGCAGCAGCAGCAGCTGCAGAGAAACCCCAGGAAGGGCAGTATGGCAGTACCAGGGTCTGTGCTACAGACCACTGGGATCATGGAATTGTACCAACAATGCCAGGATGGCATAGAGGGGGCAATTCCATGATCATAGACATGTTACATGGCCATATTCGGAGTTACCATGGTGAAGCTACATATAGGTAGTGACCTATATGTAGTGCACGCGTGTAATGGTGTCCCCGCACTCACAAAGTTCAGTGAATTGGCTCTGAACAATGTGGGGGCACCTTGGCTAGTGCCAGGGTGCCCTCACACTAAGTAACTTTGCACCTAACCATTACCAGGTAAAGGTTAGACATATAGGTGACTTATAAGTTACTTAAGTGCAGTGTAAAATGGCTGTGAAATAACGTGGACGTTATTTCACTCAGGCTGCAGTGGCAGGCCTGTGTAAGAATTGTCAGAGCTCCCTATGGGTGGCAAAAGAAATGCTGCAGCCCATAGGGATCTCCTGGAACCCCAATACCCTGGGTACCTCAGTACCATATACTAGGGAATTATAAGGGTGTTCCAGTAAGCCAATGTAAATTGGTAAAAATGGTCACTAGCCTGTCAGTGACAATTTGAAAGTAATGAGAGAGCATAACCACTGAGGTTCTGGTTAGCAGAGCCTCAGTGAGACAGTTAGGCACCACACAGGGAACATATACATGCACACCTATGAGCACTGGGGCCCTGTGTGACAGGGTCCCAGTGACACATACATATAGGCCACAAACCTATGAGCACTGGGGTCCTGACCAGCAGGATCCCAGTGACACATAACAACCATACTGAAAACATGGTGTTTTCACTATGAGCACTGAGGCCTGGCTATCAGGATCCCAGTGAGACAGTGAAAACAGTGACAAACACCCTGACATACACTCACAAACAGGCCAAAAGTGGGGGTAACAAGGCTAGAAAGAGGCTACCTTCTCACACAACCCCCCCCCAAACGAAGGACAATAAGGCTAACCTTGGCCAGTTGAGACTTTATTGTTTAAGTGGTGATAAGTAGAGAGTAGCTCTGCAATAGACTGGTTACTCCCTTTATCATCCACTATATGGTTACTTCCCTGTGGGGATGTAAACCACCCTGTTTGAAGTTTTTTAGCTAAGCAACAATGTGAAGATGTATTTTCAGAGTTTCTATCAGTAAGTTTTAGTTTAGAGCAGTGGGAATTGTCCACTGAACCTATTTGTAGTGATGGAAATGCCAGACAGGGATGCTGTCTCAGAAAAGCCATAGCTGGGCAAAAACTTTGTCCATCTGGATGGAAGAGAGAACAGGGATGCTGTTTCTCTTGAGTTGGAGCAGGGCAGGGATGCTGTCCTATCAGCTCCACACTAGGGCAGGGATGCTGTCCTAAGTGTTGTGAGGCAGTGCAGAGTTTCTGCACTAAAGTTTCTCTGGGAGGGTTGGAGGGATGCTCCATGTTAACTAAAATGGTGCTCTTTTTCTCACCAATGCTAGTTATCCCACAGAGAGGTACTTCCACCTCAGGGAGTCCAGCTTTGCTAGCTGATGATTCCCTTGGAACAGGTGCCACCCCAGGAGAGGTTTCTCCCACCACAGGAATAGTATCCTGAATGGTAGGGTGGTTAGGGGATACTGTGATACCCTTTTTACCTGTTGATGGAGAGGGATCCTGAGTTTTCAGGCCTTCTCTCCTTTGCTTTTTCATTTCACTTGAAATGAGAGGGAAAAATTCCTCAGGGATGCCCAGCATGGCTGCATGGGCATAAAACTCTACATCAGCCCAACCTGAGGCCTCTAGGTCATTACCTAAGAGACAGTCTACAGGTAAGCTAGGTGATACCACCACCTGCTTAGGGCCAGTAACTCCACCCCAACTAAACTGAATTATAGCTAAGGGAAGAAACTTAGTGGAGTTATGGACATCAATAATCTTATACTGTTGTCCAATGATGTGTTGTTCAGGAGGCACTAGGTTTTCAGTCACCAAAGTGAAACTGGCACCTGTGTCCCTGTAGGCCAAGGCCTCAACACCATTTATTGAAACTGTCTGCCTGTACTTATCCATTGTAAGGGGACAAGCAGCCAGTGTGGCAAGGCCAATGCCACTAGGTGTGACAGAAACTGTCTTGGGACTGATGACATCAGTTTCCACTATGGACCCATAAGTGAACCCAACTACACCCTTTGTTTGACTGTTGCCAGCAGTCCCACCACTAGTACCACTACTGCTAGGGGCACTAGAGCTTGATGTATTAGTGGTGGTAGGCTCAGGGGGTTTACCTGGACAGGACTTATCCCCTGGCCTATGGCCTCTGTTTTTACACACAAAGCACCAAGGCTTTTTAATGTGTGCAGGTTGGGAAGAAGAGGAAGAATTTGTTTTATCCCCACCCTCTGAAGAGTGTTTAAGATTTGAAGTGGGATCTTTGGTTTTACCCTTATCCCCATGCTTATCTTGAGATTTTTCACCATCTTTCTTCTTATTGCCATCTTTGTCACCCCCTGTATGAACTTTTCTGTTCACCCTTGTTCTGACCCATTTGTCTGCCTTCTTTCCCAATTCTTGGGGAGAGGTCAGATCAGAGTCTACCAGGTACTGGTGCAACAAATCAGACACACAATTATTAAGTATATGCTCTCTCAGGATTGTGTTATACAGGCTTTCATAATCAGTAACTTTACTGCCATGTAACCACCCCTCCAAGGCCTTCACTGAATGGTCAATGAAATCAACCCAGTCTTGTGAAGACTCCTTTTTGGTCTCTCTGAACTTCATCCTGTACTGTTCAGTGGTTAAGCCATAACCATCCAGGAGTGCATTCTTAAGAACTGTAAAATTATTGGCATCATTTTCTTTCACTGTAAGGAGCCTATCCCTACCTTTTCCACTAAATGATAGCCATAGGATAGCAGCCCACTGCTTTTGAGGGACATCCTGTACAGCACAGGCCCTCTCAAGTGCAGCAAACCACTTGTTAATGTCATCCCCCTCCTTATAAGGGGGAACTATCTTGTGCAGATTCCTGGAATCATGCTCTTTTGCAGGATGACTATGGGGAATACTGCTGCTGCCACCATGGGTATCTAAACCCATCTTCTGTCTTTCCCTCTCTATTTCTAAAGACTGTCTATCCAAATCCAGCTGTTGCTTCTTGAGCTTCAGTCTGGTTTGCTCCACTCTCAATCTATTGAGCTCCCTTTCTAACAATCTGTCATCAGGGTGGGTGGGAGGGACATTTCTAGATACAGAGGTATGATGGGAATGAACAGAAGGAGACCTGTCCCTTACCAAGGGCACCCTAACAGCTTGGCTACCAGCATAATGTGAGAGCACATCATCAGTATGATGTGATTCAACCTCTGTACCAACTATGCTAGACTGTCTAGTAATGGGCAGGCTGAGAAGTTTCTTTCCTGAACCTTTTCCTGGGGGAGTCCCTGGATCAGATTGAGAACCATTAGCTACTTTTTCTACAGATTGGGCACTTATGGCCTTATCCTGTACTCTAAGCATATTAATTAACAGTTCTAAGGAAGGATTCTTCCCTACACTCAAACCTCTCTCTATGCAGAGACTCCTTGCTCCTTTCCAGCTAAGGTGATCATATGCAAGTTTGGACAGTTCAACTTTTTGGCCTGTGCCAGACATTTTTAGAGAGAGTTAAAGTGATAGACAAAGAGAAAAAAGTTTTCAGAACTTTTTGGAAAGACAGAAAAAACTTTTTAAACTTTTAAGAACTTTTTGAAAGTTTAGAAGTACTTTTCAGCACTTAGAAAAGAGTGAAAAGAGGAAATGCAAAACTTTTTGGCTATGTGTATATACACTGACCTTGTTTTGTATATTTTTCTCTTATGAAAAGTACAATGACAAGAGTGGTAAGTAGTCTCAAAGCACTTATCCCACCGCTGCACAACCAATGTAGGAGGCTGGACTGGCTTGTAGTGAGTACCAAGGGGTACTTGCACCTTGCACCAGGCCCAGTTATCCCTTATTAGTGTATAGGGTGTCTAGCAGCTTAGGCTGATAGATAATGGTAGCTTAGCAAAGCAGCTCAGGCTGAACTAGGAGACGTGTGAAGCTACTACAGTACCACTTAGTGTCATATGCACAATATCATAAGAAAACACAATACACAGTTATGCTAAAAATAAAGGTACTTTATTTTTATGACTATATGCCAAAGTATCTTAGAGTGTACCCTCAGTGAGAGGATAGGAAATATACACAAGATATATATACACAATAGCAAAAATATGCAGTATAGTCTTAGAAAACAGTGCAAACAATGTATAGTTACAATAGGATGCAATGGGGAAACATTGGGATAGGGGCAACACAAACCATATACTCCAGAAGTGGAATGCGAACCACGAATGGACCCCAAACCTATGTGACCTTGTAGAGGGTCGCTGGGACTATTAGAAAATAGTGAGAGTTAGAAAAATAACCCTCCCCAAGACCCTGAAAAGTGAGTGCAAAGTGCACTAAAGTTCCCCTAAGGACAAAATAGTCGTGTTAGAGGGAAAATGCAAGGAAAACACAAATCAGCAATGCAACAACGATGGATTCCTGTCTGAGGGTACCTGTGGAACAAGGGGACCAAGTCCAAAAGTCACAAGCAGCTCGGAGATGGGCAGATGCCCAAGAAATGCCAGCGGTTGGTGCAAAGAAGCTCTTACTAGGCTGAAGAACTGTGAATACTGCAGGAACGACAAGGGCTAGAGACTTCCCCTTTGGAGGATGGATCTCACACGCCTTGGAGAGTCGTGCAGAAGTGTTTTTCCGCCAGATGGACGCCAACAAGCCTTGCTACACGCAAATCGTGCTTTTGGCGTTTTTGGACGCTGCTGGGGCCCAGGAGGGACCAGGAGGTCGCAAAGTGAACCTGCAGAGAGAGGGGACGTCGAGCAAGACAAGGAGCCCTCACTGAAGCAGGTAGCACCCGGAGAAGTGCCAGAAACAGGCACTACGAGGATGCGTGAAACGGTGCTCGCCGAAGTTGCACAAAGGAGTCCCACGTCGCCGGAGACCAACTTAGAAAGTCGTGCAATGCAGGTTAGAGTGCCGTGGACCCAGGCTTGGCTGTGCACACAGGATTTCCGCCGGAAGTGCACAGGGGCCGGAGAAGCTTGCAAAGTCGCGGTTCCCAGCAATGCAGCCCAGCGAGGTGAGGCAAGGACTTACCTCCACCAAACTCGGGCTGAAGAGTCACTGGACTGTGGGAGTCACTTGGACGGTGTCGCTGGATTCGACGGACCTCGCTCGTCGTGCTGAGAGGAGACCCAAGGGACCGGAGATGCAGCTTTTTGGTGCCTGCGGTTGCAGGGGGAAGATTCCGTCGACCCACGGGAGATTTCTTCGGAGCTTCTGGTGCAGAGAGGAGGCAGACTACCCCCACAGCATGCACAAGCAGGAAAACAGTCGAGAAGGCGGCAGGATCAGCGTTACAGAGTTGCAGTAGTCGTCTTTGCTACTATGTTGCAGGTTTGCAGGCTTCCAGCGCGGTCAGCGGTCGATTCCTTATCAGAAGGTGAAGAGGGAGATGCAGAGGAACTCGGCTGAGCTCATGCATTCGGTATCTGAAGTTTCCCCAGAGACAGAGACCCTAAATAGCCAGAAAAGAGGGTTTGGCTACCTAGGAGAGAGGAAAGGCTACTAACACCTGAAGGAGCCTATCAGCAGGAGTCTCTGACGTCACCTGGTGGCACTGGCCACTCAGAGCAGTCCAGTGTGCCAGCAGCACCTCTGTTTCCAAGATGGCAGAGGTCTGGAGCACACTGGAGGAGCTCTGGACACCTCCCAGGGGAGGTGCAGGTCAGGGGAGTGGTCACTCCCCTTTCCTTTGTCCAGTTTCGCGCCAGAGCAGGGGCTAAGGGGTCCCTGAACCAGTGTAGACTGGCTTATGCAGAATTGGGCACATCTGTGCCCAACAAAGCATTTCCAGAGGCTGGGGGAGGCTACTCCTCCCCTGCCTTTACACCATTTTCCAAAGGGAGAGGGTGTCACACCCTCTCTCAGAGGAAGTTCTTTGTTCTGCCATCCTGGGCCAGGCCTGGCTGGACCCCAGGAGGGCAGCTGCCTGTCTGAGGGGTTGGCAGCAGCAGCAGCAGCAGAGAAACCCCAGGAAGGGCAGTATGGCAGTACCAGGGTCTGTGCTACAGACCACTGGGATCATGGAATTGTACCAACAATGCCAGGATGGCATAGAGGGGGCAATTCCATGATCATAGACATGTTACATGGCCATATTCGGAGTTACCATGGTGAAGCTACATATAGGTAGTGACCTATATGTAGTGCACGCGTGTAATGGTGTCCCCGCACTCACAAAGTTCAGTGAATTGGCTCTGAACAATGTGGGGGCACCTTGGCTAGTGCCAGGGTGCCCTCACACTAAATAACTTTGCACCTAACCTTTACCAGGTAAAGGTTAGACATATAGGTGACTTATAAGTTACTTAAGTGCAGTGTAAAATGGCTGTGAAATAACGTGGACGTTATTTCACTCAGGCTGCAGTGGCAGGCCTGTGTAAGAATTGTCAGAGCTCCCTATGGGTGGCAAAAGAAATGCTGCAGCCCATAGGGATCTCCTGGAACCCCAATAGCCTGGGTACCTCAGTACCATATACTAGGGAATTATAAGGGTGTTCCAGTAAGCCAATGTAAATTGGTAAAAATGGTCACTAGCCTGTCAGTGACAATTTGAAAGTAATGAGAGAGCATAACCACTGAGGTTCTGGTTAGCAGAGCCTCAGTGAGACAGTTAGGCACCACACAGGGAACATATACATGCACACCTATGAGCACTGGGGCCCTGTGTGACAGGGTCCCAGTGACACATACATATAGGCCACAAACCTATGAGCACTGGGGTCCTGACCAGCAGGATCCCAGTGACACATAACAACCATACTGAAAACATGGTGTTTTCACTATGAGCACTGAGGCCTGGCCATCAGGATCCCAGTGAGACAGTGAAAACAGTGACAAACACCCTGACATACACTCACAAACAGGCCAAAAGTGGGGGTAACAAGGCTAGAAAGAGGCTACCTTCTCACATCTGCACAAGATAGTTCCCCCTTTTAAGGAGGGGGATGACATTAACAAGTGGTTTGCTGCACTTGAGAGGGCCTGTGTTGTACAGGATGTCCCTCAAAGGCAGTGGGCTGCTATCCTATGGCTATCATTTAGTGGAAAAGGTAGGGATAGGCTCCTTACTGTAAAAGAAAGTGATGCCAATAATTTCCATGTTCTTAAGAATGCACTCCTTGATGGTTATGGCTTAACCACTGAACAATACAGGATAAAGTTCAGAGAGACCAAAAAGGAGTCTTCACAAGACTGGGTTGATTTCATTGACCATTCAGTGAAGGCCTTGGAGGGGTGGTTACATGGCAGTAAAGTTACTGATTATGACAGCCTGTATAACTTGATCCTGAGAGAGCATATTCTTAATAATTGTGTGTCTGATTTGTTGCACCAGTACTTGGTGGACTCTGATCTGACTTCTCCCCAAGAATTGGGAAAGAAGGCAGACAAATGGGTCAGAACAAGGGTGAACAGAAAAGTTCATACAGGGGGTGACAAAGATGGCAATAAGAAGAAAGATGGTGAAAAATCTCAAGATAAGCATGGGGATAAGGGTAAAACCAAAGATTCCACTTCAAATCTTAAACACTCTTCAGGGGGTGGAGATAAAACAAATTCTTCCTCTTCTTCTCAAACTACACAATTTAAAAAGCCTTGGTGCTTTGTGTGTAAAAATAGAGGCCATAGGCCAGGGGATAAGTCCTGTCCAGGTAAACCCCCTGAGCCTACCACCACTAATACATCAAGCTCTAGTGCCCCTAGCAGTAGTGGTACTAGTGGTGGGACTGCTGGCAACAGTCAAGTTAAGGGTGTAGTTGGGTTCACTTATGGGTCCATAGTAGAAACTGGGGTAGTCAGTCCCAAGACAGTTTCTGTCACACCTAGTGGCATTGGCCTTGCCACACTGGCTGCTTGTCCCCTTACAATGGATAAGTACAGGCAGACAGTTTCAATAAATGGTGTTGAGGCCTTGGCCTACAGGGACACAGGTGCCAGTATCACTTTGGTGACTGAAAACCTAGTGCACCCTGATCAACACATCATTGGACAACAGTATAAGATTATTGATGTCCATAACTCCACTAAGTTTCTTCCCTTAGCTATAATTCAGTTTAGCTGGGGTGGAGTTACTGGCCCTAAGCAGGTGGTGGTATCACCTAGCTTACCTGTAGACTGTCTCTTAGTTAATGACCTAGAGGCCTCAGGTTGGGCTGATGTAGAGTTTTATGCCCATGCAGCCATGCTGGGCATCCCTGAGGAATTGTTCCCTCTCATTTCTACTGAAATGAAAAAGCAAAGGAGAGAAGGCCTGAAAACTCAGGATCCCTCTCCAACAACAGGTAAAAGGGGTATCACAGTATCCCCTAACCACCCTACCATTCAGGATATCATTCCTGTGGTGGGAGAAACCTCTCCTGGGGTGGCACCTGTTCCAAGGGAATCATCAGTTGGCAAAACTGTACTCCCTGAGGTAGAAGTACCTCTCTGTGGGATAACTAACATTGGTGACAAAAAGAGCACCATTTTAGTTAACATGGAGCATCCCTCCAACCCTCCCAGAGAAACTTTAGTGCAAAAACTCTGCACTGCCTCACAACACTTAGGACAGCATCCCTGCCCTAGTGTGGAGCTCATAGGACAGCATCCCTGCCCTGCTCCAACTCAAGAGAAACAGCATCCCTGTCCTCTCTTCCAGCCATATGGACAACGTTTTTGCCCAGCTATGGCTTTTCTGAGACAGCATCCCTGTCTGGCATTTCCATCACTACAAATAGGTTCAGTGGACAATTCCCACTGCTCTAAACTAAAACTTACTGATAGAAACTCTGAAAATACATCTTCACATTGTTGCTTAGCTAAAAAACTTCAAACATGATGGTTTACATCCCCACAGGGAAGTAACCATATAGTGGATGATAAAGGGAGTAACCAGTCTATTGCAGAGCTACTCTCTACTTATCACCACTTAGACAATAAAGTCTCAACTGGCCAAGGTTAGCCTTATTGTCCTTCGTTTGGGGGGGGGTTGTGTGAGAAAGTAGCCTCTTTCTAGCCTTGTTACCCCCACTTTTGGCCTGTTTGTGAGTGTATGTCAGGGTGTTTTCACTGTCTCACTGGGATCCTGCTAGCCAGGGCCCAGGGCTCATAGTGAAAACCCTATGTTTTCAGTATGTTTGTTATGTGTCACTGGGACCCTGCTAGTCAGGACCCCAGTGCTCATAAGTTTGTGGCCTATATGTATGTGTTCCCTGTGTGGTGCCTAACTGTCTCACTGAGGCTCTGCTAACCAGAACCTCAGTGGTTATGCTCTCTCACTTCTTTCAAATTGTCACTAACAGGCTAGTGACCAATTTTACCAATTTACATTGGCTTACTGGAACACCCTTATAATTCCCTAATATATGGTACTGAGGTACCCAGGGTATTGGGGTTCCAGGAGATCCCTATGGGCTGCAGCATTTCTTGTGTCACCCATAGGGAGCTCTGACAATTCTTACACAGGCCTGCCACTGCAGCCTGAGTGAAATAACGTCCACGTTATTTCACAGCCATTTTACACTGCACTTAAGTAACTTATAAGTCACCTATATGTCTAACCTTTACCTGGTAAAGGTTAGGTGCAAAGTTACTTAGTGTGAGGGCACCCTGGCACTAGCCAAGGTGCCCCCACATTGTTCAGGGCCAATTCCCTGAACTTTGTGAGTGCGGGGACACCATTACACGCGTGCACTACATATAGGTCACTACCTATATGTAGCTTCACAATGGTAACTCCGAATATGGCCATGTAACATGTCTAAGATCATGGAATTGCCCCCTCTATGCCATCCTAGCATTATTGGGACAATTCCATGATCCCAGTGGTCTGTAGCACAGACCCTGGTACTGCCAAACTGCCTTTCCTGGGGTTTCACTGCAGCTGCTGCTGCTGCCAACCCCTCAGACAGGTTTCTGCCCCCCTGGGGTCAAGCCAGGCTTGTCCCAGGATGGCAGAACAAAGGACTTCCTCTGAGAGAGGGTGTTACACCCTCTCCCTTTGGAAAATGGTGTGAAGGCAGGGGAGGAGTAGCCTCCCCCAGCCTCTGGAAATGCTTTCTTGGGCACAGATGTGCCCAATTCTGCATAAGCCAGTCTACACCGGTTCAGGGACCCCTTAGCCCCTGCTCTGGCGCGAAACTGGACAAAGGAAAGGGGAGTGACCACTCCCCTGACCTGCACCTCCCCTGGGAGGTGTCCAGAGCTCCTCCAGTGTGCTCCAGACCTCTGCCATCTTGGAAACAGAGGTGCTGCCAGCACAGTGGACTGCTCTGAGTGGCCAGTGCCATCAGGTGACGTCAGAGACTCCTTCTGATAGGCTCCTTCAGGTGTTAGTAGCCTATCCTCTCTCCTAAGTAGCCAAACCCTCTTTTCTGGCTATTTAGGGTCTCTGTCTCTGGGGAAACTTTAGATAACGAATGCAAGAGCTCATCAGAGTTCCTCTGCATCTCTCTCTTCACCTTCTGCCAAAGAATCGACTGCTGACCGCGCTGGAAGCCTGCAAAACTGCAACATAGTAGCTAAGAAGACTACTGCAACTCTGTAACGCTGATCCTGCCGCCTTCTCGACTGTTTTCCTGCTTGTGCATGCTGTGGGGGTAGTCTGCCTCCTCTCTGCACCAGAAGCTCCAAAGAAATCTCCCGTGGGTCGACGGAATCTTCCCCCTGCAACCGCAGGCACCAAAAAGCTGCATTACCGGTCCCTTGGGTCTCCTCTCAGCACGACGAGCGAGGTCCCTCGAATCCAGCAACTCTGTCCAAGTGACTCCCACAGTCCAGTGGCTCTTCAGTCCAAGTTTGGTGGAGGTAACTCCTTGCCTCACCTCGCTGGGCTGCATTGCTGGGAACGGCAACTTTTGCAGCTACTCCGGCCTCTGTGCACTTCCGGCGGAAATCCTTCGTGCACAGCCAAGCCTGGGTCCACGGCACTCTAACCTGCATTGCACGACTTTCTAAGTTGGTCTCCGGCGACGTGGGACTCCTTTGTGCAACTTCAGCGAGTACCATTTCATGCATCCTTGTAGTGCCTGTTTCTGGCACTTCTCCGGGTGCTACCTGCTTCAGAGAGGGCTCCTTATCTTGCTTGACGCCCCCTCTCTCTCCTGTTCCAATTTGCGACCTCCTGGTCCCTCCTGGGCCTCAGCAGCGTTCTTAAACGCTAACCGCACGATTTGCAGTTAACAAGGCTTGTTGGCATTCTTTCGGCGGGAAAGCACTTCTGCACGACTTTCCACGGCGAGGGAGATCGGTCCACCAAAGGGGAAGTCTCTAGCCCTTTT
Source organism: Pleurodeles waltl (assembly GCF_031143425.1). Taxonomy (NCBI): domain Eukaryota; kingdom Metazoa; phylum Chordata; class Amphibia; order Caudata; family Salamandridae; genus Pleurodeles; species Pleurodeles waltl. Next base: position 314,132 of record NW_027150248.1, read on the forward strand.
CGTTCATGCAGAAACCGCAGCTTCTTCTGTCCAGTAGAAGCTTCTTTGCACCCGCAGCTGGCATTTCCTGGGCATCTGCCCATCTCCGACTTGCTTGTGACTTTTGGACTTGGTCCCCTTGTTCCACAGGTACCCTAGATTGGAAATCCACAGTTGTTGCATTGTTGGTTTGTGTCTTTCCTGCATTATTCCTCTATCACGACTTCTTTGTCTTTTGGGGAACTTCAGTGCAGTTTGCACTCACTTTTCAGGGTCTTGGGGAGGGCTATCTTTCTAACTCTCACTATTTTCTAATAGTCCCAGTGACCCTCTACAAGGTCACATAGGTTTGGGGTCCATTTGTGGTTCACATTCCACTTTTGGAGTATATGGTTTGTGTTGCCCCTATCCCAATGTGTCCCCATTGCATCCTATTGTAACTATACATTGTTTGCACTGTTTTCTAAGACTATACTGCATATTTTTGGTATTGTGTACATATAACTTGTGTATAATTGCTATCCTCATACTGAGGGTACTCACTGAGATACTTTGGCATATTGTCATAAAAATAAAGTACCTTTATTTTTAGTATATCTGTGTATTGTGTTTTCTTATGATATTGTGCAAGTGACACTTGTGGTACTGTAGTAGCTTCACACGTCTCCTAGTTCAGCCTAAGCTGCTCTGCTAAGCTACCATTATCTATCAGCCTAAGCTGCTAGACACCCTATACACTAATAAGGGATAACTGGGCCTGCTGCAAGGTGCAAGTACCCCTTGGTACTCACTACAAGCCAGTCCAGCCTCCTACATTGGTTGTGCAGCGGTGGGATAAGTGCTTTGAGACTACTTACCACTCTTGTCATTGTACTTTTCATAAGAGAAAAATATACAAAACAAGTTCAGTGTGTGTACACATTGCTAAAAAGTTTGGCATTTCCTCTTTTCACTCTTTGCTAAAGTGCTGAAAAGTACTTCTAAACTTTCAAAAAGTTCTTAAAAGTTTAAAAAGTTTTTTTTCTGTCTTTCTAAAAAGTTCTGAAAACTTTTTTCTCTTTTTCTATCACTGTAACTCTCTCTAAAAATGTCTGGCACAGGCCAAAATGTTGATCTGTCCAAACTTGCATATGACCACCTTAGCTGGAAAGGAGCAAGGAGTCTCTGTGTAGAGAGAGGTTTGAGTGTAGGGAAGAATCCTTCCTTGGAATTATTGCTTAACATGCTTAGAGAACAAGATAAGGCCATAGGGGCCACATCTGTTGAAAAAGTAGCAAATGGTTCCCAATCTGATCCAGGGACTACCCCAGGAAAAGATGCAGGAAAGAAACTCCCTAGCCTGCCCATTACTAGACAGTCTAGCATAGTTGGTAATGATGGAGAGCCACACCATACAAATAGTGTTGTCTCACATCATAGCAAAAGCATTTATTCTCACCACACTGGTAGTGATGTTTCTGTTAGCCAAGCTGTTAGGGTGGCTTCTGTAAGGGACAGGTCTCCTTCTGCTCATTCTTCTGTGTCTAAGAATGTCCCTCCCACCAACCCTGATGACAGAATGTTAGAAAGGGAACTCAACAAGTTGAGAGTGGAACAAACCAGACTGAAGCTTAAAAAGCAACAGCTGGATTTGGATAGACAGTCTTTTGAACTAGAAAAAGAAAGACAGAAGTTGGGTTTTGAAACCCATGGTGGCAGCAGCAGTATTCCCCATAGTCATCCTGTAAAAGAGCATGATTCCAGGAATCTGCACAAGATAGTTCCCCCTTTTAAGGAGGGGGATGACATTAACAAGTGGTTTGCTGCACTTGAGAGGGCCTGTGTTGTACAGGATGTCCCTCAAAGGCAGTGGGCTGCTATCCTATGGCTATCATTTAGTGGAAAAGGTAGGGATAGGCTCCTTACTGTGAAAGAAAGTGATGCCAATAATTTCCATGTTCTTAAGAATGCACTCCTGGATGGTTATGGCTTAACCACTGAACAATACAGGATAAAGTTCAGAGAGACCAAAAAGGAGTCTTCACAAGACTGGGTTGATTTCATTGACCATTCAGTGAAGGCTTTGGAGGGGTGGTTACATGGCAGTAAAGTTACTGATTATGACAGCCTGTATAACTTGATCCTGAGAGAGCATATTCTTAATAATTGTGTGTCTGATTTGTTGCACCAGTACTTGGTGGACTCTGATCTGACCTCTCCCCAAGAATTGGGAAAGAAGGCAGACAAATGGGTCAGAACAAGGGTGAACAGAAAAGTTCATACAGGGGGTGACAAAGATGGCAATAAGAAGAAAGATGGTGAAAAATCTCAAGATAAGCATGGGGATAAGGGTAAAACCAAAGATTCCACTTCAAATCTTAAACACTCTTCAGGGGGTGGAGATAAAACAAATTCTTCCTCTTCTTCTCAACCTACACAATTTAAAAAGCCTTGGTGCTTTGTGTGTAAAAATAGAGGCCATAGGCCAGGGGATAAGTCCTGTCCAGGTAAACCCCCTGAGCCTACCACCACTAATACATCAAGCTCTAGTGCCCCTAGCAGTAGTGGTACTAGTGGTGGGACTGCTGGCAACAGTCAAGTTAAGGGTGTAGTTGGGTTCACTTATGGGTCCATAGTAGAAACTGGGGTAGTCAGTCCCAAGACAGTTTCTGTCACACCTAGTGGCATTGGCCTTGCCACACTGGCTGCTTGTCCCCTTACAATGGATACGTACAGGCAGACAGTTTCAATAAATGGTGTTGAGGCCTTGGCCTACAGGGACACAGGTGCCAGTATCACTTTGGTGACTGAAAACCTAGTGCACCCTGATCAATACATCATTGGACAACAGTATAAGATTATTGATGTCCATAACTCCACTAAGTTTCTTCCCTTAGCTATAATTCAGTTTAGTTGGGGTGGAGTTACTGGCCCTAAGCAGGTGGTGGTATCACCTAGCTTACCTGTAGACTGTCTCTTAGTTAATGACCTAGAGGCCTCAGGTTGGGCTGATGTAGAGTTGTATGCCCATGCAGCCATGCTGGGCATCCCTGAGGAATTGTTCCCTCTCATTTCTACTGAAATGAAAAAGCAAAGGAGAGAAGGCCTGAAAACTCAGGATCCCTCTCCAAAAACAGGTAAAAGGGGTATCACAGTATCCCCTAACCACCCTACCATTCAGGATATCATTCCTGTGGTGGGAGAAACCTCTCCTGGGGTGACACCTGTTCCAAGGGAATCATCAGTTGGCAAAACTGTACTCCCTGAGGTAGAAGTACCTCTCTGTGGGATAACTAACATTGGTGACAAAAAGAGCACCATTTTAGTTAACATGGAGCATCCCTCCAACCCTCCCAGAGAAACTTTAGTGCAAAAACTCTGCACTGCCTCACAACACTTAGGACAGCATCCCTGCCCTAGTGTGGAGCTCATAGGACAGCATCCCTGCCCTGCTCCAACTCAAGAGAAACAGCATCCCTGTCCTCTCTTCCAGCCATATGGACAACGTTTTTGCCCAGCTATGGCTTTTCTGAGACAGCATCCCTGTCTGGCATTTCCATCACTACAAATAGGTTCAGTGGACAATTCCCACTGCTCTAAACTAAAACTTACTGATAGAAACTCTGAAAATACATATTCACATTTTTGCTTAGCTAAAAAACTTCAAACAGGGTGGTTTACATCCCCACAGGGAAGTAACCATATAGTGGATGATAAAGGGAGTAACCAGTCTATTGCAGAGCTACTCTCTACTTATCACCACTTAGAATATAAAGTCTCAACTGGCCAAGGTTAGACTTATTGTCCTTCGTTTGGGGGGGGGTTGTGTGAGAAAGTAGCCTCTTTCTAGCCTTGTTACCCCCACTTTTGGCCTGTTTGTGAGTGTATGTCAGGGTGTTTTCACTGTCTCACTGGGATCCTGCTAGCCAGGGCCCAGTGCTCATAGTGAAAACCCTATGTTTTCAGTATGTTTGTTATGTGTCACTGGGACCCTGCTAGTCAGGACCCCAGTGCTCATAAGTTTGTGGCCTATATGTATGTGTTCCCAGTGTGGTGCCTAACTGTCTCACTGAGGCTCTGCTAACCAGAACCTCAGTGGTTATGCTCTCTCACTTCTTTCAAATTGTCACTAACAGGCTAGTGACCAATTTTACCAATTTACATTGGCTTACTGGAACACCCTTATAATTCCCTAGTATATGGTACTGAGGTACCCAGGGTATTGGGGTTCCAGGAGATCCCTATGGGCTGCAGCATTTCTTTTGCCACCCATAGGGAGCTCTGACAATTCTTACACAGGCCTGCCACTGCAGCCTGAGTGAAATAACGTCCACGTTATTTCACAGCCATTTACACTGCACTTAAGTAACTTATAAGTCACCTATATGTCTAACCTTTACCTGGTAAAGGTTAGGTGCAAAGTTACTTAGTGTGAGGGCACCCTGGCATTAGCCAAGGTGCCCCCACATTGTTCCGGGCCAATTCCCTGAACTTTGTGAGTGCGGGGACACCATTACACGCGTGCACTACATATAGGTCACTACCTATATGTAGCTTCACAATGGTAACTCCGAATATGGCCATGTAACATGTCTAAGATCATGGAATTGCCCCCTCTATGCCATCCTAGCATTATTGGGACAATTCCATGATCCCAGTGGTCTGTAGCACAGACCCTGGTACTGCCAAACTGCCTTTCCTGGGGTTTCACTGCAGCTGCTGCTGCTGCCAACCCCTCAGACAGGTTTCTGCCCCCCTGGGGTCAAGCCAGGCTTATCCCAGGATGGCAGAACAAAGGACTTCCTCTGAGAGAGGGTGTTACACCCTCTCCCTTTGGAAAATGGTGTGAAGGCAGGGGAGGAGTAGCCTCCCCCAGCCTCTGGAAATGCTTTCTTGGGCACAGATGTGCCCAATTCTGCATAAGCCAGTCTACACCGGTTCAGGGACCCCTTAGCCCCTGCTCTTGCGCGAAACTGGACAAAGGAAAGGGGAGTGACCACTACCCTGACCTGCACCTCCCCTGGGAGGTGTCCAGAGCTCCTCCAGTGTGCTCCAGACCTCTGCCATCTTGGAAACAGAGGTGCTGCCAGCACAGTGGACTGCTCTGAGTGGCCAGTGCCATCAGGTGACGTCAGAGACTCCTTCTGATAGGCTCCTTCAGGTGTTAGTAGCCTATCCTCTCTCCTAAGTAGCCAAACCCTCTTTTCTGGCTATTTAAGGTCTCTGTCTCAGGGGAAACTTTAGATAACGAATGCAAGAGCTCATCAGAGTTCCTCTGCATCTCTCTTTTCACCTTCTGCCAAGGAATCGACTGCTGACCACGCTGGAAGCCTGCAAAACTGCAACATAGTAGCTAAGACGACTACTGCAACTCTGTAACGCTGATCCTGCCGCCTTCTCGACTGTTTTCCTGCTTGTGCATGCTGTGGGGGTAGTCTGCCTCCTCTCTGCACCAGAAGCACCGAAGAAATCTCCCGTGGGTCAACGGAATCTTCCCCCTGCAACCGCAGGCACCAAAAAGCTGCATTACCGGTCCCTTGGGTCTCCTCTCAGCACGACGAGCGAGGTCCCTCGAATCCAGCAACTCTGTCCATGTGACTCCCACAGTCCAGTGGCTCTTCAGTCCAAGTATGGTGGAGGTAAGTCCTTGCCTCACCTCGCTGGGCTGCATTGCTGGGAACCGCGACTTTTGCAGCTAGTCCGGCCTCTGTGCACTTCCGGCGGAAATCCTTCATGCACAGCCAAGCCTGGGTCTACGGCACTCTAACCTGCATTGCACGACTTTCTAAGTTGGTCTCCGGTGACGTGGGACTCCTTTGTGCAACTTCGGCGAGCACCGTTTCACGCATCCTTGTAGTGCCTGTTTCTGGCACTTCTCCGGGTGCTACCTGCTTCAGAGAGGGCTCCTTTTTTTGCTCGACGCCCCTTCTCTCTCCTGGTCCAATTTGCGACCTCCTGGTCCCTCCTGGGCCTCAGCAGCGTCCGAAAACGCTAACTGCACGATTTACAGCTATCAAGGCTTGTTGGCGTTCTTTCGGCGGGAAAACACGTCTGCACGACTCTGCACGGCGAGTGGGATCCATCCACTAAAGGGGAAGTCTCTAGCCCATTTCGTTCATGCAGAAACCGCAGCTTCTTCTGTCCAGTAGAAGCTTCTTTGCACCCGCAGCTGGCATTTCCTGGGCATCTGCCCATCTCCGACTTGCTTGTGACTTTTAGACTTGGTCCCCTTGTTCCACAGGTACCCTAGATTGGAAATCCACAGTTGTTGCATTGTTGGTTTGTGTCTTTCCTGCCTTATTCCTCTATCACGACTTCTTTGTCTTTTGGGGAACTTCAGTGCAGTTTGCACTCACTTTTCAGGGTCTTGGGGAGGGCTATCTTTCTAACTCTCACTATTTTCTAATAGTCCCAGCGACCCTCTACAAGGTCACATAGGTTTGGGGTCCATTCGTGGTTCACATTCCACTTTTGGAGTATATGGTTTGTGTTGCCCCTATCCCTATGTGTCCCCATTGCATCCTATTGTAACTATACATTGTTTGCACTGTTTTCTAAGACTATACTGCATATTTTTGGTATTGTGTACATATAACTTGTGTATAATTGCTATCCTCATACTGAGGGTACTCACTGAGATACTTTGGCATATTGTCATAAAAATAAAGTACCTTTATTTTTAGTATATCTGTGTATTGTGTTTTCTTATGATATTGTGCAAGTGACACTTGTGGTACTGTAGTAGCTTCACACGTCTCCTAGTTCAGCCTAAGCTGCTCTGCTAAGCTACCATTATCTATCAGCCTAAGCTGCTAGTCTCCCTATACACTAATAAGGGATAACTGGGCCTGGTGCAAGGTGCAAGTACCCCTTGGTACTCACTACAAGCCAGTCCAGCCTCCTACATTGGTTGTGCAGCGGTGGGATAAGTGCTTTGAGACTACTTACCACTCTTGTCATTGTACTTTTCATAAGAGAAAAATATACAAAACAAGTTCAGTGTGTGTACACATTGCTAAAAAGTTTGGCATTTCCTCTTTTCACTCTTTTCTAAAGTGCTGAAAAGTACTTCTAAACTTTCAAAAAGTTCTTAAAAGTTTAAAAAGTTTTTTTTTCTGTCTTTCTAAAAAGTTCTGAAAACTTTTTTCTCTTTTTCTATCACTTTAACTCTCTCTAAAAATGTCTGGCACAGGCCAAAATGTTGATCTGTCCAAACTTGCATATGACCACCTTAGCTGGAAAGGAGCAAGGAGTCTCTGTGTAGAGAGAGGTTTGAGTGTAGGGAAGAATCCTTCCTTGGAATTATTGCTTAACATGCTTAGAGAACAAGATAAGGCCATAGGGGCCACATCTGTTGAAAAAGTAGCAAATGGTTCCCAATCTGATCCAGGGACTACCCCAGGAAAAGATGCAGGAAAGAAACTCCCTAGCCTGCCCATTACTAGACAGTCTAGCATAGTTGGTAATGATGGAGAGCCACACCATACAAATAGTGTTGTCTCACATCATAGCAAAAGCATTTATTCTCACCACACTGGTAGTGATGTTTCTGTTAGCCAAGCTGTTAGGGTGGCTTCTGTAAGGGACAGGTCTCCTTCTGCTCATTCTTCTGTGTCTAAGAATGTCCCTCCCACCAACCCTGATGACAGAATGTTAGAAAGGGAACTCAACAAGTTGAGAGTGGAACAAACCAGACTGAAGCTTAAAAAGCAACAGCTGGATTTGGATAGACAGTCTTTTGAACTAGAAAAAGAAAGACAGAAGTTGGGTTTTGAAACCCATGGTGGCAGCAGCAGTATTCCCCATAGTCATCCTGTAAAAGAGCATGATTCCAGGAATCTGCACAAGATAGTTCCCCCTTTTAAGGAGGGGTATGACATTAACAAGTGGTTTGCTGCACTTGAGAGGGCCTGTGTTGTACAGGATGTCCCTCAAAGGCAGTGGGCTGCTATCCTATGGCTATCATTTAGTGGAAAAGGTAGGGATAGGCTCCTTACTGTGAAAGAAAGTGATGCCAATAATTTCCATGTTCTTAAGAATGCACTCCTGGATGGTTATGGCTTAACCACTGAACAATACAGGATAAAGTTCAGAGAGACCAAAAAGGAGTCTTCACAAGACTGGGTTGATTTCATTGACCATTCAGTGAAGGCCTTGGAGGGGTGGTTACATGGCAGTAAAGTTACTGATTATGACAGCCTGTATAACTTGATCCTGAGAGAGCATATTCTTAATAATTGTGTGTCTGATTTGTTGCACCAGTACTTGGTGGACTCTGATCTGACCTCTCCCCAAGAATTGGGAAAGAAGGCAGACAAATGGGTCAGAACAAGGGTGAACAGAAAAGTTCATACAGGGGGTGACAAAGATGGCAATAAGAAGAAAGATGGTGAAAAATCTCAAGATAAGCATGGGGATAAGGGTAAAACCAAAGATTCCACTTCAAATCTTAAACACTCTTCAGGGGGTGGAGATAAAACAAATTCTTCCTCTTCTTCTCAACCTACACAATTTAAAAAGCCTTGGTGCTTTGTGTGTAAAAATAGAGGCCATAGGCCAGGGGATAAGTCCTGTCCAGGTAAACCCCCTGAGCCTACCACCACTAATACATCAAGCTCTAGTGCCCCTAGCAGTAGTGGTACTAGTGGTGGGACTGCTGGCAACAGTCAAGTTAAGGGTGTAGTTGGGTTCACTTATGGGTCCATAGTAGAAACTGGGGTAGTCAATCCCAAGACAGTTTCTGTCACACCTAGTGGCATTGGCCTTGCCACACTGGCTGCTTGTCCCCTTACAATGGATAAGTACAGGCAGACAGTTTCAATAAATGGTGTTGAGGCCTTGGCCTACAGGGACACAGGTGCCAGTATCACTTTGGTGACTGAAAACCTAGTGCACCCTGATCAACACATCATTGGACAACAGTATAAGATTATTGATGTCCATAACTCCACTAAGTTTCTTCCCTTAGCTATAATTCAGTTTAGTTGGGGTGGAGTTACTGGCCCTAAGCAGGTGGTGGTATCACCTAGCTTACCTGTAGACTGTCTCTTAGTTAATGACCTAGAGGCTTCAGGTTGGGCTGATGTAGAGTTGTATGCCCATGCAGCCATGCTGGGCATCCCTGAGGAATTGTTCCCTCTCATTTCTACTGAAATGAAAAAGCAAAGGAGAGAAGGCCTGAAAACTCTGGATCCCTCTCCAAAAACAGGTAAAAGGGGTATCACAGTATCCCCTAACCACCCTACCATTCAGGATATCATTCCTGTGGTGGGAGAAACCTCTCCTGGGGTGACACCTGTTCCAAGGGAATCATCAGTTGGCAAAACTGTACTCCATGAGGTAGAAGTACCTCTCTGTGGGATAACTAACATTGGTGACAAAAAGAGCACCATTTTAGTTAACATGGAGCATCCCTCCAACCCTCCCAGAGAAACTTTAGTGCAAAAACTCTGCACTGCCTCACAACACTTAGGACAGCATCCCTGCCCTAGTGTGGAGCTCATAGGACAGCATTCCTGCCCTGCTCCAACTCAAGAGAAACAGCATCCCTGTCCTCTCTTCCAGCCATATGGACAAAGTTTTTGCCCAGCTATGGCTTTTCTGAGACAGCATCCCTGTCTGGCATTTCCATCACTACAAATAGGTTCAGTGGACAATTCCCACTGCTCTAAACTAAAACTTACTGATAGAAACTCTGAAAATACATATTCACATTTTTGCTTAGCTAAAAAACTTCAAACAGGGTGGTTTACATCCCCACAGGGAAGTAACCATATAGTGGATGATAAAGGGAGTAACCGGTCTATTGCAGAGCTACTCTCTACTTATCACCACTTAGACAATAAAGTCTCAACTGGCCAAGGTTAGACTTATTGTCCTTCGTTTGGGGGGGGTTGTGTGAGAAAGTAGCCTCTTTCTAGCCTTGTTACCCCCACTTTTGGCCTGTTTGTGAGTGTATGTCAGGGTGTTTTCACTGTCTCACTGGGATCCTGCTAGCCAGGGCCCAGTGCTCATAGTGAAAACCCTATGTTTTCAGTATGTTTGTTATGTGTCACTGGGACCCTGCTAGTCAGGACCCCAGTGCTCATAAGTTCGTGGCCTATATGTATGTGTTCCCTGTGTGGTGCCTAACTGTCTCACTGAGGCTCTGCTAACCAGAACCTCAGTGGTTATGCTCTCTCACTTCTTTCAAATTGTCACTAACAGGCTAGTGACCAATTTTACCAATTTACATTGGCTTACTGGAACACCCTTATAATTCCCTAGTATATGGTACTGAGGTACCCAGGGTATTGGGGTTCCAGGAGATCCCTATGGGCTGCAGCATTTCTTTTGCCACCCATAGGGAGCTCTGACAATTCTTACACAGGCCTGCCACTGCAGCCTGAGTGAAATAACGTCCACGTTATTTCACAGCCATTTACACTGCACTTAAGTAACTTATAAGTCACCTATATGTCTAACCTTTACCTGGTAAAGGTTAGGTGCAAAGTTACTTAGTGTGAGGGCACCCTGGCATTAGCCAAGGTGCCCCCACATTGTTCCGGGCCAATTCCCTGAACTTTGTGAGTGCGGGGACACCATTACACGCGTGCACTACATATGGGTCACTACCTATATGTAGCTTCACAATGGTAACTCCGAATATGGCCATGTAACATGTCTAAGATCATGGAATTGCCCCCTCTATGCCATCCTAGCATTATTGGGACAATTCCATGATCCCAGTGGTCTGTAGCACAGACCCTGGTACTGCCAAACTGCCTTTCCTGGGGTTTCACTGCAGCTGCTGCTGCTGCCAACCCCTCAGACAGGTTTCTGCCCCCCTGGGGTCAAGCCAGGCTTATCCCAGGATGGCAGAACAAAGGACTTCCTCTGAGAGAGGGTGTTACACCCTCTCCCTTTGGAAAATGGTGTGAAGGCAGGGGAGGAGTAGCCTCCCCCAGCCTCTGGAAATGCTTTCTTGGGCACAGAGGTGCCCAATTCTGCATAAGCCAGTCTACACCGGTTCAGGGACCCCTTAGCCCCTGCTCTGGCGCGAAACTGGACAAAGGAAAGGGGAGTGACCACTACCCTGACCTGCACCTCCCCTGGGAGGTGTCCAGAGCTCCTCCAGTGTGCTCCAGACCTCTGCCATCTTGGAAACAGAGGTGCTGCCAGCACAGTGGACTGCTCTGAGTGGCCAGTGCCATCAGGTGATGTCAGAGACTCCTTCTGATAGGCTCCTTCAGGTGTTAGTAGCCTATCCTCTCTCCTAAGTAGCCAAACCCTCTTTTCTGGCTATTTAGGGTCTCTGTCTCAGGGGAAACTTTAGATAACGAATGCAAGAGCTCATCAGAGTTCCTCTGCATCTCTCTTTTCACCTTCTGCCAAGGAATCGACTGCTGACCACGCTGGAAGCCTGCAAAACTGCAACATAGTAGCTAAGACGACTACTGCAACTCTGTAACGCTGATCCTGCCGCCTTCTCGACTGTTTTCCTGCTTGTGCATGCTGTGGGGGTAGTCTGCCTCCTCTCTGCACCAGAAGCACCGAAGAAATCTCCCGTGGGTCAACGGAATCTTCCCCCTGCAACCGCAGGCACCAAAAAGCTGCATTACCGGTCCCTTGGGTCTCCTCTCAGCACAACGAGCGAGGTCCCTCGAATCCAGCAACTCTGTCCAAGTGACTCCCACAGTCCAGTGGCTCTTCAGTCCAAGTTTGGTGGAGGTAAGTCCTTGCCTCACCTCGCTGGGCTGCATTGCTGGGAACCGCGACTTTTGCAGCTAGTCCGGCCTCTGTGCACTTCCGGCGGAAATCCTTCATGCACAGCCAAGCCTGGGTCTACGGCACTCTAACCTGCATTGCACGACTTTCTAAGTTGGTCTCCGGCGACGTGGGACTCCTTTGTGCAACTTCGGCGAGCACCGTTTCACACATCCTTGTAGTGCCTGTTTCTGGCACTTCTCTGGGTGCTACCTGCTTCAGAGAGGGCTCCTTGTCTTGCACGACGCCCCTTCTCTCTCCTGGTCCAATTTGCGACCTCCTGGTCCCTCCTGGGCCTCAGCAGCGTCCGAAAACGCTAATTGCACAATTTGCAGCTATCAAGGCTTGTTGGCGTTCTTTCGGCGGGAAACACTTCTGCACGACTCTCCACGGTAAGCGGGATCCATCCACTAAAGGGGAAGTCTCTAGCCCATTTCGTTCATGCAGAAACCGCAGCTTCTTCTGTCCAGTAGAAGCTTCTTTGCACCCGCAGCTGGCATTTCCTGGGCATCTGCCCATCTCCGACTTGCTTGTGACTTTTAGACTTGGTCCCCTTGTTCCACAGGTACCCTAGATTGGAAATCCACAGTTGTTGCATTGTTGGTTTGTGTCTTTCCTGCATTATTCCTCTATCACGACTTCTTTGTCTTTTGGGGAACTTCAGTGCAGTTTGCACTCACTTTTCAGGGTCTTGGGGAGGGCTATCTTTCTAACTCTCACTATTTTCTAATAGTCCCAGCGACCCTCTACAAGGTCACATAGGTTTGGGGTCCATTCGTGGTTCACATTCCACTTTTGGAGTATATGGTTTGTGTTGCCCCTATCCCTATGTGTCCCCATTGCATCCTATTGTAACTATACATTGTTTGCACTGTTTTCTAAGACTATACTGCATATTTTTGGTATTGTGTACATATAACTTGTGTATAATTGCTATCCTCATACTGAGGGTACTCACTGAGATACTTTGGCATATTGTCATAAAAATAAAGTACCTTTATTTTTAGTATATCTGTGTATTGTGTTTTCTTATGATATTGTGCAAGTGACACTTGTGGTACTGTAGTAGCTTCACACGTCTCCTAGTTCAGCCTAAGCTGCTCTGCTAAGCTACCATTATCTATCAGCCTAAGCTGCTAGTCTCCCTATACACTAATAAGGGATAACTGGGCCTGGTGCAAGGTGCAAGTACCCCTTGGTACTCACTACAAGCCAGTCCAGCCTCCTACATTGGTTGTGCAGCGGTGGGATAAGTGCTTTGAGACTACTTACCACTCTTGTCATTGTACTTTTCATAAGAGAAAAATATACAAAACAAGTTCAGTGTGTGTACACATTGCTAAAAAGTTTGGCATTTCCTCTTTTCACTCTTTTCTAAAGTGCTGAAAAGTACTTCTAAACTTTCAAAAAGTTCTTAAAAGTTTAAAAAGTTTTTTTTTCTGTCTTTCTAAAAAGTTCTGAAAACTTTTTTCTCTTTTTCTATCACTTTAACTCTCTCTAAAAATGTCTGGCACAGGCCAAAATGTTGATCTGTCCAAACTTGCATATGACCACCTTAGCTGGAAAGGAGCAAGGAGTCTCTGTGTAGAGAGAGGTTTGAGTGTAGGGAAGAATCCTTCCTTGGAATTATTGCTTAACATGCTTAGAGAACAAGATAAGGCCATAGGGGCCACATCTGTTGAAAAAGTAGCAAATGGTTCCCAATCTGATCCAGGGACTACCCCAGGAAAAGATGCAGGAAAGAAACTCCCTAGCCTGCCCATTACTAGACAGTCTAGCATAGTTGGTAATGATGGAGAGCCACACCATACAAATAGTGTTGTCTCACATCATAGCAAAAGCATTTATTCTCACCACACTGGTAGTGATGTTTCTGTTAGCCAAGCTGTTAGGGTGGCTTCTGTAAGGGACAGGTCTCCTTCTGCTCATTCTTCTGTGTCTAAGAATGTCCCTCCCACCAACCCTGATGACAGAATGTTAGAAAGGGAACTCAACAAGTTGAGAGTGGAACAAACCAGACTGAAGCTTAAAAAGCAACAGCTGGATTTGGATAGACAGTCTTTTGAACTAGAAAAAGAAAGACAGAAGTTGGGTTTTGAAACCCATGGTGGCAGCAGCAGTATTCCCCATAGTCATCCTGTAAAAGAGCATGATTCCAGGAATCTGCACAAGATAGTTCCCCCTTTTAAGGAGGGGTATGACATTAACAAGTGGTTTGCTGCACTTGAGAGGGCCTGTGTTGTACAGGATGTCCCTCAAAGGCAGTGGGCTGCTATCCTATGGCTATCATTTAGTGGAAAAGGTAGGGATAGGCTCCTTACTGTGAAAGAAAGTGATGCCAATAATTTCCATGTTCTTAAGAATGCACTCCTGGATGGTTATGGCTTAACCACTGAACAATACAGGATAAAGTTCAGAGAGACCAAAAAGGAGTCTTCACAAGACTGGGTTGATTTCATTGACCATTCAGTGAAGGCCTTGGAGGGGTGGTTACATGGCAGTAAAGTTACTGATTATGACAGCCTGTATAACTTGATCCTGAGAGAGCATATTCTTAATAATTGTGTGTCTGATTTGTTGCACCAGTACTTGGTGGACTCTGATCTGACCTCTCCCCAAGAATTGGGAAAGAAGGCAGACAAATGGGTCAGAACAAGGGTGAACAGAAAAGTTCATACAGGGGGTGACAAAGATGGCAATAAGAAGAAAGATGGTGAAAAATCTCAAGATAAGCATGGGGATAAGGGTAAAACCAAAGATTCCACTTCAAATCTTAAACACTCTTCAGGGGGTGGAGATAAAACAAATTCTTCCTCTTCTTCTCAACCTACACAATTTAAAAAGCCTTGGTGCTTTGTGTGTAAAAATAGAGGCCATAGGCCAGGGGATAAGTCCTGTCCAGGTAAACCCCCTGAGCCTACCACCACTAATACATCAAGCTCTAGTGCCCCTAGCAGTAGTGGTACTAGTGGTGGGACTGCTGGCAACAGTCAAGTTAAGGGTGTAGTTGGGTTCACTTATGGGTCCATAGTAGAAACTGGGGTAGTCAATCCCAAGACAGTTTCTGTCACACCTAGTGGCATTGGCCTTGCCACACTGGCTGCTTGTCCCCTTACAATGGATAAGTACAGGCAGACAGTTTCAATAAATGGTGTTGAGGACTTGGCCTACAGGGACACAGGTGCCAGTATCACTTTGGGGACTGAAAACCTAGTGCACCCTGATCAACACATCATTGGACAACAGTATAAGATTATTGATGTCCATAACTCCACTAAGTTTCTTCCCTTAGCTATAATTCAGTTTAGTTGGGGTGGAGTTACTGGCCCTAAGCAGGTGGTGGTATCACCTAGCTTACCTGTAGACTGTCTCTTAGTTAATGACCTAGAGGCCTCAGGTTGGGCTGATGTAGAGTTGTATGCCCACGCAGCCATGCTGGGCATCCCTGAGGAATTGTTCCCTCTCATTTCTACTGAAATGAAAAAGCAAAGGAGAGAAGGCCTGAAAACTCAGGATCCCTCTCCAAAAACAGGTAAAAGGGGTATCACAGTATCCCCTAACCACCCTACCATTCAGGATATCATTCCTGTGGTGGGAGAAACCTCTCCTGGGGTGACACCTGTTCCAAGGGAATCATCAGTTGGCAAAACTGTACTCCATGAGGTAGAAGTACCTCTCTGTGGGATAACTAACATTGGTGACAAAAAGAGCACCATTTTAGTTAACATGGAGCATCCCTCCAACCCTCCCAGAGAAACTTTAGTGCAAAAACTCTGCACTGCCTCACAACACTTAGGACAGCATCCCTGCCCTAGTGTGGAGCTCATAGGACAGCATCCCTGCCCTGCTCCAACTCAAGAGAAACAGCATCCCTGTCCTCTCTTCCAGCCATATGGACAAAGTTTTTGCCCAGCTATGGCTTTTCTGAGACAGCATCCCTGTCTGGCATTTCCATCACTACAAATAGGTTCAGTGGACAATTCCCACTGCTCTAAACTAAAACTTACTGATAGAAATTCTGAAAATACATATTCACATTTTTGCTTAGCTAAAAAACTTCAAACAGGGTGGTTTACATCCCCACAGGGAAGTAACCATATAGTGGATGATAAAGGGAGTAACCAGTCTATTGCAGAGCTACTCTCTACTTATCACCACTTAGACAATAAAGTCTCAACTGGCCAAGGTTAGACTTATTGTCCTTCGTTTGGGGGGGGGTTGTGTGAGAAAGTAGCCTCTTTCTAGCCTTGTTACCCCCACTTTTGGCCTGTTTGTGAGTGTATGTCAGGGTGTTTTCACTGTCTCACTGGGATCCTGCTAGCCAGGGCCCAGTGCTCATAGTGAAAACCCTATGTTTTCAGTATGTTTGTTATGTGTCACTGGGACCCTGCTAATCAGGACCCCAGTGCTCATAAGTTTGTGGCCTATATGTATGTGTTCCCTGTGTGGTGCCTAACTGTCTCACTGAGGCTCTGCTAACCAGAACCTCAGTGGTTATGCTCTCTCACTTCTTTCAAATTGTCACTAACAGGCTAGTGACCAATTTTACCAATTTACATTGGCTTACTGGAACACCCTTATAATTCCCTAGTATATGGTACTGAGGTACCCAGGGTATTGGGGTTCCAGGAGATCCCTATGGGCTGCAGCATTTCTTTTGCCACCCATAGGGAGCTCTGACAATTCTTACACAGGCCTGCCACTGCAGCCTGAGTGAAATAACGTCCACGTTATTTCACAGCCATTTACACTGCACTTAAGTAACTTATAAGTCACCTATATGTCTAACCTTTACCTGGTAAAGGTTAGGTGCAAAGTTACTTAGTGTGAGGGCACCCTGGCATTAGCCAAGGTGCCCCCACATTGTTCAGGGCCAATTCCCTGAACTTTGTGAGTGCGGGGACACCATTACACGCGTGCACTACATATAGGTCACTACCTATATGTAGCTTCACAATGGTAACTCCGAATATGGCCATGTAGCATGTCTAAGATCATGGAATTGCCCCCTCTATGCCATCCTAGCATTATTGGGACAATTCCATGATCCCAGTGGTCTGTAGCACAGACCCTGGTACTGCCAAACTGCCTTTCCTGGGGTTTCACTGCAGCTGCTGCTGCTGCCAACCCCTCAGACAGGTTTCTGCCCCCCTGGGGTCAAGCCAGGCTTGTCCCAGGATGGCAGAACAAAGGACTTCCTCTGAGAGAGGGTGTTACACCCTCTCCCTTTGGAAAATGGTGTGAAGGCAGGGGAGGAGTAGCCTCCCCCAGCCTCTGGAAATGCTTTCTTGGGCACAGATGTGCCCAATTCTGCATAAGCCAGTCTACACCGGTTCAGGGACCCCTTAGCCCCTGCTCTGGCGCGAAACTGGACAAAGGAAAGGGGAGTGACCACTCCCCTGACCTGCACCTCCCCTGGGAGGTGTCCAGAGCTCCTCCAGTGTGCTCCAGACCTCTGCCATCTTGGAAACAGAGGTGCTGCCAGCACAGTGGACTGCTCTGAGTGGCCAGTGCCATCAGGTGACGTCAGAGACTCCTTCTGATAGGCTCCTTCAGGTGTTAGTAGCCTATCCTCTCTCCTAAGTAGCCAAACCCTCTTTTCTGGCTATTTAGGGTCTCTGTCTCTGGGGAAACTTTAGATAACGAATGCAAGAGCTCATCAGAGTTCCTCTGCATCTCTCTTTTCACCTTCTGCCAAGGAATCGACTGCTGACCACGCTGAAAGCCTGCAAAACTGCAACATAGTAGCTAAGACGACTACTGCAACTCTGTAACGCTGATCCTGCCGCCTTCTCGACTGTTTTCCTGCTTGTGCATGCTGTGGGGGTAGTCTGCCTCCTCTCTGCACCAGATGCACCAAAGAAATCTCCCGTGGGTCGACGGAATCTTCCCCCTGCAACCGCAGGCACCAAAAAGCTGCTTTACCGGTCCCTTGGGTCTCCTCTCAGCACGACGAGCGAGGTCCCTCGAATCCAGCAACTCTGTCCAAGTGACTCCCACAGTCCAGTGGCTCTTCAGTCCAAGTTTGGTGGAGGTAAGTCCTTGCCTCACCTCGCTGGGCTGCATTGCTGGGAACCGCGACTTTTGCAGCTACTCCGGCCTCTGTGCACTTCCGGCGGAAATCCTTCATGCACAGCCAAGCCTGGGTCCACGGCACTCTAACCTGCATTGCACGACTTTCTAAGTTGGTCTCCGGCGACGTGGGCCTCCTTTGTGCAACTTCGGTGAGCACTGTTTCACGCATCCTTGTAGTGCCTGTTTCTGGCACTTCTCCAGGTGCTACCTGCTTCAGAGAGGGCTCCTTGTTGTGCTCGACGCCACTTCTCTCTCTTGGTCCAATTTGCGACCTCCTGGTCCCTCCTGAGCCTCAGCAGCGTCCGAAAACGCTAACTGCACGATTTGCAGCTATCAAGGCTTGTTGGCGTTCTTTCGGCGGGAAAATACTTCTGCACGACTCTCCACGGCGAGAGGGATTCATCCACCAAAGGGGAAGTCTCTAGCCCATTTCGTTCATGCAGAAACCGCAGCTCCTTCTGTCCAGTAGAAGCTTCTTTGCCCCCGCAGCTGGCATTTCCTGGGCATCTGCCCATCTCCGACTTGCTTGTGACTTTTAGACTTGGTCCCCTTGTTCCACACGTACCCTAGATTGGAAATCCACAGTTGTTGCATTGTTGGTTTGTGTCTTTCCTGCATTATTCCTCTATCACGACTTCTTTGTCTTTTGGGGAACTTCAGTGCAGTTTGCACTCACTTTTCAGGGTCTTGGGGAGGGCTATCTTTCTAACTCTCACTATTTTCTAATAGTCCCAGCGACCCTCTACAAGGTCACATAGGTTTGGGGTCCATTCGTGGTTCACATTCCACTTTTGGAGTATATGGTTTGTGTTGCCCCTATCCCTATGTGTCCCCATTGCATCCTATTGTAACTATACATTGTTTGCACTGTTTTCTAAGACTATACTGCATATTTTTGGTATTGTGTACATATAACTTGTGTATAATTGCTATCCTCATACTGAGGGTACTCACTGAGATACTTTGGCATATTGTCATAAAAATAAAGTACCTTTATTTTTAGTATATCTTTGTATTGTGTTTTCTTATGATATTGTGCAAGTGACACTTGTGGTACTGTAGTAGCTTCACACGTCTCCTAGTTCAGCCTAAGCTGCTCTGCTAAGCTACCATTATCTATCAGCCTAAGCTGCTAGACACCCTATACACTAATAAGGGATAACTGGGCCTGGTGCAAGGTGCAAGTACCCCTTGGTACTCACTACAAGCCAGTCCAGCCTCCTACATTGGTTGTGCAGCGGTGGGATAAGTGCTTTGAGACTACTTACCACTCTTGTCATTGTACTTTTCATAAGAGAAAAATATACAAAACAAGTTCAGTGTGTGTACACATTGCTAAAAAGTTTGGAATTTCCTCTTTTCACTCTTTTCTAAAGTGCTGAAAAGTACTTCTAAACTTTCAAAAAGTTCTTAAAAGTTTAAAAAGTTTTTTTTTCTGTCTTTCTAAAAAGTTCTGAAAACTTTTTTCTCTTTTTCTATCACTTTAACTCTCTCTAAAAATGTCTGGCACAGGCCAAAATGTTGATCTGTCCAAACTTGCATATGACCACCTTAGCTGGAAAGGAGCAAGGAGTCTCTGTGTAGAGAGAGGTTTGAGTGTAGGGAAGAATCCTTCCTTGGAATTATTGCTTAACATGCTTAGAGAACAAGATAAGGCCATAGGGGCCACATCTGTTGAAAAAGTAGCAAATGGTTCCCAATCTGATCCAGGGACTACCCCAGGAAAAGATGCAGGAAAGAAACTCCCTAGCCTGCCCATTACTAGACAGTCTAGCATAGTTGGTAATGATGGAGAGCCACACCATACAAATAGTGTTGTCTCACATCATAGCAAAAGCATTTATTCTCACCACACTGGTAGTGATGTTTCTGTTAGCCAAGCTGTTAGGGTGGCTTCTGTAAGGGACAGGTCTCCTTCTGCTCATTCTTCTGTGTCTAAGAATGTCCCTCCCACCAACCCTGATGACAGAATGTTAGAAAGGGAACTCAACAAGTTGAGAGTGGAACAAACCAGACTGAAGCTTAAAAAGCAACAGCTGGATTTGGATAGACAGTCTTTTGAACTAGAAAAAGAAAGACAGAAGTTGGGTTTTGAAACCCATGGTGGCAGCAGCAGTATTCCCCATAGTCATCCTGTAAAAGAGCATGATTCCAGGAATCTGCACAAGATAGTTCCCCCTTTTAAGGAGGGGGATGACATTAACAAGTGGTTTGCTGCACTTGAGAGGGCCTGTGTTGTACAGGATGTCCCTCAAAGGCAGTGGGCTGCTATCCTATGGCTATCATTTAGTGGAAAAGGTAGGGATAGGCTCCTTACTGTGAAAGAAAGTGATGCCAATAATTTCCATGTTCTTAAGAATGCACTCCTGGATGGTTATGGCTTAACCACTGAACAATACAGGATAAAGTTCAGAGAGACCAAAAAGGAGTCTTCACAAGACTGGGTTGATTTCATTGACCATTCAGTGAAGGCCTTGGAGGGGTGGTTACATGGCAGTAAAGTTACTGATTATGACAGCCTGTATAACTTGATCCTGAGAGAGCATATTCTTAATAATTGTGTGTCTGATTTGTTGCACCAGTACTTGGTGGACTCTGATCTGACCTCTCCCCAAGAATTGGGAAAGAAGGCAGACAAATGGGTCAGAACAAGGGTGAACAGAAAAGTTCATACAGGGGGTGACAAAGATGGCAATAAGAAGAAAGATGGTGAAAAATCTCAAGATAAGCATGGGGATAAGGGTAAAACCAAAGATTCCACTTCAAATCTTAAACACTCTTCAGGGGGTGGAGATAAAACAAATTCTTCCTCTTCTTCTCAACCTACACAATTTAAAAAGCCTTGGTGCTTTGTGTGTAAAAATAGAGGCCATAGGCCAGGGGATAAGTCCTGTCCAGGTAAACCCCCTGAGCCTACCACCACTAATACATCAAGCTCTAGTGCCCCTAGCAGTAGTGGTACTAGTGGTGGGACTGCTGGCAACAGTCAAGTTAAGGGTGTAGTTGGGTTCACTTATGGGTCCATAGTAGAAACTGGGGTAGTCAATCCCAAGACAGTTTCTGTCACACCTAGTGGCATTGGCCTTGCCACACTGGCTGCTTGTCCCCTTACAATGGATAAGTACAGGCAGACAGTTTCAATAAATGGTGTTGAGGCCTTGGCCTACAGGGACACAGGTGCCAGTATCACTTTGGTGACTGAAAACCTAGTGCACCCTGATCAACACATCATTGGACAACAGTATAAGATTATTGATGTCCATAACTCCACTAAGTTTCTTCCCTTAGCTATAATTCAGTTTAGTTGGGGTGGAGTTACTGGCCCTAAGCAGGTGGTGGTATCACCTAGCTTACCTGTAGACTGTCTCTTAGTTAATGACCTAGAGGCCTCAGGTTGGGCTGATGTAGAGTTGTATGCCCACGCAGCCATGCTGGGCATCCCTGAGGAATTGTTCCCTCTCATTTCTACTGAAATGAAAAAGCAAAGGAGAGAAGGCCTGAAAACTCAGGATCCCTCTCCAAAAACAGGTAAAAGGGGTATCACAGTATCCCCTAACCACCCTACCATTCAGGATATCATTCCTGTGGTGGGAGAAACCTCTCCTGGGGTGACACCTGTTCCAAGGGAATCATCAGTTGGCAAAACTGTACTCCATGAGGTAGAAGTACCTCTCTGTGGGATAACTAACATTGGTGACAAAAAGAGCACCATTTTAGTTAACATGGAGCATCCCTCCAACCCTCCCAGAGAAACTTTAGTGCAAAAACTCTGCACTGCCTCACAACACTTAGGACAGCATCCCTGCCCTAGTGTGGAGCTCATAGGACAGCATCCCTGCCCTGCTCCAACTCAAGAGAAACAGCATCCCTGTCCTCTCTTCCAGCCATATGGACAAAGTTTTTGCCCAGCTATGGCTTTTCTGAGACAGCATCCCTGTCTGGCATTTCCATCACTACAAATAGGTTCAGTGGACAATTCCCACTGCTCTAAACTAAAACTTACTGATAGAAATTCTGAAAATACATATTCACATTTTTGCTTAGCTAAAAAACTTCAAACAGGGTGGTTTACATCCCCACAGGGAAGTAACCATATAGTGGATGATAAAGGGAGTAACCAGTCTATTGCAGAGCTACTCTCTACTTATCACCACTTAGACAATAAAGTCTCAACTGGCCAAGGTTAGACTTATTGTCCTTCGTTTGGGGGGGGGTTGTGTGAGAAAGTAGCCTCTTTCTAGCCTTGTTACCCCCACTTTTGGCCTGTTTGTGAGTGTATGTCAGGGTGTTTTCACTGTCTCACTGGGATCCTGCTAGCCAGGGCCCAGTGCTCATAGTGAAAACCCTATGTTTTCAGTATGTTTGTTATGTGTCACTGGGACCCTGCTAATCAGGACCCCAGTGCTCATAAGTTTGTGGCCTATATGTATGTGTTCCCTGTGTGGTGCCTAACTGTCTCACTGAGGCTCTGCTAACCAGAACCTCAGTGGTTATGCTCTCTCACTTCTTTCAAATTGTCACTAACAGGCTAGTGACCAATTTTACCAATTTACATTGGCTTACTGGAACACCCTTATAATTCCCTAGTATATGGTACTGAGGTACCCAGGGTATTGGGGTTCCAGGAGATCCCTATGGGCTGCAGCATTTCTTTTGCCACCCATAGGGAGCTCTGACAATTCTTACACAGGCCTGCCACTGCAGCCTGAGTGAAATAACGTCCACGTTATTTCACAGCCATTTACACTGCACTTAAGTAACTTATAAGTCACCTATATGTCTAACCTTTACCTGGTAAAGGTTAGGTGCAAAGTTACTTAGTGTGAGGGCACCCTGGCATTAGCCAAGGTGCCCCCACATTGTTCAGGGCCAATTCCCTGAACTTTGTGAGTGCGGGGACACCATTACACGCGTGCACTACATATAGGTCACTACCTATATGTAGCTTCACAATGGTAACTCCGAATATGGCCATGTAGCATGTCTAAGATCATGGAATTGCCCCCTCTATGCCATCCTAGCATTATTGGGACAATTCCATGATCCCAGTGGTCTGTAGCACAGACCCTGGTACTGCCAAACTGCCTTTCCTGGGGTTTCACTGCAGCTGCTGCTGCTGCCAACCCCTCAGACAGGTTTCTGCCCCCCTGGGGTCAAGCCAGGCTTGTCCCAGGATGGCAGAACAAAGGACTTCCTCTGAGAGAGGGTGTTACACCCTCTTCCTTTGGAAAATGGTGTGAAGGCAGGGGAGGAGTAGCCTCCCCCAGCCTCTGGAAATGCTTTCTTGGGCACAGATGTGCCCAATTCTGCATAAGCCAGTCTACACCGGTTCAGGGACCCCTTAGCCCCTGCTCTGGCGCGAAACTGGACAAAGGAAAGGGGAGTGACCACTCCCCTGACCTGCACCTCCCCTGGGAGGTGTCCAGAGCTCCTCCAGTGTGCTCCAGACCTCTGCCATCTTGGAAACAGAGGTGCTGCCAGCACAGTGGACTGCTCTGAGTGGCCAGTGCCATCAGGTGACGTCAGAGACTCCTTCTGATAGGCTCCTTCAGGTGTTAGTAGCCTATCCTCTCTCCTAAGTAGCCAAACCCTCTTTTCTGGCTATTTAGGGTCTCTGTCTCTGGGGAAACTTTAGATAACGAATGCAAGAGCTCATCAGAGTTCCTCTGCATCTCTCTGTTCACCTTCTGCCAAGGAATCGACTGCTGACCACGCTGAAAGCCTGCAAAACTGCAACATAGTAGCTAAGACGACTACTGCAACTCTGTAACGCTGATCCTGCCGCATTCTCGACTGTTTTCCTGCTTGTGCATGCTGTGGGGGTAGTCTGCCTCCTCTCTGCACCAGATGCACCGAAGAAATCTCCCGTGGGTCGACGGAATCTTCCCCCTGCAACCGCAGGCACCAAAAAGCTGCATTACCGGTCCCTTGGGTCTCCTCTCAGCACGACGAGCGAGGTCCATCGAATCCAGCAACTCTGTCCAAGTGACTCCCACAGTCCAGTGGCTCTTCAGTCCAAGTTTGGTGGAGGTAAGTCCTTGCCTCACCTCGCTGGGCTGCATTGCTGGGAACCGCGACTTTTGCAGCTACTCCGGCCTCTGTGCACTTCCGGCGGAAATCCTTCATGCACAGCCAAGCCTGGGTCCACGGCACTCTAACCTGCATTGCACGACTTTCTAAGTTGGTCTCCGGCGACGTGGGCCTCCTTTGTGCAACTTCGGTGAGCACCGTTTCATGCATCCTTGTAGTGCCTGTTTCTGGCACTTCTCCAGGTGCTACCTGCTTCAGAGAGGGCTCCTTGTTGTGCTCGACGCCACTTCTCTCTCTTGGTCCAATTTGCGACCTCCTGGTCCCTCCTGAGCCTCAACAGCATCCGAAAACGCTAACTGCACGATTTGCAGCTATCAAGGCTTGTTGGGGTTCTTTCGGCGGGAAAACACTTCTGCACGACTCGACACGGCGAGAGGGATTCATCCACCAAAGGGGAAGTCTCTAGCCCATTTCGTTCATGCAGAAACCGCAGCTCCTTCTGTCCAGTAGAAGCTTCTTTGCACCCGCAGCTGGCATTTCCTGGGCATCTGCCCATCTCCGACTTGCTTGTGACTTTTAGACTTGGTCCCCTTGTTCCACAGGTACCCTAGATTGGAAATCCACAGTTGTTGCATTGTTGGTTTGTGTCTTTCCTGCATTATTCCTCTATCACGACTTCTTTCTCTTTTGGGGAACTTCAGTGCAGTTTGCACTCACTTTTCAGGGTCTTGGGGAGGGCTATCTTTCTAACTCTCACTATTTTCTAATAGTCCCAGCGACCCTCTACAAGGTCACATAGGTTTGGGGTCCATTCGTGGTTCACATTCCACTTTTGGAGTATATGGTTTGTGTTGCCCCTATCCCTATGTGTCCCCATTGCATCCTATTGTAACTATACATTGTTTGCACTGTTTTCTAAGACTATACTGCATATTTTTGGTATTGTGTACATATAACTTGTGTATAATTGCTATCCTCATACTGAGGGTACTCACTGAGATACTTTGGCATATTGTCATAAAAATAAAGTACCTTTATTTTTAGTATATCTGTGTATTGTGTTTTCTTATGATATTGTGCAAGTGACACTTGTGGTACTGTAGTAGTTTCACACGTCTCCTAGTTCAGCCTAAGCTGCTCTGCTAAGCTACCATTATCTATCAGCCTAAGCTGCTAGACACCCTATACACTAATAAGGGATAACTGGGCCTGGTGCAAGGTGCAAGTACCCCTTGGTACTCACTACAAGCCAGTCCAGCCTCCTACATTGGTTGTGCAGCGGTGGGATAAGTGCTTTGAGACTACTTACCACTCTTGTCATTGTACTTTTCATAAGAGAAAAATATACAAAACAAGTTCAGTGTGTGTACACATTGCTAAAAAGTTTGGAATTTCCTCTTTTCACTCTTTTCTAAAGTGCTGAAAAGTACTTCTAAACTTTCAAAAAGTTCTTAAAAGTTTAAAAAGTTTTTTTTTCTGTCTTTCTAAAAAGTTCAGAAAACTTTTTTCTCTTTTTCTATCACTTTAACTCTCTCTAAAAATGTCTGGCACAGGCCAAAATGTTGATCTGTCCAAACTTGCATATGACCACCTTAGCTGGAAAGGAGCAAGGAGTCTCTGTGTAGAGAGAGGTTTGAGTGTAGGGAAGAATCCTTCCTTGGAATTATTGCTTAACATGCTTAGAGAACAAGATAAGGCCATAGGGGCCACATCTGTTGAAAAAGTAGCAAATGGTTCCCAATCTGATCCAGGGACTACCCCAGGAAAAGATGCAGGAAAGAAACTCCCTAGCCTGCCCATTACTAGACAGTCTAGCATAGTTGGTAATGATGGAGAGCCACACCATACAAATAGTGTTGTCTCACATCATAGCAAAAGCATTTATTCTCACCACACTGGTAGTGATGTTTCTGTTAGCCAAGCTGTTAGGGTGGCTTCTGTAAGGGACAGGTCTCCTTCTGCTCATTCTTCTGTGTCTAAGAATGTCCCTCCCACCAACCCTGATGACAGAATGTTAGAAAGGGAACTCAACAAGTTGAGAGTGGAACAAACCAGACTGAAGCTTAAAAAGCAACAGCTGGATTTGGATAGACAGTCTTTTGAACTAGAAAAAGAAAGACAGAAGTTGGGTTTTGAAACCCATGGTGGCAGCAGCAGTATTCCCCATAGTCATCCTGTAAAAGAGCATGATTCCAGGAATCTGCACAAGATAGTTCCCCCTTTTAAGGAGGGGTATGACATTAACAAGTGGTTTGCTGCACTTGAGAGGGCCTGTGTTGTACAGGATGTCCCTCAAAGGCAGTGGGCTGCTATCCTATGGCTATCATTTAGTGGAAAAGGTAGGGATAGGCTCCTTACTGTGAAAGAAAGTGATGCCAATAATTTCCATGTTCTTAAGAATGCACTCCTGGATGGTTATGGCTTAACCACTGAACAATACAGGATAAAGTTCAGAGAGACCAAAAAGGAGTCTTCACAAGACTGGGTTGATTTCATTGACCATTCAGTGAAGGCCTTGGAGGGGTGGTTACATGGCAGTAAAGTTACTGATTATGACAGCCTGTATAACTTGATCCTGAGAGAGCATATTCTTAATAATTGTGTGTCTGATTTGTTGCACCAGTACTTGGTGGACTCTGATCTGACCTCTCCCCAAGAATTGGGAAAGAAGGCAGACAAATGGGTCAGAACAAGGGTGAACAGAAAAGTTCATACAGGGGGTGACAAAGATGGCAATAAGAAGAAAGATGGTGAAAAATCTCAAGATAAGCATGGGGATAAGGGTAAAACCAAAGATTCCACTTCAAATCTTAAACACTCTTCAGGGGGTGGAGATAAAACAAATTCTTCCTCTTCTTCTCAACCTACACAATTTAAAAAGCCTTGGTGCTTTGTGTGTAAAAATAGAGGCCATAGGCCAGGGGATAAGTCCTGTCCAGGTAAACCCCCTGAGCCTACCACCACTAATACATCAAGCTCTAGTGCCCCTAGCAGTAGTGGTACTAGTGGTGGGACTGCTGGCAACAGTCAAGTTAAGGGTGTAGTTGGGTTCACTTATGGGTCCATAGTAGAAACTGGGGTAGTCAATCCCAAGACAGTTTCTGTCACACCTAGTGGCATTGGCCTTGCCACACTGGCTGCTTGTCCCCTTACAATGGATAAGTACAGGCAGACAGTTTCAATAAATGGTGTTGAGGCCTTGGCCTACAGGGACACAGGTGCCAGTATCACTTTGGTGACTGAAAACCTAGTGCACCCTGATCAACACATCATTGGACAACAGTATAAGATTATTGATGTCCATAACTCCACTAAGTTTCTTCCCTTAGCTATAATTCAGTTTAGTTGGGGTGGAGTTACTGGCCCTAAGCAGGTGGTGGTATCACCTAGCTTACCTGTAGACTGTCTCTTAGTTAATGACCTAGAGGCCTCAGGTTGGGCTGATGTAGAGTTTTATGCCCATGCAGCCATGCTGGGCATCCCTGAGGAATTGTTCCCTCTCATTTCTACTGAAATGAAAAAGCAAAGGAGAGAAGGCCTGAAAACTCAGGATCCCTCTCCAACAACAGGTAAAAGGGGTATCACAGTATCCCCTAACCACCCTACCATTCAGGATATCATTCCTGTGGTGGGAGAAACCTCTCCTGGGGTGGCACCTGTTCCAAGGGAATCATCAGTTGGCAAAACTGTACTCCCTGAGGTAGAAGTACCTCTCTGTGGGATAACTAACATTGGTGACAAAAAGAGCACCATTTTAGTTAACATGGAGCATCCCTCCAACCCTCCCAGAGAAACTTTAGTGCAAAAACTCTGCACTGCCTCACAACACTTAGGACAGCATCCCTGCCCTAGTGTGGAGCTCATAGGACAGCATCCCTGCCCTGCTCCAACTCAAGAGAAACAGCATCCCTGTCCTCTCTTCCAGCCATATGGACAAAGTGTTTGCCCAGCTATGGCTTTTCTGAGACAGCATCCCTGTCTGGCATTTCCATATCTACAAATAGGTTCAGTGGACAATTCCCACTGCTCTAAACTAAAACTTACTGATAGAAACTCTGAAAATACATCTTCACATTGTTGCTTAGCTAAAAAAACTTCAAACAGGGTGGTTTACATCCCCACAGGGAAGTAACCATATAGTGGATGATAAAGGGAGTAACCAGTCTATTGCAGAGCTACTCTCTACTTATCACCACTTAGACAATAAAGTCTCAACTGGCCAAGGTTAGCCTTATTGTCCTTCGTTTGGGGGGGGGGTTGTGTGAGAAAGTAGCCTCTTTCTAGCCTTGTTACCCCCACTTTTGGCCTGTTTGTGAGTGTATGTCAGGGTGTTTTCACTGTCTCACTGGGATCCTGCTAGCCAGGGCCCAGTGCTCATAGTGAAAACCCTATGTTTTCAGTATGTTTGTTATGTGTCACTGGGACCCTGCTAGTCAGGACCCCAGTGCTCATAAGTTTGTGGCCTATATGTATGTGTTCCCTGTGTGGTGCCTAACTGTCTCACTGAGGCTCTGCTAACCAGAACATCAGTGGTTATGCTCTCTCACTTCTTTCAAATTGTCACTAACAGGCTAGTGACCAATTTAACCAATTTACATTGGCTTACTGGAACACCCTTATAATTCCCTAGTATATGGTACTGAGGTACCCAGGGTATTGGGGTTCCAGGAGATCCCTATGGGCTGCAGCATTTCTTTTGCCACCCATAGGGAGCTCTGACAATTCTTACACAGGCCTGCCACTGCAGCCTGAGTGAAATAACGTCCACGTTGTAGGAGGCTGGACTGGCTTGTAGTGAGTACCAAGGGGTACTTGCACCTTGCACCAGGCCCAGTTATCCCTTATTAGTGTATAGGGTGTCTAGCAGCTTAGGCTGATAGATAATGGTAGCTTAGCAGAGCAGCTCAGGCTGATCTAGGAGACGTGTGAAGCTACTACAGTACCACTTAGTGTCATATGCACAATATCATAAGAAAACACAATACACAGTTATACTAAAAATAAAGGTACTTTATTTTTATGACAATATGCCAAAGTATCTTAGAGTGTACCCTCAGTGAGAGGATAGGAAATATACACAAGATATATATACACAATAGCAAAAATATGCAGTATAGTCTTAGAAAACAGTGCAAACAATGTATAGTTACAATAGGATGCAATGGGGAAACATAGGGATAGGGGCAACACAAACCATATACTCCAAAAGTGGAATGCGAACCACGAATGGACCCCAAACCTATGTGACCTTGGAGAGGGTCGCTGGGACTATTAGAAAATAGTGAGAGGTAGAAAAATAACCCTCCCCAAGACCCTGAAAAGTGAGTGCAAAGTGCACTAAAGTTCCACTAAGGACAAAATAGTCGTGTTAGAGGAATAATGCAGGAAAGACACAAACCAGCAATGCAACAACTGTGGATTTCCAATCTAGGGTACCTGTGGAACAAGGGGACCAAGTACAAAAGTCACAAGCAAGTCGGAGATGGGCAGATGCCCAGGAAATGCCAGCTGCGGGTGCAAAGAAGCTTCTACTGGACAGAAGAAGCTGAGGTTTCTGCAGGAACGAAAAGGGCTAGAGATTTCCCCTTTGGTGGACGGATCCCACTCGCCTTGGAGAGTTGTGCAGAAGTGTTTTCCCGCCAGAAGGAGGCCAACAAGCCTTGCTAGTTGCAAATCGTGCGTTTGGCGTTTTTGGACGCTGCTGGGGCCCAGGAGTGACCAGGAGGTCGCAAATTGGACATGAAGAGAGAGGGGACGTCGAGCATGACAAAGAGCCCTCACTGAAGCAGGTAGCACCCGGAAAAGTGCCAGAAACAGGCACTACGAAGATGCGTGAAACGGTGCTCGCCGAAGTTGCACAAAGGAGTCCCACGTCGCCGGAGACCAACTTAGAAAGTCGTGCAATGCAGGTTAGAGTGCCGTGGACCCAGGCTTGGCTGTGCACAAAGGATTTCCGCCGGAAGTGCACAGGGGCCGGAGTAGCTGCAAAGTCGCGGTTCCCAGCAATGCAGCCCAGCGAGGTGAGGCAAGGACTTACCTCCACCAAACTTGGGCTGAAGAGTCACTGGACTGTGGGGGTCACTTGGACAGAGTTGCTGGATTCGAGGGACCTCGCTCGTCATGCTGAGAGGAGACCCAAGGGACCGGTAATGCAGCTTTTTGGTGCCTGCGGTTGCAGGGGGAAGATTCCGTCGACCCACGGGAGATTTCTTCGGAGCTTCTGGTGCAGAGAGGAGGCAGGCTACCCCCACAGCATGCACAAGCAGGAAAACAGTCGAGAAGGCGGCAGGATCAGCGTTACAGAGTTGCAGTAGTCGTCTTTGCTACTATGTTGCAGGTTTGCAGGCTTGCAGCGCGGTCAGCAGTCGATTCCTTATCAGAAGGTGAAGAGAGAGATGCAGAGGAACTCGGCTGAGCTCATGCATTCATTATCTAAAGTTTCCCCAGAGACAGAGACCCTAAATAGCCAGAAAAGAGGGTTTGGCTACCTAGGAGAGAGGAAAGGCTACTAACACCTGAAGGAGCCTATCAGCAGGAGTCTCTGACGTCACCTGGTGGCACTGGCCACTCAGAGCAGTCCAGTGTGCCAGCAGCACCTCTGTTTCCAAGATGGCAGAGGTCTGGAGCACACTGGAGGAGCTCTGGACACCTCCCAGGGGAGGTGCAGGTCAGGGGAGTGGTCACTCCCCTTTCCTTTGTCCAGTTTCGCGCCAGAGCAGGGGCTAAGGGGTCCCTGAACCGGTGTAGACTGGCTTATGCAGAATTGGGCACATCTGTGCCCAACAAAGCATTTCCAGAGGCTGGGGGAGGCTACTCCTCCCCTGCCTTCACACCATTTTCCAAAGGGAGAGGGTGTCACACCCTCTCTCAGAGGAAGTTCTTTGTTCTGCCATCCTGGGCCAGGCCTGGCTGGACCCCAGGAGGGCAGCTGCCTGTCTGAGGGGTTGGCAGCAGCAGCAGCTGCAGTGAAACCCCAGGAAGGGCAGTTTGGCAGTACCAGGGTCTGTGCTACAGACCACTGGGATCATGGGATTGTGCCAACTATGCCAGGATGGCATAGAGGGGGCAATTCCATGATCATAGACATGTTACATGGCCATATTCGGAGTTACCATTGTGAAGCTACATATAGGTAGTGACCTATATGTAGTGCACGCGTGTAATGGTGTCCCCGCACTCACAAAATTCAGGGAATTGGCTCTGAACAATGTGGGGGCACCTTGGCTAGTGCCAGGGTGCCCTCACACTAAGTAACTTTGCACCTAACCTTTACCAGGTAAAGGTTAGACATATAGGTGACTTATAAGTTACTTAAGTGCAGTGTAAAATGGCTGTGAAATAACGTGGACGTTATTTCACTCAGGCTGCAGTGGCAGGCCTGTGTAAGATTTGTCAGAGTTCCCTATGGGTGGCAAAAGAAATGCTGCAGCCTATAGGGATCTCCTGGAACCCCAATACCCTGGGTACCTCAGTACCATATACTAGGGAATTATAAGGGTGTTCCAGTAAGCCAATGTAAATTGGTAAAAATGGTCACTAGCCTGTTAGTGACAATTTAAAAGTAATGAGAGAGCATAACCACTGAGGTTCTGGTTAGCAGAGCCTCAGTGAGACAGTTAGGCACCACACAGGGAACATATACATGCACACCTATGAGCACTGGGGCCCTGTGTGACAGGGTCCCAGTGACACATACATATAGGCCACAAACCTATGAGCACTGGGGTCCTGACCAGCAGGATCCCAGTGACACATAACAAACATACTGAAAACATAGTGTTTTCACTATGAGCACTGAGGCCTGGCTATCAGGATCCCAGTGAGACAGTGAAAACATTGACAAACACCCTGACATACACTCACAAACAGGCCAAAAGTGGGGGTGACAAGGCTAGAAAGAGGCTACCTTCTCACACAACCCCCCCCCCAAACGAAGGACAATAAGGCTAACCTTGGCCAGTTGAGACTTTATTGTCTAAGTGGTGATAAGTAGAGAGTAGCTCTGCAATAGATTGGTTACTCCCTTTATCATCCACTATATGGTTACTTCCCTGTGGGGATGTAAACCACCCTGTTTGAAGTTTTTTAGCTAAGCAACAATGTGAAGATGTATTTTCAGAGTTTCTATCAGTAAGTTTTAGTTTAGAGCAGTGGGAATTGTCCACTGAACCTATTTGTAGTGATGGAA
The DNA here is from genome assembly GCF_031143425.1 of Pleurodeles waltl. NCBI lineage: Eukaryota > Metazoa > Chordata > Amphibia > Caudata > Salamandridae > Pleurodeles > Pleurodeles waltl. The sequence continues at coordinate 346,128 of NW_027150248.1, forward strand.
ATGCCAGACAGGGATGCTGTCTCAGAAAAGCCATAGCTGGGCAAAAACTTTGTCCATCTGGCTGGAAGAGAGAACAGGGATGCTGTTTCTCTTGAGTTGGAGAAGGGCAGGGATGCTGTCCTATGAGCTCCACACTAGGGCAGGGATGCTGTCCTAAGTGTTGTGAGGTAGTGCAGGGTTTCTGCACTAAAGTTTCTCTGGGAGGGTTGGAGGGATGCTCCATGTTAACTAAAATGGTGCTGTTTTTCTCACCAATGTTAGTTATCCCACAGAGAGGTACTTCCACCTCAGGGAGTCCAGCTTTGCCAGCTGATGATTCCCTTGGAACAGGTGCCACCCCAGGAGAGGTTTCTCCCACCACAGGAATGGTATCCTGAATGGTAGGGTGGTTAGGGGATACTGTGATACCCTTTTTACCTGTTGATGGAGAGGGCTCCTGAGTTTTCAGGCCTTCTCTCCTTTGCTTTTTCATTTCACTTGAAATGAGAGGGAACAATTCCTCAGGGATGCCCAGCATGGCTGCATGGGCATAAAACTCTACATCAGCCCAACCTGAGGCCTCTAGGTCATTACCTAAGAGACAGTCTACAGGTAAGCTAGGTGATACCACCACCTGCTTAGGGCCAGTAACTCCACCCCAACTAAACTGAATTATAGCTAAGGGAAGAAACTTAGTGGAGTTATGGACATCAATAATCTTATACTGTTGTCCAATGATGTGTTGATCAGGGTGCACTAGGTTGTCAGTCACCAAAGTGAAACTGGCACCTGTGTCCCTGTAGGCCAAGGCCTCAACACCATTTATTGAAACTGTCTGCCTGTACTTATCCATTGTAAGGGGACAAGCAGCCAGTGTGGCAAGGCCAATGCCACTAGGTGTGACAGAAACTGTCTTGGGACTGATTACATCAGTTTCCACTATGGACCCATAAGTGAACCCAACTACACCCTTTGCTTGACTGTTGCCAGCAGTCCCACCACTAGTACCAATGTAGGAGGCTGGACTGGCTTGTAGTGAGTACCAAGGGGTACTTGCACCTTGCACCAGGCCCAGTTATCCCTTATTAGTGTATAGGGTGTCTAGCAGCTTAGGCTGATAGATAATGGTAGCTTAGCAGAACAGCTCAGGCTGAACTAGGAGACGTGTGAAGCTACTACAGTACCACTTAGTGTCATATGCACAATATCATAAGAAAACACAATACACAGTTATACTAAAAATAAAGGTACTTTATTTTTATGACAATATGCCAAAGTATCTTAGAGTGTACCCTCAGTGAGAGGATAGGAAATATACACAAGATATATATACACAATAGCAAAAATATGCAGTATAGTCTTAGAAAACAGTGCAAACAATGTATAGTTACAATAGGATGCAATGGGGAAACATAGGGATAGGGGTAACACAAACCATATACTCCAAAAGTGGAATGCGAACCACGAACGGACCCCAAACCTATGTGACCTTGTAGAGGGTCGCTGGGACTATTAGAAAATAGTGAGAGGTAGAAAAATAACCCTCCCCAAGACCCTGAAAAGTGAGTGCAAAGTGCACTAAAGTTCCCCTAAGGACAAAATAGTCGTGTTAGAGGAATAATGCAGGAAAGACACAAACCAGCAATGCAACAACTGTGGATTTCCAATCTAGGGTACCTGTGGAACAAGGGGACCAAGTCCAAAAGTCACAAGCAAGTCGGAGATGGGCAGATGCCCAGGAAATGCCAGCTGCGGGTGCAAAGAAGCTTCTACTGGACAGAAGAAGCTGAGGTTTCTGCAGGAACGAAAAGGGCTAGAGACTTCCCCTTTGGTGGACGGATCCTTCTCGCCTTGGAGAGTCGTGCAGAAGTATTTCCCCGCCGGAAGGACGCCAACAAGCCTTGCTAGTTGCAAATCGTGCGTTTAACGTTTTTGGCCGCTGCTGGGGCCCAGAAGGGACCAGGAGATCGCAAATTGGACCTGAAGAGAGAAGGGACGTCGAGCAAGACAAAGAGCCCTCACTGAAGCAGGTAGCTCCCAGAGAAGTGCCAGAAATAGGCACTACGAGGATGCGTGAAATGGTGCTCGCCGAAGTTGCACAAAGGAGTCCCACGTCGCCGGACACCAACTGAGAAAGTCGTGCAATGCAGGTTAGAGTGCCGTGGACCCAAGCTTGGCTGTGCACAAAGGATTTCCGCCGGAAGTGCACAGGGGCCGGAGTAGCTGCAAAGTCGCGGTTCCCAGCAATGCAGCCCAGCGAGGTGAGGCAAGGACTTACCTCCACCAAACTTGGGCTGAAGAGTCACTGGACTGTGGGGGTCACTTGGACAGAGTCGGTGGATTCGAGGGACCTCGCTCGTCATGCTGAGAGGAGACCCAAGGGACCGGTAATGCAGCTTTTTGGTGCCTGCGGTTGCAGGGGGAAGATTCCGTCGACCCACGGGAGATTTCTTCGGAGCTTCTGGTGCAGAGAGGAGGCAGGCTACCCCCACAGCATGCACAAGCAGGAAAACAGTCGAGAAGGCGGCAGGATCAGCGTTACAGAGTTGCAGTAGTCGTCTTTGCTACTATGTTGCAGGTTTGCAGGCTTCCAGCGCGGTCAGCAGTCGATTCCTTATCAGAAGGTGAAGAGAGAGATGCAGAGGAACTCGGCTGAGCTCATGCATTCGTTATCTAAAGTTTCCCCAGAGACAGAGACCCTAAATAGCCAGAAAAGAGGGTTTGGCTACCTAGGAGAGAGGAAAGGCTACTAACACCTGAAGGAGCCTATCAGCCGGAGTCTCTGACGTCACCTGGTGGCACTGGCCACTCAGAGCAGTCCAGTGTGCCAGCAGCACCTCTGTTTCCAAGATGGCAGAGGTCTGGAGCACACTGGAGGAGCTCTGGACACCTCCCAGGGGAGGTGCAGGTCAGGGGAGTGGTCACTCCCCTTTCCTTTGTCCAGTTTCGCGCCAGAGCAGGGGCTAAGGGGTCCCTGAACCGGTGTAGACTGGCTTATGCAGAATTGGGCACATCTGTGCCCAACAAAGCATTTCCAGAGGCTGGGGGAGGCTACTCCTCCCCTGCCTTCACACCATTTTCCAAAGGGAGAGGGTGTCACACCCTCTCTCAGAGGAAGTTCTTTGTTCTGCCATCCTGGGCCAGGCCTGGCTGGACCCCAGGAGGGCAGCTGCCTGTCTGAGGGGTTGGCAGCAGCAGCAGCTGCAGTGAAACCCCAGGAAGGGCAGTTTGGCAGTACCAGGGTCTGTGCTACAGACCACTGGGATCATGGGATTGTGCCAACTATGCCAGGATGGCATAGAGGGGGCAATTCCATGATCATAGACATGTTACATGGCCATATTCGGAGTTACCATTGTGAAGCTACATATAGGTAGTGACCTATATGTAGTGCACGCGTGTAATGGTGTCCCCGCACTCACAAAGTTCAGGGAATTGGCTATGAACAATGTGGGGGCACCTTGGCTAGTGCCAGGGTGCCCTCACACTAAGTAACTTTGCACCTAACCTTTACCAGGTAAAGGTTAGACATATAGGTGACTTATAAGTTACTTAAGTGCAGTGTAAAATGGCTGTGAAATAACGTGGACGTTATTTCACTCAGGCTGCAGTGGCAGGCCTGTGTAAGATTTGTCAGAGTTCCCTATGGGTGGCAAAAGAAATGCTGCAGCCCATAGGGATCTCCTGGAACCCCAATACCCTGGGTACCTCAGTACCATATACTAGGGAATTATAAGGGTGTTCCAGTAAGCCAATGTAAATTGGTAAAAATGGTCACTAGCCTCTTAGTGGCAATTTAAAAGTAATGAGAGAGCATAACCACTGAGGTTCTGGTTAGCAGAGCCTCAGTGAGACAGTTAGGCACCACACAGGGAACATATACATGCACACCTATGAGCACTGGGGCCCTGTGTGACAGGGTCCCAGTGACACATACATATAGGCCACAAACCTATGAGCACTGGGGTCCTGACCAGCAGGATCCCAGTGACACATAACAAACATACTGAAAACATAGTGTTTTCACTATGAGCACTGAGGCCTGGCTATCAGGATCCCAGTGAGACAGTGAAAACAGTGACAAACACCCTGACATACACTCACAAACAGGCCAAAAGTGGGGGTGACAAGGCTAGAAAGAGGCTACCTTCTCACACACGTTATTTCACAGCCATTTACACTGCACTTAAGTAACTTATAAGTCACCTATATGTCTAACCTTTACCTGGTAAAGGTTAGGTGCAAAGTTACTTAGTGTGAGGGCACCCTGGCACTAGCCAAGGTGCCCCCACATTGTTCAGGGCCAATTCCCTGAACTTTGTGAGTGCGGGGACACCATTACACGCGTGCACTACATATAGGTCACTACCTATATGTAGCTTCACAATGGTAACTCCGAATATGGCCATGTAACATGTCTAAGATCATGGAATTGCCCCCTCTATGCCATCCTAGCATTATTGGGACAATTCCATGATCCCAGTGGTCTGTAGCACAGACCCTGGTACTGCCAAACTGCCTTTCCTGGGGTTTCACTGCAGCTGCTGCTGCTGCCAACCCCTCAGACAGGTTTCTGCCCCCCTGGGGTCAAGCCAGGCTTGTCCCAGGATGGCAGAACAAAGGACTTCCTCTGAGAGAGGGTGTTACACCCTCTCCCTTTGGAAAATGGTGTGAAGGCAGGGGAGGAGTAGCCTCCCCCAGCCTCTGGAAATGCTTTCTTGGGCACAGATGTGCCCAATTCTGCATAAGCCAGTCTACACCGGTTCAGGGACCCCTTAGCCCCTGCTCTGGCGCGAAACTGGACAAAGGAAAGGGGAGTGACCACTCCCCTGACCTGCACCTCCCCTGGGAGGTGTCCAGAGCTCCTCCAGTGTGCTCCAGACCTCTGCCATCTTGGAAACAGAGGTGCTGCCAGCACAGTGGACTGCTCTGAGTGGCCAGTGCCATCAGGTGACGTCAGAGACTCCTTCTGATAGGCTCCTTCAGGTGTTAGTAGCCTATCCTCTCTCCTAAGTAGCCAAACCCTCTTTTCTGGCTATTTAGGGTCTCTGTCTCTGGGGAAACTTTAGATAACGAATGCAAGAGCTCATCAGAGTTCCTCTGCATCTCTCTTTTCACCTTCTGCCAAGGAATCGACTGCTGACCACGCTGGAAGCCTGCAAAACTGCAACATAGTAGCTAAGACGACTACTGCAACTCTGTAACGCTGATCCTGCCGCCTTCTCGACTGTTTTCCTGCTTGTGCATGCTGTGGGGGTAGTCTGCCTCCTCTCTGCACCAGAAGCACCGAAGAAATCTCCCGTGGGTCGACGGAATCTTCCCCCTGCAACCGCAGGCACCAAAAAGCTGCATTACCGGTCCCTTGGGTCTCCTCTCAGCACGACGAGCAAGGTCCCTCGAATCCAGCAACTCTGTCCAAGTGAATCCCACAGTCCAGTGGCTCTTCAGTCCAAGTTTGGTGGAGGTAAGTCCTTGCCTCACCTCGCTGGGCTGCATTGCTGGGAACCGCGACTTTTGCAGCTACTCCGGCCTCTGTGCACTTCCGGCGGAAATCCTTCATGCACAGCCAAGCCTGGGTCCACGGCACTCTAACCTGCATTGCACGACTTTCTAAGTTGGTCTCCGGCGACGTGGGACTCCTTTGTGCAACTTCGGCGAGCACCGTTTCACGCATCCTTGTAGTGCCTGTTTCTGGCACTTCTCCGGGTGCTACCTGCTTCAGATAGGGCTCCTTGTCTTGCTCGACGCCCCCTCTCTCTCCTGGTACAATTTGCCACCTCCTGGTCCCTCTTGGGCCTCAGCAGCGTCCATAAACGCTAACCGCACGATTTGCAGCTAGCAAGGTTTGTTGGCGTTCTTTCGGCGGGAAAACACTTCTGCACGACTCTGCACGGCGAGTGAAATCCGTCCACCAAAGGGGACGTCTCTAGCCCATTTTGTTCATGCAGAAACCGCAGCTTCTTCTGTCCTGTAGAAGCTTCTTTGCACCCGCAGCTGGCATTTCCTGGGCATCTGCCCATCTCCGACTTGCTTGTGACTTTTAGACTTGGTCCCCTTGTTCCACAGGTACCCTAGATTGGAAATCCACAGTTGTTGCATTGTTGGTTTGTGTCTTTCCTGCATTATTCCTCTATCACGACTTCTTTGTCTTTTGGGGAACTTCAGTGCAGTTTGCACTCACTTTTCAGGGTCTTGGGGAGGGCTATCTTTCTAACTCTCACTATTTTCTAATAGTCCCAGCGACCCTCTACAAGGTCACATAGGTTTGGGGTCCATTCGTGGTTCACATTCCACTTTTGGAGTATATGGTTTGTGTTGCCCCTATCCCTATGTGTCCCCATTGCATCCTATTGTAACTATACATTGTTTGCACTGTTTTCTAAGACTATACTGCATATTTTTGGTATTGTGTACATATAACTTGTGTATAATTGCTATCCTCATACTGAGGGTACTCACTGAGATACTTTGGCATATTGTCATAAAAATAAAGTACCTTTATTTTTAGTATATCTGTGTATTGTGTTTTCTTATGATATTGTGCAAGTGACACTTGTGGTACTGTAGTAGCTTCACACGTCTCCTAGTTCAGCCTAAGCTGCTCTGCTAAGCTACCATTATCTATCAGCCTAAGCTGCTAGTCTCCCTATACACTAATAAGGGATAACTGGGCCTGGTGCAAGGTGCAAGTACCCCTTGGTACTCACTACAAGCCAGTCCAGCCTCCTACATTGGTTGTGCAGCGGTGGGATAAGTGCTTTGAGACTACTTACCACTCTTGTCATTGTACTTTTCATAAGAGAAAAATATACAAAACAAGTTCAGTGTGTGTACACATTGCTAAAAAGTTTGGCATTTCCTCTATTCACTCTTTTCTAAAGTGCTGAAAAGTACTTCTAAACTTTCAAAAAGTTCTTAAAAGTTTTAAAAGTTTTTTTTTCTGTCTTTCTAAAAAGTTCTGAAAACTTTTTTCTCTTTTTCTATCACTTTAACTCTCTCTAAAAATGTCTGGCACAGGCCAAAATGTTGATCTGTCCAAACTTGCATATGACCACCTTAGCTGGAAAGGAGCAAGGAGTCTCTGTGTAGAGAGAGGTTTGAGTGTAGGGAAGAATCCTTCCTTGGAATTATTGCTTAACATGCTTAGAGAACAAGATAAGGCCATAGGGGCCACATCTGTTGAAAAAGTAGCAAATGGTTCCCAATCTGATCCAGGGACTACCCCAGGAAAAGATGCAGGAAAGAAACTCCCTAGCCTGCCCATTACTAGACAGTCTAGCATAGTTGGTAATGATGGAGAGCCACACCATACAAATAGTGTTGTCTCACATCATAGCAAAAGCATTTATTCTCACCACACTGGTAGTGATGTTTCTGTTAGCCAAGCTGTTAGGGTGGCTTCTGTAAGGGACAGGTCTCCTTCTGCTCATTCTTCTGTGTCTAAGAATGTCCCTCCCACCAACCCTGATGACAGAATGTTAGAAAGGGAACTCAACAAGTTGAGAGTGGAACAAACCAGACTGAAGCTTAAAAAGCAACAGCTGGATTTGGATAGACAGTCTTTTAAACTAGAAAAAGAAAGACAGAAGTTGGGTTTTGAAACCCATGGTGGCAGCAGCAGTATTCCCCATAGTCATCCTGTAAAAGAGCATGATTCCAGGAATCTGCACAAGATAGTTCCCCCTTTTAAGGAGGGGGATGACATTAACAAGTGGTTTGCTGCACTTGAGAGGGCCTGTGTTGTACAGGATGTCCCTCAAAGGCAGTGGGCTGCTATCCTATGGCTATCATTTAGTGGAAAAGGTAGGGATAGGCTCCTTACTGTGAAAGAAAGTGATGCCAATAATTTCCATGTTCTTAAGAATGCACTCCTGGATGGCTGTGGCTTAACCACTGAACAATACAGGATAAAGTTCAGAGAGACCAAAAAGGAGTCTTCACAAGACTGGGTTGATTTCATTGACCATTCAGTGAAGGCCTTGGAGGGGTGGTTACATGGCAGTAAAGTTACTGATTATGACAGCCTGTATAACTTGATCCTGAGAGAGCATATTCTTAATAATTGTGTGTCTGATTTGTTGCACCAGTACTTGGTGGACTCTGATCTGACCTCTCCCCAAGAATTGGGAAAGAAGGCAGACAAATGGGTCAGAACAAGGGTGAACAGAAAAGTTCATACAGGGGGTGACAAAGATGGCAATAAGAAGAAAGATGGTGAAAAATCTCAAGATAAGCATGGGGATAAGTGTAAAACCAAAGATTCCACTTCAAATCTTAAACACTCTTCAGGGGGTGGAGATAAAACAAATTCTTCCTCTTCTTCTCAACCTACACAATTTAAAAAGCCTTGGTGCTTTGTGTGTAAAAATAGAGGCCATAGGCCAGGGGATAAGTCCTGTCCAGGTAAACCCCCTGAGCCTACCACCACTAATACATCAAGCTCTAGTGCCCCTAGCAGTAGTGGTACTAGTGGTGGGACTGCTGGCAACAGTCAAGTTAAGGGTGTAGTTGGGTTCACTTATGGGTCCATAGTAGAAACTGGGGTAGTCAGTCCCAAGACAGTTTCTGTCACACCTAGTGGCAGTGGCCTTGCCACACTGGCTGCTTGTCCCCTTACAATGGATAAGTACAGGCAGACAGTTTCAATAAATGGTGTTGAGGCCTTGGCCTACAGGGACACAGGTGCCAGTATCACTTTGGTGACTGAAAACCTAGTGCACCCTGATCAACACATCATTGGACAACAGTATAAGATTATTGATGTCCATAACTCCACTAAGTTTCTTCCCTTAGCTATAATTCAGTTTAGTTGGGGTGGAGTTACTGGCCCTAAGCAGGTGGTGGTATCACCTAGCTTACCTGTAGACTGTCTCTTAGTTAATGACCTAGAGGCCTCAGGTTGGGCTGATGTAGAGTTTTATGCCCATGCAGCCATGCTGGGCATCCCTGAGGAATTGTTCCCTCTCATTTCTACTGAAATGAAAAAGCAAAGGAGAGAAGGCCTGAAAACTCAGGATCCCTCTCCAACAACAGGTAAAAGGGGTATCACAGTATCCCCTAACCACCCTACCATTCAGGATATCATTCCTGTGGTGGGAGAAACCTCTCCTGGGGTGGCACCTGTTCCAAGGGAATCATCAGTTGGCAAAACTGTACTCCCTGAGGTAGAAGTACCTCTCTGTGGGATAACTAACATTGGTGACAAAAAGAGCACCATTTTAGTTAACATGGAGCATCCCTCCAACCCTCCCAGAGAAACTTTAGTGCAAAAACTCTGCACTGCCTCACAACACTTAGGACAGCATCCCTGCCCTAGTGTGGAGCTCATAGGACAGCATCCCTGCCCTGCTCCAACTCAAGAGAAACAGCATCCCTGTCCTCTCTTCCAGCCATATGGACAAAGTTTTTGCCCAGCTATGGCTTTTCTGAGACAGCATCCCTGTCTGGCATTTCCATCACTACAAATAGGTTCAGTGGACAATTCCCACTGCTCTAAACTAAAACTTACTGATAGAAACTCTGAAAATACATCTTCACATTGTTGCTTAGCTAAAAAACTTCAAACAGGGTGGTTTACATCCCCACAGGGAAGTAACCATATAGTGGATGATAAAGGGAGTAACCAGTCTATTGCAGAGCTACTCTCTACTTATCACCACTTAGACAATAAAGTCTCAACTGGCCAAGGTTAGCCTTATTGTCCTTCGTTTGGGGGGGGGGGGGGGTTGTGTGAGAAAGTAGCCTCTTTCTAGCCTTTGTTACCCCCACTTTTGGCCTGTTTGTGAGTGTATGTCAGGGTGTTTTCACTGTCTCACTGGGATCCTGCTAGCCAGGGCCCAGTGCTCATAGTGAAAACCCTATGTTTTCAGTATGTTTGTTATGTGTCACTGGGACCCTGCTAGTCAGGACCCCAGTGCTCATAAGTTTGTGGCCTATATGTATGTGTTCCCTGTGTGGTGCCTAACTGTCTCACTGAGGCTCTGCTAACCAGAACCTCAGTGGTTATGCTCTCTCACTTCTTTCAAATTTTCACTAACAGGCTAGTGACCAATTTTACCAATTTACATTGGCTTACTGGAACACCCTTATAATTCCCTAGTATATGGTACTGAGGTACCCAGGGTATTGGGGTTCCAGGAGATCCCTATGGGCTGCAGCATTTCTTTTGCCACCCATAGGGAGCTCTGACAATTCTTACACAGGCCTGCCACTGCAGCCTGAGTGAAATAACGTCCACGTTATTTCACAGCCATTTTACACTGCACTTAAGTAACTTATAAGTCACCTATATGTCTAACCTTTACCTGGTAAATGTTAGGTGCAAAGTTACTTAGTGTGAGGGCACCCTGGCACTAGCCAAGGTGCCCCCACATTGTTCAGGGCCAATTCCCTGAACTTTGTGAGTGCGGGGACACCATTACACGCGTGCACTACATATAGGTCACTACCTATATGTAGCTTCATAATGGTAACTCCGAATATGGCCATGTAACATGTCTAAGATCATGGAATTGCCCCTCTATGCCATCCTAGCATTATTGGGACAATTCCATGATCCCAGTGGTCTGTAGCACAGACCCTAGTACTGCCAAACTGCCTTTCCTGGGGTTTCACTGCAGCTGCTGCCAACCCCTCAGACAGGTTTCTGCCCCCCTGGGGTCAAGCCAGGCTTGTCCCAGGATGGCAGAACAAAGGACTTCCTCTGAGAGAGGGTGTTACACCCTCTCCCTTTGGAAAATGGTGTGAAGGCAGGGGAGGAGTAGCCTCCCCCAGCCTCTGGAAATGCTTTCTTGGGCACAGATGTGCCCAATTCTGCATAAGCCAGTCTACACCGGTTCAGGGACCCCTTAGCCCCTGCTCTGGCGCGAAACTGGACAAAGGAAAGGGGAGTGACCACTCCCCTGACCTGCACCTCCCCTGGGAGGTGTCCAGAGCTCCTCCAGTGTGCTCCAGACCTCTGCCATCTTGGAAACAGAGGTGCTGCCAGCACAGTGGACTGCTCTGAGTGGCCAGTGCCATCAGGTGACGTCAGAGACTCCTTCTGATAGGCTCCTTCAGGTGTTAGTAGCCTATCCTCTCTCCTAAGTAGCCAAACCCTCTTTTCTGGCTATTTAGGGTCTCTGTCTCTGGGGAAACTTTAGATAACGAATGCAAGAGCTCATCAGAGTTCCTCTGCATCTCTCTCTTCACCTTCTGCCAAGGAATCGACTGCTGACCGCGCTGGAAGCCTGCAAAACTGCAACATAGTAGCTAAGACGACTACTGCAACTCTGTAACGCTGATCCTGCCGCCTTCTCAACTGTTTTCCTGCTTGTGCATGCTGTGGGGGTAGTCTGCCTCCTCTCTGCACCAGAAGCTCCGAAGAAATCTCCCGTGGGTCGACGGAATCTTCCCCCTGCAACCGCAGGCACCAAAAAGCTGCATTACCGGTCCCTTGGGTCTCCTCTCAGCACAACGAGCGAGGTCCCTCGAATCCAGCAACTCTGTCCAAGTGACTCCCACAGTCCAGTGGCTCTTCAGTCCAAGTTTGGTGGAGGTAAATCCTTGCCTCACCTCGCTGGGCTGCATTGCTGGGAACCGCGACTTTTGAAGCTACTCCGGCCTCTGTGCACTTCCGGCAAAAATCCTTTGTGCACAGCCAAGCCTGGGTCCACGGCACTCTAACCTGCATTGCACGACTTTCTAAGTTGGTCTCCGGCGCCGTGGGACTCCTTTGTGCAACTTCGGCAAGCACCGTTTCACGCATCCTTGTAATGCCTGTTTCTGGCACTTCTCCGGGAGCTACCTGCTTCAGAGAGGACTCCTTGTCTTGCTCGATGCCCCCTCTCTCCCCTGGTTCAATTTGGCACCTCCTGGTTTCTCCTGGGCCTCAGCAGCGTCCGAAAACGCTAACCGCACGATTTGCAGCTAGCAAGGCTTGTTGGCGTTCTTTCGGCGGGAAAACACTTCTGCACGACTTTTCATGGCGAGATGGATCGGTCCATCAAAGGGGAAGTCTCTAGCCCATTTTGTTCATGCAGAAACCGCAGCTTCTTCTGTCCAGTAGAAGCTTCTTTGCACCCGCAGTTGGCATTTCCTGGGCATCTGCCCATCTCCGACTTGCTTGTGACTTTTGAACTTGGTCCCCTTGTTCCACAGGTACCCTAGATTGGAAATCCACAGTTGTTGCATTGTTGGTTTGTGTCTTTCCTGCATTATTCCTCTATCACGACTTCTTTGTCTTTTGGGGAACTTCAGTGCAGTTTGCACTCACTTTTCAGGGTCTTGGGGAGGGCTATCTTTCTAACTCTCACTATTTTCTAATAGTCCCAGCGACCCTCTACAAGGTCACATAGGTTTGGGGTCCATTCGTGGTTCACATTCCACTTTTGGAGTATATGGTTTGTGTTGCCCCTATCCCTATGTGTCCCCATTGCATCCTATTGTAACTATACATTGTTTGCACTGTTTTCTAAGACTATACTGCATATTTTTGGTATTGTGTACATATAACTTGTGTATAATTGCTATCCTCATACTGAGGGTACTCACTGAGATACTTTGGCATATTGTCATAAAAATAAAGTACCTTTATTTTTAGTATATCTGTGTATTGTGTTTTCTTATGATATTGTGCAAGTGACACTTGTGGTACTGTAGTAGCTTCACACGTCTCCTAGTTCAGCCTAAGCTGCTCTGCTAAGCTACCATTATCTATCAGCCTAAGCTGCTAGACACCCTATACACTAATAAGGGATAACTGGGCCTGGTGCAAGGTGCAAGTACCCCTTGGTACTCACTACAAGCCAGTCCAGCCTCCTACATTGGTTGTGCAGCGGTGGGATAAGTGCTTTGAGACTACTTACCACTCTTGTCATTGTACTTTTCATAAGAGAAAAATATACAAAACAAGTTCAGTGTGTGTACACATTGCTAAAAAGTTTGGCATTTCCTCTTTTCACTCTTTTCTAAAGTGCTGAAAAGTACTTCTAAACTTTCAAAAAGTTCTTAAAAGTTTTAAAAGTTTTTTTTTCTGTCTTTCTAAAAAGATCTGAAAACTTTTTTCTCTTTTTCTATCACTTTAACTCTCTCTAAAAATGTCTGGCACAGGCCAAAATGTTGATCTGTCCAAACTTGCATATGACCACCTTAGCTGGAAAGGAGCAAGAAGTCTCTGTGTAGAGAGAGGTTTGAGTGTAGGGAAGAATCCTTCCTTGGAATTATTGCTTAACATGCTTAGAGAACAAGATAAGGCCATAGGGGCCACATCTGTTGAAAAAGTAGCAAATGGTTCCCAATCTGATCCAGGGACTACCCCAGGAAAAGATGCAGGAAAGAAACTCCCTAGCCTGCCCATTACTAGACAGTCTAGCATAGTTGGTAATGATGGAGAGCCACACCATACAAATAGTGTTGTCTCACATCATAGCAAAAGCATTTATTCTCACCACACTGGTAGTGATGTTTCTGTTAGCCAAGCTGTTAGGGTGGCTTCTGTAAGGGACAGGTCTCCTTCTGCTCATTCTTCTGTGTCTAAGAATGTCCCTCCCACCAACCCTGATGACAGAATGTTAGAAAGGGAACTCAACAAGTTGAGAGTGGAACAAACCAGACTGAAGCTTAAAAAGCAACAGCTGGATTTGGATAGACAGTCTTTTGAACTAGAAAAAGAAAGACAGAAGTTGGGTTTTGAAACCCATGGTGGCAGCAGCAGTATTCCCCATAGTCATCCTGTAAAAGAGCATGATTCCAGAATCTGCACAAGATAGTTCCCCCTTTTAAGGAGGGGGATGACATTAACAAGTGGTTTGCTGCACTTGAGAGGGCCTGTGTTGTACAGGATGTCCCTCAAAGGCAGTGGGCTGCTATCCTATGGCTATCATTTAGTGGAAAACGTAGGGATAGGCTCCTTACTGTGAAAGAAAGTGATGCCAATAATTTCCATGTTCTTAAGAATGCACTCCTGGATGGTTATGGCTTAACCACTGAACAATACAGGATAAAGTTCAGAGAGACCAAAAAGAAGTCTTCACAAGACTGGGTTGATTTCATTGACCATTCAGTGAAGGCCTTGGAGGGGTGGTTACATGGCAGTAAAGTTACTGATTATGACAGCCTGTATAACTTGATCCTGAGAGAGCATATTCTTAATAATTGTGTGTCTGATTTGTTGCACCAGTACTTGGTGGACTCTGATCTGACCTCTCCCCAAGAATTGGGAAAGAAGGCAGACAAATGGGTCAGAACAAGGGTGAACAGAAAAGTTCATACAGGGGGTGACAAAGATGGCAATAAGAAGAAAGATGGTGAAAAATCTCAAGATAAGCATGGGGATAAGGGTAAAACCAAAGATTCCACTTCAAATCTTAAACACTCTTCAGGGGGTGGAGATAAAACAAATTCTTCCTCTTCTTCTCAACCTACACAATTTAAAAAGCCTTGGTGCTTTGTGTGTAAAAATAGAGGCCATAGGCCAGGGGATAAGTCCTGTCCAGGTAAACCCCCTGAGCCTACCACCACTAATACATCAAGCTCTAGTGCCCCTAGCAGTAGTGGTACTAGTGGTGGGACTGCTGGCAACAGTCAAGTTAAGGGTGTAGTTGGGTTCACTTATGGGTCCATAGTAGAAACTGGGGTAGTCAATCCCAAGACAGTTTCTGTCACACCTAGTGGCATTGGCCTTGCCACACTGGCTGCTTGTCCCCTTACAATGGATAAGTACAGGCAGACAGTTTCAATAAATGGTGTTGAGGACTTGGCCTACAGGGACACAGGTGCCAGTATCACTTTGGTGACTGAAAACCTAGTGCACCCTGATCAACACATCATTGGACAACAGTATAAGATTATTGATGTCCATAACTCCACTAAGTTTCTTCCCTTAGCTATAATTCAGTTTAGTTGGGGTGGAGTTACTGGCCCTAAGCAGGTGGTGGTATCACCTAGCTTACCTGTAGACTGTCTCTTAGTTAATGACCTAGAGGCCTCAGGTTGGGCTGATGTAGAGTTGTATGCCCATGCAGCCATGCTGGGCATCCCTGAGGAATTGTTCCCTCTCATTTCTACTGAAATGAAAAAGCAAAGGAGAGAAGGCCTGAAAACTCAGGATCCCTCTCCAACAACAGGTAAAAGGGGTATCACAGTATCCCCTAACCACCCTACCATTCAGGATATCATTCCTGTGGTGGGAGAAACCTCTCCTGGGGTGGCACCTGTTCCAAGGGAATCATCAGTTGGCAAAACTGTACTCCCTGAGGTAGAAGTACCTCTCTGTGGGATAACTAACATTGGTGACAAAAAGAGCACCATTTTAGTTAACATGGAGCATCCCTGTGAGAAAGTAGCCTCTTTCTAGCCTTGTTACCCCCACTTTTGGCCTGTTTGTGAGTGTATGTCAGGGTGTTTGTCACTGTTTTCACTGTCTCACTGGGATCGTGATAGCCAGGCCCCAGTGCTCATAGTGAAAACACTATGTTTTCAGTATGGTTGTTATGTGTCACTGGGATCCTGCTGGTCAGGACCCCAGTGCTCATACGTTTGTGGCCTATATGTATGTGTCACTGGGACCCTGTCACACAGGGCCCCAGTGCTCATAGGTGTGCATGTACATGTTCCCTGTGTGGTGCCTAACTGTCTCACTGAGGCTCTGCTAACCAGAACCTCAGTGGTTATGCTCTCTCATTACTTTCAAATTGTCACTAACAGGCTAGTGACCATTTTTACCAATTTACATTGGCTTACTGGAACACCCTTATAATTCCCTAGTATATGGTACTGAGGTACCCAGGGTATTGGGGTTCCAGGAGATCCCTATGGGCTGCAGCATTTCTTTTGCCACCCATAGGGAGCTCTGACAATTCTTACACAGGCCTGCCACTGCAGCCTGAGTGAAATAACGTCCACGTTATTTCACAGCCATTTTACACTGCACTTAAGTAACTTATAAGTCACCTATATGTCTAACCTTTACCTGGTAAAGGTTAGGTGCAAAGTTACTTAGTGTGAGGGCACCCTGGCACTAGCCAAGGTGCCCCCACATTGTTCAGAGCCAATTCACTGAACTTTGTGAGTGCGGGGACACCATTACACGCGTGCACTACATATAGGTCACTACCTATATGTAGCTTCACCATGGTAACTCCGAATATGGCCATGTAACATGTCTATGATCATGGAATTGCCCCCTCTATGCCATCCTGGCATTGTTGGTACAATTCCATGATCCCAGTGGTCTGTAGCACAGACCCTGGTACTGCCAGACTGCCCTTCCTGGGGTTTCACTGCAGCTGCTGCTGCTGCCAACCCCTCAGACAGGCAGCTGCCCTCCTGGGGTCCAGCCAGGCCTGGCCCAGGATGGCAGAACAAAGAACTTCCTCTGAGAGAGGGTGTGACACCCTCTCCCTTTGGAAAATGGTGTGAAGGCAGGGGAGGAGTAGCCTCCCCCAGCCTCTGGAAATGCTTTGTTGGGCACAGAGGTGCCCAATTCTGCATAAGCCAGCCTACACCGGTTCAGGGACCCCTTAGTCCCTGCTCTGGCGCGAAACTGGACAAAGGAAAGGGGAGTGACCACTCCCCTGACCTGCACCTCCCCTGGGAGGTGTCCAGAGCTCCTCCAGTGTGCTCCAGACCTCTGCCATCTTGGAAACAGAGGTGCTGCTGGCACACGGGACTGCTCTGAGTGGCCAGTGCCACCAGGTGACGTCAGAGACTCCTTGTGATAGGCTCCTTCAGGTGTTGCTAGCCTATCCTCTCTCCTAGGTAGCCAAACCCTCTTTTCTGGCTATTTAGGGTCTCTGTCTCTGGGGAAACTTCAGATAACGAATGCATGAGCTCAGCCGAGTTCCTCTGCATCTCTCTCTTCACCTTCTGATAAGGAATCGACCGCTGACCGCGCTGGAAGCCTGCAAACCTGCACCATAGTAGCAAAGACGACTACTGCAACTCTGTAACGCTGATCCTGCCGCCTTCTCGACTGTTTTCCTGCTTGTGCATGCTGTGGGGGTAGTCTGCCTCCTCTCTGCACCAGAAGCTCCGAAGAAATCTCCCGTGGGTCGACGGAATCTTCCCCCTGCAACCGCAGGCACCAAAAAGCTGCATTACCGGTCCCTTGGGTCTCCTCTCAGCACGGCGAGCGAGGTCCCTCGAATCCAGCGACACTGTCCACGTGACCCGCACAGTCCAGGGACTCTTCAGCCCAAGTTTGGTGGAGGTAAGTCCTTGCCTCACCTCGCTGGGCTGCATTGCTGGGAACCGCGACTTTGCAGCTACTCCGGCCCCTGTGCACTTCCGGCGGAAATCCTTCGTGCACAGCCAAGCCTGGGTCCACGGCACTCTAACCTGCATTGCACAACTTTCTAAGTTGGTCTCCGGCGACGTGGGACTCCTTTGTGCAACTTCGGCGAGCACCGTTTCACGCATCCTCGTAGTGCCTGTTTCTGGCACTTCTCTGGGAGCTACCTGCTTCAGTGAGGGCTCTTTGTCTTGCTCGACGTCCCCTCTCTCTGCAGGTTCAATTTGCGACCTCCTGGTCCCTCCTGGGCCCCAGCAGCGTCCAAAAACGCCAAACGCACGATTTGCGTGTAGCAAGGCTTGTTGGCGTCCTTTCGGCGGGAAAACACTTCTGCACGACTCTCCAAGGCAAGAGGGATCCGTCCACCAAAGGGGAAGTCTCTAGCCCTTTTCTTTCATGCAGAAACCTCAGCTTCTTCTGTCCAGTCGAAGCTTCTTTGCACCCGCAGCTGGCATTTCCTGGGCATCTGCCCATCTCCGACTTGCTTGTGACTTTTGGACTTGGTCCCCTTGTTCCACAGGTACCCTAGATTGGAAATCCACAGTTGTTGCATTGCGGGTTTGTGTCTTTCCTGCATTATTCCTTTAACACGACTCTTTTGTCCTTAGGGGAACTTTGGTGCACTTTGCACTCACTTTTCAGGGTCTTGGGGAGGGTTATTTTTCTAACTCTCACTATTTTCTAATAGTCCCAGCGACCCTCTACAAGGTCACATAGGTTTGGGGTCCATTCGTGGTTCGCATTCCACTTCTGGAGTATATGGTTTGTGTTGCCCCTATCCCTATGTCTCCCCATTGCATCCTATTGTAACTATACATTGTTTGCACTGTTTTCTAAGACTATACTGCATATTTTTGCTATTGTGTATATATATCTTGTGTATATTTCCTATCCTCTCACTGAGGGTACACTCTAAGATACTTTGGCATATTGTCATAAAAATAAAGTACCTTTATTTTTAGTATAACTGTGTATTGTGTTTTCTTATGATATTGTGCATATGACACTAAGTGGTACTGTAGTAGCTTCACACGTCTCCTAGTTCAGCCTGAGCTGCTCTGCTAAGCTACCATTATCTATCAGCCTAAGCTGCTAGACACCCTATACACTAATAAGGGAAAACTGGGCCTGGTGCAAGGTGCAAGTACCCCTTGGTACTCACTACAAGCCAGTCCAGCCTCCTACATTGGTTGTGCAGTGGTGGGATAAGTGCTTGAGACTACTTACCACTCTTGTCATTGTACTTTTCATAAGAGAAAAATATACAAAACAAGGTCAGTGTATATACACATAGCCAAAAAGTTTTGCATTTCCTCTTTTCACTCTTTTCTAAGTGCTGAAAAGTACTTCTAAAACTTTCAAAAAGTTCTTAAAAGTTTAAAAAAGTTTTTTCTGTCTTTCCAAAAAGTTCTGAAAACTTTTTCTTTTTTTTCTATCACTTTAACTCTCTCTAAAAAATGTCTGGCACAGGAAAAAATGTTGAACTGTCCAAACTTGCATATGATCACCTTAGCTGGAAAGGAGCAAGGAGTCTCTGCATAGAGAGAGGTTTGAGTGTAGGGAAGAATCCTTCCTTAGAACTGTTAATTAACATGCTTAGAGTACAGGATAAGGCCATAAGTGCCCAATCTGGTGAAAAAGTAGCTAATGGTTCTCAATCTGATCCAGGGACTCCCCCAGGAAAAGATTCAGGAAAGAAACTTCTCAGCCTGCCCATTACTAGACAGTCTAGCATAGTTGGTACAGAGGTTGAATCACACCATACTGATGGTGTGCTCTCACATTATACATACTAGCCAAGCTGTTAGGGTGCCCTCTGTAAGGGACAGGTCTCCTTCTGTTCATTCCCATCATACCTCTGTATCTAGAAATGTCCCTCCCACCCACCCTGATGACAGATTGTTAGAAAGGGAGCTCAATAGATTGAGAGTGGAACAAACCAGACTGAAGCTCAAGAAGCAACAGCTGGATTTGGATAGACAGTCTTTAGAATTAGAGAAGGAAAGAAAGAAGTTGGGTTTAGATACCCATGGTGTCAGCAGCAGTATTCCCCATAGTCATCCTGCAAAAGAGCATGATTCCAGGAATCTGCACAAGATAGTTCCCCCTTATAAGGAGGGGGATGACATTAACAAGTGGTTTGCTGCACTTGAGAGGGCCTGTGCTGTACAGGATGTCCCTCAAAGGCAGTGGGCTGCTATCCTATGGCTATCATTTAGTGGAAAAGGTAGGGATAGGCTCCTTACTGTGAAAGAAAATTATGCCAATAATTTTACAGTTCTTAAGAATGCACTCCTGGATGGTTATGGCTTAACCACTGAACAGTACAGGATAAAGTTCAGAGAGACCAAAAAGGAGTCTTCACAAGACTGGGTTGATTTTATTGACCATTCAGTGAAGGCCTTGGAGGGGTGGTTACATGGCAGTAAAGTTACTGATTATGAAAGCCTGTATAACACAATCCTGAGAGAGCATATACTTAATAATTGTGTGTCTGATTTGTTGCACCAGTACCTGGTAGACTCTGATCTGACCTCTCCCCAAGAATTGGGAAAGAAGGCAGACAAATGGGTCAGAACAAGGGTGAACAGAAAAGTTCATACAGGGGGTGACAAAGATGGCAATAAGAAGAAAGATGGTGAAAAATCTCAAGATAAGCATGGGGATAAGGGTAAAACCAAAGATCCCACTTCAAATCTTAAACACTCTTCAGAGGGTGGGGATAAAACAAATTCTTCCTCTTCTTCCCAACCTGCACACATTAAAAAGCCTTGGTGCTTTGTGTGTAAAAACAGAGGCCATAGGCCAGGGGATAAGTCCTGTCCAGGTAAACCCCCTGAGCCTACCACCACTAATACATCAAGCTCTAGTGCCCCTAGCAGTAGTGGTACTAGTGGTGGGACTGCTGGCAACAGTCAAGCAAAGGGTGTAGTTGGGTTCACTTATGGGTCCATAGTAGAAACTGGGGTAGTCAGTCCCAAGACAGTTTCTGTCACACCTAGTGGCACTGGCCTTGCCACACTGGCTGCTTGTCCCCTTACAATGGATAAGTACAGGCAGACAGTTTCAATAAATGGTGTTGAGGCCTTGGCCTACAGGGACACAGGTGCCAGTTTCACTTTGGTGACTGAAAACCTAGTGCCTCCTGAACAACACATCATTGGACAACAGTATAAGATTATTGATGTCCATAACTCCACTAAGTTTCTTCCCTTAGCTATAATTCAGTTTAGTTGGGGTGGAGTTACTGGCCCTAAGCAGGTGGTGGTATCACCTAGATTACCTGTAGACTGTCTCTTAGGTAATGACCTAGAGGCCTCAGGTTGGGCTGATGTAGAGTTTTATGCCCATGCAGCCATGCTGGGCATCCCTGAGGAATTGTTCCCTCTCATTTCAAGTGAAATGAAAAAGCAAAGGAGAGAAGGCCTGAAAACTCAGGATCCCTCTCCATCAACAGGTAAAAAGGGTATCACAGTATCCCCTAACCACCCTACCATTCCTGTGGTGGGAGAAACCTCTCCTGGGGTGGCACCTGTTCCAAGAGAATCATCAGCTGGCATAGCTGGACTCCCTGAGGTAGAACTACCTCTCTGTGGGATAACTAACATTGGTGACAAAAAGAGCACCATTTTAGTTAACATGGAGCATCCCTCCAACCCTCCCAGAGAAACTTTAGTGCAGAAACCCTGCACTGCCTCACAACACTTAGGACAGCATCCCTGCCCTAGTGTGGAGCTGATAGGACAGCATCCCTGCCCTGCTCCAACCCAAGAGAAACAGCATCCCTGTTCTCTCTTCCAGCCATATGGACAAAGTTTTTGCCCAGCTATGGCTTTACTGAGACAGCATCCCTGTCTGGCATTTCCATCACTACAAATAGGTTCAGTGGACAATTCCCACTGCTCTAAACTAAAACTTACTGATAGAAACTCTGAAAATACATCTTCACATTGTTGCCTAGCTAAAAAACTTCAAACAGGGTGGTTTACATCCCCACAGGGAAGTAACCATATAGTGGATGATAAAGGGAGTAACCAGTCTATTGCAGAGCTACTCTCTACTTATCACCACTTAGACAATAAAGTCTCAACTGGCCAAGGTTAGCCTTATTGTCCTTCGTTTGGGGGGCGTTGTGTGAGAAACTAGCCTCTTTCTAGCCTTGTTACCCCCACTTTTGGCCTGTTTGTGAGTGTATGTCAGGTTGTTTGTCACTGTTTTCACTGTCTCACTGGGATCCTGATAGCCAGGCCCCAGTGCTCATAGTGAAAACACTATGTTTTCAGTATGGTTGTTATGTGTCACTGGGATCCTGCTGGTCAGGACCCCAGTGCTCATAGGTTTGTGGCCTATATGTATGTGTCACTGGGACCCTGTCACACAGGGCCCCAGTGCTCATAGGTGTGCATGTACATGTTCCCTGTGTGGTGCCTAACTGTCTCACTGAGGCTCTGCTAACCAGAACCTCAGTGGTTATGCTCTCTCTGCTTTCTAAATAGTCACTAACAGGCTAGTGACCAATTTCACCAATTCTCACTGGCATACTGGAACACCCTTATAATTCCCTAGTATATGGTACTGAGGTACCCAGGGTATTGGGGTTCCAGGAGATCCCTATGGGCTGCAGCATTTCTTTTGCCACCCATAGGGAGCTCTGACAATTCTTACACAGGCCTGCCACTGCAGCCTGAGTGAAATAACGTCCACGTTATTTCACAGCCATTTTACACTGCACTTAAGTAACTTATAAGTCACCTATATGTCTAACCTTTACCTGGTAAAGGTTAGGTGCAAAGTTACTTAGTGTGAGGGCACCCTGGCACTAGCCAAGGTGCCCCCACATTGTTCAGAGCCAATTCACTGAACTTTGTGAGTGCGGGGACACCATTACACGCGTGCACTACATATAGGTCACTACCTATATGTAGCTTCACCATGGTAACTCCGAATATGGCCATGTAACATGTCTATGATCATGGAATTGCCCCCTCTATGCCATCCTGGCATTGTTGGTACAATTCCATGATCCCAGTGGTCTGTAGCACAGACCCTGGTACTGCCAGACTGCCCTTCCTGGGGTTTCACTGCAGCTGCTGCTGCTGCCAACCCCTCAGACAGGCAGCTGCCCTCCTGGGGTCCAGCCAGGCCTGGCCCAGGATGGCAGATCAAAGAACTTCCTCTGAGAGAGGGTGTGACACCCTCTCCCTTTGGAAAATGGTGTGAAGGCAGGGGAGGAGTAGCCTCCCCCAGCCTCTGGAAATGCTTTGTTGGGCACAGAGGTGCCCAATTCTGCATAAGCCAGTCTACACCGGTTCAGGGACCCCTTAGCCCCTGCTCTGGCGCGAAACTGGACAAAGGAAAGGGGAGTGACCACTCCCCTGACCTGCACCTCCCCTGGGAGGTGTCCAGAGCTCCTCCAGTGTGCTCCAGACCTCTGCCATCTTGGAAACAGAGGTGCTGCTGGCACACGGGACTGCTCTGAGTGGCCAGTGCCACCAGGTGACGTCAGAGACTCCTTGTGTTAGGCTCCTTCAGGTGTTGCTAGCCTATCCTCTCTCCTAGGTAGCCAAACCCTCTTTTCTGGCTATTTAGGGTCTCTGTCTCTGGGGAAACTTCAGATAACGAATGCATGAGCTCAGCCGAGTTCCTCTGCATCTCTCTCTTCACCTTCTGATAAGGAATCGACCGCTGACCGCGCTGGAAGCCTGCAAACCTGCAACATAGTAGCAAAGACGACTACTGCAACTCTGTAACGCTGATCCTGCCGCCTTCTCGACTGTTTTCCTGCTTGTGCATGCTGTGGGGGTAGTCTGCCTCCTCTCTGCACCAGAAGCTCCAAAGAAATCTCCCGTGGGTCGACGGAATCTTCCCCCTGCAACCGCAGGCACCTAAAAGCTGCATTACCGGTCCCTTGGGTCTCCTCTCAGCACGACGAGCGAGGTCCCTCGAATCCAGCGACGCTGTCCAGGTGACCCCCACAGTCCAGGGACTCTTCAGCCCAAGTTTGGTGGAGGTAAGTCCTTGCCTCACCTCGCTGGGCTGCATTGCTGGGAACCGCGACTTTGCAGCTACTCCGGCCCCTGTGCACTTCCGGCGGAAATCCTTCATGCACAGCCAAGCCTGCGTCCACGGTACTCTAACCTGCATTGCACGACTTTCTAAGTTGGTCTCCGGCGACGTGGGACTCCTTTGTGCAACTTCGGCGAGCACCGTTTCACTCATCCTCGTAGTGCCTGTTTCTGGCACTTCTCCGGGTGCTACCTGCTTTCGTGAGGGCTCTTTGTCTTGCTCGACGTCCCTTCTCTCTGCAGGTCCAATTTGCGACCTCCTGGTCCCTCCTGGGCCCCAGCAGCGTCCAAAAACGCCAAACGCACGATTTGCGTGTAGCAAGGCTTGTTGGCGTCCTTTCGGCGGGAAAACACTTCTGCACGACTCCCCAAGGCGAGAGGGATCCGTCCACCAAAGGGGAAGTCTCTAGCCCTTTTCGTTCCTGCAGAAACCTCAGCTTCTTCTGTCCAGTCGAAGCTTCTTTGCACCCGCAGCTGGCATTTCCTGGGCATCTGCCCATCTCCGACTTGCTTGTGACTTTTGGACTTGGTCCACTAGTTCCACAGGTACCCTAGATTGGAAATCCACAGTTGTTGCATTGCGGGTTTGTGTCTTTCCTGCATTATTCCTCTAACACAACTCTTTTGTCCTTAGGGGAACTTTGGTGCACTTTGCACTCACTTTTCAGGGTCTTGGGGAGGGTTATTTTTCTAACTCTCACTATTTTCGAATAGTCCCAGCGACCCTCTACAAGGTCACATAGGTTTGGGGTCCATTCGTGGTTCGCATTCCACTTCTGGAGTATATGGTTTGTGTTGCCCCTATCCCTATGTCTCCCCATTGCATCCTATTGTAACTATACATTGTTTGCACTGTTTTCTAAGACTATACTGCATATTTTTGCTATTGTGTATATATATCTTGTGTATATTTCCTATCCTCTCACTGAGGGTACACTCTAAGATACTTTGGCATATTGTCATAAAAATAAAGTACCTTTATTTTTAGTATAACTGTGTATTGTGTTTTCTTATGATATTGTGCATATGACACTAAGTGGTACTGTAGTAGCTTCACACGTCTCCTAGTTCAGCCTAAGCTGCTCTGCTAACCTACCATTATCTATCAGCCTAAGCTGCTAGACACCCTATACACTAATAAGGGATAACTGGGCCTGGTGCAAGGTGCAAGTACCCCTTGGTACTCACTACAAGCCAGTCCAGCCTCCTACAATCCCTCCAACCCTCCCAGAGAAACTTTAGTGCAAAAACTCTGCACTGCCTCACAACACTTAGGACAGCATCCCTGCCCTAGTGTGGAGCTCATAGGACAGCATCCCTGCCCTGCTCCAACTCAAGAGAAACAGCATCCCTGTCCTCTCTTCCAGCCATATGGACAAAGTGTTTGCCCAGCTATGGCTTTTCTGAGACAGCATCCCTGTCTGGCATTTCCATCACTACAAATAGGTTCAGTGGACAATTCCCACTGCTCTAAACTAAAACTTACTGATAGAAACTCTGAAAATACATCTTCACATTGTTGCTTAGCTAAAAAACTTCAAACAGGGTGGTTTACATCCCCACAGGGA
Organism: Pleurodeles waltl; assembly: GCF_031143425.1. Taxonomy (NCBI): domain Eukaryota; kingdom Metazoa; phylum Chordata; class Amphibia; order Caudata; family Salamandridae; genus Pleurodeles; species Pleurodeles waltl. The sequence goes on from NW_027150248.1 coordinate 371,009, forward strand.
AGTAACCATATAGTGGATGATAAAGGGAGTAACCAGTCTATTGCAGAGCTACTCTCTACTTATCACCACTTAGATAATAAAGTCTCAACTGGCCAAGGTTAGACTTATTGTCCTTCGTTTGGGGGGGGGGTTGTGTGAGAAAGTAGCCTCTTTCTAGCCTTGTTACCCCCACTTTTGGCCTGTTTGTGAGTGTATGTCAGGGTGTTTTCACTGTCTCACTGGGATCCTGCTAGCCAGGGCCCAGTGCTCATAGTGAAAACCCTATGTTTTCAGTATGTTTGTTATGTGTCACTGGGACTCTGCTAGTCAGGACCCCAGTGCTCATAAGTTTGTGGCCTATATGTATGTGTTCCCTGTGTGGTGCCTAACTGTCTCACTGAGGCTCTGCTAACCAGAACCTCAGTGGTTATGCTCTCTCACTTCTTTCAAATTGTCACTAACAGGCTAGTGACCAATTTTACCAATTTACATTGGCTTACTGGAACACCCTTATAATTCCCTAGTATATGGTACTGAGGTACCCAGGGTATTGGGGTTCCAGGAGATCCCTATGGGCTGCAGCATTTCTTTTGCCACCCATAGGGAGCTCTGACAATTCTTACACAGGCCTGCCACTGCAGCCTGAGTGAAATAACGTCCACGTTATTTCACAGCCATTTACACTGCACTTAAGTAACTTATAAGTCACCTATATGTCTAACCTTTACCTGGTAAAGGTTAGGTGCAAAGTTACTTAGTGTGAGGGCACCCTGGCACTAGCCAAGGTGCCCCCACATTGTTCAGGGCCAATTCCCTGAACTTTGTGAGTGCGGGGACACCATTACACGCGTGCACTACATATAGGTCACTACCTATATGTAGCTTCACAATGGTAACTCCGAATATGGCCATGTAACATGTCTAAGATCATGGAATTGCCCCCTCTATGCCATCCTAGCATTATTGGGACAATTCCATGATCCCAGTGGTCTGTAGCACAGACCCTGGTACTGCCAAACTGCCTTTCCTGGGGTTTCACTGCAGCTGCTGCTGCTGCCAACCCCTCAGACAGGTTTCTGCCCCCCTGGGGTCAAGCCAGGCTTGTCCCAGGATGGCAGAACAAAGGACTTCCTCTGAGAGAGGGTGTTACACCCTCTCCCTTTGGAAAATGGTGTGAAGGCAGGGGAGGAGTAGCCTCCCCCAGCCTCTGGAAATGCTTTCTTGGGCACAGATGTGCCCAATTCTGCATAAGCCAGTCTACACCGGTTCAGGGACCCCTTAGCCCCTGCTCTGGCGTGAAACTGGACAAAGGAAAGGGGAGTGACCACTCCCCTGACCTGCACCTCCCCTGGGAGGTGTCCAGAGCTCCTCCAGTGTGCTCCAGACCTCTGCCATCTTGGAAACAGAGGTGCTGCCAGCACAGTGGACTGCTCTGAGTGGCCAGTGCCATCAGGTGACGTCAGAGACTCCTTCTGATAGGCTCCTTCAGGTGTTAGTAGCCTATCCTCTTTCCTAAGTAGCCAAACCCTCTTTTCTGGCTATTTAGGGTCTCTGTCTCTGGGGAAACTTTAGATAACGAATGCAAGAGCTCATCAGAGTTCCTCTGCATCTCTCTTTTCACCTTCTGCCAAGGAATCGACTGCTGACCACGCTGGAAGCCTGCAAAACTGCAACATAGTAGCTAAGACGACTACTGCAACTCTGTAACGCTGATCCTGCCGCCTTCTCGACTGTTTTCCTGCTTGTGCATGCTGTGGGGGTAGTCTGCCTCCTCTCTGCACCAGAAGCACCGAAGAAATCTCCCGTGGGTCGACGGAATCTTCCCCCTGCAACCGCAGGCACCAAAAAGCTGCATTACCGGTCCCTTGGGTCTCCTCTCAGCACGACGAGCGAGGTCCCTCGAATCCAGCAACTCTGTCCAAGTGACTCCCACAGTCCAGTGGCTCTTCAGTCCAAGTTTGGTGGAGGTAAGTCCTTGCCTCACCTCGCTGGGCTGCATTGCTGGGAACCGCGACTTTTGCAGCTACTCCGGCCTCTGTGCACTTCCGGCGGAAATCCTTCGTGCACAGCCAAGCCTGGGTCCACGGCACTCTAACCTGCATTGCACGACTTTCTAAGTTGGTCTCCGGCGACGTGGGACTCCTTTGTGCAACTTCGGCGAGCACCATTTCACGCATCCTGTTAGTGAATGTTTCTGGCACTTCTCCGGGAGCTACCTGCTTCAGAGAGGGCTCCTTGTTTTGCTCGACGCCTTCTCTCTCTCCTGATCCAATTAGCGACCTCCTGGTCTCTCCTGGGCCTCAGCAGCGTCCGAAAACGCTAACCGCACGATTTGCACTTAGCAAGGCTTGTTGGCATTCTTTCGGCGGGAAAACACTTCTGCACGACTCTCCACGGCAAGTGGGATCCGTCCACCAAAGGGGAAGTCTCTAGCCCATTTTGTACATGCAGAAACCGCAGCTTCTTCTGTCCAGTAGAAGCTTCTTTGCACCCGCAGCTGGCATTTCCTGGGCATCTGCCCATCTCCGACTTGCTTGTGACTTTTAGACTTGGTCCCCTTGTTCCACAGGTACCCTAGATTGGAAATCCACAGTTGTTGCATTGTTGGTTTGTGTCTTTCCTGCATTATTCCTCTATCACGACTTCTTTGTGTTTTGGGGAACTTCAGTGCAGTTTGCACTCACTTTTCAGGGTCTTGGGGATGGCTATCTTTCTAACTCTCACTATTTTCTAATAGTCCCAGCGACCCTCTACAAGGTCACATAGGTTTGGGGTCCATTCGTGGTTCACATTCCACTTTTGGAGTATATGGTTTGTGTTGCCCCTATCCCTATGTGTCCCCATTGCATCCTATTGTAACTATACATTGTTTGCACTGTTTTCTAAGACTATACTGCATATTTTTGGTATTGTGTACATATAACTTGTGTATAATTGCTATCCTCATACTGAGGGTACTCACTGAGATACTTTGGCATATTGTCATAAAAATAAAGTACCTTTATTTTTAGTATATCTGTGTATTGTGTTTTCTTATGATATTGTGCAAGTGACACTTGTGGTACTGTAGTAGCTTCACACGTCTCCTAGTTCAGCCTAAGCTGCTCTGCTAAGCTACCATTATCTATCAGCCTAAGCTGCTAGTCTCCCTATACACTAATAAGGGATAACTGGGCCTGGTGCAAGGTGCAAGTACCCCTTGGTACTCACTACAAGCCAGTCCAGCCTCCTACATTGGTTGTGCAGCGGTGGGATAAGTGCTTTGAGACTACTTACCACTCTTGTCATTGTACTTTTCATAAGAGAAAAATATACAAAACAAGTTCAGTGTGTGTACACATTGCTAAAAAGTTTGGCATTTCCTCTTTTCACTCTTTTCTAAAGTACTGAAAAGTACTTCTAAACTTTCAAAAAGTTCTTAAAAGTTTAAAAAGTTTTTTTTTCTGTCTTTCTAAAAAGTTCTGAAAACTTTTTTCTCTTTTTCTATCACTTTAACTCTCTCTAAAAATGTCTGGCACAGGCCAAAATGTTGATCTGTCCAAACTTGCATATGACCACCTAAGCTGGAAAGGAGCAAGGAGTCTCTGTGTAGAGAGAGGTTTGAGTGTAGGGAAGAATCCTTCCTTGGAATTATTGCTTAACATGCTTAGAGAACAAGATAAGGCCATAGGGGCCACATCTGTTGAAAAAGTAGCAAATGGTTCCCAATCTGATCCAGGGACTACCCCAGAAAAAGATGCAGGAAAGAAACTCCCTAGCCTGCCCATTACTAGACAGTCTTGCATAGTTGGTAATGATGGAGAGCCACACCATACAAATAGTGTTGTCTCACATCATAGCAAAAGCATTTATTCTCACCACACTGGTAGTGATGTTTCTGTTAGCCAAGCTGTTAGGGTGGCTTCTGTAAGGGTACAGGTATCCTTCTGCTCATTCTTCTGTGTCTAAGAATGTCCCTCCCACCAACCCTGATGACAGAATGTTAGAAAGGGAACTCAACAAGTTGAGAGTGGAACAAACCAGACTGAAGCTTAAAAAGCAACAGCTGGATTTGGATAGACAGTCTTTTGAACTAAAAAAAGAAAGACAGAAGTTGGGTTTTGAAACCCATGGTGGCAGCAGCAGTATTCCCCATAGTCATCCTGTAAAAGAGCATGATTCCAGGAATCTGCACAAGATAGTTCCCCCTTTTAAGGAGGGGGATGACATTAACAAGTGGTTTGCTGCACTTGAGAGGGCCTGTGTTGTACAGGATGTCCCTCAAAGGCAGTGGGCTGTTATCCTATGGCTATCATTTAGTGGAAAAGGTAGGGATAGGCTCCTTACTGTGAAAGAAAGTGATGCCAATAATTTCCATGTTCTTAAGAATGCACTCCTGGATGGTTATGGCTTAACCACTGAACAATACAGGATAAAGTTCAGAGAGACCAAAAAGGAGTCTTCACAAGACTGGGTTGATTTCATTGACCATTCAGTGAAGGCCTTGGAGGGGTGGTTACATGGCAGTAAAGTTACTGATTATGACAGCCTGTATAACTTGATCCTGAGAGAGCATATTCTTAATAATTGTGTGTCTGATTTGTTGCACCAGTACTTGGTGGACTCTGATCTACCTCTCCCCAAGAATTGGGAAGAAGGCAGACAAATGGGTCAGAACAAGGGTGAACAGAAAAGTTCATACAGGGGGTGACAAAGATGGCAATAAGAAGAAAGATGGTGAAAAATCTCAAGATAAGCATGGGGATAAGTGTAAAACCAAAGATTCCACTTCAAATCTTAAACACTCTTCAGGGGGTGGAGATAAAACAAATTCTTCCTCTTCTTCTCAACCTACACAATTTAAAAAGCCTTGGTGCTTTGTGTGTAAAAATAGAGGCCATAGGCCAGGGGATAAGTCCTGTCCAGGTAAACCCCCTGAGCCTACCACCACTAATACATCAAGCTCTAGTGCCCCTAGCAGTAGTGGTACTAGTGGTGGGACTGCTGGCAACAGTCAAGCTAAGGGTGTAGTTGGGTTCACTTATGGGTCCATAGTAGAAACTGGGGTAGTCAGTCCCAAGACAGTTTCTGTCACACCTAGTGGCATTGGCCTTGCCACACTGGCTGCTTGTCCCCTTACAATGGATAAGTACAGGCAGACAGTTTCAATAAATGGTGTTGAGGCCTTGGCCTACAGGGACACAGGTGCCAGTATCACTTTGGTGACTGAAAACCTAGTGCACCCTGATCAACACATCATTGGACAACAGTATAAGATTATTGATGTCCATAACTCCACTAAGTTTCTTCCCTTAGCTATAATTCAGTTTAGTTGGGGTGGAGTTACTGGCCCTAAGCAGGTGGTGGTATCACCTAGCTTACCTGTAGACTGTCTCTTAGTTAATGACCTAGAGGCCTCAGGTTGGGCTGATGTAGAGTTTTATGCCCATGCAGCCATGCTGGGCATCCCTGAGGAATTGTTCCCTCTCATTTCTACTGAAATGAAAAAGCAAAGGAGAGAAGGCCTGAAAACTCAGGATCCCTCTCCAACAACAGGTAAAAGGGGTATCACAGTATCCCCTAACCACCCTACCATTCACGATATCATTCCTGTGGTGGGAGAAACCTCTCCTGGGGTGGCACCTGTTCCAAGGGAATCATCAGTTGGCAAAACTGTACTCCCTGAGGTAGAAGTACCTCTCTGTGGGATAACTAACATTGGTGACAAAAAGAGCACCATTTTAGTTAACATGGAGCATCCCTCCAACCCTCCCAGAGAAACTTTAGTGCAAAAACTCTGCACTGCCTCACAACACTTAGGACAGCATCCCTGCCCTAGTGTGGAGCTCATAGGACAGCATCCCTGCCCTGCTCCAACTCAAGAGAAACAGCATCCCTGTCCTCTCTTCCAGCCATATGGACAAAGTGTTTGCCCAGCTATGGCTTTTCTGAGACAGCATCCCTGTCTGGCATTTCCATCACTACAAATAGGTTCAGTGGACAATTCCCACTGCTCTAAACTAAAACTTACTGATAGAAACTCTGAAAATACATCTTCACATTGTTGCTTAGCTAAAAAACTTCAAACAGGGTGGTTTACATCCCCACAGGGAAGTAACCATATAGTGGATGATAAAGGGAGTAACCAGTCTATTGCAGAGCTACTCTCTACTTATCACCACTTAGACAATAAAGTCTCAACTGGCCAAGGTTAGCCTTATTGTCCTTCGTTTGGGGGGGGGGGGGGTTGTGTGAGAAAGTAGCCTCTTTCTAGCCTTGTTACCCCCACTTTTGGCCTGTTTGTGAGTGTATGTCAGGGTGTTTTCACTGTCTCACTGGGATCCTGCTAGCCAGGGCCCAGTGCTCATAGTGAAAACCCTATGTTTTCAGTATGTTTGTTATGTGTCACTGGGACCCTGCTAGTCAGGACCCCAGTGCTCATAAGTTTGTGGCCTATATGTATGTGTTCCCTGTGTGGTGCCTAACTGTCTCACTGAGGCTCTGCTAACCAGAACCTCAGTGGTTATGCTCTCTCACTTCTTTCAAATTGTCACTAACAGGCTAGTGACCAATTTTACCAATTTACATTGGCTTACTGGAACACCCTTATAATTCCCTAGTATATGGTACTGAGGTACCCAGGGTATTGGGGTTCCAGGAGATCCCTATGGGCTGCAGCATTTCTTTTGCCACCCATAGGGAGCTCTGACAATTCTTACACAGGCCTGCCACTGCAGCCTGAGTGAAATAACGTCCACGTTATTTCACAGCCATTTACACTGCACTTAAGTAACTTATAAGTCACCTATATGTCTAACCTTTACCTGGTAAAGGTTAGGTGCAAAGTTACTTAGTGTGAGGGCACCCTGGCACTAGCCAAGGTGCCCCCACATTGTTCAGGGCCAATTCCCTGAACTTTGTGAGTGCGGGGACACCATTACACGCGTGCACTACATATAGGTCACTACCTATATGTAGCTTCACAATGGTAACTCCGAATATGGCCATGTAACATGTCTAAGATCATGGAATTGCCCCCTCTATGCCATCCTAGCATTATTGGGACAATTCCATGATCCCAGTGGTCTGTAGCACAGACCCTGGTACTGCCAAACTGCCTTTCCTGGGGTTTCACTGCAGCTGCTGCCAACCCCTCAGACAGGTTTCTGTCCCTTAGCCCCTGCTCTGGCGCGAAACTGGACAAAGGAAAGGGGAGTGACCACTCCCCTGACCTGCACCTCCCCTGGGAGGTGTCCAGAGCTCCTCCAGTGTGCTCCAGACCTCTGCCATCTTGGAAACAGAGGTGCTGCCAGCACAGTGGACTGCTCTGAGTGGCCAGTGCCATCAGGTGACGTCAGAGACTCCTTCTGATAGGCTCCTTCAGGTGTTAGTAGCCTATCCTCTCTCCTAAGTAGCCAAACCCTCTTTTCTGGCTATTTAGGGTCTCTGTCTCTGGGGAAACTTTAGATAACGAATGCAAGAGCTCATCAGAGTTCCTCTGCATCTCTCTCTTCACCTTCTGCCAAGGAATCGACTGCTGACCGCGCTGGAAGCCTGCAAAACTGCAACATAGTAGCTAAGACGACTACTGCAACTCTGTAACGCTGATCCTGCCGCCTTCTCGACTGTTTTCCTGCTTGTGCATGCTGTGGGGGTAGTCTGCCTCCTCTCTGCACCAGAAGCTCCGAAGAAATCTCCCGTGGGTCGACGGAATCTTCCCCCTGCAACCGCAGGCACCAAAAAGCTGCATTACCAGTCCCTTGGTCTCCTCTCAGCACGACGAGCGAGGTCCCTCGAATCCAGCAACTCTGTCCAAGTAACTCCCACAGTCCAGTGGCTCTTCAGTCCAAGTTTGGTTGAGGTAAGTCCTTGCCTCACCTCGCTGGGCTGCATTGCTGGGAACCGCGACTTTTGCAGCTACTCCGGCCTCTGTGCACTTCCGGCGGAAATCCTTCATGCACAGCCAAGCCTGGGTCCACTGCACTCTAACCTGCATTGCACGACTTTCTAAGTTGTTCTCCGGCGACGTGGGACTCCTTTGTGCAACTTCGGCGAGCACTGTTTCACGCATCATCGTATTGCCTGTTTCTGGCACTTCTCTAGGCGCTACCTGCTTCAGAGAGGGCTCCTTGTCTTGCTCGACGCCCCTTCTCTCTCCTGGTCCAATTTGCCACCTCCTGGTCCCTCCTGGGCCTTAGCAGCGTCCGAAAACGCTAACCGCACGATTTGCAGCTAGCAAGGCTTGTTGGCGTTCTTTCGGCGGGAAAACACTTTTGCACGACTCTCCACGGCGAGTGGGATCCGTCCTCCAAAGGGGAAGTCTCTAGCCCTTTTCGTTCATGCAGAAACCGCAGCTTCTTCTGTCCAGTAGAAGCTTCTTTGCACCCGCAGCTGGCATTTTCTGGGCATCTGCCCATCTCCGACTTGCTTGTGACTTTTGGACTTGGTCCCCTTGTTCCACAGGTACCCTAGATTGGAAATCCACAGTTGTTGCATTGTTGGTTTGTGTCTTTCCTGCATTATTCCTCTATCACAACTTCTTTGTCTTTTGGGGAACTTCTGTGCAGTTTGCACTCACTTTTCAGGGTCTTGGGGATGGCTATCTTTCTAACTCTCACTATTTTCTAATAGTCCCAGCGACCCTCTACAAGGTCACATAGGTTTGGGGTCCATTCGTGGTTCACATTCCACTTTTGGAGTATATGGTTTGTGTTGCCCCTATCCCTATGTGTCCCCATTGCATCCTATTGTAACTATACATTGTTTGCACTGTTTTCTAAGACTATACTGCATATTTTTGGTATTGTGTACATATAACTTGTGTATAATTGCTATCCTCATACTGAGGGTACTCACTGAGATACTTTGGCATATTGTCATAAAAATAAAGTACCTTTATTTTTAGTATATCTGTGTATTGTGTTTTCTTATGATATTGTGCAAGTGACACTTGTGGTACTGTAGTAGCTTCACACGTCTCCTAGTTCAGCCTAAGCTGCTCTGCTAAGCTACCATTATCTATCAGCCTAAGCTGCTAGACACCCTATACACTAATAAGGGATAACTGGGCCTGGTGCAAGGTGCAAGTACCCCTTGGTACTCACTACAAGCCAGTCCAGCCTCCTACACCTGTGTGTAGCCTGGTCTCCAAATATGGAAGCTTTTGCTGGGTTGAATGAATATATATATATATATATATATTAAAAAGTGTGTATTCAAGACAGAAATGTAAACTTGTCTGATGCGGTCAGTATTAGAATTCTAGTAAAATAGTAGCTCTTACTACAGAAAAGGTTGGAGACCCCTGCTATAGACTGACCTGTTTCATTCTCTATCTCTCAGTAACCCAGGGCTCATATGAATACTATACCCTATTTTAAAACATTTTAGTGATAGTGATAATAAACACCTGCCTTTTCTGTGTAGTATCCTGATAGTTAAAGCAGCAATGCTCACAAAAGAGAAGCATTTAAAAGGAGAGCGGAAGGGTAAGTCCTCGAATCTCTGTAAAAAGTGCTTAATACAGAACATTGTTTAGTAGTTGCTAAGGACATGAAGCCTTAACTAGTAATAAGTCCACTAATGTTTCTTTACTGGCAGCCAAGTAACTCATAGTAGCATTTGACTCTCCCAGGGTAGCGAGGCAGAGCAGTGCAGGCCTACTCAAGGGGAATGGTGTGGGCTCGTAATCTGGACCTAAGTATTTGTTGTCTGAACCAAAAAAATGCTCATATTTCGCTCAGTCACAGAAGCAAAGATCACATTACTTGCCTTGAAGTGTTAGTAGTTCTAGTCAATCATTAAACCAAAACTAACACATATAGGAGAGGAACAGACAAAAGAATACATCGATTTACCGTGTTTTTCATCCTGACAGTCTGTAAAGATATCTACTGTTTTCTCAATTCACTCAAATGAGCAACTCCGAGCAATACAAGCTCATGTTTAAAGGTTCAAAAGAAGAAGTTATCAAGAATATGCCTGGAAGGCATTTGTAGTGTTCCGCTATGTGGAATTCTGTGGAGTGAAGAAAAAACTCTACGAACTCCACCTCCACTGCAGGAAGGCAGAACAAAGGATTTCCTCTGAGAGAGGGTGTTACACCCTCTCCCTTTGGAAATAGGGGTCAAGGGCTGGGGAGGAGTAGCCTCCCCCAGCCTCTGGAAATGCTTTGAAGGGCACAGATAGTGCCCTCCTTGCATAAACCAGTCTACACCGGTTCAGGGATCCCCCAGTCCCTGCTCTGGTGCGAAACTGGACAAAGGGAAGGGGAGTGACTACTCCCCTGACCTGCACCTCCCAGGGGTGGTGCCCAGAGCTCCTCCAGTGTGTCCCAGACCTCTGTCAGCTTGGATCCAGAGATGTGAGGGTACTCTGGAGGTCTGTGAGTGGCCAGTGCCAGCAGGTGACATCAGACACCCCTCCAGATAGGTGCTTACCTGACTAGGTGGCCAGCCCTCCTCTGAGGGCTACTTAGGGTCTCTCCAGTGGGCTTTTCCTCAGATAACGACTTGCAAGAATTCACAGGAGTTCCTCTGCACCTCTCTCTTCGACTTCTGCCAAGGATCGACTGCTGACTGCTCCAGGACGCCTGCAAAACTGCAACAAAGTAGCAAGACGACTACCAGCGACATAGTAGCACCTAATCCTGCCAGCTTTCTCGACTGTTTCCTGGTGGTGCATGCTTTGGGGGCTGCCTGCCTTCATCCTGCACTAGAAGTGGAGAAGAAATCTCCTTTGGGTGGACGGAATCTTCCCCCTGCTCCAGCAGGCACCAAACTTCAGCGCCACCGGTACTCTGGGACCTCTCTCATCCCGATGAGCGTGGCCCCTGGAACACAGGTGGTGGACCCAAGTGACCCAGACTGTCCAGTGGTCCAACTGTCCAAATTTGGAGGAGGTAAGTCCTTGCCTCCACTCCCCAGACAGTAATCCTGTGCACCATGTGAACTGCAGCTACGAGGAATTCTGTGCACATTTCCAAGACATCCTGCATGCACAGCTGAGCCTAGGTCCCCAGCACTCCGTCCTGCAATGTACAGCTCCCTGAGTTGATCTCCAGCTTTGTGGGACCCTCTTTTGCAGTGTTGAGATGACAGCCATGTTCAGACTTCAAGAATCCGTGTTCAAGTACTTCAGCAAGTGCTACCTTCTTGTGCATGGGCTCTCTACATTGCTGAGGGCACCCTCTGTCTCCTCTCTCAAGTGGCGACAACCTGGTCCTTCCTGGGCCGGGGCAGCACCCTTTTTCTTCAACCGCAACCCTTGCAGCTAGCAAGGGTTGTTTGCAGTCTTTTGCCAAGGAAACAACTCTGCGTCCTCCAGCACGCCGTGGGACATCTTCTGCATGAAGGAGAAGTTTCTGGCACCTTTCATTGTTTCAGAATCTTCAGCTTCTTCCATCTGGGGGCAGCCATTTTGCACCTTCATCCGGGGTTTAGTGGGCTCCTGCCCCCCCACCCCCGGACACTTTCACGACTCTTGGACTTTGTCTCCTTCCTTTGCAGGTCTTCAGGGCCAGGAATCCATCTTCAGGGCTTTGTAGTCTGTTGTGGTCTTTGCAAAATCCTCCATCACGAGTTTAGTGTGTTTCTGGGGAAATAGCAGTACTTTACTCCTACTTTCCAGGGTCTTAGGGTGGGGGATCTTGGACACCTTTAGTGTTTTTTTACACTCCCAACGACTCTCTATACACTACGCTAGGCCTGGGGTCCATTCGTGATTTGCATTCCACTTTCAGAGTATATGGTTTGTGTTGCCCCTAGGCTTATTGCATCCCACTGTATTCTACAGTGTTAGCACTATTTCCTAACTGCTCTACTTACCTGATTTTGGTTTGTGTGTATAATTTGTGTATTTTACTTACCACCTAAGAGAGTAAATCCTCTGAGATATTTTTGGCACATTTTCACTAAAATAAAGTACCTTTATTTTTAGTAACCTTGAGTATTGTGTTTCTTATGATGCAGTGCTATATGATATAAGTGGTATAGTAGGAACTTTGCATGTCTCCTAGTTCAGCCTAAGCTGCTCTACCATAGCTACCTCTATCAGCCTAAACTGCTAGAACACTAATAATCTACTAATGAGGGATAACTGGACCTGGCACAAGGTGTAAATACCACAAGGGACCCACTATAATCCAGGCCAGCCTCCTACAAGTGCTACCTAGTTCTTCTCGTTGCTGTAGACGCTTGCTTGATCTGACTATTTAAGAAGTTATACTGACTTCTCTGTCCTCCAGTCACTAAGATAGTGGTACTGCTGTAGTCGTAGTAAGTAATATATATCAGTGAGTTAGCATTCTCTGTGCCTTTCTTTTTTGTATAGCTCATACTGTCTCAAGCAATCTTCCAGTGATGGGTCCATGCAACTATGTATTGAAAAGGGAAACTGACTGTATTTGCCCATCAAAGGGGTTGTGAATGCGCTTTGGGAAGCAAAGATCATTTGTTGCAATGCATCAGTTTTTCCAAATGCAGATTAGGAAATTTTAAATAGGGCTTAGATAAGGTGTCAGAAATCAGTAATAGGCCAACTCGGTCATATAGTTAATCTGATTTTGAAAAGTACAATGTCAATATGTTACTGCGTTTGCCTTTGCCTGTCGAAATATTTTCTAGGAGATCAACTGTATCACTAATCTATTTTTGTTACCTTCTTTATTTCTTACCTTAGCACCCAAGGGCAAGAAGAGGGTGTAGGAAAGTACCATCTTGCCTGGTATGTTACCCCCATATTTCACTGTATATATGTTGTTTTAGTGTATGTGTCACTGGGACCCTGCCAGCCAGGGCCCCAGTGCTCATAAGTGTGCCCTGTATGTGTTCCCTGTGTGATGACTAACTGTCTCACTGAGGCTCTGCTAACCAGAACCTCAGTGGTTATGCTCTCTCTGCTTTCTAAATTGTCACTAACAGGCTAGTGACCAATTTCACCAATTCACATTGGCATACTGGAAGACCCTTTTATTTCCCTAGTATATGGTACTGAGGTACCCAGGGTATTGGGGTTCCAGGAGATCCTTATGGGCTGCAGCATTTCTTTTGCCACCCATAGGGAGCTCTGACAATTCTTAAACAGGCCTGCCACTGCAGCCTGAGTGAAATAACGTCCACATATTTTCACAGCCATTTACCACTGCACTTAAGTAACTTATAAGTCACCTATATGTCTAACCTACACCTGGTGAAGGTTGAGTGCAAAGTTACTTAGTGTGTGGGCACCCTGGCACTAGCCAAGGTGCCCCCACATCGTTCAGGGCAAATTCCCCGGACTTTGTGAGTGCGGGGACACCATTACACGCGTGCACTATACATATGTCACGACATATGTATAGCGTCACAATGATAACTCCAAACATGGCCATGTAACATGTCTAAGATCATAGAGAGTCTCTAGCACAGACCCGGGTACTGTCAAACTGTCTTTCCCGGGGTTTCACTGCAACTGCTGCTGCTGCCAACCCCTCAGACAGGTTTCTGCCCTCCTGGGGTCCAGCCAGGCCTGGCCCAGGAAGGCAGAACAAAGGACTTCGTCAGAGAGAGGGTGTTACACCCTCTCCCTTTTCAAAAAGGTGTCAGGGCTGGGGAGGAGTAGCCTCCCCCAGCCTCTGAAATGCTTTGATATGCACAGATGGTGCCCATCTCTGCATAAGCCAGTCTACACCTGTTCAGGGATCCCCCAGCCCTGCTCTGGTGCGAAATTTGACAAAGGAAAGGGGAGTGACCACTCCCCTGACCTGCACCTCCCAGGGGAGGTGCCCAGAGCTCCTCCAGTGTGCTCCAGACCTCTGCCATCTTGGAAACAGAGATGTTGCTGGCACACTAGACTGCTCTGAGTGGCTGCGAGAAAGTAGCCTCTTTCTAGCCTTGTTACCCCCACTTTTGGCCTGTTTGTGAGTGTATGTCAGGGTGTTTTCACTGTCTCACTGGGATCCTGCTAGCCAGGGCCCAGTGCTCATAGTGAAAACCCTATGTTTTCAGTATGTTTGTTATGTGTCACTGGGACATTGCTAGCCAGGACCCCAGTGCTCATAGGTTTGTGACCTATATGTATGTGATCCCTGAGTGATGCCTAACTGTCTCACTGAGGCTCTGCTAACCAGAACCTCAGTGGTTATGCTCTCTCTTTACAAATTGTCACTAACAGGCTAGTGACCAATTTCACCAATTTACATTGGCATACTGGAACACCCTTATAATTCCCTAGTATATGGTACTGAGGTACCCAGGGTATTGGGGTTCCAGGAGATGCATATGGGCTGCAGCATTTCTTTTGCCACCCATAGGGAGCTCTGACAATTCTTACACAGGCCTGCCACTGCAGCCTGAGTGAAATAACGTCCACGTTATTTCACAGCCATTTACCACTGCACTTAAGTAACTTATAAGTCACCTAAATGTCTAACCTTTACCTGGTAAAGGTTGGGTGCTAAGTTACTTAGTGTGTGGCACCCTGGCACTAGCCAAGGTGCCCCCACATCGTTCAGGGCAAATTCCCCGGACTTTGTGAGTGCGGGGACACCATTACACGTGTGCACTATACATAGGTCACTACCTATGTATAGCGTCACAATGGTAACTCCGAACATGGCCATGTAACATGTGTAAGATCATGGAATTGTCACCCCAATGCCATTCTGGCATTGGGGAGACAATTCCATGATCCCCCGAGTCTCTAGCACAGACCTGGGTACTGCCAAACTGCCTTTCCCGGGGTTTCACTGCAGCTGCTACTGCTGCCAACCCCTTAGACAGGTTTCTGCCCTCCTGGGGTCCACACAGGCTTGGCCCAGGAAGGCAGAACAAAGGACTTCCTCAGAGAGAGGGTGTTACACCCTCTCCCTTTGGAAAAAGGTGTCAGGGCTGGGGAGGAGTAGCCTCCCCCAGCCTCTGGAAATGCTTTGATGGGCACAGATGGTGCCCATCTCTGCATAATCCAGTCTACACTGGTTCAGGGATCCCCCAGCCCTGCTCTGGCGCGAAACTGGGCAAAGGAAAGGGGAGTGACCACTGCCCTGACCTGCACCTCCCAGGGGAGGTGCCCAGAGCTCCTCCAGTGTGCTCCAGACCTCTGCCATCTTGGAAACAGAGGTGCTGCTGGCACACTGGACTGCTCTCAGTGGCCAGTGCCAGCAGGTGACGTCAGAGACTCCTTCTGATAGGCTCTTACCTGTGTTGCTAGCCTATCCTCCTTCCTAGGTAGCCAAACCTCCTTTCCTGGCTATTTAGGGTCTCTGCTTTGGGGAATTCTTTAGATAGTGAATGCAAGAGCTCATCAGAGTTCCTCTGCATCTCTCTCTTCACCTTCTGCCAAGGAATCGACCGCTGACTGCACAGGATGCCTGCAAAACCGCAACAAAGTAGCAAAGACGACTACTGCAACCTTGTATCGCTGATCCTGCCACCTTCTCGACTGTTTTCCTGGTGGTGCATGCTGTGGGGGTAGTCTGCCTCATCTCTGCACTAGAAGCTCCGAAGAAATCTCCTGTGGGATGACGGAATCCTCCCCCTGCAACCGCAGGCACCAAAAGAACTGCATCACCGGTCCTCTGGGTCCCCTCTCAGCATGACGAGCGTGGTCCCTGGAACTCAGCAACTCTGTCCAAGTGACTCTCACAGTCCAGTGACTCTTCAGTCCAAGTTTGGTGGAGGTAAGTCCTTGCCTCCCCACGCTAGACTGCATTGCTTGGTACTGCGTGATTTGCAGCTGCTCCGGCTCCTGTGCACTCTTCCAGGATTTGCTTTGTGCACAGCCAAGCCTGGGTCCCCGAAACTCTAACCTGCAGTGCACAACCTCCTGAGTTGTCCTCCGGCGTCGTGGGATCTTCTTTTGTGACTTCAGGTGAGCTCTGGTTCACTCCTCTTCATAGTGCCTGTTTCGGTACTTCTGCTGGTGCTGCCTGCTTTTGTGAGGGCTCCCTATCTTGCTGGGCGCCCCCTCTGTCTCCTCATGCAATTGGCGACATCCTGGTTCCTCCTGGGCCACAGCAGCATCCAAAAACCCTAACCGCGACCCTTGCAGCTAGCAAGGCTTGTTTGCGGTCTTACTGCAAGCTTCTTCACAACGTGCAACATCCATCCTCCAGAGGGGAAGTTCCTAGTCCTCTTCGTTCTTGCAGAATCCACAGCTTCTATCATCCAGTGGCAGCTTCTTTGCACCCTCAGCTGGCATTTCCTGGGCATCTGCCCACTCTTGACTTTGTCACGACTCTTGGACTTGGTCCTCTTGTTCCACAGGTATTTTCATCCAGAAATCCACCTTTGTTGCATTGCTGGTGTTGGTCTTCCTTGCAGAATTCCCCTATCACGACTTCTGTGCTCTCTGGGGAATATAGGTGCACTTTACACCTACTTTTCAGGGTCTTGGGGTGGGCTATTTTTCTAACCCTCACTGTTTTCTTACAGTCCCAGCGACCCTCTACGAGCTCACATAGGTTTGGGGTCCATACGTTATTCGCATTCCACTTTTGGAGTATATGGTTTGTGTTGCCCCTATACCTATGTGCTCCTATTGCAATCTAATGTAATTCTACATTGTTTGCATTACTTCCTTTTGCTATTACTGCATATTTTTGGTATTGTGTACATATATCTTGTGTATATTTGCTATCCTCATACTGAGAGTACTCACTGAGATACTTTTGGCATATTGTCATAAAAATAAAGTACCTTTATTTTTAGTATATCTGTGTATTTTGTTTTCTTATGATATTGTGCATATGACACCAGTGGTATAGTAGGAGCTTTGCAGGTCTCCTAGTTCAGCCTAAGCTGCTCTTCCATAGCTACCTTCTATCAGCCTAAGCTGCTAGAAACACCTCGTCTACACTAATAAGGGATAACTGGTCCTGGTACAGAGTGTAAGTACCCCTTGGTACCCACTACAAGCCAGGCCAGCCTCCTACATTGGTTGTGCAGCGGTGGGATAAGTACTTGCAACTACTTACCACTTTGTCATTTTGTACTTTTCATAAGAGAATAATATACAAAACAAGTTCAGTGTATGTACAGCTAACCAAAAAGTTTTGCTTTTCTTCTCTTACTCTATTGCTAAGTGCTGAAAAGTACCTCTAAACTTTAAAAAAAGTTTCTAAAAAGTTGAAAAAGTTTTTTTTCTGTTCCCTGAAACCTTTTCTATCATGTTTGGTACAGGTCCTACTCTTGATCTGGTCAGCTCTGCTTATGACCACCTTAGCTGGAAAAGTGTAAGGAGTCTCTGTATTGATAGAGGTTTAGGGGTAGGGAAGAATCCCTCTAGAGGATTGTTGATTAACATGCTCATTGAAAATGATAAGGCCTTAGCTGGCACATCTGTTGAGAAGTTAGGAGATGGTTCACACTCTGATTCTTGGGCAGCTCCAGCAAGAATGTTAGATGGTATTCTTTCCAACTTGCCCCTTAGCAGACCACCTAGCATAACTGGTACTAATGTGAGTTCTCATCACAGTAGGGATGTCATCCCTGCAGGTCAAGTTGTTAGAGTGCCAACTGTTAGGGACATTTCTCCCTCTGTTCATTCACACCATTCTTCTGTGTCAAAGCATGCCCAACCCACCCACCCTGATGACAGAATGTTAGAAAGGGAGCTCAATAGATTGAGAGTGGAAGAGTCCAGGCTGAAGCTTAAACAGCAACAGCTGGCTCTAGACAGGGAATCTTTAGACTTAGAAAAAGAAAGACAGAGGTTGGGGTTAGGACCCCATGGTGGCAGCAGCAGTATTACAGATAGTAATCCTGTAAAAGAGAATGATTTTAGGAATCTGCATAAGATAGTTCCCCCTTACAAGGAGGGGGATGACATTAACAAGTGGTTTGCTGCACTTGAGAGGGCCTGTGTTGTACAGGGGGTCCCTCAAAGGCAGTGGCCTGCTATCCTATGGCTATCTTTCAGTGGAAAGGGTAGGGATAGGCTCCTTACTGTGAAGGAAAGTGATGCCAATAATTTTACAGTTTTAAAGAATGCACTCTTGGAAGGTTATGGCTTAACCACTGAGCAGTACAGGATTAAGTTCAGAGAAACCAGAAAAGAGTCTTCACAAGACTGGGTAGACTTTGTTGACTATTCAGTGAAGGCCTTGGAGAGGTGGTTACATGGCAGTAAAGTTTCTGACTATGAAAGCCTGTATAATCTGATCCTGAGAGAGCATATTCTGAATAACTGTGTGTCTGATTTGGTACACCAATATCTAGTGGACTCAGATCTCCCCAAGAATTGGGAAAGAAGGCAGACAAATGGGTCAGAACAAGAGTGCACAGAAAAGTTCATACAGGTGGTGACAAGGATGGCAAGAAGAAAGATGGTGAGAAATCTCAGGATACGCATGGGAATAAGGGTAAAACCAAAGATCCTTCTTCAAATCCTAAACACTCTTCAGGGGGTGGGGATAAAACAAATTATTCATCTTCTTCTTCACAACCTACACACATTAAAAAGCCTTGGTGCTTTGTGTGTAAAAATAGAGGCCATAGGCCAGGGGATAAGTCCTGTCCAGGTAAACCCCCTGAACCTACCACCACTAACACATCAAGCTCTAGTGCCCCTAGCAGTAGTGGTACTAGTGGTGGGACTGCTGGCAACAGTAAAGCTAAGGGTGTAGTTGGGTTCACTTATGGGTCCATCATAGAAACAGTGGTAGTCAGTCCCAAGACAGTTTCTGTCACACCTAGTGGCATTGGCCTTGCCACACTGGCTGCTTGTCCCCTTACAGTGGATAAGTACAGGCAGACAGTTTCAATAAATGGTGTTGAGGCCCAGGCCTACAGGGACACAGGTGCCAGTATCACTTTGGTGACTGAAAACCTAGTGGCTCCTGAACAAAACATCATTGGACAACAGTATAAGATTATTGATGTCCATAACTCCACTAAGTTTCTTCCCTTAGCTATAGTTCAACTTAGTTGGGGTGGAGTTACTGGCCCTAAGCAGG
Source organism: Pleurodeles waltl (assembly GCF_031143425.1). Classification (NCBI taxonomy): domain Eukaryota; kingdom Metazoa; phylum Chordata; class Amphibia; order Caudata; family Salamandridae; genus Pleurodeles; species Pleurodeles waltl. The sequence goes on from NW_027150248.1 coordinate 389,898, forward strand.
TGGTAGTGTCACCTAGCTTACCTGTAGACTGTCTCTTAGGTAATGAACTAGAGGCCTCAGGTTGGGCTGATGTAGAGTTTTATACCCATGCAGCCATGCTGGATATCCCTGAGCAATTGTTCCCTCTCATTTCTACTGAAATGAAAAAGCACAGGAGAGAAGGCCTGAAAACTCAGGATCCCTCTCCAACAACAGGTAAAAAGGGTATCACAGTATGCCCTAACCACCCTACCATACAGGATACCATTCCTGTGGTGGGAGAAACCTCTCCTAGGGTGGCACCTGTTGCAAGGGAATCATCAGCTGGCATAGCGGTACTCCCTGAGGTGGAAGTACCTCTCTGTGGGATAACTCATATTGGTGAGAAAAAGAGCACCATTTTAGTTAACATGGAGCATCCCTCCAACCCTCCCAGAGTAACTTTAGTGCAGAAGCCCTGCACTGCCTCACAACACTTAGGACCGCAACCCTGCCCTAGTGTGGAGCTCATAGGACAGCATCCCTGCCCTGCTCCAAATCAAGAGAAAAAGAATCCCTGTTCTCTTTTCCAGCCATATGGACAAAGTTTTTGCCCAGCAATGGCTTTACTGAGACAGCATCCCTGTCTGGCATTCTCATCACTAGAAATAGGTCCAGTGGACAATTCCCACTGCTCTAAACTAAAACTTACTGATAGAAACTCTGAAAATATATCTTCACATTGTTGCTTAGCTAAAAAACTTCAAACAGGGTGGTTTACATCCCCACAGGGAAGTAACCATATAGTGGATGATAAAGGGAGTAACCAGTCTATTGCAGAGCTACTCTCTACTGATTACCACTTAGACAATAAAGTCTCAACTGGCCAAGGTTAGCCTTATTGTCCTTCGTTTGGGGGGGGGGGTTTGTGTGAGAAAGTAGCCTCTTTCTAGCCTTGTTACCCCCACTTTTGGCCTGTTTGTGAGTGTATGTCAGGGTGTTTTCACTGTCTCACTGGGATCCTGCTAGCCAGGGCCCAGTGCTCATAGTGAAAACCCTATGTTTTCAGTATGTTTGTTATGTGTCACTGGAACCCTGCTAGCCAGGACCCCAGTGCTCATAAGTTTGTGACCTATACGTATGTGTTCCCTGTGTGATGCCTAACTGTCTCACTGAGGCTCTGCTAACCAGAACCTCAGTGGTTATTGTAGGAGGCTGGACTGGCTTGTAGTGAGTACCAAGGGGTACTTGCACCTTGCACCAGGCCCAGTTATCCCTTATTAGTGTATAGGGTGTCTAGCAGCTTAGGCTGATAGATAATGGTAGCTTAGCAGAGCAGCTTAGGCTGAACTAGGAGACGTGTGAAGCTACTACAGTACCACAAGTGTCACTTGCACAATATCATAAGAAAACACAATACACAGATATACTAAAAATAAAGGTACTTTATTTTTATGACAATATGCCAAAGTATCTCAGTGAGTACCCTCAGTATGAGGATAGCAATTATACACAAGTTATATGTACACAATACCAAAAATATGCAGTATAGTCTTAGAAAACAGTGCAAACAATGTATAGTTACAATAGGATGCAATGGGGACACATAGGGATAGGGGCAACACAAACCATATACTCCAAAAGTGGAATGTGAACCACGAATGGACCCCAAACCTATGTGACCTTGTAGAGGGTCGCTGGGACTATTAGAAAATAGTGAGAGTTAGAAAAATAGCCCTCCCCAAGACCCTGAAAAGTGAGTGCAAAGTGCACTGAAGTTCCCCAAAAGACAAAGAGTTGTGATAGAGGAATAATGCAGGAAAGACACCAACCAACAATGCAAAAACTGTGGATTTCCAATCTAGGGTACCTGTGGAACAAGGGGACCAAGTCCAAAAGTCACAAGCAAGTCGGAGATGGGCAAATGCCCAGGAAATGCCAGCTGCGGATGCAAAGAAGCTTCTACTGGACAGAAGAAGCTGCAGTTTCTGCAGGAACAAAAAGGGCTAGAGACTTCCCCTTTGGTGGACGAATCCCACTCGCCGTGGAGAGTCGTGCAGAAGTGTTTTCCTGCTGAAAGAACGCCAAGAAGCCTTGCTAGCTGCAAATCGTGCGGTTAGCGTTTTTGGACGCTGCTGAGGCCCAGGAGGGACCAGGAGGTCGCAAATTGGACCAGAAGAGAGAAGGGACATCGAGCAAGACAAGGAGCCCTCTCTGAAGCAGGTAGCACCCGGAGAAGTGCCAGAAACAGGCACTACGAGGATGCGTGAAACGGTGCTCGCCGAAGTTGCACAAAGGAGGCCCACGTCGCCGGAGACCAACTTAGAAAGTCGTGCAATGCAGGTTAGAGTGCCGTGGACCCAGGCTTGGCTGTGCACGAAGGATTTCCGCCGGAAGTGCACAGGGGCCGGAGTAGTTGCAAAAGTCGCGGTTCCCAGCAATGCAGTGTAGCGAGGTGAGGCAAGGACTTATCTCCACCAAACTTGGACTGAAGAGTCACTGGACTGTGGGAGTCACATGGACAGAGTTGCTGGATTCGAGGGACCTCGCTAGTCGTGCTGAGAGGAGACCCAAGGGACCGGAAATGCAGCTGTTTGGTGCCTGCGGTTGCAGGGGGAAGATTCCATCGACCCACGGGAGATTTCTTCGGAGCTTCTGGTGCAGAGAGGAGGCAGGCTACCCCCACAGCATGCACAAGCAGGAAAACAGTCGAGAAGGCGGCAGGATCAGCGTTACAGGGTTGCAGTAGTCGTCTTAGCTACTATGTTGCAGTTTTGCAGGCTTCCAGCGCGGTCAGCAGTCGATTCCTTGGCAGAAGGTGAAGAGAGAGATGCAGAGGAACTCTGATGAGCTCTTGCATTCGTTATCTAAAGTTTCCCCAGAGACAGAGACCCTAAATAGCCAGAAAAGAGGGTTTGGCTACCTAGGAGAGAGGATAGGCTACCAACACCTGAAGGAGCCTATCAGAAGGAGTCTCTGACGTCACCTGGTGGCACTGGCCACTCAGAGCAGTCCAGTGTGCCAGCAGCACCTCTGTTTCCAAGATGGCAGAGGTCTGGAGCACACTGGAGGAGCTCTGGACACCTCCCAGGGGAGGTGCAGGTCAGGGGAGTGGTCACTCCCCTTTCCTTTGTCCAGTTTCGCGCCAGAGCTGGGACTAAGGGGTCCCTGAACCGGTGTAGACTTGCTTATGCAGAATTGGGCACATCTGTGCCCAAGAAAGCATTTCCAGAGGCTGGGGGAGGCTACTCCTCCCCTGCCCTCACACCATTTTCCAAAGGGAGAGGGTGTAACAACCTCTCTCAGAGGAAGTCCTTTGTTCTGCCATCCTGGGACAAGCCTGGCTTGACCCCAGGGGGGCAGAAACCTGTCTGAGGGGTTGGCAGCAGCAGCAGCTGCAGTGAAACCCCAGAAAAGGCAGTTTGGCAGTACCAGGGTCTGTGCTACAGACCACTGGGATCATCGAATTGTGCCAACAATGCCAGGATGGCATAGAGAGGGCAATTCCATGATCTTAGACATGTTACATGGCCATATTCGAAGTTACCATTGTGAAGCTACATATAGGTATTGACCTATATGTAGTGCACGCGTGTAATGGTGTCCCCGCACTCACAAAGTTCAGGGAATTGGCTCTGAACAATGTGGGGGCACCTTGGCTAGTGCCAGGGTGCCCTCACACTAAGTAACTTTGCACCTAACCTTTACCAGGTAAAGGTTAGACATATAGGTGACTTATAAGTTACTTAAGTGCAGTGTAAAATGGCTGTGAAATAACGTGGACGTTATTTCACTCAGGCTGCAGTGGCAGGCCTGTGTAAGAATTGTCAGAGCTCCCTATGGGTGGCAAAAGAAATGCTGCAGCCCATAGGGATTTCCTGGAACCCCAATACCCTGGGTACCTCAGTACCATATACTAGGGAATTATAAGGGTGTTCCAGTAGCCAATGTAAATTGGTAAAATTGGTCACTAGCCTGTTAGTGACAATTTGTAAAGAGAGAGCATAACCACTGAGGTTCTGGTTAGCAGAGCCTCAGTGAGACAGTTAGGCACCACACAGGGAACACATACATATAGGCCACAAACTTATGAGCACTGGGGTCCTGACTAGCAGGGTCCCAGTGACACATAACAAACATACTGAAAACATAGGGTTTTCACTATGAGCACTGGGCCCTGGCTAGCAGGATCCCAGTGAGACAGTGAAAACACCCTGACATACACTCCCAAACAGGCCAAAAGTGGGGGTAGCAAGGCTAGAAAGAGGCTACTTTCTCACACAACCCCCCCCCCAAACGAAGGACAATAAGGCTAACCTTGGCCTGTTGAGACTTTATTGTCTAAGTGGTGATAAGTAGAGAGTAGCTCTGCAATAGACTGGTTACTCCCTTTATCATCCACTATATGGTTACTTCCCTGTGGGGATGTAAACCACCCTGTTTGAAGTTTTTTAGCTAAGCAACAATGTGAAGATGTATTTTCAGAGTTTCTATCAGTACGTTTTAGTTTAGAGCAGTGGGAATTGTCCACTGAACCTATTTGTAATGATGGAAATGCCAGACAGGGATGCTGTCTCAGTAAAGCCATAGCTGGGCAAAAACTTTGTCCATATGGCTGGAAGAGAGAACAGGGATTCTGTTTCTCTTGAGTTGGAGCAGGGCAGGGATGCTGTCCTATGAGCTCCACACTAGGGCAGGGATGCTGTCCTAAGTGTTGTGAGGTAGTACAGGGTTTCTGCACTAAAGTTTCTCTGGGAGGGTTGGAGGGATGCTCCATGTTAACTAAAATGGTGCTCTTTTTGTCACCAATGTTAGTTATCCCACAGAGAGGTACTTCCACCTCAGGGAGTCCAGCTTTGCCAGCTGATGATTCCCTTGGAACAGGTGCCACCCCAGGAGAGGTTTCTCCCACCACAGGTATGGTATCCTCAATGGTAGGGTGGTTAGGGGATACTGTGATACTCTTTTTACCTGTTGATGGAGAGGGATCCTGAGTTTTCAGGCCTTCTCTCCTTTGCTTTTTCATTTCAGTAGAAATGAGAGGGAACAATTCCTCTGGGATGCCCAGCATGGCTGCATGGGCATAAAACTCTACATCAGCCCAACCTGAGGCCTCTAGGTCATTACCTAAGAGACAGTCTACAGGTAAGCTAGGTGATACCACCACCTGCTTAGGGCCAGTAACTCCACCCCAACTAAACTGAATTATAGCTAAGGGAAGAAACTTAGTGGAGTTATGGACATCAATAATTGTATACTGTTGTCCAATGATGTGTTGTTCAGGAGCCACTAGGTTTTCAGTCACCAAAGTGATACTGGCACCTGTGTCCCTGTAGGCCAAGGCCTCAACACCATTTATTGAAACTGTCTGCCTGTACTTATCCATTGTAAGGGGACAAGCAGCCAGTGTGGCAAGGCCAATGCCACTAGGTGACAGAAACTGTCTTGGGAGTGACTACCCCAGTTTCTACTATGGACCCATAAGTGAACCCAACTACACCCTTAACTTGACTGTTGCCAGTAGTCCCACCACTAGTACCACTACTGCTAGGGGCACTAGAGCTTGATGTATTAGTGGTGGTAGGCTCAGGGGGTTTACCCGGACAGGACTTATCCCCTGGCCTATGGCCTTTGTTTTTACACACAAAGCACCAAGGCTTTTTAATGTGTGTGGGTTGAGAAGAAGAGGAAGAATTTGTTTTATCCCCACCCTCTGAAGAGTGTTTAAGATTTGATGAAGGATCTTTGGTTTTACCCTTATCCCCATGCTTATCTTGAGATTTTTCACCATCTTTCTTCTTATTGCCATCTTTGTCACCCCCTGTATGAACTTTTCTGTTCACCCTTGTTCTGACCCATTTGTCTGCCTTCTTTCCCAATTCTTGGGGAGAGGTCAGATCAGAGTCTACCAGGTACTGGTGCAACAAATCAGACACACAATTATTAAGAATATGCTCTCTCAGGATCAAGTTATACAGGCTGTCATAATCAGTAACTTTACTGCCATGTAACCACCCCTCCAAGGCCTTCACTGAATGGTCAATGAAATCAACCCAGTCTTGTGAAGACTCCTTTTTGGTCTCTCTGAACTTTATCCTGTATTGTTCAGTGGTTAAGCCATAACCATCCAGGAGTGCATTCTTAAGAACTGTAAAATTATTGGCATCACTTTCTTTCACAGTAAGGAGCCTATCCCTACCTTTTCCACTAAATGATAGCCATAGGATAGCAGCCCACTGCCTTTGAGGGACATCCTGTACAACACAGGCCCTCTCAAGTGCAGCAAACCACTTGTTAATGTCATCCCCCTCCTTATAAGGGGGAACTATCTTGTGCAGATTCCTTGAATCATGCTCTCTTGCAGGATGACTATGGGGAATACTGCTGCTGCCACCATGGGTTTCAAAACCCAATTTCTGTCTTTCCCTCTCTAATTCAAAAGACTGTCTATCCAAATCCAGCTGTTGCTTTTTAAGCTTCAGTCTGGTTTGTTCCACCCTCAACTTATTGAGTTCCCTCTCTAACATTCTGTCATCAGGGTTGGTGGGAGGGACATTCCTAGATACAGAGGTATGATGGGAATGAACAGAAGGAGACTTGTCCCTTACAGAAGCCACCCTAACAGCTTGGCTAACAGAAACATCACTACCAGTATGGTGAGAATACATGCTTTTGCCATGATGTGAGATAACACTATTTGTATGGTGTGGCTCATCATCATTACCAACTATGCTAGACTGTCTAGTAATGGGCAGGCTAGGGAGTTTCTTCCCTGCATCTTTTCCTGGGGTAGTCCCTGGATCCGATTGAGAACCATTAGCTACTTTTTCAACAGATGGGGCACTTATGGCTTTATCCTGTTCTCTAAGCATGTTAATTAACAGTTCCAAGGAAGGATTCTTCCCTACACTCAAACCTCTCTCTATGCAGAGACTCCTTGCTCCTTTCCAGCTAAGGTGATCATATGCAAGTTTGGACAGATCAACATTTTGGCCTGTGCCAGACATTTCTAGAGAGAGTTAAAGTGATAGAAAAAGAGAAAAAAGTTTTCAGAACTTTTTGGAAAGACAGACATTTTTTTTTTTAAACTTTTAAGAACTTTTTGAAAGTTTAGAAGTACTTTTCAGCACTTTGAAAACAGTGAAAAGAGGAAATGCAAAACTTTTTAGCTATGTGTACACACACTGAACTTGTTTTGTATATTTTTCTCTTATGAAAAGTACAATGACAAGAGTGGTAAGTAGTCTCAAAGCACTTATCCCACCACTGCACAACCAATGTAGGAGGCTGGACTGGCTTGTAGTGAGTACCAAGGGGTACTTGCACCTTGCACCAGGCCCAGTTATCCCTTATTAGTGTATAGGGTGTCTAGCAGCTTAGGCTGATAGATAATGGTAGCTTAGCAGAGCAGCTTAGGCTGAACTAGGAGACGTGTGAAGCTACTACAGTACCACAAGTGTCACTTGCACAATATCATAAGAAAACACAATACACAGATATACTAAAAATAAAGGTACTTTATTTTTATGACAATATGCCAAAGTATCTCAGTGAGTACCCTCAGTATGAGGATAGCAATTATACACAAATTATATGTACACAATACCAAAAATATGCAGTATAGTCTTAGAAAACAGTGCAAACAATGTATAGTTACAATAGGATGCAATGGGGACACATAGGGATAGGGGCAACACAAACCATATACTCCAAAAGTGGAATGTGAACCACGAATGGACCCCAAACCTATGTGACCTTGTAGAGGGTCGCTGGGACTATTAGAAAATAGTGAGAGTTAGAAAAATAGCCCTCCCCAAGACCCTGAAAAGTGAGTGCAAAGTACACTGAAGTTCCCCAAAAGACAAAGAGTCGTGATAGAGGAATAATGCAGGAAAGACACCAACCAACAATGCAACAACTGTGGATTTCCAATCTAGGATACCTGTGGAACAAGGGGACCAAGTCCAAAAGTCACAAGCAAGTCGGAGATGGGCAAATGCCCAGGAAATGCCAGCTGCGGGTGGAATGAAGCTTCTACTGGACAAAAGAAGCTGCAGTTTCTGCAGGAACAAAAAGGGCTAGAGACTTCCCCTTTGGTGGACGGATCCCTCTTGCTGTGCAGAGTTGTGCAGAAGTGTTTTCCCGCTGAAAGAACGCCAACAAGCCTTGCTGGCTGCAAATCGTGTGGTTAGCGTTTTTGGACGCTGCTGAGGCCCAGGAGGGACCAGGAGGTCGCATATTGGACCAGGAGAGAGAAGGGACGTCGAGCAAGACAAGGAGCCCTCTCTGAAGCAGGTAGCACCCGGAGAAATGCCAGAAACAGGCACTACGAGGATGCGTGAAACGGTGCTCGCCGAAGTTGCACAAAGGAGGCCCACGTCGCCGGAGACCAACTTAGAAAGTCGTGCAATGCAGGTTAGAGTGACGTGGACCCAGGCTTGGCTGTGCATGAAGGATTTCCGCCGGAAGTGCACAGGGGCCGGAGTAGTTGCAAAAGTCACGGTTCCCAGCAATGCAGTCTAGCGAGGTGAGGCAAGGACTTACCTCCACCAAACTTGGACTGAAGAGTCACTGGACTGTGGGAGTCACTTGGACAGAGTTGCTGGATTCGAGGGACCTCACTCGTCGTGCTGAGAGGAGACCCAAGGGACCGGTAATGCAGCTGTTTGGTGCCTGCGGTTGCAGGGGGAAGATTCCGTCGACCCACGGGAGATTTCTTAGGAGCTTCTGGTGCAGAGAGGAGGCAGGCTACCCCCACAGCATGCACAAGCAGGAAAACAGTCGAGAAGGCGGCAGGATCAGCGTTACAGAGTTGCATTAGTCGTCTTAGCTACTATGTTGCAGTTTTGCAGGCTTCCAGCGCGGTCAGCAGTCGATTCCTTGGCAGAAGGTGAAGAGAGAGATGCAGAGGAACTCTGATGAGCTCTTGCATTCGTTATCTAAAGTTTCCCCAGAGACAGAGACCCTAAATAGCCAGAAAAGAGGGTTTGGCTACCTAGGAGAGAGGATAGGCTACTAACACCTGAAGGAGCCTATCAGAAGGAGTCTCTGACGTCACCTGGTGGCACTGGCCACTCAGAGCAGTCCAGTGTGCCAGCAGCACCTCTGTTTCCAAGATGGCAGAGGTCTGGAGCACACTGGAGGAGCTCTGGACACCTCCCAGGGGAGGTGCAGGTCAGGGGAGTGGTCACTCCCCTTTCCTTTGTCCAGTTTCGCGCCAGAGCAGGGGCTAAGGGGTCCCTGAACCGGTGTAGACTGGCTTATGCAGAATTGGGCACATCTGTGCCCAAGAAAGCATTTCCAGAGGCTGGGGGAGGCTACTCCTCCCCTGCCCTCACTCCATTTTCCAAAGGGAGAGGGTGTAACACCCTCTCTCAGAGGAAGTCCTTTGTTCTGCCATCCTGGGACAAGCCTGGCTTGACCCCAGGGGGGCAGAAACCTGTCTGAGGGGTTGGCAGCAGCAGCAGCTGCAGTGAAACCCCAGAAAAGGCAGTTTGGCAGAACCAGGGTCTGTGCTACAGACCACTGGGATCATCGAATTGTGCCAACAATGCCAGGATGGCATAGAGGGGGCAATTCCATGATCTTAGACATGTTACATGGCCATATTCGAAGTTACCATTGTGAAGCTTCATATAGGTATAGACCTATATGTAGTGCACGCGTGTAATGGTGTCCCCGCACTCACAAAGTTCAGGGAATTGGCTCTGAACAATTTTGGGGCACCTTGGCTAGTGCCAGGGTGCCCTCACACTAAGTAACTTTGCACCTAACCTTTACCAGGTAAAGGTTAGACATATAGGTGACTTATAAGTTACTTAAGTGCAGTGTAAAATGGCTGTGAAATAACGTGGACGTTGTTTCACTCAGGCTGCAGTGGCAGGCCTGTGTAAGAATTGTCAGAGCTCCCTATGGGTGGCAAAAGAAATGCTGCAGCCCATAGGGATCTCCTGGAACCCCAATACCCTGGGTACCTCAGTACCATATACTAGGGAATTATAAGGGTGTTCCAGTAGCCAATGTAAATTGGTAAAATTGGTCACTAGCCTGTTAGTGACAATTTGTAAAGAGAGAGCATAACCACTGAGGTTCTGGTTAGCAGAGCCTCAGTGAGACAGTTAGGCAACACACAGGGAACACATACATATAGGCCACAAACTTATGAGCACTGGGGTCCTGACTAGCAGGGTCCCAGTGACACATAACAAACATACTGAAAACATAGGGTTTTCACTATGAGCACTGGGCCCTGGCTAGCAGGATCCCAGTGAGACAGTGAAAACACCCTGACATACACTCCCAAACAGGCCAAAAGTGGGGGTAACAAGGCTAGAAAGAGGCTACTTTCTCACAGTTATGGTCTCTCTTTCCAAATTGTCACTAACAGGCTAGTGACCAATTTCACCAATTTACATTGGCATACTGGAACACCCTTATAATTCCCTAGTATATGGTACTGAGGTTCCCAGGGTATTGGGGTTCCAAGAGATCCCTATGGGCTGCAGCATTTCTTTTGCCACCCAGAGAGAGCTCTGACAATTCTTACACAGGCCTGCCACTGCAGCCTGAGTGAAATAACGTCCACGTTATTTCACAGCCATTTACCACTGCACTTAAGTAACTTATAAGTCACCTATATGTCTAACCTTTACCTGGTAAAGGTTGGGTGCTAAGTTACTTAGTGTGTGGGCACCCTGGCACTAGCCAAGGTGCCCCCACATTGTTCAGGGCAAATTCCCCGGACTTTGTGAGTGCGGGGACACCATTACACGTGTGCACTATACATAGGTCACTACCTATGTATATCGTCACAATGGTAACTCCAAACATGGCCATGTAACATGTCTAAGATCATGGAATTGTCACCCAAATGCCATTCTGTGATTGGGGAGACAATTCCATGATCCCCCGAGTCTCTAGCACAGACCCGGGTACTGCCAAACTGCCTTTCCCGGGGTTTCACTGCAGCTGCTGCCAACCCCTCAGACAGGTTTCTGCCCTCCTGGGGTCCAGCCAGGCTTGGCCCAGGAAGGCAGAACAAAGGAGTTCCTCAGAGAGAGGGTGTTACACCCTCTCCCTTTGGAAAAAGGTGTCAGGGCTGGGGAGGAGTAGACTCCCCCAGCCTCTGGAAATGCTTTGATGGGCACAGATGGTGCCCATCTCTGCATAAGCCAGTCTACACCGGTTCAAGGATCCCCCAGCCCTGCCCTGGCGTGAAACTGGACAAAGGAAAGGGGAGTGACCACTCCCCTGACCTGCACCTCCCCTGGGAGGTGCCCAGAGCTCCTCCAGTGTGCTCCAGACCTCTGCCATCTTGGAAACAGAGGTGCTGCTGGCACACTGGACTGCTCTGAGTGGGCAGTGCCAGCAGGTGACGTCAGAGACTCCTTCTGATGGGCTCTTACCTGTGTTGCTAGCCTATCCTCATTCCTAGGTAGCCAAACCTCCTTTTCTGGCTATTCAGGGTCTCTGCTTTGGGGAATTCTTTAGATAACGAATGCAAGAGCTCATCAGAGTTCCTCTGCATCTCTCTCTTCACCTTCTGCCAAGGAATCGACCGCTGACTGCACAGGACGCCTGCAAAACCGCAACAAAGTAGCAAAGACGACTACTGCAACCTTGTATCGCTGATCCTGCCGCCTTCTCGACTGTTTCCCTGGTGGTGCATGCTGTGGGGGTAGTGTAGGAGGCTGGACTGGCTTGTAGTGAGTACCAAGGGGTACTTGCACCTTGCACCAGGCCCAGTTATCCCTTATTAGTGTATAGGGTGTCTAGCAGCTTAGGCTGATAGATAATGGTAGCTTAGCAGAGCAGCTTAGGCTGAACTAGGAGACGTGTGAAGCTACTACAGTACCACTTAGTGTCATATACACAATATCATAAGAAAACACAATACACAGTTATACTAAAAATAAAGGTACTTTATTTTTATGACAATATGCCAAAGTATCTTAGAGTGTACCCTCAGTGAGAGGATAGGAAATATACACAAGATATATATACACAATAGCAAAAATATGCAGTATAGTCTTAGAAAACAGTGCAAACAATGTATAGTTACAATAGGATGCAATGGGGAAACATAGGGATAGGGGCAACACAAACCATATACTCCAAAAGTGGAATGCGAACCACGAATGGACCCCAAACCTATGTGACCTTGTAGAGGGTCGCTGGGACTATTAGAAAATAGTGAGAGTTAGAAAAATAACCCTCCCCAAGACCCTGAAAAGTGAGTGCAAAGTGCACTAAAGTTCCCCTAAGGACAAAAGAGTCGTGTTAGAGGAATAATGCAGGAAAGACACAAACCAGCAATGCAACAACTGTGGATTTCCAATCTAGGGTACCTGTGGAACAAGGGGACCAAGTCCAAAAGTCACAAGCAAGTCGGAGATGGGCAGATGCCCAGGAAATGCCAGCTGTGGGTGCAAAGAAGCTTCGACTGGACAGAAGAAGCTGAGGTTTCTGCAGGAACAAAAAGGGCTAGAGACTTTCCCTTTAATGGATGGATCCCTCTCGCCTGGGGGAGTCGTGTAGAAGTGTTTTTTCGCCGAAAGAACGCCAACAAGCCTTGCTAGTTGCAAATCGTGCATTTGGCGTTTTTGGACGCTGCTGGGGCCCAGGAGGAACCAGGAGGTCGCAAATTGGACCTGAAGACAGAGGGGACGTCAAGCAAGACAAAGAGCCCTCACAGAAGCAGGTAGCACCCGGAGAAGTGCCAGAAACAGGCACTACGATGATGCGTGAAACAGTGCTTGCCGAAGTTGCACAAAGGAGTCCCACGTCGACGGAGACCAACTTAGAAAGTCGTGCAATGCAGGTTTGAGTGCCGTGGACCCAGGATTGGCTGTGCACGAAGGATTTCCGCCGGAAGTGCACAGGGGCCGGAGTAGCTGCAAAGTCGCGGTTCCCAGCAATGCAGCCCAGCGAGGTGAGGCAAGGACTTACCTCCACCAAACTTGGGCTGAAGAGTCAATGGACTGTGGGGGTCACTTGGACAGAGTCGCTGGATTCGAGGGACCTCGCTTGTCGTGCTGAGAGGAGACCCAAGGGACTGGTAATGCAGCTTTTTGGTGCCTGCGGTTGCAGGGGGAAGATTCCGTCGACCCACGGGAGATTTCTTCGGAGCTTCTGGTGCAGAGAGGAGGCAGACTACCCCCACAGCATGCACAAGCAGGAAAACAGTCGAGAAGGCGGCAGGATCAGCGTTACAGAGTTGCAGTAGTCGTCTTTGCTACTATGTTGCAGGTTTGCAGGCTTCCAGCGCAGTCAGCAGTCGATTCCTTATCAGAAGGTGAAGAGAGAGATGCAGAGGAACTCGGCTGAGCTCATGCATTCGTTATCTCCAGTTTCCCCAGAGACAGAGACCCTAAATAGCCAGAAAAGAGGGTTTGGCTACCTAGGAGAGAGGAGAGGCTACTAACACCTGAAGGAGCCTATCAGCAGGAGTCTCTGACGTCACCTGGTGGCACTGGCCACTCAGAGCAGTCCAGTGTGCCAGCAGCACCTCTGTTTCCAAGATGGCAGAGGTCTGGAGCACACTGGAGGAGCTCTGGACACCTCCCAGGGGAGGTGCAGGTCAGGGGAGTGGTCACTCCCCTTTCCTTTGTCCAGTTTCGCGCCAGAGCAGGGGCTAAGGGGACCCTGAACCGGTGTAGACTGGCTTATGCAGAATTGGGCACATCTGTGCCCAAGAAAGCATTTCCAGAGGCTGGGGGAGGCTACTCCTCCCCTGCCTTCACACCATTTTCCAAAGGGAGAGGGTGTAACACCCTCTCTCAGAGGAAGTCCTTTGTTCTGTAATTCCTGGGCCAGGCCTGGCTGGACCCCAGGAGGGCAAATGCCTGTCTGAGGGGTTGGCAGCAGCAGCAGCTGCAGTGAAACCCCAGGAAGGGCAGTTTGGCAGTACCAGGGTCTGTGCTACAGACCACTGGGATCATGGGATTGTGCCAACTATGCCAGGATGGCATAGAGGGGGCAATTCCATGATCATAGACATGTTACATGGCCATGTTCGGAGTTACCATTGTGAAGCTACATATAGGTAGTGACCTATATGTAGTGCACGCGTGTAATGGTGTCCCCGCACTCACAAAGTTCAGGGAATTGGCTCTGAACAATGTGGGGGCACCTTGGCTAGTGCCAGGGTGCCCTCACACTAAGTAACTTTGCACCTAACCTTTACCAGGTAAAGGTTAGACATATAGGTGACTTATAAGTTACTTAAGTGCAGTGTAAAATGGCTGTGAAATAACGTGGACGTTATTTCACTCAGGCTGCAGTGGCAGGCCTGTGTAAGAATTGTCAGAGCTCCCTATGGGTGGCAAAAGAAATGCTGCAGCCCATAGGGATCTCCTGGAACCCCAATACCCTGGGTACCTCAGTACCATATACTAGGGAATTATAAGGGTGTTCCAGTAAGCCAATGTAAATTGGTAAAATTGGTCACTAGCCTGTTAGTGACAATTTGAAAGTAATGAGAGAGCATAACCACTGAGGTTCTGGTTAGCAGAGCCTCAGTGAGACAGTCAGGCACCACGCAGGGAACATATACATGCACACCTATGAGCACTGGGGCCCTGTGTGACAGGGTCCCAGTGACACATACATATAGGCCACAAACCTATGAGCACTGGGGTCCTGACCAGCAGGATCCCAGTGACACATAACAACCATACTGAAAACATAGTGTTTTCACTATGAGCACTGAGGCCTGGCTATCAGGATCCCAGTGAGACAGTGAAAACAGTGACAAACACCCTGACATACACTCACAAACAGGCTAAAAGTGGGGGTAACAAGGCTAGAAAGAGGCTACCTTCTCACACAACCCCCCCCCCCAAACGAAGGACAATAAGGCTAACCTTGGCCAGTTGAGACTTTATTGTCTAAGTGGTGATAAGTAGAGAGTAGCTCTGCAATAGACTGGTTACTCCCTTTATCATCCACTATATGGTTACTTCCCTGTGGGGATGTAAACCACCCTGTTTGAAGTTTTTTAGCTAAGCAACAATGTGAAGATGTATTTTCAGAGTTTCTATCAGTAAGTTTTAGTTTAGAGCAGTGGGAATTGTCCACTGAACCTATTTGTAGTGATGGAAATGCCAGACAGGGATGCTGTCTCAGAAAAGCCATAGCTGGGCAAAAACTTTGTCCATCTGGCTGGAAGAGAGAACAGGGATGCTGTTTCTCTTGAGTTGGAGCAGGGCAGGGATGCTGTCCTATGAGCTCCACACTAGGGCAGGGATGCTGTCCTAAGTGTTGTGAGGTAGTGCAGGGTTTCTGCACTAAAGTTTCTCTGGGAGGGTTGGAGGGATGCTCCATGTTAACTAAAATGGTGCTGTTTTTCTCACCAATGTTAGTTATCCCACAGAGAGGTACTTCCACCTCAGGGAGTCCAGCTTTGCCAGCTGATGATTCCCTTGGAACAGGTGCCACCCCAGGAGAGGTTTCTCCCACCATAGGAATAGTATCCTGAATGGTAGGGTGGTTAGGGGATACTGTGATACCCTTTTTACCTGTTGATGGAGAGGGATCCTGAGTTTTCAGGTCTTCTCTC
The DNA here is from genome assembly GCF_031143425.1 of Pleurodeles waltl. NCBI lineage: Eukaryota > Metazoa > Chordata > Amphibia > Caudata > Salamandridae > Pleurodeles > Pleurodeles waltl. Next base: position 405,415 of record NW_027150248.1, read on the forward strand.
CTTTGCTTTTTCATTTCACTTGAAATGAGAGGGAACAATTCCTCAGGGATGCCCAGCATGGCTGCATGGGCATAAAACTCTACATCAGCCCAACCTGAGGCCTCTAGGTCATTACCTAAGAGACAGTCTACAGGTAAGCTAGGTGATACCACCACCTGCTTAGGGCCAGTAACTCCACCCCAACTAAACTGAATTATAGCTAAGGGAAGAAACTTAGTGGAGTTATGGACATCAATAATCTTATACTGTTGTCCAATGATGTGTTGTTCAGGAGGCACTAGGTTTTCAGTCACCAAAGTGAAACTGGCACCTGTGTCCCTGTAGGCCAAGGCCTCAACACCATTTATTGAAACTGTCTGCCTGTACTTATCCATTGTAAGGGGACAAGCAGCCAGTGTGGCAAGGCCAGTGCCACTAGGTGTGACAGAAACTGTCTTGGGACTGACTACCCTAGTTTCTACTATGGACCCATAAGTGAACCCAACTACACCCTTTGCTTGACTGTTGCCAGCAGTCCCACCACTAGTACCACTACTGCTAGGGGCACTAGAGCTTGATGTATTAGTGGTGGTAGGCTCAGGGGGTTTACCTGGACAGGACTTATCCCCTGGCCTATGGCCTCTATTTTTACACACAAAGCACCAAGGCTTTTTAATGTGTGCAGGTTGGGAAGAAGAGGAAGAATTTGTTTTATCCCCACCCTCTGAAGAGTGTTTAAGATTTGAAGTGGGATCTTTGGTTTTACACTTATCCCCATGCTTATCTTGAGATTTTTCACCATCTTTCTTCTTATTGCCATCTTTGTCACCCCCTGTATGAACTTTTCTGTTCACCCTTGTTCTGACCCATTTGTCTGCCTTCTTTCCCAATTCTTGGGGAGAGTTCAGATCAGAGTCTACCAGGTACTGGTGCAACAAATCAGACACACAATTATTAAGTATATGCTCTCTCAGGATTGTGTTATATAGGCTTTCATAGTCAGTAACTTTACTGCCATGTAACCACCCCTCCAAGGCCTTCACTGAATGGTCAATGAAATCAACCCAGTCTTGTGAAGACTCCTTTTTGGTCTCTCTGAACTTTATCCTGTACTGTTCAGTGGTTAAGCCATAACCATCCAGGAGTGCATTCTTAAGAACTTGGAAATTATTAGCATCATTTTCTTTCACAGTAAGGAGCCTATCCCTACCTTTTCCACTAAATGATAGCCATAGGATAGCAGCCCACTGCCTTTGAGGGACATCCTGTACAACACAGGCCCTCTCAAGTGCAGCAAACCACTTGTTAATGTCATCCCCCTCCTTATAAGGGGGAACTATCTTGTGCAGATTCCTGGAATCATGCTCTTTTGCAGGATGACTATGGGGAATACTGCTGCTGCCACCATGGGTATCTAAACCCAACTTCTGTCTTTCCTTCTCTAATTCAAAAGACTGTCTATCCAAATCCAGCTGTTGCTTTTTAAGCTTCAGTCTGGTTTGTTCCACCCTCAACTTATTGAGTTCCCTCTCTAACATTCTGTCATCAGGGTTGGTGGGAGGGACATTTCTAGAAACAGAGCTATGATGGGAATGAACAGAAGGAGACCTGTCCCTTACAGAAGCCACCCTAACAGCTTGGTTTAAAGAAACATTACTACCAGTATGGTGAGAATAAATGCTTTTGCTATGATGTGAGACAACACTATTTATTTGGTGTGGCTCATCATCATTACCATCTATGCTAGATTGTCTAGTAATGGGCAGGCTAGGAAGTTTCTTTCCTGAATCTTTTCCTGGGGGAGTCCCTGAATCAGATTGGGAACTATTAGGTACTTTTTTGACAGATGGGGCACCTATGGCCTTATCCTGTTCTCTAAGCATGTTAAGTAACAGTTCCAAGGAAGGATTCTTCCCTACACTCAAACCTCTCTCTATACAGAGGCTCCTTGCTCTTTTCCAGCTAAGGTTGTCATATGCAAGTTTGGACAGATCAACACTTTGGCCTGTGCCAGACATTTTTTAGAGAGAGTTAAAGTGATAGAAAAGGAGAAAAAAGTTTTCAGAACTTTTTGGAAAGACAGAAAAAAACTTTTTAAACTTTTAAGAACTTTTTGAAAGTTTAGGAGTACTTTTCAGCACTTAGAAAAGAGTGAAAAGAGGAAATGCAAAACTTTTTGGCTATGTGTATATACACTGACCTTGTTTTGTATATTTTTCTATCATGAAAAGTACAATGACAAGAGTGGGAAGTAGTCTCAAGCACTTATCCCACCACTGCACAACCAATGTAGGAGGCTGGACTGGCTTGTAGTGAGTACCAAGGGGTACTTGCACCTTGCACCAGGCCCAGTTATCCCTTATTAGTGTATAGGGTGTCTAGCAGCTTAGGCTGATAGATAATGGTAGCTTAGCAGAGCAGCTTAGGCTGAACTAGGAGACGTGTGAAGCTACTACAGTACCACTTAGTGTCATATACACAATATCATAAGAAAACACAATACACAGTTATACTAAAAAGAAAGGTACTTTATTTTTATGACAATATGCCAAAGTATCTTAGAGTGTACCCTCAGTGAGAGGATAGGAAATATACACAAGATATATATACACAATAGCAAAAATATGCAGTATAGTCTTAGAAAACAGTGCAAACAATGTATAGTTACAATAGGATGCAATGGGGAAACATAGGGATAGGGGCAACACAAACCATATACTCCAAAAGTGGAATGCGAACCACGAATGGACCCCAAACCTATGTGACCTTGTAGAGGGTCGCTGGGACTATTAGAAAATAGTGAGAGTTAGAAAAATAACCCTCCCCAAGACCCTGAAAAGTGAGTGCAAAATGCACTAAAGTTCCCCTAAGGACAAAAGAGTTGTGTTAGAGGAATAATGCAGGAAAGACACAAACCAGCAATGCAACAACTGTGGATTTCCAATCTAGGGTACCTGTGGAACAAGGGGACCAAGTCCAAAAGTCACAAGCAAGTCGGAGATGGGCAGATGCCCAGGAAATGCCAGCTGTGGGTGCAAAGAAGCTTCGACTGGACAGAAGAAGCTGAGGTTTCTGCAGGAACGAAAAGGGCTAGAGACTTTCCCTTTGGTGGACGGATCCCTCTCGCCTGGGAGAGTCGTGCAAAAGTGTTTTCCCGCCGAAAGAACGCCAACAAGCCTTGCTAGCTGCAAATCGTGCATTTGGCGTTTTTGGACGCTGCTGGGGCCCAAGAGGGACCAGGAGGTCGCAAATTGGACCTGAAGACAGAGGGGACGTTGAGCAAGACAAAGAGCCTTCACTGAAGCAGGTAGCTCCCGGAGAAGTGCCAGAAACAGGCACTACGAGGATGCGTGAAATGGTGCTTGCCGAAGTTGCACAAAGGAGTCCCACGTCGCCGGAGACCAACTTAGAAAGTCGTGCAATGCAGGTTAGAGTGCCGTGGAAGCAGGCTTGGCTGTGCACGAAGGATTTCCGCCGTAAGTGCACAGGGGCCGGAGTAGCTGCAAAGTCGCGGTTCCCAGCAATGCAGCCCAGCGAGGTGAGGCAAGGACTTACCTCCACCAAACTTGGGCTGAAGAGTCAATGGACGGTGGGGGTCACTTGGACAGAGTCGCTGGATTCGAGGGACCTCGCTTGTTGTGCTGAGAGGAGACCCAAGGGACCGGTAATGCAGCTTTTTGGTGCCTGCGGTTGCAGGGGGAAGATTCCGTCGACCCACAGGAGATTTCTTCGGAGCTTCTGGTGCAGAGAGGAGGCAGACTACCCCCACAGCATGCACAAGCAGGAAAACAGTCGAGAAGGCGGCAGGATCAGCGTTACAGAGTTGCAGTAGTCGTCTTTGCTACTATGTTGCAGGTTTGCAGGCTTCCAGCGCGGTCAGCAGTCGATTCCTTATCAGAAGGTGAAGAGAGAGATGCAGAGGAATTCGGCTGAGCTCATGCATTCGTTATCTCCAGTTTCCCCAGAGACAGAGACCCTAAATAGCCAGAAAAGAGGGTTTGGCTACCTAGGAGAGAGGATAGGCTACTAACACCTGAAGGAGCCTATCAGCAGGAGTCTCTGACGTCACCTGGTGGCACTGGCCACTCAGAGCAGTCCAGTGTGCCAGCAGCACCTCTGTTTCCAAGATGGCAGAGGTCTGGAGCACACTGGAGGAGCTCTGGACACCTCCCAGGGGAGGTGCAGGTCAGGGGAGTGGTCACTCCCCTTTCCTTTGTCCAGTTTCGCGCCAGAGCAGGGGCTAAGGGGACCCTGAACCGGTGTAGACTGGCTTATGCAGAATTGGGCACATCTGTGCCCAAGAAAGCATTTCCAGAGGCTGGGGGAGGCTACTCCTCCCCTGCCTTCACACCATTTTCCAAAGGGAGAGGGTGTAACACCCTCTCTCAGAGGAAGTCCTTTGTTCTGCCATCCTGGGCCAGGCCTGGCTGGACCCCAGCAGGGCAGATGCCTGTCTGAGGGGTTGGCAGCAGCAGCAGCTGCAGTGAAACCCCAGGAAGGGCAGTTTGGCAGTACCGGGGTCTGTGCTACAGACCACTGGGATCATGGGATTGTGCCAACTATGCCAGGATGGCATAGAGGGGGCAATTCCATGATCATAGACATGTTACATGGCCATATTCGGAGTTACCATTGTGAAGCTACATATAGGTAGTGACCTATATGTAGTGCACGCGTGTAATGGTGTCCCCGCACTCACAAAGTTCAGGGAATTGGCTCTGAACAATGTGGGGGCACCTTGGCTAGTGCCAGGGTGCCCTCACACTAAGTAACTTTGCACCTAACCTTTACCAGGTAAATGTTAGACATATAGGTGACTTATAAGTTACTTAAGTGCAGTGTAAAATGGCTGTGAAATAACGTGGACGTTATTTCACTCAGGCTGCAGTGGCAGGCCTGTGTAAGAATTGTCAGAGCTCCCTATGGGTGGCAAAAGAAATGCTGCAGCCCATAGGGATCTCCTGGAACCCCAATACCCTGGGTACCTCAGTACCATATACTAGGGAATTATAAGGGTGTTCCAGTAAGCCAATGTAAATTGGTAAAATTGGTCACTAGCCTGTTAGTGACAATTTGAAAGTAATGAGAGAGCATAACCACTGAGATTCTGGTTAGCAGAGCCTCAGTGAGACAGTTAGGCAACACACAGGGAACATATACATGCACACCTATGAGCACTGGGGCCCTGTGTGACAGGGTCCCAGTGACACATACATATAGGCCACAAACCTATGAGCACTGGAGTCCTGACCAGCAGGATCCCAGTGACACATAACAACCATACTGAAAACATAGTGTTTTCACTATGAGCACTGAGGCCTGGCTATCAGGATCCCAGTGAGACAGTGAAAACAGTGACAAACACCCTGACATACACTCACAAACAGGCTAAAAGTTGGGGTAACAAGGCTAGAAAGAGGCTACCTTCTCACAGGTAGTCTGCCTCCTCTCTGCACTAGAAGCTCCGAAGAAATCTCCTGTGGGACGACGGAATCCTCCCCCTGCAACCGCAGGTACCAAAAGAACTGCATCACCGGTCCTCTGGGTCTCCTCTCAGCACGACGAGCGTGGTCCCTGGAACTCAGCAACTCTGTCTAAGTGACTCCCACAGTCCAGTGACTCTTCAGTCCAAGTTTGGTGGAGGTAATTCCTTGCCTCCCCACGCTAGACTGCATTGCTGGGTACCGCGTGATTTGCAGCTGCTCCGGCTCCTGTGCACTCTTCCAGGATTTCCTTTGTGCACAGCCAAGCCTGGGTCCCCGACACTCTAACCTGCAGTGCACAACCTCCTGAGTTGTCCTCCGGCGTCGTGGGATCTCCTTTTGTGACTTCGGGTGAGCTCCGGTTCACTCCTCTTCGTAGTGCCTGTTTTGGCACTTCTGCGGGTGCTGCCTGCCTCTTTGAGGGCTCTCTATCTTGCTGCCTGCCCCCTCTGTCTCCTCACGCAATTGGCGACATCCTGGTCCCTCCGGGGCCACAGCAGCATCCAAAAACCCTAACCGCGACCCTTGCAGCTAGCAAGGCTTGTTCACATTCTTTCTGCGTGGGAACACCTCTGCAAGCTTCTTCACGACGTAGGACATCCATCCTCCAAAGGGCAAGTTCCTAGTCCTCTTCGTTCTTGCAGAATCCACAGCTTCTACCATCAGTTGGCAGCTTCTTTGCACCCTCAGCTGGCATTTCCTGGGCATCTGCCCAATCTCGACTTTGTTGTGACTCTTGGACTTGGTCCCCTTTTTCCACAGGTACTCTCGTCTGGAAATCCACTTTTGTTGCATTGCTGGTGTTGATCTTCCTTGCAGAAACCCCCTATCACGACTTCTGTGCTCTCTGGGGGTTATAGGTGCACTTTACACCTACTTTTCAGGGTCTTGGGGTGGGCTATTTTTCTAACCCTCACTGTTTTCTTACAGTCCCAGCGACCCTCTACGAGTTCACATAAGTTTGGGGTCCATACGTTATTCGCATTCCACTTTTGGAGTGTATGGTTTGTGTTGCCCCTATACCTATGTGCTCCTATTGCAATCTACTGTAATTCTACATTGCTTGCATTACTTCCTTTTGCTATTACTGCATATTTTTGGTATTATGTACATATATCTTGTGTATATTTGCTATCCTCATACTCAGGGTACTCACTGAGATACTTTTGGCATATTGTCATAAAAATAAAGTACCTTTATTTTTAGTATATCTGTGTATTGTGTTTTCTTATGATATTGTGCATATGACACCAGTAGTATAGCAGGAGCTTTACATGTCTCCTAGTTCAGCCTAAGCTGCTTTGCCATAGCTACCTTCTATCAGCCTAAGCTGCTAGAAACACCTCTTCTACACTAATAAGGGATAACTGGACCTGGTGCAGAGTGTAAGTACTCCTTGGTACCCACTACAAGCCAGGCCAGCCTCCTACAGAGGGCATTAGAGGTTGGGTCCGAGGAGGGTACCATCACCAGTGCTGCGGCAGGTGGAAGATCCACCACCAGTGCCACGGCAGGCGGCTCTGCTGGTCCTAGTAAGTTCTTCTTAATTATTATTTCTCTTGTAACCCTCCCCAATACATTATTTTTTCCAAATGCTCTTCATTCTATTCAATGTTTTTTCTTGTTATCCCACCCTGCATTATCTTTTTTTCTATATTTTTTGTTTCTGTAGCTGAGTTCCTCCTGTTTCTACACCAATCGGTAGCTGAAGCTTTCATCTGCTTGGTTATGCTGCCCCTAAGACTAAGACATGTGGGGCCAGATTTTCACTGCACCATATTTACAAGGGGGCGTTAAGTCACTTTTTTGTAGCTTAACGCCTCCTTGTATATATGGCCCCAATACAGTTTTCTGCGTCAGAGGGGCATGCAATGAGTGTTGCTGTGGGCATTCCACCACAACACCCATTGCTTTTGGCGCTGCCCGAGTTTTACAAAAAGGCGTTGTGAGAAAGTAGCCTCTTTCTAGCCTTGTTACCCCCACTTTTGGCTTGTTTGTGAGTGTATGTCAGGGTGTTTTCACTGTCTCACTGGGATCCTGCTAGCCAGGGCCCAGTGCTCATAGTGAAAACCCTATGTTTTCAGTATGTTTGTTATGTGTCACTGGGACCCTGCTAGTCAGGACCCCAGTGCTCATAAGTTTGTGGCCTATATGTATGTGTTCCCTGTGTGGTGCCTAACTGTCTCACTGAGGCTCTGCTAACCAGAACCTCAGTGGTTATGCTCTCTCATTTCTTTCCAAATTGTCACTAACAGGCTAGTGACCATTTTTACCAATTTACATTGGCTTACTGGAACACCCTTATAATTCCCTAGTATATGGTACTGAGGTACCCAGGGTATTGGGGTTCCAGGAGATCCCTATGGGCTGCAGCATTTCTTTTGCCACCCATAGGGAGCTTTGACAATTCTTACACAGGCCTGCCACTGCAGCCTGAGTGAAATAACGTCCACGTTATTTCACAGCCATTTTACACTGCACTTAAGTAACTTATAAGTCACCTATATGTCTAACCTTTACCTGGTAAAGGTTAGGTGCAAAGTTACTTAGTGTGAGGGCACCCTGGCACTAGCCAAGGTGCCCCCACATTGTTCAGAGCCAATTCCCTGAACTTTGTGAGTGCGGGGACACCATTACACGCGTGCACTACATATAGGTCACTACCTATATGTAGCTTCACAATGGTAACTCCGAATATGGCCATGTAACATGTCTAAGATCATGGAATTGCCCCCTCTATGCCATCCTGGCATTGTTGGTACAATTCCATGATCCCAGTGGTCTGTAGCACAGACCCTGGTACTGCCAAACTGCCCTTCCTGGGGTTTCACTGCAGCTGCTGCCAACCCCTCAGACAGGCATCTGCCCTCCTGGGGTCCAGCCAGGCCTGGCCCAGGATGGCAGAACAAAGAACTTCCTCTGAGAGAGGGTGTGACACCCTCTCCCTTTGGAAAATGGTGTGAAGGCAGGGGAGGAGTAGCCTCCCCCAGCCTCTGGAAATGCTTTGTTGGGCACAGATGTGCCCAATTCTGCATAAGCCAGTCTACACCGGTTCAGGGACCCCTTAGCCCCTGCTCTGGCGTGAAACTGGACAAAGGAAAGGGGAGTGACCACTCCCCTGACCTGCACCTCCCCTGGGAGGTGTCCAGAGCTCCTCCAGTGTGCTCCAGACCTCTGCCATCTTGGAAACAGAGGTGCTGCTGGCACACTGGACTGCTCTGAGTGGCCAGTGCCACCAGGTGACGTCAGAGACTCCTTGTGATAGGCTCCTTCAGGTGTTGCTACCCTATCCTCTCTCCTAGGAAGCCAAACCCTCTTTTCTGGCTATTTAGGGTCTCTGACTCTGGGGAAACTTTAGATAACGAATGCATGAGCTCAGCCGAGTTCCTCTGCATCTCTCTCTTCACCTTCTGCCAAGGAATCGACTGCTGACCGCGCTGGAAGCCTGCAAACCTGCAACATAGTAGCAAAGACGACTACTGCAACTCTGTAACGCTGATCCTGCCGCCTGCTCGACTGTTTTCCTGCTTGTGCATGCTGTGGGGGTAGTCTGCCTCCTCTCTGCACCAGAAGCTCCGAAGAAATCTCCCGTGGGTCGACGGAATCTTCCCCCTGCAACCGCAGGCACCAAAAAGCTGCATTACCGGTCCCTTGGGTCTCCTCTCAGCACGACGAGCGAGGTCCCTCGAATCCAGCGACTCTGTCCAAGTGACCCCCACAGTCCAGTGACTCTTCAGTCCAAGTTTGGTGGAGGTAAGTCCTTGCCTCACCTCACTGGGCTGCATTGCTGGGAACCGCGACTTTTGCAGCTACTCCGGCCCCTGTGCACTTCCGGCTGAAATCCTTTGTGCACAGCCAAGCCTGGGTCCACGGCACTCTAACTTGCATTGCACGACTTTCTAAGTTGGTCTCCGGCGACGTGGGACTCCTTTGTGCGACTTCGGGTGAGAACCGTTTCACGCATCCTCGTAGTGCCTGTTTCTGGCACTTCTGCGGATGCTACCGGATTCAGAGAGGGCTCCTTGTCTTGATCCATGTCCCCTCTCTCTGCTGGTCCAATTTGCGACCTCCTGGTCCCTCCTGGGCCTCAGCAGCGTCCAAAAACGCTAAACGCACGATTTGCAGCTAGCAAGGCTTGTTGGCGTTATTTCGGCGGTAAAACACTTCTGCACGACTCTCCACGGCAAGAGGGATTCGTCCACCAAAGGGGAAGTCTCTAGCCTTTTTCGTTCCTGCAGAAACCTCAGCTTCTTCTGTCCAGTAGAAGCTTCTTTGCACCCGCAGCTGGCATTTCCTGGGCATCTGCCCATCTCCGACTTGCTTGTGACTTTTGGACTTGGTCCCCTTGTTCCACAGGTACCCGAGATTGGAAATCCACAGTTGTTGCATTGTTGGTTTGTGTCTTTCCTGCATTATTCCTCTAACACGACTTCTTTGTCCTTAGGGGAACTTTAGTGCACTTTGCACTCACTTTTCAGGGTTTTGGGGAGGGTTATTTTTCTAACTCTCACTATTTTCTAATAGTCCCAGCGACCCTCTACAAGGTCACATAGGTTTGGGGTCCATTCGTGGTTCACATTCCACTTTTGGAGTATATGGTTTGTGTTGCCCCTATCCCTATGTTTCCCCATTGCATCCTATTGTAACTATACATTGTTTGCACTGTTTTCTAAGACTATACTGCATATTTTAGCTATTGTGTATATATATCTTGTGTATATTTCCTATTCTCTCACTGAGGGTACACTCTAAGATACTTTGGCATATTGTCATAAAAATAAAGTACCTTTATTTTTAGTATAACTGTGTATTGTGTTTTCTTATGATATTGTGCATATGACACTAAGTGGTACTGTAGTAGCTTCACACATCTCCTAGTTCAGCCTAAGCTGCTCTGCTAAGCTACCATTATCTATCAGCCTAAGCTGCTAGACACCCTATACACTAATAAGGGATAACTGGGCCTGGTGCAAGGTGCAAGTACCCCTTGGTACTCACTACAAGCCAGTCCAGCCTCCTACATTGGTTGTGCAGCGGTGGGATAAGTGCTTTGAGACTACTTACCACTCTTGTCATTGTACTTTTCATAAGAGAAAAATATACAAAACAAGGTCAGTGTATATACACATAGCCAAAAAGTTTTGCATTTCCTCTTTTCACTCTTTTCGAAGTGCTGAAAAGTACCTCTAACTTTCTAAAAAGTTCAAAAAAGTTAAAAAAGTTTTTTTTTCTCTGTCTTTCTAAAAGCTCTGACAAACTTTTTATCTTTTACTATCACTTTAACTCTCTCTAAAAATGTCTGGCACAGGCCAAAATGTTGATCTGTCCAAACTTGCATATGATCACCTTAGCTGGAAAGGAGCAAGGAGTCTCTGCATAGAGAGAGGTTTGAGTGTAGGGAAGAATCCTTCCTTAGAACTGTTAATTAACATGCTTAGAGTACAGGATAAGGCCATAAGTGCCCCATCTGTTGAAAAAGTAGCTAATGGTTCTCAATCTGATCCAGGGACTCCCCCAGGAAAAGATTCAGGAAAGAAACTTCCTAGCCTGCCCATTACTAGACAGTCTAGCATAGTTGGTAATGATGATGAGCCACACCATATACATAGTGTTGTCTCACATCATAGCAAAAGCATTTATTCTCACCATACTGGTAGTGATGTTTCTGTTAGCCAAGCTGTTAGGGTGGCTTCTGTAAGGGACAGGTCTCCTTCTGTCCATTCTCACCATAGTTCTGTTTCAAGGCATGTCCCTCCCACCCACCCTGATGACAGATTGTTAGAAAGGGAGCTCAATAGATTGAGAGTGGAACAAACCAGACTGAAGCTCAAGAAGCAACAGCTGGATTTGGATAGACAGACTTTAGAAGTAGAGAAGGAGAGACAGAAACTGGGTTTAGAAACCCATGGTGGCAGCAGCAGTATTCCCCATAGTCATCCTGTAAAAGAGCATGATTCCAGGAATCTGCACAAGATAGTTCCACCTTACAAGGAGGGGGATGACATTAACAAGTGGTTTGCTGCACTTGAGAGGGCCTGTGTTGTACAGGATGTCCCTCAAAGGCAGTGGGCTGCTATCCTATGGCTATCATTTAGTGGAAAGGGTAGAGATAGACTCCTTACTGTGAAAGAAAGTGATGCCAATAATTTTACAGTTCTTAAGAATGCACTCCTGGATGGTTATTGCTTAACCACTGAACAATACAGGATAAAGTTCAGAGAGACCAAAAAGGAGTCTTCACAAGACTGGGTTGATTTCATTGACCATTCAGTGAAGGCCTTGGAGGGGTGGTTACATGGCAGAAAAGTTACTGATTATGAAAGCCTGTATAACACAATCCTGAGAGAGCATATACTTAATAATTGTGTGTCTGATTTGTTGCACCAGTACCTGGTAGACTCTGATCTGACCTCTCCCCAAGAATTGGATAAGAAGGCAGACAAATGGGTCAGAACAAGGGTGAACAGAAAAGTTCATACAGGGGGTGACAAAGATGGCAATAAGAAGAAAGATGGTGAAAAATCTCAAGATAAGCATGGGGATAAGGGTAAAACCAAAGATCCCACTTCAAATCTTAAACACTCTTCAAAGGGTGGAGATAAAACTAATTATTCCTCTTCTTCTCAACCTACACAATTTAAAAAGCCTTGGTGCTTTGTGTGTAAAAACAGAGGCCATAGGCCAGGGGATAAGTCCTGTCCAGGTAAACCCCCTGAGCCTACCACCACTAATACATCAAGCTCTAGTGCCCCTAGCAGTAGTGGTACTAGTGGTGGGACTGCTGGCAACAGTCAAGCAAAGGGTGTAGTTGGGTTCACTTATGGGTCCATCATAGAAACTGGGGTAGTCAGTCCCAAGACAGTTTCTGTCACACCTAGAGGCATTGGCCTTGCCACACTGGCTGCTTGTCCCCTTACAATGGATAAGTAAGGCAGACAGTTTCAATAAATGGTGTTGAGGCCTTGGCCTACAGGGACACAGGTGCCAGTATCACTTTGGTGACTGAAAACCTAGTGCACCCTGATCAACACATCATTGGACAACAGTATAAGATTATTGATGTCCATAACTCCACTAAGTTTCTTCCCTTAGCTATAATTCAGTTTAGTTGGGGTGGAGTTACTGGCCCTAAGCAGGTGGTGGTATCACCTAGCTTACCTGTAGACTGTCTCTTAGGTAATGACCTAGAGGCCTCAGGTTGGGCTGATGTAGAGTTTTATGCCCATGCAGCCATGCTGGGCATCCCTGAGGAATTGTTCCCTCTCATCTCTACTGAAATGAAAAAGCAAAGGAGAGAAGACCTGAAAACTCAGGATCCCTCTCCATCAACAGGTAAAAAGGGTATCACAGTATCCCCTAACCACCCTACCATTCAGGATACCATTCCTGTGGTGGGAGAAACCTCTCCTGGGGTGGCACCTGTTCCAAGGGACTCATCAGTTGGCAAAACTGTACTCCCTGAGGTGGAAGTACCTCTCTGTGGGATAACTAACATTGGTGAGAAAAAGAGCACCATTTTAGTTAACATGGAGCATCCCTCCAACCCTCCCAGAGAAACTTTAGTGCAGAAACCCTGCAGTGCCTCACAACACTCAGGACAGCATCCCTGCCCTAGTGTGGAGCTCATAGGACAGCATCCCTGCCCTGCTCCAACTCAAGAGAAACAGCATCCCTGTTTTCTCTTCCAGCCATATGGACAAAGTTTTTGCCCAGCTATGGCTTTTCTGAGACAGCATCCCTGTCTGGCATTTCCATCATTACAAATAGGTTCAGTGGACAATTCCCACTGCTCTAAACTAAAACTTACTGATAGAAACTCTGAAAATACATCTTCACAGTGTTGCTTAGCTAAAAAACTTCAAACAGGGTGGTTTACATCCCCACAGGGAAGTAACCATATAGTGGATGATAAAGGGAGTAACCAGCCTATTGCAGAGCTACTCTCTACTTATCACCACTTAGACAATAAAGTCTCAACTGGCCAAGGTTAGCCTTATTGTCCTTCGTTTGGGGGGGGGGTTGTGTGAGAAAGTAGCCTCTTTCTAGCCTTGTTACCCCCACTTTTGGCCTGTTTGTGAGTGTATGTCAGGGTATTTTCACTGTCTCACTGGGATCCTGCTAGCCAGGGCCCAGTGCTCATAGTGAAAACCCTATGTTTTCAGTATGTTTGTTATGTGTCACTGGGACCCTGCTAGTCAGGACCCCAGTGCTCATAAGTTTGTGGCCTATATGTATGTGTTCCCTGTGTGGTGCCTAACTGTCTCACTGAGGCTCTGCTAACCAGAACCTCGGTGTTTATGCTCTCTCATTTCTTTCCAAATTGTCACTAACAGGCTAGTGACCATTTTTACCAATTTACATTGGCTTACTGGAACACCCTTATAATTCCCTAGTATATGGTACTGAGGTACCCAGGGTATTGGGGTTCCAGGAGATCCCTATGGGCTGCAGCATTTCTTTTGCCACCCATAGGGAGCTCTGACAATTCTTACACAGGCCTGCCACTGCAGCCTGAGTGAAATAACGTCCACGTTATTTCACAGCCATTTTACACTGCACTTAAGTAACTTATAAGTCACCTATATGTCTAACCTTTACCTGGTAAAGGTTAGGTGCAAAGTTACTTAGTGTGAGGGCACCCTGGCACTAGCCAAGGTGCCCCCACATTGTTCAGAGCCAATTCCCTGAACTTTGTGAGTGCGGGGACACCATTACACGCGTGCACTACATATAGGTCACTACCTATATGTAGCTTCACAATGGTAACTCCGAATATGGCCATGTAACATGTCTAAGATCATGGAATTGCCCCCTCTATGCCATCCTGGCATTGTTGGTACAATTCCATGATCCCAGTGGTCTGTAGCACAGACCCTGGTACTGCCAAACTGCCCTTCCTGGGGTTTCACTGCAGCTGCTGCTGCTGCCAACCCCTCAGACAGGCATCTGCCCTCCTGGGGTCCAGCCAGGCCTGGCCCAGGATGGCAGAACAAAGAACTTCCTCTGAGAGAGGGTGTGACACCCTCTCCCTTTGGAAAATGGTGTGAAGGCAGGGGAGGAGTAGCCTCCCCCAGCCTCTGGAAATGCTTTGTTGGGCACAGATGTGCCCAATTCTGCATAAGCCAGTCTACACCGGTTCAGGGACCCCTTAGCCCCTGCTCTGGCGCGAAACTGGACAAAGGAAAGGGGAGTGACCACTCCCCTGACCTGCACCTCCCCTGGGAGGTGTCCAGAGCTCCTCCAGTGTGCTCCAGACCTCTGCCATCTTGGAAACAGAGGTGCTGCTGGCACACTGGACTGCTCTGAGTGGCCAGTGCCACCAGGAGACGTCAGAGACTCCTTGTGATAGGCTCCTTCAGGTGTTGCTAGCCTATCCTCTCTCCTAGGTAGCCAAACCCTCTTTTCTGGCTACTTAGGGTCTCTGTCTCTGGGGAAACTTTAGATAACGAATGCAAGAGCTCATCCAAGTTCCTCTGCATCTCTCTCTTCACCTTCTGCCAAGGAATCGACTGCTGACCGTGCTGGAGGCCTGCAAACCTGCAACATTGTAGCAAAGACGACTACTGCAACTCTGTAACGCTGATCCTGCCGCCTGCTCGACTGTTTTCCTGCTTGTGCATGCTGTGGGGGTAGTCTGCCTCCTCTCTGCACCAGAAGCTCCAAAGAAATCTCCTGTGGGTCGACGGAATCTTCCCCCTGCAACCGCAGGCACCAAAAAGCTGCATTACCGGTCCCTTGGGTCTCCTCTCAGCACAACGAGCGAGGTCCCTCGAATCCAGCGACTCTGTCCAAGTGACCCCCACAGTCCAGTGACTCTTCAGTCCAAGTTTGGTGGAGGTAAGTCCTTGCCTCACCTCACTGGGCTGCATTGCTGGGAACCGTGACTTTTGCAGCTACTCCGGCCCCTGTGCACTTCCGGCAGAAATCCTTTGTGCACAGCCAAGCCTGGGTCGACGGCACTCTAACCTGCATTGCACGACTTTCTAAGTTGGTCTCCGGCGACGTGGGACTCCTTTGTGCGACTTCGGGTGAGCACCGTTTCACGCATCCTTGTAGTGCCTGTTTCTGGCACTTCTCTGGGTGGTACCGGCTTCAGAGAGGGCGTCTTGTCTTGCTCGACGTTCCCTCTCTCTGCTGGTCCAATTTGCGACCTCCTGATCCCTCCTGGGCCTCAGCAGCGTCCAAAAACGCTAACCGCACGATTTGCAGCTAGCAAGGCTTGTTGGCGTTCTTTCGGCGGTAAAACACTTCTGCACGACTCTCCACGGCAAGAGGAATCCGTCCACCAAAGGGGAAGTCTCTAGCCCTTTTCGTTCCTGCAGAAACCTCAGCTTCTTCTGTCCAGTAGAAGCTTCTTTGCACCCGCAGCTGGCATTTCCTGGGCATCTGCCCATCTCCGACTTGCTTGTGACTTTTGGACTTGGTCCCCTTGTTCCACAGGTACCCGAGATTGGAAATCCACAGTTGTTGCATTGTTGGTTTGTGTCTTTCCTGCATTATTCCTCTAACACGACTTCTTTGTCCTTAGGGGAACTTTAGTGCACTTTGCACTCACTTTTCAGGGTCTTGGGGAGGGTTATTTTTCTAACTCTCACTATTTTCTAATAGTCCCAGCGACCCTCTACAAGGTCACATAGGTTTGGGGTCCATTCATGGTTCGCATTCCACTTTTGGAGTATATGGTTTGTGTTGCCCCTATCCCTATGTTTCCCCATTGCATCCTATTGTAACTATACATTGTTTGCACTGTTTTCTAAGACTATACTGCATATTTTTGCTATTGTGTATATATATCTTGTGTATATTTCCTATCCTCTCACTGAGGGTACACTCTAAGATACTTTGGCATATTGTCATAAAAATAAAGTACCTTTATTTTTAGTATAACTGTGTATTGTGTTTTCTTATGATATTGTGCATATGACACTAAGTGGTACTGTAGTAGCTTCACACGTCTCCTAGTTCAGCCTAAGCTGCTCTGCTAAGCTACCATTATCTATCAGCCTAAGCTGCTAGACACCCTATACACTAATAAGGGATAACTGGGCCTGGTGCAAGGTGCAAGTACCCCTTGGTACTCACTACAAGCCAGTCCAGCCTCCTACAGGCGTAAATCTGAGGCAGCACCAAAAAGGAATGCCACCACAGTGGTGATGTTAGCATGGTGCAACGAGGAGGAATACTTTTATTCCTCCTCATTTTTTGCTCTTACTCTGTGTGCTGCATTCTGCAGTACACATAGAAGGTGCAAAACCCCATGAACGGTTGTTTATGTGCAGGAAGGTGTCTCTTCCTGCACATAAACAATAATTTCAAAATTACGCTTTGGTACTTCTATGAGTGTTGCATTTTGCCAAATCGCCATTGTAGATTGTTTATGTGCAGAAGGGACACCTTCATGCACATAACCAATCTATCCCCTCAACAAGACACCCTTGCACTACGGTGCAAGGGTGCCTGTGTTGGTGCAGGCAACTTAATTTAGCGCCGGCGCAGGGGGAAACTCAGGGGTGCACCGTATTCCTGTAAATAAGGCGCATCCCTGCGTTTCAAAAGTGGCATAGCACAGAGCTGCTATTTTTGGTGCAGCACCGCGCTGCACCACCATGTCGGAAATCTGGACCTAAATTAGGTAGTCTACTGTGAAGATTGCAGAGTATGCATACCCGAGCAAGCTCTTCTACGCTTGTTTGTAGAGAAGGCTTTCTATTTCTTGTTCAAATTACTACAAAGTGGCCAGGGTTATGGTGACTCCCCGTGCTGTGTTGTATTATCTCATCAGTTTCGATGGCAGTAAAGTAGTTTGAAGACAGCCCCATTGCAATTGCCCAAAATTGCCAAATAAAACCAATCCATATGTCTTTCATTGACCAATTCATTCTACCCCTTCATTGCGCATCAGATGACTCACAGTCATCATCCTATCTCTGCCCCTCTATTATGGTTGGCTTGACTACTGGCTTTTCTACATTGTCATCCAGAAAAATGCCCAAAGTAATATTTTAGATGGGAGAGGAGATACTGCGAACTCTAGTGCCTGGATACCCTATTGGGTGATTAGCCACACTTTAAAAATCCTGATTGATTGATTGAACTGCAGTCATGGGTTGCATTTTATTAAAAAAAGGGGGGAGGTGTACATGGCATACAAAATGTGTAATGTTTTTTCTAGCTGCACAGATCACCAGGACGATGGGTGATGGTAAGTCACATTGCTTGTTTATTGACAATTACTAGTGTACCCGCTGTATTTGTTATGTCAGGCAGATCCCACCCGTTGTGGGTTCATTTTAGTACCTTGCTTGCATGTGGGCCAGAGGATCTGGCAGCTACAGAGTGGAGGCATCCATGGTCTGTGACAGAAAGAACCTTGGTCCCCCGGGCTGGAGACCCACACTCTGAGATGGCCGCCCGTGGCCATTGACTGTTGGAGATGTGCTGACCTGAACAATGAAGCAGCACACTGGCAAGTGGCTCAGTAGGAGACTATCAAGAACTGACCCTGTCGCCCCACAGATGGCAGAGCCAGCAGTAGCAATGAAGCAGATGTAATGGGCCCCTAGTCAGCACGACGGGGGCTCTGGTACTCAAACTGGCAATGGCAACACGTAAATGGGACCACCTCCCCGGGGACTATCCCAGGAATCAGTGCTGTAAGAGGGGGCTGGAGACCGCCCAGCACTGATTCCAGTGAGAGACAGCTGAAGTAAGTGGCAGCTGTGAAGAGGGAGAGGAGACCCTGCCTCCGCTGTGAGGGGTAGAAAAATTTCCCAAAATCTGACCTGACATGAGAGGAGAATTCCCTGGGGGAGAGACAGTCCAATAAAGGAGTCCACATCAGAAACTGTAACTTGAATAGCTATCTCTGCACAGCAGGGGGCACCCTGGACATGCAAACGAACGTCAGTTTATTTCCGCTCTGGGATTGGTCTGACTTGAGAGACTGCAGCACTCTGTGGGATATAAGGAGGAGATCACTGCAGTGAGGGCATTGCTGTACCCAGGGAATACACTCTACATAGCTGCAGGAAACTGCTGCCTTGAGGGGGGCCTCTAGGGGCGTCAGCTTCAATACCACCGTTGGGGTATTGCTGTAGAAAAGTACTCTCTTTTTGGGATGTTATCCCCATTTTCTGCCTGATGTCAGTGTGTTTGACTGTGTTCAATGGGATCCTGTTAACCAGGACCCCAGTGATTATGCTTTCTCTCCTCTAAATGTGGTCACTGCATACTGTTAACTCAGTATTTCATCCACGATTGGCTTACTAGTGCCCCCTTATAAGTCCCTAGTATACGGTACCCAGGTACCAGGGCATTGGGGTTCCAGGGGATCCCTATGGCTGCAGCATTTCTTTTGCCACCCATAGGGAGCCCATACAAAGGCTTGGCAGGACTGCCATTGCAGACTGCGTGGAAAGGTGCAAGCACCCTTTCACTGCCATTTACACTGCACCAGGTCACTTATAAGTCAACCATATACTTTGCCTTTTATCCCTCAAGGATGGGTGCAGAATAACTGAGTGTGAGGGCACCCTTGCACTAGCAGAGGTGCTCCCACGTTGTCCAGGGCCAATTCCTCAGACTTCCTGAGTGCGGGGACGCCATTTTAAGTGTGCACTGGACATAGTTCAATACCTATGTACAGCTTCACAATGGTAACTCTGAATATGGCCATGTTTGGTATCAAACATGTAGGAATCATACCCCCATCCTAACCCTGGCATTGGTTTTGTGATTCCATGCACTCTGGGGGCTCCACAGTGGACCCCTAGTACTGCCATACCAGCTTAATGGGGATTTCAGAGGCAGCCCAGCTGCTGCCACCCCACAGACAGGTTTCTGCCCTCCTGTTACTTGATTTCATTAAGTCCAGGAAGGCAGAACAAAGGACTTCCTTTGGGAGAGGGATGTTACACTCTCTCCCTTTGGAAAAGGAGTTAGCGGCTTGGGAGGGGTAGCCTCCCCAAGCCACTGGCTTTGCTTTGAAGGGCACATTTGGTGCCCCCTTGCATAAACCAGTCTACACCGGTCCTGGGACCCCCAGTCCCTGCTCTGGCATGAAACTGGACAAAGGAAAGGGGAGTGACCCCAGGGGTGGGGCTCAGAGCTCCTCCAGAGTTTTCCTGGGTTCTGCCATCTTGATTTACAGATGGGCCGGACACTCTGGGAGCATCTGAGTGGCCAGGGAAGACAGGTGACGTCAGAGCCCTCTCCTGATAGGTGGACACTGACTTCACTGACCACTCCTCCTCTCAGGGCTACTTAGGGACTCTCAGCTGGCTGTTTCATCACATTCGGACTGCAAGACTCCAGCAGGAATCCTCTGCATCCTCACTACATCTTCTGACTGAAGAAGCTGCATCTGGGCCTCCAGGAGCTCTACAAGCCTGCAACAAAGAAGCCTTCTGCAAAATTGTATCTCCAGTTCCTGCCAGCAACTGCAACAATTTCCCGGTTGTGCATCCTCAGAGGACAGCCAGTCTTCAGCCTGCACAGGAAGCGCAAAGGAATCTCCCTTGGGGTTGAAGGAGTCGCCCCCCCCTCCTTCAGCAGGCACCCTCTGCATTGACAAACAGTAGATTGGACCCCTTCTCCAGTAGAGCTGAGTGGATCCTGCAACACGGGTGATGGACAGAAGTGTTCCAGACAGTCCCCTTGTCCAGCAGCGTGAGTTTGGTGTGGGTAAGAGCTTGTCTTCCTACTCCATGCAGCTACCCCCGTGCACCACGTGTTTTGCAGCTACAAAGGCTTGTTTGCACCTTTGCACAAAGTGTCAAGTGCATATGCAAGCCTGAGCCCCCAGCATACTATCCTGTGACTTTCAGCTCCCTGAGTGGACCGATGGCAATGTGGAAGTCTTTGTTGTGTTCCTGCATGGGCTCCTTTTGCAAATCATGTGTCCCCTTCCTGTGGGACTCCTGAGTGGGCTGCCTGGTCCATTGTGGGCTCCCTAGAATGCCTAGAGCCCCCTTCCACTCCCCCACATGGGTCTTAACCGCGAGCTTCCTGTGTGACACAAGACATGGGTCGACTTCAGCAACGCAAACAAGACTGCAATACTCCATCCTTCGTGTGACATCACCTGCACCAGCCAGGAACCCGAAGTCATCTTCTTTGGTGCAATCCTAACTGTTCTTCTGCACCGGTGGTTCCACTTTTGCACCTTCTCCCAGGAAATCCGGGGCTCCTGCCCTTCCTGGGGTCTTTTGTGTTTCTTGGACTTGGTCCCCTTCTTTTACAGGTCCTCAGGTCCAGAAATCCACTGTTGGTGTCATGCAGTCCCTCTTAATTTTTGCACAATCCTGATTGGCGTTTTTATGTGTCTAAGAGTAAAGTTCCCTCACTTTGCTCCTACTTTTCTGGTGTCTGGGGTTAGTTCTATTACTTACCTTTGGGGTTTTCTAGTGCTCCCAGCTCCCCTCTACACACTACACTTGCCTAGGTGGGAAGTCGACATTCGCATTCCACTTTCTTAGTATATGGTTTGTCTTCCCCCTAGGCCCATTTCTACGTATTGTATTTTACAGCATTTTCACTGTTTTCTAAGTATTTCTGTGATTATTTCTGTGACTATTGTATATAATAAGTATATTACTTACCTACTAAGGGAGTATAGTCTCTGATGGTGTATTTGGTAATTGTGTCACCAAAAATAAATACTTTATTTTTGCAACACTGAGTAATCTCTTTCATGTGTATAAGTGCTGTGTGACTACAGTGTGTATGAGCTTTGCATGTCTCCTAGTTTAGCCTTGGCTGCTCATCCACTCTACCACTAGAGAGCCTGGCTTCTAGAACACTGTCTACACTACACCAATAAGGGGATAACTGGACCTGGTATAAAGTGCAAGTACCTGTGGTACCCACTACAAACCAGGCCAGCTTCAATACCACCGTTGGGGTAATTGCACACTGGTCCCGGACCGATTCCTTCTCCACAGAGGGAGGTCACTAAGTGGTTGAGTGGTTGAACAGTAACTGTGCAATACATGTAAGAAGCAGAGAAAGCAACCAGCCTCTGGAGAGAGCTTCCATGGAAGGGAGGGTGGTAGCTACACTAGGAGACAGGAGTCAGCCTAAAGCTTTGGGGCAAGAGCATGATTCTAGGCAGAAAGGGGTCTGGACGGATGTTGAAATGCGAATGAGGAATACTCCATGCTCAGATCTAGACTGGAGTAGCACTTAGGGATCTTCAACACATCACCTCATACAGGGATTGAGGTGGTGACTCCTGGGTAAGCGAGGGCCCTGTACTGCACCCATACCCTGGGCTCGAACTTTAATGCAGACTGAGGATGAAGGGGTTCACTCGGTTGCAACAATAGGCAAGCTGCGCCCTGCGAAAGGAGGACCCCCAGATGCAAGAGTGGAGACCACCGGAGAGGGCTGGCACGAACAGAAAGAGGAGCCCACGTCCCTGGCTGCAAACACGGTGACTATTTTGGAGGCCATTAGGGACACAAAGACTTCCTTGGAAATGCAGATTGCTGCAGAGATGAGTAAAGAGGGACTACTGAGGGATGATAACAAAAGTCTGGCTGACTGAGTTAAAGAGACAGAGACCAGCTGTGTATCACCATGCCAGATGTGAAGGAGTTTACACTGAAATGTACTGCCATGCAGAAAGAGGTAAAACTGCTGTCACACAGAGTGGAAGACTCATAGGGCAGGTCCAGTCATCAAAATGTCAGGCTAGTCAGGGTACCCGAAAAAACGGAGGGACCAAACACGGAGCTAGTCGTGGAAGAGTAGTTAAAAAACAGTTTTGGTGGAAAATCCCTCCAGCTTCTTCTCTGTAGAACGACCACATAGAATCCCAATGTAATGGATTCATTTTAGTGCCTTTCTTTGGCACGTGTATTTTAGCTTAGCTTAGGCCAGATAATATGTTCTATTCTCATTTATTAATTTTAGAATAGATTGCTGTTAGTGTGGATGATTTATTTTTCCTAATCAGCTGTTATTTTGCGAGAGCGTTGTTATTAATATTGCGCACAACATGTTCTCATCATGTTCCTGGCCCAAGGTTGACAGGGAACAGTACAGTACCAACACAAGATAATGTTTGGTGTTGCCACCACTAGAGCACGCACACAGTCTAACACTTAGGCACATGCCCACATCATCCCTATTTCACAGAACAAAATATGTTTTCCTATAACTGTGAGAAAGTAGCCTCTTTCTAGCCTTGTTACCCCCACTTTTGGCCTGTTTGTGAGTGTATGTCAGGATGTTTGTCACTGTTTTCACTGTCTCACTGGGATCCTGATGGCTAGGCCCCAGTGCTCATAGTGAAAACACTATGTTTTAAGTATGTTTGTTATGTGTCACTGGGACCCTGCTAGTCAGGACCCCAGTGCTCATAAGGTTGTGGCCTATATGTATGTGTCACTGGGACCCTGTCACACAGGGCCCCAGCGCTCATAGGTGTGCATGTATGTGTTCCCTGTGTGGTGCCTAACTGTCTCACTGAGGCTCTGCTAACCAGAACCTCAGTGGTTATGCTCCCTCATTACTTTTAAATTGTCACTAACAGGCTAGTGACCAATTTTACCAATTCACATTGGCTTACTGGAACACCCTTATAATTCCCTAGTATATGGTACTAAGGTACCCAGGGTATTGGGGTTCCAGGAGATCCCTATGGGCTGCAGCATTTCTTTTGCCACCCATAGGGAGCTCTGACAATTCTTACACAGGCCTGCCACTGCAGCCTGAGTGAAATAACGTCCACGTTATTTCACAGCCATTTTACACTGCACTTAAGTAACTTATAAGTCACCTATATGTCTAACCTTTACCTGGTAAAGGTTAGGTGCAAAGTTACTTAGTGTGAGGGCACCCTGGCACTAGCCAAGGTGCCCCCACATTGTTCAGAGCCAATTCCCTGAACTTTGTGAGTGCGGGGACACCATTACACGCGTGCACTACATATAGGTCACTACCTATATGTAGCTTCACAATGGTACCTCCGAATATGGCCATGTAACATGTCTATGATCATGGAATTGCCCCCTCTATGCCATCCTGGCATAGTTGGCACAATCCCATGATCCCAGTGGTCTGTAGCACAGACCCTGGTACTGCCAAACTGCCCTTCCTGGGGTTTCACTGCAGCTGCTGCTGCTGCCAACCCCTCAGACAGGCATCTGCCCTCCTGGGGTCCAGCCAGGCCTGGCCCAGGATGGCAAAACAAAGAACTTCCTCTGAGAGAGGGTGTGACACCCTCTCCCTTTGGAAAATGGTGTGAAGGCAGGGGAGGAGTAGCCTCCCCCAGCCTCTGGAAATGCTTTGTTGGGCACAGATGTGCCCAATTCTGCATAAGCCAGTCTACACCGGTTCAGGGACCCCTTAGCCCCTGCTCTGGCGCGAAACTGGACAAAGGGAAGGGGAGTGACCACTCCCCTGACCTGCACCTCCCCTGGGAGGTGTCCAGAGCTCCTCCAGTGTGCTCCAGACCTCTGCCATCTTGGAAACAGAGGTGCTGCTGGCACACTGGACTGCTCTGAGTGGCCAGTGCCACCAGGTGACGTCAGAGACTCCTTGTGATAGGCTCCTTCAGGTGTTAGTAGCCTATCCTCTCTCCTAGGTAGCCAAACCCTCTTTTCTGGCTATTTAGGGTCTCTGTCTCTGGGGAAACTTCAGATAACGAATGCAAGAGCTCATCCGAGTTCCTCTGCATCTCTCTCTTCACCTTCTGATAAGGAATCGACTGCTGACCGCGCTGGAAGCCTGCAAACCTGCAACATAGTAGCAAAGACGACTACTGCAACTCTGTAACGCTGATCCTGCCGCCTTCTCGACTGTTTTCCTGCTTGTGCATGCTGTGGTGGTAGTCTGCCTCCTCTCTGCACCAGAAGCTCCGAAAAAATCTCCCGTGGGTCGACGGAATCTTCCCCCTGCAACCGCAGGCACCAAAAAGCTGCATTACCGGTCCCTTGGGTCTCCTCTCAGCACGACGAGCGAGGTCCCTCGAATCCAGCGACTCTGTCCAAGTGACCCCCACAGTCCAGTGACTCTTCAGCCCAAGTTTGGTGGAGGTAAGTCCTTGCCTCACCTCGCTGGGCTGCATTGCTGGGAACCGCGACTTTGCAGCTACTCCGGCCCCTGTACACTTCCGACGGAAATCCTTTGTGCACAGCCAAGCCTGGGTCCACGGCACTCTAACTTGCATTGCACGACTTTCTAAGTTGGTCTCCGGCGACGTGGGACTCCTTTGTGCAACTTTGGCGAGCACCGTTTCACGCATCCTCGTAGTGCCTGTTTCTGGCACTTCTCCGGGTGCTACCTGCTTCAGTGAGGGCTCTTTGGGGGTGATTCTGACTATGGCGGACGGCGGAGGCCGTCCGCCATTGTACCGCCGCCAAATGACCGCACCGGCCATTCAGACATTTCCTCTGGGCCGGCGGGCGCTCTCTAAAAGAGCGCCCGCCGGCCCAGATGAAATGCCCCTGCAACGAGGATCTGAGCCGGCGTAGTTGCAGGGGTGCGACGGGTGCAGTTGCACCCGTCGCGTATTTCAGTGTCTGCAAGGCAGACACTGAAATACTTTGCGGGCCCTCTTACGGGGGCCCCTGCCGTGCCCATGCCATTGGCATGGGCACGGCAGGGGCCCCCAGGGGCCCCGCGGCACCCCCTACCGCCATCCTGTTCATGGCTGGTTTCCCGCCATGAACAGGATGGCGGTAGGGGCTGTCAGAATCCTCATGGCGGCGGAGCGTGCTCCGCCGCCATGAAGGATTCCCCCGAGCAGCGGTAAGTCGGCGGGAGCCCGCCGACTTGTCGCTTCTGACCGCGGCTGAACCGCCACAGTCAGAATGCTCGTGGGAGCACCGCCAGCCTGTTGGCGGTGCTCCCGTGGTCGGTGGCCCTGGCGGCCACCGGCCGCCAGGGTCAGAATGACCCCCTTTGTCTTGCTCGACGTCCCCTCTCTCTTCAGGTCCAATTTGCGACCTCCTGGTCCCTCCTGGGCCCCAGCAGCGTCCAAAAACGCCAAACGCACGATTTGCGAATAGCAAGGCTTGTTGGCGTCCTTTCAGCTGGAAACACTTCTGCACGACTCTCCAAGGCGAGAGGGATCCGTCCACCAAAGGGGAAGTCTCGTGCCCTTTTCGTTCCTGCAGAAACCTCAGCTTCTTCTGTCCAGTAGAAGCTTCTTTGCACCCGCAGCTGGCATTTCCTGGGCATCTGCACATCTCCGACTTGCTTGTGACTTTTGGACTTGGTCCCCTTGTTCCACAGGTACCCGAGATTGGAAATCCACAGTTGTTGCATTGCTGGTTTGTGTCTTTCCTGCATTATTCCTCTAACACGACTTCTTTGTCCTTAGGGGAACTTTAGTGCACTTTACACTCACTTTTCAGGGTCTTGGGGAGGGTTATTTTTCTAACTCTCACTATTTTCTAATAGTCCCAGCGACCCTCTACAAGGTCACATAGGTTTGGGGTCCATTCGTGGTTCGCATTCCACTTTTGGAGTATATGGTTTGTGTTGCCCCTATCCCTATGTTTCCCCATTGCATCCTATTGTAACTATACATTGTTTGCACTGTTTTCTAAGACTATACTGCATATTTTTGCTATTGTGTATATATATCTTGTGTATATTTCCTATCCTCTCACTGAGGGTACACTCTAAGATACTTTGGCATATTGTCATAACAATAAAGTACCTTTATTTTTAGTATAACTGTGTATTGTGTTTTCTTATGATATTGTGCATATGACACTAAGTGGTACTGTAGTAGCTTCACACGTCTCCTAGTTCAGCCTAAGCTGCTCTGCTAAGCTACCATTATCTATCAGCCTAAGCTGCTAGACACCCTATACACTAATAAGGGATAACTGGGCCTGGTGCAAGGTGCAAGTACCCCTTGGTACTCACTACAAGCCAGTCCAGCCTCCTACATTGGTTGTGCAGTGGTGGGATAAGTGCTTGAGACTACTTACCACTCTTGTCATTGTACTTTTCATAAGAGAAAAATATACAAAACAAGGTCAGTGTATATACACATAGCCAAAAAGTTTTGCATTTCCTCTTTTCACTCTTTTCTAAGTGCTGAAAAGTACCTCTAAACTTTCAAAAAGTTCTTAAAAGTTTAACAAGTTTTTTTTCTGTCTTTCCAAAAAGTTCTGAAAACTTTTTTTTCTTTTTCTATCACTTTAACTCTCTCTAAAAATGTCTGGCACAGGCCAAAATGTTGATCTGTCCAAACTTGCATATGACAACCTTAGCTGGAAAAGAGCAAGGAGTCTCTGTATAGAGAGAGGTTTGAGTGTAGGGAAGAATCCTTCCTTGGAACTGTTACTTAACATGCTTAGAGAACAGGATAAGGCCATAGGAGCCTCATCTGTTGAAAAAGTACCTAATAGTTCTCAATCTGATTCAGGGACTCCCCCAGGAAAAGATTCAGGAAAGAAACTTCCTAGCCTGCCCATTACTAGACAATCTAGCATAGATGGTAATGATGATGAGCCACACCATATAAATAGTGTTGTCTCACATCATAGCAAAAGCATTTATTCTCACCATACTGGTAGTAATGTTTCTGGTAACCAAGCTGTTAGGGTGGCTTCTGTAAGGGACAGGTCTCCTTCTGTTCATTCCCATCATAGCTCTGTTTCTAGGAATGTCCCTCCCACCAACCCTGATGACAGAATGTTAGAGAGGGAACTCAATAAGTTGAGGGTGGAACAAACCAGACTGAAGCTTAAAAAGCAACAGCTGGATTTGGATAGACAGTCTTTTGAATTAGAGAAGGAAAGACAGAAGTTGGGTTTAGATACCCATGGTGGCAGCAGCAGTATTCCCCATAGTCATCCTGCAAAAGAGCATGATTCCAGGAATCTGCACAAGATAGTTCCCCCTTATAAGGAGGGGGATGACATTAACAAGTGGTTTGCTGCACTTGAGAGGGCCTGTGTTGTACAGGATGTCCCTCAAAGGCAGTGGGCTGCTATCCTATGGCTATCATTTAGTGGAAAAGGTAGGGATAGGCTCCTTACTGTGAAAGAAAGTGATGCCAATAATTGTACAGTTCTTAAGAATGCACTCCTGGATGGTTATGGCTTAACCACTGAACAGTACAGGATAAAGTTCAGAGAGACCAAAAAGGAGTCTTCACAAGACTGGGTTGATTTCATTGACCATTCAGTGAAGGCCTTGGAGGGGTGGTTACATGGCAGTAAAGTTACTGATTATGAAAGCCTGTATAACACAATCCTGAGAGAGCATATACTTAATAATTGTGTGTCTGATTTGTTGCACCAGTACCTGGTAGACTCTGATCTGACCTCTCCCCAAGAATTGGGAAAGAAGGCAGACAAATGGGTCAGAACAAGGGTGAACAGAAAAGTTCATACAGGGGGTGACAAAGATGGCAATAAGAAGAAAGATGGTGAAAAATCTCAAGATAAGCATGGGGATAAGGGTAAAACCAAAGATCCCACTTCAAATCTTAAACACTCTTCAGAGGGTGGGGATAAAACAAATTCTTCCTCTTCTTCCCAACCTGCACACATTAAAAAGCCTTGGTGCTTTGTGTGTAAAAACAGAGGCCATAGGCCAGGGGATAAGTCCTGTCCAGGTAAACCCCCTGAGCCTACCACCACTAATACATCAAGCTCTAGTGCCCCTAGCAGTAGTGGTACTAGTGGTGGGACTGCTGGCAACAGTCAAGTTAAGGGTGTAGTTGGGTTCACTTTTGGGTCCATAGTAGAAACTGGGGTAGTCAGTCCCAAGACAGTTTCTGTCACACCTAGTGGCATTGGCCTTGCCACACTGGCTGCTTGTCCCCTTACAATGGATAAGTAGAGGCAGACAGTTTCAATAAATGGTGTTGAGGCCTTGGCCTACAGGGACACAGGTGCCAGTTTCACTTTGGTGACTGAAAACCTAGTGCACCCTGATCAACACATCATTGGACAACAGTATAAGATTATTGATGTCCATAACTCCACTAAGTTTCTTCCCTTAGCTATAATTCAGTTTAGTTGGGGTGGAGTTACTGGCCCTAAGCAGGTGGTGGTATCACCTAGCTTACCTGTAGACTGTCTCTTAGGTAATGACCTAGAGGCCTCAGGTTGGGCTGATGTAGAGTTTTATGCCCATGCAGCCATGCTGGGCATCCCTGAGGAATTGTTCCCTCTCATTTCTACTGAAATGAAAAAGCAAAGGAGAGAAGGCCTGAAAACTCAGGATCCCTCTCCATCAACAGGTAAAAAGGGTATCACAGTATCCCCTAACCACCCTACCATTCAGGATACCATTCCTGTGGTGGGAGAAACCTCTCCTGGGGTGGCACCTGTTCCAAGGGAATCATCAGTTGGCAAAACTGTACTCCCTGAGGTGGAAGTACCTCTCTGTGGGATAACTAACATTGGTGAGAAAAAGAACACCATTTTAGTTAACATGGAGCATCCCTCCAACCCTCCCAGAGAAACTTTAGTGCAGAAACTCTGCACTGCCTCACAACACTTAGGACAGCATCCCTGCCCTAGTGTGGAGCTGATAGGACAGCATCCCTGCCCTGCTCCAACCCAAGAGAAACAGCATCACTGTTCTCTCTTCCAGCCATATGGACAAAGTTTTTGCCCAGCTATGGCTTTTCTGAGACAGCATCCCTGTCTGGCATTTCCATCACTACAAATAGGTTCAGTGGACAATTCCCACTGCTCTAAACTAAAAGTTACTGATAGAAACTCTGAAAATACATCTTCACATTGTTGCTCAGCTAAAAAACTTCAAACAGGGTGGTTTACATCCCCACAGGGAAGTAACCATATAGTGGATGATAAAGGGAGTAACCAGTCTATTGCAGAGCTACTCTCTACTTATCACCACTTAGACAATAAAGTCTCAACTGGCCAAGGTTAGCCTTATTGTCCTTCGTTTGGGGGGGGGGGTTGTGTGAGAAAGTAGCCTCTTTCTAGCCTTGTTACCCCCACTTTTGGCCTGTTTGTGAGTGTATGTCAGGATGTTTGTCACTGTTTTCACTGTCTCACTGGGATCCTGATGGCTAGGCCCCAGTGCTCATAGTGAAAACACTATGTTTTCAGTATGTTTGTTATGTGTCACTGGGACCCTGCTAGTCAGGACCCCAGTGCTCATAAGGTTGTGGCCTATATGTATGTGTCACTGGGACCCTGTCACACAGGGCCCCAGTGCTCATAGGTGTGCATGTATGTGTTCCCTGTGTGGTGCCTAACTGTCTCACTGAGGCTCTGCTAACCTAACCTCAGTGGTTATGCTCTCTCATTACTTTTAAATTGTCACTAACAGGCTAGTGACCAATTTTACCAATTCACATTGGCTTACTGGAACACCCTTATAATTCCCTAGTATATGGTACTAAGGTACCCAGGGTATTGGGGTTCCAGGAGATCCCTATGGGCTGCAGCATTTCTTTTGCCACCCATAGGGAGCTCTGACAATTCTTACACAGGCCTGCCACTGCAGCCTGAGTGAAATAACGTCCACGTTATTTCACAGCCATTTTACACTGCACTTAAGTAACTTATAAGTCACCTATCTGTCTAACCTTTACCTGGTAAAGGTTAGGTGCAAAGTTACTTAGTGTGAGGGCACCCTGGCACTAGCCAAGGTGCCCCCACATTGTTCAGAGCCAATTCCCTGAACTTTGTCAGTGCGGGGACACCATTACACGCGTGCACTACATATAGGTCACTACCTATATGTAGCTTCACAATGGTACCTCCGAATATGGCCATGTAACATGTCTATGATCATGGAATTGCCCCCTCTATGCCATCCTGGCATAGTTGGCACAATCCCATGATCCCAGTGGTCTGTAGCACAGACCCTGGTACTGCCAAACTGCCCTTCCTGGGGTTTCACTGCAGCTGCTGCTGCTGCCAACCCCTCAGACAGGCATCTGCCCTCCTGGGGTCCAGCCAGACCTGGCCCAGGATGGCAAAACAAAGAACTTCCTCTGAGAGAGGGTGTGACACCCTCTCCCTTTGGAAAATGGTGTGAAGGCAGGGGAGGAGTAGCCTCCCCCAGCCTCTGGAAATGCTTTGTTGGGCACAGATGTGCCCAATTCTGCATAAGCCAGTCTACACCGGTTCAGGGACCCCTTAGCCCCTGCTCTGGCGCGAAACTGGACAAAGGGAAGGGGAGTGACCACTCCCCTGACCTGCACCTCCCCTGGGAGGTGTCCAGAGCTCCTCCACTGTGCTCCAGACCTCTGCCATCTTGGAAACAGAGGTGCTGCTGGCACACTGGACTGCTCTGAGTGGCCAGTGCCACCAGGTGACGTCAGAGACTCCTTGTGATAGGCTCCTTCAGGTGTTAATAGCCTATCCTCTCTCCTAGGTAGCCAAACCCTCTTTTCTGGCTATTTAGGGTCTCTGTCTCTGGGGAAACTTCAGATAACGAATGCAAGAGCTCATCCGAGTTCCTCTGCATCTCTCTCTTCACCTTCTGATAAGGAATCGACTGCTGACCGCGCTGGAGGCCTGCAAACCTGCAACATAGTAGCAAAGACGACTACTGCAACTCTGTAACGCTGATCCTGCCGCCTTCTCGACTGTTTTCCTGCTTGTGCATGCTGTGGTGGTAGTCTGCCTCCTCTCTGCACCAGAAGCTCCGAAGAAATCTCCCGTGGGTCGACGGAATCTTCCCCCTGCAACCGCAGGCACCAAAAAGCTGCATTACCGGTCCCTTGGGTCTCCTCTCAGCACGACGAGCGAGGTCCCTCGAATCCAGCGACTCTGTCCAAGTGACCCCCACAGTCCAGTGACTCTTCAGCCCAAGTTTGGTGGAGGTAAGTCCTTGCCTCACCTCGCTGGGCTGCATTGCTGGGAACCGCGACTTTGCAGCTACTCCGGCCCCTGTACACTTCCGGCGGAAATCCTTTGTGCACAGCCAAGCCTGGGTCCACGGCACTCTAACTTGCATTGCACGACTTTCTAAGTTGGTCTCCGGCGACGTGGGACTCCTTTGTGCAACTTCGGCGAGCACCGTTTCACGCATCCTCGTAGTGCCTGTTTCTGGCACTTCTCCGGGTGCTACCTGCTTCAGGGAGGGCTCTTTGGGGGTGATTCTGACTATGGCGGACGGCGGAGGCCGTCCGCCATTGTACCGCCGCCAAATGACCGCACCGCGGTCAAAAGACCGCGGCGGCCATTCAGACATTTCCTCTGGGCCGGCGGGCGCTCTCCAAAAGAGCGCCCGCCGGCCCAGAGGAAATGCCCCTGCAACGAGGATCTGAGCCGGCGTAGTTGCAGGGGTGCGACGGGTGCAGTTGCACCCGTCGCGTATTTCAGTGTCTGCAAGGCAGACACTGAAATACTTTGCGGGGCCCTCTTACGGGGGCCCCGCGGCAACCCCTACCGCCATCCTGTTCATGGCTGGTTACCCGCCATGAACAGGATGGCGGTAGGGGCTGTCAGAATCCTCATGGCGGCGGAGCGCGCTCCGCCGCCATGAAGGATTCCCCCGAGCAGCGGTAAGTCGGCGGGAGCCCGCCGACTTGCCGCTTCTGACCGCGGCTGAACCGCCACAGTCAGAATGCTCGTGGGAGCACCGCCAGCCTGTTGGCGGTGCTCCCGTGGTCGGTGGCCCTGGCGGCCACCGGCCGCCAGGGTCAGAATGACCCCCTTTGTCTTGCTCGACGTCCCCTCTCTCTTCAGGTCCAATTTGCGACCTCCTGGTCCCTCCTGGGCCCCAGCAGCGTCCAAAAACGCCAAACGCACGATTTGCGACTAGCAAGGCTTGTTGGCGTCCTTTCAGCGGGAAACACTTCTGCACGACTCTCCAAGGCGAGAGGGATCCGTCCACCAAAGGGGAAGTCTCGTGCCCTTTTCGTTCCTGCAGAAACCTCAGCTTCTTCTGTCCAGTAGAAGCTTCTTTGCACCCGCAGCTGGCATTTCCTGGGCATCTGCACATCTCCGACTTGCTTGTGACTTTTGGACTTGGTCCCCTTGTTCCACAGGTACCCGAGATTGGAAATCCACAGTTGTTGCATTGCTGGTTTGTGTCTTTCCTGCATTATTCCTCTAACACGACTTCTTTGTCCTTAGGGGAACTTTAGTGCACTTTGCACTCACTTTTCAGGGTCTTGGGGAGGGTTATTTTTCTAACTCTCACTATTTTCTAATAGTCCCAGCGACCCTCTACAAGGTCACATAGGTTTGGGGTCCATTCGTGGTTCGCATTCCACTTTTGGAGTATATGGTTTGTGTTGCCCCTATCCCTATGTTTCCCCATTGCATCCTATTGTAACTATACATTGTTTGCACTGTTTTCTAAGACTATACTGCATATTTTTGCTATTGTGTATATATATCTTGTGTATATTTCCTATCCTCTCACTGAGGGTACACTCTAAGATACTTTGGCATATTGTCATAAAAATAAAGTACCTTTATTTTTAGTATAACTGTGTATTGTGTTTTCTTATGATATTGTGCATATGACACTAAGTGGTACTGTAGTAGCTTCACACGTCTCCTAGTTCAGCCTAAGCTGCTCTGCTAAGCTACCATTATCTATCAGCCTAAGCTGCTAGACACCCTATACACTAATAAGGGATAACTGGGCCTGGTGCAAGGTGCAAGTACCCCTTGGTACTCACTACAAGCCAGTCCAGCCTCCTACATTGGTTGTGCAGTGGTGGGATAAGTGCTTGAGACTACTTACCACTCTTGTCATTGTACTTTTCATAAGAGAAAAATATACAAAACAAGGTCAGTGTATATACACATAGCCAAAAAGTTTTGCATTTCCTCTTTTCACTCTTTTCTAAGTGCTGAAAAGTACCTCTAAACTTTCAAAAAGTTCTTAAAAGTTTAAAAAGTTTTTTTTCTGTCTTTCCAAAAAGTTCTGAAAACTTTTTTTTCTTTTTCTATCACTTTAACTCTCTCTAAAAATGTCTGGCACAGGCCAAAATGTTGATCTGTCCAAACTTGCATATGACAACCTTAGCTGGAAAAGAGCAAGGAGTCTCTGTATAGAGAGAGGTTTGAGTGTAGGGAAGAATCCTTCCTTGGAACTGTTACTTAACATGCTTAGAGAACAGGATAAGGCCATAGGAGCCTCATCTGTTGAAAAAGTACCTAATAGTTCTCAATCTGATTCAGGGACTCCCCCAGGAAAAGATTCAGGAAAGAAACTTCCTAGCCTGCCCATTACTAGACAATCTAGCATAGATGGTAATGATGATGAGCCACACCATCTAAATAGTGTTGTCTCACATCATAGCAAAAGCATTTATTCTCACCATACTGGTAGTAATGTTTCTGTTAACCAAGCTGTTAGGGTGGCTTCTGTAAGGGACAGGTCTCCTTCTGTTCATTCCCATCATAGCTCTGTTTCTAGGAATGTCCCTCCCACCAACCCTGATGACAGAATGTTAGAGAGGGAACTCAATAAGTTGAGGGTGGAACAAACCAGACTGAAGCTTAAAAAGCAACAGCTGGATTTGGATAGACAGTCTTTTGAATTAGAGAAGGAAAGACAGAAGTTGGGTTTAGATACCCATGGTGGCAGCAGCAGTATTCCCCATAGTCATCCTGCAAAAGAGCATGATTCCAGGAATCTGCACAAGATAGTTGCCCCTTATAAGGAGGGGGATGACATTAACAAGTGGTTTGCTGCACTTGAGAGGGCCTGTGTTGTACAGGATGTCCCTCAAAGGCAGTGGGCTGCTATCCTATGGCTATCATTTAGTGGAAAAGGTAGGGATAGGCTCCTTACTGTGAAAGAAAGTGATGCCAATAATTTTACAGTTCTTAAGAATGCACTCCTGGATGGTTATGGCTTAACCACTGAACAGTACAGGATAAAGTTCAGAGAGACCAAAAAGGAGTCTTCACAAGACTGGGTTGATTTCATTGACCATTCAGTGAAGGCCTTGGAGGGGTGGTTACATGGCAGTAAAGTTACTGATTATGAAAGCCTGTATAACACAATCCTGAGAGAGCATATACTTAATAATTGTGTGTCTGATTTGTTGCACCAGTACCTGGTAGACTCTGATCTGACCTCTCCCCAAGAATTGGGAAAGAAGGCAGACAAATGGGTCAGAACAAGGGTGAACAGAAAAGTTCATACAGGGGGTGACAAAGATGGCAATAAGAAGAAAGATGGTGAAAAATCTCAAGATAAGCATGGGGATAAGGGTAAAACCAAAGATCCCACTTCAAATCTTAAACACTCTTCAGAGGGTGGGGATAAAACAAATTCTTCCTCTTCTTCCCAACCTGCACACATTAAAAAGCCTTGGTGCTTTGTGTGTAAAAACAGAGGCCATAGGCCAGGGGATAAGTCCTGTCCAGGTAAACCCCCTGAGCCTACCACCACTAATACATCAAGCTCTAGTGCCCCTAGCAGTAGTGGTACTAGTGGTGGGACTGCTGGCAACAGTCAAGTTAAGGGTGTAGTTGGGTTCACTTTTGGGTCCATAGTAGAAACTGGGGTAGTCAGTCCCAAGACAGTTTCTGTCACACCTAGTGGCATTGGCCTTGCCACACTGGCTGCTTGTCCCCTTACAATGGATAAGTAGAGGCAGACAGTTTCAATAAATGGTGTTGAGGCCTTGGCCTACAGGGACACAGGTGCCAGTTTCACTTTGGTGACTGAAAACCTAGTGCACCCTGATCAACACATCATTGGACAACAGTATAAGATTATTGATGTCCATAACTCCACTAAGTTTCTTCCCTTAGCTATAATTCAGTTTAGTTGGGGTGGAGTTACTGGCCCTAAGCAGGTGGTGGTATCACCTAGCTTACCTGTAGACTGTCTCTTAGGTAATGACCTAGAGGCCTCAGGTTGGGCTGATGTAGAGTTTTATGCCCATGCAGCCATGCTGGGCATCCCTGAGGAATTGTTCCCTCTCATTTCTACTGAAATGAAAAAGCAAAGGAGAGAAGGCCTGAAAACTCAGGATCCCTCTCCATCAACAGGTAAAAAGGGTATCACAGTATCCCCTAACCACCCTACCATTCAGGATACCATTCCTGTGGTGGGAGAAACCTCTCCTGGGGTGGCACCTGTTCCAAGGGAATCATCAGTTGGCAAAACTGTACTCCCTGAGGTGGAAGTACCTCTCTGTGGGATAACTAACATTGGTGAGAAAAAGAACACCATTTTAGTTAACATGGAGCATCCCTCCAACCCTCCCAGAGAAACTTTAGTGCAGAAACTCTGCACTGCCTCACAACACTTAGGACAGCATCCCTGCCCTAGTGTGGAGCTGATAGGACAGCATCCCTGCCCTGCTCCAACCCAAGAGAAACAGCATCCCTGTTCTCTCTTCCAGCCATATGGACAAAGTTTTTGCCCAGCTATGGCTTTTCTGAGACAGCATCCCTGTCTGGCATTTCCATCACTACAAATAGGTTCAGTGGACAATTCCCACTGCTCTAAACTAAAACTTACTGATAGAAACTCTGAAAATACATCTTCACATTGTTGCTCAGCTAAAAAACTTCAAACAGGGTGGTTTACATCCCCACAGGGAAGTAACCATATAGTGGATGATAAAGGGAGTAACCAGTCTATTGCAGAGCTACTCTCTACTTATCACCACTTAGACAATAAAGTCTCAACTGGCCAAGGTTAGCTTTATTGTCCTTCGTTTGGGGGGGGGGGGTTGTGTGAGAAAGTAGCCTCTTTCTAGCCTTGTTACCCCCACTTTTGGCCTGTTTGTGAGTGTATGTCAGGATGTTTGTCACTGTTTTCACTGTCTCACTGGGATCCTGATGGCTAGGCCCCAGTGCTCATAGTGAAAACACTATGTTTTCAGTATGTTTGTTATGTGTCACTGGGACCCTGCTAGTCAGGACCCCAGTGCTCATAAGGTTGTGGCCTATATGTATGTGTCACTGGGACCCTGTCACACAGGGCCCCAGTGCTCATAAGTGTACATGTATGTGTTCCCTGTGTGGTGCCTAACTGTCTCACTGAGGCTCTGCTAACCTAACCTCAGTGGTTATGCTCTCTCATTACTTTTAAATTGTCACTAACAGGCTAGTGACCAATTTTACCAATTCACATTGGCTTACTGGAACACCCTTATAATTCCCTAGTATATGGTACTAAGGTACCCAGGGTATTGGGGTTCCAGGAGATCCCTATGGGCTGCAGCATTTCTTTTGCCACCCATAGGGAGCTCTGACAATTCTTACACAGGCCTGCCACTGCAGCCTGAGTGAAATAACGTCCACGTTATTTCACAGCCATTTTACACTGCACTTAAGTAACTTATAAGTCCCCTATCTGTCTAACCTTTACCTGGTAAAGGTTAGGTGCAAAGTTACTTAGTGTGAGGGCACCCTGGCACTAGCCAAGGTGCCCCCACATTGTTCAGAGCCAATTCCCTGAACTTTGTGAGTGCGGGGACACCATTACACGCGTGCACTACATATAGGTCACTACCTATATGTAGCTTCACAATGGTACCTCCGAATATGGCCATGTAACATGTCTATGATCATGGAATTGCCCCCTCTATGCCATCCTGGCATAGTTGGCACAATCCCATGATCCCAGTGGTCTGTTGCACAGACCCTGGTACTGCCAAACTGCCCTTCCTGGGGTTTCACTGCAGCTGCTGCTGCTGCCAACCCCTCAGACAGGCATCTGCCCTCCTGGGGTCCAGCCAGGCCTGGCCCAGGATGGCAGAACAAAGAACTTCCTCTGAGAGAGGGTGTGACACCCTCTCCCTTTGGAAAATGGTGTGAAGGCAGGGGAGGAGTAGCCTCTCCCAGCCTCTGGAAATGCTTTGTTGGGCACAGATGTGCCCAATTCTGCATAAGCCAGTCTACACCGGTTCAGGGACCCCTTAGCCCCTGCTCTGGCGCGAAACTGGACAAAGGGAAGGGGAGTGACCACTCCCCTGACCTGCACCTCCCCTGGGAGGTGTCCAGAGCTCCTCCAGTGTGCTCCAGACCTCTGCCATCTTGGAAACAGAGGTGCTGCTGGCACACTGGACTGCTCTGAGTGGCCAGTGCCACCAGGTGGCGTCAGAGACTCCTTGTGATAGGCTCCTTCAGGTGTTAGTAGCCTATCCTCTCTCCTAGGTAGCCAAACCCTCTTTTCTGGCTATTTAGGGTCTCTGTCTCTGGGGAAACTTCAGATAACGAATGCAAGAGCTCATCCGAGTTCCTCTGCATCTCTCTCTTCACCTTCTGATAAGGAATCGACTGCTGACCGCGCTGGAAGCCTGCAAACCTGCAACATAGTAGCAAAGACGACTACTGCAACTCTGTAACGCTGATCCTGCCGCCTTGTCGACTGTTTTCCTGCTTGTGCATGCTGTGGGGGTAGTCTGCCTCCTCTCTGCACCAGAAGCTCCGAAGAAATCTCCCGTGGGTCGACGGAATCTTCCCCCTGCAACCGCAGGCACCAAAAAGCTGCATTACCGGTCCCTTGGGTCTCCTCTCAGCACGACGAGCGAGGTCCCTCGAATCCAGCGACTCTGTCCAAGTGACCCCCACAGTCCAGTGACTCTTCAGCCCAAGTTTGGTGGAGGTAAGTCCTTGCCTCACCTCGCTGGGCTGCATTGCTGGGAACCGCGACTTTGCAGCTACTCCGGCCCCTGTGCACTTCCGGCGGAAATCCTTTGTGCACAGCCAAGCCTGGGTCCACGGCACTCTAACCTGCATTGCACGACTTTCTAAGTTGGTCTCCGGCGACGTGGGACTCCTTTGTGCAACTTCGGCGTGCACCGTTTCACGCATCCTCGTAGTGCCTGTTTCTGGCACTTCTCTGGGTGCTACCTGCTTCCGTGAGGGCTCCTTGTCTTGATCGACGTCTCCTCTCTCTTCAGGTCCAATTTGCGACCTCCTGGTCCCTCCTGGGCCCCAGCAGCGTCCAAAAACACCAAACGCACGATTTGCAACTAGCAAGGCTTGTTGGCGTCCTTTCAGCGGGAAAAGACTTCTGCACAACTCTCCAAGGCGAGGAGGATCCGTCCACCAAAGGGGAAGTCTCTAGCCCTTTTTGTTCCTGCAGAAACCTCAGCTTCTTCTGTCCAGTAGAAGCTTCTTTGCACCCGCAGCTGGCATTTCCTGGGCCTCTGCCCATCTCCGACTTTCTTGTGACTTTTGGACTTGGTCCCCTTGTTCCACAGGTACCCGAGATTGGAAATCCACAGTTGTTGCCTTGCTGGTTTGTGTCTTTCCTGCATTATTCCTCTAACACGACTTCTTTGTCCTTAGGGGAACTTTAGTGCACTTTGCACTCACTTTTCAGGATCTTGGGGAGGGTTATTTTTCTAACTCTCACTATTTTCTAATAGTCCCAGCGACCCTCTACAAGGTCACATAGGTTTGGGGTCCATTCGTGGTTCGCATTCCACTTTTGGAGTATATCGTTTGTGTTGCCCCTATCCCTATGTTTCCCCATTGCATCCTATTGTAACTATACATTGTTTGCACTGTTTTCTAAGACTATACTGCATATTTTTGCTATTGTGTATATATATCTTGTGTATATTTCCTATCCTCTCACTGAGGGTACACTCTAAGATACTTTGGCATATTGTCATAAAAATAAAGTACCTTTATTTTTAGTATAACTGTGTATTGTGTTTTCTTATGATATTGTGCATATGACACTAAGTGGTACTGTAGTAGCTTCACACGTCTCCTAGTTCAGCCTAAGCTGCTCTGCTAAGCTACCATTATCTATCAGCCTAAGCTGCTAGACACCCTATACACTAATAAGGGATAACTGGGCCTGGTGCAAGGTGCAAGTACCCCTTGGTACTCACTACAAGCCAGTCCAGCCTCCTACAATAACAAACACCATGTGGGCCAAAAGGGGCTGAGAGGGGTAATTCCGACCAGGATATCCAATTATGCTGCATGCCATTTTACAAATGACCTCAGCCTTGTCTCTGCCAGCCAGCTAAGGAGACGTTCATTTTAAGGTAATGGGTTGGGTGCTCCTCTCATGGACTGTGTATGGATAGATTGGCCTATCACCGCTGTGGTCTCGCTAGAAGCTAGACTCTAGGCATTAGGTAAGAATTCTACAGACATGTTTATTGCAATATGTTGGGATTGTTCATCTTTTTCTAATTAAGCGTCACAATAGTTAATTTTGTTATGCCTCATTATCCTAATACTTGCAGCTCATATATTTTATCATAGATTACAGTCTTTTCAATAGATGTATTGAAAACCATCCTCCATCTCTTCATTGCCTGTGTGTGTGTGTATGAGATCTTTGCTGTAAGATTTGTTGTAAGATCTGTCACCACCATTTCCCTGAAAGATCATTTGAGTGTCATGCGATAGGCTGCCACAAGTCACCTTTCCTTTTTAGACTGAATGAGGTGCTAATAGCAAGCGGGAAGGGTTGGGTTAACAACCGCCAACTGCTGTGGGAATGACTCAGTCGCCCACAAGTGGTGGTGCTGCCACCCTGAATCCAGCAGTCTCATTCGAACAAGAGCCCTACTACACCCCCATCCACCACCACCCATGACCTCCCTGCCCATGACACTTTGCGAGTCATGATGATGATGATGACCCCTCCCAGCTGCGACATGGTACAATCAGGTGCTGCAGTGATGGCTGTGCAATGTGCGTCTGCTTCTTTTAATGCAGCATTTACAAAGCTTTCAATGGATTGCAAATCAAAAAAAACAAGGTGTCTTTCTTTTCCCTCTCAGTGCCCACTCAGTCACCCCCTTAGTACTGCACTCCTTTATACGTTCCTAAGTTCTGTCCACATTAAAGAAAACATTTTTGGCATGTATCAGATGTTACAGCCCAGGCAAGTGGTTCATACTGCATACTTCATGTTGCTTCCGTAATGGATTTACGCCTTTTCAAATTTGACATTCTTCAGCTTTCATTTTCAGCTACATCGACTGATTGAGCCTAAGCTACATCATCAGTGAACCGCCCCTCCCAGTATTCTAGAGCAAAACCTCTATCGTACCTACCCAGACTTTCCCTGTACCTCACACTGCTGCCGCAGACTAAGGGCCTGATCTAGAGTTTGGCAGAGAGGGTTACTCCACTACAAGCGTGGCGGATATCCCATCGGTCCCATTATGAATTGTAATACGTGTGTGACGGAGCAGCCCCTCTCCCAAACTCTAGTCTAAAATCTAAATCAGTCCCTAAGTCAAGTTCTTTATCTTCCCTTACTGCCAAGCGCACGTATTTGATTTAAATAATCTGCGTGAGGGCGAGGCCAGGAAGTAAAGCGGGATTAAGAGTCTGTGATTTCCTGTTTTGCGTATGGGATACTCTGTGACGAATGTGACCAATACAATCTATATATCCCATTCCTTTTCCTATATTGCAGTGCATCATTTTCCCCACCATCTACTTACGTCAGACAAGATATCTATTATTCCCATGTTATACATGACATATGTGACATGTAATCGTCATCTGCCTTTTTAGAGCCAGGGCAGTATTGAAAGGTTTTTGGAAAAGAGCAGGGCCATTTGTAGGAAAGTACCATCTTGCCTGGCATGTTACCCCCATTTTTCACTGTATATATGTTGTTTTAGTTGTATGTGTCACTGGGACCCTGTCATCCAGGGCCCCAGTGCTCATAAGTGTGCCTGAATGTGTTACCTGTGTAGTGACTAACTGTCTCACTGAGGCTCTGCTAATCAGAACCTCAGTGGTTATGCTCTTTCATTTCTTTCAAATTGTCACTAACAGGCTAGTGACCAATTTTACCAATTTACATTGGCTTACTGGAACACCCTTATAATTCCCTAGTATATGGTACTGAGGTACCCAGGGTATTGGGGTTCCAGGAGATCTCTATGGGCTGCAGCATTTCTTTTGCCACCCATAGGGAGCTCTGACAATTCTTACACAGGCCTGCCACTGCAGCCTGAGTGAAATAATGCACACATTATTTCACAGCCATTTTTCACTGCACTTAAGTAACTTATAAGTCACCTATATGTCTAACCTTTACCTGATAAAGGTTAGGTGCAAAGTTACTTAGTGTGAGGGCACCCTGGCACTAGCCAAGGTGCCCCCACATTGTTCAGGGTCAATTCCCAGGACTTTGTGAGTGCGGGGACACCATTACACGCGTGCACTACATATAGGTCACTACCTATATGTAGCTTCACAATGGTAACTCCGAATATGGCCATGTAACATGTCTATGATCATGGAATTGCCCCCTCTATGCCATCCTGGCATAATTGGCACAATCCCATTATCCCAGTGGTCTGTAGCACAGACCCTGGTACTGCCAAACTGCCTTTCCTGGGGTTTCACTGCAGCTGCTGCTGCTGCCAACCCCTCAGACAGGTTTCTGCCCTCCTGGGGTCAAGCCAGGCTTGTCCCAGGATGGCAGAACAAAGGACTTCCTCTGAGAGAGGGTGTTACACCCTCTCCCTTTGGAAAATGGTGTGAAGGCAGGGGAGGAGTAGCCTCCCCCAGCCTCTGGAAATGCTTTCATGGGCACATTTGGTGCCCATTTCTGCATAAGCCAGTCTACACCGGTTCAGGGACCCCTTAGCCCTGCTCTGGCGCGAAACTGGACAAAGGAAAGGGGAGTGACCACTCCCCTGACCTGCACCTCCCCTGGGAGGTGTCCAGAGTTCCTCCACTGTGCTCCAGACCCCTGCCATCTTGGAAACAGAGGTGCTGCTGGCACACTGGACTGCTCTGAGTGGCCAGTGCCACCAGGTGACGTTAGAGACTCCTTCTGATAGGCTCCTTCAGGTGTTGCTAGCCTATCCTCTCTCCTAGGTAGCCAAACCCTCTTTTCTGGCTATTTAGAGTCTCTGTCTCTGGGGAAGCTTTAGATAACGAATGCAAGAGCTCATCAGAGTTCCTCTGCATCTCTCTCTTCACCTTCTGCCAAGGAATCGACTGCTGACCACGCTGGAAGCCTGCAAAACTGCAACATAGTAGCAAAGATGAGTACTGCAACTCTGTAACGCTGATCCTGCCGCCTTCTCGACTGTTTTCCTGGTGGTGCATGCTGTGGGGGTAGTCTGCCTCCTCTCTGCACTAGAAGCTCCGAAGAAATCTCCCGTGGGTCGACGGAATCTTCCCCCTGCTACCGCAGGTACCAAAGAACTGCATCACCGGTCCCTTGGGTCTCCTCTCAACACGACGAGCGAGGTCCCTCGAATCCAGCAACTGTATCCAAGTGACCCCCACAGTCCAGTGACTCTTCAGTCCAAGTTTGGTGGAGGTAAGTCCTTGCCTCCCCACGCCAGACTGCATTGCTGGGAACCACGACTTTTGCAGCTACTCCGGCCTCTGTGCACTTCTGGGGGAAATCCTTTGTGCACAGCCAAGTGTGGGTCCACGGCACTCTAACCTGCATTGCACGACTTTCTAAGTTGGTCTCAGGCGACGTGGGACTCCTTTGTGCAACTTCAGGTGAGCACCATTTCAAGCATCCTTGTAGTGCCTGTTTCTGGCACTTCTCTGGGTGCTACCTGCTGCTGAGAGGGTCCTTGTTTTGCTCCACGTCCCCTCTGTCTCCTGGCGCAATTTGCGACATCCTGGTCCCTCCTGGGCCACAGCAGCGTCCAAAAACACTAACCGCATGATTTGCAGCTAGCAAGGCTTGTTGGCAGTCTTTTGGCGGGAAAACACTTTTGCACAACTTTCCACGGCGTGAGGGATCAGTCCTCCAAAGGGGAAGTCTTTGGCCCTTGTCGTTTCTGCAGAAACCTAAGCTTCTCCTGTCCAGTAGAAGCTTCTTTGCACCCACAGCTGGCATTTCCTGGGCATCTGCCCATCTCCGACTTGCTTGTGACTTTTGGACTTGGTCCCCTTGTTCCACAGGTACCCTCGACTGGAAATCCATCGTTGTTGCATTGCTGGTTTGTGTCTTTCCTGCAGAATTCCCCTATCACGATTTCTATGTCCTTTGGGGAACTTCAGTGCACTTTGCACTCACTTTTCAGGGTCTTAGGGTGGGCTATTTTTCTACCTCTCACTATTTTCTAATAGTCCCAGCGACCCTCTACGAGGTCACATAGGTTTGGGGTCCATTCGTGGTTCGCATTCCACTTTTGGAGTATATGGTTTGTGTTGCCCCTATCCCTATGTGTCCCCATTGCATCCTATGGTAACTATACATTGTTTGCACTGTTTTCTAAGACTATACTGCATATCTTTTGGTATTGTGTACATATATCTTGTGTATGTTTGCTATCCTCATACTGAGGGTACACTCTGAGATACTTTGGCATATTGCCATAAAAATTAAGTACCTTTATTTTTAGTATATCTGTGTATTGTGTTTTCTTATGATATTGTGCAAGTGACACTAGTGGTACTGTAGGAGCTTCACTCGGCCTGGTGCAAGGTGCAAGTACCCCTTGGTACTCACTGCAAGCCAGTCCAGCCTCCTACACAATTGGAATCCAAAATAATTTTTTGTTCATTGCCGCTGCCCCATCTGCAGACTGCAGAGCGTAGCACATTTGTACCCGGTGTGTTAGCTAGCACGCTTCCAGTCATTTAGCACAACAAGAATAGAATACCTGTACTCCATAGTGGATGATGTCTTACTCATTAAACAGAGTTCTTTTTAATTTTTCCACAAAAAGTGTCTGTATGCTTTAATTTTTTAGGAAATCCTTTACCAGAAAACAAATCAATCTTTTTTGGTTAATCTTAAGCTGTCTCATTTTAGCCAGTCAATGGTTTTATCTGAGTCACGTGTTGTTAAAATCATGTCCCTCCCTGTGACTGACTTTCCTAATCATCACATCAAAAGTTCCAATGGCCTTAGGGGGTGTAGGAGGCTGGACTGGCTTGTAGTGAGTACCAAGGGGTACTTGCACCTTGCACCAGGCCCAGTTATCCCTTATTAGTGTATAGGGTGTCTAGCAGCTTAGGCTGATAGATAATGGTAGCTTAGCAGAGCAGCTTAGGCTGAACTAGGAGACTTGTGAAGCTACTACAGTACCACTTAGTGTCATATGCACAATATCATAAGAAAACACAATACACAGTTATACTAAAAATAAAGGTACTTTATTTTTATGACAATATGCCAAAGTATCTTAGAGTGTACCCTCAGTGACAGGATAGGAAATATACACAAGATATATATACACAATAGCAAAAATATGCAGTATAGTCTTAGAAAACAGTGCAAACAATGTATAGTTACAATAGGATGCAATGGGGAAACATAGGGAAAGGGGCAACACAAACCATATACTCCAAAAGTGGAATGTGAACCACGAATGGACCCCAAACCTATGTGACCTTGTAGAGGGTCGCTGGGACTATTAGAAAATAGTAAGGGTTAGAAAAATAGCCCACCCCAAGACCCTGAAAAGTGAGTGCAAAGTGCACTAAAGTTCCCCAAAGGACATAGAAGTCGTGATAGGGGAATTCTGCAGGAAAGACACAAACCAGCAATGCAACAACAATGGATTTCCAGTCGAGGGTACCTGTGGAACAAGGGGACCAAGTCCAAAAGTCACAAGCAAGTCAGAGATGGGCAGATGCCCAGGAAATGCCAGCTGTGGGCGCAAAGAAGCTGCTACTGGACAGTAGAAGCTGAGGATTCTGCAGGAACGACAAG
The DNA here is from genome assembly GCF_031143425.1 of Pleurodeles waltl. Taxonomy (NCBI): domain Eukaryota; kingdom Metazoa; phylum Chordata; class Amphibia; order Caudata; family Salamandridae; genus Pleurodeles; species Pleurodeles waltl. The sequence goes on from NW_027150248.1 coordinate 450,399, forward strand.
GGCTAGAGACTTCCCCTTTGGAGGATGGATCCCCCACGCCGTGGAGAGTCGTGCAGAAGTATTTTTCCGCCGAAAGACTGCCAACAAGCCTTGCTAGCTGCAAATCATGCGGTTAGGGTTTTTGGATGCTGCTGTGGCCCAGGAGGGACCAGGATGTCGCCAATTGCGTCTGGGGACAGAGGGGGCATCGAGCAAGACAAGGAGCCTTCTCAGAAGCAGGCAGCACCCGCAGAAGTGCCAGAACATGCACTACGAAGAGGAGTGAGACAGTGCTCACCCGAAGTTGCACAAAGGAGTCCCATGTCGCCGGAGGGCCACTTAGAAAGTCGTGCAATGCAGGTTAGAGTGCCGTGGACCCAGGCTTGGCTGTGCACAAAGGATTTCCGCCGGAAGTGCACAGAGGCCGGAGTAGCTGCAAAAGTTGCGGTTCCCAGCAATGCATTCTGGCGTGGGGAGGCAAGGACTTACCTCCACCAAACTTGGACTGAAGAGTCACTGGACTGTGGGAGTCACTTGGACATAGTTGCTGGATTCAAGGGACCTCACTCGTTGTGCTGAGAGGAGACCCAGGGGACCGGTGATGCAGTTCTTTGGTGCCTGCAGTAGCAGGGGGGAGATTCCGTCGACCCACGGGAGATTTCTTCAGAGCTTCTAGTGCAGAGAGGAGGCAGACTACCCCCACAGCATGCACCACCAGGAAACCAGTCGAGAAGGCGGCCGTCGTCCCACCTCCCAGCTGCTCCTCCCTCCCTCTCCTACTCAAATGGAGGCCGCGCAGCGGCCGCGCGCAGCAGGCGCGCCGCTGGCGTGCCGAAGGTGCGCCAAAGGCAAGCCCGTCTGCGCCCGTCCGCGCCTGGCCCGCACCCAGCACCAGACCCCCTGGCCCCCTCAGAGGCCAGCCCACCTGCAAGACCTACAACGCCGCCACTCTCATCGCAATCAACACCGGCCGGAGACCCGGCTGCTGCAGAGCCACCCCTAGACGCACCCACGGGCCCTTCACCTGCCAATCCTGCAAGTTCTCCTGCGTCCAAACCCGCACCGCACCCGCCAAACCAAGCACCAGCAGCAACCACCTGAAGTGCATCCATCCGTGGAACTCTGGAACCTGCTCGACACCACATCTCCAGATGTCGCCTTCCTCACAGAAACCTGGATGAATGCCTCCTCAGCACCCGACATCGCCATCGCCATCCCGGAAGGGTACAAGATCACCCGGAGGGACCGCGTCAACCAGACAGGAGGAGGCATCGCCATCGTCCACAAGAACACCATCCGCATCACAACCAACTCCGACGACACCCTCACAGCCGCCGAACACCTTCACTTCCAGATACACACCGACCCCAAGGCCACACTCAGAGGCACCCTCATCTACAGACCCCCAGGACTCCGCACACAATTCAGCGAAGACATCGCAGACTTCATCGGCCCACACGCCCTCCCCTCCGCTGACTACATCCTCCTAGGGGATCTCAACTTCCACCTGGAGAACAACAACGACAACAACACCACCACCCTGCTGGACAACCTCGCCAACCTCAGACTCAAGCAATTGGTCAACACCCCCACCCACTACGCCGGACACACGCTTGACCCTGTCTTCTCCTCCAGCAAATACATCTCCTTCAGCCACTCCACCGGACTCCACTGGACAGACCACAGCTGCGTCCACTTTAGCTTCAGAAGAACCACGACTCACCACCACCCACATCAGGCTCCCCGCAGGAGCTGGAACAAGATCACCACCGACCAGCTCTCCACATCACTGAGCCAGAACCCCCCCGCCAGCTCAGCGGACCCCAACCAAGCAGCCAACAACCTCACACAGTGGATCACCAACAGCGCCGACAACCTCGCACCTCTGAAAACCCATCCCATCAGGCCCAACAGCAAGAAAGCCTCCTGGTTCAACATCGACCTCAAGAACTCCAAGAAGAACTGCCGCACCCTCGAGAAAGCCTGGCGAAAAAACCCGACTACAGACAACATGACCGCCCTCAAGCACGCCTCCCGCAAACACCACCAGCTGATCCACACCACCAAGAAGACAGCATTCAAAGAACGACTAGACGACAACGCACACAACAGCAAGGAACTCTTCAACATCGTCAAAGAGCTCTCCAACCCCAGCGCCGGAAACAACGACATCACTCCCTCACAAGACCTCTGCGACTCACTCGCCTCGTTCTTTTACCGCAAGACCGCCGACATACACAACAGCTTCGGCACACAGACCACGCACCCAACCACCAAACCGACGCCCCCCAACACCACCCTCCATGCCTGGACCCCGGTCAGCACCGAAGACACCATACATACGATGAACACCATCCATTCCGGATCACCAACCGACCCATGCCCCCACCACATCTTTAACAAGGCCGACTCCATCATCGCACCCCATCTCCGGGACATCATCAACTGCTCCTTCAACACCGCCACCTTCCCGGAGAGCTGGAAGCATGCCGAACTCAGTGCCCTCCTGAAGAAACCTTCAGCTGACCCCACCGACCTCAAGAACTACCGCCCCCATCTCGCTCCTCCCGTTTCCCGCCAAAGTCATCGAGAAGACCGTCAACAGACAGCTAGCCGCCTTCCTCGAGACTAACGGATCCCTCGACCACTCGCAGTCCGGCTTTCGAGCCAACCACAGCACCGAAACCGCCCTCATCGCAGCCACTGACGACATCCGAGCCCTGCTCGACAACAGGGAAACAGCGGCACTCATCCTCCTGGAACTCTCCGCAGCGTTCGGTACTGTCTGCCACCACACCCTAGTGCAGCGCCTCAGCAACATCGGAATCCAAGAGAAGGCACTAGAGTGGATCACCTCATTCCTCGCCGGAAGAACCCAGAGAGTCCGCCTCCCCCCGTTCAGATCCGAGGCCACCGAAGTCATCTGTGGCGTACCACAAGGATCGTCACTCAGCCCCACCCTCTTCAACGTCTACATGAGCCCCCTGGCAGCCATCGCACGCCAACACAACCTCAACATCATCTCCTACGCCGTCGACACCCAACTGATCCTCTCCCTCACCAACGACCCAGCCACCACCAGAACCAACCTGCACGAAGGGATGAAGGACGTAGCCGAGTGGATGATGAACAGCCACCTGAAACTGAACTCAGACAAGACGGAAGTCCTCATCCTTGGATCATCACCCTCTGCCTGGGACGACTCCTGGTGGCCCCCTGCCCTGGGCAGCGCACCCAAACCAACGGACCATGCACGCAACCTGGGCTTCATCCTGGACTCCTCCCTCTCGATGACCAGACAAGTCAACGCCGTCTCATCATCATGCTTCAACATCCTACGCATGCTCCGAAAGATCTTCCGTTGGATCCCCACCGAAACCAGGAAGACGGTCACCCAGGCACTCGTCACCAGTCGACTGGACTACGGAAACACCCTCTACACCGGAACCACGGCCAAACTACAGAAAAGACTCCAACGCATCCAGAACGCCTCCGCACGCCTCATCCTCGACATCCCCCGACACAGCCACATCTCCGGACACCTGAGACACCTGCACTGGCTCCGCGTCAGCAAGAGAATCACATTCCGTCTCCTCACCCACGCACACAAGGCCCTCCACGACCTGGGCCCCAGGTACCTCAACAACCGCCTGACGTTCTACACTCCCACCCGCCAGCTACGATCGACCAGCCACGCCCTCGCCGCCGTTCCACGCATTAGAAAAGCCACCATGGGAGGAAGATCCTTCTCCTACCTGGCAGCCAAGACTTGGAACTCCCTCCCCATCCACCTCCGTCTGACCCAAGACCACCTCTCCTTCAGGAAGCAACTCAAGACCTGGCTGTTCGAGCAGTAGCGGTCCCCCGTCCCCCAGCGCCTTGAGACCCTCCGGGTGAGTAGCGTGCCTTACAAATTTTTGGATTGATTGATTGATCAGCGTTACAGAGTTGCAGGAGTCATTTTAGCTACTTTGTTGCAGTTTTGCAGGCTTCCAGCGCGGTCAGCAGTCGATTCCTTGGCAGAAGGTGAAGAGAGAGATGCAGAGGAACTCTGATGAGCTCTTGCATTCGTTATCTAAGGAATTCCCCAAAGCAGAGACCCTAAATAGCCAGAAAAGAGGGTTTGGCTACTTAGGAGAGAGGATAGGCTAGCAACACCTGAAGGAGCCTATCAGAAGGAGTCTCTGACGTCACCTGCTGGCCCTGGCCACTCAGAGCAGTCCAGTGTGCCAGCAGCACCTCTGTTTCCAAGATGGCAGAGGTCTGGAGCACACTGGAGGAGCTCTGGGCACCTCCCAGGGGAGGTGCAGGTCAGGGGAGTGGTCACTCCCCTTTCCTTTGTCCAGTTTCGCGCCAGAGCAGGGCTAAGGGGTCACTGAACCGGCGTAGACTGGCTTATGCAGAAATGGGCACCATCTGTGCCCATGAAAGCATTTCCAGAGGCTGGGGGAGGCTACTCCTCCCCTGCCTTAACACCTTTTTCCAAAGGGAGAGGGTGTAACACCCTCTCTCTAAGAAAGTCCTTTGTTCTGCCATCCTGGGCCAAGCCTGGCTGGACCACAGGAGGGCAGAGACCTGTCTGAGGGGTTAGCAGCAGCTGCAGTGAAACCCATGAAAAGGCAGTTTGGCAGTACCCGGGTCTGAGCTACAGACCCGTGGGATCATGGGATTGTGCCAACAATGCCAGGATGGCATAGAGGAGGCAATTCCATGATCTTAGACATGTTACATGGCCATATTCGGAGTTACCATTGTGAAGCTACACATAGGTATTGACCTATGTGTAGTGCACGCGTGTAATGGTGTCCCTGCACTCACAAAATCCGGGGAATTTGCCCTGAACAATGTGGGAGCACCTAGGCTAGTGCCAGGGTGCCCACACACTAAGTAACTTTGCACCTAATAGGTGACTTATAAGTTACTTAAGTGCAGTGTGAAATGGCTGTGAAATAACGTGGACGTTATTTCACTCAGGCTGCAGTGGCAGGCCTGTGTAAGAATTGTCAGAGCTCCCTGTGGGTGGCAAAAGAAATGCTGCAGCCCATAGGGATCTCCTGGAACCCCAATACCCTGGGTACCTCAGTACCATATACTAGGGAATTATAAGGGTGTTCCAGTATGCCAATGTGAATTGGTGAAATTGGTCACTAGCCTGTTAGTGACAATTTGGAAAGAAATGAGAGAGCATAACCACTGAGGTTCTGGATAGCAGAGCCTCAGTGAGACAGTTAGTCATAACACAGGTAACACATACAAGGCACACTTATGAGCACTGGGGCCCTGGCTGGCAGGGTCCCAGTGACACATACAACTAAAACAACATGTATACAGTGAAATATGGGGGTAACATGCCAGGCAAGATGGTACTTTCCTACACTTACATCCTGAAGAAAGCCCTGGACCTGATAGGCCATAGTATAGGTTCGATTGTCAGCAATCGTTTTAGGGTTATAGGATGGATCATTTTATCCTAAGTACCCCATTTATTGATTTTTTAAACCATATACTCTCAGACCACAAATAAGGGGATACTTTGGTCTGTTTGAGATATTTTTATTGTTTTCCCAGTAGAACTAGTATCGAAAGCGCTCCTTGGAATATGGTTGAGCCCATCCTGGCTTTTAGGGGCCTGCGAGGACCCGATGAAGAAGCATGAGACTATTAGAGTGTGTGAGGGTCATATTAAAAGAAGGAAGAGTCTCCACTGCTTCATTAAACACTGACCGCGTTCCCATGTGGGCTAGGATCTTTCTCATAGATCCAGACCTCAACCTAACACACCACACCACCAAATTGACAAGTGCATCCTCCATTAAACTACACCTTCTGAAAAAGCTAATCCCCATATTGACATCAAACCTCTTTACATTCCTGCCTCGATGTCTCATGTCTAGATGCCAAGAATGCAGCAGGCTCCATAGGGTGTGTCTCAATGATGTGACTCCTGCTCATGGCCGTATCTGTAGTAGTTTTACTCTTTTAACTATGCTTCAAGCACAATCCTACAAGTTGTCTACTTGGACCTATTGTAGAACTTGTTCGGAGACTTGATGGTTCTCTCCACCGTCACTTCCTCTGTGGGGGGTGTTTCTTCTCAATCCCATCCCTTGAGTGGTAACAGCCAGCCACCTTGTTGCCTGTTTTCCAATGGGCACCATCCCTTTAACCATTCCAAAGACTCTTCAGGTGTGCAGAAGGACCAGCATTTTCCTTCTGACAGAACTTTAAGTTTGTGGGGGATCATCATATACTGTAGGGTGGGCTTTACCTTACCAGAGGATCTTCCTGCACTTCCTGGGTATAATCCAGAAAGTTCATAATAGAATGGTTCTCGAACTGTAATAGATCACATAGGCAAGCCAACCCTATGTTTGCGCCCTGACTCGGAAGTTCATGATACATGCTATAATGGGCCGTGATCCCATCTCATGTCTTAGAGTGGCACTTGGCACTCAGTGAGCTCATTTTATTATGAAGTGTGAAGATAGGTCTTCTGGTTTCAGTATAGTTCGTACAATGTTCTAGACAGAGTTTGGTGCTGTTGTTGCCCCATCTTTTCTGTAAAGCCCACAATCAGTATGTTGTTGTGGTGGAATCACTCCTCCACATCTTCCACCCTGGCATGGAGGTGACGGGTGGTCTTCTGAAGTATTTGTACTAACTTCAGCACCATTCTGATGGATTCAGCGTGACCCCATTGAGCAGATCCCTGACCCAGCTCTCTCCATGCTGCTGCATCGCTCCCACTCCTGTCTTCTCTTTGTTTCTTCAGCGCCTTGAGACTCTCATGGGTGATTTGCCGAGCTTTATAAATCCTTGATTGATTGATTGCTTTCTCCTTGCTTTCATCATAGTTTCTTGTGTGCCTCCTTCTTGCTTTTCCCTTGTTTTCACTGCTTTCTCCTTGCCTTTCCCTCCATTTTTGTGTGCCTTGCCCTATTTTTGCCCTGTTTTTGTGTGCCTTCATCTTGCTTTTTCAACTGTTTTTTGTGTGCCTTCCCCTTGCTTGGCCCTCATTTTCACTGCTTTCTCCTTGCTTTATTCCTCATTTTTTGCTTGCCATCTCCTTGCTTTTTACCAAATTTTTTGGGTGTTTTCTGTTTGCTTCTTCCACCATTTTCTGTCTTCTTGCTTTCACCTAATTTTCACTGTTTTCTTCTTGCTTTTTCCTTGCTGCTTCTGCCTGCCACCTGTTATTTCCCACCTCCTGCCTAGCCCCACCCACTGTGTAAGGAAATGCCTCCTTGGCATGGTTGCCCCCTGACTTTTTGCCTTTGCTGATGCTATGTTTACAATTGAAAGTGTGCTGAGGCCTGCTAACCAGGCCCCAGCACCAGTGTTCTTTCCCTAACCTGTACTTTTGTATCCACAATTGGCAGACCCTGGCATCCAGATAAGTCCCTTGTAACTGGTACTTCTAGTACCAAGGGCCCTGATGCCAAGGAAGGTCTCTAAGGGCTGCAGCATGTCTTATGCCACCCTGGAGACCTCTCACTCAGCACAGACACCCTGCTTGCCAGCTTGTGTGTGCTAGTGAGGACAAAACGAGTAAGTCGACATGGCACTCCCCTCAGGGTGCCATGCCAGCCTCTCACTGCCTATGCAGTATAGGTAAGACACCCCTCTAGCAGGCCTTACAGCCCTAAGGCAGGGTGCACTATACCATAGGTGAGGGTACCAGTGCATGAGCATGGTACCCCTACAGTGTCTAAACAAAACCTTAGACATTGTAAGTGCAGGGTAGCCATAAGAGTATATGGTCTGGGAGTTTGTCAAACACGAACTCCACAGCACCATAATGGCTACACTGAAAACTGGGAAGTTTGGTATCAAACTTCTCAGCACAATAAATGCACACTGATGCCAGTGTACATTTTATTGTAAAATACACCCCAGAGGGCACCTTAGAGGTGCCCCCTGAAACTTAACCGACTATCTGTGTAGGCTGACTAGTTTTAGCAGCCTGCCACAAACCGAGACATGTTGCTGGCCCCATGGGGAGAGTGCCTTTGTCACTCTGAGGCCAGTAACAAAGCCTGCACTGGGTGGAGATGCTAACACCTCCCCCAGGCAGGAATTGTCACACCTGGCGGTGAGCCTCAAAGGCTCACCTCCTTTGTGCCAACCCAGCAGGACACTCCAGCTAGTGGAGTTGCCCGCCCCCTCCGGCCAGGCCCCACTTTTGGCGGCAAGGCCGGAGAAAATAATGAGAAAAACAAGGAGGAGTCACTGGCCAGTCAGGACAGCCCCTAAGGTGTCCTGAGCTGAAGTGACTCTAACTTTTAGAAATCCTCCATCTTGCAGATGGAGGATTCCCCCAATAGGGTTAGGATTGTGACCCCCTCCCCTTGGGAGGAGGCACAAAGAGGGTGTACCCACCCTCAGGGCTAGTAGCCATTGGCTACTAACCCCCCAGACCTAAACACGCCCTTAAATTTAGTATTTAAGGGCTACCCTGAACCCTAGAAAATTAGATTCCTGCAACTACAAGAAGAAGGACTGCCCAGCTGAAAACCCCTGCAGCGGAAGACCAGAAGACGACAACTGCCTTGGCTCCAGAAACTCACCGGCCTGTCTCCTGCCTTCCAAAGATCCTGCTCCAGCGACGCCTTCCAAAGGGACCAGCGACCTCGACATCCTCTGAGGACTGCCCCTGCTTCGAAAAGACAAGAAACTCCCGAGGACAGCGGACCTGCTCCAAGAAAAGCTGCAACTTTGTTTCCAGCAGCTTTAAAGAACCCTGCAAGCTCCCCGCAAGAAGCGTGAGACTTGCAACACTGCACCCGGCGACCCCGACTCGGCTGGTGGCGATCCAACACCTCGGGAGGGACCCCAGGACTACTCTAAGACTGTGAGTACAAAAACCTGTCCCCCCTGAGCCCCCACAGCGCCGCCTGCAGAGGGAATCCCGAGGCTTCCCCTGACCGCGACTCTTTGAATCCTAAGTCCCGACACCTGGGAGAGACCCTGCACCCGCAGCCCCCAGGACCTGAAGGACCGGACTTTCACTGGAGGAGTGACCCCCAGGAGTCCCTCTCCCTTGATCAAGTGGAGGTTTCCCCGAGGAACCCCCCCCCTTGCCTGCCTGCAGCGCTGAAGAGATCCCGAGATCTCTCATAGACTAACATTGCAAACCCGACGCTTGTTTCTACACTGCACCCGGCCGCCCCCGCGCCGCTGAGGGTGAAATTTCTGTGTGGGCTTGTGTCCCCCCCGGTGCCCTACAAAACCCCCCTGGTCTGCCCTCCGAAGACGCGGGTACTTACCTGCAAGCAGACCGGAACCGGGGCACCCCCTTCTCTCCATTCTAGCCTATGTGTTTTGGGCACCACTTTGAACTCTGCACCTGACCGGCCCTGAGCTGCTGGTGTGGTGACTTTGGGGTTGCTCTGAACCCCCAACGGTGGGCTACCTTGGACCAAGAACTGAACCCTGTAAGTGTCGTACTTACCTGGTAAAACTAATCAAAACTTACCTCCCCTAGGAACTGTGAAAATTGCAGTGTCCACTTTTAAAACAGCTATTTGTGAATAACTTGAAAAGTATACATGCAATTTTGATGATTTGAAGTTCCTAAAGTACTTACCTGCAATACCTTTCGAATGAGATATTACATGTAGAATTTGAACCTGTGGTTCTTAAAATAAACTAAGAAAAGATATTTTTCTATACAAAAACCTATTGGCTGGATTTGTCTCTGAGTGTGTGTACCTCATTTATTGTCTATGTGTATGTACAACAAATGCTTAACACTACTCCTTGGATAAGCCTACTGCTCGACCACACTACCACAAAATAGAGCATTAGTATTATCTCTTTTTGCCACTATCTTACCTCTAAGGGGAACCCTTGGACTCTGTGCATGCTATTCCTTACTTTGAAATAGCACATACAGAGCCAACTTCCTACATTGGTGGATCAGCGGTGGGGTACAAGACTTTGCATTTGCTGGACTACTCAGCCAATACCTGATCACACGACAAATTCCAAAATTGTCATTAGAAATTCATTTTTGCAATTTGAAATTTTTCTAAATTCTTAAAAGTCCTGCTAGGGCCTTGTCTGTTAAGTCCCTGTTTAGCATTGTCTTTTAGAGTTTAAAAGTTTGTTAAAGGTTTGAAATTAGATTCTAGAAACAGTTTTAGGTTCTTTAAAAAGTCTTCCAACTTTTAGCAAAATAATGTCTGATACAGAGATGAATGTGGTGGAACTCGACACCACACCTTACCTCCATCTTAAGATGAGGGAGCTAAGGTCTCTCTGTAATATCAAAAAAATAACCATTGGCTCCAGACCTACCAAAATTCAGCTCCAGGAGCTGTTGGCAGAGTTTGAAAAAGCCAACCCCTCTGATGATGACATCACAGAGGAAGAAATTAGTGACTTGGAGGCCAATGTCCCTCCTCCAGTCCTAAATAGGGAGAACAGGACCCCTCAAGTCCTGTCTCCAACTGTGTTAGTCAGAAATAGTGAGTCCCTCACAGGAGGGTCCCACATTTCTGAAATCACTGAGGATGCTCTCAGTGAAGATGACCTCCTGTTAGCCAGGATGGCCAAAAGATTGGCTTTAGAGAGACAGCTCCTAGCCATAGAAAGGGAAAGACAAGAGATGGGCCTAGGACCCATCAATGGTGGCAGCAATATAAATAGGGTCAGAGATTCTCCTGACATGTTAAAAATCCCCAAAGGGATTGTGACAAAATTTGAAGATGGTGATGACATCACCAAGTGGTTCACAGCTTTTGAGAGGGCTTGTGTAACCAGAAAAGTGAACAGATCTCACTGGGGTGCTCTCCTTTGGGAAATGTTCACTGGAAAGTGTAGGGATAGACTCCTCACACTCTCTGGAAAAGATGCAGAATCTTATGACCTCATGAAGGGTACCCTGATTGAGGGCTTTGGATTCTCCACTGAGGAGTACAGGATTAGGTTCAGGGGGGCTCAAAAATCCTCGAGCCAGACCTGGGTTGACTTTGTTGACTACTCAGTGAAAACACTAGATGGTTGGATTCAAGGCAGTGGTGTAAGTAATTATGATGGGCTGTACAATTTATTTGTGAAAGAACACCTGTTAAGTAATTGTTTCAATGATAAACTGCATCAGCATCTGGTAGACCTAGGACCAATTTCTCCCCAAGAATTGGGAAAGAAGGCGGACCATTGGGTCAAGACAAGGGTGTCCAAGACTTCAACAGGGGGTGACCAAAAGAAAGGGGTCACAAAGACTCCCCAGGGGAAGGGTGATGAGACAGCCAAAACTAAAAATAGTAAAGAGTCTTCTACAGGCCCCCAAAAACCTGCACAGGAGGGTGGGCCCAGAGCCTCTTCACAAAACAATGGGTACAAGGGTAAAAACTTTGATCCCAAAAAGGCCTGGTGTCATAGCTGTAAACAGCATGGACACCAAACTGGAGACAAGGCCTGTCCCAAGAAAGGTTCCACTCCAAACTCCCATCCAGGTAACACTGGTATGGCTAGTCTCCAAGTGGGATCAACAGTGTGCCCAGAGCAAATCAGGGTCCACACTGAAGCTATTCTAGTTTCTGAGGGTGGGGTGGATTTAGCCACACTAGCTGTCTGGCCGCCTAACATGCAAAAATACAGACAGCAACTCTTAATTAATGGGACTAGAATAGAGGGCCTGAGGGATACAGGTGCCAGTGTCACCATGGTGACAGAGAAACTGGTTTCCCCTGGCCAATACCTGACTGGAAAAACTTACACAGTCACCAACGCTGACAATCAGAGAAAAGTACATCCCATGGCAATGGTTACTTTAGAATGGGGAGGGGTCAATGGCCTGAAACAGGTGGTGGTCTCCTCAAATATCCCAGTGGACTGTCTGCTTGGAAATGACCTGGAGTCCTCAGCATGGGCTGAGGTAGAACTAAAAACCCATGCAGCAATGCTGGGTATCCCTGAACTGGTGTGTGTGAAAACAAGAGCACAATGCAAGGCACAGGGTGAAAAAGTAGAGCTGGAGTCTGGAAAAATGGCCCAGCCTACCAAGAGAACAGGAAAGTCAGTTGGGAAACCAACTGCAACACAGCAAAAGAAAGGGAACCTCTCTTCTCAGGAAGAAGTTCTGCCCTCTGAGGGAACTGAGCCTTTGGAGCTTGAACCTTATCAGGTTGAGCTCTTGGGCCCAGGGGGACCCTCAAGGGAGGAGCTGTGTAAGGGACAAGAAACCTGTCCCTCTCTTGAAGGCCTTAGGCAGCAAGCTGCTGAAGAGTCCAAAGGCAAGAAAACTGGAACGCACAGGGTCTATTGGGAAGATGGACTCCTGTACACTGAGGCCAGAGACCCCAAACCTGGTGCCACTAGGAGAGTGGTAGTGCCTCAGCTGTTCAGGAAGTTCATCCTAACATTGGCCCATGACATTCCCCTTGCTGGACATTTGGGACAAACCAAGACGTGGGAGAGGTTAGTCAACCACTTCTACTGGCCCAATATGTCCAACATGGTTAAGGAGTTTTGCCTCTCCTGCCCCACCTGTCAAGCCAGTGGTAAGACAGGTGGACATCCAAGGGCCCCCCTCATTCCACTTCCAGTGGTGGGGGTTCCCTTTGAAAGAGTGGGTGTGGACATAGTTGGTCCACTAGAACCTCCCACAGCCTCAGGAAATATGTATATCCTGGTAGTAGTGGATCATGCTACCAGGTATCCTGAAGCTATTCCCCTTAGGTCGACTACTGCCCCTGCAGTAGCCAAGGCCCTCATTGGTATCTTTACCAGAGTGGGTTTCCCTAAGGAGGTGGTGTCTGACAGAGGTACCAACTTCATGTCAGCATACCTAAAGCACATGTGGAATGAGTGTGGAGTGACTTATAAATTCACTACACCATACCATACACAAACTAATGGCTTGGTTGAGAGATTCAACAAGACATTAAAAGGCATGATCATGGGGCTCCCAGAAAAGCTCAAAAGGAGATGGGATGTCCTCTTGCCATGTCTGCTTTTCGCTTACAGAGAGGTGCCACAGAAGGGAGTAGGATTCTCACCCTTTGAACTTCTGTTTGGTCATCCTGTAAGGGGACCACTTGCCCTTGTTAAAGAAGGCTAGGAGAGACCTCTCCATGAGCCTAAACAGGACATAGTGGACTATGTACTTGGCCTTCGCTCTAGAATGGCAGAGTACATGGAAAAGGCAACCAAAAACCTTGAGGCCAGCCAACAGCTCCAGAAGTTTTGGTATGACCAAAAGGCTGCACTGGTTGAGTTCCAACCAGGGCAGAAAGTCTGGGTTCTGGAGCCTGTGGCTCCCAGGGCACTCCAGGACAAATGGAGTGGCCCTTACCCAGTGCTAGAAAGGAAGAGTCAGGTCACCTACCTGGTGGACCTGGGCACAAGCAGGAGCCCCAAGAGGGTGATCCATGTGAACCGCCTTAAGCTCTTCCATGACAGGGCTGATGTCAATCTGTTGATGGTAACAGATGAGGATCAGGAGGCAGAGAGTGAACCTCTCCCTGATCTTCTGTCATCAGACCCAAAAGATGGCACAGTAGATGGAGTGATCTACTCAGACACCCTCTCTGGCCAACAGCAAGCTGATTGTAGGAGAGTCCTACAACAGTTTCCTGAACTCTTCTCCTTAACCCCTGGTCAGACACACCTGTGTACCCATGATGTGGACACAGGAGACAGCATGCCTGTCAAGAACAAAATCTTTAGACAATCTGACCATGTTAAAGAAAGCATCAAGGTGGAAGTCCACAAGATGCTGGAATTGGGAGTAATTGAGCGCTCTGACAGCCCCTGGGCTAGCCCAGTGGTCTTAGTCCCCAAACCTCACACCAAAGATGGAAAGAAAGAGATGAGGTTTTGTGTGGACTACAGAGGGCTCAATTCTGTCACCAAGACAGATGCTCATCCAATTCCAAGAGCTGATGAGCTCATAGACAAATTAGGTGCTGCCAAATTCTTAAGTACCTTTGACTTGACAGCAGGGTACTGGCAAATAAAAATGGCACCTGGAGCAAAAGAGAAAACAGCATTCTCCACACCTGATGGGCATTATCAGTTTACTGTTATGCCCTTTGGTTTAAAGAATGCCCCTGCCACCTTCCAAAGGTTGGTGAATCAAGTCCTTGCTGGCTTGGAGTCCTTTAGCACAGCTTATCTTGATGATATTGCTGTCTTTAGCTCCACCTGGCAGGATCACCTGGTCCACCTGAAGAAGGTTTTGAAGGCTCTGCAATCTGCAGGCCTCTCTATCAAGGCATCCAAATGCCAGATAGGGCAGGGAACTGTGGTTTACTTGGGACACCTTGTAGGTGGAGGCCAAGTTCAGCCACTCCAACCCAAGATCCAGACTATTCTGGACTGGGTAGCTCCAAAAACCCAGACTCAAGTCAGGGCATTCCTTGGCTTGACTGGGTATTACAGGAGGTTTGTGAAGGGATATGGATCCATTGTGACAGCCCTCACTGAACTCACCTCCAAGAAAATGCCCAAGAAAGTGAACTGGACTGTGGAATGCCAACAGGCCTTTGACACCCTGAAACAAGCAATGTGCTCAGCACCAGTTCTAAAAGCTCCAGATTATTCTAAGCAGTTCATTGTGCAGACTGATGCCTCTGAACATGGGATAGGGGCAGTTTTGTCCCAAACAAATGATGATGGCCTTGACCAGCCTGTTGCTTTCATTAGCAGGAGGTTACTCCCCAGGGAGCAGCGTTGGAGTGCCATTGAGAGGGAGGCCTTTGCTGTGGTTTGGTCCCTGAAGAAGCTGAGACCATACCTCTTTGGGACTCACTTCCTAGTTCAAACTGACCACAGACCTCTCAAATGGCTGATGCAAATGAAAGGTGAAAATCCTAAACTGTTGAGGTGGTCCATCTCCCTACAGGGAATGGACTTTATAGTGGAACACAGACCTGGGACTGCCCATGCCAATGCAGATGGCCTTTCCAGGTTCTTCCACTTAGAAAATGAAGACTCTCTTGGGAAAGGTTAGTCTCATCCTCTTTCGTTTGGGGGGGGGTTGTGTAAGGAAATGCCTCCTTGGCATGGTTGCCCCCTGACTTTTTGCCTTTGCTGATGCTATGTTTACAATTGAAAGTGTGCTGAGGCCTGCTAACCAGGCCCCAGCACCAGTGTTCTTTCCCTAACCTGTACTTTTGTATCCACAATTGGCAGACCCTGGCATCCAGATAAGTCCCTTGTAACTGGTACTTCTAGTACCAAGGGCCCTGATGCCAAGGAAGGTCTCTAAGGGCTGCAGCATGTCTTATGCCACCCTGGAGACCTCTCACTCAGCACAGACACCCTGCTTGCCAGCTTGTGTGTGCTAGTGAGGACAAAACGAGTAAGTCGACATGGCACTCCCCTCAGGGTGCCATGCCAGCCTCTCACTGCCTATGCAGTATAGGTAAGACACCCCTCTAGCAGGCCTTACAGCCCTAAGGCAGGGTGCACTATACCATAGGTGAGGGTACCAGTGCATGAGCATGGTACCCCTACAGTGTCTAAACAAAACCTTAGACATTGTAAGTGCAGGGTAGCCATAAGAGTATATGGTCTGGGAGTTTGTCAAACACGAACTCCACAGCACCATAATGGCTACACTGAAAACTGGGAAGTTTGGTATCAAACTTCTCAGCACAATAAATGCACACTGATGCCAGTGTACATTTTATTGTAAAATACACCCCAGAGGGCACCTTAGAGGTGCCCCCTGAAACTTAACCGACTATCTGTGTAGGCTGACTAGTTTTAGCAGCCTGCCACAAACCGAGACATGTTGCTGGCCCCATGGGGAGAGTGCCTTTGTCACTCTGAGGCCAGTAACAAAGCCTGCACTGGGTGGAGATGCTAACACCTCCCCCAGGCAGGAATTGTCACACCTGGCGGTGAGCCTCAAAGGCTCACCTCCTTTGTGCCAACCCAGCAGGACACTCCAGCTAGTGGAGTTGCCCGCCCCCTCCGGCCAGGCCCCACTTTTGGCGGCAAGGCCGGAGAAAATAATGAGAAAAACAAGGAGGAGTCACTGGCCAGTCAGGACAGCCCCTTAGGTGTCCTGAGCTGAAGTGACTCTAACTTTTAGAAATCCTCCATCTTGCAGATGGAGGATTCCCCCAATAGGGTTAGGATTGTGACCCCCTCCCCTTGGGAGGAGGCACAAAGAGGGTGTACCCACCCTCAGGGCTAGTAGCCATTGGCTACTAACCCCCCAGACCTAAACACGCCCTTAAATTTAGTATTTAAGGGCTACCCTGAACCCTAGAAAATTAGATTCCTGCAACTACAAGAAGAAGGACTGCCCAGCTGAAAACCCCTGCAGCGGAAGACCAGAAGACGACAACTGCCTTGGCTCCAGAAACTCACCGGCCTGTCTCCTGCCTTCCAAAGATCCTGCTCCAGCGACGCCTTCCAAAGGGACCAGCGACCTCGACATCCTCTGAGGACTGCCCCTGCTTCGAAAAGACAAGAAACTCCCGAGGACAGCGGACCTGCTCCAAGAAAAGCTGCAACTTTGTTTCCAGCAGCTTTAAAGAACCCTGCAAGCTCCCCGCAAGAAGCGTGAGACTTGCAACACTGCACCCGGCGACCCCGACTCGGCTGGTGGCGATCCAACACCTCGGGAGGGACCCCAGGACTACTCTAAGACTGTGAGTACAAAAACCTGTCCCCCCTGAGCCCCCACAGCGCCGCCTGCAGAGGGAATCCCGAGGCTTCCCCTGACCGCGACTCTTTGAATCCTAAGTCCCGACACCTGGGAGAGACCCTGCACCCGCAGCCCCCAGGACCTGAAGGACCGGACTTTCACTGGAGGAGTGACCCCCAGGAGTCCCTCTCCCTTGATCAAGTGGAGGTTTCCCCGAGGAACCCCCCCCCTTGCCTGCCTGCAGCGCTGAAGAGATCCCGAGATCTCTCATAGACTAACATTGCAAACCCGACGCTTGTTTCTACACTGCACCCGGCCGCCCCCGCGCCGCTGAGGGTGAAATTTCTGTGTGGGCTTGTGTCCCCCCCGGTGCCCTACAAAACCCCCCTGGTCTGCCCTCCGAAGACGCGGGTACTTACCTGCAAGCAGACCGGAACCGGGGCACCCCCTTCTCTCCATTCTAGCCTATGTGTTTTGGGCACCACTTTGAACTCTGCACCTGACCGGCCCTGAGCTGCTGGTGTGGTGACTTTGGGGTTGCTCTGAACCCCCAACGGTGGGCTACCTTGGACCAAGAACTGAACCCTGTAAGTGTCGTACTTACCTGGTAAAACTAATCAAAACTTACCTCCCCTAGGAACTGTGAAAATTGCACTGTGTCCACTTTTAAAACAGCTATTTGTGAATAACTTGAAAAGTATACATGCAATTTTGATGATTTGAAGTTCCTAAAGTACTTACCTGCAATACCTTTCGAATGAGATATTACATGTAGAATTTGAACCTGTGGTTCTTAAAATAAACTAAGAAAAGATATTTTTCTATACAAAAACCTATTGGCTGGATTTGTCTCTGAGTGTGTGTACCTCATTTATTGTCTATGTGTATGTACAACAAATGCTTAACACTACTCCTTGGATAAGCCTACTGCTCGACCACACTACCACAAAATAGAGCATTAGTATTATCTCTTTTTGCCACTATCTTACCTCTAAGGGGAACCCTTGGACTCTGTGCATGCTATTCCTTACTTTGAAATAGCACATACAGAGCCAACTTCCTACATTGGTGGATCAGCGGTGGGGTACAAGACTTTGCATTTGCTGGACTACTCAGCCAATACCTGATCACACGACAAATTCCAAAATTGTCATTAGAAATTCATTTTTGCAATTTGAAATTTTTCTAAATTCTTAAAAGTCCTGCTAGGGCCTTGTCTGTTAAGTCCCTGTTTAGCATTGTCTTTTAGAGTTTAAAAGTTTGTTAAAGGTTTGAAATTAGATTCTAGAAACAGTTTTAGATTCTTTAAAAAGTCTTCCAACTTTTAGCAAAATAATGTCTGATACAGAGATGAATGTGGTGGAACTCGACACCACACCTTACCTCCATCTTAAGATGAGGGAGCTAAGGTCTCTCTGTAATATCAAAAAAATAACCATTGGCTCCAGACCTACCAAAATTCAGCTCCAGGAGCTGTTGGCAGAGTTTGAAAAAGCCAACCCCTCTGATGATGACATCACAGAGGAAGAAATTAGTGACTTGGAGGCCAATGTCCCTCCTCCAGTCCTAAATAGGGAGAACAGGACCCCTCAAGTCCTGTCTCCAACTGTGTTAGTCAGAAATAGTGAGTCCCTCACAGGAGGGTCCCACATTTCTGAAATCACTGAGGATGCTCTCAGTGAAGATGACCTCCTGTTAGCCAGGATGGCCAAAAGATTGGCTTTAGAGAGACAGCTCCTAGCCATAGAAAGGGAAAGACAAGAGATGGGCCTAGGACCCATCAATGGTGGCAGCAATATAAATAGGGTCAGAGATTCTCCTGACATGTTAAAAATCCCCAAAGGGATTGTGACAAAATTTGAAGATGGTGATGACATCACCAAGTGGTTCACAGCTTTTGAGAGGGCTTGTGTAACCAGAAAAGTGAACAGATCTCACTGGGGTGCTCTCCTTTGGGAAATGTTCACTGGAAAGTGTAGGGATAGACTCCTCACACTCTCTGGAAAAGATGCAGAATCTTATGACCTCATGAAGGGTACCCTGATTGAGGGCTTTGGATTCTCCACTGAGGAGTACAGGATTAGGTTCAGGGGGGCTCAAAAATCCTCGAGCCAGACCTGGGTTGACTTTGTTGACTACTCAGTGAAAACACTAGATGGTTGGATTCAAGGCAGTGGTGTAAGTAATTATGATGGGCTGTACAATTTATTTGTGAAAGAACACCTGTTAAGTAATTGTTTCAATGATAAACTGCATCAGCATCTGGTAGACCTAGGACCAATTTCTCCCCAAGAATTGGGAAAGAAGGCGGACCATTGGGTCAAGACAAGGGTGTCCAAGACTTCAACAGGGGGTGACCAAAAGAAAGGGGTCACAAAGACTCCCCAGGGGAAGGGTGATGAGACAGCCAAAACTAAAAATAGTAAAGAGTCTTCTACAGGCCCCCAAAAACCTGCACAGGAGGGTGGGCCCAGAGCCTCTTCACAAAACAATGGGTACAAGGGTAAAAACTTTGATCCCAAAAAGGCCTGGTGTCATAGCTGTAAACAGCATGGACACCAAACTGGAGACAAGGCCTGTCCCAAGAAAGGTTCCACTCCAAACTCCCATCCAGGTAACACTGGTATGGCTAGTCTCCAAGTGGGATCAACAGTGTGCCCAGAGCAAATCAGGGTCCACACTGAAGCTATTCTAGTTTCTGAGGGTGGGGTGGATTTAGCCACACTAGCTGTCTGGCCGCCTAACATGCAAAAATACAGACAGCAACTCTTAATTAATGGGACTAGAATAGAGGGCCTGAGGGATACAGGTGCCAGTGTCACCATGGTGACAGAGAAACTGGTTTCCCCTGGCCAATACCTGACTGGAAAAACTTACACAGTCACCAACGCTGACAATCAGAGAAAAGTACATCCCATGGCAATGGTTACTTTAGAATGGGGAGGGGTCAATGGCCTGAAACAGGTGGTGGTCTCCTCAAATATCCCAGTGGACTGTCTGCTTGGAAATGACCTGGAGTCCTCAGCATGGGCTGAGGTAGAACTAAAAACCCATGCAGCAATGCTGGGTATCCCTGAACTGGTGTGTGTGAAAACAAGAGCACAATGCAAGGCACAGGGTGAAAAAGTAGAGCTGGAGTCTGGAAAAATGGCCCAGCCTACCAAGAGAACAGGAAAGTCAGTTGGGAAACCAACTGCAACACAGCAAAAGAAAGGGAACCTCTCTTCTCAGGAAGAAGTTCTGCCCTCTGAGGGAACTGAGCCTTTGGAGCTTGAACCTTATCAGGTTGAGCTCTTGGGCCCAGGGGGACCCTCAAGGGAGGAGCTGTGTAAGGGACAAGAAACCTGTCCCTCTCTTGAAGGCCTTAGGCAGCAAGCTGCTGAAGAGTCCAAAGGCAAGAAAACTGGAACGCACAGGGTCTATTGGGAAGATGGACTCCTGTACACTGAGGCCAGAGACCCCAAACCTGGTGCCACTAGGAGAGTGGTAGTGCCTCAGCTGTTCAGGAAGTTCATCCTAACATTGGCCCATGACATTCCCCTTGCTGGACATTTGGGACAAACCAAGACGTGGGAGAGGTTAGTCAACCACTTCTACTGGCCCAATATGTCCAACATGGTTAAGGAGTTTTGCCTCTCCTGCCCCACCTGTCAAGCCAGTGGTAAGACAGGTGGACATCCAAGGGCCCCCCTCATTCCACTTCCAGTGGTGGGGGTTCCCTTTGAAAGAGTGGGTGTGGACATAGTTGGTCCACTAGAACCTCCCACAGCCTCAGGAAATATGTATATCCTGGTAGTAGTGGATCATGCTACCAGGTATCCTGAAGCTATTCCCCTTAGGTCGACTACTGCCCCTGCAGTAGCCAAGGCCCTCATTGGTATCTTTACCAGAGTGGGTTTCCCTAAGGAGGTGGTGTCTGACAGAGGTACCAACTTCATGTCAGCATACCTAAAGCACATGTGGAATGAGTGTGGAGTGACTTATAAATTCACTACACCATACCATACACAAACTAATGGCTTGGTTGAGAGATTCAACAAGACATTAAAAGGCATGATCATGGGGCTCCCAGAAAAGCTCAAAAGGAGATGGGATGTCCTCTTGCCATGTCTGCTTTTCGCTTACAGAGAGGTGCCACAGAAGGGAGTAGGATTCTCACCCTTTGAACTTCTGTTTGGTCATCCTGTAAGGGGACCACTTGCCCTTGTTAAAGAAGGCTAGGAGAGACCTCTCCATGAGCCTAAACAGGACATAGTGGACTATGTACTTGGCCTTCGCTCTAGAATGGCAGAGTACATGGAAAAGGCAACCAAAAACCTTGAGGCCAGCCAACAGCTCCAGAAGTTTTGGTATGACCAAAAGGCTGCACTGGTTGAGTTCCAACCAGGGCAGAAAGTCTGGGTTCTGGAGCCTGTGGCTCCCAGGGCACTCCAGGACAAATGGAGTGGCCCTTACCCAGTGCTAGAAAGGAAGAGTCAGGTCACCTACCTGGTGGACCTGGGCACAAGCAGGAGCCCCAAGAGGGTGATCCATGTGAACCGCCTTAAGCTCTTCCATGACAGGGCTGATGTCAATCTGTTGATGGTAACAGATGAGGATCAGGAGGCAGAGAGTGAACCTCTCCCTGATCTTCTGTCATCAGACCCAAAAGATGGCACAGTAGATGGAGTGATCTACTCAGACACCCTCTCTGGCCAACAGCAAGCTGATTGTAGGAGAGTCCTACAACAGTTTCCTGAACTCTTCTCCTTAACCCCTGGTCAGACACACCTGTGTACCCATGATGTGGACACAGGAGACAGCATGCCTGTCAAGAACAAAATCTTTAGACAATCTGACCATGTTAAAGAAAGCATCAAGGTGGAAGTCCACAAGATGCTGGAATTGGGAGTAATTGAGCGCTCTGACAGCCCCTGGGCTAGCCCAGTGGTCTTAGTCCCCAAACCTCACACCAAAGATGGAAAGAAAGAGATGAGGTTTTGTGTGGACTACAGAGGGCTCAATTCTGTCACCAAGACAGATGCTCATCCAATTCCAAGAGCTGATGAGCTCATAGACAAATTAGGTGCTGCCAAATTCTTAAGTACCTTTGACTTGACAGCAGGGTACTGGCAAATAAAAATGGCACCTGGAGCAAAAGAGAAAACAGCATTCTCCACACCTGATGGGCATTATCAGTTTACTGTTATGCCCTTTGGTTTAAAGAATGCCCCTGCCACCTTCCAAAGGTTGGTGAATCAAGTCCTTGCTGGCTTGGAGTCCTTTAGCACAGCTTATCTTGATGATATTGCTGTCTTTAGCTCCACCTGGCAGGATCACCTGGTCCACCTGAAGAAGGTTTTGAAGGCTCTGCAATCTGCAGGCCTCTCTATCAAGGCATCCAAATGCCAGATAGGGCAGGGAACTGTGGTTTACTTGGGACACCTTGTAGGTGGAGGCCAAGTTCAGCCACTCCAACCCAAGATCCAGACTATTCTGGACTGGGTAGCTCCAAAAACCCAGACTCAAGTCAGGGCATTCCTTGGCTTGACTGGGTATTACAGGAGGTTTGTGAAGGGATATGGATCCATTGTGACAGCCCTCACTGAACTCACCTCCAAGAAAATGCCCAAGAAAGTGAACTGGACTGTGGAATGCCAACAGGCCTTTGACACCCTGAAACAAGCAATGTGCTCAGCACCAGTTCTAAAAGCTCCAGATTATTCTAAGCAGTTCATTGTGCAGACTGATGCCTCTGAACATGGGATAGGGGCAGTTTTGTCCCAAACAAATGATGATGGCCTTGACCAGCCTGTTGCTTTCATTAGCAGGAGGTTACTCCCCAGGGAGCAGCGTTGGAGTGCCATTGAGAGGGAGGCCTTTGCTGTGGTTTGGTCCCTGAAGAAGCTGAGACCATACCTCTTTGGGACTCACTTCCTAGTTCAAACTGACCACAGACCTCTCAAATGGCTGATGCAAATGAAAGGTGAAAATCCTAAACTGTTGAGGTGGTCCATCTCCCTACAGGGAATGGACTTTATAGTGGAACACAGACCTGGGACTGCCCATGCCAATGCAGATGGCCTTTCCAGGTTCTTCCACTTAGAAAATGAAGACTCTCTTGGGAAAGGTTAGTCTCATCCTCTTTCGTTTGGGGGGGGGGTTGTGTAAGGAAATGCCTCCTTGGCATGGTTGCCCCCTGACTTTTTGCCTTTGCTGATGCTATGTTTACAATTGAAAGTGTGCTGAGGCCTGCTAACCAGGCCCCAGCACCAGTGTTCTTTCCCTAACCTGTACTTTTGTATCCACAATTGGCAGACCCTGGCATCCAGATAAGTCCCTTGTAACTGGTACTTCTAGTACCAAGGGCCCTGATGCCAAGGAAGGTCTCTAAGGGCTGCAGCATGTCTTATGCCACCCTGGAGACCTCTCACTCAGCACAGACACCCTGCTTGCCAGCTTGTGTGTGCTAGTGAGGACAAAACGAGTAAGTCGACATGGCACTCCCCTCAGGGTGCCATGCCAGCCTCTCACTGCCTATGCAGTATAGGTAAGACACCCCTCTAGCAGGCCTTACAGCCCTAAGGCAGGGTGCACTATACCATAGGTGAGGGTACCAGTGCATGAGCATGGTACCCCTACAGTGTCTAAACAAAACCTTAGACATTGTAAGTGCAGGGTAGCCATAAGAGTATATGGTCTGGGAGTTTGTCAAACACGAACTCCACAGCACCATAATGGCTACACTGAAAACTGGGAAGTTTGGTATCAAACTTCTCAGCACAATAAATGCACACTGATGCCAGTGTACATTTTATTGTAAAATACACCCCAGAGGGCACCTTAGAGGTGCCCCCTGAAACTTAACCGACTATCTGTGTAGGCTGACTAGTTTTAGCAGCCTGCCACAAACCGAGACATGTTGCTGGCCCCATGGGGAGAGTGCCTTTGTCACTCTGAGGCCAGTAACAAAGCCTGCACTGGGTGGAGATGCTAACACCTCCCCCAGGCAGGAATTGTCACACCTGGCGGTGAGCCTCAAAGGCTCACCTCCTTTGTGCCAACCCAGCAGGACACTCCAGCTAGTGGAGTTGCCCGCCCCCTCCGGCCAGGCCCCACTTTTGGCGGCAAGGCCGGAGAAAATAATGAGAAAAACAAGGAGGAGTCACTGGCCAGTCAGGACAGCCCCTTAGGTGTCCTGAGGTGAAGTGACTCTAACTTTTAGAAATCCTCCATCTTGCAGATGGAGGATTCCCCCAATAGGGTTAGGATTGTGACCCCCTCCCCTTGGGAGGAGGCACAAAGAGGGTGTACCCACCCTCAGGGCTAGTAGCCA
The DNA here is from genome assembly GCF_031143425.1 of Pleurodeles waltl. NCBI lineage: Eukaryota > Metazoa > Chordata > Amphibia > Caudata > Salamandridae > Pleurodeles > Pleurodeles waltl. Next base: position 474,302 of record NW_027150248.1, read on the forward strand.
TTGGCTACTAACCCCCCAGACCTAAACACGCCCTTAAATTTAGTATTTAAGGGCTACCCTGAACCCTAGAAAATTAGATTCCTGCAACTACAAGAAGAAGGACTGCCCAGCTGAAAACCCCTGCAGCGGAAGACCAGAAGACGACAACTGCCTTGGCTCCAGAAACTCACCGGCCTGTCTCCTGCCTTCCAAAGATCCTGCTCCAGCGACGCCTTCCAAAGGGACCAGCGACCTCGACATCCTCTGAGGACTGCCCCTGCTTCGAAAAGACAAGAAACTCCCGAGGACAGCGGACCTGCTCCAAGAAAAGCTGCAACTTTGTTTCCAGCAGCTTTAAAGAACCCTGCAAGCTCCCCGCAAGAAGCGTGAGACTTGCAACACTGCACCCGGCGACCCCGACTCGGCTGGTGGCGATCCAACACCTCGGGAGGGACCCCAGGACTACTCTAAGACTGTGAGTACAAAAACCTGTCCCCCCTGAGCCCCCACAGCGCCGCCTGCAGAGGGAATCCCGAGGCTTCCCCTGACCGCGACTCTTTGAATCCTAAGTCCCGACACCTGGGAGAGACCCTGCACCCGCAGCCCCCAGGACCTGAAGGACCGGACTTTCACTGGAGGAGTGACCCCCAGGAGTCCCTCTCCCTTGATCAAGTGGAGGTTTCCCCGAGGAACCCCCCCCCTTGCCTGCCTGCAGCGCTGAAGAGATCCCGAGATCTCTCATAGACTAACATTGCAAACCCGACGCTTGTTTCTACACTGCACCCGGCCGCCCCCGCGCCGCTGAGGGTGAAATTTCTGTGTGGGCTTGTGTCCCCCCCGGTGCCCTACAAAACCCCCCTGGTCTGCCCTCCGAAGACGCGGGTACTTACCTGCAAGCAGACCGGAACCGGGGCACCCCCTTCTCTCCATTCTAGCCTATGTGTTTTGGGCACCACTTTGAACTCTGCACCTGACCGGCCCTGAGCTGCTGGTGTGGTGACTTTGGGGTTGCTCTGAACCCCCAACGGTGGGCTACCTTGGACCAAGAACTGAACCCTGTAAGTGTCGTACTTACCTGGTAAAACTAATCAAAACTTACCTCCCCTAGGAACTGTGAAAATTGCACTGTGTCCACTTTTAAAACAGCTATTTGTGAATAACTTGAAAAGTATACATGCAATTTTGATGATTTGAAGTTCCTAAAGTACTTACCTGCAATACCTTTCGAATGAGATATTACATGTAGAATTTGAACCTGTGGTTCTTAAAATAAACTAAGAAAAGATATTTTTCTATACAAAAACCTATTGGCTGGATTTGTCTCTGAGTGTGTGTACCTCATTTATTGTCTATGTGTATGTACAACAAATGCTTAACACTACTCCTTGGATAAGCCTACTGCTCGACCACACTACCACAAAATAGAGCATTAGTATTATCTCTTTTTGCCACTATCTTACCTCTAAGGGGAACCCTTGGACTCTGTGCATGCTATTCCTTACTTTGAAATAGCACATACAGAGCCAACTTCCTACATTGGTGGATCAGCGGTGGGGTACAAGACTTTGCATTTGCTGGACTACTCAGCCAATACCTGATCACACGACAAATTCCAAAATTGTCATTAGAAATTCATTTTTGCAATTTGAAATTTTTCTAAATTCTTAAAAGTCCTGCTAGGGCCTTGTCTGTTAAGTCCCTGTTTAGCATTGTCTTTTAGAGTTTAAAAGTTTGTTAAAGGTTTGAAATTAGATTCTAGAAACAGTTTTAGATTCTTTAAAAAGTCTTCCAACTTTTAGCAAAATAATGTCTGATACAGAGATGAATGTGGTGGAACTCGACACCACACCTTACCTCCATCTTAAGATGAGGGAGCTAAGGTCTCTCTGTAATATCAAAAAAATAACCATTGGCTCCAGACCTACCAAAATTCAGCTCCAGGAGCTGTTGGCAGAGTTTGAAAAAGCCAACCCCTCTGATGATGACATCACAGAGGAAGAAATTAGTGACTTGGAGGCCAATGTCCCTCCTCCAGTCCTAAATAGGGAGAACAGGACCCCTCAAGTCCTGTCTCCAACTGTGTTAGTCAGAAATAGTGAGTCCCTCACAGGAGGGTCCCACATTTCTGAAATCACTGAGGATGCTCTCAGTGAAGATGACCTCCTGTTAGCCAGGATGGCCAAAAGATTGGCTTTAGAGAGACAGCTCCTAGCCATAGAAAGGGAAAGACAAGAGATGGGCCTAGGACCCATCAATGGTGGCAGCAATATAAATAGGGTCAGAGATTCTCCTGACATGTTAAAAATCCCCAAAGGGATTGTGACAAAATTCGAAGATGGTGATGACATCACCAAGTGGTTCACAGCTTTTGAGAGGGCTTGTGTAACCAGAAAAGTGAACAGATCTCACTGGGGTGCTCTCCTTTGGGAAATGTTCACTGGAAAGTGTAGGGATAGACTCCTCACACTCTCTGGAAAAGATGCAGAATCTTATGACCTCATGAAGGGTACCCTGATTGAGGGCTTTGGATTCTCCACTGAGGAGTACAGGATTAGGTTCAGGGGGGCTCAAAAATCCTCGAGCCAGACCTGGGTTGACTTTGTTGACTACTCAGTGAAAACACTAGATGGTTGGATTCAAGGCAGTGGTGTAAGTAATTATGATGGGCTGTACAATTTATTTGTGAAAGAACACCTGTTAAGTAATTGTTTCAATGATAAACTGCATCAGCATCTGGTAGACCTAGGACCAATTTCTCCCCAAGAATTGGGAAAGAAGGCAGACCATTGGGTCAAGACAAGGGTGTCCAAGACTTCAACAGGGGGTGACCAAAAGAAAGGGGTCACAAAGACTCCCCAGGGGAAGGGTGATGAGACAGCCAAAACTAAAAATAGTAAAGAGTCTTCTACAGGCCCCCAAAAACCTGCACAGGAGGGTGGGCCCAGAGCCTCTTCACAAAACAATGGGTACAAGGGTAAAAACTTTGATCCCAAAAAGGCCTGGTGTCATAGCTGTAAACAGCATGGACACCAAACTGGAGACAAGGCCTGTCCCAAGAAAGGTTCCACTCCAAACTCCCATCCAGGTAACACTGGTATGGCTAGTCTCCAAGTGGGATCAACAGTGTGCCCAGAGCAAATCAGGGTCCACACTGAAGCTATTCTAGTTTCTGAGGGTGGGGTGGATTTAGCCACACTAGCTGTCTGGCCGCCTAACATGCAAAAATACAGACAGCAACTCTTAATTAATGGGACTAGAATAGAGGGCCTGAGGGATACAGGTGCCAGTGTCACCATGGTGACAGAGAAACTGGTTTCCCCTGGCCAATACCTGACTGGAAAAACTTACACAGTCACCAACGCTGACAATCAGAGAAAAGTACATCCCATGGCAATGGTTACTTTAGAATGGGGAGGGGTCAATGGCCTGAAACAGGTGGTGGTCTCCTCAAATATCCCAGTGGACTGTCTGCTTGGAAATGACCTGGAGTCCTCAGCATGGGCTGAGGTAGAACTAAAAACCCATGCAGCAATGCTGGGTATCCCTGAACTGGTGTGTGTGAAAACAAGAGCACAATGCAAGGCACAGGGTGAAAAAGTAGAGCTGGAGTCTGGAAAAATGGCCCAGCCTACCAAGAGAACAGGAAAGTCAGTTGGGAAACCAACTGCAACACAGCAAAAGAAAGGGAACCTCTCTTCTCAGGAAGAAGTTCTGCCCTCTGAGGGAACTGAGCCTTTGGAGCTTGAACCTTATCAGGTTGAGCTCTTGGGCCCAGGGGGACCCTCAAGGGAGGAGCTGTGTAAGGGACAAGAAACCTGTCCCTCTCTTGAAGGCCTTAGGCAGCAAGCTGCTGAAGAGTCCAAAGGCAAGAAAACTGGAACGCACAGGGTCTATTGGGAAGATGGACTCCTGTACACTGAGGCCAGAGACCCCAAACCTGGTGCCACTAGGAGAGTGGTAGTGCCTCAGCTGTTCAGGAAGTTCATCCTAACATTGGCCCATGACATTCCCCTTGCTGGACATTTGGGACAAACCAAGACGTGGGAGAGGTTAGTCAACCACTTCTACTGGCCCAATATGTCCAACATGGTTAAGGAGTTTTGCCTCTCCTGCCCCACCTGTCAAGCCAGTGGTAAGACAGGTGGACATCCAAGGGCCCCCCTCATTCCACTTCCAGTGGTGGGGGTTCCCTTTGAAAGAGTGGGTGTGGACATAGTTGGTCCACTAGAACCTCCCACAGCCTCAGGAAATATGTATATCCTGGTAGTAGTGGATCATGCTACCAGGTATCCTGAAGCTATTCCCCTTAGGTCGACTACTGCCCCTGCAGTAGCCAAGGCCCTCATTGGTATCTTTACCAGAGTGGGTTTCCCTAAGGAGGTGGTGTCTGACAGAGGTACCAACTTCATGTCAGCATACCTAAAGCACATGTGGAATGAGTGTGGAGTGACTTATAAATTCACTACACCATACCATACACAAACTAATGGCTTGGTTGAGAGATTCAACAAGACATTAAAAGGCATGATCATGGGGCTCCCAGAAAAGCTCAAAAGGAGATGGGATGTCCTCTTGCCATGTCTGCTTTTCGCTTACAGAGAGGTGCCACAGAAGGGAGTAGGATTCTCACCCTTTGAACTTCTGTTTGGTCATCCTGTAAGGGGACCACTTGCCCTTGTTAAAGAAGGCTGGGAGAGACCTCTCCATGAGCCTAAACAGGACATAGTGGACTATGTACTTGGCCTTCGCTCTAGAATGGCAGAGTACATGGAAAAGGCAACCAAAAACCTTGAGGCCAGCCAACAGCTCCAGAAGTTTTGGTATGACCAAAAGGCTGCACTGGTTGAGTTCCAACCAGGGCAGAAAGTCTGGGTTCTGGAGCCTGTGGCTCCCAGGGCACTCCAGGACAAATGGAGTGGCCCTTACCCAGTGCTAGAAAGGAAGAGTCAGGTCACCTACCTGGTGGACCTGGGCACAAGCAGGAGCCCCAAGAGGGTGATCCATGTGAACCGCCTTAAGCTCTTCCATGACAGGGCTGATGTCAATCTGTTGATGGTAACAGATGAGGATCAGGAGGCAGAGAGTGAACCTCTCCCTGATCTTCTGTCATCAGACCCAAAAGATGGCACAGTAGATGGAGTGATCTACTCAGACACCCTCTCTGGCCAACAGCAAGCTGATTGTAGGAGAGTCCTACAACAGTTTCCTGAACTCTTCTCCTTAACCCCTGGTCAGACACACCTGTGTACCCATGATGTGGACACAGGAGACAGCATGCCTGTCAAGAACAAAATCTTTAGACAATCTGACCATGTTAAAGAAAGCATCAAGGTGGAAGTCCACAAGATGCTGGAATTGGGAGTAATTGAGCGCTCTGACAGCCCCTGGGCTAGCCCAGTGGTCTTAGTCCCCAAACCTCACACCAAAGATGGAAAGAAAGAGATGAGGTTTTGTGTGGACTACAGAGGGCTCAATTCTGTCACCAAGACAGATGCTCATCCAATTCCAAGAGCTGATGAGCTCATAGACAAATTAGGTGCTGCCAAATTCTTAAGTACCTTTGACTTGACAGCAGGGTACTGGCAAATAAAAATGGCACCTGGAGCAAAAGAGAAAACAGCATTCTCCACACCTGATGGGCATTATCAGTTTACTGTTATGCCCTTTGGTTTAAAGAATGCCCCTCCCACCTTCCAAAGGTTGGTGAATCAAGTCCTTGCTGGCTTGGAGTCCTTTAGCACAGCTTATCTTGATGATATTGCTGTCTTTAGCTCCACCTGGCAGGATCACCTGGTCCACCTGAAGAAGGTTTTGAAGGCTCTGCAATCTGCAGGCCTCTCTATCAAGGCATCCAAATGCCAGATAGGGCAGGGAACTGTGGTTTACTTGGGACACCTTGTAGGTGGAGGCCAAGTTCAGCCACTCCAACCCAAGATCCAGACTATTCTGGACTGGGTAGCTCCAAAAACCCAGACTCAAGTCAGGGCATTCCTTGGCTTGACTGGGTATTACAGGAGGTTTGTGAAGGGATATGGATCCATTGTGACAGCCCTCACTGAACTCACCTCCAAGAAAATGCCCAAGAAAGTGAACTGGACTGTGGAATGCCAACAGGCCTTTGACACCCTGAAACAAGCAATGTGCTCAGCACCAGTTCTAAAAGCTCCAGATTATTCTAAGCAGTTCATTGTGCAGACTGATGCCTCTGAACATGGGATAGGGGCAGTTTTGTCCCAAACAAATGATGATGGCCTTGACCAGCCTGTTGCTTTCATTAGCAGGAGGTTACTCCCCAGGGAGCAGCGTTGGAGTGCCATTGAGAGGGAGGCCTTTGCTGTGGTTTGGTCCCTGAAGAAGCTGAGACCATACCTCTTTGGGACTCACTTCCTAGTTCAAACTGACCACAGACCTCTCAAATGGCTGATGCAAATGAAAGGTGAAAATCCTAAACTGTTGAGGTGGTCCATCTCCCTACAGGGAATGGACTTTATAGTGGAACACAGACCTGGGACTGCCCATGCCAATGCAGATGGCCTTTCCAGGTTCTTCCACTTAGAAAATGAAGACTCTCTTGGGAAAGGTTAGTCTCATCCTCTTTCGTTTGGGGGGGGGGTTGTGTAAGGAAATGCCTCCTTGGCATGGTTGCCCCCTGACTTTTTGCCTTTGCTGATGCTATGTTTACAATTGAAAGTGTGCTGAGGCCTGCTAACCAGGCCCCAGCACCAGTGTTCTTTCCCTAACCTGTACTTTTGTATCCACAATTGGCAGACCCTGGCATCCAGATAAGTCCCTTGTAACTGGTACTTCTAGTACCAAGGGCCCTGATGCCAAGGAAGGTCTCTAAGGGCTGCAGCATGTCTTATGCCACCCTGGAGACCTCTCACTCAGCACAGACACCCTGCTTGCCAGCTTGTGTGTGCTAGTGAGGACAAAACGAGTAAGTCGACATGGCACTCCCCTCAGGGTGCCATGCCAGCCTCTCACTGCCTATGCAGTATAGGTAAGACACCCCTCTAGCAGGCCTTACAGCCCTAAGGCAGGGTGCACTATACCATAGGTGAGGGTACCAGTGCATGAGCATGGTACCCCTACAGTGTCTAAACAAAACCTTAGACATTGTAAGTGCAGGGTAGCCATAAGAGTATATGGTCTGGGAGTTTGTCAAACACGAACTCCACAGCACCATAATGGCTACACTGAAAACTGGGAAGTTTGGTATCAAACTTCTCAGCACAATAAATGCACACTGATGCCAGTGTACATTTTATTGTAAAATACACCCCAGAGGGCACCTTAGAGGTGCCCCCTGAAACTTAACCGACTATCTGTGTAGGCTGACTAGTTTTAGCAGCCTGCCACAAACCGAGACATGTTGCTGGCCCCATGGGGAGAGTGCCTTTGTCACTCTGAGGCCAGTAACAAAGCCTGCACTGGGTGGAGATGCTAACACCTCCCCCAGGCAGGAATTGTCACACCTGGCGGTGAGCCTCAAAGGCTCACCTCCTTTGTGCCAACCCAGCAGGACACTCCAGCTAGTGGAGTTGCCCGCCCCCTCCGGCCAGGCCCCACTTTTGGCGGCAAGGCCGGAGAAAATAATGAGAAAAACAAGGAGGAGTCACTGGCCAGTCAGGACAGCCCCTAAGGTGTCCTGAGCTGAAGTGACTCTAACTTTTAGAAATCCTCCATCTTGCAGATGGAGGATTCCCCCAATAGGGTTAGGATTGTGACCCCCTCCCCTTGGGAGGAGGCACAAAGAGGGTGTACCCACCCTCAGGGCTAGTAGCCATTGGCTACTAACCCCCCAGACCTAAACACGCCCTTAAATTTAGTATTTAAGGGCTACCCTGAACCCTAGAAAATTAGTTTCCTGCAACTACAAGAAGAAGGACTGCCCAGCTGAAAACCCCTGCAGCGGAAGACCAGAAGACGACAACTGCCTTGGCTCCAGAAACTCACCGGCCTGTCTCCTGCCTTCCAAAGATCCTGCTCCAGCGACGCCTTCCAAAGGGACCAGCGACCTCGACATCCTCTGAGGACTGCCCCTGCTTCGAAAAGACAAGAAACTCCCGAGGACAGCGGACCTGCTCCAAGAAAAGCTGCAACTTTGTTTCCAGCAGCTTTAAAGAACCCTGCAAGCTCCCCGCAAGAAGCGTGAGACTTGCAACACTGCACCCGGCGACCCCGACTCGGCTGGTGGCGATCCAACACCTCAGGAGGGACCCCAGGACTACTCTAAGACTGTGAGTACAAAAACCTGTCCCCCCTGAGCCCCCACAGCGCCGCCTGCAGAGGGAATCCTGAGGCTTCCCCTGACCGCGACTCTTTGAATCCTAAGTCCCGACACCTGGGAGAGACCCTGCACCCGCAGCCCCCAGGACCTGAAGGACCGGACTTTCACTGGAGGAGTGACCCCCAGGAGTCCCTCTCCCTTGATCAAGTGGAGGTTTCCCCGAGGAACCCCCCCCCTTGCCTGCCTGCAGCGCTGAAGAGATCCCGAGATCTCTCATAGACTAACATTGCAAACCCGACGCTTGTTTCTACACTGCACCCGGCCGCCCCCGCGCCGCTGAGGGTGACATTTCTGTGTGGGCTTGTGTCCCCCCCGGTGCCCTACAAAACCCCCCTGGTCTGCCCTCCGAAGACGCGGGTACTTACCTGCAAGCAGACCGGAACCGGGGCACCCCCTTCTCTCCATTCTAGCCTATGTGTTTTGGGCACCACTTTGAACTCTGCACCTGACCGGCCCTGAGCTGCTGGTGTGGTGACTTTGGGGTTGCTCTGAACCCCCAACGGTGGGCTACCTTGGACCAAGAACTGAACCCTGTAAGTGTCGTACTTACCTGGTAAAACTAACCAAAACTTACCTCCCCTAGGAACTGTGAAAATTGCACTGTGTCCACTTTTAAAACAGCTATTTGTGAATAACTTGAAAAGTATACATGCAATTTTGATGATTTGAAGTTCCTAAAGTACTTACCTGCAATACCTTTCGAATGAGATATTACATGTAGAATTTGAACCTGTGGTTCTTAAAATAAACTAAGAAAAGATATTTTTCTATACAAAAACCTATTGGCTGGATTTGTCTCTGAGTGTGTGTACCTCATTTATTGTCTATGTGTATGTACAACAAATGCTTAACACTACTCCTTGGATAAGCCTACTGCTCGACCACACTACCACAAAATAGAGCATTAGTATTATCTCTTTTTGCCACTATCTTACCTCTAAGGGGAACCCTTGGACTCTGTGCATGCTATTCCTTACTTTGAAATAGCACATACAGAGCCAACTTCCTACACACTGCCTCTTAGCACCTCTCCTCCTCCCATGACCAACTTAATGGAGGCCGCAGCACAACCCCATTGAGCAGGTCCCAAGCCCATCTCTCTCCATGCTGCTGCTTCGCTCTTGCTCCTATCTTATCCTTGCTATTTCAGTGCCTTGAGACCCTCATGGGTAATTTGCGGTGCTTGATTGATTGATTGATTCAGTGTGATTGTTGATTGCGCTCACCTTGTAGAATCTAGCTGTAATTTTCCCGACATCTATCCGGAGCAAGAAAAAGCCCAACATCACCTTGCAAATTTTATTCACCAGGACTGATCTGGTTCCCATAATCGCCACCAGCAATTCCTTGAGTGAGGATCTTGTTCCTAACTGCCCACTTGTTTGGAGAGCCCTCCCATTTCTGCATCTTGCATGTTTCTCCACCCCAGAATGCATTATTTTCCAATGTGTTGCTTTGTTCGGTTGTTTGTCCCTTATTGGATAATCATGAGTGTTCTCTCACCGGGGGGTGGGAGGGTCTGCATACATCTCACACTGGAACTGCTGTGATGGTGGCATGGTTACTTCTCCTTATGATATAAATGTCTGAGAAAGTGAGGAGGTGTACAGAGAGACCCACCTGGGACCGCCTGAGTGCTGGGTCCCTCCTTGATCGTTACCAATTTGTCTGTCTTTGCCTCACTATGTGTGCTAATGGTAGTTTCAACAGCTTTCCAGAAGTTCCTTTTTGGAACCATATACTTTCACCCGGTTTTTGTTTCAACAGGCTTCACAGGAGGCTTTCAGGATTAGGCACTGCCTCTGTGTTCCTTCACTCCCAAATGGGAACTGAAGGGCCCGTGAGAGGGCTGCTGTTATCGGTTGTGGCGTATTGGGCTCAGTTTGTTAAGTGCATCCAGTGGCCAGGAGGATCTCAGTCAGTTTCCTTTGGGGCTGTCTCAGCAATCCCACTCATCACAGCCCGGCATGCAATCTTTGTCATCGACTGTTGCTGAATGTGCTCCAAGCAACATGCCAGCAGCAGAATATTACTTTTTTCCCAAGGTGATTCCAGCAGTCCCAGTGACTCCTTTTACCTGCTGCCACCTGATCCTGCCTGTTACGCTGGAGAAACTATGGAAAAGTGCTGGTTCCAATCTTCATCACCGGAAAATACTCGCTGTGCACCAACTTCCTTCAATGTTGTAACCATGCCCCCATTCTTGTCAACCTTTTAACTTAAAATGTTAGGTAATATGAAGCCCTTAAGAGGATGTAGGAAGGTAGCCTCTTTCTAGCTTAGTTACTCCCACTTTTGGCCTGTTTGTGAGTATATATCAGGGTGTTTTCACTGTCTCACTGGAATCCTGCTAGCCAGGGCCCAGTGCTCATCGTGAAAACCCTATGTTGTCAGTGTGTTTGTTATGTGTCACTGGGATCCTGCTAGCCAGGACCCCAGTGCTCATCAGTTTGTGGCCTATATGTGTTCCCTGTGTGGTGCCTAACTGTTTCACTGAGGCTCTGCTAACTAGAACCTCAGTGTTTATGCTCTCTCTGCTTTCTAAATTTGTCACTGCAGGCTAGTGACTAAATTTACCAATTCTCATTGGCACACTGGTACACCCATATAATCCCCTTGTATATGGTACTTAGGTACCCAGGGTATTGGGGTTCCAGGAGATCCCTATGGGCTGCAGCATTTCCTTTGCCCCCATAGGGAGCTCAGACAATTCTTACACAGGCCTGCCACTGCAGCCTGCGTGAAATAACATCCACGTTATTTCACAGCCATTTACCACTGCACATAAGTAACTTATAAGTCACCTATATGTCTAACCTTCACCTGGCGAAGGTTGGGTGCCAAGTTACTTAGTGTGTGGGCACCCTGGCACTAGCCAAGGTGCCCCCACATCGTTCAGGGCAAATTCCCCAGACTTTGTGAGTGCGGGGACACCATTACACATGTGCACTATACATAGGTCACTACCTATATATAGCGTCAAAATGGTAACTCAGAACATGGCCATGTAACATGTCTAAGATCATGGGACTGTCTCCCCAGTACCATTCTGGTATTGGGGGGACAATTCCATGATCCTCCGGGTCTCTAGCACAGAACCTGGGTGCTGCCAAACTGCCTTTCCACGGTTTCCACTGCAGCTGCTGCTGCTGCCAACCCCTCAGACAGGTATCTGCCCCCCTGAGGTCCAGGCAGCCCTGGCCCAGGAAGACAGAACAAAGGATTTCCTCTGAGAGAGGGTGTTACACCCTCTCCCTTTGGAAATAGGGGTGAAGGGTTGGGGAGGAGTAGCCTCCCCCAGCCTCTGGAAATGCTTTGATGGGCACAGATGGTGCCCATCTCTGCGTAAGCCAGTCTACATGGGTTCAGGGATCCCCCAGTCCTGCTCTGGCGCGAAACTGGACAAAGGAAAGGGGAGTGATCACTCCCCTGACCAGTACCTCCCAGGGGAGGTGCCCAGAGCTCCTCCAGTGTGTCCCAGACCTCTGCCATCTTGGAAACAGAGGTGTTGGGGGCACAGTGGACTGCTCTGAGTGGCCAGTGACAGCAGGTGACGTCAGAGACTCCCTCTGATAGGCTCTTACCTCTCTAGGTAGTCCAATCCTCCTTCCTTGGTAGCCAAACCTCCTTTTCTGGCTATTTAGGGTCTCTGCTTTGTGGAATTCTTTAGATAACGAATGCAAGAGCTCACCAGAGTTCCTCTGCATCTCCCTCTTTGACTTCTACCAAGGATCGACCGCTGACTGCTCCAGGACGCCTGCAAAACCACAACAAAGTAGCAAGACGACTACCAGCAGCATTGTAGCGCCTCATCCTGCCGGCTTTCTCGACTGTTTCCAGGTGGTGCATGCTCTGGGGGTAGCCTGCCTTCACCCTGCACCAGAAGCTCCGAAGAAATCTCCCATGGGTCGACGGAATCTTCCCCCTGCTAACGCAGGCACCAAAAGACTGCATCACTGGTCCTCTGGGTCCCCTCTCATCCTGACGAGCGTGGTCCCTGGAACACAGCAACTCTGTCCAAGTGACTCCCATAGTCCAGTGACTCTTCAGTCCAAGTTTGGTGGAGGTAAGTCCTTGCCTCCCCACGCTAGACTGCAAAGCTGTGTACCACATGATTTGCAGCTGCTCCGGCTCCTGTGCACTCTTCCAGGATTTCCTTCATGCACGTCTTAGCCTGGGTCCCTAGAACTCTGTCCTGCAGTGCACAACCTTCTGAGTTGTCCTCCGACGTCATGGGACTCCCTTTTGTAACTTTGCATGGACTCTGGTTCACTCTTCTTCCAAGTGCCTGTTGGGGTACTTCTGCGGGTGCTGCCTGCTTCTGTGAGGACTCTCTGAGTTGCTGAGCGCCCCCTCTGTCTCCTCCTCCAAAAGGTGACATCCTGGTCCTTCCTGGTCCTCAGCAGCACCCAAAAACCTCTACCGTGACCCTTGCAGCTAGCAAGGCTTGTTTGCGGTCTTTCTGCGTGGGAACACCTCTGCAAGCTTCATCGTGACTTGAGACACCAGTCTATCAAAGGAGAAGTCCCTAGCCCTCTTCTTTCTTGCAGAACTCCAAGCTTCTTCCAACCAGAGGCAGCTTCCTTGCACCTTCATCCGGGGTTTCCTGGGCTCCTGCCCCCCCTGGACACTGTCGCCACTATTGGACTCGGTCCCCTTGTCTTACAGGTACTCAGGTCCGGAAATCCTTTGTCAGTGTACTGCTGGTGTTTGTTCTTCCTGCAGAATTCCCCTATCACGACTATTGTGCTCTCTGTGGGTAGTAGGTGTACTTTACTCCTACTTTTCAGGGTCTTGGGGTGGTGTATTTTGCTAACCCTCATTGTTTTCCTACAGTCCCAGTGACCCTCTACAAGCTCACATAGGTCTGGGGTCGATTTGTGGTTCGCATTCCACTTTTGGAGTATATGGTTTGTTTTTTCCCCTATACCTATGTTCTCCTATTGCAACCTATTGTAATTCTACACTGTTTGCATTACTTTTCTTGCTCTTACTTACCTATTTTTGGTTTGTGTACATATAACTTGTGTATATTACTTACCTTCTTACTGAGGGTACTCACTGAGATACTTTTGGCATATTGTCATAAAAATAAAGTACCTTTATTTTTAGTAACTCGGTGTATTGTGTTTTCTTATGATATTGTTCATATGATATATAAGTGGTATAGTAGGAGCTTTGCATGTCTCCTAGTTCAGCCTAAGCTGCTTTGCCATAGCTACCTTCTATCAGTCTAAGCTGCTAGAAACACCTCTTCTACATTAATAAGGGATAACTGGACCTGGCAGAAGGTGTAAGTACCTCTGGTACCCACTACAAGCCAGGCCAGTTCCTACAGAGGTTGATCCTGTTAAGGTGAATGGAGTGCAACCTCTTTTTGCATTGTGTTCAAAGTTTAAAATGGGTGTGAACCCATTACAGTCTATCAAGGCATGTTGTTTCTAAGTAAATGAATGCCAGTGAAAAGAGGGTAACATCCACTAAATGCGGATGACTTTACAGATATTGTATGTGGCTAGCATGTGGTCAAGAATAATTATCACTTGATTCATAATAGAAAAATGGGTATGGGTGTAGCTTGTTGAATTTTAAGCTAAGGACACTGTCACAGAGACTGGATGATGTCATTAGTAATTTCATCAATTATGTAATTTGAGATATCATCAGTGATATCATCAGTGATGTCATTTAGTATGTCATGAGTGATGTAATATGTGAGGTTGATGGAGATGCAAGTTATAGTTAGTTCACAAAACCTTTACTGGAGAATGTAGGAGGCTGGCCTGGCTTGTAGTGGGTACCAAGGGGTACTTACACTCTGTACCAGGTCCAGTTATCCCTTATTAGTGTAGAAGAGGTGTTTCTAGCAGCTTAGGCTGATAGAAGGTAGCTATAGCAGAGCAGCTTAGGCTGAACTAGGAGACATGCAAAGCTCCTACAGTACCACTGGTGTCATATGCACAATATCATCAGAAAACACAATACACAGATATACTAAAAATAAAGGTACTTTATTTTTATGACAATATGCCAAAAGTATCTCAGTGAGTACCCTCAGTATGAGGATGCCAAATATACACAAGATATATGTACACAATATCAAAAATGTGCAGTAATAGCAGAAGGAAGTAATGCAAGTAATGTAAAGTTACAGTAGATTGCAATAGGAGCACATAGGTATAGGGGCAACACAAACCATATACTCCAGAAGTGGAATGCGATCCACAAATGGACCCCAAACCTATGTGAGCTTGTAGAGGGTCGCTGGGACTGTAAGAAAACAGTGAGGGTTAGAAAAATAGCCCACCCCAAGACCCTGAAATGTAGGTGTAAAGTGCACCTATAACCCCCAGAGAGCACAGAAGTTGTGATAGGGGGTTTCTGCAAGGAAGACCAAAACCAGCAAAGCAACCAAAGTGGATTTCTGGACCTGAGTACCTGTGGAACAAGGGGACCAAGTCCAAGAGTCGCTACAATGTCGAGAGTGGGAAGATGCCCAGGAAATGCCAGCTGAGGGTGCAAAGAAGCTGCCACCGGATGGTAGAAGCTGTGGATTCTGCAAGAACGACGAGGGCTAGAAACTTCCCCTTTGGAGGATGGATGTCCCATGTCATGAAGAAGCTTGCAGAGGTGTTCCCACGCAGAAAGACCGCAAACAAGCCTTGCTAGCTCAGGAGGGACCAGGATGTCGCCACTTGGATGAGGAGACAGAGGGGGCATCCAGCAAGGCAGGGAGCCCTCACAGAAGCAGGCAGCACCCGCAGAAGTACCGGAACAGGCACTTGGAAGAGGAGTGAACCAGCGTCCACTCGAAGACACAAAAGGGAGTCCCACGACGCTGGAGGACAACTCAGAAGGTTGTGCACTGCAGGTTAGAGTGTCGGGAACCCAGGCTTGGCTGTGCACGAAGGAAATCCTGGAATAGTGCACAGGAGCCGGAGCAGCTGCAAATCACGCGGTACCCAGCAATGCAGTCTAGCGTGGGGAGGCAAGGACTTACCTCCACCAAACTTGGACTGAAGAGTCACTGGACTGTGGGAGTCACTTGGACAGAGTTGCTGAGTTCCAGGGACCACGCTCGTCGTGCTGAGAGTGGACCCAGAGGACCGGTGATGCAGTCTTCTGTTGCCTGCGGTTGTAGGGGAAAGATTCCGTCGACCCACTGGAGATTTCTTCAGAGCTCCTGGTGCCAGAAGGAGGCAGGCTACCCCCAGAGCATGCACCACCAGGAAACAGGCGAGAAAGCAGCAAGATCAGCGATACAAGGATGCATTAGTCGTCTTTGCTACTTTGTTGCGGTTTTCAGGCGTCCTGAGCAGTCAGCGGTCGATCCTTTGGCAGAAGGTGAAGAGAGAGATGCAGAGGAACTCTGATGAGCTCTTGCATTCGGTATCTGAAGAATTCCCCAAAGCAGAGACCCTAAATAGCCAGAAAAGGATGTTTGGCTACCTAGGAAGGAGGAAAGGCTAGTAACACAGCTAAGAGCCTATCAGAAGGAGTCTCTGACGTCACCTGATGGCACTGGCCACTCAGAGCAGTCCAGTGTGCCAGCAACACCTCTGTTTCCAAGATGGCAGAGGTCTGGAGCACACTGGAGGAGCTCTGGGCACCTCCCCTGGGAGGTGCAGGTCAGGGGAGTGGTCACTCCCCTTTCCTTTGTCCAGTTTTGCACAAGAGCAAGGCTGGGGGATCCCTGAACCGGTGTAGACTGTGTAATGCAGAGATGGGCACCATCTGTGCCCATCAAAGCATTTCCAGAGGCTGGGGGAGGCTACTCCTCCCCAGCCCTGACACCTTTTTCCAAAGGGAGAGGGTGTAACACCCTCACTCTGAGGAAGTCCTTTGTTCTACCTTCCTGGGCCAGGCCTGGCTGGACCCCAGGAGGGCAGAAACCTGTCTGAGTGGTTGGCAGCAGCAGCAGCTGCAGTGAAACCCCGGGAAAGGCAGTTTGGCAGTACCCGGGTCTGTGCTAGAGACTCGGGGGATCATGGAATTGTCTCCCCAATGCCAGAATGGTATTGGGGTGACAATTCCATGATCTTAGACATGTTACATGGCCATGTTCGGAGTTACCATTGTGACGCTATACATAGGTATTGACCTATGGATAGTGCACGCGTGAAATGGTATCCCCGCACTCACAAAGTCCGGGGAATTTGCCCTGAACCATGTGGGGGCACCTTGGCTAGTGCCAGGGTGCCCACAAGCTAAGTAACTTAGCACCCAACCTTCACCAGGTGAAGGTTAGACATATAGGTGACTTATAAGTTACTTAAGTGGAGTGGTAAATGGCTGTGAAATAACGTGGACTTTATTTCACTCAGGCTGCAGTGGCAGGCCTGTGTAAGAATTGTCAGAGCTCCCTATGGGTGGCAAAAGAAATGCTGCAGCCCATAGGGATCTCCTGGAACCCCAATACCCTGGGTACCTCAGTGCCATATACTTGGGAATTATAAGGGTGTTCCAGTATGCCAATGTGAATTGGTGAAATTGGTCACTAGCCTGTTAGTGACAACTGAGAAAGCAGAGAGAGCATAACCACTGAGGTTCTGGGTAGCAGAGCCTCAGTGAGACAGTTAGTCATCACACAGGGAACACATACAGGGCACACTTATGAGCACTGGGGCCCTGGCTGGCAGGGTCTCAGTGACACATACACTAAAACAACATATATACAGTGAAATATGGGGGTAACATGCCAGGCAAGATGGTACTTTCCTACAGTGAACAACAGTAGTTACTTGTTTTCTAAATGTTAGTTCTCATCTGATTTCAACTCCTGTCTATAACGTAACTTTAACCTTTCATTTTTTCAGAGATTTACTATTTTTATATATGTTAAGATTTAATTCACATACCTAATTATACTAATTATAAATTTATATTAACACTTGTTTTTTAGTGCATAAATGTGCTTATTTATCATAATCCAAGTAAGCCATGTGCCCAACCTTCTTGTTCAAACTGTGCCCAACCTCGATGGGTTCCCAACCACCTTCTATGCACATCCTTTTGCCATGCACAGTGTGAGGTTGGATGCAGGACCTGTACTCTGGCCAAGCCCTGTGCCTGTCTTTCTGTGGGCACCCAACCTGTGGGGGGAAGCAAATCCCTACAGTGTATTGCGTTTGGCTTTGGGCAGTGGCGGTTGGCTGCAAAGCCCAGGATGTACCCTGTAACCCACCCTATATTGGTGGCCAAGCCTATTGTGTAAGGTTAAGATCTTTGCTTGGCCACATGGTTTGGCCTCAGGCCAGGCTCTGCACTCCACACAACCTGTCTTCCGGCACCAGGGATTGGCTGTAGAGTTTGATGTCTGGCCAGAGCAGCTTTTAACAGTTCAGGGACAGCCAACCCCCAATGCACACAGCCACAATCTTGTTACAACATAAGTTGACCATTGAACATGCCCTGTTGCCAGACCCAGTATCCCAAATTGCAAAGGTGGCCATCCCCCACTGTGCATGGGATTTGGCAATGCACAGAAGGGATCGGCTGTAGGGACTGGCCCTGCTCCCAACCAACCATGTGTGGCCAGTGCCCATGTGGGGCTATTGGCCAAGCACTTCAACAGCACCCTAAATACTTGTTTCTACTTTTTTTATTCACAATTCATAAAACCTGTCAACTCTCTGGGTTTTACCAGCCACTATAGGATCTGCAAATGTAGCAACACAAGTATATTATTAATCATTACTTTTTTGCTGACACAGTCCCTTGGGGGACCATACAAGGCCTGGGGATCAAGGTAGGTTAACCCCATCCCTTTTGCTTTTTGCTTTTGGCTCTGGGAGCAAAAGGAAGGTACTGCAGGGCCCTTCTTCTGGGACTTTGGGTGTTAAGAAAGAGGGAACCACTCTCCCTTAGTAATCTGTCACATTAAAAAAAGTATCCCATACATTTTCCCATTTCTTAAGAAAATCAGTGTGCCCTCTGGCTATCACCCTGCTATAAAAGAAATAGTTTTCTTTGTTAGACCCTCGACCACTCTAGTATTTTTATTATGACTTTTTCATTTTTCTCCAGCTTTCTGCTTGTCCACCGAGTTGACTAATAGCAGCTGCAACATGAAACGTGCTATGAAAATCTCAAAGTGGATGCACATTTTGGGAATACGAAAAACAGTACCAACGTTATTAAGAAAACAAACAAAAATGCCTTTTTTGAATGTAACCTCTGAGCTAACTATAACATTCACAACAAATAAAATAAATAGCTTAGATTCTGTGTTTGATTGCCTAGCACAACAGCGGTGCCTTGGGATCACAAACATACTGCAGATGTCCTTCATGTAATCTTCCACCTATGCAGTCCCACGAGAAAAACAAATGTTACAAAAACATGCGAAATAAACTCATCATTTCAAGGTCGGATTCAGAACATAGTCCGCAGGGTGGACAATCTGGGGAGTTTGTGATTGAGGAGGACTAGGACTTTTGACCTCACCTCTATTTCTTGAGTAAATCAAACCAGCAGTGACTGTGCTGCCCAAAACAAGAAACTCACTATTTTGAATTTCTCGTCTAATCACTGTCACAGATTCCCCACTACAGAGGATGAAATACACAAACTGCCTGGAGTTAACAGTCTTTAACTCAGCTGTCTCCTCAGGTAGTGAAACAAAGTTTACTTACCGTCTGGATTCACACGCACGTCCAGGAAAGAGCTGTTTGTCTTGTCTGCTGGCGTAGATCAAGTAGAATATTTATCCAGTTAGAATGGTGATGAACAAAACACTTCTAATCATTAACTTGTAGCTCTGAAGAGAGAAAAACAAGGCAACTGATTATGTATAGTCTGGTTTGCAGTAGACTCCACCTACTCTCCACCCACTCTCCACCCACCTTTTACCACCTCTTCTACCTGAGAAAATGCAAGTTACATGCTTTCTGACTGTACATAAAACTAAATATAAACAGAAGCAAACCCAAGCAGAAATACAGGCAGATGCAGCAACCAGAAGCAGTACTGACACATATATATAGAGTGAAATACTGACACAAGTAGATTCACAGAAGCAAGCACACACATACCTGGGGACACAGGCTCACACTCGCGCTCACACATAAATATAGAGTGAGATACTGACCGTAGATTCACAGAAGCAAGCACACAGACACCTGTGCACAAAGGCTCACACTCGTGCTTCCACATAAATATAGATTGAAATACTGACACAAGTAGATTCACAGAAGCAAGCACATGCACACCCGGTCACACAGGCTCACACTCGTGCTCACACATAAATATAGAGTGAAATACTGACACAAGTAGATTCACAGAAGCAAGCACACGCAGACACGGGCACACTGGCTCACACTCATGGTCACACATAAATGTAGATTGAAATACTGACAGTAGATTCACAGAAGCAAGCACACACAGACCTGGGCACACAGGCTCACACTCGTGCTTTCACATATATATGGAGTGAAATACTGACACACGTAGATTCACAGAAGCAAGCACACACAGACCTGGGCACACGGGCTCACCCTCGTGCTCACACATAAATATAGAGTGAAATACTGACACAAGTAGATTCACAGAAGCAAGCACACACAAACCTGGGCACACGGGCTCACCCTCGTGCTCACACATAAATATAGAGTGAAATACTGACACAAGTAGATTCACAGAAGAAAGCACAAACAGACCTAGGCACACGGGCTCACACTTGTGCACACACATAAATATAGAGTGAAATACTGACACAAGTAGATTCACAGAAGCAAGCACACACAGACCTGGGCACACGGGCTCACAGGCTCACACTCGTGCTCACACATAAATATAGAGTGAAATACTGACACAAGTAGATTCACAGAAGCAAGCACACGCAGACCTGGGCACACGGTGTAGGAGGCTGGACTGGCTTGTAGTGAGTACCAAGGGGTACTTACACCTTGCACCAGGCCCAGGTATCCCTTATTAGTGTAGAGATGTGTCTAGCAGCTTAGGCTGATAGAAAAGGTAGCTTAACAGAGCAGCTTAGGCTGAACTAGTGTAGGAGGCTGGACTGGCTTGTAGTGAGTACCAAGGGGTACTTGCACCTTGCACCAGGCCCAGTTATCCCTTATTAGTGTATAGGGTGTCTAGCAGCTTAGGCTGATAGATAATGGTAGTTTAGCAGAGCAGCTTAGGCTGAACTAGGAGACGTGTGAAGCTACTACAGTACCACTTAGTGTCATATGCACAATATCATAAGAAAACACAATACACAGTTATACTAAAAATAAAGGTACTTTATTTTTATGACAATATGCCAAAGTATCTTAGAGTGTACCCTCAGTGAGAGCATAGGAAATATACCCAAGATATATATACACAATAGCAAAAATATGCAGTATAGTCTTAGAAAACAGTGCAAACAATGTATAGTTACAATAGGATGCTATGGGGAAACATAGGGAAAGGGGCAACACAAACCATATAGTCCAAAAGTGGAATGCGAACCACGAATGGACCTCAAACCTATGTGACCTTGAAGAGGGTCGCTGGGACTATTAGAAAATAGTGAGAGTTAGCAAAATAACCCTCCCCAAGACCCTGAAAAGTGAGTGCAAAGTGCACTAAAGTTCCCCTAAGGACAAAATAGTCGTGTTAGAGGAATAATGCAGGAAAGACACAAACCAGCAATGCAACAACTGTGGATTTCCAATCTAGGGTACCTGTGGAACAAGGGGACCAAGTCCAAAAGTCACAAGCAAGTCGGAGATGGGCAGATGCCCAGGAAATGCCAGCTGCGGGTGCAAAGAAGCTTCGACTGGACAGAAGAAGCTGAGGTTTCTGCAGGAACGAAAAGGGCTAGAGACTTCCCCTTTGGTGGACGGATCCCACACACCTTGGAGAGTCGTGCAGAAGTGTTTCCCCGCGGAAAGGATGCCAACAAGCCTTGCTAGTCGCAAATCGTGCGTTTGGCGTTTTTGGACGCTGCTGGGGCCCAGGAGGGACCAGGAGGTCGCAAATTGGACCTGACGAGAGAGGGGATGTCGAGCAAGACAAAAAGCCCTCATTGAAGCAGGTAGCACCCGGAGAAGTGCCAGAAACAGGCACTACAAGGATGCGTGAAACAGTGCTCGCCGAAGTTGCACAAAGGAGTCCCACGTCGCCGGAGACCAACTTAGAAAGTCGTGCAATGCAGGTTAGAGTGCCGTGGACCCACGCTTGGCTGTGCACAAAGGATTTCCGCCGGAAGTGCACAGGGGCCGGAATAGCTGCAAAGTCGCGGTTCCCAGCAATGCAGCCCAGCGAGGTGAGGCAAGGACTTACCTCCACCAAACTTGGGCTGAAGAGTCACTGGACTGTGGGGGTCACTTGGACAGAGTCGCTGGATTCGAGGGACCTCGCTCGTCGTGCTGAGAGGAGACCCAAGGGACCGGTAATGCAGCTTTTTGGTGCCAGCGGTTGCAGGGGGAAGATTCCGTCGACCCACGGGAGATTTCTTCGGAGCTTCTGGTGCAGAGAGGAGGCAGACTACCCCCACAGCATGCACAAGCAGGAAAACAGTCGAGAAGGCGGCAGGATCAGCGTTACAGAGTTGCAGTAGTCGTCTTTGCTACTATGTTGCAGGTTTGCAGGCTTCCAGCGCGGTCAGCAGTCGTTTCCTTATCAGAAGGTGAAGAGAGAGATGCAGAGGAACTCGGCTGAGCTCATGCATTCGTTATCTAAAGTTTCCCCAGAGACAGAGACCCTAAATAGCCAGAAAAGAGGGTTTGGCTACCTAGGAGAGAGGAAAGGCTACTAACACCTGAAGGAGCCTATCAGCAGGAGTCTCTGACGTCACCTGGTGGCACTGGCCACTCAGAGCAGTCCAGTGTGCCAGCAGCACCTCTGTTTCCAAGATGGCAGAGGTCTGGAGCACACTGGAGGAGCTCTGGACACCTCCCAGGGGAGGTGCAGGTCAGGGGAGTGGTCACTCCCCTTTCCTTTGTCCAGTTTCGCGCCAGAGCAGGGGCTAAGGGGTCCCTGAACCGGTGTAGACTGGCTTATGCAGAATTGGGCACATCTGTGCCCAAGAAAGCATTTCCAGAGGCTGGGGGAGGCTACTACTCCCTTGCCTTCACACCATTTTCCAAAGGGAGAGGGTGTCACACCCTCTCTCAGAGGAAGTTCTTTGTTCTGCCATCCTGGGCCAGGCCTGGCTGGACCCCAGGAGGGCAGATGCCTGTCTGAGGGGTTGGCAGCAGCAGCAGCTGCAGTGAAACCCCAGGAAGGGCAGTTTGGCAGTACCAGGGTCTGTGCTACAGACCACTGGGATAATGGGATTGTGCCAACTATGCCAGGATGGCATAGAGGGGGCAATTCCATGATCATAGACATGTTACATGGCCATTTTCGGAGTTACCATTGTGAAGCTACATATAGGTAGTGACCTATATGTAGTGCACGCGTGTAATGGTGTCCCCGCACTCACAAAGTTCAGTGAATTGGCTCTGAACAATGTGGGGGCACCTTGGCTAGTGCCAGGGTGCCCACACACTAAGTAACTTTGCACCTAACCTTTACCAGGTAAAGGTTAGACATATAGGTGACTTATAAGTTACTTAAGTGCAGTGTAAAATGGCTGTGAAATAACGTGGACGTTATTTGACTCAGGCTGCAGTGGCAGGCCTGTGGCAGAATTGTCAGAGCTCCCTATGGGTGGCAAAAGAAATGCTGCAGCCCATAGGGATCTCCTGGAACCCCAATACCCTGGGTACCTCAGTACCATATACTAGGGAATTATAAGGGTGTTCCAGTAAGCCAATGTAAATTGGTAAAATTGGTCACTAGCCTGTTAGTGACAATTTGAAAGTAATGAGAGAGCATTACCACTGAGGTTCTGGTTAGCAGAGCCTCAGTGAGACAGTTAGGCACCACACAGGGAACATATACATGCACACCTATGAGCACTGGGGCCCGGTGTGACAGGGTCCCAGTGACACATACATATAGGCCACAAACCTATGAGCACTGGGGTCCTGACCAGCAGGATCCCAGTGACACATAACAACCATACTGAAAACATAGTCTTTTCTCTATGAGCACTGAGGCCTGGCTATCAGGATCCCAGTGACACAGTGAAAACAGTGACAAACACCCTGACATACACTCACAAACAGGCCAAAAGTGTGGGTAACAAGGCTAGAAAGAGGCTACCTTCTCACACAACCCCCCCCCCAAACGAAGGACAATAAGGCTAACCTTGGCCAGTTGAGACTTTATTGTCTAAGTGGTGATAAGTAGAGAGTAGCTCTGCAATAGACTGGTTACTCCCTTTATCATCCACTATATGGTTACTTCCCTGTGGGGATGTAAACCACCCTGTTTGAAGTTTTTTAGCTAAGCAACAATGTGAAGATGTATTTTCAGAGTTTCTATCAGTAAGTTTTAGTTTAGAGCAGTGGGAATTGTCCACTGAACCTATTTGTAGTGATGGAAATGCCAGACAGGGATGCTGTCTCAGAAAAGCCATAGCTGGGCAAAAACTTTGTCCATCTGGCTGGAAGAGAGAACAGGGATGCTGTTTCTCTTGAGTTGGAGCAGGGCAGGGATGCTGTCCTATGAGCTCCACACTAGGGCAGGGATGCTGTCCTAAGTGTTGTGAGGTAGTGCAGGGTTTCTGCACTAAAGTTTCTCTGGGAGGGTTGGAGGGATGCTCCATGTTAACTAAAATGGTGCTGTTTTTCTCACAAACGTTAGTTATCCCACAGAGAGGTACTTCCACCTCAGGGAGTCCAGCTTTGCCAGCTGATGATTCCCTTGGAACAGGTGCCACCCCAGGAGAGGTTTCTCCCACCACAGGAATAGTATCCTGAATGGTAGGGTGGTTAGGGGATACTGTGATACCCTTTTTACCTGTTGATGGAGAGGGATCCTGAGTTTTCAGGCCTTCTCTCCTTTGCTTTTTCATTTCACTTGAAATGAGAGGGAACAATTCCTCAGGGATGCCCAGCATGGCTGCATGGGCATAAAACTCTACATCAGCCCAACCTGAGGCCTCTAGGTCATTACCTAAGAGACAGTCTACAGGTAAGCTAGGTGATACCACCACCTGCTTAGGGCCAGTAACTCCACCCCAACTAAACTGAATTATAGCTAAGGGAAGAAACTTAGTGGAGTTATGGACATCAATAATCTTATACTGTTGTCCAATGATGTGTTGTTCAGGAGGCACTAGGTTTTCAGTCACCAAAGTGAAACTGGCACCTGTGTCCCTGTAGGCCAAGGCCTCAACACCATTTATTGAAACTGTCTGCCTGTACTTATCCATTGTAAGGGGACAAGCAGCCAGTGTGGCAAGGCCAGTGCCACTAGGTGTGACAGAAACTGTCTTGGGACTGATTACATCAGTTTACACTATGGACCCATAAGTGAACCCAACTACACCCTTTGCTTGACTGTTGCCAGCAGTCCCACCACTAGTACCACTACTGCTAGGGGCACTAGAGCTTGATTTATTAGTGGTGGTAGGCTCAGGGGGTTTACCTGGACAGGACTTATCCCCTGGCCTATGGCCTCTATTTTCACACACAAAGCACCAAGGCTTTTTAATGTGTGCAGGTTGGGAAGAAGAGGAAGAATTTGTTTTATCCCCACCCTCTGAAGAGTGTTTAAGATTTGAAGTGGGATCTTTGGTTTTACCCTTATCCCCATGCTTATCTTGAGATTTTTCACCATCTTTCTTCTTATTGCCATCTTTGTCACCCCCTGTATGAACTTTTCTGTTCACCCTTGTTCTGACCCATTTGTCTACCTTCTTTCCCAATTCTTGGGGAGAGGTCAGATCAGAGTCTACCAGGTACTGGTGCAATAAATCAGACACACAATTATTAAGAATATGCTCTCTCAGGATTAAGTTATACAGGCTGTCATAATCAGTAACTTTACTGCCATGTAACCACCCCTCCAAGGCCTTCACTGAATGGTCAATGAAATCAACCCAGTCTTGTGAAGACTCCTTTTTGGTCTCTCTGAACTTTATCCTGTACTGTTCAGTGGTTAAGCCATAACCATCCAGGAGTGCATTCTTAAGAACTTGGAAATTATTAGCATCATTTTCTTTCACAGTAAGGAGCCTATCCCTACCTTTTCCACTAAATGATAGCCATAGGATAGCAGCCCACTGCCTTTGAGGGACATCCTGTACAACACAGTCCCTCTCAAGTGCAGCAAACCACTTGTTAATGTCATCCCCCTCCTTATAAGGGGGAACTATCTTGTGCAGATTCCTGGAATCATGCTCTTTTGCAGGATGACTATAGGGAATACTGCTGCTGCCACCATGGGTATCTAAACCCAACTTCTGTCTTTCCTTCTCTAATTCAAAAGACTGTCTATCCAAATCCAGCTGTTGCTTTTTAAGCTTCAGTCTGGTTTGTTCCACCCTCAACTTATTGAGTTCCCTCTCTAACATTCTGTCATCAGGGTTGGTGGGAGGGACATTTCTAGAAACAGAGCTATGATGGGAATGAACAGAAGGAGACCTGTCCCTTACAGAAGGCACCCTAACAGCTTGGTTTACAGAAACATTACTACCAGTATGGTGAGAATAAATGCTTTTGCTATGATGTGAGACAACACTATTTATTTGGTGTGGCTCATCATCATTACCATCTATGGTAGATTGTCTAGTAATGGGCAGGCTGGGAAGTTTCTTTCCTGAATCTTTTCCTGGGGGAGTCCCTGAATCAGATTGGGAACTATTAGGTACTTTTTCAACAGATGGGGCACCTATGGCCTTATCCTGTTCTCTAAGCATGTTAAGTAACAGTTCCAAGGAAGGATTCTTCCCTACACTCAAACCTCTCTCTATACAGAGACTCCTTGCTCTTTTCCAGCTAAGGTTGTCATATGCAAGTTTGGACAGATCAACACTTTGGCCTGTGCCAGACATTTTTAAAGAGAGAGTTAAAGTGATAGAAAAAGAGAAAAAAGTTTTCAGAACTTTTTTGGAAAGACAGAAAAAAACTTTTTAAACTTTTAAGAACTTTTTGAAAGTTTAGGAGTACTTTTCAGCACTTAGAAAAGAGTGAAAAGAGGAAATGCAAAACTTTTTGGCTATGTGTATATACACTGACCTTGTTTTGTATATTTTTCTCTTATGAAAAGTACAATGACAAGAGTGGTAAGTAGTCTCAAGCACTTATCCCACCAATGCACAACCAATGTAGGAGGCTGGACTGGCTTGTAGTGAGTACCAAGGGGTACTTGCACCTTGCACCAGGCCCAGTTATCCCTTATTAGTGTATAGGGTGTCTAGCAGCTTAGGCTGATAGATAATGGTAGCTTAGCAGAGCAGCTTAGGCTGAACTAGGAGACGTGTGAAGCTACTACAGTACCACTTAGTGTCATATGCACAATATCATAAGAAAACACAATACACAGTTATACTAAAAATAAAGGTACTTTATTTTTATGACATTATGCCAAAGTATCTTAGAGTGTACCCTCAGTGAGAGGATAGGAAATATACCCAAGATATATATACACAATAGCAAAAATATGCAGTATAGTCTTAGAAAACAGTGCAAACAATGTATAGTTACAATAGGATGCGATGGGGAAACATAGGGATAGGGGCAACACAAACCATATAGTCCAAAAGTGGAATGCGAACCACGAATGGACCCCAAACCTATGTGACCTTGTAGAGGGTCGCTGGGACTATTAGAAAATAGTGAGAGTTAGCAAAATAACCCTCCCCAAGACCCTGAAAAGTGAGTGCAAAGTGCACTAAAGTTCCCCCAAGGACAAAATAGTCGTGTTAGAGGAATAATGCAGGAAAGACACAAACCAGCAATGCAACAACTGTGGATTTCCAATCTAGGGTACCTGTGGAACAAGGGGACCAAGTCCAAAAGTCACAAGCAAGTCGGAGATGGGCAGATGCCCAGGAAATGCCAGCTGCGGGTGCAAAGAAGCTTCGACTGGACAGAAGAAGCTGAGGTTTCTGCAGGAACGAAAAGGGCTAGAGACTTCCCCTTTGGTGGACGGATCCCACTTGCCTTGGAGAGTCGTGCAGAAGTGTTTTTCCGCGGAAAGGACGCCAACAAGCCTTGTTAGTCGCAAATCTTGCGTTTGGCGTTCTTGGACGCTGCTGGGGCCCAGGAGGGACCAGGAGGTCGCAAATTGGACCTGAAGAGAGAAGGGACGTCGAGCAAGACAAAGAGCCCTCGTTGAAGCAGGTAGCACCCGGAGAAGTGCCAGAAACAGGCACTACGAGGATGCGTGAAATGGTGCTTGCCGAAGTTGCACAAAGGAGTCCCACGTCGCCGGAGACCAACTTAGAAAGTCGTGCAATGCTGGTTAGAGTGCCGTGGACCCAGGCTTGGCTGTGCACAAAGGATTTCCGCCGAAAGTGCACAGGGGCCGGAGTAGCTGCAAAGTCGCGGTTCCCAGCAATGCAGCCCAGCGAGGTGAGGCAAGGACTTACCTCCACCAAACTTGGGCTGAAGAGTCACTGGACTGTGGGGGTCACTTGGACAGAGTCGCTGGATTCGAGGGACCTCGCTCGTCATGCTGAGAGGAGACCCAAGGGACCGGTAATGCAGCTTTTTGGTGCCAGCGGTTGCAGGGGGAAGATTCCGTCGACCCACGGGAGATTTCTTCGGAGCTTCTGGTGCAGAGAGGAGGCAGACTACCCCCACAGCATGCACAAGCAGGAAAACAGTCGAGAAGGCGGCAGGATCAGCGTTACAGAGTTGCAGTAGTCGTCTTTGCTACTATGTTGCAGGTTTGCAGGCTTCCAGCGCGGTCAGCAGTCGTTTCCTTATCAGAAGGTGAAGAGAGAGATGCAGAGGAACTCAGCTGAGCTCATGCATTCGTTATCTAAAGTTTCCCCAGAGACAGAGACCCTAAATAGCCAGAAAAGAGGGTTTGGCTACCTAGGAGAGAGGATAGGCTACTAACACCTGAAGGAGCCTATCAGCAGGAGTCTCTGACGTCACCTGGTGGCACTGGCCACTCAGAGCAGTCCAGTGTGCCAGCAGCACCTCTGTTTCCAAGATGGCAGAGGTCTGGAGCACACTGGAGGAGCTCTGGACACCTCCCAGGGGAGGTGCAGGTCAGGGGAGTGGTCACACCCCTTTCCTTTGTCCAGTTTCGCGCCAGAGCAGGGGCTAAGGGGTCCCTGAACCGGTGTAGACTGGCTTATGCAGAATTGGGCACATCTGTGCCCAAGAAAGCATTTCCAGAGGCTGGGGGAGGCTACTCCTCCCCTGCCTTCACACCATTTTCCAAAGGGAGAGGGTGTAACACCCTCTCTCAGAGGAAGTCCTTTGTTCTTCCATCCTGGGACAAGCCTGGCTTGACCCCAGGGGGGCAGAAACCTGTCTGAGGGGTTGGCAGCAGCAGCAGCTGCAGTGAAACCCCAGGAAAGGCAGTTTGGCAGTACAGGGTCTGTGCTACAGACCACAGGGATCATGGAATTGTACCAACAACGCCAGGATGGCATAGAGGGGGCAATTCCATGATCTTAGACATGTTACATGGCCAAATTCGGAGTTACCATTGTGAAGCTACATATAGGTAGTGACCTATATGTAGTGCACGCGTGTAATGGTGTCCCCGCACTCACAAAGTTCAGTGAATTGGCTCTGAACAATGTGGGGGCACCTTGGCTAGTGCCAGGGTGCCCACACACTAAGTAACTTTGCACCTAACCTTTACCAGGTAAAGGTTAGACATATAGGTGACTTATAAGTTACTTAAGTGCAGTGTAAAATGGCTGTGAAATAACGTGGACGTTATTTCACTCAGGCTGCAGTGGCAGGCCTGTGTCAGAATTGTCAGAGCTCCCTATGGGTGGCAAAACAAATGCTGCAGCCCATAGGGATCTCCTGGAACCCCAATACCCTGGGTACCTCAGTACCATATACTAGGGAATTATAAGGGTGTTCCAGTAAGCCAATGTAAATTGGTAAAATTGGTCACTAGCCTGTTAGTGACAATTTGAAAGTAATGAGAGAGCATAACCACTGAGGTTCTGGTTAGCAGAGCCTCAGTGAGACAGTTAGGCACCACACAAAAGGAACATATACATGCACACCTATGAGCACTGGGGCCCTGTGTGACAGGGTCCCAGTGACACATACATATAGGCCACAAACCTATGAGCACTGGGGTCCTGACCAGCAGGATCCCAGTGACACATAACAACCATACTGAAAACATAGTGTTTTCACTATGAGCACTGAGGCCTGGCTATCAGGATCCCAGTGAGACAGTGAAAACAGTGACAAACACCCTGACATACACTCACAAACAGGCCAAAAGTGGGGGTAACAAGGCTAGAAAGAGGCTACCTTCTCACAACTAGGAGACGAGTGAAGCTCCTACAGTACCACTAGTGTCACTTGCACAATATCATAAGAAAACATAATACACAGATATACTAAAAATAAAGGTACTTTATTTTTATGACAATATGTCAAAGTATCTCAGTGAGTACCCTCAGTATGAGGATAGCAAATATAAACAAGATATATGTACACAATACCAAAATATGCACTAATAGCAATAGAAAACAGTGCAAACAATGTATAGTCACAATAGAATGCAATGGGGGCACATAGGGATAGGGGCAACACAAACCATATACTCTAGAAGTGGAATGCGAACCACGAATGGACCCCAAACCTATGTGACCTTGTAGAGGGTCGCTGGGACTGTAAGAAAACAGTGAGGGTTAGAAAAATAGCCCACCCCAAGACCCTGAAAAGTGAGTGCAAAGTGCACTGAAGTTCCCCAAAGAGCACAGAAGTCGTGATAGGGGAATTCTGCAGGAAAGACCAACACCAGCAATGCAACAACGATGGATTTCCAGACGAGAGTACCTGTGGATCAAGGGGACCAAGTCCAAAAGTCACGATCAAGTCGGGAGTGGGAAGATGCCCAGGAAATGCCAGCTGTGGGTGCAAAGAAGCTGCCACTGGACAGTAGAAGCTGAGGATTCTGCAAGAACGACAAGGGCTAGAAACTTCCCCTTTGGAGGATGAATGTCACACGTCGTGTAGAGTTGTGCAGAAGTATTTTCCTGTAGAAAGACCGTAAACAAGCCTTGCTAGCTGCAAAGCTCACGGTTAGAGTTTTTGGATGCTGCTGTGGCCCAGGAGGGACCAGGATGTCACCAATTGCGAGAGGGGACAGAGGGGGCGTCCAGCAAGACAAGGAGCCCACTCAGAAGCAAGCACCACCCGGAGAAGTGCCGGAACGGGCACTACGAAGTGGAGTGAAACGGTGCTCACCCAAAGTTACACAAGAGAGTCCCACGCCGCCGGATGACAACTCAGGAGGTTGTGCAATGCTGGTTAGAGTGCCGTGGACCCAGGCTTAGATGTGCACAAAGGAAATCCTCGAGGAGTGCACAGGAGCCGGAGTAGCTGCAAAACACGCGGGTCCCAGCAATGCAGTCTAGCGTGGGGAGGCAAGGACTTACCTCCACCAAACTTGGACTGAAGAGTCACTGGACTGTGGGAGTCACTTGGACAGAGTTGCTGAGTTCAAGTGACCTCGCTCGTCATGCTGAGAGGAGACCTAGAGGACCGGTGATGCAGTTCTTTGGTGGCTGCGGTTGCAGGGGGAAGATTCCGTCGACCCACTGGAGATTTCTTCAGAGCTTCTAGTGCAGAGAGGAGGCAGACTACCCCCACAGCATGCACCACCAGGAAAACAGTCGAGAAGGCGGCAGGATCAGCGTTACAAGGTCGCAGTAGTCGTCTTTGCTACTTTGTTGCAGTTTTGCAGGCTTCCAGCGCGGTCAGCAGTCGATTCCTTGGCAGAAGGTGAAGAGAGTGATGCAGAGGAACTCTGATGAGCTCTTGCATTTGTTATCTAAGGAATTCCCCAAAGCAGAGACCCTAAATAGCCAGAAAAGAGGGTTTGGCTACTTAGGAGGGAGGATAGGCTAACAACACCTGAAGGAGCCTATCAGAAGGAGTCTCTGATGTCACCTGCTGGCACTGGCCACTCAGAGCAGTCCAGTGTGCCAGCAGCACCTCTGTTTCCAAGATGGCAGAGGTCTGGAGCACATTGGAGGAGCTCTGGGCACCTCCCAGGGGAGGTGCAGGTCAGGGGAGTGGTCACTCCCCTTTCCTTTGTCCAGTTTCGCGCCAGAGCAGGGCTGAGGGGTCCCTGAACCGGTGTAGACTGGCTTATGCAGAAATGGGTACCATCTGTGCCCATGAAAGCATTTCCAGAGGCTGGGGGAGGCTGCTCCTCCCCTGCCTTAACACCTTTTTCCAAAGGGAGAGGGTGTAACACCCTCTCTCTGAGGAAGTCCTTTGTTCTGCCTTCCTGGGCCAAGCCTGGCTGGACCCCAGGAGGGCAGAAACCTGTCTGAGGGGTTGGCAGCAGCAGCAGCTGCAGTGAACCCCCTGAAAAGGCAGTTTGGCAGTACCCGGGTCTGTGCTAGAGGCCCGTGGGATCATGGGATTGTGCCAACAATGCCAGGATGGCATTGAGGGGGCAATTCCATGATCATAGACATATTACATGGCCATATTCGGAGTTACCATTGTGAAGCTATACATAGGTAGTGACCTATATGTAGTGCACGCGTGTAATGGTGTCCCTGCACTCACAAAGTCTGGGGAATTTGCCCTGAAAAATGTGGGAGCATCTTGGCTAGTGCCAGGGTGCCCACACACTAAGTAACTTAGCACCCAACCTTTACCAGGTAAAGGTTAGACATATAGGTGACTTATAAGTTACTTAAGTGCAGTGGTAAATGGCTGTGAAATAACGTGGACGTTATTTCACTCAGGCTGCAGTGGCAGGCCTGTGTAAGAATTGTCAGAGCTCCCTATGGGTGGCGAAAGAAATGCTGCAGCCCATAGGGATCTCCTGGAACCCCAATACCCTGGGTACCTCAGTACCATATACTAGGGAATTATAAGGGTGTTCCAGCATGCCAATGTAAATTGGTGAAACTGGTCACTAGCCTGTTAGTGACAATTTGGAAAGAAATGAGAGAGCATAACTGTGAGAAAGTAGCCTCTTTCTAGCCTTGTTACCCCCACTTTTGGCCTGTTTGTGAGTGTATGTCAGGGTGTTTTCACTGTCTCACTGGGATCCTGCTAGCCAGGGCCCAGTGCTCATAGTAAAAACCCTATGTTTTCAGTATGTTTGTTATGTGTCACTGGGACCCTGCAAGCCAGGACCCCAGTGCTCATAAGTTTGTGGCCTATATGTATGTGTTCCCTGTGTGGTGCCTAACTGTCTCACTGAGGCTCTGCTAACCAGAACCTCAGTGGTTATGCTCTCTCATTTCTTTCAAATTGTCACTAACAGGCTAGTGACCAATTTTACGAATTTACATTGGCTTACTGGAACACCCTTATAATTCCCTAGTATATGGTACTGAGGTACCCAGGGTATTGGGGTTCCAGGAGATCCCTATGGGCTGCAGAATTTCTTTTGCCACCCATAGGGAGCTCTGACAATTCTTACACAGGCCTGCCACTGCAGCCTGAGTGAAATAATGCACACATTATTTCACAGCCATTTTCACTGCACTTAAGTAACTTATAAGTCACCTATATGTCTAACCTTTACCTGGTAAAGGTTAGGTGCAAAGTTACTTAGCGTGAGGGCACCCTGGCACTAGCCAAGGTGCCCCCACATTGTTCAGGGCCAATTCCCTGGACTTTGTGAGTGCGGGGACACCATTACACGCGTGCACTACATATAGGTCACTACCTATATGTAGCTTCACAATGGTAACTCTGAATATGGCCATGTAACATGTCTAAGATCATGGAATTGCCCCCTCTATGCCATCCTGGCATTGTTGGCACAATCCCATGATCCCAGTGGTCTGTAGCACAGACCCTGGTACTGCCAAACATTCTTTTCAGGGGTTTCACTGCAGCTGCTGCTGCTGCCAACCCCTCAGACAGGTTTCTGCCCCCCTGGGGTCAAGCCAGGCTTGTCCCAGGATGGCAGAACAAAGGACTTCCTCTGAGAGAGGGTGTTACACCCTCTCCCTTTGGAAAATGGTGTGAAGGCAGGGGAGGAGTAGCCTCCCCCAGCCTCTGGAAATGCTTTCTTGGGCACATTTGTGCCCAATTCTGCATAAGCCAGTCTACACCGGTTCAGGGACCCCTTAGCCCTGCTCTGGCGCGAAACTGGACAAAGGAAAGGGGAGTGACCACTCCCCTGACCTGCACCTCCCCTGGGAGGTGTCCAGAGCTCCTCCAGTGTGCTCCAGACCTCTGCCATCTTGGAAACAGAGGTGCTGCCAGCACACTGGACTGCTCTGAGTGGCCAGTGCCACCAGGTGACGTCAGAGACTCCTTCTGATAGGCTCCTCCAGGTGTTGCTAGCCTGTCCTCTCTCCTAGGTAGCCAAACCCTCTTTTCTGGCTATTTAGGGTCTCTGTCTCTGGGGAAACTTTAGATAACGAATGCAAGAGCTCATCAGAGTTCCTCTGCATCTCTCTCTTCACCTTCTGCCAAGGAATCGACTGCTGACCGCGCTGGAAGCCTGCAAAAGTGCAACAAAGTAGCTAAGACGACTACTGCAACTCTGTAACGCTGATCCTGCCGCCTTCTCGACTGTTTTCCTGGTGGTGCATGCTGTGGGGGTAGTCTGCCTCCTCTCTGCACTAGAAGCTCCGAAGAAATCTCCCGTGGGTCGACGGAATCTTCCCCCTGCTACCGCAGGCACCAAAGAACTGCATTACCGGTTCCTTGGGTCTCCTCTCAGCACGACGAGCGAGGTCCCTTGAAACCAGCAACTCTGTCCAAGTGACTCCCACAGTCCAGTGACTCTTCAGTCTAAGTTTGGTGGAGGTAAGTCCTTGCCTCCCCACGCCAGACTGCATTGTTGGAAACCGCGTCTTTTGCAACTACTCCGGCTTCCGTGCACTTCCGGCGGAAATCCTTTGTGCACAGCCAAGCTTGGGTCCATGGCACTCTAACCTGCATTGCACGACTTTCTAAGTTGGTCTCCGGCGACGTGGGACTCCTTTGTGTAACTTCGGGTGAGCACCATTTCACGCATCCTTGTAGTGCCTGTTTCTGGCACTTCCCCGGTTGCTACCTGCTGCTGAGAGGGCTCCTTGTCTTGCTCGATGTCCCGTCTCTCTCCTGACGCAATTTGCGATATCCTGGTCCTTCCTGGGCTACAGCAGCGTCCAAAAACGCATGACGCATGATTTGCAGCTAGCAAGGCTTGTTGGCGGTCTTTCGGCGGGAAAATTCTTCTGCACGACTCTCCACAGCAAGAGAGATCCGTCCTCCAAAGGGGAAGTCTCTAGCCCTTTGTGTTCCTGCAGAAACCTCAGCTTCTTCTGTCCAGTAGAAGCTTCTTTGCACCCACAGCTGGCATTTCCTGGGCATCTGCCCATCTCCGACTTGCTTGTGACTTTTGGACTTGGTCCCCTTGTTCCACAGGTACCCTAGATTGGAAATCCATCGTTGTTGCATTGCTGGTTTGTGTCTTTCCTGCATTATTCCCCTATCACGACTTCTTTGTCCTTTGGGGAACTTTAGTGCACTTTGCACTCACTTTTCAGGGTCTTGTCGTGGGCTATTTTTCTAACCCTCACTATTTTCTAATAGTCCCAGCGACCCTCTACAAGGTCACATAGGTTTGGGGTCCATTTGTGGTTCGCATTTCACTTTTGGAGTATATGGTTTGTGTTGCCCCTATCCTTATGTGTCCCCATTGCATCCTATTGTAACTATACATTGTTTGCACTGTTTTCTAAGACTATACTGCATATTTTTGGTATTGTGTACATATAACTTGTGTATATTTGCTATCCTCATACTGAGGGTACACTCTGAGATACTTTGGCATATTGTCATAAAAATAAAGTACCTTTATTTTTAGAATAACTGTGTATTGTGTTTTCTTATGATATTTTGCAAGTGACACTAGTGGTACTGTAGGAGTTTCACTCGTCTCCTAGTTCAGCCTAAGCTGCTCTGCTAAGCTACCATTATCTATCAGCCTATGCTGCTAGACACCCTATACACTAATAAGGGATAACTGGGCCTGGTGCAAGGTGCAAGTACCCCTTGGTACTCACTACAAGCCAGTCCAGCCTCCTACAATAACCACTGAGGTTCTGAATAGCAGAGCCTCAGTGAGACAGTTAGTCATAACACAGGTAACACATACAGGGCACACTTATGAGCACTGGGGCCCTGGCTGGCAGGGTCCCAGTGACACATACAACTAAAACAACATATATACAGTGAAAAATGGGGGTAACATGCCAGGCAAGATGGTACTTTCCTACACACGGGCTCAAACTCATGCTCACACATAAATATAGAGTGAAATACTAACACAAGTAGATTCACAGAAGCAAGCACACACAGACCTGGGCACCCAGGCTCACACTCATGCTCACACATAGGTATGCATTGGCACACATTAACATTAACACTGACAAAAATAGTCACAAACAGAGTAAGACACAAAGAGACCCACACATACTCAACAGAGCATAGATAATTATTTACATGCGTATAAAAACACACACTAATAGGCATGAACAGACTAACAGAAGCAAACACACGCAAATACATGTAGAACAAACAAACTCTGTTCCCATACTGGTCCTCTTTCACTTGAAGCAGCCTGTAGGTTTATTCACTGGTGTTCAGGAGACTCGTATTTAGTGTTCAGAACTATTCATTCAATGAGATTCTTATTTAGCATAGCCCTTCTTACCTATTATTGAGACTTCACAAAACAACGATGCAGACCACTTCGGGCATGCTCAGCCAGCTGTAATTGTAATAGGACCATGTAGGATTTCTATTGCATAACACATACACAGTTCTACCTCCAGGCGTCAAGGTGCCTAAGTGGAACATCAGACCCTGTCCCCTTCCTTACACTTAGATTAGGCCTCCAATAGCTTCTGTCAAAGCAGCTCCGTACTGGCTAAGGCATTGGCACTGCGGGGGAAGCCTCAAGGCTTCCCCCGCAGAGCCAGGTAGCCCGTAAGGGCTTTGTATTAAAAAACAAAAAAATAATAAAAAGTAGGGACCACGGGGGGAGCCCTTGAGGGCTCCCTCGCAGTCCCACATAGCCCGTAAAGGGCTTTATGATAAAATTTTAACATTTTTTTTTTTTTTCAATAAAAAAAATAATTAGGGGCCGTGGAAGATCCCTTAAGGGCTCCACCCGCAGTCCCTACTTTTAATATATATTTTTTCACTACAAAGCCCACAAAGGGCTAAAAAAAAAATCTAACACACCCATAGCTCAGTGTTAGGATCAGAGACTTTCACACTAAACTATGGGGGTTTGAGTCCAGTGGGACTCATCTTCCTTTTTTTTTTTTATAAATGAAAAAAATAAAAAATATATTAAATACTTTTTGTTCCTAAATCTAACAAAAATATCTCATTCTAAGTATATGAGATTAAAGCCTAAAAAAAACCTCTTCCTCCTTCACTTTCTCTCTTTCTCTCTTTCAATCAATTTCTCACACACCCACTTAGGCACTTACGCACCCACTCACAGACCCACTCAGACACTCACGCAACAACTCACAGACCAACTGAGACCCTCTTGCAGCCACTCAGAGACCAGCGCACAGACTGACACACCCATTAAAACAATGATGTACTCACTCTCACACCCAGACAGACAATCTGACAGCCACTCTCACCCCCAGATACACCCTCTCACATCTATTCTCACACCCACAGAAAATGCAGCTAACTCCTGCCACCACAGCAAAAGGGCTGTGCACAGCATGAGTTTAGGTGGTTGGGGAGTGATTGCCGCAGGGTCTGGCTGCAGGCCAGGTCCTGTGGGCAACCTCCTTTGCGCATGGGTGAAGGACATGCACGGTTGGACGCTTATAGGGGGTTGGCCTCAGGGCCTGGCCTGACCGCAGCCGCACATGGCCAAAGGCCGTGCACTGTGGTGGTTGAATTAACGTATAGTAATTAAAATTACTATTCGTTAAAAAAAACATAGAAATTCACTGAAAAAACCAAAGGTTACAGTGAGGAGATAGAATAAAAAAAACGTAGAAATTCACTGAAAAATTTAAAGGTTACAGGGACGTTATAGTTAGGAAATAGAATTTAAACAACCTTAGAAATTCACTGAAAAAACAAAGGTTACATGAATGTTATAGTTAGGTTCTGCATTTACTCGTACAAAACCGTAGAAATTCACAAGTACTGGCAAGAAACTATAGAAAATAGCTAGGGCCCTGGGGAGGGCCAAACTATATACTAAAGTAGTGGAATGTGAAGTGAAGTCCCCTACCCAAGGCTATAGAGTCATTAGAGGGGAGCTTGGAGAACTCGGTACCCCAAGAGGTGACTGCCTATGTGACCCCCAGCGACCAAGAGAGCAGCGGTAAGTACCTGTTCTTTCCAAGGAGTAACAAGAGGGCTTAGAAAAGGAACTTTGCAAGAACAGGACCAGATCAAAGGAACCCAAAGGTGGATTCTAGAAGAAGAGGACCTGTAAAAGAAGAGGACGGAGTCCAGTCCATGATGGAGTGTCCAGACAGGGCAGGAGCCACTACCCACCCTTCTGTGGATGAAGATTCGGGTTGACAGGGGAGGAAGAAGAACAGCTGTGGAGCTCTGGAGCTGCAGAGAAGTCCTCGGGGCCATTCAGGTGATGTCCCACGTCAGTTGCCAGGTTGCCATTGGTCAGTGGTCAGGAAGACCACCAACAAGCCTTGGCAAATGCAAGTCAGAGCAAAAGAAGAGTTGCATGGGTGAAGAGGACCAGCAAGGTCCAAGGAACTTGACCCTTGGAGAGGAGTCTGGGCTGCCCTCAGCAGTTGGGAGAGTCAGAAGAAGCAGTTGTAGCCCCCACAGGCAACCTACTGGCAGCAGGCACATTAAGTTGCGGTGAAGCCCAATCAGCACACCTAGAGAGGAGTCCCACGCCATTGGAGCAGCAGAGAGGAGACTGTACTGTGTTAGAAATGTGGTTTCTGGTTGGCTAGGGTATGCACCTAAGCCAGGCAGAACTCACCCACTCTAGTCAGGGTGAGGGGGTCACACACCCTGGATAACCCCTGCTTACCCCCTTGGTAGCTTGGCACGAGCAGTCAGGCCTAACCCGGAGACAATGTGTAGAGCAATTGCACAACACACACAACACACGTGATGCACTATCCCCACCACAAAGGAAACACAACATCATGTTATATAAAAATAAACTGTATTGCACAAAACATTATTAGATCAAACACAACATGTATCAGTAGTACCCTGCTACTCAAG
Organism: Pleurodeles waltl; assembly: GCF_031143425.1. Lineage (NCBI taxonomy): Eukaryota > Metazoa > Chordata > Amphibia > Caudata > Salamandridae > Pleurodeles > Pleurodeles waltl. The sequence goes on from NW_027150248.1 coordinate 512,777, forward strand.
CAGAACATCCCTCAGGTTACTAGTACTTTGCAGAAGTAAGCAGTAGTCATAATAAAACACATAGGTCAGGTAGGCATATAGGTTACTGGTTGTCCTACAACATAAATGGTAAGCAGGTTGTCATTATCATAAGAATGCACATATCAGGGTAAAACATATGATCATAATGGCCACTACATTATCATGGAGGAGTATAACATGACAGACCCCCCAAGAATACACATGACGCGATAGGCGTATAATCATAGGCCAAGATAGTATCATAAGAACTGTAGGAAGCTGGCCAGATGTGTGGTGGGTACCTATGTTACTTACACCTTATATCAGGTCCAGGTATCCCCTTATTAGTGTAGTGTAGTGAGTGTCTAGAAGCCAGGCTCTCTAGAGGTAGCTGTGGATGAGCAGCCAAGGCTTATCTAGGAGAGATGCTTAGTACTTACACACATCAAAGAATACACTCAGTGTTACAAAAATAAAGGTACTTTATTTTGGTGAAACAAATACCAAAAATGCTATAGAAGCTACACTTCCTTAGGAGGTAAGTAATACACAAAATATAGGGCTGCGTCGATTCCTCTCAGGAAGTCGGGCTGTGTCGTTCTGGGTCGGCTTGCATCAATCAGTAGGGCCGTGCGTCGATTTTCTGGTCGCGTCGCAAAGTCGGGCTGCATTGTTCCGGTCTCGGCGTGCGGTGAATTTTTCACTGCGAGCAGGCTGTGCGTCATTTTTGGCAGGCGGTGCATCAAATTTTCACCGCACAGGGATTTTAGCTGCAGGAGAGAAGTCTTTTTGGTCCTGAAACTTCAGGGAACTGGAGGCAAGCTCTATCCAAGCCCTTGGAGAGAACTCCTTCAGCACAGCAAGAGAGCAGCAAGGCAGCAGGGCAACAGCAAGGCAGCAGTCCTTCATAGAAAGCAGTCAGGTGGGTCCTTTGGGCAGCCAGGCAGTTCTTCTTCGCAGGTTGCAGGTTCTGGTCCAGAGTTTCCTTCCCAGGTAGTGTCTGATTTGGTAGGGCAGAGGCCCTGTTTAAATACCCAAATGTGACTTGGGGGGAGACTTCAAAGAGTGGCTTAGAAGTGCACAAGGTCCCCTTTTAGTTCCATCCTGTCTGCCAGTGGTCCCAGTAGGGGGTGTGGCAGTCCTTTGTGTGAGGGCAGGCTACTGTCCTTTGACATGTAAGTGTCAGGCCCTCCACCCTCCCATCCCAGGAAGACCCATTCAAAATGCAGATGTGTGCAAGTGTGACTGAGCATCCTGTGTTTGGGGCTTGTCTGCACAAAGGATCTGTCAACTAAACCTAGCCAGACGTGGATTGTATGGCACAAAAGGATGTAAGTGCAGATAAATGCTCACTTTCTAAAAGTGGCATTTCTAAAATTAAACCCAACTTCACCAGTCAGCAGGATTTTGTATTGCCATTCTGGCCATACTAAATATGACCTGTCTACTCCTTTCAGATCAGAATCTACCACTAAAACAGTATATGAGGGTAGACCTAATGTTAGCCTATGAAAAGAGCAGGCCTCACAGCAGTGTAAAAACGAATTTAGGGGTTTTACACTACCAGGACATGTAAACTATACCGGCACATGTCCTGCCTTTTGCCTACACAGCACCCTGCCCTAGGGGTTACCTAGGGCCCAACTTAGGGGTGACTTATATGTAGAAAAAGGTGTGTTAGGCTTGGCAAGTACTTTTAAATGCCAAGTCGAATTGGCAGTGAAACTGCACATACAGGCCCTGCAATGGCAGGCCTGAGACATGGTTAGGGGGCTACTTATGTGGGTGGCACAACCACTGCTGCAGCCCACTAGTAGCATTTAGGCCCGTATTTATACTCCGTTTGCGCCGAATTTGCGTCGTTTTTTTCGACGCAAATTCGACGCAAAACTAACTCCATATTTATACTTTGGCGTTAGACGCGTCTAGCGCCAAAGTTCTTGGAGTTAGCGTCATTTTTTGGCGTGAACCCCTTCCTTGCGTTAATGAGATGCATGGTAGGCGTTCCCGTCTTAAAAAATGACTCCGACGCATAAGCGTCGTATTTATACTCCCGGGCAAAAATCACGCCCGGGAGTGGGCGGGTCAAAAAAACCCGCATTTGCGCCGGAATTTAACGCCTGGGTCAGGGCAGGCGTTAAGGGACCTGTGGGCTCAGAATGAGCCCACAGGTGCCCTCCCCTGCCCCCAGGGACCCCCCCTGCCACCCTTGCCCACCCCAGGAGGACACCCAAGGATGGAGGGACCCACCCCAGGGACATTCAGGTAAGTTGAGGTAAGTATATTTTTTTATATTTTTTTATATTTTTTTTTGGCATAGGGGGGCCTGATTTGTGCCCCCCTACATGCCACAATGCCCAATGACCATGCCCAGGGGACATAAGTCCCCTGGGCATGGCCATTGGGCAAGGGGGCATGACTCCTGTCTTTACTAAGACAGGAGTCATGTTAATGGGGGATGGGCGTCATAAAAAAATGGCGCAAATCGGGTTGAGGCGATTTTTTTGCCTCAACCTGACTTGCCCCATTTTATGACGCCCATACACCATTTTCCCCTACGCCGGCGCTGCCTGGTGTACGTGGTTTTTTTCCACGCACACCAGGCAGCGCCGGTCTGCTAACGCCGGCTAATGGTATTCAATAAATACGGCGCCCGCATGGCGCTTCAGAATGGCGTTAGCCGGCGCTAATTTTTTTGACGCTAAACTGGGTTAGCGCAGTTTAGCGCCAAAAAGTATAAATACGGGCCCTAATTTACAGGCTCTGGCACATGTAGTGCACTAGACTAGGGACTTACAAGTAAATTAAATAAGCCAATTGGGTATGAACCAATGTTACCATGTTTGAAGGAAGAGAGCATGTGCACTTTAGCACTGGTTAGCAGTGGTAAAGTGCGCAGAGTCCTAAAACCAGCAAAAACAGTGTCCAAAAAGTGGCCACCCTAAGGCTGTCAGGTCTAACATGTGTCCCCTCCAGTTGAAAGTGGGGAGAGCTACCCAACCTCCTGGGAGCTCTCCTGGGAGCTCTCCCCGCTAAGGAAGTATCTGGAGAGACCATCAGCGTTGGCGTGGTCAGTCCCCGGACTATGCTCCACCGTAAAGTCCATCCCCTGTAGGGAAATCCACCTCAAGAGTTTAGGATTTTTGCCCCTCATCTGCATGAGCCATCTGCGGGGCCTGTGGTCTGTCTGAATCCGAAAGTGAGTCCCAAACAGGTATGGTCTCAGCTTCTTCAGTGCCCAGACCACAGCAAATGCTTCTCTTTCAATAGCACTCCACCTCTGTTCCAGTGGTAATAGTCTTCTGCTAATAAAGACTTCTGGTTGGTCTGGGCCCTCCTCATTTAGCTGTGCTAGGACCGCCCCTATGCCATGCTCTGAAGCGTCTGTCTGCATGATAAATTCCTTGGAGTAGTCAGGGGCCCTGAGCACGGGGGCCGTGCACATGGCTTCCTTGAGAGAATCAAAGGCGTTCTGACAAGCCTCTGTCCAATTCACCAACCTAGGTTGCTTTTTGGATGGCAGCTGTCAAGGGTGTCACAATGGTTCCATAGCCCTTGACAAATCTGCGGTAGTAACTAGAGAGGCCCAAGAAGGCCCTCACCTCGGTTTGGGTTTTAGGTGGTTGCCAGGCCTCGATAGTTTCAATCTTGGCCTGGAGGGGCTGCACCTTGCCAAAATCTACTAGGTGTCACAAGTACACCATGGAACCCTACCCAATCTGGCACTTACTAGCCTTGATGGTCAGGCCTGCCTGTTGCAGGGCCTGAAGCACCTCCTGGAGGTGGAGCAGGTGTTCCTCCCAGCTGGAACTGTAGATGGAAATGTCGTCCAAGTAGGCTGCACAGAAGGCATCCTTGCCAGCTAGGACCCCGTTCACCAAAATTTGGAAGGTAGCACGGGCATTCTGCAGCCCAAAGGGCATCACCCAGAATTGGTAATGGCCCTCTGGTGTGGAGAATGCAGATCTCTCTTTAGCCCCCTCAGTCAAGGCGATCTGCCAGTACCCTGATGTGAGATCAAAGGTACTGAGGAACTTGGCAGCACCTAGCCTGTCTACGAGATCATCAGCTCAGGGATGGGGTGAGCGTCAGTCCGCGTGACTGAGTTGAGACCCCGGTAGTCCACGCAGAACCGGAGTTGTGGCTTGGCACCGGGTGCAGCAGGGCTGGACCAGGGACTACTGGACTTCTCAATAACCCCTAGAGTCAGCATCTTGGAGACTTTCTCCTTGATGCTGGCCTTCACCTTATCTGACAACCTGTAAATGTTGTTCTTTACAGGGGGACTGTCTCCCGTGTCAATGTCATGGACACACAGATGTGTGAGTCCAGGGGTGAGGGAAAACAGGGAGGAGTACTGTTCCAGTAACTGGTAGCAGTCCCCTCTCTAGTCCTTGGTCAGGGAGTCAGAGAAAATGACACACTCCACTGACCCATCACCTTCCTTAGCAGAGTTGAGGTTGGGGAGAGGTTCACTGTCCTCCTCCACACCCTCATCTGTCACCAGAAGCATGTTGACTTCAGTCCTCTCAAAGTGAAGCTTCAGTCTGTTGACATGGAGCACCCTTAGGGGGTTCCTAGGGGATTGGAGGTCCACTAAGTAAGTGGCCTCCCCTTTCTGCTCCTTAAACTCGAATGGGCCAGACCAGCGGTCCTGGAGAGCTCTAGGCTCTACTGGCTTCATTACCCACACTTTGTCTCCAGGTTGAATCTTCACCAGAGTGGCCTATTGGTCATACCAGTGTTTCATTACCTCTTGACTGGCCTCAAGGTTACTTTTGGCCGTTTTCCAGAAGCGGTGCATCTGGTTGCCGAGGGCCAGCATGTAGCTGACCACGTCCTGAGGGGGTGCCTTGGGAGCTTTCTCCCACCCGTCCTTGACAATGCTTAAGGGTCCCCTGACAGGGTACCCATAGAGGAGCTCAAAGGGGCTGAACCCCACCCCTTTCTGGGGTACTTCTCTGTAAGCAAAGAGAAGGCATGGTAAGAGGACGTTCCACTGATGCCTCAAGGCCTCAGGGAGGCCTGTAATCATGCCTTTCAAGGTTTTGTTGAATCTCTCCACAAGACCATTAGATTGGGGATGATAGGGTGTGGTGAACTTGTAGGTTACACCACACGCATCCCACATGGACTTCATCTACGCAGACATGAAGTTTGTGCCTTTGTCAGACATAGGTGGTCATTACAACCCTGGCGGACGGTGTTAAAGCGTCGGTAATACCGCAAACAGGCCGGCGGACAAAAAAAGGGAATCATGACCCTGGCGGAAACCGCAAACAAAGACAGCCACTTTAACACACCGTCCGCCACGGCAGTACAGACAAGCATCGGGGCGGTCACCGCCAACAGACAGGCGGAAGACAATGTACCGCCCATAGTATCACAACCCGCCAATCCGCCACCTTTTCTGGGGCGGTTTCACCGGGGATAAAAACACGGCGGAAACAGTTTCTGCAATGGGAAAATGCTCACCTGAACACATCCCACGAGGAAGGAGGACACCATGGAGCCGGAATGACAAATCCTACCGGCCCTTGTATTCCTACTCATCTACGAAGACCAACGCCGGCGCCGGCGAAGACAATGGTGAGTACTGCACCTACGACATAGGGTAGAGGGGAGGCAAAAGTCAGGGGGACACACACGCAACACCCCCACCCCCACCCTCGCACATTACAACACACACACCAATGCATTTACAAACATCACAGTAACAACCCACAACCCCCCCGGAAGAATGCAAAGACAAAACGAAATCAGTTCAAACATTGTAATGTATCAATATACATTTTTCAAATATATACAGATATATCATAAAATCATTCAAAAATATAAACATAACGAGAAGTAGTGCAGATATGCACATATCAATGTCCGTGCACCACTAGTCCAAAAATGCATGGCAGAGGCCCACACAAGATACCTGTCCACAAACTGAGAGAACACTGCCAGGGCATCAGAGAGAAATACAACAGGCACCTCAGGGGGAAGGGAACGGGGGGCACCTCAGAAGGATGAGTGCAAAGCCAGATCCACGACAGGACTCCATGCCCATTGATGTATCCTGGGGAGTGAAAAGCCCCAGTCTTTCAAGTCTCTACAGTGGGTGGTTTGCCCACTGTACCATCCTGGGGAGTGCAAAGCCACAGTCTCTCAAGTCTCACAAGTGGGTGGGTTGCCCACTGTACCATCCTGGGGAGTGCAAAGCCACAGTCTCTCAAGTCTCTACAGTGGGTGGGTTGCCCACTGGACCATCCTGGGGAGTGCAAAGCCACAGTCTCTCAAGTCTCTACAGTGGGTGGTTTGCCCACTGTACCATCCTGGGGAGTGCAAAGCCACAGCCTCTCAAGTCTCTACAGTGGGTGGGTTGCCCACTGCTTGCTCCTGAGGAGTGCAAAGCCACAGTCTCTCAAGTCTCTACAGTGGGTGGTTTGCCCACTGGACCATCCTGGGGAGTGCAAAGCCACAGTCTCTCAAGTCTCTACAGTGGGTGGGTTGCTCACTGTACCATCCTGGGGAGTGCAAAGCCACAGTCTCTCAAGTCTCTACAGTGGGTGGGTTGCCCACTGTACCATCCTGGGGAGTGCAAAGCCACAGTCTCTCAAGTCTCTACAGTGGGTGGGTTGCCCACTGGACCATCCTGGGGAGTGCAAAGCCACAGTCTCTCAAGTAGATAACAGCCTCCACTGGTTCTGGAGGGGGACTGGTGCCCAGAGTGCTTCATCCTGTGCAGGACAGAAAGAGTGGATGCATGTCTCCACTGGTTCTGCAGGGGGTCTGGTGCCCAGAGTGCTTCATCCTGTGCAGGACAGACAGAGTGGATGCATGTCTCCACTGGTTCTGGAGGGGGACTGGTGCCCAGACTGGAATAGTCTCCCCGTGTCAATTCCTGTCCCGTCACTGTCCCAGCTGCACATGGGATAACGATGCTTGATGTGGTGGTCTTTTCTTTCTTCAGCGGTGCTTGCCCTGTTCAGTGGTGCATGCCCTGTTCAGCGATGCTTTCCCTGTTCAGCTGTGCTTTGCCATGTTCAGCGGTGCTTTGCCATGGCGGTTCTGGACTGTTCAGCGGTGCTTGCCCTGTTCAGCGGTGCTTTGCCATGGCGGTTCTGGACTGTTTAGCGGTGCTTTGCCATGTTCAGCTGTACATTGCCATGGCGGTGCTGGACAGTTCTGCGGTGCTTTGCCATGGCGGTTCTGGACTGGGCATTGGTGTGTGGCATGACGTTCTCTGGACTGGGCATTGGTGTGTGGTATGACGGTCCCTCATTGCCCAGCGGGGCTGTGGCTGCCGGGGCCCTCCTGGGCACTGACTCCGGCGGTGGCAGTGGTCTCCTGACCAGTGACGATACTTGTGGCCTCCTGGGCACTGACTCCGGCTGTGGTCTCCTGACCAGTGACAATACTTGGGCCCTCCTGGGCACTGACTCCGGTGGTGGTCTCCTGACCAGTGACCATACTTGTGCCCTCCTGGGCACTGACTCCGGCGGTGGTCTCCTGACCAGTGACGATACTTGGGCCCTCCTAGGCACTGACTCCGGCGGTGGTCTCCTGACCAGTGACGATACTTGGGCCCTGCTGGGCACTGATTCCGGCGGTGGCGGTGGTCTCCTGACCAGTGACGATACCTGGGCCCTCCTGGGCACTGACTCCGGCGGTGGTCTCCTGACCAGTGACGATACTTGTGCCCTCCTGGGCAATGACTCCGGCTGTGGCGGTGGTCTCCTGTTCAGTGACAATACTTGGGCCCTCATGGGCAATGACTCCGGCGGTGGTTGTAGGAGGCTGGACTGGCTTGTAGTGAGTACCAAGGGGTACTTGCACCTTGCACCAGGCCCAGTTATCCCTTATTAGTGTATAGGGTGTCTAGCAGCTTAGGCTGATAGATAATGGTAGCTTAGCAGAGCAGCTTAGGTTGAACTAGGAGACGTGTGAAGCTACTACAGTACCACTAGTGTCACTTGCACAATATCATAAGAAAACACAATACACAGATATACTAAAAATAAAGGTACTTTATTTTTATGACAATATGCCAAAGTATCTCAGTGAGTACCCTCAGTATGAGGATAGCAATTATACACAAGTTATATGTAGTATAGTCTTAGAAAACAGTGCAAACAATGTATAGTTACAATAGGATGCAATGGGGACACATAGGGATAGGGGCAACACAAACCATATACTCCAAAAGTGGAATGTGAACCACGAATGGACCCCAAACCTATGTGACCTTGTAGAGGGTCGCTGGGACTATTAGAAAATAGTGAGAGTTAGAAAAATAGCCCTCCCCAAGACCCTGAAAAGTGAGTGCAAAGTGCACTGAAGTTCCCCAAAAGACAAAGAGTCGTGATAGAGGAATAATGCAGGAAAGACACCAACCAACAATGCAACAACTGTGGATTTCCAATCTAGGGTACCTGTGGAACAAGGGGACCAAGTCCAAAAGTCACAAGCAAGTCGGAGATGGGCAAATACCCAGGAAATGCCAGCTGCGGGTGCAAAGAAGCTTCTACTGGACAGAAGAAGCTGCGGTTTCTGCAGGAACGAAAAGGGATAGAGACTTCCCCTTTGGTGGACGGATCCCTCTCGCCGTGGAGAGTCGTGGAAAAGTGTTTTTCCACTGAAGGAACGCCAACAAGCCTTGCTAGCTGCAAATCGTGCGTTTAGCATTTTTGGACGCTGCTGAGGCCCAGAAGGGACCAGGGGGTCGCAAATTGGACCAGGAGAGAGAGGGGACGCCGAGCAAGACAAGAAGCCCTCTCTGAAGCAGGTAGCACCCGAAGAAGTGCCAGAAACAGGCACTACAAGGATGCGTGAAATGGTGCTCACCGAAGTTGCACAAAGGAGTCCCATGTCGCCGGAGACCAACTTAGAAAGTCGTGCAATGCAGGTTAGAGTGCCGTGGACCCAGGCTTGGCTGTGCACAAAGGATTTCCGCCGGAAGTGCACAGGAGCCGGAGTAGTTGCAAAAGTTGCCGTTCCCAGCAATGCAGTCTAGCGAGGTGAGGCAAGGACTTACCTCCACCAAACTTGGACTGAAGAGTCACTGGGCTGTGGGAGTCACTTGGACAGAGTTGCTGGATTTGAGGGACCTCGCTCGTCGTGCTGAGAGGAGACCCAAGGGACCGGTAATGCAGCTTTTTGGTGCCTGCGGTTGCAGGGGGAAGATTCTGTCGACCCACGGGAGATTTCTTCGGAGCTTCTAGTGCAGAGAGGAGGCAGACTACCCCCACAGCATGCACCACCAGGAAAACAGTCGAGAAGGCGGCAGGATCAGCGTTACAGAGTTGCAGTAGTCGTCTTTGCTACTATGTTGCAGTTTTGCAGGCTTCCAGCGCGGTCAGCAGTCGATTCCTTGGCAGAAGGTGAAGAGAGAGATGCAGAGGAACTCTGATGAGCTCTTGCATTCGTTATCTAAAGTTTCCCCAGAGACAGAGACCCTAAATAGCCAGAAAAGAGGGTTTGGCTACTTAGGAGAGAGGATAGGCTACTAACACCTGAAGGAGCCTATCAGAAGGAGTCTCTGACGTCACCTGGTGGCACTGGCCACTCAGAGCAGTCCAGTGTGCCAGCAGCACCTCTGTTTCCAAGATGGCAGAGGTCTGGAGCACACTGGAGGAGCTCTGGACACCTCCGAGGGGAGGTGCAGGTCAGGGGAGTGGCCACTCGCCTTTCCTTTGTCCAGTTTCGCGCCAGAGCAGGGGCTAAGGGGTCCCTAAACTGGTGTAGACTGGCTTATGCAGAATTGGGCACATCTGTGCCCAAAAAAGCATTTCCAGAGGCTGGGGGAGGCTACTCCTACCCTTCCTTCACACCATTTTCCAAAGGGAGAGGGTGTAACACCCTCTCTCAGAGGAAGTCCTTTGTTCTGCCATCCTGGGACAAGCCTGGCTTGACCCCAGGGGGGCAGAAACCTGTCTGAGGGGTTGGCAGCAGCAGCAGCTGCAGTGAAACCCCAGGAAAGGCAGTTTGGCAGTACCAGGGTCTGTGCAACAGGCCACTGGGATCATGGAATTGTACCAATAATGCCAGTATGGCATAGAGGGGGCAATTCCATGATCTTAGACATGTTACATGGCCATATTCGGAGTTACCATTGTGAAGCTACATATAGGTAGTGACCTATATGTAGTGCACGCGTGTAATGGTGTCCCCGCACTCACAAAGTTCAGGGAATTGGCCCTGAACAATATGGGGGCACCTTTGCTAGTGCCAGGGTGCCCTCACACTAAGTAACTTTGCACCTAACCTTTACCAGGTAAAGGTTAGACATATAGGTGACTTATAAGTTACTTAAGTGCAGTGAAAATGGCTGTGAAATAATGTGGGCATTATTTCACTCAGGCTGCAGTAGCAGGCCTGTGTAAGAATTGTCAGAGCTCCCTACGGGTGGCAAAAGAAATGCTGCAGCCCATAGGGATCTCCTGGAATCCCAATACCCTGGGTACCTCAGTACCATATACTAGGGAATTATAAGGGTGTTCCAGTATGCCAATGTAAATTGGTGAAATTGGTCACTAGCCTGTTAGTGACAATTTGTACAGAGAGAGCATAACCACTGAGGGTCTGGTTAGCAGAGCCTCAGTGAGACACTTAGGCACCACACAGGGAACACATACATATAGGCCACAAACTTATGAGCACTGGGGTCCTGACTAGCAGGGTCCCAGTGACACATAACAAACATACTGAAAACATAGGGTTTTCACTATGAGCACTGGGCCCTGGCTAGCAGGATCCCAGTGAGACAGTAAAAACACCCTGACAAACACTCACAAACAGGCCAAAAGTGGGGGTAACAAGGCTAGAAAGAGGCTACTTTCTCACACTTATAAGTTACTTAAGTGCAGTGTAAAATGGCTGTGAAATAACGTGGACGTTATTTCACTCAGGCTGCAGTGGCAGGCCTGTGTAAGAATTGTCAGAGCTCCCTATGGGTGGCAAAAGAAATGCTGCAGCCCATAGGGATCTCCTGGAACCCCAATACCCTGGGTACCTCAGTACCATATACTAGGGAATTATAAGGGTGTTCCAGTAAGCCAATGTAAATTGGTAAAATTGGTCACTAGCCTGTTAGTGACAATTTGAAAGAAATGAGAGAGCATAACCACTGAGGTTCTGATTAGCAGAGCCTCAGTGAGACAGTTAGTCACTACACAGGTAACACATTCAGGCACACTTATGAGCACTGGGGCCCTGGAGAACAGGGTCCCAGTGACACATACAACTAAAACAACATATATACAGTGAAAAATGGGGGTAACATGCCAGGCAAGATGGTACTTTCCTACACAACCCCCCCCCAAACGAAGGACAATAAGACTAGCCATGACCTGATGAGTCTTCATTGTCTAAGTGGAAATATCTGGAGAGTCCATCTGCATTGGAGTGGCTACTCCCAGGTCTATGTTCCACTGTATAGTCCATTCCCTGTAGGGATATGGACCACCTCAACAATTTAGGATTTTCACCTTTCATTTGTTTTAGCCAAAGTAGAGGTTTGTGGTCTGTCTGAACAATGAAGTGAGTGCCAAACAGGTATGGCCTCCACTTCTTCAGAGCCCAGACCACAGCAAAAGCCTCCCTCTCTATGGCAGACCAACGCTTTTCTCTAGGGGTCAACCTCCTACTAATAAAAGCAACAGGTTGATCCTGGCCCTCAGAATTAAGTTGTGATAGGACTGCCCCTACTCCTAATTCAGATGCATCAGTTTGGACATAGAATTTTTTAGAGTAACAAGGGCTTTTCAGGACAGGTGCAGAGCACATGGCCTGCTTCAGCTCCTCAAAAGCTTTCTGACAGTTTGCTGTTCATAATACCTTTTTAGGCATCCTCTTGGAAGTGAGGTCATTAAGAGGGGCTGCAATGGAGCCATAGTTCTTAATGAACCTCCTGTAATACCCAGTGAGGCCTAGGAAGGCTCTCACCTGAGTCTGTGTAGTAGGGGGAACCCAATCAATAATTGTTTGGATTTTCCCCTGAAGTGGTGCAATCTGTTCCCCACCAACAAGGTGTCCCAGATAAACCACCTTACCCTGCCCTATCTGGCACTTTGAAGCCTTGATAGTGAGGCCTGCCTTTTGCAGGGCCTCCAAAACTTTCCATAGGTGGAGCAGGTGCTCATCCCAGCTGGAGCTAAAGACAGCTATATCGTCTAGATATGCTGCACTGAAAGCTTCCAGCCCTTGCAGGACTGTGTTCACCAACCTCTGAAAAGTGTCAGGTGCATTTTTCAAACGAAAAGGCATTACAGTGAACTGGTAATGTCCTCCAATGGTTGAAAATGCAGTCTTAGGTTTAGCATCTTCTGACAATTTGATCTGCCAATACCCTGCAGTCAAGTCAAAAGTGCTCAGATACTTGGCAGATGCCAGTGTATCTATGAGCTCATCTGCCCTGGGTATAGGGTGAACATCAGTTTTGTTTACAAGGTTGAGACCTCTATAGTCTACACAAAACCGCATTTCCTTCTTTCCATCTTTGGAATGGGGTTTTGGTACAAGTACCACAGGAGAAGCCCATGGACTTTCAGAGTGCTCAACCACTCCTAGTTCTAACATTTTCTGGACCTCTTGCTTTATGCAGTCTCTGACATGGTCAGGCTGCCTATAGATCTTACTTTTGACAGGTAAACTGTCTCCAGTATCTATAGTGTGCTCACACCAAATAGTGGTACCTGGCACAGTAGAGAAGAGTTCAGAGAATTGATCTAGGAGATTTATGCAATGGTCTTTCTGCTCAGCAGTAAGACAATCAGCCGAAACTACACCTTCCACTGGAGCATCTTGTTCTGTGGAAGAGAAGAGATCAGGTAGAGGATCACTGTCTTCTTCCTGTCCCTCATCAGTTGCCATGAGCAGGGTGAGATCAGCCCTGTCATAGTAGGGTTTTAGGCGGTTTACATGGAGTACCCTAAGGGGACTCCTTGCAGTGCCTAAGTCAACTAAATAGGTGACTTCACCCTTTTTCTCAACAATTGTGTGGGGACCACTACATTTATCTTGGAGTGCTCTTGGGGCCACAGGCTCCAATACCCACACTTTCTGCCCTGGTTGGTACTGAACCAAAACAGCCTTCTGATCATGCCATTGCTTCTGGAGCTCTTGGCTGGCCTGAAGGTTTTTACTGGCCTTTTTCATATACTCAGCCATCCTTGATCTGAGGCCAAGTACATAATCCACAATATCCTGCTTAGGAGCTTTTAAAGGTTGTTCCCAACCCTCCTTCACAAGTGTTAGTGGACCCCTAACAGGGTGTCCAAAAAGAAGTTCAAAGGGGCTGAAGCCCACTCCTTTCTGGGGTACCTCCCTGTAGGCAAAAAGGAGGCATGGTAGAAGGATATCCCATCTCCTGCGGAGTTTTTCAGGGAGACCCATAATCATGCCTTTGAGAGTTTTGTTAAATCTCTCCACCAGTCCATTTGTTTGTGGATGATAGGGTGTTGTGAACTTATAAGTTACACCACACTCCTTCCACATGGCCTTTAAGTATGCAGACATGAAATTGCTTCCCCTGTCTGATACTACTTCCTTTGGGAAGCCCACCCTGGAAAATATTCCCAGGAGGGCCTTTGCCACTGCAGGAGCTGTAGTGGTCCTTAAAGGAATAGCTTCAGGATATCTTGTGGCATGGTCCACTACCACCAAGATGAATCTATTGCCTGAAGCAGTAGGAGGGTCAAGGGGGCCAACTATGTCAACCCCTACCCTTTCAAAGGGAACCCCAACCACAGGCAGTGGAATAAGGGGTGCCTTTGGAGTGCCACCTGTCTTGCCACTGGCTTGACAGGTTTCACAGGACTTACAAAATTCCTTTGTGTCCTCAGACATCCTAGGCCAATGAAACAAGGGAACAAGCGTGTCCCATGTTTTCATTTGTCCCAGATGCCCAGCTAGGGGAATGTCGTGAGCCAGTGTTAGGAGGAACTTTCTGTACTCCTGAGGAATCACTAATCTCCTGGCAGCTCCAGGTTTAAGATCCCTTGCCTCAGTGTACAAGAGGTTGTCCTCCCAGTAAACTCTGTGAGAGTCACTGACATCCCCATTAGCCTGTTTGACAGCTTGCTGTCTCAGACCCTCTAATGTGGGACAGGTTTGCTGTGCCACACTCAGCTCCTCTCTGGCAGGCCCCCCTTCACCCAAAAGCTCAGCAGTATCTGCTTCAAGCTCCTCTGGTGTAGGTTCTGCACAGGGAGGGAATTCTTCTTCCTCTGAAGTTGAATCCACTGTAGAGGGAGGGATAGTAGGAAGTGGTTTGCTTCTACTAGCCCTAGCTTTAGGGAGCACTTGGTCCATTGTTCCAGGATCCAAGCTTCCCTGTCCTTTTTGCTTTTTACCCTGAGCCCTGGTTAAAGCAAAAATATGCCCTGGGATGCCCAGCATTGCTGCATGGGCCTCCAACTCCACATCTGACCAAGCTGATGTCTCCAAATCATTTCCTAGTAGACAGTCTACAGGTAAATCTGAGGCTACCACAACTTTCTTTGGACCAGTAACCCCCCCCCCAGTTGAGATTAACAACAGCCATGGGGTGGCTAAGTGTGTTGTTGTGAGCATCGGTTACTTGGTACTGGTGACCAAGTAGGTGTTGTTCAGGGTGGACCAGTTTCTCTATGACCATAGTCACACTGGCACCAGTGTCCCTGTAGGCCTGAACCTCAACACCATTTATTAGGGGTAGCTGCTTGTACTTATCCATATTAAAGGGACAAGCAGCTAAGGTGGCTAGATCAATAGCCCCCTCAGAGACTAACACAGCCTCTGTGGCCTCCCTAACAAGGCCAACCCCAACTAAGTTACCAATAGTGAGCCCAGCTACTCCCTTGGATTGGCTATTAGTAGGTTTGCTCCCACCACCACTGCTATTAGTAGGGACACTAGGTGTAGCAGTAGGGGTTGTAGTGGTAGGAGCGTTGGTGCTTTTCTTTGGACAACTGGGATCTGTTGTCCAATGGCCTTTTATCTTACATAAATAGCACCATGGTTTCTTTTCCTTGTTCTGATTTGAAGAGGATTTGGGCCCACCCCCCCCACCAGAGTGTTTTTGTGGGCCTGATGAAGACTCATTTTTAGATTTGTCCCCACCCTTGTCAGAAGACTTACCATCCTTCTTTTTGTTGCCATCTTTGTCACCCCCTGTATGAACTTTTCTGTTCACTCTTGTTCTGACCCATTTGTCTGCCTTCTTTCCCAATTCTTGGGGAGAGGTCAGATCAGAGTCCACCAAGTACTGGTGCAACAAATCAGACACACAATTATTAAGAATATGCTCTCTCAGGATCAAGTTATACAGGCTGTCATAATCAGTAACTTTACTGCCATGTAACCATCCCTCCAAGGCCTTCACTGCCTGGTCAATGAAATCAACCCAGTCTTGTGAAGACTCCTTTTTGGTATCTCTGAACTTTATCCTGTACTGTTCAGTGGTTAAGCCATAACCATCCAGGAGTGCATTCTTAAGAACTTGGAAATTGTTAGCATCATCTTCTTTTACAGTAAGGAGCCTATCCCTACCTTTTCCAGTAAATGATAGCCATAGGATAGCAGCCCACTGCTTTTGAGGGACATCCTGTACAGCACAGGCCCTCTCAAGTGCAGCAAACCACTTGTTAATGTCATCCCCCTCCTTATAAGGGGGAACTATCTTGTGCAGATTCCTGGAATCATGCTCTTTTGCAGGATGACTATGGGGAATACTGCTGCTGCCACCATGGGTATCTAAACCCATTTTCTGTCTTTCCCTCTCTATTTCTAAAGACTGTCTATCCAAATCCAGCTGTTGCTTCTTGAGCTTCAGTCTGGTTTGCTCCACTCTCAATCTATTGAGCTCCCTTTCTAACAATCTGTCATCAGGGTGGGTGGGAGGGACATTTCTAGATACAGAGGTATGATGGGAATGAACAGAAGGAGACCTGTCCCTTACCAAGGGCACCCTAACAGCTTGGCTACCAGCATAATGTGAGAGCACATCATCAGTATGATGTGATTCAATTTCTGTACCAACTATGCTAGACTGTCTAGTAATGGGCAGGCTGAGAAGTTTCTTTCCTGAACCTTTTCCTGGGGGAGTCCCTGGATCAGATTGAGAACCATTAGCTACTTTTTCTACAGATTGGGCACTTATGGCCTTATCCTGTACTCTAAGCATATTAATTAACAGTTCTAAAGAAGGATTCTTCCCTACACTCAAACCTCTCTCTATGCAGAGACTCCTTGCTCCTTTCCAGCTAAGGTGATCATATGCAAGTTTGGACAGTTCAACTTTTTGGCCTGTGCCAGACATTTTTAGAGAGAGTTAAAGTGATAGACAAAGAGAAAAAAGTTTTCAGAACTTTTTGGAAAGACAGAAAAAAACTTTTGAAACTTTTAAGAACTTTTTGAAAGTTTAGAAGTACTTTTCAGCACTTAGAAAAGAGTGAAAAAAGGAAATGCAAAACGTTTTGGCTATGTGTATATACACTGACCTTGTTTTGTATATTTTTCTCTTATGAAAAGTACAATGACAAGAGTGGTAAGTAGTCTCAAAGCACTTATCCCACCGCTGCACAACCAATGTAGGAGGCTGGACTGGCTTGTAGTGAGTACCAAGGGGTACTTGCACCTTGCACCAGGCCCAGTTATCCCTTATTAGTGTATAGGGTGTCTAGCAGCTTAGGCTGATAGATAATGGTAGCTTAGCAGAGCAGCTCAGGCTGAACTAGGAGACGTGTGAAGCTACTACAGTACCACTTAGTGTCATATGCACAATATCATAAGAAAACACAATACACAGTTATACTAAAAATAAAGGTTCTTTATTTTTATGACAATATGCCAAAGTATCTTAGAGTGTACCCTCAGTGAGAGGATAGGAAATATACACAAGATATATATACACAATAGCAAAAATATGCAGTATAGTCTTAGAAAACAGTGCAAACAATGTATAGTTACAATAGGATGCAATGGGGAAACATAGGGATAGGGGCAACACAAACCATATACTCCAGAAGTGGAATGCGAACCACGAATGGACCCCAAACCTATGTGACCTTGTAGAGGGTCGCTGGGACTATTAGAAAATAGTGAGAGTTAGAAAAATAACCCTCCCCAAGACCCTGAAAAGTGAGTGCAAAGTGCACCAAAGTTCCCCTAAGGACGAAATAGTCGTGTTAGAGGGAGAATGCAAGGAAAACACAAATCAGCAATGCAACAACGATGGATTCCTGTCTGAAGGTACCTGTGGAACAAGGGGACCAAGTCCAAAAGTCACAAGCAGCTCGGAGATGGGCAGATGCCCAAGAAATGCCAGCGGTTGGTGCAAAGAAGCTCTTACTAGGCTGAAGAACTGTGAATACTGCAGGAACGACAAGGGCTAGAGACTTCCCCTTTGGAGGATGGATCCCCCACGCCTTGGAGAGTCGTGCAGAAGTGTTTTCCCGCCGGATGGACGCCAACAAGCCTTGCTACACGCAAATCGTGCGTTTGGCGTTTTTGGACGCTGCTGGGGCCCAGGAGGGACCAGAAGGTCGCAAATTGGACCTGCAGAGAGAGGGGACGTCGAGCAACCGAAGAGCCCTCACTGAAGCAGGTAGCACCCGGAGAAGTGCCAGAAACAGGCACTACGAGGATGCGTGAAACGGTGCTCGCCGAAGTTGCACAAAGGAGTCCCACGTCGCCGGAGACCAACTTAGAAAGTCGTGCAATGCAGGTTAGAGTGCCGTGGACCCAGGCTTGGATGTGCACGAAGGATTTCCGCCGGAAGTGCACAGGGGCCGGAGAAGCTTGCAAAGTCGCGGTTCCCAGCAATGCAGCCCAGCGAGGTGAGGCAAGGACTTACCTCCACCAAACTTGGGCTGAAGAGTCACTGGACTGTGGGGGTCACTTGGACGGTGTCGCTGGATTCGAGGGACCTCGCTCGTCGTGCTGAGAGGAGACCCAAGGGACCGGTAATGCAGCTTTTTGGTGCCTGCGGTTGCAGGGGGAAGATTCCGTCGACCCACGGGAGATTTCTTCGGAGCTTCTGGTGCAGAGAGGAGGCAGGCTACCCCCACAGCATGCACAAGCAGGAAAACAGTCGAGAAGGCGGCAGGATCAGCGTTACAGAGTTGCAGTAGTCGTCTTTGCTACTATGTTGCAGGTTTGCAGGCTTCCAGCGCGGTCAGCGGTCGATTCCTTATCAGAAGGTGAAGAGGGAGATGCAGAGGAACTCGGC
This sequence comes from Pleurodeles waltl, assembly GCF_031143425.1. NCBI lineage: Eukaryota > Metazoa > Chordata > Amphibia > Caudata > Salamandridae > Pleurodeles > Pleurodeles waltl. The sequence goes on from NW_027150248.1 coordinate 530,976, forward strand.
TGAGCTCATGCATTCGTTATCTAAAGTTTCCCCAGAGACAGAGACCCTAAATAGCCAGAAAAGAGGGTTTGGCTACCTAGGAGAGAGGAAAGGCTACTAACACCTGAAGGAGCCTATCAGCAGGAGTCTCTGACGTCACCTGGTGGCACTGGCCACTCAGAGCAGTCCAGTGTGCCAGCAGCACCTCTGTTTCCAAGATGGCAGAGGTCTGGAGCACACTGGAGGAGCTCTGGACACCTCCCAGGGGAGGTGCAGGTCAGGGGAGTGGTCACTCCCCTTTCCTTTGTCCAGTTTCGCGCCAGAGCAGGGGCTAAGGGGTCCCTGAACCGGTGTAGACTGGCTTATGCAGAATTGGGCACCTCTGTGCCCAACAAAGCATTTCCAGAGGCTGGGGGAGGCTACTCCTCCCCTGCCTTCACACCATTTTCCAAAGGGAGAGGGTGTCACACCCTCTCTCAGAGGAAGTTCTTTGTTCTGCCATCCTGGGCCAGGCCTGACTGGACCCCAGGAGGGCAGCTGCCTGTCTGAGGGGTTGGCAGCAGCAGCAGCTGCAGAGAAACCCCAGGAAGGGCAGTCTGGCAGTACCAGGGTCTGTGCTACAGACCACTGGGATCATGGAATTGTACCAACAATGCCAGGATGGCATAGAGGGGGCAATTCCATGATCATAGACATGTTACATGGCCATATTCGGAGTTACCATGGTGAAGCTACATATAGGTAGTGACCTATATGTAGTGCACGCGTGTAATGGTGTCCCCGCACTCACAAAGTTCAGGGAATTGGCTCTGAACAATGTGGGGGCACCTTGGCTAGTGCCAGGGTGCCCTCACACTAAGTAACTTTGCACCTAACCTTTACCAGGTAAAGGTTAGACATATAGGTGACTTATAAGTTACTTAAGTGCAGTGTAAAATGGCTGTGAAATAACGTGGACGTTATTTCACTCAGGCTGCAGTGGCAGGCCTGTGTAAGAATTGTCAGAGCTCCCTATGGGTGGCAAAAGAAATGCTGCAGCCCATAGGGATCTCCTGGAACCCCAATACCCTGGGTACCTCAGTACCATATACTAGGGAATTATAAGGGTGTTCCAGTAAGCCAATGTAAATTGGTAAAAATAGTCACTAGCCTGTCAGTGACAATTTAGAAAGAAATGAGAGAGCATAACCACTGAGGTTCTGATTAGCAGAGCCTCAGTGAGACAGTTAGTCACTACACAGGTAACACATTCAGGCACACTTATGAGCACTGGGGCCCTGGGTTACCAGGGTCCCAGTGACACATACAACTAAAACAACATATATACAGTGAAAAATGGGGGTAACATGCCAGGCAAGATGGTACTTTCCTACATTAAGTAACTTATAAGTCACCTATATGTCTAACCTTTACCTGGTAAAGGTTGGGTGCAAAGTTACTTAGTGTGAGGGCACCCTGGCACTAGCCAAGGTGCCCACATATTGTTCAGGGCAAATTCCCCGGACTTTGTGAGTGCGGGGACACCATTACACACGTGCACTACACATAGGTCACTACCTATGTGTAGCTTCACAATGGTAACTCCGAATATGGCCATGTAACATGTCTAAGATCATGGAATTGCCCCCTCTATGCCATCCTGGCATTATTGGTACAATCCCATGATCCCACAGGTCTGTAGCACAGACCCTGGTACTGCCAAACTGCCTTTTCAGGGGTTTCACTGCAGCTGCTGCTGCTGCCAACCCCTCAGACAGGTTTCTGCCCTCCTGGGGTCCAGCCAGGCCTGGCCCAGGATGGCAGAACAAAGGACTTCCTCAGAGAGAGGGTGTTACACCCTCTCCCTTTGGAAAATGGTGTGAAGGCAGGGGAGGAGTAGCCTCCCCCAGCCTCTGGAAATGCTTTCATGGGCACAGATGGTGCCCATTTCTGCATAAGCCAGTCTACACTGGTTCAGGGACCCCTCAGCCCTGCTCTGGCGCGAAACTGGACAAAGGAAAGGGGAGTGACCACTCCCCTGACCTGCACCTCCCCTGGGAGGTGCCCAGAGCTCCTCCAGTGTGCTCCAGACCTCTGCCATCTTGGAAATAGAGGTGCTGCTGGCACACTGGACTGCTCTGAGTGGCCAGGGCCAGCAGGTGACGTCAGAGACTCCTTCTGATAGGCTCTTTCAGGTGTTGCTAGCCTATCCGCTCTCCTAAGTAGCCAAACCCTCTTTTCTGGCTATTTAGGGTCTCTGCTTTGGGGATTTCCTTAGATAACGAATGCAAGAGCTCATCAGAGTTCCTCTGCATCTCTCTCTTCACCTTCTGCCAAGGAATCGACTGCTGACCGTGCTGGAAGCCTGCAAAACTGCAACAAAGTAGCGAAGACGACTACTGCAACTCTGTAACGCTGATCCTGCCGCCTTCTCGACTGTTTTCCTGGTGGTGCATGCTGTGGGGGTAGTCTGCCTCCTCTCTGTACTAGAAGCTCCGATGAAATCTCCCGTGGGTCGACGGAATCTTCCCCCTGCTACCGCAGGCACCAAAGAACTGCATCACCGGTCCCCTGGGTCTCCTCTCAGCACGACGAGCGAGGTCCCTTGAATCCAGCAACTATGTACAAGTGACTCACACAGTCCAGTGACTCTTCAGTCCAAGTTTGGTGGAGGTAAGTCCTTGCCTCCCCACGCCAGACTGCATTGCTGGGAACCATGACTTTTGCAGCTACTCCGGCCTCTGTGCACTTCCAGCAGAAATCCTTTGTGCACAGCCAAGCCTGGGTCCACGGCACTCTAACCTGCATTGCACGACTTTCTAAGTGGTCCTCCGGCGACGTGGGACTCCTTTGTGCAACTTCGGGTGAGCACCGTTTCACTCTTCTTTGTAGTGCCTGTTCCAGCACTTCTGCGGGTGCTGCCTGCTTCTGAGAGGGCTCCTTGTCTTGCTTGATGCCACCTCTGTCTCCAGACGCAATTGGCGACATCCTGGTCCCTCCTGGGCCACAGCAGCATCCAAAAACTCTAACTGCACGATTTGCAGCTAGCAAGGCTTGTTTGCAATCTTTCGGCGGAAAAACACTTCTGCACAATTCTCCATGGCGTGGGGGATCCATCCTCCAAAGGGGAAGTCTCTAGCCCTTGTCGTTCCTGCAGAATCCTCAGCTTCTACTGTCCAGTAGCAGCTTCTTTGCACCACAGCTGGCATTTCCTGGGCATCTGCCCATCTCCGACTTGCTTGTGACTTTTGGACTTGGTCCCCTTGTTCCACAGGTACCCTCGACTGGAAATCCATTGTTGTTGCATTGCTGGTTTGTGTCTTTCCTGCAGAATTCCCCTATCACGACTTCTATGTCCTTTGGGGAACTTTAGTGCACTTTGCACTCACGTTTCAGGGTCTTGGGGTGGGCTATTTTTCTAACCCTCACTATTTTCTAAAAGCCCCAGCGACCCTCTACAAGGTCACATAGGTTTGGGGTCCATTCGTGGTTCGCATTCCACTTTTGGAGTATATGGTTTGTGTTGCCCCTATCCCTATGTGTCCCCATTGCATCCTATTGTAACTATACATTGTTTGCACTGTTTTCTAAGACTATACTGCATATCTTTGGTATTGTGTACATATATCTTGTGTATATTTGCTATCCTCATACTGAGGGTACACTCTGAGATACTTTGGCATATTGTCATAAAAATAAAGTACCTTTATTTTTAGTATATCTGTGTATTGTGTTTTCTTATGATATTGTGCAAGTGACACTAGTGGTACTGTAGGAGCTTCACTCGTCTCCTAGTTCAGCCTAAGCTGCTCTGCTAAGCTACCATTATCTATCAGCCTAAGCTGCTAGACACTCTATACACTAATAAGGGATACCTGGGCCTGGCGCAAGGTGTAAGTACCCCTTGGTACTCACTACAAGCCAGTCCAGCCTCCTACAAGTCGAATGTTAACCAATGCAGCATTGCGCCGTGGTCTACGACTGCCTACCGCGATGGTGTGCAACGGCAACGCAGTTACCCCACAATCCCATTGTCCCAGTTTAGAGGTCAGACAGCCGCCATTTCAGGTGCCCACATGGCTTCATTTACTTCTGCGTCACACATAGCTAGGCCTACACTCAACACACATACAGGAAGGGTTTTGTGTTTGGTGGCGTGTTCTGTGTAACTGTGGGTACATACCTGGAAAACAGTTGACTCTGTGGTCGCTGTTGTCCTTCCTAGGCACCGTCATTTGGGACAATTGAGAAGATGGCAGAATCCTCCGGTGTACCGACCGCTGGTGGACCTGTTGACAATGGAGGAGCGACATTTAATCGTCACCTACAGGTTTGACCGTTCCACTATCCAGGAACTGTGTACCCAGTTGGAGCCAGACCTGATGTCACCAATCCGCCATCCCACAGGAATCCCCCCTGACGTGCAGGTGCTGTCAGTGCTCCACTTCCTTGCAAGTGGGTCTTTTCAGACAACAGTGGCCATGGCATCAGGGATGTCCCAGCCTATGTTTTCCAACGTGCTGTCCAGAGTGTTGGCTGCCCTGCTGAAACACGTAAGGAAATACATCATTTTCCCTCAAGTGGAAGATTTGGCTACAGTTAAAGGTGACTTCTATGACCTTGGACATATCCCCAACATCATAGGTGCTATTGATGGGACTCATGTAGCTCTGGTCTCCCCCCACAGGAGTGAACAGGTGTACAGGAACCGGAAGAGTTATCATTCTATGAATGCACAGATGGTATGTTTGGCAGACCAGTACATCTCTCAGGTAAATGCAATGTTTCCTGGCTCAGTGCATGACGCCTACATCCTGCGCAATAGCAGCATCCCTGATATGATGGGTCAACTCCAGAGGCACCGTGTGTGGCTATTAGGAGACTCTGGTTACCCCAACCTGTCCTGGCTATTGACCCCAGTGAGGAATCCCAGGACCAGGGCAGAGGAACACTACAATGAGGCCCATGGGCGAACTAGGAGGGTGATCGAACGCACCTTCGGCCTCCTGAAGGCCAGGTTCAGGTGCCTCCATATGACAGGTGGTTCCCTATTCTACTCACCGAAGAAGGTGTGCCAGATCATCATCGCCTGCTCGATGCTTCACAATCTTGCATTGCGACGCCAGGTGCCTTTTCTGCAGGAGGATGGTCCAGATGGCAGTGTTGTGGCAGCTGTGGAGCCTGTGGAGCCTGTGGACAGTGATGAGGAGGAAGCTGAGGTAGAAGACAATGACAACAGGGAGTCAGCCATACAGCAATATTTCCAGTGACAAACAGGTGAGAACATTTCCATTTTTACCATTACATTCACTGTCACACATCTTCCTCTATCCTGTGTGTAATTTCATAGCATTATTTGGTAACTGAGTTGTACCTTTCCATTACGGTTTCACAGGTGTGGTTACCAACGTGTGTCATCTGCATGCATCCTTCAAGGACTTGTGATGTGTGACATAGGTATGTTGCCTTTACAACTAGAAACGCATTTTCACACTGTCATTGATAATACATTTGATCAAATCATAGACTGACTCCAGATTGTTTTGTGTTTCAAGGGTGTTTATTTAAGTGCTCAAAAATGGAGGGGGGTTGTAAAATGGTGATGGGGGACGGTGGAGGAATGTCCATGGCAGAGTGCAGTCTATTGGTCACACAGGTGCACTGCCCATATGGGCATAGGAAGTGGAGCTGGGGCAGTTTAAGTATGGACAGGGTAACAAAGTGGGACAGTGGGAGAACATCAGGGTGGTCTCATTTCCTGGTGGGGGTCTTGCCATCTTGCTCTGTCTTGTTCCTGGATCTCAGGGCCCGCTTGCGTGGTGGTTGTCAGTCTGCACGGTGTCCCTCAAGGTCTGCTGTATGTCCTTCAGCACCCCTACGATGGTGCCCAAGGCGGAGCTGATGGCCCTGAGCTCCTCCCTGAACCCCAAAAACTGTTCCTCCTGCAGGCGCTGGATCTCCTGAAACTTGACCAGGACCGTCGCCATCGTCTTCTGGGAGTGGTGATATGCTTCCATGATGGAGGAGAGGGCCTCGTGGAGAGTGGGTTCCCTTGGCCTGTCCACCCCCTGTCGCACAGCAGCCCTCCCAGTTCCCCTGTGTTCCTGTGCCTCCGTCCCCTGGACCGTGTGCCCACTACCACTGCCCCCAGGTCACTGTTGTTGTTGGGGTTGTGGATTATCCTGGGTTCCCTGTAGTGGTGGACACACCGCTGATTGACCTGTCCTGGGTACGGAGGTTTGGGCCCGCTGGGTGGGTGCTGTGCTGGTGTTACCAGAGGGTGGAAGGTCAGTGTTGGGCTGTGCCTGTGCAAGGGGAACCGACTGCCCCGAGGCCCACGATGGTCCGGGCTGGTCATCAGAATCCAGTAGGGCAGAGCTGCTATTGTCACTGTGGGCCTCTTCTGTGGGTGGAGTGGAGTTGTCTGGACCCTCCGGGGTGGTGACGGTCCTTCGTGTTCCTGCAGGTGCATAAGTGCATGATTATTGCATGTGTGTGTGTCATGGTGTGCAATTGGTGGCTCACTGTGTACCCCAGTGCAAGCATTCCTGTGTGGAGGCTTGTGTGATGATGGTTTAGGGTGGGTGTATGGGTATGTGCAGTGGCCATGCTTTAGTGATGGGTGTCTATGCTTAGTTGTGTCATGCAGGGCTTGGTGTTGGGATGGGTGGTTTGTATTATGAGTACATTAGTGAGGAGTTGGAGTGATAGGGGAGGTTGTGTTGGTGGGGGTGTGCATTAGCATGCAGGTAGGGTGGGGGATATAATAGTTAAGAATTGGCTTACCAGTGTCCATTCCTCCACCGACTCCTCTGAGGCCCTCTGGATGCATGATGTTCAAGAATTGCTCCTCCCATGTTATTAGTTGTGGGGGAGGAGGTGGGGGTCTGCCGCCAGTCCGCTGAACCCCAATGTTGTGCCTGGAGACCGCTGAACGCACCTTCCCCCCGTAGGTCATTCCACCTCTTCCTGATGTCCTCCCGATTTCTTGGATGCTGTCCCACAGCGTTGACCCTGTCGACTATTCTGCGCCATAGCTCCATCTTCCTGGCTATGGATGTGTGCTGCACCTGTGAGCCAAATAGCTGTGGCTCTACCCGTAGGATTTCCTCCACCATGACCCGGAGCTGCTCCTCGGAAAAGCGGGGGTGTCTTTGGCGTGACATGGGGTGATGTGGGTGATGTGTGGGGCGGTGTCAGTGTTGATATGTGTGGTGATGTGTAGTGGTGTGTGGTGTTTTGTGCCTCTGTGTGGTGGGGTTGTTTATTCTGTGCTGTCTCTCTGGCCTTCGTGACAAATTTTTGGTCGTAGGTGTTTGTGGGTGATGTGGGAGTGTGTTTTATATAGTGCTGGATGTGTGGGAGTGGTTTTGTACAGGTGTGTGTATTTTGAATTGTCCAATGTAGCGGTGTTTTGGAGATGTGTGTGTGTGTTTTGAGCGCGGCGGTGTGTACCGCCAATGGAATACCGCGGTTGAAACACCGCTGAGTGGATTCGTGGGTCGTAATAGCATGGGCGTGTTTCTGTTGGCGTGGAGGTTTTGTTTTCGACACTTTACCACTGACCTTTGGTGTGGAGGACTTGTGTGGGTGTCTGAATTTCGGCGGATTCCGAGATGTGGGTCATAATAGCTGTGGCGGAGTTCCACGGCGCCGGCGGTGTATTGACGGTCTTCTGCACGGCGGTAAGCGCCTTTTACCGCCAATGTTATAATGAACCCCATAATCTCCTTTGGGAATCCCACACGGATAAATATTCCCATTAGAGTTCTGGTCACCACCGGTGCAGTTACGGTTCTCAGAGGGATTGCCTCTGGGTAATGGGTGGCATGGTCCACCAAAACCAGGATGAACCTGTTGCCTAGGGCAGTGTTTTGGTCCAAGGGACCAACAACGTCGATGCCTACCCTTTCAAAGGGGGTGCCAACAACAGGGACTGGGATCAGGGGAGCTTTTAGCTTTTTACCTGTTTTCCTACTGGCCTGGCAGGTAGGGCAGGACCTACAGAACGCATCTGAGTTATTCCTCATCCGGGGAGAATAAAAGTGGGTGACAAGCCTGGCAAAGGTCTTGTCTTGCCCCAGATGTCCTGCCAGGGAAATGTCGGGAGCCAAACCCAGTAGGAAGGCTCGGTAACACTGGGGGACCACCAGCGCATGCACTGCCCCAATGGACGGAACCTTAGGCTCACTGTAAAGGAGATCATTCTCCCAATAGATATGGTGATCGCCAGAGGCTTCACCTGCTGCCTGGGCTGAGGCCTGTCACCTCAATCCCTCTAGAGTAGGGCACTCTTTCTGCGCCTTGCAGAATTCCTCCCTGGTGGGCCCACCCTCAACTTGCCAGCCAGCAAGCTCAGGTAGGTCACGTAGGGTGGCAATGTCTTCCCCAGTTGGGTCGGGAGCCTCCTCCTCGGGAACCCCGTCAACCACCGCTGGAACTTCTGGGGCCGGTTTCCCGTGCCCCTTGCCCTCTTCTTGGCAGCTGTCTGGGCCATTGTTCCAGGCTCTAGACGCCCTTGACTTCCCTCCTGGGCAGCCATGGACCGTGTGGTCATGCAGACCCATTCAGGCAACCCTAACATCTCCAAGTGAGACCTTAGCTCTACCTCCTTCCAGGTAGTGTGCTCAAGGTCATTGCCTAACAGACAATCTACAGGCATGGCAGGACTCACAGCTACTTTCAGAGTACCAGAGACCCCCCCCCACTCAAAGGGAACCAGAGCTACCGGTAGGTGGCTCTCTCGATTGTCGGCAACTATGACTTGGTGGAATGTATTTGGGATGACCTGCTCTGCTGACACCAGCTGACCCCTGACAGTAGTCATGCTGGCTCCTGTGTCACACAGAGCCTCCACCTGTTGCCCATTGATGGTGACCCACTGCCTATACTTAGAAGTATTGGCAGGCATGTGGGCTTTTGGCACCATCTCTGCATCCCCCAGGGACACTAGGGTTACCTCTGTCTGCTCCCCAAAACTATCTGGGACTACCTCCTCCCCGAGCGCTACACTAGCCAACCCAGGTGTCTGCCCTCCTTTGGGGGGCTGTGCCTTCTTGGGGCACTTGGAGTCGCCCTCAGAGTGCCCATACTTATTGCACTTAGCACATTGGGGTACAAACCTCCCTGTCTTATGGTCAGTGAACCCTCTCTTCTTAGAGTCAGACCAGGACTCGTTACCACTATTTCCTTGGGAATTATTTTGGGGGCCTTTTGAGAACTCCTTGTTTTTAAGTTTTTCTCCCCCCTCTTTCTTCTGATGGGAACCCTGACCACCTTTGTGGGTGCCCCCCCCAGATACCTTTCTGGACACTCTGGTGCTAGTCCAGAGGTCCGTCTCCTCAGCAAGCTTCCTGGGGTCAGTCAGCCTACTGTCTATTAGGTGCTGGTGCAACTCTGTAAAACAAGTACTATGCTCTCTCAAATTATACAATCCTGTGTAATCATTTACTTTGCAACCCTGCACCCATCCATTCAGTGCCTTATTGGAAAAGTCAAAGAAATCTACCCATGTTTGTGTGGACTGTTTGGTACTGTCCCTGAACCTCTGACGGTATTTCTCAGGGGTCAGTCCAAACTTGGCAAGTAAAATGGCTCTCATGAGTGGGTATGTGTTTTGATCCTTTGGGTCCAATGTAAGGAGTGTGTCCCTCCCAATTGCTGGTACATACCCCTACATAGCTGTACCCCATTGCTCTTCAGGAACCCCATGAGCCCTTAGTGCAACTTCATAAGCAGCTAGCCATTTATCAATGTCATCTCCCACCACAAAACTGGGCACCACACTTTTGGGTATACAAACCTTCTTCTCTCCAGCAGGTCCTGCATGTATGCTACCACCATTACTGCTGGATTCAGACTGCTTCGCCTTCAGATCCAGTTCCTTGAGACTCAGTTCATAAGCCAACAAATGTTTCTTTTCTGCCAAGGATCTCTCAGCAGCAGCCTCAGCTCTCCTCTCTTCTGCTGCTCTTTGAGCTTTCCTTTCCTCTGCTTCCAGGTTTAACTTTGCCATTTGTAATTGAAACTCTCTTTCTTCCCGCCTTTCTTCTGCGGTCAGACCGTGGCTAGAGACACTGCTCCCTGGTTTGGCAGTGGGCACAATCACAGTGGTAACTTTCTCCACTAATGGCGAAAAATACTCTGAGGGGCCATCCTCTGGACCTTCCTCCTCAACATTCTCTTCAGAATGGGCTTCTGCACAGGCCCTGAGCGCCTTTTGAATTTCCTCCTTTCTGGAGGCACCTTGGGTGTGTGCACCCATATCCTTGCAGAACCCCTTCAGCTGTTTAACAGTATATATCTCCAGCCTGGCTAGGTCAAAATCTTTAGATCCTGTTTGAGACCCAGCCAGAGACATGTTGAAAATGAGCATTTAGTTAAACTCAAGCAGAAAAACGAAATTGCAGAAAAAAAGGATAAAAATCAAGTTGACCTTCAACTGTGGGTAGGTAGTGTACACGTAGCTACTGTATGTCACTGCATAAATACAAGTCCTATCCTCACCGCTGATCACCAATGTTAGAAATAGGGTCTTTGGTGGGCAGTCAGGCTACCCCCTGTCCAAGCAAGGACCCTCTCTCTAGTCAGGGTAAGTCACACACAATCCAAATGATCCTTTGCCCTCCATCTGCTAGCTTAGCACTGAGCAGTCAGGTTTACCTTAGAAGGCAATGTTTAAAGTATTTGTGCAATAATCATACAATAACACCACAAAAATACACCACACAGTGTTTGTAAAAATATAGAATATTTATCTGAATATTTGCAGGTCAAAACGATTAAAATGCAATAAGTATACACTGAGATATTACTGTAAAAGCAATATAAAGTGTCTATAGAGTTTAATTTTCACTATAAAAGCAATAACAAGTGTCCTAAGTTCTCCAAGAAACAACAAGTGTCGCTTGCAGGGCAAAGTACCTGGTTTGCATTGAAAAATCATCGCAGAGGAGGAGATGCGTGGAAAAAAGGCAGGTGTGCGTCAGTTTCGTCCCTTTGCACACGGACTTGCGTCAATATTTTCGACGCGGGGAAGAAGTTACGTCGATTTCTGGCACGCGGATTTGGATCCTCTTCGGGTTGCAGGGTTTTTGGACGCCCCGGGGACGATACGTTGAATCCTGGGCTCGCGGAACTAAGTCACAGGTGCTGCGTCGATTCCGGTCGGCGATGCGTGGAAATTTCTCCCACACGGCAGCCGCTGCGTCGATTTCTCTCAGGAAGTCGGGCTGCGTCGTTCCGGGTCAGCTTGCGTCGATCCAGTAGGGCCGCGCGCCGAAGTTCCGGTCATGTCGCTGGCGCTGCATCGATCTTCTGTCGCAAAGTCGGGCTGCGTCGTTCCGGTCTCGGCGTGCAGTGAATTTTTCACCACGAGCAGGCTGTGCATCGTTTTTGGCAGGCGGTGCGTAGAATTTTTTCCGCACAGGGATTTCAGCTGCAGGAGAGAAGTCTTTTTGATCCTGAGACTTCAGGGAACAGGAGTGTAGGAGGCGGGCCTGGCTTGTAGTGGGTACCAAGGAGTCTCTGACGTTACCTGCTGGCCCTGGCCACTCAGAGCAGTCCAGTGTCCAGCACACCTCTGAATCCAAGATGGCAGAGGTCTGGGGCATGCTGGAGGAGCTCTGGAAACCTCTCCTGGGAGGTGCAGGTCAGGGGAGTGGTCACTACCCTTTCCTTTGTCCAGTTTCGCGCCAGAGCAGGGCTGGGGGATCCCTGAACAGGTGTAGACTGGCTTATGCAGAGATGGGCACCATCTGTGCCCATCAAAGCATTTCCAGAGGCTGGGGGAGGCTACTCCTACCCTGGCCTGACACCTATTTCCAAAGGGAGAGGGTGTAACAGCCTCTCTCTGAGGAAGTCCTTTGTTCTGCCTTCCTGGGCCAGGCCTGGCTGGACCCAAGGAGGGCAGAATTCTGTCTGAGGGTTTGGCAGCAGCTGCAGTGAAACCCCGGGAAAGCAATTTGGCAGTACCCGGGTTCTGTGGTAGAGACCCGGGGGATCATGGAATTGTCTCCCCAATGCCGGAATGGCATTGGGGTGACAATGCCATGATCTTAGACATGTTACATGGCCATGTTCGGAGTTACCATTGTGACGCTATACATAGGTAGTGACCTATGTATAGTGCACGCGTGAAATGGTGTCCCGCACTCACAATGTCCGGGGAATTTGCCCTGAACAATGTGGGGGCACCTTGGCTAGTGCCAGGGTGCCCACACACTAAGTAACTTTGCACCCAACCTTCACCAGGTGAAGGTTAGACATATAGGTGACTTATAAGTTACTTATGTGCAGTGGTAAATGGCTGTGAAATAACGTGGACGTTATTTCACTCAGGCTGCACTGGCAGGCCTGTGTAAGAATAGTCAGATCTCCCTATGGGTGGCAAAAGAAATGCTGCAGCCCATAGGGATCTCCTGGAACCCCAATATTCTGGGTACCTCAGTACCATATACTAGGGAATTATAAGGGTGTTCCAGTATGCCAATGTGAATTGGTGAAATTGGTCACTAGCCTGTTAGTGACAATTTGGAAAGCAGGGAGAGCATAACCACTGAGGTTCTGGTTAGCAGAGCCTCAGTGAGACAGTTAGGCACCACACAGGGAACACATACATATAGGCCACAAACTTATGAGCACTGGGGTCCTGACTAGCAGGGTCCCAGTGACACATAACAAACATACTGAAAACATAGGGTTTTCACTATGAGCACTGGGCCCTCAGTGAGACAGTTAGTCATCACACAGGGAACACCTACAGGGCACACTTATGAGCACTGGGGCCCTGGCTGGCAGGGTCCCAGTGACACATACAACTAAAACCACATATATACATTGAAATATGAGGGTAACATGCCAGGCAAGATGGTACTTTCCTACATAACCCCCTCCCCAAACGAAGGACAATAAGACTAGCCATGACCTGATGAGTCTTCATTGTCTAAGTGGAAATATCTGGAGAGTCCATCTGCACTGGAGTGGGTACTCCAGGGTCTATGTTCCACTGTATAGTCCATTCCCTGTAGAGATATGGACCACCTTAACAATTTAGGGTTTTCACCTTTCATTTGTTTTAGCCAAAGTAGAGGTTTGTGGTCTGTCTGAACAATGAAGTGAGTGCCAAACAGGTATGGCCTCAACTTCTTCAGTGCCCAGACCACAGCAAAGGCCTCCCTCGCTATGGCAGAGCAACGCTTTTCTCTAGGGCTCAACATCCTGCTGATAAAAGCAACAGGTTGATCCTGGCCCTCAGAATTGACTTGTGATAAGACTGCCCCTACCCCTAATTCATGCATCAGTTCGAACAATGAATTTCTTGGAATAACATGGGCTTTTTAGGACAGGTGCAGTGCACATGGCCTGTTTGAGCACCTCAAAAGCTTTCTGACAGCTAGCTGTCCATAATACCTTTTTAGGCATCTTCTTACTAGTGAGATTATTAAATGGGGCTGCAATGGAGCCATAGTTTTTAATGAATCTCCTGTAATACCCTGTGAGGCCTAGGAAGGCTCTCACCTGGGTCTGGGTTGTAGGGGGAACCCAATCCATGATTGTCTGGATTTTCCCCTGAAGTGGTGCAATCTGTTCTCCACCTACCAGGTATCCCAGATAAACCACTTTCCCCTGCCCCATCTGGCACTTTGAAGCCTTGATAGTGAGGCCTGCCTTTTGCAGGGCCTCCAAAACTTTCCACAGGTGGACCAGGTGATCATCCCAGGTGGAGCTAAAGACAGCTATATCGTCCAGATATGCTGCACTAAAAGCCTCCAATCCTTCCAGGACTGTATTCACCAACCTCTGAAAAGTGGCAGGTGCATTTTTCAGACCAAAGGGCATTACTGTGAATTGGTAGTGCCCTCCAATGGTTGAGAATGCAGTTTTTGCTTTAGCATCTTCTGACAACTTAATCTGCCAATAGCCAGCAGTAAGGTAAAAAGTGCTAAGATACTTGGCAGATACCACTGTATCTATGAGCTCATCTGCCCTGGGGATAGGATAAGCATCAGTTTTGGTTACTGTACTGGCCCCTCTGTAGTCAACACAAAACCTCATTCTTTTTTCCATTCTGAGATTGTGGTTTTGGGACCAGCGCCACTGGGCTAGCCCTGGGGATATCAGAGTGTTCAATCACTCCTAGGTCTAGCATCTTTTGCACTTCTCCTTTGATGCCGTCCCTTTCATGGTCAGGCTGCCTGTAGATTTTACTCTTGACATGTAGGCTGTCCCCTGTGTCAATGGTGTGTTCACACCATCTGGTTTGTCCAGGTATAAGGAAAAACAGTTCTGAGAACTGTTGTAGGAGATTTCTGCAGTCCTCTTGTTGAGACTGAGAAAGGCAATCTGCTAAGGCTACCCCCTCAACTGAACCATCAGCTGCAGAATTAGAGAAAAGGTCAGCTGTGTTGCAGGATCCACGCAAATCAGCAGGAGAGTGGATCCACGCCACTGGTTGTTGATGCAGATGGTGCCTGCAGAAGCAAGGGAGTGACTCCTTCACCCCAAGGGAGATTCCTTCGCTCTTCTGGTGCAGGCTGAAGACAGGCTGTCCTCTCAGGATGCACGATCAGGAAACAGTTGCAGTTGCTGGCAGGAACCGGAGATACAATGTTGCAGAAGATGTCTGGCTTCTTACCTTTCTGTTAACTACTCTTGAAAATCTGCCTAGTGACAAGTTATATTTAGCATCTCCCACTTTCGCACATGCTCAGTAAGGTCTGCAGCTGTTAGTCCTTGAAAACTGTCAGCCCCTCCTACCTGTCGACTGTGCATTTCCACATGACCTTAGATGTATGCAAGTCTTGCTTCTATAATTGTACCACCTCCTTTTAGCCCCTGCGTGGGTATAAAAGGACCATGCTCTCTCAGTTCAGAGTGCTACTTCAAACATTACCGAAGGGTGCTGTTTGAACTGTAGTACCACCTCATGAGGTTTAATAAACTTTGTCTTTTATTTCAGTTTCTGTGCCAACTTCTTCCTACATGGTCTGAGGACTTTGTGCAGAGAAAGGTGAACCCCTTGCACTAGTAGGCCTTGCTGAGGCTTACTTCAACAAATTGGCGCCCGAACAGGAACTCATCGGCGACTCGGATGCCCAAAAGATTGGTCACAACGAAGGATTGGGATCTCGCTGCGGACGATCAATGCCTGAGGAGACCCGAGTCTTGGCAACCACAGCGTTTTTCCCTTCTTTCTGATTTGACCATCCAGGTGGCGCCGGTCCTCGACTGAGATCCTTTTTGTTCATTCGTCATGCAGTGACCATTTGGTCGATTTTAGAACTTGGCAGTTGGAACCTGGACACCCTGTGATTGGTAAGAGCCGTTTTAAGGCACTTGCTGTGGGTATTGATGCCTTTGTTTGGTAATGTAGTTTAGCACTACTTACTGTGGCTCTCGTGTTTTGGGTGACTAGTCAATTTGTGTCCTTTGAATTGATATAAAAATTGCAATTTATATAGGCAGGTAATGAGGAGAATTTTCTCCAATTTAATTTTGATTTGAACGGCACCTTAAGTGCTACTTTGATTATAATATTGCATATTCTGCACTATTTTTGGCATACCTGTTTTTAGCGCACTTCGTAGGATGTGTTGCTTTTGTAATGGTATCAATTTGAGACTGGAAGAATCGCAACCGGCACCCCCAGAGGGGACTCCCAATAGAGATATGTATGTTAAACATGGTCTTTCTTCTATAATGTACAACACATTATGGAATAAATACACTCGTGCGGATCCTGAGTTACGTTGACCTATGCATGGGTCATTTGATTTGCGAAAGATTGAGTATTGGAACAATGTATGTGTAACGAAAGTCTAGGTAAGATATGTTTGACTGTGTACGAATGTGGGAGAAAGAGGTGCGTGGACGAGTGAAGCGTGAGCAAGCCTTGCTTGAGAAAGAGCAGCAGAAGAATGTATATGTGAAAGCATTGGAAATGAGAAATAAATAAATAAATGACTTAAAGGAGCTAGAAGAGAAAGAACGTAAATTACAGGTAACTGGCCAATACACCGTTAGGCAACCTCTCTATCCTATCCTTAATAAACCACACGATGATTTATTGTTATTAGATCGCCCTCCAAACCCGTATGTCGTTCCGTCTGCCCCTCATGAGTTAGCCAAGGTCTCCAGTTCGGAGCAACAGAAGATGCGAGACAGTCGCTCTATGTTGCCTGCTGACCGTGCGTTTGAGCTTAGATCTATTGCTCGTAAAACAATTCGTAGTGTTGTCTCTGCTTCTGAACTTTTAGACAACATGAAAGGGTGGACGGAAAAGGAGCAGCTATATTTTACTGAGGCATTTGGCTCAGAAGTTATTGAACTATATCGGAAATATTCTAATGAGTTAGAGCCCGATGATGTAGCAGCTGATCATAAGCAAATGCGTGATGGTCTTTTTGTTTTCTCCCAGGTGGCTGATGCAATCAGGCGTTTGATGAAATTATGTGTTGTGGCAGTCCATTTGCAAGAGGAGAAAAGGGCTTTGGACGTAGTTGAACGGACATCTCAGACCGGTGGGGTGCAAGCTTCCATCTTCGGAACAGATAAGACTATGATAGTTCACGCTAAACCAATGTGGGAGGCCGCGCCTTTGTATGTTCCTCCTAAAGGATTGGGTACAAGCGATGATAAAACTTCTGTTGATGCTAAGGGTTATTTCATTTATAATTGGGTGTATACTGCTTGGAATATGGCAGATGTAATGGCACTTAAAACAGCATTACCTGACCCGCGGAAAAATCCAGCCGTCTTTTATGAGGAAGTTGAGTGAGCAATTAGTTCTTGTACTATGACTTTGGCTGACATTGATTTATTTTTCGGATTGACATTACCGCCAGATATGTGGAGAACTGTGTGAAAAATTGATGATCATGCAGTTTTTGGGGCATCATGGAAAGAATTAGAACAGATGGACGGGGATAGGGAACCTGCGAAAAAGCCATATCAGTTGATTCTAGGTCTTCCTGCAGCCATATTAGTTAAGTTAAAAACAATTATTCCCCCTAAAAAGATAGATTGGACTGTTTTAGCGTCTTGTAAGCAAAAGGCAGATGAATCGGTCTCTGATTTCTTTACACGCTTTGAAGAAGCATTTCATGATTTTATCGGTCAGTTATTGTCAGATGATGCGGGCAGACATTTGTTTGTCGATAAATATGTTGCAAATCTGTTACCAGGAATAGCTAGTCATCTAAAAGCTAGTGAAAGTTCAAGGACTACCTCTACTCCGGTTTCTCTTTTGACTATGGCTCAGTATTATGAACGTCAGGAATTAGAAGCAAAAGGTAGCGAGGATAAAAAGATTAAAGAATTAAAGACGAAGGTTATGTTGGCTCAAGCTTATGGTCCGCCTTTTAGAGGTAGTGATAGAGGTGGACGTGGATCTTATGGTTCTTCTTACACTCGTTCGAATTTGTCTGTTGATCAGTGTGCGTATTGTAAGAATTTTGGGCATTGGGCTAACGATTGTCCAGCACTACATGTTCAGTAGTGTTCACGTGGTCGGGGACAAATGAGAAATCGCTCGGGATATTCAGGACCTAGAAGAAGCACGAATGATCATGCTTGGGTTGATGTTAATGTACGAGAGCAGGATGGGTTTAACACTTTTGATAGACGGAACCAATACCAGATGTCTAACCAGGTGCAGCCTGATTTCCAAGATTCTGCTTATGCATAGGATTGCCTAGGATGGGGTAAGGAATCAGTTGAAGTCCCCTAGATCAGAGGGGTCCCTATGTTACAGCACATGTTTTGGGTTCTACTGATCAGTTTCTGGTTGATACAGGAGCTACTCGTAGCGCCTTGTCTAAACAATTGATTCCAAGGGCTCCCCTGTCTGGCTTAACCATTACATCAATAGGTTTCGATGGAACACCTTCCCCTAGCCCATTGTCACAACCACTTGTATTCCATGTTGATACATTTACTGCTCCATGTCCATTTTTGCTTTCTCCAAATACACCAGACAATATTGTGGGTCTTGATATGCTCAAGTATTTCAGGGCTACAATACGATGCTCTCCTGCAGGGGTGCATGTTATTTTAAATGATAATCATCCTGTGATGGAAAGAGTTTGTCTTGTTAAAGAGGATATTGCATTAGCTTCACTCCCTAGTACTTTATGGGCTACTTCAGATACTGATGTGGGACAAATGATTATTCCACCGGTACATATTAGTGTCAAGGAGGGAGCTGTATTGCAACGTTTGCCTCAATAAAAAATTTCATAGTAGGGCGAAGAAGCACTCACACGAATTGTGCATGATCTTATTGCAGTTGGAGTTGTTGAGGAAGTTCTGTATAATGTTTGTAACAGTCCGATTCTTCCTATTCTGAAAGACGATACTGATACCAGGATTTACCAATTCATTATTGATTTACGAGAAGTCAATAAGATTGTGATACCACAATATCCTGTGGTATCTGACATCACAACACTTCTTACTTTGGTTCCCCCGACAGCAACTACGTTCTCTGTGATAGACTTGAAGAATGCTTTCTTTTCAATCCCTATTCATCCTGACAGACGATTTTGTTTGGTTTTACTTTGAATAAACGATCATGTAGATTTTGCAGAGTTCCTGTAGTGCTTTCCTCTTATTTAGTTTCTAAGCACTAACATAACACAACAGAAATGCACTTGTGAGGTCAAAGAAGACTTTTATTGTTGTTAATTCTTCCCCAACCACAATATTTATGAATGACGAATTAGTAGCTTTCAAGTCCGCGTTAATCAAACAAAATATATCAGTTTGCAATATACACAGCAGGTTATATTTATAAGATATTGAATGCAAAGCAAAACAAATACTTCACCGTGTGGGAACTATCTACAGCTTCATCTTTCTAAGGTCTGCAAGCTGATGACCCCTGTCAGCCGCGAGAAAGAGAGATTCATCTACCCACACGGGATTGCTGGCAGCCTGCGCCAAGCTCCAACACGAGGTCCGGCAGATTCGAATCTGACCCTCTGCAGCCTGTTACATTCGTTACAAAGGTGTGCCCCCTCCTCTCAGACCTGGGAAACTGAGCAAGCCTTTTGGAGACTGGCCAGGTCTCCAAGACTACTCCTGTTCCCAAGCTCAAGCAGAGAGAACAACACCCATGTACTCTCTCTTATCATGTCTAGTCTACTGTGAGAAAAACATCTTGGTTCTCTGGTGCAAAAACACAGCTTGGAAAAATACAGCTTGGATTCTCAACTGCAATGTCTAACTCCACGTTAAAGGCAATAGGCAGCTAACCTAGATATCAAATGCAATGTCATGTTAAAGGCAATAGGCAGCTAACCTAAATATCAAATGCAATGTCTAGTGTCATGTCAAAGCCAATAGGCAGCTGAGCTGAATACAAAATGCAATGTATAATATCATGTCAAAGCCCATTGGCAGCTGAGCTGAATATAAAATGCAATGTATAATATCATGTCAAAGCCAATAGGCAGCGGAGCTGAATACAAAATGTAATGACTAATGCAATGTCAAAGCCCATAGGCGGCTCAACTGAATACAGAAAGTAATGGCTAATGCCATGTCAAAGCCCATAGGCGGCTAAACTGAACAAAACATACCATGTGCTACTGGTGAACATTGAGCAACTAATATGCGCAGTGGTGAAACACAAAGTCATTGGTCAAAACAAAATTTAACAAATGGCAGTACATTCCGCCCTTTGACCAATGAATTTTTGTTTCACATATCTCTTGTTTCAAACAAAAATTTTTTTGAATGATCAAAGCAATCCCTGTAAAGCAATAGAAGTGAATTAACACATTGATTTCATAACCTTTCACATCAGATACATCTACATAGAAAAGACTGAGCAATTGTTTTTCTCTGAATGAGTCTCTAATTCAACAGTGTTAGCAATTTGATGTGGCATGAGTTCTGCTCATGTAAAGGGGCACGGTCCACCTGAAAGGTTTGCTGGAAGATAAGCAAAAGTCAGAGTTCCATACGAGAGGGAAAAAAAAAAAAAAAACCACAGCTTAGTTCCAGTGGAAGAATGCAATCAAACAAGTTGAACTTGAACTGAAGGTGCAGTTTGCGCAAAATGGATCCATGGTGCTGGCACTTTACTCAGCCAGGTTCAGGTTGGGGATTCGGTCCCTTCCCCGACCCCACACGCACACACCCAAAGGGGGACCACACAGCACACTCAGGGACAGTGGCGAAACGTGGTAGGATCTGCAAAAGAAACAAGTATGACTTTTCTTGCAAATAACATTTTTCATTTAAACTGCACCCTTCCTCTTTCTTTTCCTGTTTTATGATCAGCAGGACGTTTTTGGGGCCCTTTGTTATATTCACTGCAGGTTCTGGAGGGTCACTTAGGGCTTCAGCCCACACATCAGCACTGAGGTTTTTATCTGCTGCGCCACAGCTTCCCTTTTCTTGCACTGTCAGAAGGGCTGGGGCAGACTCATTCTTTACCAAACCTCCATTCACTGCACTTTTGCCAATTTGGGCCATTCTGTCTCCAATTTGTATGAATGAATCAGATTATTTTCTAGGTATCAGCATAATTTCGATTTTTCCTTGGTAATTTGCAGCAATCACTCTCCCTAAAACCTGATCAATTTGCCATTTCTGTTCTGGTAACTTTCCTCTCCCCAACTGCTCTGTGACTGCTTGCATGACAGATTGCTTTTGTGCGTGCTGCACAGTTTTTATCAAATCTAGGGGAATGTGCATCTCTCTCATCTCTGCCCACCTGTAAGTGGCTTTTTCTCTCAGCTGTTCACATTTTTGGGGCACCCACTTAGCCATCCCCACTAAGGCAGAATTCTGGGTGAACACTTCTCTCTCTGAATTTTTCTCATTAACATCTGCAAGGTAATTGAACCAGTTAGGTACAAGCCATGTGGCTAAAACATTATCAAAGAACCAAAAATCAGCGTAAAAATGACACATCTCACGTAGCTCTTGCTTTAAAATCTGACACACATTATACAACTCCATTCCTTCTCCTGTGCCAGAAAACAACATTTCAGTCAATGAATCATTAGTAAAACAAACATGCTTTTTATCTTCAGTAGACACGAATTCAAATGGTGCACACAACTTCATTGATAACTTTTTTACCTGTGGTACTCTAGCCCTGTCTTGCAAGTACCAGATCCATTGTATGATTCTAGCTAGGGGCACTATTTTCTTTCCTTGTTCTTGATTTAAATGTACATAAGTATTTCCTTCTTGCACTGCGCAGAAACCTAAAGTCTGCATTATTTCATTTGCCAAATCACAAGCGCGCAACTGCATATAATTTTTCACAGTGACCATATACAAAAGTGTTAGGATTTCACTCAAATGAGGGCTATTCTTTTTCCAAAAATCAAACAAGCTAATGAAAGTCGGCTCTTGCTCTAAAATCTTTCGTTTTACTTGTGCATTTTGCAACGGTAACTCGTAAATCACATTCTGGTCTCTCTCGTCCGTGTTATCAGTTAAGGAATGCATTTTGGCTGCCAAAAACCCTGGCTCACACGAAAACTCAGTGCAGCTCGGAGCTGTCTTAACCCCCTCATTACTGGAATGGGACAAGAAAGATTCTTCTAAAACAGCCCTTTTATAACTTTCAGTCGGGCTAATTTGCTCACGTAAATTCCTATTTTCATGTTCCAACTTCCTACATTTCTCCTGCATTTCTCTGTAAGCAGATAAAGGTATCCAGACCTTTCTGTCATCATTACTTCCAAAACACACGTTTTCTACATATGTACAACAGGAATTATTTCTCAAAGCATTATCAGGCCTTTTAGCTACACATGCATTTTCTTCTGTAATTCCCCAAACAAAAAACAATTCACAGTTTTTCTTAGCACCATCAGGCAGTTTATCAACACATGAATTCTCAGACATGGTCTGCCGTGCTACTGTGATTCTCCAAAAAAAAACAATTTCTGTAATTCTCCAAACAACAAAAACAATTACACTTTTAAAGTGTGCACTTAGAAATCTACCAACTCGTCAACACCCTCTTAATCACCTCTTAATGACCGACGCCACTCCTGGTACCAATTGTAGTGCTTTCCTCTTATTTAGTTTCTAAGCACTAACATAACACAACAGAAATGCACTTGTGAGGTCAAAGAAGACTTTTATTGTTGTTAATTCTTCCCCAACCACAATATTTATGAATGACGAATTAGTAGCTTTCAAGTCTGCGTTAATCAAACAAAATATATCAGTTTGCAATATACACAGCAGGTTATATTTATAAGATATTGAATGCAAAGCAAAACAAATACTTCACCGTGTGGGAACTATCTACAGCTTCATCTTTCTAAGGTCTGCAAGCTGATGACCCCTGTCAGCCGCGAGAAAGAGAGATTCATCTACCCACACGGGATTGCTGGCAGCCTGCGCCAAGCTCCAGCACGAGGTCCGGCAGATTCGAATCTGACCCTCTGCAGCCTGTTACATTCGTTACAAAGGTGTGCCCCCTCCTCTCAGACCTGGGAAACTGAGCAAGCCTTTTGGAGACTGGCCAGGTCTCCAAGACTACTCCTGTTCCCAAGCTCAAGCAGAGAGAACAACACCCATGTACTCTCTCTTATCATGTCTAGTCTACTGTGAGAAAAACATCTTGGTTCTCTGGTGCAAAAACACAGCTTGGAAAAATACAGCTTGGATTCTCAACTGCAATGTCTAACTCCACGTTAAAGGCAATAGGCAGCTAACCTAGATATCAAATGCAATGTCATGTTAAAGGCAATAGGCAGCTAACCTAAATATCAAATGCAATGTCTAGTGTCATGTCAAAGCCCATAGGCAGCTGAGCTGAATATAAAATGCAATGTATAATATCATGTCAAAGCCAATAGGCAGCGGAGCTGAATACAAAATATAATGACTAATGCAATGTCAAAGCCCATAGGCGGCTCAACTGAATACAGATAGTAATGGCTAATGCCATGTCAAAGCCCATAGGCGGCTAAACTGAACAAAACATACCATGTGCTACTGGTGAACATTGAGCAACTAATATGCGCAGTGGTGAAACACAAAGTCATTGGTCAAAACAAAATTTAACAAATGGCAGTACAGTTCCTCAAGGCTATACGGAGAGTCCAAGTATTTATAGTCAAGCGTTAAAACGACAACTTGATTCTTTTGTTTTGCCTGAAGGTGTGGCTCTCATACAATATGTCGATGATATTATGTTGGCGATGATACCCCTGAGCAATGTGAAAAGTGCACTTTGTCCTTACTTTCTTTTCTTGCTTCACACCATCATAAAGTATAATGAAAGAAATTGCAATATTGTAGACCAAAGGTAACCTATTTAGGTCACCTTTTGTCTAAGGAGGGCCGTGCACTTACATCAGATCATATTCAAGCAATTTTAGACACACCAGTACCCTCTACTCAGAAAGATGTTCGTGCATTCCTTGGTCTTACTTCTTTTTGTAGGCAATGGATATTAGGGTTTTCACACATTGTCAAACCCTTGCTAGAACTTTTGACTAAAGATACTCCAATGCCCCTCCCATGGACAGATGAATGTGAGACTGCTTTCCGGCAGCTACGACAAGCCCTTTGTTCAGCACCAGTGTTAGGTACTCCAGATTACATGAAGCCTTTTGCACTTTACGTACATGAGAAAGATGGATGTGCATTGTCAGTTTTAGTACAGACACATGGCGAGAAGCAGCGTCCCTGTGCATATTTTTCAGCAGTACTTGATCCTGTCACTCGAGCGTTGCCTGGGTGTTTTCGTTCAGTTGCCGCAACAGCTGTGTCAATACGCCAGAGTGAAGGGATAGTTTTGTCACATAAGCTGTTGGTGTTAGTACCCCATGCGGTTGATGCTCTTTTAAATCAAACAAAGACACAACATTTAACTAGCGCTCGTATAACAGGATATGAGTTGACATTGCTGGCTCCTCACATTACACTGAAGAGATGTGCAACACTAAATCCAGCCACTTTGTTGCCATATCCGGTGACTCAGCCTCAGTCACAAGAAACACATGATTGTATATTCCTTACCGAAGAACAGACAAAGGGTCGTATTGATTTACAAGATACGCCCCTTCCAGATGTAGACGGGGAACTGTGGGTTGATGGGTCTTGTTTGAAGTTGCCTGATGGTATGACCTCAGCTACATATGCAATCACCACAATATACACGGTAGTGGAGACAGCTCTTATACCACAGAAGTCAGCTCAAGCAGCTGAACTAATAGCTTTGACACGAGAATGTGCGCTTAGTACTGACTTATATGTGAACATTTATACAGACAGCCGCTATGCTTTTGGAGTGGCTCATGATTTTGGTTTGCTTTGGAAGGAGAGAGGCTTTCTCATATCTCACGGGATGCAGATAATGCACAGAGAATTAGTGCATAACCTCTTGACTGCATTGACATATCCAAAGAAACTAGCTATTGTGAAATGTAGTGCACATAAGAAAGTGACCGATAAGATAGGGCAAGGTAATGCTCTTTCAGACCGCATAGCACGTGAGACTGCGATGCAGCGAAGTACTACTTCTATGTATGTAGTGAAGTCACAAGCTGAACGTTGG
Organism: Pleurodeles waltl; assembly: GCF_031143425.1. NCBI lineage: Eukaryota > Metazoa > Chordata > Amphibia > Caudata > Salamandridae > Pleurodeles > Pleurodeles waltl. Next base: position 555,475 of record NW_027150248.1, read on the forward strand.
CATAATGCTAGACAAGACGTATTAGATATACAGAAATCTGCTTCTGTGAAAGAACGTGAGCAATGGTCTGAAGATGGAGAATTGGATGATGAGGGCTGTTGGCGGAATAAGCAGGTGGATAAATGGAAATTGCCTATAGCTTTTGTACAGCCTATGGTTCAGATGGCACATGGGCTGGCACATGTTGGAGCTTCAACAATAACGAAGTTGCTTACGCAAGTTTGGGAGCATCCAGAAATTTCCAGTACAGCTAAGAGAGTAGTACAGTCTTGTTTGATCTGTTTACAATACAATCCTGGAAAAAAGACACATACTCCTGCGGGTGGGTTTGCTACACCAACTGCACCTTTTGAAGTTCTACAAATGGATTATATTCAGCTTGAACGCTGCAACAATTTAAAGTATTTTCTTGGTGGTGGTATGTGCTTTCAGTAAATGGATAGAGGCGTACCCCACAAAGGATAATACTGCCATTACCACAGCGAAGGTGCTTTTGAAATAATTTTTCCCTAGGTTTGGTGTTTGCAGACTTTTATGGAATGATAACGGACCTCATTTTGTTGGGGAAGTTATTAAGTATGTCCTGAAAGGATTAGGGATCAAACAGAAGTTCCATGCGGTTTTCCATCCACAATCAGCAGGGTTGGTGGAAAGGTATGATGCTACTTTGAAGCTGAAGTTAGCAAAGATACAGGCTTCCACATCCTTAACTTGGCCGGATGCATTACCATTGGCATTATTGTCTATTAGGTCAGTGCCAGACTCTCGACGCCTTAGCCCATACGAAGTGGTTTTCGGGAGGCCAATGAATATTTGGGGAGTTCCTAAGCCAAATTCTGTCTATGATGTACCTTGTGTAATGATGAATGATTATTTGGCACAGTTAACCGACAATTTGGTTTCTATTCATCAACAGGTTTGAGAAGCACTTCCTGACAGATCTACAGGTGAAGGCCATGAACTCCGACCTGGTGACCAGGTGATGATTAAGTCCTTTGAAAGATCAAGCAGCTTGGAACCAAGGTGGCGAGGCCCAGAACAGGTGCTCCTTGCGACAAGGACAGCAGTTCGAGTGACGAACCGAAAGAATTGGGTCCATAGTACTCACTGCAAGAGAGTGCTACCTACCTTGGTGGAACCTGCTGTGCTGACTGATCATCGAGAGATTTTGACTACGGAGAAAGGCCGTGCTATATCACTAGACGAATCTGCAGAAGTCTTCCTGGACCGTACGACTTCTGGAGTGTCGCAATAGAATTTGAGACCGAGGAAAGAATCTGAAAATGTTTTGAAAAAAAACTGGTTGAGCTACCGCCCAGGGTTAGTGAAACGGAGAGCCAATGTGGCAAGGGTGTGGGATCAGCCATGCATTAGAGTAGTGACACCCGTCTTGGCCGTGGTGAAGAAATCAGCGGCTGCCCAGGGATAAGAGCTCCAACGATTGTTTTTAATTCATTTCTAAAAGGGTCGATTATCACTGTTGCTAAAATGAATACCAAACTGATCATTAGTACTATGGGGTTTGTTGTTGTTTTGGTGATTATAGCAATAATCACTTGGTTTGTTGACAAGAAGGCTCCTGCTCGTGAGTTTTTTGTTGCCACTACTCCAGTACCAGAGGATCACTATTACTTTATGCTTCCCTATCAGGAGCAGAAGCACCGTCAATCATACTTCAATAATACTTTCATTCAGATGTTGCATCATACTCATAATGCTACAAATACTACTAACTGTTGGGTATGTGGAATGATACCTGTGCATCAAAAGAAAGGAGGCACACCTTTCATTCATCTTCCTTTTTCACACAATGGTTCTTGTCAAGCTTGGTGCACGCTTTTGTTTGCATCTGGAAAACGTACAGAGGGCGGACTTCTTTTTCGCCTTAATAAAGTATGCTACCAAGACAAAGATGGGTATCCCCAAGCCAAAGGAACTAAATGGGAATGGGAAGAGTATCAACCGGATAATGTTTCAATACCATATGTCTTCACAAATATAAGAGACTCTGACAATAAAGAACAATTTGTGATTTCTGTTACAAAAACTAAAGCAGATTTATGTATACGTAGCATTGGGCGAATTCCAGTAGGGATAAGCGATTGTACCTTGATTTTAACTATTGAGGGTGTAAATAATAGTAGTTTTACAGCTTCACATAATACATATTTTGTTTGTGGTAACTATGGATATTACCAGCTACCTGTTGGGTGGTCAGGTGTGTGTTATGTATCTTTTCTATTACCCCCTGTGTTTTTGGCCCCTGCATCGTATCACCGAGATTTTAAACTGTTCAATGACATCATTAACAATAGATATAAGAGGGCAATAAGTACAAATGAGGTAGACCAAACGGATACTAGCCTGCAACAATACGTTGATTTTAATTTAGGGTTATTCCCTTTTGTGGGTGCAGCGTTAAACAGTAGGAAAGTGAGACGATTGACTAGGGTTGTGGAAGCTGTTACCAATCAGGCAGCTCTGGCACTTGGGAATATTACTGAGGAGCTCCAAATTGCGAGGATTGTAGCGCTTCAAAATCGTATGGTACTAAATGTGATATTAGCTGACCGAGGTGGTGCATGTCGCATCATCGGTAGTAGTTGCTGTGTTTTTATTCCCGATCACTCACCTTCAGTATATGATGCAATATCTAAATTGCATAAAATTGATGCAGAAATCCACACAGAGACTGGTACTTGGACTTTTTCTGGATGGTTTTGGGCTCTTGTTTCTGCCTGGGGCTGGAAACTACTGACTATCCTGTGTGTAATGATTGCAATATTTTTCACATGCTGTATCTGTATTCAGTGTGGTCCAATGTTCTGCTCCATGTGTATTACTGCCTGTATGCCTACCAAAAGAAATATTACAGAAATGAAAGCACAACATATGTTAGATAAGGAAATAGCTGAAATGATGAGCATAAATATACAAGATGAATATTTAGATTATCCTAGAAAGATGAATGTCTTCAGCTAATGCTGAAAGGGTCGTCTGTTATAGTTTAGCAGCGATTAGATTAAGCATTAGCAGCAGACATCTTGTATTTAGTAACTATTGTGAACATTTCGCGGAATCCATTTTATATTCATGGCAGCCATTTTCTCTGCCACATGCTGCCCTGTGCTCACCATGTGCTCTGTCCTACCTTTCTGTTAACTACTCTTGAAAATCTGCCTAGTGACAAGTTATATTTAGCATCTCCCACTTTCCCACATGCTCAGTAGGGTCTGCAGCTGTTAGTCCTTGAAAACTGTCAGCCCCTCCTACCTGTCGACTGTGCATTTCCACATGACCTTACATGTATGCAAGTCTTGCTTCTATAATTGTACCACCTCCTTTTAGCCCCTGCGTGGGTATAAAAGGACCATGCTCTCTCAGTTCAGTGTGCTACTTCAAACATTACCGAAGGGTGCTAGTACCACTGTAGTACCACCTCATGAGGTTTAATAAACGTTGTCTTTTATTTCAGTTTCTGGGCCAACTTCTTCCTACATGGTCTGAGGACTTTGTGAAGAGAAAGGTGAACCCCTTGCACTAGTAGGCCTTGCTGAGGCTTACTTCAACAGGAGGTCAGAAACCTGTCTGTGGGGTGGCAGCACCTGGGGCTGCCTTCAAAACCTCACAAGGCTGGAATGTGTCAGGATACCTCAATTTGATTTCCTCAGGAGCAGAAGATAACTCCTCAGTCCCAACCCAGACTACTCACAACGAATTTAAGATCTTCGTTCTGAGCACCCAGGAAGGGGAAAGGGGAATGGGATTTTAGAGAGACTGCTTCAGAGAGGATGTACGTCTGTACTCAGTCTGCCTCTTCACCTCTAAGATTGGATACAGCACCTGCAAAAGTTACATTCACAGTTACTAGGGACATACAATATCGGTTATTATACCCTTTACTCTTTAAATCTTTTTCTAATTCTACTGTTATTCTCACTCACCCTGAGCTCTCTGAAGACTTGCTTCTCTCTTTAGATGATTTGAATGTTATAGATGATATGAGCTTATTAGAATGGATATTAATTGTTCATAAAGAACTTCTCAGCACTTTTTTAGGAATTTATTGAGTAGCTATATATATATATATATATATATATATATATATATATATATATAAATATATATATAGATCATTATAATTCGTTTTTCTTCTGAGCTGGATTAAGCTATTCCAAAGTGCTTATTTGTTAGTTCGTTTCCTCCTTTAGTTTGTGACTTCTGTTTACAACCTTGTATATGTAAATGCTTGCTTATAAGTTTGTTTCTTCTTTTAACTTGACAACTCTCAGTCATGAACTTTTGTATTTGTAAATGCCTTTTGTTTCAGTTCGCTCGTTTCTTAAACTCGACAACTCTCTGTCAAGGACTTTTATATTTGTAAATGCCTTTTGTTTAAGTTCGTTCTTTCCTTAAACTCGACAACTCTCTGTCAAGGACTTTTATATTTGTAAATGCCTCTTTGTTTAAGTTCGACACTTCTTTGTACTGGACAACTCTCTTCAAGAACTTTTGTATTTGTAAATGTCTTTCGTTTAAGTTCCTTCCTGACATAAACTCTGTAGACTTACCAACTTCCTTTACTACTGCCAACAATTTATCTCCTCAAACACTACTTAAAGCAATATATTTTTTCTCTGTAACATTGTCTTCAATTTGTAATTTACCTCAACAAATGTTAAACTCGAAAGCGCGTTCTCTCGTCACAGCTGATTCTTTACATACCTCAGTTGAAGTGCGAAGCTTCCAGGCAGCGCACGCGTATCCTAGCAACTAAACTGGATGCAACACTAGAACTGCAACTAACCTTCAGGACTCACGTCAGCCATCTTGAATTTCTCATTTTGACTCCTTCCTTGAATTAAACGTAATACTGCTTTGCAAACCTTCTTCCAGCTAGGACATCGCTGTCTCCACTGTGGATACATTTTTGCTTGAGTATTTATTGCCTTTCTAAAACGTTTCTCTGATTCAATATGGCAAGTTTGTGTGGTCATGACAGTACTCCTCCTCAAGGAACAGTTCTCCAATTTAGGTTTGTTTGGATAGGTTCTATGAAAGTTTCTTATTAACCTTGAGGCATGTACAAATTTGTGCGGCTCCCAAGATCGTTCCTCTGACCATAACCTTTCTAATCAATCAGATAATAATGCTTGCCTTTACGTATTTTAGAATCTAGAATTTGATTGACCTCATACTTTTCTGCAGAACTAATCTGGATAGGCCTTGGTGGAGTGTTTTGACGTAAATTTGGAGGACTGTTCTATAGCAAGGAAACATGGAAAACTGGATGCATCTTTAGATGTGTTGTCAGCTGCAATTTAACTTCCACTGGATTAATCATCTTGTCTACTTTAAATGGGCCTATGAATCGTGGTTGAAATTTGCGATTTCCTTTGAGACGTAAATGACGAGTGGATAACCAAAATTTGTCTCCTTTTGTAAAAATGGGACTTTCTCTTCTTTTCCTATCTGCCTGAGTTTTATATGAGTCTTTTTCTTGAGTGATGTTTTTTCTGGACGTAACTAATGTGGTTTGCAAACCCCTCACCATCTCTTCTACTGCAGGCCCTGAATCATCTTCTTTACCCAACATAACATTAGGGTATCTACCATGGTTCAGATAAAAGGGGGCGAACCCAGTGATGGAAAGAACAGCATTATTATAAGCAAATTTGGCTGCCCATACCAACTCTGGCCATTCCTTCTCTTGATCAAACAGATAGAGTCTTAAATATTGTTCTAATTCTTGATTCACCCGCTCTGTTTGCCCATCTGTTTCAGGATGATAACTAGTAGAGTAACGTGACTCAATTCCTATTCGCTTAGTAAAGGCCTTCCAAAAACGAGAAAAAAATTGGGACCCTCTGTCTGAAACAAGAATTTTTGGGATCCCGTGAGATCGTACTATGTGTTGTGCAAACAACTGAACAACTTGTGGGGCTCGGGGAATTTCTTTTAACGGAATGAAATGTGCCATTTTAGGGAAAGTGTCCACAAAAGCTAAAATAGTATTAAAACCTTGACTACTAGGGAGATCCACTATGAGATCCATAGTAACAGTATGCCAAGCATGGGGTGCAGTTGTAACGCCGCGCTCAGACGCGGCGTCTCTTTCTGTCCTCACGAATGGAACGCGCTACCAATACACGGAGCGCCGTTCCCCGCGGTTTTTGACTACACATTCTGGGAAGCATATATTTCGCTCCCGGTCGCGCTACACTTACCTGTAGCCCTTTTTTCTTCTTTTTGTTGTTGGTGGTGGGTTTGTCTGGTCTTTTTGCCTTTCTCTGTCCATGTTGTGTCCAAATTGCCTTCTTCTTGTTTTTGTCCCAGCATGCTCTGTTTTTCTTTTATACTACTTTCTTTTTCCTATACTGGTCTAAGGGCTCATCCCAATTCAAGATGGTGTTCTTTCCTTTTCCTGTGATGTCACTTCCCTTTTCTCAGTATATAAGTCAGTCAGTCTTGTTTCACCTTGCGTTGCAAACACTTCCTTCTGGTTGTGATGTTCGCTCCTGTTCTTTGTTCCTGCTTTTTGCCTTGGGAGATTTTTGCCTGTTCTTTGTTCCTGCTTTTTGTCTTGGGAGATTTGCCTATTTTTGTTTCCTGTTGTCAAGTCCCTTTTTTTCTTGTTTTTCTTCAGGAGTTCCTGTTTGAGGTTTTTTCCCCAGTGTTGTTTTTTTTTTCCCTCTGGGACTCCTTCTGGAGGGTACGGTCTGCTTTGGCTTAGCCTGTCAAGTGGCACCATGGCTACTAGAAGGGGTCGCCCTTATCTGGGAGTATCCAGAACCTGTAGAAGACTTGGTGTATTCGCCAACCCGGTATCCAGAGGTGAGAAGTCCAATGCGGTACCTAACAGATTGCAACACCAAAAGATTCCTCGTTGCGAGATCGCCATGGAAGATCCACAGGGAGAGGCGTCAGAAAATGCTCAAGCCATGTTGCAGACTGTCCAACAACAAGCCCAAGAGTTACAACAGTTACGGGCAGAGAACACTGCACTACGACAGGTCTTGTCTTCCCGATCAATGGACATACCACCCGTATCTACCACTACTCCTCAATATTCTGGAGATCCTCTAAAGATGAAGGAATTTTTGGACACCCTGACGGTTTTCTTTGCCTTTCGTCCACTCCAGTTTCCTTCAGATAAGGCTAAGGTGGGCTATCTGATCAGCGCCTTGTCTGGTCAGGCGCTTGCTTGGGTGACTCCTCTGGTTTCTGCAGAAGACCCAGTCCTGGCTAACTATTCTGCTTTCCTGACTCTTTTCAAACAAATGTTTGAGAGACCTGGGGTAGAAGCAGCAGCTGAAGAACCCTTGTGTGATTTTCATCAGGGTAATCAGGATTTTCTGCAGTATATAACCCGCTTCAAACAGCTTGCAGCTGAAACCTCCTGGGTGGAACTCACCTTCATAATCCTTTTCCGCCGAGGCCTGCGTGAAGAAATTAAAGATGAGCTTGTACATTCTTCACCAGCATGTTCTTTGAAGGAATTAATGGATCAATCTATGAACATCGAATATAGACTTCGAGAGCGCAAGATGGAGAGACGTAGAACGCAAGCTCCAGACCAGTCTGGTACCTTTCGTGCTAGCAGTAGGCGAACTGAAGATATTCCATCCAAAGCCTCTCCACTTCCCCCTGAAGAACCCATGGAGATAGATCTGGTTCGTGGCCATTGATGGAGTCAGAAAGGGAGGAACGACAACGAAAGGGACCTTGTCTGTACTGTGGTAAGGCTGGTCACCTGATCCGTAGTTGTCCGGTACGTCCCTCAAGACCTGCGGGAAACGCCAGGTCCCATCCCCTGTAAGGAGGAAGGAGACGGGAGGAGCTGAGGTACCATCAATATGTTCTTCCAAAGAAAGCATGTTGTAAGAGGCTGGCCTGGCTTGTAGTGGGTGCCAAGGGGTACTTACACTCTGTACCAGGTCCAGTTATCCCTTATTAGTGTGGAAGAGGTGTTTCTAGCAGCTTAGGCTGATAAAAAGTAGCTATAGCAGAGCAGCTTAGGCTGAACTAGGAGACATGCAAAGCTCCTACTATACCACTGGTGTCATATGCACAATATCATAAGAAAACACAATGCACAGATATACTAAAAATAAAGGTACTTTATTTTTATGACAATATGCCAAAAGTATCTCAGTGAGTACCCTCAGTATGAGGATGCCAAATATACACAAGATATATGTACACAATACCAAAAATATGCAGTAATAGCAAAAGGAAGTAATGCAAGCAGTGTAAAGTTACAATAGATTGCAATTGGAGCACATAGGTATAGGGTCAACACAAACCATATACTCCAAAAGTGGAATGCGAACCACAAATGGACCCCAAACCTATGTGAGCTTGTAGAGGGTCGCTGGGACTGTAAGAAAACAGTGAGGGTTAGAAAAATAGCCCACCCCAAGACCCGGAAAAGTAGGTGTAAAGTGCACCTATAACCCCCAGAGAGCACAGAATTCGTGATAGGGGGATTCTGCAAGGAAAACCAACACCAGCAAAGCAACAACAGTGGATTTCCGGACCTGAGTACCTGTAAGAGAAGGGGACCAAGTCCAAGAGTCGCGAAAGTGTCGAGAGAGGGCAGATGCCCATGAAATGCCAGCTGAGAGTGCAAGGAAGCTGCCATCGGATGGAAGAAGCTTGGTGTTTTGCAAGAACGAAGAGGACTAGGGACTTCCCCTTTGGAGGATGGATGTCCCACGTCGTGAAGAAGCTTCCAGAGGTACTCCCACGCAGAAAGACTGCAAACAAGCCTTGCTAGCTGCAAGGGTCGCGGTTAGGGTTTTTGGATTATGCTGTGGCCCAGGAGGCGGAGCAGCTGCAAATCACGGCGTACCCAGCAATGCAGTCTAGCGTGGGGAGGCAAGGACTTACCTCCACCAAACTTGGACTGAAGAGTCACTGGACTGTGGGAGTCACTTGGACAGAGTTGCTGAGTTCCAGGGAACACGCTCGTCGTGCTGAGAGGGGACCCAGAGGACCGGTGATGCAGTCTTTTGTTGCCTGCGGTTGCAGGGGGAAGATTCCATCGACCCACAGGAGATTTCTTCAGAGCTCCTGGTGCAAGAAGGAGGCAGGCTACCCCCAGAGCATGCACCACCAGGAAACAGGCGAGAAAGCCGGCAGGATGAAGTGATACAAGATTGCAGTAGTCGTCTTTGCTACTTTGTTGCGGTTTTGCAGGTGTCCTGAGCAGTCAGCGGTCGATCCTTTGGCAGAAGGTGAAGAGGGAGATGCAGAGGAACTCTGATGAGCTCTTGCATTCGGTATCTGAAGAATTCCCCAAAGCAGAGACCCTAAATAGTCAGAAAAGAGGGTTTGGCTACTTCGGAGACAGGATATGCTAGCAACACCTGAAGGAGCCTATCAGAAGGAGTCTCTGACGTCACCTGCTGGCCCTGGCCACTCAGAGCAGTCCAGTGTGCCAGCAGCACTTCTGTTTCCAAGATGGCAGAGGTCTGGAGCACACTGGAGGAGCTCTGGACACCTCCCAGGGGAGGTGTAGGTCAGGGGAGTGGTCACTCCCCTTTCCTTTGTCCAGTTTCGCGCCAGAGCAGAGCTAAGGGGTCCCTGAACCGGTGTAGACTGGCTTATGCAGAAATGGGCACCATCTGTGCCCATGAAAGCATTTCCAGAGGCTGGGGGAGGCTACTCCTCCCCTGCCTTCACACCATTTTCCAAAGGGAGAGGGTGTAACACCCTCTCTCAGAGGAAGTCCTTTGTTCTGCCATCCTGGGACAAGCCTGGCTGGACCCCAGGAGGGCAGAAACTTGTCTGAGGGGTTGGCAGCAGCAGCAGCTGCAGTGAAACCCCTGAAAAGGCAGTTTGGCAGTACCAGGGTCTGTGCTACAGACCACTGGGATCATGGGATTGTGCCAACTATGCCAGGATGGCATAGAGGGGGCAATTCCATGATCATAGACATGTTACATGGCCATATTCGGAGTTACCATTGTGAAGCTACATATAGGTACTGACCTATATGTAGTGCACGCGTGTAATGGTGTCCCCGCACTCACAAAGTCCGGGGAATTTGCCCTGAACAATGTGGGGGCACCTTGGCTAGTGCCAGGGTGCCCTCACACTAAGTAACTTTGCACCTAACCTTTACCAGGTAAAGGTTAGACATATAGGTGACTTATAAGTTACTTAAGTGCAGTGGTAAATGGCTGTGAAATAACGTGGACGTTATTTCACTCAGGCTGCAGTGGCAGGCCTGTGTAAGAATTGTTAGAGCTCCCTATGGGTGGCAAAAGAAATTCTGGAGCCCATAGGGATCTCCTGGAACCCCAATACCCTGGGTACCTTAGTACCATATACTAGGGAATTATAAGGGTGTTCCAGTAAGCCAATGTGAATTGGTAAAATTGGTCACTAGCCTGTTAGTGACAATTTGAAAGAAATGAGAGAGCATAACCACTGAGGTTCTGGATAGCAGAGCCTCAGTGAGACAGTTAGTCATTACACAGGTAACACATTCAGGCACACTTATGAGCACTGGGGCCCTGGCAGGCAGGGTCCCAGTGACACATACAACTAAAACAACATATATACAGTTAAAAATGGGGGTAACATGCCAGGCAAGATGGTACTTTCCTACAAAAGTGCACACGTGAAATGGTGTCCCCGCATTCACAAAGTCCAGGGAATTTGCCCTGAACGATGTGGGGGCACCTTGGCTAGTGCCAGGGTGCCCACACACTAAGTAACTTTGAACCCAATCTTCCCCAGGTGAAGGTTAGACATATAGGTGACTTATAAGTTACTTAAGTGCAGTAGTAAATGGCTGTGAAATAACGTGGTCGTTGTAAGAATTGTCAGAGCTCTCTATGGGTGGCAAAAGAAATGCTGCAGCCCATAGGGATCTCCTGGAACCCCAATACCCTGGGTACCTCAGTACCATATACTAGGAAATTATAAGGGTGTTCCAGTATGCCAATGTGAATTGGTGAAATTGGTAATTAGCCTGTTTGTGACAATTTGAAAAGCAGAGAGAGCATAACCACTGAGGTTCTGGTTAGCAGAGCCTCAGTGAGACAGTTAGTCATCACACAGGGAACACATACAGGGCATACATATGAGCACTGGGGCCCTGCCTGGCAGGGTCCCAGTGACACATACACTAAAACAACATATATTCAGTGAAATATGGGGGTAACATGCCAGGCAAGATGGTACTTTCCTACACCTACAAAGTTTCATAACACAAACAATTAAGAAAGAGAACCTGAAGAAGGGTTTCGTTTGGACCAAGGATGCTGAACGCGCGTTTCAAGAATTGAAGACAGCCTTTACCCAAGCTCCCGTGCTGCGTCATCCTGACAATACCAAGAAATTTATCGTTGTGACTGATGCCTCAGACAGAGCTATTGGGGCAGTTCTGCTACAGAAACAAGACAACAATGGATTTGAACATCCTATCTTTTATCTGTCTCATATCCTATCAGAGGCTGTACGCAATTATTCTGTACTGGAACGAGAAGTACTCGCTCTCAAAGTAGCTTGTAAAGAATGGAGGCATTTCTTTATGGGTTCCAGAGAGCCTTTTGAAGCCAGGACTGATCATCGTAATCTCCAATGTCTTCGGAGTTTTTAGTGTCGCAATAGTCATCAGGCTCGATGGGTTTTCTTCTTTAGCCTGTACGATTTCGTGAGCACATACATACCTGGTTCCCAGAATTCAGTGGCAGATGCCTTATCCCGCAGATATCCTGACATAGCCCAGAACTCCTCTCCACATCTTATTGAGTCTAGCAGAATCATCGGAGCTACTCAATCTTTTCAAGAACGCGTTCAATCCGAGTACGAGTTTCTGTTTGCTTCAGAATGGGATAGAGTGACTCCTTTTTTGCAGAAGAAGGACAACTACTTCTATCGTCAACATGCTCTTTTCCTACCTACCAAGAAAGCGCAGACAGAAGCTCTACAAATGTGCCATGATTCTCCTATAGCCGTTCATCGAGGTATCAGGAAGACCCAGGAGCTGCTTCAACAATCTTTTTGGTGGCCTTTGCTTAAGATAGACACTGAAACCTATGTGTCAGCATGCCCAGTCTGTGCTCAGACTAAGACACCCCGAACTAAGGTGGCAGGTTTATTAAGACCTTTACCGGTTCCTTCCGCCCCTTGGTGTACTCTATCCACAGATTTCATTTGCTTTCTACCTACCTCCTCTGGTAACCAAGTAATCATGGTGACCGTAGATTCATTCACCAAGATGGCCCATTTCTCAGCCTTGAAGAAACTACCGACGGCCCCAGAAATGAGTCACATTTTTCTTGGGGATATTTTTCGCCTCCATGGTCTTCAGCAAGAGGTCATTTCGGACAGAGGGCCTCAATATGTATCACGTTTCTGGAGAGCTTTTTGTGCCTTATTTAACATTGAGATTTCTTTATCCTCTGGTTTCCATCCACAAACTAATGGGCAAACTGAAAGAGTGAATCAAGAACTTCAGCAGTATCTGAGATGTTACTGTAATACCACACAAAGCAATTGGTCGGAGTATCTTGCTCTTGCCGAGTTCTCCTATAACAACACAATACATAGTGCGACCAAGACCACACCCTTTTATTGTACCTATGGATTTCATCCGAGGACTTTCACTACTGTTTCCCGAACATCCTCTTCTGTGCCTGCTGTCACTTCTTTTTCACGACAGATCTGTCGAATCCAGGGCCTACTTCACACAACTCTCCTAACTTCTAAACAAGCAATGAAACGAAAGGCGGATCGCTATTGACAAGCCGCACCTTTGTATCAAGTGGGCTAAAAGGTATGGCTTTCTTCCAGATTTCCATCTTCCCGGTTTTCCACTAATAAGTTCAAGCCACATTTTTATGGACCCTTTCGGATTTCGCAAGTCCTAAATCCTGTAGTTGTGCGTCTCCGCTTACCTCATACCTGGAGGGTTCATCCTGTTTTCCATGTGTCCCAGTTAAAACTCTTTGTTCCTGATCCATACCATCGTCAGTTCCAGCGTCCACCTCCTCTTTCTATTAATGGACAACCTGAGTATGAAGTCCAGGAAATCTGTGATTCCAGAATTTTTCGACACAAACTACATTTTTTGGTCCATTGGAAAGGATACCCTCTCAGTGACTGTTCTTGGGAGGATGCTTCCTCCATCCATGCTCCCCATTTGGTCCGCCTGTTTTTTGACCGCCATCCTGACAAACCTGGTGCCTCGGGAGGGCACCTACTGTAACGCCACGCTATATCATGGCGTCTCTTTCTGTCCTCACGGATGGAACGCGCTACTGATACACGGAGTGCCCGTTTCCTGTGTTTTTTGACTACACATTCTGGGAAGCATATATTTCGCTCCCGGTCACGCTACACTTACCTGTAGCCCTTTTTTCTTCTTTTTGTTGTTGGTAGTGGGTTTGTGTTAGAAATGGGGTTTCTGGTTGGCTAGGGTATGCACCTCAGCCAGGCGGAACTTACCCACTCTAGTCAGGGCAAGGGAGTTACACGTCCAAGATAACCCCTGCTCACCCCCTTGGTAGCTTGGCACGAGCAGACATGCTTAACCCGGAGGCAATGTGTAAAGCGTTTGCACAACACACACACACATGTGACGCAATATCCCCACCACAAAGGAAACACAACACCAGATTATATGAAAATATACTGTATTGTACACAACGTAATTATCAGACCAACATCACATAACAGTACTATCCTGCTACCTTAGCAGTTGTCAGAACGTTACACATTAGTTACTCTGCAAACTAGCAGTAGTCACACATAACACACAGGTTACTCAGTATTCTGCAACATAAGCAGTAGTCAGGAAACACGTTATCACATTAGGACACTTGTCATAAGAATATCATAAAACGCCCATAGTAGGAACATTAGAAAATCTATGGCAAGTTAGGGAAACATATTAGCAAGTCATGCCCATAAAAGGAACATGTGCACACATATGTAAAAGCATCATAGAACAGGTAGGCAATATATTATAATTAGTAAAGTCTGTAGAAAGAACTTCAATTATAACTCTATTGGTCCATTTAAAAGTACCTGGTTGATGAGGGGGCACTTCCAGTGCCTAAAACGAATAATGGGGCCCCCGGCGCTCCTCTGCGCAAAACGGGGGCCTCCGTAAACATGGCAGACCGAGAGGGGCAGCACACACCCTCTCTGAATTCTTGACGGGCCCCTTCTGGGACCCGTGATCGCTGGGGGGCCCCCCGGGCCTCCACCGGCCCTCTCCAGGAGGGGCCCAAGTCAGGGAAATCTTGTGGGTAAGGAGGGGGGCGCCACGCACCCCCTCCAATCTGCGAACGGGCCCCTCTGGGGGCCCGTAAATTCCTGGGGTCTCTCAGGGCCTCCGTCGGCCCTTTCAGAGGGGGAGACCCCTTTACGATGGCCTTGGGCCCACGAGGGGGCCCACCAGAGAACCGATGAGGCTGCCTCCCCGCCCGCACACTGCAGGGAGAGCCCTCCGGGGCTGGAGCAGGTGAGGGAGAGGCGTCCTCCTCTTCCTCCTGCTCCGACGACAACGCCGGCACCAGGTCGGGCCGGCCGGTGCCCCGGGGGCACTCCTCGGAGCGATCCCTACCCCGGGGGCACCGCTAGGAGCGGGCTTGCTCCTCGTTGTTTCAGAAGTGGTTTCCTCGTGCCCCGGGGGCACGGAGCTGAGCGCAATCCTCGCGCTTCACAGAATTTACTTCCCCGGGCTGCGGCGGTGATTTCCATCAACGAAGAATCGCTTCACGAGGCGCTAAGGCAGTTTAAAGCCCGGGCTGCGGCGGTGATTTCTTTTAGGAAAAGAAAAGCGCTTTCCAAGCGCTATAGTGCATCAACAGCCCAGCAACTGAAAGAATGCCTTGTTCTCCGTCAAAGCATTCTGGGCAAAGGTTCAAACGAGCGTTGCAGGGGTCAGGGGCCACAGCACCCTGCCCCTGGGAACAACCAAACCAGAAAGAGCACAAAGCTGGTGGGTCCAGCTACAGGCCAGCACAAGGGGTGCAGATGGTGGCAGTTCCTCCTAGTGACCAGGCAGGTCACAGGTCAGCACAGCAGCAGCAGTCCATGGCGGTTTTCTGGTGAGTCCATTCATCAGCGTTCTGTGTCCAGTTTCAAGTTCCAAGAATGTTCAAATTGTGGGGAAAATTCCCCTGTACTTATAGTCCTGTTTTTACAGTGTTTTACAATGATAGGGAGAGGAGGTTCCAGCCAGTTACAACTGGTTCTGGGAGTGCCCCCTCTCTCCTTTCAGCACAGGCTCCAAACATCAGTGGGGGGTTAACGACCCTATTGTGTGAGGCCAGGGCACAGCCTTTACAAATGTAGGTGTGCCCCGCCTCTCCCTTCTCTCAGCCCAGGGAGACTGTGATAGTAATAAAAAATACACCCACACCAGTAAGCAGTATTTATCATCACCATCACAACCATACCAAACACGCCTACGCTACCCCTCATAAATCAGACAATACCCTTTACACATAAGGCAGGGCATTTCTAATGCAATCCTATGAGAAGGCAGCACTCACAGCAGTGAGACACCAAGTTAGGCTGTTTGTCACTACCAGGACAGGCCATGCAATATGGCACATGTCCTGCCTTTCTACATACATGGCACCCTGCCCATAGGCCTAGCTAGGGCGTACTTTAGGGGTGACTTACATGTAGTAAAAGGGGAGTTCTGGGCCTGGCAAGTAAATTTAGATGCCAGGTCCCTGTGGCAGAAAACTGCGCACACAGGCCCTGCGCTAGCAGGCCTAAGACAGGTTTGAAAGTCTACTTCAGTGGGTGGCGCAAGCAGCGCTGCAGGCCCACTAGTAGTATTCAATTTACAGGCCCTGGGTATAGAGATACCACTGTACAAGGGACTTATAGGTAAATTAAATATGCCGATTAGGTATAAGCCAATCATACCAACTTTAGATGGGAGAGCACCTGCACTTTAGCACCGGTCAGCAGTGATAAAGTGCTCAGAGTCCTAGAGCCAACAGCGAGAGGTCAGAAAAACCAGGAGGAAAGAGGCAAAAAGACTAGGGATGACCATGCGTATGGCCAAAAGTCCAACAGTTTCTGTACATGTTGTGTCCATCTTGTCTTCTTCGTGTTTTTGTCCCAACATGCTCTGTTTTTCTTTCATACTACTTACGTTTTCCTATACTGGTCTATGGGCTCTTCCCAATTCAAGATGGTGTTCTTTCCTTTTCCTCTGATGTCACTTCCCTTTTCTCAGTATATAAGTCAGTCAGTCTTGTTCCACTTTGCGTTGCAAACACTTCCTTCTGGTTGTGCTGTTCGCTCCTGTTCTTTGTTCCTGCTTTTTGCCTTGGGAGATTTTTGCCTGTTCTTTTTTCCTGCGTTTTGCCTTGGGAGATTTTTGCCTGTTCTTTGTTCCTGCTTTTTGCCTTGGGACATTTGCCTATTTTTGTTTCCTGTTGTCAAATCCTGTTTTTTCTTGTTTTTCTTCAGGAGTTCCTGTTTGAGGTTTTTTCCCCAGTGTTGTTTTTTTTTCCCTCTGGGACTCCTTCTGGAGGGTACGGTCTGCTTTGGCGTACCCTGTCAAGTGGCACCATGGATACTAGAAGGGTTATCCCTTATCTGGAAGTCTCCAGAACCTGTAGAAGACTTGGGCCCTCATTACAACCCTGGCGGTCCAAGACCGCCAGGGCTGTTCTGGAGGAAGCACAGGCAACAGGCTGGCGGTGCTTCCCAGGGCATTCCGACCGCGGCGGAAGCGCCGCGGTCGCTCCGCCGGTGCCGGCGTTTTCCCGCCACAATGGCCCCAGCGGTTGTAATCCCAGGGGATTACAAGTCCCCCTACCGCCAGCCTTTTCCTGGCGGTTTGAACCCGCCGTGGAGCTCCCCTCGCACTCCGTCTCACTGGTGAATTTCGAGTCCGTTGTGTGGCCATCCATGGCCATGTGGGATGCAGCCCCCTTGTGCTCCGGTGCCACTGCTCCTCCACCTGATGATGCTAATGCACACAAGAACAGGGAGACCATAAAAAGGGGGGGACGACAGAAGAAAGACATGTTGAGTGCATGCATTACCGCTATCGTTGGCGGACACAGAAGCCCCCTGCACTACGCCGCGCTCTTGGGCTCCACTGTTCAATTCCTGGGAAATGGCCTACAAGGCTATGGACGACATCTGCACACATAGATGACACAGGGGCATGACTAGGTGTACTTGGCACTCTACAGAGGTGGGGTGGGGTGCCACATGGCCTGCCTTACAGAGGGACCTTGCCTAAGGAACTCGCCCTGGCCTAGAGAAACCCACAGCCCACCTCCCCCACCCAGACCCCTCCACTGCGCGCAAAGTCAGCAGAATGAGAGTGTACTTACCCCCTTGTTGCTGCTGTGATGCCCTCAAGCGCCCATCCAACTCCAGGTAGGCCACCGCCAGGATCCTGAACATCTGGGGGGGTCATGGTGCGACGGGCATCCCTCCCACGTTGGGAGGCCATCCCCAGCTGAGCCTCCGCCGTCTTCTTGCTCCAGCGGCGAATGTCCTCCCATCTTTTCCGGCAGTGGGTGCTCCATCTGTGGTAGACCCCCAGGGTCCGGACGTCCTTGGCGATGGCACACCAAATATGTTTTTTCTGGTGGGCGCTGACCTACATGAATTGTACAGGGGGAAGAGAAAGTTATTACCCACTGCACCGTCAAAGTGATTGGCCCCCATCCCTACCATTGCCATGTGGTACATGCATTCACCGTAGTTTCATTCACGCCGACTCTCCCCCCTTCCTTCTTACATACAGCCCTCTCCACACAGGCATAGCCCAAACATCATGCTCCCAGTGTACTTACCTGTTTGTCTGGAGGACCGTAGAGTAGCGTGTACTGGGGGAGGACCCCATCCACGAGTTTCTCCAACTCCTCCGATGTGAAGGCTGGCGCCCTTTCCCCAGATACTCGAGCCATTGTCTCTTCCAGACCGAGGTCACAGCAGCACTTGCAGTGTAGGTCCTCTCCTGTCGAAGATCATGTATCAAGTGATTGAACAGATAGAAAATGGCGGTCACGCCCACGGTGGTGCATACCGTCACCGCCAGCGTACATCGTCATTGGCTCATGGGACCCATAGGGTCCAATGTTAACCACTGCAGCATTGCGCCATGATCTTCGACAGCCTACCGCGACGGTGTACAATGCCAGCGCAGTTTTCTCACATCCCATAGTCCCACTTTAGAGGTCAGGCAGCCGCCATTTCAGGGGCCCACATGGCTTCATTTTCAACTGCGTCACACATACCTAGGCCTAGACTCAACACACATACAGGCCGCTTTTTGTGTTTGAATGGTGTTCTGTGTAAACTGTGGGTACGTACCTCTGAGTTGTTTGACTCTGTGCTCGCTGTTGTCCTTCATAGGCACCGTCCGTTGGGACATGTGAGGAGATATCGGCATCCTCCGGTTTACTGACCGTTGGTGGTCCTGTCGACAATGGAGGAAAGACATGTGATTATCACATACAGGCTTGACCGTGCCTCAATCCAGGAACTGTGTACCCAGTTGGAGCCAGACCTGATGTCAGCTATCCGCCATCCCACAGGAACCCCCCTCAAGTGCAGATGCTGTCAGTGCTCCATTTCCTTGCAAGTGGGCCATTTCAAACAACAGTGGCCATAGCATCAGGAATGTCCCAGCCTATGTTTTCCAACGTGTTGTCCAGAGTGTTTTTCTGCCCTTCTGAAACACATGCGGAGCTACATCGTTTTCCCTCAGGTGGAGGATTTGCCTACAGTGAAAGGTGATTTCTATGCCCTGGGACATATCCCCAACATCATAGGTGCCATTGATGGGACCCATGTGGCTTTGGTCCCTCCCCCACAGGAGTGAACAGGTGTACAGAAACCAGAAGAGTTATCATTCGATGAATGTACAGATGGTATGTTTGGCAGACCAGTACATCTCCCATGTGAATGCCATGTTCCCTGGCTCAGTGCATGATGCCTACATCCTGCGGAATAGCAGCATCCCTTATGTGATGGGTCAACTCCAGAGGCACTGTGTGTGGCTATTAGGTGAGCACCTGGAAGCTAGTCAGTGGGAATGGTTGTCTGGGTCTGGGGATATCCCTACAGGTTAGTGCGTGTCTAACAGTTGTCCCTCGCCATTTGCAGGTGACTCTGGTTACCCCAACCTGTCATGGCTACTGTCCCCAGTGAGGAATCCCAGGACAAGGGCAGAGGAACGTTACAATGAGGGCCATGGGCGAACTAGGAGGATGATCGAGCAGACCTTCGGCCTCCTGATGGCCAGGTTCTGGTGCCTCCATATGACAGGTGGATCCCTATTCTACTCACCAAGGAAGGTGTGCCAGATCCTCGTGGCCTGCTGTATGCTTCACAACTTGGCTTTGTGACGACAGGTGCCTTTTCTGCAGGAGGATGGTCCAGATTGGGGTGTTGTGGCAGCTGTGGAGCCTGTGGGCAGTGAAGACGAGGAAGCAGAGGAAGAAGACATGAACTACAGGGACTCAGTGATCCAGTGACACAGGTAAGAGTACAGGCTTGCCTACTACATGTACTTAAACACTACTGCCTCTCTACTGTCTGTCGTTTTCACCCAGTGTATGGTCACTGAGTTGTCACTTTCCCTTACAATTTCACAGATGTGGGTCCCACTGTGTGACATCTGCTTTGATTCCTCATGTACTAGAGCTGTGTGACATAGGTATGTTGACATTACATTTGAATTAACATTTTGCCACTGTAATTGCCAATACACTATTTCGAAATCACAGGCAAAATCCAGATTGTTTTGTGCTTTAAGTGTGTTTATTTAAGTGCTCAATATTGGACGGGGTAGTAAAATGGTGAGGGGTGATGGTGGAGGAATGTCCATGACAGAGTCCAGTCTATTAGTCTCACAGGTGCATTGTCCAAAGGGGCATAGGAAGTGGAGCTGGGGCAGTTTAAGTATGGACAGGGTGACAAAGTGGGACAGTAGGATGACAATCAGGGTGGTCTCATTTCTTGGCGGGGTCTTGGCATTGTGCTCTGTCTTGTTCCTGGATCTCACGGACCGTTTGCGAGGTGGTTCTCCCTCTGCAGGGGGTGGGGTGCGGGGCGTCCTGTTCCCTAGCGCCGGCAGAGGTGGTGGGCAGTTCATCGTCCATGCTAGTGTCAGGGGCCCCTTGTAGTGCCACAGTGTCCCTCCTGGTGTTGAGTACTTCCTTCAGCACCCCTACGATGGTGCCCAGGGTGGAGTTGATGGTTCTGAGTTCCTCCCTGAAGCCCACATACTGTTCCTCCTGCAGGCGTGGGTCTCCTGAAACTTGGCCAGTACTGTTGCCATCGTCTCCTGGGAGTGGTGGTAGGCTCCCATGATGGAGGAGAGGGCCTTGTGGAGAGTAGGTTCCCTTGGCCTGTCCTCCCCCTGTCGCACAGCAGCCCTCCCAGTTCCCCTGTGTTCCTGGGCCTCCATCCTCAGGACCGTGTGCCCACTGTCACTGCCCCCAGGTCCCTGTTGTTGTTGGGGTGGTGGGTTAGACTGGGTTCCCTGTAGTGATGGACACACAGCTGATTGGCGTGTCCTGGGGACGGAGGTATGGTCCCGCTGGGTGGGTGCTGTGCTGGTGTTTCCAGAGGGGGGAAGCTCTGTAGTGGCCTGTGACTGTGTCAGGGGAACCGACTGTCCAGAGGTCCCCGATGGGCCGGGCTGGTCATCTAGATCCAGTTGGACAGAGGTGCTGTCATCACTGTGGGCCTCTTCTGTTGGTGGTGTGGACATATGTGGACCCTCCTGTCCGGTGACGTTCGGTAGGGGTCCTGCAGGGGTATAAAAGGATGTTTATTACATCTGTGTGTGTCATGGTGTGCAATGGGTGGGTGACCGTGTACCCCAGTGCTTGCATTCCTGTGTGGGACATTGTGTGATGATGGTTTAGGGGGGTGTATGGGTATGTGCATTGGCCATGCTTTAGTGATGGGTGTCCATGCTTTGTTATTGCATGCAGGGCTTGGTGTTGGGATGGGTGGTTTGTGATGTTGGGACATATGTGAGGAGTTGGAGTGCTGTGAGTATGTGCTGGCATGCAGGTAGGGTGGGGGATGTAATAGTTAAGATTTGTCTTACCAGAGTCCATTCCTCCACCCACTCCTGCGAGGCCCTCAGGAGGCAGAATCGCCAAGACCGGCTCCTCCCATGTTGTTAGTTGTGGGGGAGGAGGTGGGGGTCCGTCGCCAGTCCGCTGAACCGCCAGGTGGTGTCTTGAGACCACGGAACGCACCTTCCCCCGTAGGTCGTTCCACCTCTTCCTGATGTCCTCCTGATTTCTTGGGTGCTGTCCCACTGCGTTGACCCTGTCCACTATTCTTCGCCGTAGCTCCATTTTCCTTGCAATGGAGGTGTGCTGCACCTGTGATCCGAATAGCTGTGGCTGTACCCGGACGATTTCCTCCATCATGACCCTGAGCTCCTCCTCCGAGAACCAGGGGTGTCTTTGCCGTGCCATGGGGTGGTGTAGGTGATGTGTGGGGTGGAGTGTGGGGTGATAAGTGTGCTGATATGTAGTGGGGTGTTGTGTGAGGTGCGTGGAAGTTCTGTGGGTGATGGTGTTGTATGCCTGTGGATGCTGTTGTTCTTGCTGGTGCTGTCTCTCTCTGGCTTTCGTTCATGAATTGTCGTAAGGGTTTGTGGGTGATGTGGGTGTGTGTTTTATATTGTATTGGGTGTGGTGTGTGTATGTGTATCAGGTGTGTGTATTTTGAATAGTCCAATGAGGTAGTGTTTTGTAAGAGTGCGTGGATTCGTGGGTTGTGATAATGTGGGCGTATTTCTGTTGGCGTGACAGTGGAGGTTTTGTTTTTGCCCGTTTATCACTGACCTTTGGCGTGGGGGACTTGTGCGGGTGTCTAGATTTTGGCGGATTCAGGACTGTGGGTCATAATTGCTGTGGCGGAATTCCACGGCCGCAGCGGTGTGTTGGCGGTCTTCTGCATGGCGGTAAGCGGGATTTACCACCAATGTTGTAATGACCACCATATTGTCTTATCTGAGTTGTCATTTGTGGCCACCAAAATTCTCGTTGTATCAATTTCTGAGTTTTTTTAATTCCTTTATGTCCAGCCAACTGATCATCATGATAGGCCTGAAGAATCTTTTCTTGCAGCTCCACAGTCGGCACATACAGAGCACCTTTGTAATATGGTAAGCCATTTTTTTTTCTCTTCCTCGGTCTTCTTTGGACCACTTCAGCATTCCATCAAAGGTTAAGTTTTCTTGGATTTCTTTGATCAAGTCTTCATACAATATGGTGAATATGAACTTCTCTTGTGGAATAATTGGATCTCTTTCTGGAGGCTCATTAGATGCACCGGTATCAATTCGAGACAGAGCATCTGCTTTACCATTTACTTTTCCTGGTCTAAAGGTGATAACAAAATCGAAGTCTGCAAAATAAAGAGACAAATGCAGTTGCCTTGCGGTCAAAGTTCGAGCTGATTTTAAGAATTGTAGATTTCGGTGGTCCGTGTAGACGGTCACTTTATCCTTAGCTCCCAGAATATAATGTCTCCACTCACGAAAAGTTTCCTTGACCGCCAACAGCTCCTTATCCGCAATTGAATAATTTATCTCTGGTGAAGTTAATTTTTGAGAGAAATGGGCAACTGGATGTAACTGACCTGTATCTTTATGGCGCTGGGAAAGGTACCTCCTATGGCAACATCTGAAGCATCTGCCTCCACATAATATGGCTCATCTGGATTGGGGTGGAGCAATAATGGAGCTGTGATGAAGGAGTTTTTCAAAAAATTAAAAGCATCTTCTGCTTCTTTTGTCCACTCAAACTTCACTCCTTTCTTCAACAATCGTGTAATGGGTGTAACTGTTTGAGAAAAATTTGATATGAAGCTTCGATAAAAATTGGCAAACCCCAAAAAACTCTGGATTTCTTTGACATTACAAGGAGAAGGCCAATGTTGTACTGCCGCCTTTATCTTGGTTGGGTCCATACTAACTCTTTCCGGTGACAAAATTAATCTTAAGAACTCTACTCGTTCCACATGAAATACACACTTCTCCAATTTCACATAGAGATGGTACTCTTGCAGCCTTGTGAGGATGGATCGTACATGGGAAACATGTTCCTGCAGATTGTCAGAAAAGATCAAAATGTCATCTATATATACCACAGCAATCCTGTCGAGGAATTCTCGTAATATATCATTAACGAAATGCTGGAAAGCAGCGGGAGCATTGCATAACCCATAAGGCATTACTTGATATTCAAATAATCTGTACTGAGTTCGAAAAGCGTTTTTCCATTCATCTCCAGATGGCACTCGTATCAAATGATATGCTCCTCGCAAATCCAATGTGGTGTAGATTTTAGCATTCTTTACTTGGTCTAATAAAACTGACACCAAGGACAGTGGGTATCGATTTTTGATGGTAACCTGGTTGAGGGCTCGATAATCTATGCAAGTTCGAAGTCCCCCATCCTTCTTCAGTATGAAAAATAGTGTGGATGAAACCGGGGATTTAGAAGGTGGAATAA
The DNA here is from genome assembly GCF_031143425.1 of Pleurodeles waltl. Classification (NCBI taxonomy): domain Eukaryota; kingdom Metazoa; phylum Chordata; class Amphibia; order Caudata; family Salamandridae; genus Pleurodeles; species Pleurodeles waltl. The sequence continues at coordinate 578,976 of NW_027150248.1, forward strand.
ACCCATTAGCAAGATATTGATCCAAATACTCCTTCAAATGTCGGTTCTCTGCTTCGGTCAACGCATATATTTGGCTACATGGCAATATCGCACCTGGCTCCAGTTCAATTTTGCAGTCATAGGGTGGATGTGCCGGCAATTTCTCAGCTTCCTTTTCGTCAAAAACTGCAACTAAATCTTCATATTCTTTCGGGATTCCTATTCTTTCAAGTGCACAAATCATTGGAGAATGTGATGATAAACAGGCCGCTTGGGACTTAGTGAACACTTCCTCTTCACCATGAAAGCAATTCTCTTTGCAGTAAGAGGAATTTATTTTGATTGTTCTCTTGCTCCAATCAATTTGTGGATTATGTTCTGTAAGCCAGGGTAGACCCAAAATTAGGGTAGACCCAAAATTAGTTGAAATTGTGAAGCATCTATTAAATTGAGAATGATCTGTTCCTGATGTCTACCAAAGCCTCGCAATTGAATTGGTTCGGTCTCATGAGTAATGGGACCTGAAGAAAGACTGGTACCATCCACAGCTCTTACCATTTCCAGAATAGATTTCTTAATAAATCGAATACCCATTTTACGAGCGTATTTGATGCCACAGAAATTGCCTATAGCTCCAGAATCAATCATAACTGAAATTCCTTGAATTTCCTTCTCAGGTGTCTTGACTGATACTGTTTGTACCAAATGTGGCGCTGCTGTTTGCAAGGTATTTGCCACTCGTTGTTCTGAGGGAGTTATCTTGGATTCTGCTTTCATCAGGGCAACTCTCCATACTGATGAAGCTGGCCTTTTCCCGACTGAATAGTCTTGGGTTTCTTGGGACAGTTTTTAACAAAATGTCCGGATGCGCCACAGTACAAACACAGTTGATTCATTCTTCTTTTCTCTTTCTCTTCCTTAGATAACCGACCTCGAATGGAGCTAATTTGCATTGGCTCTTCTATTGTTATCCATTCTCCGGCTCTCGTATGATAATTTCTTACACGATCAAACTCAGAGGAAGAGGTCGATAATCTCTTCTCTTTTCTGCTTTTCGTTCGGTTAACCGATGGTCAATCTGCAGCACAAGATCAATTAGCTCTGAGATTTTGGTGGGTCTATTTGGAATTTGCGCTAAAGCATCTTTCAATTCATCCTTCAACCCACGATAAAATATGGCAGCCCTTTTTGATTCCGGCAAAGTAGTTTCTACTATGAGTTTATTGAAATGAGCCATTTAGGCTACTAGATCTTTATTACCCTGCTCGATTTCCAATAAGTCATTGTCAGTGGCTTGAGCTGCAGTTCAACGATCAAATGTTCTCAAGAAACTTTGAAAGTTTGAAAATTATATACGGGATCATTTCTGGAAACTATTGGTATGGACCATGCAGCCGCACCACCTGTCAGATAAGACAATATAAATGCCACTTTGGACTGGTCTTCGGAAAAAATGACTGGTCTACATAAAAAAAATGCAATGAGCATTGAGTTTGAAAAATCTGCGCCTTATTCGGATCTCCACCAAAGCGCTCAGGTTGGGCCAAAGGAATAATAGGGGAAATTGCATGAATGACTTGAGTGGATATACCTGCGGACTGTGAAGGGCTAGGGGTCTGTGAAAACGCAGAATCACTGGATTTGAATGTGTTTCCTCATTCATTTATTCGCTGTTTTATTTGGACTGTTTCTTCTATGGTGTTACTTAATTGTTTCTGCAACCCTTCCAAAATAGTAGCTAATGCATATACATCAATTCCCTCTGCCATTCTGCTCAGGAGGAAATCTGATTTCCCTAAAATTAGGGTGGCACTTCAATCTGCCAGGATACCTCAATTTGATTTCCTCAGGAGCAGAAGATAGCTCCTCAGTCCCAACCCAGACTACTCACACCGAATTTAGGATCTTTGTACTAAGCACCCTGGAAGGGGAAAGGGGAATGGGATTTTAGAGAAAGTGCTTCAGAGACTGGATGTACGTCTGTACTCGGTCTACCTCTTCACGTCTAAGATTGAATACAGCACCTGCAAAAGTTACATTCACAGTTACTAGGGACATACAATATCGGTTATTATACCTTTTACTCTTTAAATCTTTGTTTTTTTTTACAACATTAGCGGTAAAAGGCGCTTACTGCCGTGCAGAAGACCACCAAAACACCGCCGCGGCCGCGGAATTCCGTCACAGCTATTATGACACACAATCCGGAAACCGCCGAAATTCAGACACCCACACAAGTCCGCCACACCAAAGGTCAGTGTTAAACTGCCGAAAACAAAACCTCCAACGTCACGGCAACAGAAACACGCCCATGCTATCATGACCCACGAATCCACGCGACGGTCTTTCAACCGCGGTATTCCATTGGCAGTACACACTGCTGCGCTCAAAATACATACACATCTCCAAAACACCGCCACATTGGACAATTCAAAATACACACACCTGATACACATACAAACACCACTCCCACACACCCATCACAATATAAAACACACACCCACATCACCCACAAACCCCTACGACCCAAAATCAGAGACGAAGGCGACAGAGAGCACAGCAATAGAGAACCCCACCACACAGAGGCACACAACACCATCACCCATACAACATTCCACGCACAAAGCACCACACACCACTACACATCACCACACTCATCAACACATACACCACCACACACATCACCCACACCACCCCATGTCACACCAAAGACACCCCAGGTTTTCAGAGGAGGAGCTCAGGGTTATGGTGGAGGAAATAATCCGGGTAGAGCCACAGATATTTGGAGCACAGGTGCAGCAAACCTCCATAGCCAGGAAGATGGAGCTATGGCGCAGAATTGTGGACAGGGTCAACGCTGTGGGACAGCATCCAAGAAATCAGGAGGACATCAGGAAGAGGTGGAACGACCTACAGGGGAAGGTGCGTTCTGTGGTCTCCAGGCACAACATCGCGATTCAGCGGACTGGCGGCGGAACCCCACCTCCTCCCCCACAACTAATAACAAGGGAGGAGCAAGTCTTGACCATCATGCATCCAGAGGGCCTCGGAGGAGTCGGTGGAGGAATGGACACTGGTAAGTCAAATCTTAACTATCATATCCCCCACCCTACCTGCATGCTATCACAGACCCCCACCCTCGCCCCCTCCCCTATCACTCCAACTCCTCACTAATGTACTAATAACACAAACCACCCATCCCAACACCAAGCCCTGCATGACACAACTAAGCATCACACAAGCCCCCGCACAGGAATGCTTGCACAGGGGTTCACAAACACCCACCCATTGCACACCATGACACACACACATGCAATAATCATGCTCTTATACCCCTGCAGGACCACTACGTAACGTCACCACACAGGAGGGTCCAGACATCTCCACTCCACCCACAGAAGAGGCCCACAGCGATGACAGCAGCTCTGGCCAACTGGATCCAGATGACCAGCCCGGACCATCGTGGGCCTCGGGACAGTCGGTTCCCCTTGCACAGGCACAGCCCAACACTGACCTTCCACCCTCTGGTAACACCAGCACAGCACCCACCCAGCGGGCCCATACCTCCGTACCCAGGACACGTCAATCAGCGGTGTGTCCACCACTACAGGGAAACCAGGGTAACCCACCACCCCAACAACAACAGGGACCTGGGGGCAGTGGTAGTGGGCACACGGTCCAGGGGACGGAGGCACAGGAACACAGGGGAACTGGGAGGGCTGCTGTGCGACAGGGGGCGGACAGGCCAAGGGAACCCACCCTCCACGAGGCCCTCTCCTCCATCATGGGAGCATACCACCACTCCAAGGAGACGATGGCTACGGTCCTGGTAAAGTTTCAGGAGACCCAGCGCATGCAGGAGGAACAGTATTTGGGGTTCAGGGAGGAGCTCAGAACCATCAGCTCCACCCTGGGCACCATCGTAGGGGTGCTGAAGAACATACAAAAGACCATGAGGGACACCGGGGCACTCCAAGGGGCCCCTGACACTATCATCGACGATGAATTGCCCACCACCTCCGCTGGCGCTAGTGGACAGGACGCCCCGCCACAGGACCACCACACCAGCACCCCACCCCCTGCAGACTGACAACCACCACGCAAGCGGTCCCTGAGATCCAGGAACAGGACAAAGCAAGATGGCAAGACCCCGCCAGGAAATGAGACCACCCTGATTGTCCTCCCACTGTCCCACTTTGTTACCCTGTCCAGATTGGAACTTCCCCTGCTCCACTTCCTATGCCCACATGGGCAGTGCACCTGTGTGACCAACAGACTGGACTCTGCCATGGACATTCCTCCACCATCACCCATCACCATTTTGCCACCCCCTCCAATAATTAGCACTTCAATAAACACCCTTGAACCACAAAACAATCTGGAGTCAGTCTGTGATTTTGAAATAGTGTATTAGCTATGACAATGACAAAATGCGTTTTCAAATGTAATGCCAACATACCTATGTCACACATCACAAGTCCATGAAGGATGCAAGCAGATGACACACGTTGGTAACCACACCTGTGAAACCGTAATAGAAAGGTACAACTCAGTTACCAAATACTGCTACTAATTGACAGACAGGATAGAGGTAGAAGTGTGAAAGTGAATGTAATAGTAAAAAAATTGTTCTCACCTGTGTGTTACTGGAAATATTGCTGTATGACTGACTCCCTGTTGTCTATGTCTTCTTCGTCAGCTTCCTCCTCATCACTGTCCACAGGCTCCACAGCTGCCACAACACCGTTTTCTGGACCATCCTCCTGCAGCAAAGGCACCTGGCGTCGCAAAGCAAGATTGTGAAGCATCGAGCAGGCGATGATGATCTGGCACACCTTCCTTGGTGAGTAGAATAGGGAACCACCTGTCATATGCAGGCACCTGAACCTGGCCTTCAGGAGGCCGAAGGTGCGTTCGATCACCCTCCTAGTCCACCCATGAGACTCATTGTAGCGTTCCTCTGCCCTGGTCCTGGAATTCCTCAGTGGGGTCAATAGCCATGACAGGTTGGGGTAACCAGAGTCCCCTAATAGCCACACCCGGTGCCTCTGGAGTTGACCCATCACATACGGGATGCTGCTATTCCGCAGGATGTAGGCGTCATGCACTGAGCCAGGGAACATAGCATTTACCTGGGAGATGTACTGGTCTGCCAAACACACAATCTGTACATTCATGGAATTATAACTCTTCCGGTTCCTGTACACCTGTTCACTCCTGTGGGGGGGACCAGAGCTACATGGGTGCCATCAATAGCACCTATGATGTTAGGTGTATGTACAAGGGCATAGAAGTCACCTTTCACTGTAGCCAAATCCTGCACCTGAGGGAAAACGATGTAGCTCCTTACGTGTTTCAGCAGGGCAGACAACACTCTGGACAACACGTTGGAAAACATAGGCTGGGACATCCCTGATGCCATGGCCACAGTTGTTCGAAATGTTCCACTTGCAAGGAAATGGAGCACAGATAGCACGTGCACTTCAGGGGGTATTCCTGTGGGATGGCGGATTGGTGAGATCAGGTCTGGCTCCAACTGGGTACACAGTTCCTGGATTGTGGCACGGTCAAACCAGTAGGTGATGATCAAATGTCGCTCCTCCATTGTTAACAGGTCCACCAGCAGTCGGTACACCGGAGGATTCCGCCATCTCCTCAAATGTCCCAGCTGACGGTGCTTAAGAAGGACAACAGCGACCACAGAGTCAACAAATTCCCAGGTATGTACCCACAGCTACACAGAACACGACACCAAATACAAAACTCTTCCTGTATGTGTGTTGAGTGTAGGCCTAGGTATGTGTGACGCAGTAGTAAATGAAGCCATGTGGGCCCCTGAAATGGCGGCTGCCTGACCTCTAAAGTGGGACAATAGGATGTGAGGTATCTGCTCTGGCGTTGTACACCGTCACGGTAGGAGGTCGTAGACCGCGGCGTAATGCTGCATTGGTTAACCTTGGACCCTATGGGTCCCAGGAGCCAATGATGAAGTGCGCCGGCTGTGATGATACGCACCGCGCGGACATCACCGCCGCGGACGTGACCGCCATTTTCTATCTGTTCAATCACTCGATACCTGATCTTCGACAGGAGAGGACCTACACTGCAAGTGCTGCTGTGACCTCGGTCTGGAAGAGACAATGACTGCTGCATCTGAGGAAAGGGCCCCTGCCTTCACTGCTCAGGAGTTGGAGAAGCTCGTGGACGGGGTCCTCCCCCAGTATACGCTACTCTACGGTCCTCCAGACCAACAGGTAAGTACACAGGGAGCACATTGTATGGGCTATGCTGGGTGGAGAAGGCTGGATGTTAGTAGGAAGGGGGCAGAGTTCAGCGAACATGAAGGACTGTGAATGCATGTGCCACATGGCAAGGGTAGGGATGGGGGCCACTCACTTCGACGGTGCAGTTGGTAATGACTTCTCTTCTTCCCCTGTGCATGTCATGTAGGTCAGCGCCCACCAGAAGAAGGACATTTGGCGTGCCATTGCCAAGGACGTCCGGACCCTGGGGGTCCACCAGAGACGGGGCACCCACTGCCATAAAAGATGGGAGGACATTTGCCGCTGGAGCAAGAAGACGGCGGAGGCTCAGCTGGGGATGGGCTCCCAAAGTGGGAGGGGTGCCTGTCGCACCATGACCCCCTGATTTTCTGGATCCTGGTGGTGGCCTACCCGGAGTTGGATGGGCGCTTGAGGGCATCACAACAGACACAAGGGGGTGAGTACACTCTAATTCCGAGGACTTTGTGTGCAGATGTCCACCATAGCCATGTAACCCAGATCCCAGGAATTGCATCTGTAGAGGCCAAGAGCACGGCGTAGTGCAGGGGGCTGCTTTGTCTGTATTGTCCGCCAACGGTGGTGGTAAGCCATGCACTCAACCTGTCTTTCTTCTGTTGTCCCCCCCCTTTTTGTGCTCTCCCTGTTCTTGTGTGCATCAGCATCATCAGGCGGAGGTACAGTGGCACCGGAGCACGAGGGAGCTGCATCCCACATGGACATGGAGGGCCACACCACAGACTCTGAATACACCAGTGGGACGGAGGGCGAGGGGAGCTTCACGTCGGTCACCGGATCACCAAACAGCGACACAGACTCGTCCGCCGATGGGAGCTCCCTTGTGGTGGCGGCACCATCTGTGCCCCCCACTTCTACAGGTACAGCCGCCACCTCCCCTACCAGCACCGTCCTCCCAGCAGCCCCTCAGCCTTTGCTCCTTGCCCGCTCACCCAGGAGGGTGGGCATCACCATCGCCCCAGGCACCTTAGCCACTGCCCCAGTCACCCCTGCTGCCCTCACTGAGGAGGCCATTGACGTCCTCAGGTCACTCACTGTTGGGCAGTCTACCATTGTGAAGGCCATCCAGGGTGTAGAAAGGGAGTTGCAACACGGTAATGCATTCCTGGAGGGCATTTATTCTGGTCAGGCTGCCCTTCATCGAACCCTGCAATCTCTGGCCTAAGCACTGATGGCAGCCATTGTCCCTGTGTCTAGCCTCCCCCCTCCAACTTCCTCCACCCAGACCCAGTCCCCTGTACCCCAGCCTATCCCAAGCACACCATCAGACAAGCATGCACACACCTCAACACACAAAAGTAGCTCAGGCAAACATAAGCACCACACAACCCACAGGCACTCAAACAAGCATCACCCACATACAGACACAACAACATCCACTGCCTCCACTGTGTCCCCCTCGTCGTCGTCTCCCTCCTCCCTCCCAGTGTCGTCTACACTCTCACCTGCATGCACTACATCTACAGGCACTAGGACTTGCACCAGAACACCCAGCACCACACCCCGCTCACCTGCACTCACCACCCCCACTACCATTTACACGTCCCCTGTGTCCACTCCCAGTGTGTCTGTGACGCCCCCTCCCAAACTACACAAACGTGGGCACCCACACACCCAACATCCATCCACCTCACAACAGCCTCCAGTACCTGCACCCAAATCACCTAAAGTTACACCTCCTACAACCACCTCCTCTTCCTCCACTCCCAGACCCCCTCCGTCTACCCATCCCAGTCTTCGTCAGAAACTCTTCCTCAGCAACGTTGACCTCTTTGCCACCACCCCCACCCCTCCAAATCATAGATCTCGTAGTAGCACCTCAGCTAAAAAAAGTCCAGTACCAGTGATGCGTGTTACAGGTGTGTGGAGTGCACCGGCCATCAGGGCAGCCAGTGTGACACGGAGCCAAAGCACTGCCAGTCCACCTCCTGTAAAGCACCTTAAGTTGGAAAGTGGCCGACGGGAGAGGGTGAAGACTCTTGCCGGCAAAACTGCTCACAAGGGTCCCGGGGGGAGTGCCGAGTCAGCTGTGACTCCTCCCAAGGTGGTGAAGGGGCAGAAGAAGTCTCCAAAGTCTGGTAAGAGCAGCACGGCGGAGAAGGGCACCATCCTCCCCGGCGGCCGGGACGCCACTGCCAGCACTGTCATCACTGGTCCGGAGACCACCGCCAGAGTCAGTGCCCTGGAGGGCAGCAGTATCGTCACTGGTCAGGAGACCACCGCCAGAGTCAGTGCCCTGGAGGGCAGCAGTATCGTCACTGGTCCGGAGACCACCGACAGCGTCAGTGAACTGGAGGGCCCCGGCAGCCACAGCCCCGCTGGGCACTGAGGGACCGTAATGCCACACACCGCTGCACAGGTCAGAGACAGCAAAGGCAAGCACTGCTGAACAGGGCAAAGACCGCCATGGTGAAGACCACTGAACAGGGCAAAGACCGCCATGGTGAAGACCACTGAACAGGGCAAAGCACCGCTGAACAGGGCAAAGACCGCCATGGCAAAGCACTGCTGAACAGGCAAAAGACCGGCATGGTGAAGACCGCTGAACAGGGCAAAGCACCACTGAACAGGGCAAAGACCTCCATGGCAAAGCACCGCTGAACAGGTCACAGACAGCAAAGGCAAGCACCGCTGAACAGGCCAAAGACCGCCATGGCAAAGCACCGCTGAACAGGTCAGAGACAGCAAAGGCAAGCACCGCTGAACAGGGCAAAGACCGCCATGGCAAAGCACTGCTGAACAGGGCAAAGACCTCCAAATCAAGCATTGTTAGCCCATGTGCAGCTAGGACAGTGACGGAACTGGGACCGCCACGGGGAGCGTGATGCACTCTGGGCACAATTCCCCCTCCAGAACCAGTGGAGACCTGCACACACTTGAGAGACTGTGGCTTTGCACTCCCAGGATAGTACAGTGGGCAACCCATCCACTGTCGAGACTTAAGAGACTGTGGCTTTGCACTCCCCAGGATAAAGCAGTGGGCAACCCACCCACTGTTGAGACTTGAGAGACTGTGGCTTTGCACTCCCCAGGATGGTACAGTGGGCAAACCACCCACTGTAGAGACTTGAGAGACTGTGGCTTTGCACTCCCCAGGATACATCAATGGGCATGGAGCCCCGTCGTGGATCTGGCTTTGCACTCATCTGGCTGAGGTGCCCCCCCGTTCCCTTCCCCCTGAGGTGCCTGTTGTATTTCTCTCTGATGCCCTGGCAGTGTTCTCTCTGTTTGTGGACAGGTATCTTGTGTGGGCCTCGCCCATGCATTTTTGGACTAGTGGTGCACGGACATTGATATGTGCATATCTGCACTACTTCTCGTTATGTATATATTTTTGAATGATTTTATGATATATCTGTATATATTTGAAACATGTATATTGATACATTACAATGTTTGAACTGATTTTGTTTTGTCTTTGCATTCTTCCGGGGGGGTTGTGGGTTGTCACTGTGATGTTTGTAAATGCATTGGTGTGTGTGTTGTAATGTGCGAGGGTGGGGGTGGGGGTGTTGCGTGTGTGTCCCCCTGACTTTTGCCTCCCCCCTCCCCTATGTCATAGGTGCAATACTCACTGTTGTCTTCGCCGGCGCCGGCGTTGGTCTTCGTAGATGAGTAGGAATACAAGGGCCGGGAGGATTTGTAATTCCGGCTCCATGGTGTCCTCCTTCCTCGTGGGATGTGTTCAGGTGAGCGTTTTCCCATTGTAGAAACTGTTTCCGCCGTGTTTTTATCCACGGTGAAACCGCCCCGGAAAAGGTGGCGGATTGGCGGGTTGTGATACTATGGGCGGTACATTGTCTTCTGGCCGTCTGTTGGCGGTGACCGCCGCAATGCTTGTCTGTACCGCCGTGGCGGGCGGTGTGTTAAAGTGGCTGTCTTTGTTGGCGGTTTCCGCCAGGGTCATGATTCCCTTTTTTTGTCCGCCGGCCTGTTTGCGGTATTACCGCCGCTTTAACACCGTCCGCCAGGGTTGTAATGACCACCTATGTCTGACAAAGGCACAAACTTCATGTCTGCGTACATGAAGTCCATGTGGGATGCGTGTGGTGTAATCTACAAGTTCACCACACCCTATCATCCCCAATCTAATGGTCTTTTGGAGAGATTCAACAAAACCTTGAAAGGCATGATTACAGGCCTTGAGGCATCAGTGGAACGTCCTCTTACCATGCCTTCTCCTTGCTTACAGAGAAGTACCCCAGAAAGGGGTGGGGTTCAGCCCCTTTGAGCTCCTCTATGGGTACCCTGTCAGGGGACCCTTAAGCATTGTCAAGGAAGGGTGGGAGAAAGCTCCCAAGGCACCCCCTCAGGACGTGGTCAGCTACATGCTGGCCCTCGGCAACCAGATGCACCGCTTCTGGAAAACGGCCAAAAGTAACCTTGAGGCCAGTCAAGAGGTAATGAAACACTGGTATGACCAATAGGCCACTCTGGTGAAGATTCAACCTGGAGACAAAGTGTGGGTAATGGAGCCAGTAGAGCCTAGAGCTCTCCAGGACCGCTGGTCTGGCCCATTTGAAGTGAAGGAGCGGAAAGGGGAGGCCACTTACTTAGTGGACCTCCAATCCCCTAGGAACCTCCTAAGGGTGCTCCGTGTCAACAGACTGAAGCTTCCCTTTGAGAGGACTGAAGTCTTCATGCTTCTGGTGACAGATGAGGGTGTGGAGGAGGAGAGTGAACCTCTCCCCGACCTCCACTCTGCTAAGGAAGGTGATGGGTCAGTGGAGGGTGTCATTCTCTCTGACTCCCTGACCCTGGACTAGAGAGGGGACTGCTACCAGTTACTGGAACAGTACTCCTCCCTGTTTTCCCTCACCCCTGGACTCACACATCTGTGTGTCCATGACATTGACACGGGAGACAGTCCCCCTGTAAAGAACAAAATTTACAGGTTGTCAGATAAGGTGAAGGCCAGCATCAAGGAGGAAGTCTCCAAGATGCTGACTCTAGGGGTTATTGAGAAGTCCAGTAGTCCCTGGTCCAGCCCCTAGTGCTGGTACCCAAGTCTGCTGGACCCGGTGCCAAGCCAAAACTCTGGTTCTGCGTGGACTACCGGGGTCTCAACTCAGTCACACGGACTGACGCTCACCCCATCCCCCGAGCTGATGATCTCGTAGACAGGCTAGGCGCTGCCAAGTTCCTCAGTACCTTTGATCTCACATCAGGGTACTGGCAGATCGCCTTGACTGAGGGGGCTAAAGAGAGATCTGCATTCTCCACACCAGAGGGCCATTACCAATTCCGGGTGATGCCCTTTGGGCTGCAGAATGCCCCCGCTACCTTCCAAAGGTTGGTAAACGGGGTCCTAGCTGGCAAGGATGCCTTCTGTGCAGCCTACTTGGACGACATTTCCATCTACAGTTCCAGCTGGGAAGAACACCTGCTCCACCTCTAGGAGGTGCTTCAGGCCCTGCAACAGGCAGGCCTGACCATCAAGGCTAGTAAGTGCCAGATTGGGTAGGGTTCCGTGGTGTACTTGGGACACCTAGTAGATTTTGGCAAGGTGCAGCCCCTCCAGGCCAAGATTGAAACTATTGAGGCCTGGCAACCACCTAAAACCCAAACCGAGGTGAGGGCCTTCTTGGGCCTCACTAGTTACTACCGCAGATTTGTCAAGGGCTATGGAACCATTGTGACACCCTTGACAGCTGCCATCCAAAAAGCAACCTAGGTTGGTGAATGGGACAGAGGTTTGTCAGAACGCCTTTGATTCTCTCAAGGAAGCCATGTGCACGGCCCCCGTGCTAGAGGCCCCTGACTATTCCAAGGAATTTATCATGCAGACAGACGCTTCAGAGCATGGCATAGGGGCGGTCCTAGCACAGCTAAATGAGGAGGGTCTAGACCAACCAGTAGTCTTTATTAGCAGAAGACTATTACCACTGGAACAGAGGTGGAGTGCTATTGAAAGAGAAGCATTTGCTGTGGTCTGGGCACTGAAGAAGCTGAGACCATACCTGTTTGGGACTCACTTTCGGGTTCAGACAGACCACAGGCCCCGCAGATGGCTCATGCAGATGAGGGGCAAAAATCCTAAACTCTTGAGGTGGATTTCCCTACAGGGGATGGACTTTACGGTGGAGCATCGTCCGGGGATTGACCATGCCAACGCTGATGGTCTCTCCAGATACTTCCGCCTTAGCGATGAGAGCTCCCAGGAGATTGGGTAGCTCTCCCCACTTTCAACTGGAGGGGACACATGTTAGACCTGACAGCCTTAGGGTGGGCACCCCTAACTTTTTGCTTGCCTCCCCCCACTTTTTGGACACTGTTTTTGCTGGTTTTAGGACTCTGCTCACTTTACCACTGCTAACCAGTGCTAAAGTGCATATGCTCTCTTCCTTCAAACATGGTAACATTGGTTCATACCCAATTGGCTTATTTAATTTACTTGTAAGTCCCTAGTCTAGTCCACTACATGTGCCAGGGCCTGTAAATTAAATGCTACTAGTGGGCTGCAGCAGTGGTTGTGCCACCCACATAAGTAGCCCCCTAACCATGTCTCAGGCCTGCCATTGCAGGGCCTGTGTGTGCAGTTTCACTGCCAATTCGACTTGGCATTTAAAAGTACTTGCCAAGCCTAAAACACCCCTTTTTCTACATATGTCACCCCTAAGTTGGGCCCTAGGTAACCCCTAGGGCAGGGTGCTGTGTAGGCAAAAGGCAGGACATGTACCGGTATAGTTTACATGTCCTGGTAGTGTAAAACCCCTAAATTTGTTTTTACACTGCTGTGAGGCCTGCTCCTTTCATAGGCTAACATTAGGGCTACCCTCATATACTGTTTTAGTGGTAGATTCTGATCTGAAAGGAGTAGACAGGTCATATTTAGTATGGCCAGAATGGTAATACAAAATCCTGCTGACTGGTGAAGTTGGATTTAATTTTAGAAATGCCACTTTTAGAAAGTGAGCATTTTTTCTGCACTTACATCCTTTTGTGCCGTGCAATCCACGTCTGGCTAGGTTTAGTTGACAGATCCTTTGTGCATTCACTCAGAAAAAAAACCAAACACAGGATGCTCAGTCACACTTGCACACATCTGCATTTTGAATGTGTCTTCCTGGGATGGGAGGGTGGAGGGCCTGACACTTACATGTCAAAGGACAGCAGCCTGCCCTCACACAAAGGACTGCCACATCCCCTACTGGGACCACTGGCAGACAGGATGGAACTGAAAGGGGACCTTGTGCACTTCTAAGCCACTCTTTGAAGTCTCCCCCCAAGTCACATTTGGGTATTTAAACAGGGCCTCTGCCCTACCAAATCAGACACTACCTGGGAAGGAAACTCTGGACCAGAACCTGCAACCTGCCAAGAAGAACTGCCTGGCTGCCCAAAGGACTCACCTGACTGCTTTCTATGAAGGACTGCTGCCTTGCTGTTGCCCTGCTGTCTTGCTGCTCTCTTGCTGTGCTGAAGGAGTGCTCTCCAAGGGATTGGATAGAGCTTGCCTCCTGTTCCCTGAAGTTTCAGGACCAAAAAGACTTCTCTCCTGCAGCTGAAATCCCTGTTCGGTGAAAATGACGCACAGCCTGCTTACGGTGAAAAATTCACAGCACGCCGAGACCGGAACAATGCAGGCCGACTTCGCGACGGAGGATCGACGCAGCACCAGTGACGCAACCGGAACATCGACTCACGGCCCTACTGATTGACGCAAGCCGACCCAGAACGACACAGCCCGACTTCCTGAGAGGAATCAACGCAGCCCTATATTTTGTGTATTACTTACCTCCTAAGGAAGTGTAGCCTCTATAGCATTTTTGGTATTTGTTTCACCAAATTTAAGTACCTTTATTTTTGTAACACTGAGTGTATTCTTTGATGTGTGTAAGTACTAAGGGGCATATTTATACTCTGTTTGCGCCGATTGTGCGTCAAAAATGTTGACGCACAATCGGCGCAAACCCTGCCCCATATTTATACTTTGACGTCCGACCCCTCGGGCGTCAAAATTACACCATGTGCGTCATTTTTTGGAAGGGGGAACCAGCCTTGCGTTAATTATATGCAAGGTAGGCGTTCCCTTCCAAAAAATGACTTTAAGGCCTGTGCCCCATATTTATACTCTGACGTCATTTTGACGCACAGGAGAGGGTGGGCCTTGAAAAACGGCGCACAGCCCGATGGGCGCCGTTTTTTAACGCCTGGGTCAGGGCAGGTGTTAAGGGACCTGTGGGCTTGGAAGGAGCCCAGAGGTGCCCTCCCCTGCCCCCAGGGACACCCCCGCCACCCTTGCCCACCCCAGGAGGACACCCAAGGATGGAGGGACCCATCCCAGGGAAGTAAAGGTAAGTTCGGGTAAGTATTTTTTTCCGATTTTTTTTGTGGCATAGGGGGGCCTGATTTGGCCCCCCTACATGCCATTATGCCCAATGACCATGCCCAAGGGACATAAGTCCCCTGGGCATGGCCATTGGGCAAGGGGACATGACTCCTGTCTTTGCTAAGACAGGAGTCATGTCAATGGAGGTTGGGCGTCTAAATAAATGGCGCAAATCCGGTTTGAGGCCTGATTTTTGCCTCAGACCTGACTTGCCCCATTTTTTGACGCACAACCCCCATTTTCCCATACGCCGGCGCTGCCTGGTATGAGTCGCACACCAGTCCGCAGCGCCAGCTAACGTCATTCCATAAATAAGGCGCCCGCATGGTGCGTTGGAATGGCGTTAGCCGGCGTCAAAAAGTATAAATATGGGCCTAAGCATCTCTCCTAGATAAGCCTTGGCTGCTCATCCACAGCTACCTCTGGAGAGCCTGGCTTCTAGCCACTCACTACACTACACTAATAAGGGGATACCTGGACCTGATTTAAGGTGTAAGTAAAATACATACCCACCACACATCTGGCCAGCTTCCTACAGTTCTTATGATACTATCTTGGCCTATGATTATACGCCTATCGCGCCATGTGTATTCTTGGGGGGTCTGTCATGTTATACTCCTCCATGATAATGTAGTGGCCATTATGATCATATGTTTTACCCTGATATGTGCATTCTTATGATAATGACAACCTGCTTACCATTTATGTTGTAGGACAACCAGTAACCTATATGCCTACCTGACCTATGTGTTTTATTATGACTACTGCTTACTTCTGCAAAGTACTAGTAACCTGAGGGATGTTCTGCTTGAGTAGCAGGGTACTACTGATACATGTTGTGTTTGATCTAATTATGTTTTGTGCAATACAGTTTATTTTTATATAACATGATGTTGTGTTTCCTTTGTGGTGGGGATAGTGCATCACGTGTGTTGTGTGTGTTGTGCAATTCCTCTACACATTGTCTCCGGGTTAGGCCTGACTGCTTGTGCCAAGCTACCGAGGGGGTGAGCAGGGGTTATCCTGGCTGTGTGACCCCCTCACCCTGACTAGAGTGGGTGAGTTCTGCCTGGCTTAGGTGCATACCCTAGCCAACCAGAAACCCCATTTCTAACACAGTACAGTCTCCTCTCGGCTGCTCCAGTGGCGTGGGACTCCTCTCTAGGTGTGCTGATTGGGCTTCACCGCAACTTAATGTGCCTGCTGCCAGTGGGTTGCCTGTGGGGGCTGCAACTGCTTCTTCTGACTCTCCCAACTGCTGAGGGCAGCCCAGACTCCTCTCCAAGGGTCAAGTTCCTTGGACCTTGCTGTTCCTCTTCACCCATGCAACTCTTCTTTTGCTCTGACTTGCATTTGCCAAGGCTTGTTGGTGGTCTTCCTGACCACTGACCAACGGCAACCTGGCAACTGACGTGGGACATCACCTGCATGGCCCCAAGGACTTCTCTGCAACTCCTGGGCTCCACAGCTGTTCTTCTTCCTCCCTTGTCAACCCGAATCTTCATCCACAGAAGGGTGGGTAGTGGCTCCTGCCCTGTCTGGACACTCCATCATGGACTGGACCCGGTCCTCTTCTTTTACAGGTCCTCTTCTTCTAAAATCCACCTTTGGATTCCTTTGATCTGGTCCTGTTCTTGCAAAGTTCCTTTTCTAAGCCCTCTTGTTACTCCTTGGAAAGAACAGGTACGTACCGCTGCTCTCTTGGTCGCTGGGGGTCACATAGGTACTCACCTCTTGGGGTCCTGAGTTCTCCAAGCTCCTCTCTAATGACTCTATAGCCTTGGGTGGGGGACTTCACTTCACATTCCACTATTTTAGTATATGGTTTGGCCCTCCCCAGGGCCCTAACTATTTTCTATAGTTTCTTGTTGTGAATTTCTACGGTTTTGTACGAGTGAATGCAGAACCTAACTATAACATTCATGTAACCTTTGTTTTTTTCAGTGAATTTCTAAGGTTGTTTAAATTCTATTTCCTTACTATAACGTCCCTGTAACCTTTAGTTTTTTCAGTGAATTTCTAAGTTTTTTTATTCTATCTCCTCACTGTAACCTTTGTTTTTTTCAGTGAATTTCTATGTTTTTTTTAACGAATAGTAATTTTAATTACTATACGTTAATTCAACCACCACAGCGCACGCCCTTTGGCCATGTGTGGCTGCGGTTAGGCCAGGCCCTGAGGCCAACCCCCTATAAGCTTCCAACCGTGCATGTCCTTCACCCATGCGCAGAGGAGGTTGCCCACAGGACCTGGCCTGCAGCCAGACCCTGCAGCAATCACTCCCCAACCACCTAAACTCATGCTGTGCACAGCCCTTTCACTGTGGCGGCAGGAGTTAGCTGCATCTTCTGTGGGTGTGAGAATAGATGTGAGAGGGTGTATCTGGGGGTGAGAGTGGCTGTCAAATTGTCTGTCTGGGTGTGAGAGTGCGTACATCATTGTTTTAGTGGGTGTGTCAGCCTGTGCGCTGGTCTCTGAGTGGCTGCAAGAGGGTCTCAGTTGGTCTGTGAGTTGTTGCGTGAGTGTCTGAGTGGGTCTGTGAGTGAGTGAGTAAGTGTCTAAGTGGGTGTGTGAGAAATTGATTGAAAGAGAGAAAGAGAGAAAGTGAGAGAGGAAGAGGTTTTTTTTAGGCTTTAATCTCATATACTTAGAATGAGATATTTTTGTTAGATTTAGGAACAAAAAGTATTTAATATATTTTTTATTTTTTTCATTTATAAAAAAAAAAAGGAAAAGGAGTCCCGCTGGACTCAAACCCCCATAGTTTATTGTGAAAGTCTCTGACCCTAACACTGAGCTATGGGGGTGTTAGATTTTTTTTTTAGCCCTTTGTGGGCTTTGTAGTGAAAAAATATATATTAAAAGTAGGGACAGCGGGTGGAGCCCTTAAGGGATCTCCCACAGCCCCTAATTATTTTTTTTATTGAAAAAAAAATGTTAACATTTTATTATAAAGCCCTTTACGGGCTATGTGGGACCGCGAGGGAGCCCTCAAGAGCTCCCCCCGTGGTCCCTACTTTTTATTTTTATTTTTGTTTTTTAATACAAAGCCCTTACGGGCTACCTGGCTCTGCGGGGGAAGCCTTGAGGCTTCCCCCGCAGTGCCAATGCCTCAGCAAGTACGGAGCTGCTTTGACAGAAGCTATTGGAGGCTGAATCTAAGTGTAAGGAAGGGGACAGGGTCTGATGTTCCACTTAGGCACCTTGACGCCTGGAGGTAGAACTTTGTATGTGTTGCAATAGAAATCCTACATGGTCCTACTACAATTACAGCTGGCTGAGCATGCCCGAAGTGGTCTGCATCTTTGTTTTGTGAAGTCTCAATAAAAGGTAAGAAGGGCTATGCTAAATAAGAATCTTGTAGAATGAATAGTTCTGAACACCAAATACGAGTCTCCTGAACACCAGTGAATAAACCTACAGGCTGCTTCAAGTGAAAGAGGACCAGTATGGGAACAGAGTTTGTTTGTTCTACATGTATTTGCGTGTGTTTGCTTCTGTTAGTCTGTTCATGCCTATTAGTGTGTGTTTCTATAAGTATGTAAATAATTATCTATGCTCTGTTGAGTATGTGTGGGTCTCTTTTTATCTTACTCTGTTTGTGACTATTTTTGTCAGTGTTAATGTTAATGTGTGCCAATGCATACCTATGTGTGAGCATGAGTGTGAGCCGGGGTGCCCAGGTCTGTGTGTGCTTGCTTCTGTGAATCTACTTGTGTCAGTATTTCACTCTATATTTATGTGTGAGCACGAGTGTGAGCCTGTGTGCCCAGGTCTGCTTGTGCTTGCTTCTGTGAATCTACTTGTGTCAGTATTTCACTCTATATTTATGTGTGAGCACGAGTGTGAGCCTGTGTGCCCAGGTCTGCGTGTGCTTGCTTCTGTGAATCTACTTGTGTCAGTATTTCACTCTATATTTATGTGTGAGCACGAGAGTGAGCCTGTGTGCCCAGGTGTGCGTGTGCTTGCTTCTGTGAATCTATTTGTGTCAGTATTTCACTCTATATTTATGTGTGTGCACGAGTGTGAGCCCGAGTGCCCAGGTCTGCGTGTGAACAGTATTTCACTCTATATTTATGTGTGAGCACGAGTTTGAGCCTGTGTGGCCAGGTCTGCGTGTGCTTGCTTCTGTGAATCTACTTGTGTCAGTATTTCACTCTATATTTATGTGTGAGCCTGTGAGCCCATGTGCCCAGGTCTGTGTGTGCTTGCTTCTGTGAATCTACTTGTGTCAGTATTTCACTCTATATTTATGTGTGTGCACGAGTGTGAGCCCGTGTGCCTAGGTCTGTGTGTGCTTGCTTCTGTGAATCTACTTGTGTCAGTATTTCACTCTATATTTATGTGTGAGCACGAGGGTGAGCCCGTGTGCTTCTGTGAATCTACTTGTGTCAGTATTTCACTCTATATTTATGTGAAAGCACAAGTGTGAGCCTGTGTGCCCAGGTCTGTGTGTGCTTGCTTCTGTGAATCTACTGTCAGTATTTCAATCTATATTTATGTGTGACCATGATTATGAGCCTGTGTGCCCGTGTCTGCGTGTGCTTGCTTCTGTGAATCTACTTGTGTCAGTATTTCACTCTATATTTATGTGTGAGCACGAGTGTGAGCCTGTGTGACCGGGTGTCCGTGTGCTTGCTTCTGTGAATCTACTTTTTTCAGTATTTCAATCTATATGTGGAAGCACGAGTGTGAGCCCGAGTTCCTAGGTCTGCGTGTGCTTGCTCCTGTGAATCTACTGTGTCAGTATTTCACTCTATATTTATGTGTGAGCATGAGTGTGAGCCTGTGTGCCCAGGTCTGTGTGTGCTTGCTTCTGTGAATCTAGGGTCAGTATTTCAATCTACATTTATGTGTGAGCACGAGTGTGAGTCTGTGTGCCCGGATCGGTGTGTGCTTGCTTCTGTGAATCTAGGGTCAGTATTTCAATCTACATGTGTGAGCAGGAGTGTGAGCCTATGTGCCCGGGTCTCTGTGTGCTTGCTCCTGTGAATCTACTGTCAGTATTTCACTCTATATTTATGTGTGAGCAAGAGTGTGAGCCTGTGTGCCCAGGTCTGTGTGTGCTTGCTTCTGTGAATCTACTTGTGTCAACATTTCAGTCTATATTTATGTGTGAGCCCGAGTGTCAGCCTATGTGCCCGGGTCTGTGTGTGCTTGCTCCTGCGAATCTATTGTCAGTATTTCAATCTAAATGTATGTGTGTGCACGAGTGTGAGCCTGTGTGCACAGGTGTCTCTGTGCTTGCTTCTGTGAATCTACGGTCAGTATTTCACTCTATATTTATGTGTGAGCACAAGTGTGATCCTGTGTGACTGGGTCTGTGTGTGCTTGCTTCTGTGAATCTACTTGTTTCAGTATTGCTTCTGGTTGCTGCATCTGCCTGTATTTCTGTTTCGGTTTGCTTCTGTTTATATTTAGGTTTATGTACAGTCAGAAAGCATGTAACTTGCATTTTCTCAGGTAGAAGAGGTGGTAAAAGGTGGGTGGAGAGGTGGAGAGTAGGTGAAGAGTAGGTGGAGTCTACTGCAAACCAGACTATACATAATCAGTTGCCTTGTTTTTCTCTCTTCAGAGCTACAAGTTAATGATTAGAAGTGGTTTGTTCACCACCATTCTAACTGAATAAATATTCTACTTGATCTACGCCAGCAGACAAGAAACACAGCTCTTTCCTGGACGTGCGTGTGAATCCAGACGGTAAGTAAACTTTATTTCACTACCTGAGGAGACAGCTGAGTTAAAGACTGTTAACTCCAGGCAGTTTGTGTATTTCATCCTTTAGTGGGGAATCTGTGACAGTGATTAGACGAGAAATTCAAAATAGTGAGTTTCTTGTTTTGGGCAGCACAGTCACTGCTGGTTTTGATTTACTCAAGAAATAGAGGTGAGGTCAAAAGTCCTAGTCCTCCTCAATCACAAACTCCCCAGATTGTCCACCCTGCGGACTATGTTCTGAATCAGACCTTGAAATGATGAGTTTATTTCACATGATTTTTGTAACATTTGTTTTTCTCATGGGACTGCTTCGGTGGAAGATTACATGAAGGACATCTGCAGTATGTTTGTGATCCTAAGGCGCCGCTGTTGTGCTAGGCAATCAAACACAGAATCTAAGTTATTTACTTTATTTGTTGTGAATGTTATAGTTAGCTCAGAGGTTACATTCAAAAGGCATTTTTGTTTGTTTTCTTAATAACGTTGGTACTGTTTTTCGTATTCCCAAAATGTGCATCCACTTTGAGATTTTCATAGCACTGTCATGTTGCAGCTGCTATTAGTCAACTCGGTGGACAAGCAGAAAGCTGGAGAAAAATGAAAAAGTCATCATAAAAATACTAGAGTGGTCGTGGGTGTAACAAAGAAAACTATTTCTTTCATAGCAGGGTGATAGCCAGAGGGCACACTGGTTTTCTTAAGAAATGGGAAAAGGTATGGGATACTTTTTTTAATGTGACAGATTACTAAGGGAGAGTGGTTCCCTCTTTCTTAACACCCAAAGTCCCCGAAGAAGGGCCCTGCAGTACCTTCCTTTTGCTCCCAGAGCCAAAAGCAAAAAGCAAAAGGGACGGGGTTAACCTACCTCGATCCCCAGGCCTTGTATGGTCCCCCAAGGGACTGTGTCAGCAAAAAAGTAATGATTAAAAATATACTTGTGTTGCTACATTTGCAGATCCTATACCGGCTGGTAGAACTCAGAGAGTTGACAGGTTTTATGAATTGTGGATAAAAAAAGTAGAAACAAGTATTTAGGGTGCTGTTGAAGTGCTTGGCCAGCAGCCCCACATGGGCACTGGCCACACATGGTTGGTTGGGAGAAGGCCAGTCCCTACAGCCGATCCCTTCTGTGCATTGCCAAATCCCATGCACAGTGGGGGATGGCCACCTTTGCAATTTGGGATACTGGGTCTGGCAACAGGGCATGTTCAATGGTCAACTTATGTTGTAACAAGATTGTGGCTGTGAGCATTGGGGGTTGGCTGTCCATGAACTGTTAAAAGCTGCTCTGGCCAGACATCAAACTCTACAGCCAATCCATGGTGCCGGAAGACAAGTTGTGTGGCGTGTGGAGTGCAGAGCCTGGCCTGAGGCCAAACCATGTGGCCAAGCAAAGATCTTAACCTTACACAATAGGCTTGGCCACCAATATAGGGTGGGTTACAGGGTACAGCCTGGGCTTTGCAGCCAACCGCCACTGCCCAAAGCCAAACGCAATACACTGTAGGGATTTGCTGCCCCCCACAGGTTGGGTGCCCACAGAAAGACAGGCACAGGGCTTGGCCAGAGTACAGGTCCTGCATCCAACCTTCCACTGTGCATGGCAAAAGGATGTGCATAGAAGGTGGTTGGGAACCCATAGAGGTTGGGCACAGTTTGAACAAGAGGATTGGGCACATGGCTGACTTTGATTATGATACATAAGCACATTTATGCACTAAAAAACAAGTGTTAATATAAATTTATAATTAGTATAATTAGGTATGTGAATTAAATCTTAACATATATAAAAATAGTAAATCTCTGAAAAAATGAAAGGTTAAAGTTACGTTGTAGACAGGAGTTGAAATCAGATGAGAACTAACATTTAGAAAACAAGTAACTGAAGAAATCTCCCGTGGGTCGACGGAATCTCCCCCCTGCAACCGCAGGCAACAAAAGACTGCATCACCGGTCCTCTGGGTCCCCTCTCAGCATGACAAGTGTGGTCCCTGGAACTCAGCAACTCTGTCCAAGTGACTCCCACAGTCCAGTGACTCTTCAGTCCAAGTTTGGTGGAGGTAAGTCCTTGCCTCTCCACGCTAGACTGCATTGCTGGGTACCACGTGATTTGCAGCTGTTCCGGCTCCTGTGCACTCTTCCAGGATTTCCTTCATGCACAGCTAAGCCTGGGTCCCCGACACTCTAACCTGCGGTGCACAACCTTCTGAGTTGTCCTCTGTGGTCGTTGGACTCCCTTTTGTGTCTTCGGGTGGACTCCGGTTCACTCCTCTTCCAAGTGCCTGTTCCGGTACTTCTGCTGGTGCTGCTTGCTTCTGTGAGGGCTCCCTGCCTTGCTGGACACCCCCTCTGTCTCCTCATCCAAGTGCCGACATCCTGGTCCCTCCTGTGCCACAGCAGCATCCAAAAATCCTAACAGCAACCCTTGCAGCTATCAAGGCTTGTTTGCGGTCTTTCCACGTGGGAACACCTCTGCAAGCTTCTTCATGACGTGGGTCACCCATCCTCCAAAGAGAAAGTTTCTAGCCCTCTTCGTTCTTGCAGAATTCACAGCTTCTACAACCCGTTGGCAGCTTCTTTGCACCCTCAGCTGGCATTTCCTGGGCATCTGCCCACTCTCGACATTGTCGCGACTCTTGGACTTGGTCTCCTTGTTCCACAGGTACTCAGGTCCGGAAATCCACTTTGGTCGCTTTGCTGGTGTTGGTCTTCCTTGCAGAAACCCCCTATCACGACTTCTGTGCTCTCTGGGGGTCATAGGTGCACTTTACACCTACTTTTCAGGGTCTTGGGGTGGGCTATTTTTCTAACCCTCACTGTTTTCTTACAGTCCCAGCGACCCTCTACAAGCTCACATAGGTTTGGGGTCCATTCGTGGATCGCATTCCACTTTTGGAGTATATGGTTTGTGTTGCCCCTGGTGGTGTGGTGAGGTGTGTTAGGTTGAGGTCTGGATCTATGAGAAAGATCCTAGCCCACATGGGAACACGGTCAGTGTTTAATGAAGTGGTGGAGACTCTTCCTTCTTTTAATATGACCCTCACACACTCTAATAGTCTCATGCTTCTTCATCGGGTCCTCCCTGGCCCCTAAAAGCCAGGATGGGCTTAACCATATTCCAAAGAGCGCTAGTTCTACTGGGAAAACAATAAAAATAGCTCAAACAGTGGTCTGAGAGTATATGGTTTAAAAAATCAATAAATGGGGTAGTTAGGATATAATGATCCATCCTATAACCCTAAAATGATTGCTGGCATGCTTCAGCCCCTATACTATGGCCTATCAGGTCCAGGGCTTTCTTCAGGATGTAAGGCTATTCAATGCCCAGTGTTGTGTACATTCAGTAATTAGTGGCCTGTACATAAAGCATGCAGCCCTAAAAGCCCATAGACAACTTGAAGACCCATATGCCTATTGTAAACTACAGGGCAACCCCATTGGGGCGATTACTAAGGCTATTGAGACAAAGCTCTGTTCTTGGAGAGACCAAGGTCTTCTTACGGACCTAGAATACAAATATCTATACAATCCCACTCCCAGTTTTCCATGTATTTATACTCTCCTCAAGGTACACAAACAGGCCCCCTTTCCCCCGGGAAGACCTATCATTTCAGGTATCAATTCTCCCACAGAAAAACTTTCTGAATACATTGACTTTTACTTACAACCCTTTGTGTGTAACTTACCCTCATACATCAGGGACACCGCCCATCTCCTCAGCCTTATTACTGATTTTGAATGGACCAGTGGCCACACACTTGCAACATTAGATGTCACCTCTTTATACACTTGTATACCTAAAGACAAGGGCATCACTGCCATACAATATTTTCTGGACAAGAGGGATGCCGGTTTCTTACAACATATATGCTAATGGATTTAATTGAGCTTGTGATGGACAACAATGTCTTCCTACATGAGGGGGCCTGGCATAGACAAAAACAGGGTGTTGCCATGGGAGCCAAATTTTCACCATCTTTTGCCAATCTCTACATGGGACACTATGAACACCATCACTTATGGAGCAGCGGCCCGCCGGAACTCACACAACACATCATTTACTGGGGCCGCTACATTGATGACGTTCTTCTTTTTTGGTCGGGTGACTCCAACACACTAGACATACTCCTTCAGTACCTTAACAACAACTGCTACAACATACATTTCACCAGTCATTCCAGCACTAGCTGTGTGGATTTCCTGGACTTAACACTGTACATTAAAGACACCCACATTTTCTCAAAACTATACAGGAAACCCACAGCCTCTAACTAACTTCTCCATGCCAGTAGCTCACATCCACACTCACAAATCAGAGCCATTCCATATGGGAAGGCCACCAGAGTTAGACGTAACTGTCAGGATGACCAGGAGTTCAAGACACAACTGAAAATTTTGGAACACCGCTTTGCCAAGCGCGGTTATCCTAATAAATTGCTTAAGGACACACATGATCGAATTATGAAAGTTAACAGAACAACGTTACTTTCCAAAAAACCATCCAGACAGGACGGCATAAGAAAACCACCATCTCTCATAACTACCTATAGCTGCGCAAGTACCGACATTTTCAAAATTTTTAAAAAACACTGGAACATCTTAACATCTGATGAGACCCTGAAGAAGGGTCTCCGGAAACAACCAGACATGACCTACCGTAGGGGACGCACATTGAGGGACCAACTATGCCACAGCTTTTTGCCCACTATCATGAAAGGCAACTGGCTTCCTTCACCACCCCTAGGTTTTTACAAATGCGGACACTGTAATGTTTGTGACTATGTACAGGACAAAACCAAAAAGTTCATGCATAACACTGATGTCACACACACCATTAAACAGTTCATGAACTGTAACACTAAATACATCGTATACTATATTATCTGCACCTGTAAGAAGATATATATTGGAAGCACCATCAGACCATTCAAGGAAAGATTACAGGAGCACATCAGGGCAATCAGGAATAACAACACTGAATACCCCTTTGCAGTTCATTTCAACAAGGAACATCCACTACAAGAGAGGCTCAATGTACACACGTTTGGAATCGCCACCCTGGGCAGCTGTCCTAGGGGCGGAAATAGAACTCTCCAGCTAAGGCAATTTGAGAGCCGGTGGATTATAAAACTACGAGCAGTTGAGAATGGTTTAAATTCGGATAAGGATTTACATGTCTTTCTGTAGTATTTCTTATATCTTTATTTTGCCTTTCTGGTAACTCGTCACCTTCAGTGTCTATAGTACGCATGACATCTGCAAAATGTTTGACATTTGTTTTGACACCACCTTGTCCCCTTTTATCCCTCCCGTTTTTATTAGTCTAACATGCTCTGGGGTCTAAGGGATATCCATTGGTCATGTTTTTTTGCATCTGTTTTTTGCATTTCTGTTTTGTCTCTTCTCCTTCATTGTACCTTTTACTGTGACAAATATTTTGATCTGTTTGTGTCTCTCCATGGTCATACTACCCAATATGCATTACTATGTGTTAATATTATTGCTTACTGGTATTTGTTGTACTGCTAACGCCTCTTTTTCCTATATGCATTGCACGACTTTCTAAGTTGGTCTCCGGCGACGTGGGACTCCTTTGTGCAACTTCGGCGAGCACTGTTTCATGCATCCTTGTAGTGCCTGTTTCTGGCACTTCTCCGGGTGCTACCTGCTGCTGAGAGGGTTCCTTGTCTTGCTCTACGTCCCCTCTCTCTCCTGACGCAATTTGCGACATCCTGGTCCCTCCTGGGCCACAGCAGCACCCAAAACCGCTTACCGCACGATTTGCAGCTAGCAAGGCTTGTTGGCAGAAAACACTTCTGCACGACTCTCCAAGGCGAGAGGGATCCGTCCTCCAAAGGGGAAGTCTCTAGCCCTTTGCGTTCCTGCACAAACCTCAGCTTCTTCTGTCCAGTAGAAGCTTCTTTGCACCCACAGCTGGCATTTCCTGGGCATCTGCCCATCTCCGACTTGCTTGTGACTTTTGGACTTGGTCCCCTTGTTCCACAGGTACCCTAGATTGGAAATCCACTGTTGTTGCATTGCTGGTTTGTGTCTTTCCTGCATTATTCCCCTATCACGACTTCTTTGTCCTTTGGGGAACTTCAGTGCACTTTGCACTCACTTTTCAGGGTCTTGGGGTGGGCTATTTTTCTAACCCTAACTATTTTCTAATAGTCCCAGCGACCCTCTACAAGGTCACATAGGTTTGGGGTCCATTCGTGGTTCACATTCCACTTTTGGAGTATATGATTTGTGTTGCCCCTATCCCTATGTGTCCCCATTGCATCCTATTGTAACTATACATTGTTTGCACTGTTTTCTAAGACTATACTGCATATTTTTGGTATTGTGTACATATAACTTGTGTATAATTGCTATCCTCATACTGAGGGTACTCACTGAGATACTTTGGCATATTGTCATAAAAATAAAGTACCTTTATTTTTAGTATATCTGTGTATTGTGTTTTCTTATGATATTGTGCAAGTGACACTAGTGGTACTGTAGGAGCTTCACTCGTCTCCTAGTTCAGCCTAAGCTGCTCTGCTAAGCTACCATTATCTATCAGCCTATGCTGCTAGACACCCTATACACTAATAAGGCATAACTGGGCCTGGTGCAAGGTGCAAGTACCCCTTGGTACTCACTACAAGCCAGTCCAGCCTCCTACAGTGATGTACTAGCAGGAGTAGGTATATCAAGAAAGAAAAAAGACAAATTGTAAAGAATGTTCATTGCAAACGCTTGTTTTCTAAACTACATAGTGGCACAATATAAGTACATTGCTGCTGGCCCCCTAGGGCCATTGGAACTTTTGATGTGATGATTAGGAAAGTCAGTCACAGGGAGGGACATGATTTTAACAACAGATGCCTCACATAAAACCATTGACTGGCTAAAATGAGACAGCTTAAGATTAACCAAAAAAGAGTGATTTGTTTTCTGGTAAAGGATTTCCTAAAAAATGAAAGCACACATGCACTTTTTGTGGAAAAATTAAAAAGAACTCTGTTTAATGAGTAAGACATCATCCACTATGGAGTACAGGTATTCTATTCTTGTTGTGCTAAATGACTGGAAGCGTGCTAGCTAACACATCGGGTACAAATGTGCTACTCTCTGCAGTCTGCAGATGTGGCAGCGGCAATAAACACACAATTATTTTGGATTCCAATGGCCCTGCTCTTTTCCAAAAACCTTTCAATTCTGCCCTGGCTCTAAAAAGGCAGTTGACGATTATATGTCACATATGTCATGTATAACATGGGAATAACAGATATCCTGTCTGACGTAAGTAGATGGTGTGAGAAAGTAGCCTCTTTCTAGCCTTGTTACCCCCCACTTTTGGCCTATTTGTGAGTGTATGTCAGGGTGTTTTCACTGTCTCACTGGGATCCTGCCAGCCAGGGCCCAGTGCTCATAGTGAAAACCCTATGTTTTCAGTATGTTTGTTATGTGTCACTGGTACCCTGCTAGTCAGGACCCCAGTGCTCATAGGTTTGTGACCTATATGTATGTGTTCCCTGGGTGATGCCTAACTGTCTCACCGAGGCTCTGCTAATCAGAACCTCAGTGGTTATGCTCTCTCTTTACAAATTGTCACTAACAGGCTAGTGACCAATTTTACCAATTTACATTGGCATACTGGAACACCCTTATAATTCCCTGGTATATGGTACTGACGTACCCAGGGTATTGGGGTTCCAAGAGATCCCTATGGGCTGCAGCATTTCTTTTGCCACCCATAGGGAGCTCTGACAATCCTTACACAGGCCTGCCATTGCAGCCTGAGTGAAATAATGCACACATTATTTCACAGCCATTTTCAATGCACTTAAGTAACTTATAAGTCACCTATATGTCTAACCTTTACCTAGTAAAGGTTGGGTGCTAAGTTACTTAGTGTGTGGGCACCCTGGCACTAGCCAAGGTGCTCCCACATGGTTCAGGGCATATTCCCCGGACTTTGTGAGTGCGGGGACACCATTACACGCGTGCACTATACATAGATCACTACCTATGTATAGCTTCACAATGGTAACTCCAAATATGGCCATGTAACATGTCTAAGATCATGGAATTGCCCCCTCTATGCCATCCTGGCATTGTTGGCACAATCCCATGATCCCACGGGTCTCTAGCACAGACCCGGGTACTGCCAAACTGCCTTTTCAGGGGTTTCACTGCAGCTGCTGCTGCTGCCAACCCCTCAGGCAGGTTTCTGCCCTCCTGGGGTCCAGCCAGGCTTGGCCCAGGAAGGCAGAACAAAGGACTTCCTCAGAGAGAGGGTGTTACACCCTCTCCCTTTGGAAAAAGGTGTTAAGGCAGGGGAGGAGTAGCCTCCCCCAGCCTCTGGAAATGCTTTCATGGGCACAGATGGTGCCCATTTCTGCATAAGCCAGTCTACACTGGTTCAGGGACCCCTCAGCCCTGCTCTGGCGCAAAACTGGACAAAGGAAAGGGGAGTGACCACTCCCCTGACCTGCACCTCCCCTGGGAGGTGCCCAGAGCTCCTCCAGTGTGCTCCAGACCTCTGCCATCTTGGAAACAGAGGTGCTGCTGGCACACTGGACCGCTCTGAGTGGCCAGGGCCAGCAGGTGATGTCAGAGACTCCTTCTGATAGGCTCCTTCAGGTGTTGCTAGCCTATCCTCTCTCCTAAGTAGCCAAACCCTCTTTTCTGGCAATTTAGGGTCTCTGTCTCTGGGGAAACTTTAGATAACGAATGCAAGAGCTCATCAGAGTTCCTCTGCATCTCTCTCTTCACCTTCTGCCAAGGAATCGACTGCTGACCGCGCTGGAAGCCTGCAAAACTGCAACAATGTAGCAAAGACGACTACTGCGACACTGTAACGCTGATCCTGCTGCCTTCTCGACTGTTTTCCAGGTGGTGCATGCTGTGGGGGTAGTCTGCCTCCTCTCTGCACTAGAAGCTCCGAAGAAATCACCCGTGGGTCGACGGAATCGTCCCCCTGCAACCGCAGGCACCAAAGAACTGCATCACCGGTCCCCTGGGTCTCCTCTCAGCACAACGAGCGAGGTCCCTTGAATCCAGCAACTCTGTCCAAGTGACTCCCACAGTCCAGTGACTCTTCAGTCCAAGTTTGGTGGAGGTAAGTCCTTGCATCCCCACGCCAGACTGCATTGCTGGGAACGGCGACTTTTGCAGCTAATCCGGCCTCTGTGCACTTCCGGCGGAAATCCTTTTTGCACAGCCAAGCCTGGGTCCACGGCACTCTAACCTGCATTGCACGACTTTCTAAGTTGTCCTCCGACGGCGTGGGACTCCTTTGTGCAACTTCAGGTGAGCACCATTTCACTCCACTTTGTAGTGCCTGTTCCTGCACTTCTCCGGGTGCTGCTTGCTTCTGAGAGGGCTCCTTGTCTTGCTGGATGCCCCCTCTGTCCCCTCACGCAATTGGTGACATCCTGGTCCCTTCTGGGCCACAGCAGCATCCAAAAACCCTAACTGCACAATTTGCAGCTAGCAAGGCTTGTTTGCGGTCTTTCTTCAGGAAAACACTTCTGCACAACTTTTCATGACGTGGGTCATCAATCCTCCAAAGGGAAAGTTTCTAGCCCTTGTCGTTCTTGCAGAATCCTCAGCTTCTACTGCCTAGTAGCAGCTTCTTTGCACCCACAGCTGGCATTTCCTGGGCATCTGCCCACTCCCGACTTGACCGTGACTTTTGGACTTGGTCCCCTTGTTCCACAGGTACCCTCGTCTGGAAATCCATTGTTGTTGCATTGCTGGTGTTGGTTTTTCCTGCAGAATTCCCCTATCACGACTTCTGTGCTCTTTGGGGAACTTTAGTGCACTTTGCACTCACTTTTCAGGGTCTTGGGGTGGTCTATTTTTCTAACCCTCATTGTTTTCTTACA
This sequence comes from Pleurodeles waltl, assembly GCF_031143425.1. NCBI lineage: Eukaryota > Metazoa > Chordata > Amphibia > Caudata > Salamandridae > Pleurodeles > Pleurodeles waltl. The sequence goes on from NW_027150248.1 coordinate 609,185, forward strand.
GTCCCAGCAACCCTCTACAAGGTCACATAGGTTTGGGGTCCATTTGTGGTTCGCATTCCACTTTTGGAGTATATGGTTTGTGTTGCCCCTATCCCTATGTGCCCCCATTGCATCCTATTGTAACTATACATTGTTTGCAATGTTTTCTAATACTATAATGCATATTTTTCGTATTGTGTACATATATCTTGTGTATATTTGCTATCCTCATACTGAGGGTACTCACTGAGATACTTTGGCATATTGTCATAAAAATAAAGTACCTTTATTTTTAGTATATCTGTGTATTATGTTTTCTTATGATATTGTGCAAGTGACACTAGTGATACTGTAGGAGCTTCACTCGTCTCCTAGTTCAGCCTAAGCTGCTCTGCTAAGCTACCTTTTCTATCAGCCTAAGCTGCTAGACACCCCTCTACACTAATAAGGGATACCTGGGCCTGGTGCAAGGTGTAAGTACCCCTTGGTACTCACTACAAGCCAGTCCAGCCTCCTACATTGGTTGTGCAGCGGTGGGATAAGTACTTTGCAACTACTTACCACGTTTGTCATTGTACTTTTCATAAGAGAAAAATATACAAAACAAGTTCAGTGTATGTACACATAACCAAAAAGTTTTGCTTTTCTTCTTTCACTTATTTTCTAAGTGCTGAAAAGTACCTCTAACTTTCTAAAAAGTTCTTTAAAAGTTTTAAAAGTTTTTTTTCTGTACCTTAAAAAGTTCAGAAAACTTTTTCTTTCTTTTTCTGTCCCTTAAACCTTTTCTATCATGTCTGGTACAGGCCAAACTCTTGATCTGGCCAGCACAACTTATGACAACCTTAGCTGGAAGGAAGCAAGGAGTCTCTGTGTAGATAGAGGTTTAGGGGTAGGGAAGAATCCCTCAAGACAACTGTTAGTGAATATGCTCATTGAACAAGATAAGACCTTAAGTGGCACTTCTGGTGAGAAATTAGCTGATGGTTCCCATTCTGATTCTGGGACACCCCTAGCAAAAGATTTGGGAGGGAATCTTTCCAACCTGCCCCTTAGCAGGCCACCTAGCAGGTCTGATACTTATGTGAGTTTTCATCATAGTATAGAGATTACTCCCTTAGGCCAGGTTATTAGAGTGCCATCTGTTAGGGACAGGTCTCCCTCTGTACATTCACACCATTCTTCTGTGTCAAGGCATGCCCAACCCACCCACCCTGATGACAGAGTGTTAGCAATGGAACTCAATAGATTGAGAGTGGAAGAGTCCAGGCTGAAGCTTAAAAGCAACAGCTGGATCTAGACAGGGAAGCATTTGACTTAGAAAAAGAAAGGCAGAGGTTGGGGTTTGGACCCCATGGTGGCAGCAGCAGTATTCCAAATAGTCATCCTGCAAAAGAGCATGATTCTAGGAATCTGCACAAGATAGTTTCCAATTATAAGGAGGGGGATGACATTAAAAAGTGGTTTGCTGCACTTGACAGGGCCTGTGTTGTACAGGATGTCCCTCAAAGGCAGTGGGATGCTATCCTATGGCTATCATTTAGTGGAAAGGGTAGGGATAGGCTCCTTCCTGTGAAAGAAAGTGATGCCAATAATTTTACAGTTCTTAAGAATGCACTCCTTGATGGTTATGGCTTAACCATTGAACAGTACAGGATCAAGTTCAGAGAGACCAAAAAGGAGTCTTCACAAGACTGGGTAGACTTTGTTGACCATTCAGTGAAGGCCTTGGAGGGGTGGTTACATGGCAGTAAAGTTACTGATTATGAAAGCCTGTATAACTTAATCCTGAGAGAGCATATTCTTAATAATTGTGTGTCTGATTTGTTGCACCAGTACCTGGTGGACTCTGATCTGACCTCTCCCCAAGAATTGGGAAAGAAGGCAGACAAATGGGTCAGAACAAGAGTGAACAGAAAAGTTCATACAGGTGGTGACAAGGATGGCAAGAAGAAAGATGGTGAGAAATCTCAAGATAAGCATGGGGACAAGGGTAAAACCAAAGATCCTTCTTCAAATCTTAAACACTCTTCAGGGGGTGGGGATAAAACAAATTCTTCCTCTTCTTCACAACCTACACAATTTAAAAAGCCTTGGTGCTTTGTGTGTAAAAACAGAGGCCATAGGCCAGGGGATAAGTCCTGTCCAGGTAAACCCCCCGAGCCTACCACCACTAAGACATCAAGCTCTAGTGCCCCTAGCAGTAGTGGTACTAGTGGTGGGACTGCTAGCAACAGTCAAGCAAAGGGTGTAGTTGGGTTCACTTATGGGTCCATCATAGAAACTGGGGTAGTCAGTCCCAAGACAGTTTCTGTCACACCTAGTGGCATTGGCCTTGCCATACTGGCTGCTTGTCCCCTTACAATGGATAAGTACAGGCAGACAGTTTCAATAAATGGTGTTGAGGCCTTGGCCTACAGGGACACAGGTGCCAGTATCACTTTGGTGACTGAAAACCTAGTGCATCCTGAACAACACATCATTGGACAACAGTATAAGATTATTGATGTCCATAACTCCACTAAGTTTCTTCCCTTAGCTATAATTCAGTTTAGTTGGGGTGGAGTTACTGGCCCCAAGCAGGTGGTAGTATCACCTAGCTTACCTGTAGACTGTCTCTTAGGTAATGACCTAGAGGCCTCAGGTTGGGCTGATGTAGAGTTTTATGTCCATGCAGCCATGCTGGGCATCCCAGAGGAATTGTTCCCTCTCATTTCTACTGAAATGAAAAAGCAAAGGAGAGAAGGCCTGAAAACACAGGATCCCTCTCCAACAACAGGTAAAAAGGGTATCACAGTATCCCCTAACCACCCTACCATTCAGGATACCATTCCTGTGGTGGGAGAAACCTCTCCTAGGGTGGCACCTGTTCCAAGGGAATCATCAGCTGGCAAAGCTGTACTCCCTGAGGTAGAAGTACCTCTCTGTGGGATAACTAACATTGGTGAGAAAAAGAGAACCATTTTAGTTAACATGGAGCATCCCTCCAACCCTCCCAGTGAAACTTTAGTGCAAAAACCCTGCACTACCTCACAACACTTAGGACAGCATCCCTGCCCTAGTGTGGAGCTAATAGGACAGCATCCCTGCCCTGCTCCAACTAAAGAGAAACAGCATCCCTGTTCCCTCTTCCAGCCATATGGACAAAGTTTTTGCCCAGCTATGGCTTTACTGAGACAGCATCCCTGTCTGGCATTTCCATCATTACAAATATGTTCAGTGGACAATTCCCACTGCTCTAAACTAAAACTTACTGATAGAAACTCTGAAAATACATCTTCACATTGTTGCTTAGCTAAAATACTTCAAACAGGGTGGTTTACACCCCCACAGGGAAGTAACCATATAGTGGATGATAAAGGGAGTAACCAGTCTATTGCAGAGCTACTCTCTACTTATCACCACTTAGACAATAAAGTCTCAACTGGCCAAGGTTAGCCTTATTGTCCTTCGTTTGGGGGGGGGGGGGTGTGAGAAAGTAGCCTCTTTCTAGCCTTGTTACCCCCACTTTTGGCCTATTTGTGAGTGTATGTCAGGGTGTTTTCACTGTCTCACTGGGATCCTGCCAGCCAGGGCCCAGTGCTCATAGTGAAAACCCTATGTTTTCAGTATGTTTGTTATGTGTCACTGGGACCCTGCAAGTCAGGACCCCAGTGCTCATAGGTTTGTGACCTATATGTATGTGTTCCCTGGGAGATGCCTAACTGTCTCACTGAGGCTCTGCTAACCAGAACCTCAGTGGTTATGCTCTCTCTTTACAAATTGTCACTAACAGGCTAGTGACCAATTTTACCAATTTACATTGGCATACTGGAACACCATTATAATTCCCTAGTATATGGTACTGAGGTACCCAGGGTATTGGGGTTCCAGGAGATCCCTATGGGCTGCAGCATTTCTTTTGCCACCCATAGGGAGCTCTGACAATCCTTACACAGGCCTGCCATTGCAGCCTGAGTGAAACAATGCACACATTATTTCACAGCCATTTTCACTGCACTTAAGTAACTTATAAGTCACCTATATGTCTAACCTTTACCTAGTATAGGTTGGGTGCTAAGTTACTTAGTGTGTGGGAGGCTGGACTGGCTTGTAGTGAGTACAAAGGGGTACTTGCACCTTGCACCAGGCCCAGTTATCCCTTATTAGTGTATAGGGTGTCTAGCAGCCTAGGCTGATAGATAATGGTAGCTTAGCAGAGCAGCTTAGGCTGAACTAGGAGACGAGTGAAGCTCCTACAGTACCACTAGTGTCACTTGCACAATATCATAAGAAAACACAATACACAGATATACTAAAAATAAAGGTACTTTATTTTTATGACAATATGCCAAAGTATCTTAGAGTGTACCCTCAGTGAGAGGATAGGAAATATACACAAGATATATATACACAATAGCAAAAATATGCAGTATAGTCTTAGAAAACAGTGCAAACAATGTATAGTTACAATAGGATGCAATGGGGAAACATAGGGATAGGGGCAACACAAACCATATACTCCAAAAGTGGAATGTGAACCACGAATGGACCCCAAACCTATGTGACCTTGTAGAGGGTCGCTGGGACTATTAGAAAATAGTGAGAGTTAGAAAAATAACCCTCCCCAAGACCCTGAAAAGTGAGTGCAAAGTGCACTAAAGTTCCCCTAAGGACAAAGAAGTCGTGTTAGAGGAATAATGCAGGAAAGACACAAACCAGCAATGCAACAACTGTGGATTCCCAATCTAGGGTACCTGTGGAACAAGGGGACCAAGTCCAAAAGTCACAAGCAAGTCGGAGATGGGCAGATGCCCAGGAAATGCCAGCTGCGGGTGCAAAGAAGCTTCTACTGGACAGAAGAAGCTGAGGTCTAAGATCATGGATTTGCCCCCTCTATGCCATCCTGGCGCGAAACTGGACAAAGGAAAGGGGAGTGACCACTCCCCTGACCTGCACCTCCCCTGGGAGGTGTCCAGAGCTCCTCCAGTGTGCTCCAGACCTCTGCCATCTTGGAAACAGAGGTGCTGCCAGCACACTGGAATGCTCTGAGTGGCCAGTGCCACCAGGTGACGTCAGAGACTCCTTCTGATAGGCTCCTTCAGGTGCTAGTAGCCTATCCTCTCTCCTAAGTAGCCAAACCCTCTTTTCTGGCTATTTAGGGTCTCTGTCTCTGGGGAAACTTTAGATAACGAATGCAAGAGCTCATCAGAGTTCCTCTGCATCTCTCTCTTCACCTTCTGCCAAGGAATCGACTGCTGACCGCGCTGGAAGCCTGCAAAACTGCAACATAGTAGCAAAGACGACTACTGCAACTCTGTAACGCTGATCCTGCCGCCTTCTCGACTGTTTTCCTGGTGGTGCATGCTGTGGGGGTAGTCTGCCTCCTCTCTGCACTAGAAGCTCCGAAGAAATCTCCCGTGGGTCGACGGAATCTTCCCCCTGCTACCGCAGGCACCAAAGAACTGCATCACCGGTCCCCTGGGTCTCCTCTCAGCACGACGGGCGAGGTCCCTTGAATCCAGCAACTCTGTCCAAGTGACTCCCACAGTCCAGTGACTCTTCAGTCCAAGTTTGGTGGAGGTAAGTCTCTTCCCTTTCCTTTGTCCAGTTTCGCGCCAGAGCAGGGCTAAGGGGTCCCTGAACTGGTGTAGACTGGCTTATGCAGAATTGGGCACAAATGTGCCCAAGAAAGCATTTCCAGAGGCTGGGGGAGGCTACTCCTCCCCTGCCTTCACACCATTTTCCAAAGGGAGAGGGTGTAACACCCTCTCTCAGAGGTAGTCCTTTGTTCTGCCATCCTGGGACAAGCCTGGCTTGACCCCAGGAGGGCAGAAACCTGTCTGAGGGGTTGGCAGCAGCAGCAGCTGCAGTGAAACCCCAGAAAAGGCAGTTTGGCAGTACCCGGGTCTGAGCTACAGACCCGTGGGATCATGGGATTGTACCAACAATGCCAGGATGGCATAGAGGGGGCAATTCCATGATCTTAGACATGTTACATGGCCATATTCGGAGTTACCATTGTGAAGCTACACATAGGTAGTGACCTATGTGTAGTGCACGCATGTAATGGTGTCCCCCCACTCACACAGTCCAGGGAATTGGCCCTGAACAATGTGGGGGCACTTCTGCGGGTGTTGCCTGCTTCTGAGAGGGCTCCTTGTCTTTCTCGACGCCCCCTCTGTCCCCTCACGCAATTGGTGACATCCTGGTCCCTCCTGGGCCACAGCAGCATCCAAAAACCCTAACCGCACGATTTGCAGCTAGCAAGGCTTGTTTGCGGTCTTTCTTCAGGGAAACACTTCTGCACGACTCTTCACGAAGTGGGACATCCATCCTCCAAAGGGGAAGTTTCTAGCCCTTGTCGTTCTTGCAGAATCCTCAGCTTCTACTGCCTAGTAGCAGCTTCTTTGCACCCACAGCTGGCATTTCCTGGGCATCTGCCCACTCCCGACTTGACCGTGACTTTTGGACTTGGTCCCCTTGTTCCACAGGTACCCTCGTCTGGAAATACATTGTTGTTGCATTGCTGGTGTTGGTTTTCCCTATCACGACTTCTGTGCTCTTTGTGGAACTTTAGTGCACTTTGCACTCACTTTTCAGGGTCTTGGGGTGGGCTATTTTTCTAACCCTCACTGTTTTCTTACAGTCCCAGCGACCCTCTAAAAGTTCACATAGGTTTGGGGTCCATTCGTGGTTCGCATTCCACTTTTGAAGTATATGGTTTGTGTTGCCCCTATCCCTTTGTGCCCCCATTGCATCCTATTGTAACTATACATTGTTTGCACTGTTTTCTAATACTATACTGCATATGTTTGGTATTGTATACATATATCTTGTGTATATTTGCTATCCTCATACTGAGGGTACTCACTGAGATACTTTGGCATATTGTCATAAAAATAAAGTACCTTTATTTTTAGTATATCTGTGTATTGTGTTTTCTTATGATATTGTGCAAGTGACACTAGTGGTACTGTATGAGCTTCACTTGTCTCCTAGTTCAGCCTAAGCTGCTCTGCTAAGCTACCTTTTCTATCAGCCTAAGCTGCTAGACACCCTATACACTAATAAGGGATACCTGGACCTGGTGCAAGGTGTAAGTACCCCTTGGTACTCACTACAAGCCAGTCCAGCCTCCTACATTGGTTGTGCAGCGGTGGGATCAGTGCTTTGAGACTACTTACCACTTTTGTCATTGCACTTTTCATAAGAGAAAAATATACAAAACAAGTTCAGTGTGTATACACATAACCAAAAAGTTTTGCATTTCCTCTTTTCACTCTTTTCTAAGTGCTGAAAAGTACTTCTAAACTTTCTAAAAGTTCTTAAAACGTTATTAAAAGTATTTTTTTTCTGTCTTTCTAAAAGTTCTGAAAAACTTTTTCTTCACTTTTTCTGTCACTTAAACTCTTTCTAAAATGTCTGGCACAGGCCAAACTGTTGATCTGTCCAAACTTGCATATGATCACCTTAGCTGGAAAGGAGCAAGGAGTCTCTGCATAGAAAGAGGTTTGAGTGTAGGGAAGAATCCTTCTTTGGAATTATTACTTAACATGCTTAAGGAACAAGATAAGGCTTGTTTAAGGCTGTATTAAGCACTTTTTACAGAGATTCGAGGACTTACCCTTCCCATCTCCTTTTAAATGCTTCTCTTTTTTGAGCATTGCTGCTTTGGCTTTCAGGATACTACACAGAAAAGCCAAGTATTTATTATCACTATCACTGAAATGTTTTAAATAGGGTATAGTATTCATATGAGCCCTGGGTTACCGAGGGATAGAGAATGAAACAGGACAGTCTATGACAGGGGTCTCCAACCTTTTCTGCAGTAAGAGCTATTTATTTTACTAGAATTCTAATACTGACTGCAGCAGACAAGTTTACATTTTTGTCTCGAATACACACTTTTCATTTTATATATCTATATATATATATATATATATATAAATTCAACCCAGCAAAAGCTTCCAAGATAGGAGGCCATGCAGGAGAGCTACTCAGAGGTACCCAGAGAGCTACTGGTAGCTTCAGAGCTACTCGTTGGAGAAGCCCAGTCTAAAGGAAACTAATATTTTAATTCTTTTTTCAGGGCCTCCATCATGCTGGTGAAGAGTGTTTGCCTTCTTCAGGTCCTGAGCATTGTCAACGTTTATTCTGACTCCGGTGAGTGTGGACTCAGTCTGAGGAAGGGGTAGTAATATCATGTAGTGATGACCAAAGGCTACTGAAATTAACCTTAACATGACCTAGAAAAGTAGAGTGTACAACTGAAAGCTCACTTAAAAAACTTCTAAAGTGCTTCTAATCACACAGGACTGGTGATCCAAGTTCCATTCGAGTGAAAAATATATATTTTTTTAAACAATAAACGATAAGATTAGTGACTACTGAAATGCATTTGTCTCAGCTGCTTCCTCTGGTGAAGAGATTCCAAGACAGTGAAAGGCAGAGAACTTGTACTAGTAATTAATGTATTTGATGACCATATAAGTGCATCAAGTAACCACTTCTAAACACCCCCAACACCATTCGCACCGTGACCCTCAAGGTGCTCAAGGAGCAAAAGGAATGCATTTATTAAGCTATCCCTTCAACTCTGCACTTTCCCTACTGAGAGGCAGGTTTGGTGTAAGTAACACTCCCCTCAGACTCTGACATCATTCTGAGTTTTTACATAAAACCAGTACCCCCTAGAAGTGGGCTCTCCTTAGCAGGCACCTGGACCTGGATACCCACATGTTCTTCATCTCCATCCCCTCTTGGGATGATCCCTCCTAAAGCCCTGTCAAGAACATGTGGTGTATGTTATCTTTCCTACTGAAGTGGATAATTGGAATATATAATTACACTAACATTGACTGGCAGATACCCCTCAATTTACACTCAATGGAGGTGAATCCTGCAAGGGAGGCCAAGGTTTGACGAGTCAAGAAGAAATGATGAACTGCATCTAAAACAGTATTTGGCTGAATCCATCCTGAATTTGGTGAAGACAAACTCTGCTGACGATCCCCCCGCATTCCCTATGTTGTTTAACGAGGTTACTGAGGAAGCGACCATCTGCCTCTATAATATTTTTTAAATCTCATAATGTGTATACACGGCTTCTAACACCCATACATTTTACACCTCAGATATTATATACATCATACTTGTATGTAAAGTGACCTGTTGTGCCAGTAGGTCTGGCTCAAGCTATATTATTCTGCAATTAAACAAACCTATTCCAATAGACTTGAATTGGGCAACCGACGCTGTAACACACCTCTGCACCCGGACGCCCCAGAGCAACCTGAGGTGAACTGTTGGTGTGGCTTTAGACCTTGCACCATACTCACCTCAAGTCCAGAAGAACAGTCCTGTAACTTGCTACTGAATGCCCATATGCAGTGTCTGTTTTCCCCCACAGGATAACATTGGGCACCTGAGGCTGGAAAGCACCTTTGCACCCAGATGCCTCGGTACCTCCCGAATTGAACTGTTGGTGTTGCTTTTGTCCTCGCCCCATACATACCTTAATTCCAGATGAGCAGCCCTGTAGGTCGTCGCTAAGTGCCCACATGCAGTACAGGTTTTCCCCCATAGGATGCTGAAAAGCTCCTCTGCACCCGGACGCCCCAGTGTCTCCCGAAGTGACTTGTTGGTGCTGCTTTGGACTTTGCCGTGTACTTACCTTAACTCCAAAAAATTGGTCCTGCAAGTAGTTGCTAAGTACAAGTATGCAGTATATGTTTCCCCCCCACAGGATAACATTACCGTTCCAAAAACTGCACTGTCAACTTTTGAAAATTGTAAAAATCCATAAGTACTTACCTGATTCCAGTGATCTTGATATCAAAATGTACATAAAGGTATGTGTTATTTTTATAAATTGGTGTTGAATTTCTTTATTGAGCGTGTGTCTCACTTACTGTATGAGTGTGTGCCTTAAATGCTTAGCACTACTCTGTGATATGCCTACCTGTTTGACCACATTACCCAAACACTGAGCATTTGGGATGTCATTTGTGCCTCTGTGATACCTCTGGGGATTGCCTGGACTCTTTGCAGAGTGTAGCTCATTTTGGTCCACTATATAGAGAGCCAACTTCCTCCAAACAGCTTGTAGGAGGCTGGTCTGGTTTGTTGTGGGTACCTAAGGTACTTACACCTTACACCAAGTCCAGTTATCCCTTATTAGTGAAATGTAGGCAGTGTCTAGAAGACAGGCTCTCTAGTGGTAGAGTGAATGAGCAGCCCAGGCCTAACTGGGAGACATGCAAAGCTCTTGCAATACCACTGCAGTCACACAGTACTCACACACATGAAAGAAAATACTCAGTGTTAAAAAAATAAAGGTACTTTATTTTAGTGCCACAATACCAAATATACCATTAGCGACTATACTCCGTTAGGAGGTAAGTAATACACTTATTATATACACTAGTACACAGAAATAGTCATAGAAAGACGTAGAAAACAGGGCAATTACCATAGAACACAATAGGTAGAAATGGGCCTAGGGGGAACACAAGCCATATGCTAAGAAAGTGGAATGTGAAAGTCGGCTTCCCACCTAGGCAAGTGTAGTGTGTAGAGGGGCACTGGGAGTATTAGAAAACCCCAAAGGTAAGTACTTGAACCAACCCCAGAAAAGTAGGAGTAAAGTATAGGAACTTTTCCTACGTACACACAAAAACGACAATCAGGATTATGCAAGAACCATAAGAGACTGCAAGACACCATTAGTGGATTCCTGGACCTGAAGACCTGTAGAAGAAGGGGACCAAGTCCAAGAAGCAAAGAAGAGTCCAGGGAGAGCAGGAGCCCCTGCTAACCAGGATGAAGGGGCAAGAGAGGAACCACCAGTGAAGCAAAACAGTCAGGATTGCACCCAAGAAGATGGATTCGGCTTCCTGGTTGGTGCAGCTGACGTCCCACATCGGATGGATGATTGCAGTATGGGTGGCATCACAGAAGTCAACCCACAAGTCATGGAACACGGGAAGCTCGCAGTTGGAAGAAAATGGCGCCGCCCGGGACCAGGAAGGACCAGGTGGATTCTACCCATGTGTGGGAATCGTAGGGGGCTTTCCGCGTCCTAGAGAGCCCACAGCAGACCAGGCAGCCCACTCAGGAGTCCCACAACAGGGGGACAAAGAAGTTGCAGAAGAGGCCCACGCAGCACCACAGCAGAGGCTTCCACGCCGCCGGAGTTTCACTCAGGAAGCTGTGCATCGCAGGATAGAGTGCTGGGGACCAAGGCTTGATGATGCATGTGAAACTTTGTGGTATGCAGCCAAGCCTTGGTAGCTGCAAAACATGCGATGCACTGGGAGGCAAGCTCTTACCTCCACCAAACTTGCACAGCTGGACCAGGGGACCGCTGCGACCACTTCAGTCCACCACCTGTATTGCAGGATGCACGCAGCTCCACTGGAGAGGAGATCCACGCCACCGGTCGTCGATGCAGAGGGTGCCTGCTGAAGCAGGGGGGTGACTCCTTCACCCCAAGGGAGATTTCTTTGCTCTTCCTTTGTAGGCTGAGGACAGGCTGTCCTTTGAAGATACACGACTAGGAAACAGTTGCAGTTGCTGGCTGAAGCTGAAGAAGTTACAAAGTTGTAGAAGTCGTCTTGGCCTCTTTGTTGCAGTTTGTAGAGTTCCTGGAGGGGCCAGATGCAGTTGCTTCGGTCAGAAGTTGAAGTAGGGGATGCAGAGGATCTCTGCTGGAGTCTTGCAATCCACATCTAAAGAAACATCCAGAGGAGAGACCCTAAATAGCCCTGAAAGGGGGACTGGACAGTGAAGTGAGTGTCCACCTATCAGGAGGGGGCTCTAAAGTCACCTGCCTGGCCTGGCCACTCAGATGCTCCCAGAGTGCCCTGCCCATCTAGACATCAAGATAGCAGAACCCAGGGACACTCTGGAGGAGCTCTGAGCACCACCCCTGGGGTGGTGATGGACAGGGGAGTGGTCACTCCCCTTTCCTTTGTCCAGTTTAGCACCAGAGCAGGGACTGGGGGTCCCTAAACTGGTGTAGACTGGCTTATGCAAGAAGGGCACCAAATGTGCCTTTCAAAGCAAAGCCAGTGGCTTGGGGAGGCTACCTCTCCAAAGCCTGTAACACCTATTTCCAAGGGGAGAGGGTGTAACACCCCTCTCCCAAAGGAAATCCTTTGTTCTGCCTTCATGGGCTTGATCAGACCAAGCAAAAGGAAGGCAGAAACCTGTCTGTGGGGTGGCAGCATCTGGGCTGCCTTGAAAACCCCGGAAGGCTGGTATGGCAGTACTGGGGATCCACTGTGGAGCCCCCAGAGTGCATGGAATCATAAAACCAATGCTTGGGTTAGCATTGGGGTATGATTCCTACATGTTTAATACCAAACATGGCCATTTTCGGAGTTACCATTGTGAAGCTGTACATAGGTATTGACCTATGTACAGTGCACTCGTGTAATGGTGTTCCTGCAGTCATGAGGTCCGGGGAAATAGCCCTGGGTAACTTGGGGGCACCTCTGCTAGTTCAGGGGTGCCCTCACACACAGATACTCTGCACCCAACCTTCAGGGTTGGAAGGCCTAGTATATGGGTGATTTATAGGTGACCTAGGTACAAAATACTAGGGATTTATAAGGAGGCACCAGAATGCCAATTGTGGGTGAGATACTGAGTTAACAGTATTTAATGGAGTGAGCATAACTACTGGGGTCCTGGTTAGCAGGATCCCAGTAGACACAGTCAAACACACTGACAAACAGGCCAACAGTGGGGTAACCGTGCTAGAAGAAGCTATCTTCCTACACAAGGACAGGGCTGATGTCATATATTTTTAGAGGTGGTGCAGGGGTTTTGCAGTAAAGCTTCTCTGGGAGGGCTGGAGGGTTGCTCCAAAGTTACTAAAACAGGGCCGGTATGCTTGTCTGTTTTAGTGTTTCCACAGAGAGGTACTTTTACCTCTGGGAGTTCAGCTGTGGTAGCTGTAGACTCCTTTGGTACAGGTTCCACCCTAGGAGAGGTGTCTCCCACCACAGGAATGGTATCCTTAGTGGTATGGTGGGGAAGGGATACTTTGATACCCTTTTTACCTGTGGGGCAAGGAGAATCCTGAGACTTCAGGGGTCCTTCTCTTCTTTGCTTTTTCATCTCACTTGATATTAAAGGAAGCAATTCCTTGAGTATGCCCAGCATGGATGCATGGGTCTCTACTTCAGCCTGACCTGAGGCCTCTAGGTCATTTCCTAGAGAGTATACAGGTAAGCTAGGTGACACTACCACCTGCTTAGGGCCAGTAACTCCACCCCAACTAAGTTGCACTACAGCTAAGGGGAGATGCTGAGTGGAGTTGTTGACATCAGTAACCTGGTACTTCCGTCCAAGGAGCTGTTGTGCAGGTGACACCAAGTTTTCAGTCATCGAAGTGATACTGGCACCTGTGTCCCTGTAGGCCTATGATTGCACCAAAAGTGAACCCGACCACACCTTTGATTTGACTATTGCCAGTAGTCCCACCACTATTACTACTACTACTAGGGGCACTAGAAGTGGAAGCAGGTGTTGTAGTGGTAGTAGGCTCAGGGGCTTTACCTGGACAGGATGTGTCCCCTGGACTATGGCCTTTATTTCTGCACACATAGCACCAGGGCTTTTTATTTTGTGAAGAAGAGGAAGAGGTATTAGTCCCACCCCCAGAGGTGTTGTTTGAAACGGACTGGGAATCCTTACTTTTTTCTTTCTCCCCAGCCTTTTCACCAGACTTACCATTCTTCTTCTTTTCTTTGTCACCCCCTGCATGAGCTTTTTTGCTCACCCGTGTTCTGACCCATTTGTCAGCCTTCTTTCCCTATTCTTGGGGAGAAGTCAGATCTGAGTCTACCAATTATTGGTGTAACAAATCAGATTCACAGCTATTCAAAATATGCTCTCTCAGAATTAGATTATATAGACCCTCATAGTCAGACACTTTGCTGCCATGTAACCAACCTTCTAAAGCCTTCACAGAACAGTCCACAAAGTCTATCCAATCTTGTGAAGACTCTTTTCTGGTGTCTCTGAACTTGCTCCTGTATTTTTCAGTGGTTAAGCTAAACCCATCCAAGAGTGCATTCTTAAGAATGCTGTAGTTGTCTGAGTCTTCTTCTCTGACAGTGAGAAGTCTATCCCTCCCCTTGTCAGAAAAGGACAACCACAGAATAGCAGCCCACTGCCTATAAGGGACCCTCTGAACTTTGCAGGCCCTCTCAAGTGCAGAAAACTACTTGTGAATGTCATCCTCCACCTTGTATGGGGGAACAGTTTTGTGTAAGTTTCTGGAGTCAATGGTGTTCTCCCTAACTCCATAACTCCTGAAACTGCTGCGGCCACCATGGGGTGCTAACCCCAACCCCTGCCTTTCCCTTTCCACAGCTAAGGCCTTCCTATCTACGGCTAGCCGTTGCAGCTGCAGCCTCAGACTGGCCTCCTCCACCCTCAGCTTTCTGAGCTCTCTATTTAAGGAGCATTCACCTGGAGTGGAACCTTGGGATCCCTCAGAAACTGAGGTGATATGGAGATGTGCAGAAGCAGATCTTTCCCTAGGCTTAGTAACCCTGACTACCTGCCTTTTGGAAGTGAGGGGAGCCCTGCTTGTGTGACTACCCCTCCCACTCCCAGAAACACTAGAGGGTTTGCTAGGTATTGCATCCTTGGAAGTACACTCCCCTGGAGATGGAAGATCCTTTTCTATCTCTAAGGTTGTAGACGTTTCCTCCTCCTGACTACCAGTCTCATCCCTGTTCAGCCTGGAGAAGGAGGTTCAATAGGAACTCCCTGCTTGGGTTCTTCCCCACACCTAGCTTCCTCTTTGAACATATCTCCCTTAACGTCTTAAAGGTGAGATCCTCATATTGAGGGTGTACTACCTCAGAGTTAAGTTCAGCTGTCGACGTGGTGTGGTATGAGTGTTAATGTAGTGAAAGTGAGGTAACCTACTCTACCTAACAATAAAGGAAAAAAACTTTTGCACTAGGTATAGTGTATAGCTCAGAGTAATCTTTCCTGTGTAAAGCACCGGTGACGGAGTGATAAGGATTTTGCAAGTACTTATCCCACCGCTGCCATCAATGTAAGAGGCTGACCTGGTTTGTAGTGGGTACCTAAGGTACTTACACCTTATACCAGGTCCAGTTATCCCGTATTAGTGAAATGTAGGCAGTGTCTAGAAGCTCTCTAGTGGTAGAGTGGATGAGCAGCCAAGGCCTAACTATGAGACATGCAAAGCTCATTCAATACCACTGTAGTCACACAGTACTCACACACATGAAAGAAAATACCCAGTGTTACAAAAATATAGGTAATTTATTTTAGTGACACAATACCAAAAATACCATTAGAGACTAAGGGGGTCATTATGACCCTGGCGGTCACTAGACCGCCCAGGTCACGGTCGCGGTCAGACCGCCGCCAAAGTGGCGATCCGACCGTGACATTATGACAGTGGCGGAGCCGCCATGGTCGAACCGTCTACACCGCCCGGCTGCCTGGGTAGCAGGATCCCAGTATACACAGTCAAACACACTGACAAACAGGCTGCACAGCTATTGAGCGATCACCTTCGGGGAGGAATTGCCTGCTTGTTTAGTAGAGTGAGCGGGTGAGCTAGAACTTACAACGTACCCTCACAAATCTCCATCTCTGTCTTTGCAAGGATGGTACACATAGGCACATTCCATCACTATAATATATCTCCTCAGATGTGGGAAATTGGGTTACTGGTTGTGGGGGGTGAAACCCTACTCAAGCAGCTACCACAATTCTTGTCAGGTTGAAGTCACAAATAAATCCTAAATAAACCTGTGCTTAACGCTCTAGTAGTTTGGCACAAAGTAGTCAGACTTTTTTTTTTTTACATTTTATTCCTTTTGGTAACATCAGCACAGGAAACGAACACACATTGCAGTCCCTAAAAGGGGCCCCCAGGGGGCCAGAGGCAGTAAATCTCTCCTCTGTGTGGAACCTCTTCCCTCATCTTAGGCGCTCCCCAAGCTGACTCTGTGGTATTTCCACCATTTCCCTCAAATTTTGGAATGTTTCTTGGGGCATCTATGTGCTAAGTAGATGGGCTCTTCTAATTTCACACATCTGAATATACCTGTTCTCCATTTCCTCGGTTGGGGGGGAACGGTGGGGGGCATCTGGCACCTTCTCATGCTTGGTGAGGCACCATTTTGCCAGTAGCATTCCCAGACCTACCGGAGGTCTGTCACCCCTTTGGCTAGCCAGGTTGTCCAGGAGACTAAGCAGGGCAATTTTTGGGGAGGCCTCAATGTCAGGCGCAGCACCTTCAAGAAGGTCCTGATTATGTTCAGCAGTATCATTGACCGGGCAGCCCAGCATCATGTGGAAAAAGTCTCTCATGCGCTTCTGGCCCACTAGCAGCATTTAATTTACAGGCCCTGAGTACATGCAGTGGTACTTTACTAGGGACCTATAAGTAAATTAAAAATGCCAATTGGTTGTGAGCAAATTCCACCCTTTTTAAAGGAAGAGAGCAGAAGCACTTTAGCACTGGTTAGCAGAGGGAGAGTCCTAAAAACCAACAAAAATTAGTTCAGAAAGCAGGAGGGTGAAGGCACCAAATGTGGGAATGACACTGCAGAAAGGGCCAAGTTCAATATGGGGTTATCATATCCATCCCATTCCATTGGTTACGTTTTTTCTCCACAGTATTTTTTAAAGTGAATCCCCCACTCTTCTTGTCAACATACTTACTTTCTCTCTCAATGCCACTCTAATGTGTGTGACAGCAGTTTAAGTCCTGTGAATATCCCAACCCCTCTCCTTGACTTTCGTTTTTAAAAGTTCTGTGTCAGAAATTCCTACAATTTTATGTTTTGTGTTGCACATTTTTATATTTTATTTGCATAATTCTTGTATCGTCTTGCCTGATGCACTGAAAATGGTTGATTGGAAATGGAAGAATCAGGTAAAATCCTCTGCCCAGGACAACTTGACCCAGAACAATAGCTGCTGACGCGTTAATAAAACTCAAATGTGTAAATGTGGCAGATTTTCAACCAGTGACAAGGACAAGGTACAATCTTGGAGAGAAGCCAGAATATCCATCCGCCAGCCTCAGACCACTGTCTGCCCAAGAATGCATGGGAAGTCAGTGTGCGAATGAAATCTACTTGTCACCACTGAAGTCCCACTGAGTGCAGGATTATGCCACAAATCCTGGGAGACTAATCTGTTGTGTGGTTGTTTCCCATCATGTGCTTTCTACTCAATTATATGTAACGAGATTGAGGTGTGAACACTTTAGAGGCATTTATTAATAAAGAACAGGATGATGGGAGCTGACCTCTGACCTCAGAAGAAATCAATGTCTGTGTAAGAGCGATTAACACCGCTTTCTTGGCCTGTCTCTGTCGCTGTGTTCCTCTATTCTTGCCAGTCAGTGGAACAATATTAATGAAAACAGGGAATAAATAACATTAATGTATAACTATAAATATATATTCTGTTTCTTAGCAGCCTACATCGCTCGTGTTCGACTGACAGGCTCCAAAGCCCCCTGTGCTGGGGTTTTACAGGTGATGGCGATTGGCCGATGGGAAAGAGTCTGTGACAGCCAATGGGACCTGCAGGACGCTGCTGTGGTGTGTCAGGAGCTGGGATGTGGAGTTCCCTATTCAGTCCCTCCAGCCTCAGCCTTCGGGGCAGCAATGACTGACGCAGTTGTGATTACTGATGTCCAGTGCAGAGGAGATGAAGGCAGCCTGTGGCAGTGTCCACACAGCACCAGGATACAGCGCTTTTGTTATGACGGGAGGTTTGCAGCCGTGAACTGCACAGGTAAGGACCAAACCTCCTCCTCTACAGCACTTCTTCACCCTCAATCGAGTGTGATTAAACCTCCTCTACAGCACTTCTTCCCTTTCATCCAGAGCAATCACACTTTCTCCTACTGCACTTCTTCTCTCTCCATCCAGTGTGATTACACCACTTCCTTTAGCACTTCTTCCCTTTCCCTCCAGTGTGATTACACCGCTTTCTACAGCACTTCTTCCCTTTACCTCCAGTGTGATTACACTGCTTCCTTCAGCACTTCTTCTCTTTCCATCCAGTGTGATTACACCACTTCCTACAGCACTTCTTCCCTTTACCTCCAGTGTGATTACACCGCTTTCTACAGCACTTCTTCCCTTCACCTCCAGTGTGATTAAACCGCTTTCTACAGCACTTCTTCCCTTTACCTCCAGTGTGATTACACTGCTCCCTACAGCACTTCATCTCTCTCCATCCAGTGTGATTACACCACTTCCTTAAGCACTTCTTCTCTCTCCATCCAGTGTGATTACACCACTTCCTACAGCACTTCTTCCCTTTACCTCCAATGTGATTACACCACTTCCTTCAGCACTTCTTCTCTCTCCATCCAGTGTGATTACACTTCCTCCTACAGCACTTCTTCCGTTTACCTCCACTGTGATTACACCTCCTCCCACTGCACTTCTTCTCTTTCCATCCAGTGTGATTACACCACTTCCTACAGCACTTCTTCCCTTTACCTCCAGTGTGATTACACTGCTTTCTAGGGCACTTCTTCCCTTTACCTCCAGTGTGATTACACCGCTTTCTACAGCACTTCTTCCCTTTACCTCCAGTGTGATTACACCGCTTCCTACAGCACTTCTTCTCTCTCAATCCAGTGTGATTACACCACTTCCTTCAGCACTTCTTCTCTCTCCATCCAGTGTGATTACACCGCTTCCTTCAGCACTTCTTCTCTCTCCATCCAGTGTGATTACACCACTTCCTTCAGCACTTCTTCCCTTTACCTCCAGTGTGATTACAGCACTTTCTACAGCACTTCTTCCCTTTACCTCCAGTGTGATTACACCACTTTCTACAGCACTTCTTCCCTTTACCTCCACTGTGATTACACCTCCTCCCACCGCACTATTTCTTCTTTTTCCATCCAGTGTGATTACACCACTTCCTACAGCACTTCTTCCCTTTCCATCCAGTGTGATTACACCTCCTCCCACCGCACTTCTTCTCTTTCCATCCAGTGTGATTACACTTCCTCCTACAGCACTTCTTCCCTTTCCATCCATTGTGATTACACCGCTTTCTACAGCACTTCTTCCCTTTCCATCCAGTGTGATTGCACCGCTTTCTACAGCACTTCTTCCCTTTACCTCCAGTGTGATTACACCTCCTCCTACCGCACCTCTTCTCTTTCCATCCAGTGTGATTACATCTCCTCCTACAGCACTTCTTCCCTTTCCATCCAGTGTGATTACACCACTTCCTACAGCCCTTCTTCCCTTTACCTCCAGTGTGATTACACCGCTTTCTACAGCACTTCTTCCCTTTACCTCCAGTCTGATTACACCGCTTTCTACAGCACTTCTTCCCTTTACCTCCAGTGTGATTACACCGCTTCCTACAGCACTTCTTCTCTCTCAATCCAGTGTGATTACACCACTTCCTTCAGCACTTCTTCTCTCTCCATCCAGTGTGATTACACCGCTTCCTTCAGCACTTCTTCTCTCTCCATCCAGTGTGATTACACCACTTCCTTCAGCACTTCTTCCCTTTACCTCCAGTGTGATTACACCGCTTTCTACAGCACTTCTTCCCTTTACCTCCAGTGTGATTACACCACTTTCTACAGCACTTCTTCCCTTTACCTCTACTGTGATTACACCTTCTCCCACCGCACTATTTCTTCTTTTTCCATCCAGTGTGATTACACCACTTCCTTCAGCACTTCTTCCCTTTCCATCCAGTGTGATTACACCTCCTCCCACCGCACTTCTTCCCTTTCCATCCATTGTGATTACACCGCTTTCTACAGCACTTCTTCCCTTTCCATCTAGTGTGATTACACTGCTTTCTACAGCACTTCTTCCCTTTACCTCCAGTGTGATTGCACCTCCTCCTACCGCACTTCTTCTCTTTCCATCTAGTGTGATTACATCTCCTCCTACAGCACTTCTTCCCTTTCCATCCAGTGTGATTACACTTCCTCCTACAGCACTTCTTCCCTTTCCATCCAGTCTGATTACACCTCCTCCTACAGCACTTCTTCCCTTTCCATCCATTGTGATTACACTTCCTCCTACAGCACTTCTTCTCTTTCCACCCAGTGTGATTACATCTCCTCCTACAGCACTTCTTCCCTTTCCATCCAGTGTGATTACACTTCCTCCTACAGCACTTCTTCCCTTTCCATCCAGTCTGATTACACCTCCTCCCACAGCGCTTCTTCTCTTTCCATCCAGTGTGATTACACCGCTTTCTACAGCACTCACTTCTTCCCTTTCCATCCAGTCTGATTACACTTCCTCCTACAGCACTTCTTCTCTTTACATCCACGGTGAGTACACCTCCTCCTATAGCACTTCTTCTCTTTCCATCTTGTATGATTACACCTCCTCCTACAGCATTTTGTTCCTTTATATCAAGTGTGATTACACCACCTCCCAAAGCACTTCTATTTCCATCCAGTGTGATTACACCGCCTCCTACAGCACTTCTTCTCTTTCAATCATGTATGATTACATCCACTCCTACAGCACTTTTTCACTCTCAATCCAGTGTTGTTAGACCTGACAGCCTTAGAGTGATCATTCCCCAACTTTTTGCCTGCCTCCCTTCACTTTTCTGACACTGTTTTTGCTGGCTTTAGGGCTCTGCGCACTTTACCACTGCTAACCAGTGCTAAAGTGCATATGCTCTCTCCCTTAAATATGGTAACATTGGTTAATTCCCAAACGGCATATCTGATTTTCTTATAAGTCCCTAATAAAGTGCACCACATGTGCCCAGGGCCTGTAAATTAAATGCTACTAGTGGGCCTGCAGCACTGGTTGTGCCACCCACATAAGTAGCCCCGAACCATGTCTCAGGCCTGCCATATCAGGGACTGTGTGTCCAGTTTCACTGCCACTTCGACTTGGCAATTAAAAGTCCTTGCCAAGCCTTTTCTGCATATAAGTCACCACTAAGGTAGGTCCTAGGTAACCCATAGGGCAGGGTGCTATGTGGTTAAAAGGCAGGACATGAACATATGTGTTTTATATGTCCTGGTAGTGAAAAACTCCTAAATTTGTTTCCACTACTGAGGCCTGTTCCTTTCATAGGCTAGCATTAGGACTGCCCTCAGATACTTTTTGAGTGGTCGATTGTGATCTGAAAGGGGTAACCAGGTTATATTTAGTATGGCAGGAATGATAATAGAACCTCCTGCTTACTTGCTGTAGGAAGCTGGCCTGATGTGTGGTGGGTACCTATCGAACCTACACCTTGTATCAGGTCCAGGTATCCGCTTATCAGTGTAGTGTAGTCAGTGTCTAGAAGCCAGGCTCTCTCGAGGTAGCTGTGGATGAGCAGCCAAGGCTTATCTAGGAGACATGAAAAGCTCATGCAATACCACTGTAGTCACACTTAGGGGGTCATTACAACCCTGGCGGACGGTGTTAAAGGTGCGGTAATACCGCAAACAGGCCGGCGGACAAAAAAAGGGAATCATTACCGTGGCGGAAACCGCCAACATAGACAGCCACTTTAACACTCCGACCGCCACGGCGGTACAGACAAGCAGCGCGGCGGTCACCGCCAACAGACAGGCGGGAGACAATGTACCGCCCACAGTATCACAACCCGTCAATCCGCCACCGTTTCCGGGGTGGATTCACCGTGGATAAAAACACGGCGGAAACAGCTTTTGCAATGGGAAAACGCTCACCTTCTACACATCCCACGAGGAAGGAGGACACCATGGAGCCGGAACTACAAATCCTACCTGCCCTCGTCTTCCTGCTCATTTACGAACACCAGCAACGGCGGCGGCGAAGACAATGGTGAGGACTGCACCTACGACATAGGGGAGGGGGGAGGCAAAAGTCAGGGACACACACACGCAACACCCCCACCCTCACCCTCGCACATTACAACACACACACCAATGCATTTCCCAACATCACAGGAACAACCCACAACCCCCCCGGAAAAATGCAAAGACCAAAGGAAATCAGTTAAAAAATTGTAATGTATCAAAATACAGTTACCAAATATATACAGATATATATACACATTCCAGATTTTATACATTACGAGAAGTAGTGCAGGTATGCACATATCAATGTCCGTGCACCACTGGGCCAAAAATGCATGGGCGAGGCCCACATTAGATACCTGTCCACAAACGGAGAGAACACTGCTGGGGCATCAGATAGAAATACAACAGGCACCTCAGGGGGAAGGGAAGTGGGGGCACCTCAGCCAGATGACAGCACCACGCCAGATCCACGACAGGGCTCCATGCCCACTGTTCCATCCTGGGGAGTGCAAAGCCACAGTCTCTCAAGTCTCTACAGTGGGTGGTTTGCCCACTGTACCATCCTGGGGGGTGCAAAGCCACAGTCTCTCAAGTCTCTACAGTGGGTGGGTTGCCCACTGTTCCATCCTGGGGAGTGCAAAGCCACAGTCTCTCAAGTCTCTACAGTGGGTGGGTGTAGGAGGCTGGCTTGGCTTGTAGTGGGTACCAAGGGGTACTTACACTCTGTACCAGGTCCAGTTATCCCTTATTAGTGTAGAAGAGGTGTTTCTAGCAGCTTAGGCTGATAGAAGGTAGCTATAGCAGAGCAGCTTAGGCTGAACTAGGAGACATGCAAAGCTCCTACTATACCACTTGTGTCATATGCACAATATCATAAGAAAACACAATAAACAGATATACTAAAAATAAAGGTACTTTATTTTTATGACACTATGCCAAAAGTATCTCAGTGTTGTAGAGGGTCGCTGGGACTGTAAGAAAACAGTGAGGGTTAGAAAAATAGCCCACCCCAAGACCCTGAAACGTAGGTGTAAAGTGCACCTATATTCCCCAGAGAGCACAGAAGTCGTGATAGGGGAATTCTGCAAGGAAGACCAACACAAGCAATGCAACCAAAGTGGATTTCCGGACGAGAGTACCTGTGGAACAAGGGGACCAAGTCCAAGAGTCACGACAAAGTCGAGAGTGGGCAGATGCTCAGGAAATGCCAGCTGAGGGTGCAAAGAAGCTGCCACCAGATGGTAGAAGCTGTGGATTCTGCAAGAACGAAGAGGAATAGGAACTTCCCCTTTGGAGGATAGATGTCCCACGTTGTGCAGAAGCTTGCAGAGGTGTTCCCACACAGAAAGACCGCAAACAAGCCTTGCTAGCTGCATGGGTCGCGGTTAGGGTTTTTGGGTGCTGCTGTGGCCCAGGAGTGACCAGGATGTCGCCACTTGGATGAGGAGACAGAGGGGGTACCCAGCAAGACAAAGAGCCCAATCAGAAGCAAGCAGCACCCGCAGAAGTGCCGGAACAGGCACTACGAAGAAGAGTGAACCGGAGCTCACCCGAAGACACAAAAGGGAGTCCCACGACACCGGAGGACAACTCAGGAAGCTGTGCACTGCAGGTTAGAGTGTCGGGGACCCAGGCTTGGCTGTGCACAAAGGATATCCTGGAAGAGTGCACAGGAGCCGGAGCAGCTGCAAATCACGTGGTACCCAGCAATGCAGTCTAGCGTGGGGAGGCAAGGACTTACCTCCACCAAACTTGGACTGAAGAGTCACTGGACTGTGGAAGTCACTTGGACAGAGTTGCTGAGTTCCAGGGACCACGCTCGTCATGCTGAGAGGGGACCCAGAGGACTGGTGATGCAGTCTTTTGTTGCCTGCGGTTGCAGGGGGAAGATTCCGTCGACCCACGGGAGATTTCTTCAGAGCTCCTAGTGCAGAGAGGAGGCAGGCTACCCCCAGAGCATGCACCACCAGTAAACAGTCGAGAAGGTAGCAGGATCAGCGATACAAGGTTGCAGTAGTCGTCTTTGCTACATTGTTGCGGTTTTGCAGGCGTCCTGAGCAGTCAGCGGTCGATCCTTTGGCAGAAGGTGAAGAGAGAGACGCAGAGGAATTCTGATGAGCTCTTGCATTCGTTATCTAAAGAATTCCCCAAAGCAGAGACCCTAAATAGCCAGAAAAGGAGGTTTGGCTACCTAGGATAGAGGATAGGCTAGCAACACAGGTAAGAGCCTATCAGGAGGAGTCTCTGACGTCACCTGCTGGCACTGGCCACTCAGAGCAGTCCAGTGTGCCAGCAGCACCTCTGTTTCCAAGATGGCAGAGGTCTGGAGCACACTGGAGGAGCTCTGGGCACCTCCCCTGGGAGGTGCAGGTCAGGGGAGTGGTCACTCCCCTTTCCTTTGTCCAGTTTCGCGCCAGAGCAGGGCTGGGGGATCCCTGAACCGGTGTAGACTGGCTTATGCAGAGATGGGCACCATCTGTGCCCATCAAAGCATTTCCAGAGACAGGGGGAGGCTACTCCTCCCCAGCCCTGACACCTTTTTCCAAAGGGAGAGGGTGTAACACCCTCTCTCTGAGGAAGTCCTTTGTTCTGCCTTCCTGGGCCAGGCCTAGCTGGACCCCAGGAGGGCAGAAACCTGTCTGAGGGGTTGGCAGCAGCAGCAGCTGCAGTGAAACCCCGGGAAAGGTAGTTTGGCAGTACCCGGGTCTGTGCTAGAGACTCGGGGATCATGGAATTGTCTCCCCAATGCCAGAATGGCATTGGGGTGACAATTCCATGATCTTAGACATGTTACATGGCCATGTTCGGAGTTACCATTGTGACGCTGTACATAGGTAGTGACCTATGTGCAGTGCACACGTGTAATGGTGTTCCCGCACTCACAAAGTCCGTGAAATTTGCACTGAACAATGTGGGGGCACCTTGGCTAGTGCCAGGGTGCCCACACACTAAGTAACTTAGCACCCAACCTTTACCAGGTAAAGGTTAGACCTATAGGTGACTTATAAGTTACTTAAGTGCAGTGGTAAATGGCTGTGAAATAACGTGGACGTTATTTCACTCAGGCTGCAGTGGCAGGCCTGTGTAAGAATTGTCAGAGCTCCCTATGGGTGGCAAAAGAAATGCTGCAGCCCATAGGGATATCCTGGAACCCCAATACCCTGGGTACCTCAGTACCATATACTAGGGAATTATAAGGGTGTTCCAGTATGCCAATGTGAATTGGTGAAATTGGTCACTAGCCTGTTAGTGACAATTTGGAAAGCAGAGCGAGAGCATAACCACTGAGGTTCTGGTTAGCAGAGCCTCATTGAGACAGTTAGTCATCACACAGGGAACACATACAGGGCACACTTATGAGCACTGGGGCCCTGGCTGGCAGGGTCCCAGTGACACATACACTAAAAGAACATATATACAGTGAAATAGTCTCTACAGTGGGTGGCTTGCCCACTGCCATATCCTGGGGAGTGCAAAGCCACAGTCTCTCAAGTCTCTACAGTGGGTGGGTTGTCCACTGTTCAGTCCTAGGGAGTGCAAAGCCACAGTCTCTCAAGTGGATAACAGTCTCCACTGGTTCTGGAGGGGGACTGGTGTCCAGAGTGCATTAGGCTCCCTGTGACGGTTCCTGTTCCGTCACTGTCCCAGCTGTACATGGGATAACGATGCTTGATGTGGCGGTGTTTTCCTTCTTCAGCGGTGCTCTGCCCTGTTCAGCGGTGCTTTGCCCTGTTCAGCGGTCTTCACCATGGCGGTGAGTTCCTTGTTCAGCGGTGCTTTGCCATGGCGGTCTCTGACCTGTTCAGCGGTTCTCTGCCCTGTTCAGCGGTGCTTTGCCCTGTTCAGCGGTCTTCACCATGGCGGTGAGTTCCTTGTTCAGCTGTGCTTTGCCATGGCGGTCTCTGACCTGTTCAGCGGTTCTCTGCCCTGTTCAGCGGTGCTTTGCCCTGTTCAGCGGTCTTCACCATGGCGGTGAGTTCCTTGTTCAGCGGTGCATTGCCATGGCGGTCTCTGACCTGTTCAGCGGTTTTCTGCCCTGTTCAGCGGTGCTTTGCCCTGTTCAGCGGTCTTCACCATGGGGGTGAGTTCCTTGTTCAGTGGTGCTTTACCATGGAGGTCTCTGACCTGTGCATTGGTGTGTGGCATGACGGTCCCTCATTGCCCAGCGGGGCTGTGGCAGCCGGGGCCCTCCTGGTCACTGACTCCGGTGGTGGTCTCCTGACCAGTGACGATACTCCTGCCCTCCTGGGCAATGACTCCGGCGGTGATCTCCTGACCAGTGACGATACTCCTGGGCACTGACTCCGGAGATGGTCTCCTGACCAGTTTCGATACTGCTGCCCTCATGGGCAATGACTCCGGCGGTGGTCTCCTGACCAGTGACGATACTCCTGCCCTCCTGGGCAATGACTCCGGCGGTGGTCTCCTGACCAGTGACGATACTCCTGCCCTGCTGGGCAATGACTCCGGCGGTGGTCTACTGACCAGTGACGATACTGCTGCCCTCATGGGCAATGACTCCGGTGGTGGTCTCCTGACCAGTGACGATACTCCTGCCCTCCTGGGCAATGACTCCGGCGGTGGTCTCCTGTCCAGTGACGATACTCCTGCCCTCCTGGGCACTGACTCCGGCGGTTGTCTCCTGACCAGTGACGATACTGCTGCCCTCATGGGCAATGACTCCGGCGGTGGTCTCCTGACCAATGACGACGGTGCTTGTGGTGGCGTCCCGGCCGCCGGGGAGGATGGCGCCCTTCTCCGCCGTGCTGCTCTTACCAGACTGTGCAGACTTCTTCTGGCACTTCACCACCTTTGAAGGAGTCACAGCTGACTCTGCAATCCCCCTGGGACCCTTGTGAGCGGTTTTGCTGCCAGGAGTCTTTACCCTGTCCCGTCGGCCACTTTCCAACTTTAGGTGCTTTACAGGGGGTGGACTGGCAGTGCTTTGGCTCCGTGTCACACTGGCTGCCCTGGTGGCCGAAGCACTCCACACACCTGTAACACGCACCACTGGTACTGGAGTCCTTTTGTTGAGGCACTACTACGGGACTTATGAATTGGAGGGGTGGGGGCAAAAAGGTCAACGTTGCTGAGGGAGAGTTTCTGATGAACACTGGGATGGGTAGCTGGAGGCGGTCTGGGAGTGGAGGAAGAGGAGGTGGTTGTAGGAGGTGTCACTTTATGTGTTTTGGGTGCAGGTGCAGGTACTGGAGGCTGTTGTGAGGTGGATGGATGTTGGGTGTGTGGGTGCCCGCGTTTGTGTACTTTGGGAGGGGGCGTAACAGACACACTGGGAGAGGACACAGGGGACGTGTAAATGGTAGAGGGTGTGGTGAGTGCAGGTGAGCGGGGTGTGGTGCTGGGTGTTCTGGTGCGAGTCCTAGTGCCTGTAGATGTACTGCATGCAGGTGAGAGTGTAGACGAGACTGGGAGGGAGGAGGGAGACGACGAGGAGGGGGACACAGTGGATGCAGTGGATGTTGGTGTGTCTGTATGTGTGTGATGCTTGTGTGAGTGCCTGTGGGATGTGTGGTGCCTATGTTTGCCTGAGCTACGTTTGTGTGTTGAGGTGTATGAATGCTTGTCTGATGGTGTGCTTGGGATAGGCTGGGGTACAGGGGATTGGGTCTGGGTGGAGAAAGTTGGAGGGGGGGAGGCTAGACACAGGGACAATGGCTGCCATCAGTGCTGAGGCCAGAGATTGCAGGGTTTGATGATGGGCAGCCTGACCAGAATGAATGCCCTCCAGGAATGCATTAGTGTGTTGCAACTCCCTTTCTACACCCTGGATGGCATTCACAATGGTAGACTGCCCAACAGTGAGTGACCTGAGGAGGTCAATGACCTCCTCACTGAGGGCAGCAGGGGTGATGGGCAGGTCCTGAGGTGCCTGGGGCGAAGGTGATGCCCACCCTCCTGGGTGAGCGGGCACGGGGTGAAGGCTGAGGGGCTGCTGGGAGGGCAGTGCTGGTAGGGGAGGTGGCGGCTGTACCTGTAGAAGTGGGGGGCACAGATGGTGCCGCCACCACAAGGGAGCTCCCATCGGCGGACGAGTCCATAGTGTGGCCCTCCATGGCCATGTGGGATGCAGCTCCCTCGTGCTCCGGTGCCACTGTACCTCCGGCTGATGATGCTGATGCACAATAGAACAGGGAGAGCAGAAAAAGGGGGGGACGACAGAAGAAAGAGAGGTTGAGTGCATGGCTTACCGCTACCATTGGCGGACAATACAGACACAGCAGCCCCCTGCACTACGCCGTGCTCTTGGCCTCTACATATGCAATTCCTGGGATATGGCCTACATCGCTATGGGGGACATCTGCACACATGGATGCCACAGGGGCATGTATACCTGTACTTGGCACTCTACTGAGGTGGGGTGGAGTGGCACATGGCACATTACAGAGGGGCCTAGCCTACGGAAGACGCCCTGGCCTAGGGAAACCCACAACACTACTCCCACACCCAGACCCCTCAACTGCGCGCAAAAGCCCCAGAATGAGGGTGTACTCACCCCCTTGTGTCTGCTGTCATGCCCTCAAGCGCCCATCCAACTCCGGGTAGGCCACCGCCAGGAGCCGGAACATCAGGGGGGTCATGGGGCGACGGGCACCCGTCCCACGTTGGGAGGCCATCCCCAGCTGAGCCTCCGCCGTCTTCTTGCTCCAGCGGCGAATGTCCTCCCATCTTTTCCGGCAGTGGGTGCCCTGTCTCTTGGACCCCCAGGGTCCGTACGTCCTTGGCGATGGCACGCCAAATGTCCTTCTTCTGGTGGGCGCTGACCTACATGACATGCACAGGGGAAGAAGAGAAGTCATTACCAACTGCACCGTCGAAGTGAGTGGCCCACATCCCTGCCTTTGCCATGTGGCACATGCATTCACACTCATTCATGTTCCCTGAACTCTGCCCCCTTCCCTCTTACAACCAGCCCTCTCCACCCAGGCATAGCCCATACAACGTGCTCCCTGTGTACTTACCTCTTGGTCTGGAGGACCGTAGAGTAGCGTGTACTGGGGGAGGACCCCGTCTACTAGCTTCTCCAACTCCTGAGCAGTGAAGGCAGGGGCCCTTTCCCCAGACACAGCAGCCATTGTCTCTTCCAGACCGAGGTCACAGCAGCACTTGCAGTGTAGGTCCTCTCTTGTCGAAGATCAGGTATCTAGTGATTGAACAGATAGAAAATGGCGGTCACGTCCGCGGCAGAGACGTCCGCGGCGGTGCGTATCATCACCGCCGGCGCACTTCATCATTGGCTTCTGGGACCCATAGGGTCCAATGTTAACCAATGCAGCATTGCGCCGCGGTCTACGACCGCCTACCGCGACGGTGTACAACGCCAGCGCAGATACCTCACATCCCATTGTCCCAGTTTAGAGGTCAGGCAGCCGCCATTTCAGGGGCCCACATGGCTTCATTTACTACTGCGTCACACATACCTAGGCCTACACTTGACACACATACAGGAAGATTTTTGTCTTTGGTGTCGTGTTCTTTGTATCTGTGGGTACATACCTGGGCTTTTGTTGACTCTGTGGTCGCTGTTGTCCTTCCTAGGCACCGTTGGGACATTTGAGAAGATGGCGGAATCCTCCGGTGTACTGGCCGCTGGTAGACCTGTTGACAATGGAGGAGCGACATTTAATCATCACCTACAGGTTTGACCGTGCCACTATCCAGGAACTATGTACCCAGTTGGAGCTAGACCTGGTGTCACCAATCCGCCATCCCACAGGAATCACCCCTGACGTGCAGGTGCTGTCAGTGCTCCATTTCCTTGCAAGTGGGTCTTTTCAGACAACAGTGGCCATGGCATCAGGGATGTCCCAGCCTATGTTTTCCAACGTGTTGTCCAGAGTGTTGTCTGCCCTGCTGAAACACGTAAGAAGCTACATCTTTTTCCCTCAGGTGGAGGATTTGGCTACAGTGAAAGGTGACTTCTATGCCCTTGGACATATCCCCAACATCATAGGTGCTATTGATGGGACCCATGTAGCTCTGGTCCCCCCCCACAGGAGTGAACAGGTGTACACGAACAGGAAGAGTTATCATTCCATGAATGTACAGATGGTATGTTTGGCAGACCAGTACATCTCGCAGGTAAATACTATGTTCCCTGGCTCAGTGCATGACGTCTACATCCTGCGCAATAGCAGCATCCCTTATATGATGGGTCAACTCCAGAGGCACCGTGTGTGGCTATTAGGGGACTCTGGTTACCCCAACCTGTCCTGGCTATTGACCCCAGTGAGGAATCCCAGGGCAGAGGAACGCTACAATGAGGCCCATGGGCGGACTAGGAGGGTGATTGAACGCACCTTCGGCCTCCTGAAGGCCAGGTTCAGGTGCCTCCATATGACAGGTGGTTCCCTATTCTACTCACCGAAGAAGGTGTGCCAGATCATCATCTCCTGCTCGATGCTTCACGATCTTGCTTTGCGACGCCAGGTGCCTTTTCTGCAGGAGGATGGTCCAGATGGCGGTGTTGTGGCAGCTGTGGAGCCTGTGGACAGTGATCAAGAGGACGCTGAGGAAGAAGACATAGACAACAGGGAGTCAGTCATATAGCAATATTTCACTTTCACACTTCTACCTCTATCCTGTCTGTCATTTCATAGAAGTATTTGGTCACTGAGTTGTACCTTTCCATTACGGTTTCACAGGTGTGGTTAGAAACGTGTGTCATTGTGAGAAGGTAGCCTCTTTCTATCCTTGTTACCCCCACTTTTGGCCTGTTTGTGAGTGTATGTCAGGGTGTTTGTCACTGTTTTCACTGTCTCACTGGGATCCTGATAGCCAGGCCTCAGTGCTCATAGTGAAAACACTATGTTTTCAGTATGTTTGTTATGTGTCACTGGGATCCTGCTGGTCAGGACCCCAATACTCATAGGTTTGTGGCCTATATGTATGTGTCACTGGGACCCTGTCACACAGGGCCCCAGTGCTCATAGGTGTGCATGTATACGTTCCCTGTGTGGTGCCTAACTGTCTCACTGAGGCTCTGCTAACCAGAACCTCAGTGGTTATGCTCTCTCATTACTTTCAAATTGTCACTGACAGGCTAGTGACCATTTTTACCAATTCACATTGGCTTACTGGAACACCCTTATAATTCCCTAGTATATGGTACTGAGGTACCCAGGGTATTGGGGTTCCAGGAGATCCCTATGGGCTGCAGCATTTCTTTTGCCACCCATAGGGAGCTCTGACAATTCTTACACAGGCCTGCCACTGCAGCCTGAGTGAAATAACGTCCACGTTATTTCACAGCCATTTTACACTGCACTTAAGTAACTTATAAGTCACCTATATGTCTAACCTTTACCTGGTAAAGGTTAGGTGCAAAGTTACTTAGTGTGAGGGCACCCTGGCACTAGCCAAGGTGCCCCCACATTGTTCAGAGCCAATTCACTGAACTTTGTGAGTGCGGGGACACCATTACACGCGTGCACTACATATAGGTCACTACCTATATGTAGCTTCACCATGGTAACTCCGAATATGGCCATGTAACATGTCTATGATCATGGAATTACCCCCTCTATGCCATCCTGGCATTGTTGGTACAATTCCATGATCCCAGTGGTCTGTAGCACAGACCCTGGTACTGCCAGACTGCCCTTCCTGGGGTTTCACTGCAGCTGCTGCTGCTGCCAACCCCTCAGACAGGCAGCTGCCCTCCTGGGGTCCAGCCAGGCCTGGCCCAGGATGGCAGAACAAAGAACTTCCTCTGAGAGAGGGTGTGACACCCTCTCCCTTTGGAAAATGGTGTGAAGGCAGGGGAGGAGTAGCCTCCCCCAGCCTCTGGAAATGCTTTGTTGGGCACAGATGTGCCCAATTCTGCATAAGCCAGTCTACACCGGTTCAGGGACCCCATAGCCCCTGCTCTGGCGCGAAACTGGACAAAGGAAAGGGGAGTGACCACTCCCCTGACCTGCACCTCCCCTGGGAGGTGTCCAGAGCTCCTCCAGTGTGCTCCAGACCTCTGCCATCTTGGAAACAGAGGTGCTGCTGGCACACTGGACTGCTCTGAGTGGCCAGTGCCACCAGGTGACGTCAGAGACTCCTTGTGATAGGCTCCTTCAAGTGTTAGTAGCCTTTCCTCTCTCTTAGGTAGCCAAACCCTCTTTTCTGGCTATTTAGGGTATCTGTCTCTGGGGAAACTTTAGATAACGAATGCATGAGCTCAGCCGAGTTCCTCTGCATCTCCCTCTTCACCTTCTGATAAGGAATCGACCGCTGACCGCGCTGGAAGCCTGCAAACCTGCAACATAGTAGCAAAGACGACTACTGCAACTCTGTAACGCTGATCCTGCCGCCTTCTCGACTGTTTTCCTGCTTGTGCATGCTGTGGGGGTAGTCTGCCTCCTCTCTGCACCAGAAGCTCCGAAGAAATCTCCCGTGGGTCGACGGAATCTTCCCCCTGCAACCGCAGGCACCAAAAAGCTGCATTACCGGTCCCTTGGGTCTCCTCTCAGCACGACGAGCGAGGTCCCTCGAATCCAGCGACACCGTCCAAGTGACCCCCACAGTCCAGTGACTCTTCAGCCCAAGTTTGGTGGAGGTAAGTCCTTGCCTCACCTCGCTGGGCTGCATTGCTGGGAACCGCGACTTTGCAAGCTTCTCCGGCCCCTGTGCACTTCCGGCGGAAATCCTTCGTGCACAGCCAAGCCTGGGTCCACAGCACTCTAACCTGCATTGCACGACTTTCTAAGTTGGTCTCCGGCGACGTGGGACTCCTTTGTGCAACTTCGGCAAGCACCATTTCACGCATCCTCTTAGTGCCTGTTTCTGGCACTTCTCCGGGTGCTACCTGCTTCAGTGAGGGCTCTTTGTCTTGCTCGACGTCCCCTCTCTCTGCAGGTCCAATTTGCGACCTCCTGGTCCCTCCTGAGCCCCAGCAGCGTCCAAAAACGCCAAACGCACGATTTGCGTGTAGCAAGGCTTGTTGGCGTCCATCCGGTGGGAAAACACTTCTGCACGACTCTCCAAGGCGTGGGGGATCCGTCCTCCAAAGGGGAAGTCTCTAGCCCTTGTCGTTCCTGCAGTATTCACAGTTCTTCAGCCTAGTAAGAGCTTCTTTGCACCAACCGCTGGCATTTCTTGGGCATCTGCCCATCTCCGAGCTGCTTGTGACTTTTGGACTTGGTCCCCTTGTTCCACAGGTACCCTCAGTCAGGAATCCATCGTTGTTGCATTGCTGATTTGTGTTTTCCTTGCATTTTCCCTCTAACCCGACTATTTTGTCCTTAGGGGAACTTTGGTGCACTTTGCACTCACTTTTCAGGGTCTTGGGGAGGGTTATTTTGCTAACTCTCACTATTTTCTAATAGTCCCAGCGACCCTCTACAAGGTCACATAGGTTTGGGGTCCATTCGTGGTTCGCATTCCACTTCTGGAGTATATGGTTTGTGTTGCCCCTATCCCTATGTTTCCCCATTGCATCCTATTTTAACTATTCATTGTTTGCACTGTTTTCTAAGACTATACTGCATATTTTTGCTATTGTGTATATATATCTTGTGTATATTTCCTATCCTCTCACTGAGGGTACACTCTAAGATACTTTGGCATATTGTCATAAAAATAAAGTACCTTTATTTTTAGTATAACTGTGTATTGTGTTTTCTTATGATATTGTGCATATGACACTAAGTGGTACTGTAGTAGCTTCACACGTCTCCTAGTTCAGCCTGAGCTGCTTTGCTAAGCTACCATTATCTATCAGCCTAAGCTGCTAGACACCCTATACACTAATAAGGGATAACTGGGCCTGGTGCAAGGTGCAAGTACCCCTTGGTACTCACTACAAGCCAGTCCAGCCTCCTACAGTCATCTGCTTGCATCCTTCAAGGACTTGTGATGTGTGACATAGGTATGTTGGCTTTACAATTGGAAACGCATTTTGACACTGTCATTGATAATACATATTTACCAAACCACAGACTGACTCCAGATTGGTTTGTGGTTCAAGGGTGTTTATTTAAGTGCCCAAAAATGGAGGGGGGTAGTAATATGGTGATGGGGGACGGTGGAGGAATGTCCATGGCAGAGTCCAGTCCATTGGTCACACAGGTGCACTGCCCATATGGGCATAGGAAGTGGAGCTGGGGCAGTTTCAGTATGGACAGTGTAACAAAGTGGGACAGTGGGAGTACAATCAGGGTGGTCTCATTTCCTGGCGGGGGTCTTGCCATCTTGCTCTGTCCTGTTCCTGGATCTCAGGGACCGCTTGCGTGGTGGTTGTCCATCTGCAGGGGGTGGGGTGCTGGTGTGGTGGTCCTGTGGCGGGGCGTCCTGTCCACTAGCGCCGGCGGAGGTGGTGGGCAGTTCATCGTCCTGGCTAGTGTCAGGGGCCCCTTGGAGTGCCACGGTGTCCCTCATGGTCTTTTGTATGTCCTTCAGCACCCCTACGATGGTGCACAGGGCGGAGCTGATGGTTCTGAGCTCTTCCCTGAACCCCAAATACTGCTCCTCCTCCAGGCGCTGGGTCTCCTGAAACTTGGCCAGGACCGTCAACATAGTCTCCTGGGAGTGTTGGTATGCTCCCATGATGGAGCCTCGTGGAGAGTGGGTTCCCTTGGCCTGTCCGCCCCCTGTCGCACAGCAGCCCTACCAGTTCCCCTGTGTTCCTGTGCCTCCGTCCCCTGGACCGTGTGCCCACTACCACTGCCCCCAGGCCCCTGTTGTTGTTGGGGTGGTGGGTTATCCTGGGTTCCCTGTAGTGTTGGACACACAGCTGATTGACGTGTCCTGGGTACGGAGGTATGGGCCTGCTGGGTGGGTGCTGTGCTGGTGTTACCAGAGGGTGGAAAGTCAGTGTTGGGCTGTGCCTGTGCAAGGGGAACCGACTGTCCCGAGGCCTACGATGGTCCGGGCTGGTCATCAGGATCCAGTAGGGCAGAGCTGCTGTCGTCACTGTGGGCTTCTTCTGTGGGTGGAGTGGAGTTGTCTGGACCCTCCGGTGTGGTGACGTTCCTTAGTGGTCCTGCAGGGATATAAGAGCATGATTATTGCATGTGTGTGTGTGTAATGGTGTGCAATGAGTGGGTGTTTGTGTACCCCAGTGCAAGCATTCCTGTGTGTGGGTTTGTGTGATGATGGTTAGGGGGTTATTCTGGGTATGTGCAGTGAGCATGCTTTGGTGAGGGGTGACCATGCTTACTTGTGTCATGCAGGGCTTGGTGTTGGGATGAGTGGTTTGTGTTATTAGGACATTAGTGAGGAGTGTGAGTGTTAGGGGAGGGGGGAGGGGGTGTGATAGCATGCAGGTAGGGTGGGGGATATGATAGTTGAGATTTGACTTACCAGTGTCCATTCCTCCACCGACTCCTCCGAGGCCCTCTGGATGCATGATGGTCAAGACTTGCTCCTCCCATGTTGTTAGTTGTGGGGGAGGAGATGGGGGTCCGCCGCCAGTCCACTGTATCGCGATGTTGTGCCTGGAGACCACTGAATGCACCTTCCCCTGTATGTCGTACCACCTCTTCCTGATGTCCTCCCGATTTCTTGGATGCTGTCCCACAGCGTTGACCCTGTCCACGATTCTTTGCCATAGCTCCATCTTCCTGGCTATGGATGTGTGCTGCACCTGTGAGCCAAATAGCTGTGGCTCTACCCGTAGGATTTCCTCCACCATGACCCTGAGCTCCTCCTCGGAAAACCACAGGATGTCTTTGGCGTGACATGGGGTGGTGTTGGTGATGTGTGGGGTGCTGTAAGTGTTGATGTGTAGTGTTGTGTGGTGTTTTGTGCATGTAATGTTGTATGGGTGATGGTGTTGTGTTCCCTTTGTGTGGTGGGGTTCTCAGTTGCTGTGCTCTCTGTCTATCTGGCCTTCGTCTGTGAATTGTGGTCGTAGGGGTTTGTGGGTGATATGGGTGTGTGTTTTATATTGTGTTAGGTGTGTGGGAGTGGTGTTTGTATGTGTATCAGGTGTGTGTATTTTGAATAGTCCAATGTGGCGGTGTTTTGGAGATGTATGTGTATTTTGAGCGCGGGGTGTGTACCGCCAATGGAATACCGCGGTTGAAAGACCGCCGCGTGGATTTGTGGGTCGTGATAGCATAGGCGTGTTTCTGTTGGCGTGGAGGTGGAGGTTTTGTTTTCGCCAGTTTATCACTGACCTTTGGAGTGGCGGAGTTGTGTGGGTGTCTGAATTTCGGCAGATTCCGAGATGTGTGTCATAATAGCTGTGGCGGAATTCCGCGGCCGCGGCGGTGTTTTGGCGGTCTTCTGCTCGGTGGTAAGCGCCTTTTACCACCAATGTTGTAATGAGGGCCTTAGTACTTACACACGTGAAAGAAACACTCAGCATTACAAAAATAAAGGAACTTTATTTTGGTGACACAAATACCAAAAATACCATAGAGGTCATACTCCCTTAGGAGGTAACTAATACACAAAATATGTACACTAGCATGCAGAAATAGGCATAAAAACAGTTATAAAACAGTGCAATATAGTGAAAATCCCATTGAGAATAATAGGCCTAGGGGAGCACAAACCATATACTAAAAACATGGAATGCGAAAGTCGGGCCCCCGCCTAGATAAGTGGAATGTGTAGAGGGGAGCTGGGAGTATTAGAAAAGCACAAAGGTAAGTACCACAGTACCCCCCAGCGCCCAGGAACAGAGGAGTAAAACACTGTAGTTTCCCCAAACCACCCACTTAGAAGAAAAGAGGAACATTGCAAAGACCAGAAGAGACTGCAAGACACCAACAGTAGATTCCTGGACCAGAAGACATGTGGAAGAAGGGGACCAAGTCCGAGAAGCACAGAAAGGTTCATGAAGGTCAGGAGCCCCTACCCACCAGGCTGAAGGTGCAAGAAGAGAGTCGATGATGAGGATGAAGAGTCACTGCTGCACCCTGGAAGACGGAGTCGAGTTCCTGAAGGATGTAAGTGCTGTCCCACGACGGAAAAAGGATTGCAGTTGGGTTTGCATCTTTGGATTCCACGAACAAGCCTTGGTGCATGCAAAACTCGCGGTTGGTGGAAAGTGGTGCTGCCGGGGACCAGGAAGGCCCAGGAGGACTCTACACAAGAGGGGAATTCAGAGGGGGCTCTCAGCAACTCAGAGAGCCCACAGAAGCAGAGGCAGCTCTCACAGGAGACCCACAGGACGGGGACACAGAAGTCGAGGAAGGGGCCCATGCAGCACTACTAAAAGGGATCCCACACCGCAGGAGAACTACTCAGGAAGCTGTGCGTCACAGGAAGGAGTGATGGTGGCTGGAGGTTCCAGATGCCTGAAGATCCTGTGAAAGGATGCCAACAAGCCTTGGCAGCTGCAAATGGCAATGGACACGGAAGTACTGTGCTGCGGGTGAAGGCAAGGACTTACCTCCACCAAACTTCGACAGCTGGACTTGAGGACCGTCAGGACCACTGCAGTCTACCCAACGTGTTGCAGGATCCACGCAGATCATCAGGAGAGGGGATCCATGCAACCAGTCATCATTGTAGATGGTGCCTGCTGATGTAGGGTAGTGATTCCTTCACCCCAATGGAGATTCCTTCGTCCTTCCTGTGCAGATTGAAGTCAGGCTGTCTTCAGAGGTTGCACGACTGGGAAATTGTTGCAGGTGCAGGCAGGAGCTGAAGATACATTGTTGCAGGCAGAGTCTTGCTTCTTTGTTGCAGCTTGTAGGTGCCTGGAGCGTCTGGATACAGTTTCTTCAGCCAGAAGTTGAAGCAAAGTTTGCAGAGCAATCCTGCTGGAGTCTTGCAAAATGAATCTGATAAACCACCCAAGAGAGAGACTCTAAATAGCCCTGAAAGGGGGATTGGTCACCTAACCAGGTAAGCTCCTATCAGGAGGGGCCTCAGACATCACCTGCCTGGCCTGGCCACTCAGATGCTCCCAGAGTTCCCTGCCAACCTTGTTTCCAGGATGGCAAAACCCAGGGACCATCTGGAGGAGCTCTGAGCACCACCCCTGGGGTGGTCATGGGCAGGGGAGTGGTCACTCCCCTTTCCTTTGTCCAGTTTTGCGCCAGAGCGAAGACTGGCAGTCCCTGAACTGGTGTAGACTGGTTTATGCAAGGAAAGCACCAAATGTGCCCTTCAAAGCATTACCAGTGGCTTGGGGAGGCTACCCCTCCCAAACACCTATTTCCAAAGGGAGAGTGTGTAACACCCCTCTCCCAAAGGAAATCCTTTGCTCTGCCTTCCTGGGCTTGAGCTGATCAAGCAACAGGAGGGCAGACACCTGTCTGTGAGGTGGCAGCAGCTGTGGCTGCCTGCAAAACCTCTGAAGGCTGAAATGGCAATACTGGGGGTCCTCTAAGGAGCCCACAGAGTACATGGGATCATACACCCAATGCTTGCAAAAGCATTGGGGTATGATCCCAACATGTTTGATAACAAACATGACCATATTCGGAGTTATCATTATGTAGCTGGACATAGGTATTGACCTATGTCCAGTACACACATAAAATAACTTCCCCGCATTCACAAAGTCTGGGAAAATGGGCCTGGAGTTCATGGGGGCACCTCTGCTAGTGCAGGGGTGCCCTCACACACAGGTACTTTGCACCCTGCCCTCTGGGCTGAAAGGCCTGCCATAGGGGTGACTTATAGGTGACTGGTGCAGTGTAAAATGGCAGTTAGAGGGTGCTTGAACCTTTCCACGCAGGCTGCAATGGCAGTCCTCCAAACACTTTGCATGGGCTCCCTATAGGTGGCAAAATATATGCTGCAGCCCATAGGGATCCCCGGTACCCCAATGCCCTGAGTACCTAGGTACCATATACTAGGGACTTACAAAGGGGCACCAGTATGCCAAATGTGGAGTGAAAGACAGAGTTTTGGGAGAGAGAGCATAATCACTGGGGTCCTGTTAGCAGGATCTCAGTGAACGCAGTCAAACACACTGACAAACAGTAAAACATATTGACAAACAGGGGACAGTCTAGAAAAGGCCTACTTTCCTACATTGGCGAGGTTGGATTTTATATTACTAATTTAGAATTGCCACTTTTAGAAAGTGGGCTTTTCTCTGCACTTTAAAACCAGCTGTGCCTTACAGCCTGTCTCCAATCCACGTCTGGGCTGGTCTGGTTGACAGCTCCCTTGTGCATTTCACCCAGACAACCACAGACACAGGACACTCAGTCACACCTGCACTCATCTGCATATTGAATCGGTCTTTCTGGGCCGGAAGGGTGGATGGCCTGACACTTACATTTCAAAGTACAGTGGCCTGCCCTCACACAATGGACTGCCAAACCCCCCACTGGGACCCTGGTAGAAAGGACTGTACTGAAAGGGGAACTTGTTCACTTCAAAAACCACTCTTTGAAGTCTCCCTCACTTCAAAGGCATTTTTGGGTATATAAACTGGGTCTCTGACCCCACCAACTCAGACACTTCAGGACCTACACCTGCACCCTGTCAAGAGGAACTGCCTGGCTGCCCAAATCACTCATCAGGACTGCTTTGCTGAGAAGGACTGCTGCCCCGTTGTTGCCCTGCTGCCCTGCTAGCCTCTGACGTTTCTGAGAAGTGCTCTCCAAGGGCTTGAATTGAGCTTGCCTCCTGTTTTCTGAAGTCTCAGGGCCAAGAAGACTTCATCCCTTGAGGAAACTCCTTGTGCATCGAAAATCGACGCACGACCTGCCTGAAGCGACACACTGCCTGCCTTGCAACCGAGAAATCACCGCAGAGCCGAACCAGAACGACGCAGCCCGACTTCCAGAGTGGAAATTCGACTCAGTGCCCGCCTTGCGATGGAAAATTCAATGCATCACCTACCGGATCGGCGCAACGCCCGTGCCTTCTTCCAGCATGTCAAGGATTTGCCTGGATCATCCCTGGGCGTCAAAAAGATCCCCGCATTGTAGTGAGGAACCAAGACTGTGTGCTGGAAAATGACGCAAACCCCATGCAGCCTGGAAAGAAACGATGCAACGTCTGTGCCACGCTGGAAAAATCCAACCCACACCTTATTTTTCCACTCATCTCCTCCTCTGCGTTCTCCGTCGGTGTTTTTTTTTTTACGCAAACCAAGTACTTTGAGTAACCAAGAGACAACTGTTTATTTCTTAGAAATGAGACCCTTTTAAATCTTTTAAAAGTGATATTTCAACTTATACTCATTGGATCTTTGTCATTTTGACCTTATCCTCTTCAGATAAATATTATCTATTTTTCTAAAACCTGTGTGGTGTATTTCTGTGGTGTTTTCTCTGTGTTACTGTATGATTTATTGCACAAATACTTTACACATTGCCTTCTAAGTTACGCCTGACTGCTCAGTGCCAAGCTACCAGAGGGTGGGCACAGGATAATGTGGATTGTGTGTGACTTACGCTGACTAGGATTGTGGTCCCTACTTGGACAAGGGTGTATACCTCTGTCAACTAGAGACCCCATTTATAACAATGTTGATCAGCGGTGAGGATAGGACTTGTGTGTGTGCAGTACCATACAATAGCTACGTGTACACTACCTACCCACAGTTAAAGGTCAATTTGATTTGTTATCTTTTTGCTGCAATTTCCCTGCTTGACATTCTTTAATCAGTATCCCATACAACCTGTCTCTGGCTGGGTCTCAAGGAGGAGCTGGAGAGTTTGACCAAGCTAAGCTGGAGGCATACACTGTCAGCCAGCTGAAAGGGTTCTTCAAGGGGATGGGAGTACCTACCCGGGGAGCCTCCAAGAAGGAGGAGCACCAAAAGCCGCTGAGGGCCTGGGCAGAAGCCTGTTCACAACAGAATGTTGAGTTGGGAGAGCAAGGGGATGGCTCTCCCGAGGATTTGCCAACAGTAGTGGGGGTGAAACCCCTGAATTTGTGCCCCCTGCCAAACCAGGGAGCAGTGTCTCAAGTCACAGCCTGACCGCAGAGGACAGGAGGGAGGAGAGAGAATTTCAACTACAATTGGCAAGATCGAAAAGAGGAGAGGAGAGCTGAGGCTGAGAGGGCCTTGGCAGAAAAGAAACTAATCTTGGCTCATGAACTGAGTCTGAAGGAGCTGGAGCTCAAGTCTAGGCAGTCCGAGTCCAGCAGTGATGATGGCAGCACACATACAGGACCTGCTGGAGACAAAAAGGTTTGCATACCAAAGGATTTGGTGCCAAGTTATGTGGTGGGAGATGACATTGATAAGTGGTTTGCTGCATATGAAATTGCACTAAGGGCTCATGGGGTTCCTGAAGAGCAATGGGGGATGGGCTTGTGGAAACACATGTCAATACTTGGGAGGGACACACTTCTTACACTAGAGGTTGGGGACCAGGCCAATTATGCCCCTATGAAAGTTATTTTGGTTGCCAAATTTGGACTGACCCCTGAAAAGTATTGTCAAAGATTCAGGGACAGCATCAAGCTCCCCAACCAAACCTGGGTAGATTTTTTTGATTCTTCTAGTAAGGCAGTGAATGGTTGGGTGCGGGGCAGTACGGTAAATGATTACATGGGTCTGTACAATTTGATCCTGAGAAAGCATATGCTCAGTATTTGGTTTACAGAGTTGCACCAGCATCTAGTTGACAGTAACAACATGGCAACAATGACTTCAAAATAGCGACACATCCCTATAATTACTTCAAAACCTAATATATCACTTAATGGTGCTCAATACACCATAACACGTCTGTTGCCTCCATGTGTGAGCTGGAATCAAAGAACCAGTTAATAACAAAAACATAAAATAGTGGAGCACTCAAAAACTCTTTTTTAAATTATATTATAGTAATCATTGGGACCATCTCGGAGAATGGATTAAGTCAATGTATGATGAGAGAGAAAAAGACACATGAAGAGTTAAATACAAAAACAAATGGGTGTCAACATTCTCTTGATCGTTAACATCTTTAATAATAATATATTTCTATATATTAAAAAAGCAGTATATTTTTCCCCTTTGAAACTGCGAAAGGATTAATGTCCATTCATATAAAATTCCATTTGGCCGTGGAGCCCAGATGTTCAGTCTTTATAAATCCTCAACCAATGGAAGAAAGTTTCAGTCTGTACGATGTTTAGCCATGTCCATTCATATAAAATTCCGTTTGGCCGTGTAGCCCAGATGTTCAGTCTTTATAAATCCTCAACCAATAGAAGTAAATTTCAGCCTGTACGATGTTTAGCCGACACGTGTTTCGTCCTATTCCAGGACTTTATCAAGGCTGATAAGATATCAATTCCAAAAAAAGCTAAGAATATTCTGTCACCTATTACATATGCCCACTGGCTCATAGATACTTATTAAGATCAACTAGTGTTTAATAGATTAACAACTATCAACGTCACCTTGTACTCCAGTGCCCTATAATGTATCCTATGTTC
Source organism: Pleurodeles waltl (assembly GCF_031143425.1). Lineage (NCBI taxonomy): Eukaryota > Metazoa > Chordata > Amphibia > Caudata > Salamandridae > Pleurodeles > Pleurodeles waltl. The sequence continues at coordinate 651,255 of NW_027150248.1, forward strand.
AAAATCACAGTACCAGACATTAGTGAGAAAGACTTAAATGAAGAAACAATCTAACACACATAAGTTCAAAAAACAATTACAGAAAAGAGGAGACCCTCAGTGATCCCTTGTAACATAGAACATGCTTTGTTAATGTTAATGTGTAAAAGTAGAGAATCAGAGTTGAGATATAACCATAATGTTCCATAAGGTAGAATTTCTAAGTATACCTTATATTTTATTCATAATGAACTCCAAATTCAAAATCCAATAGAATCCAACTCTGTAAGATAATGCCCAAAATTGATAAAATATCCCACATTTTACTAAAATTCAAAATATAGCACATGAACCAACCTTGTTATTTTTTTATTTTTTTTACTCACTTACTTTTCAATATCCTGGTTTGGCTCATTGTTATTTATTGTTCAACCCTCATCAGGGTTTCCAGACTCTATATAATGGTCCATATTAAGCGTGCATTATCTTATGCATGTCTGAGCAAAATAAACAACGCATATGATTTAATTGAATGTTGTGACAGAGGACCAAAAAATACGAATGCAAAATCCAAAAAGGTTGATGATTAATGCCGTATTTGGCTATATTAAGATCAATCAAACTTTGCCCATACTATATCGCTTCATCCACTGTATCTAGTTTTATTTCAAAATTGTAAATCATATCATTGCACGTTCATCAATATCTAATGTAGATTTTTACTATAGACAATGCCTATTATGTCACTTCCCATCTTGTGATAAAACTCATATCAATTTAGCATACCAATTTCTATATATCACCTTTCATATTTTTTCCATAGAAAGCCAGCCAACTTCAATTAATTCTATTGAATCACACGTCAAAAGGAAGAATGGATACTTAATGGTTATGATCACAGAAACGGGTAGACAATTGTTCGTCATATTTGTCTCATATTATTTGAAAAAATCTAACTGGACAATTTATTTATCCAAAAAATGAACTCAACTTCCTGGCAATTCATTTGCATTGTTATCTCATTGTCCTTACCTCTAACTTGTGAGAGACCTCATAGACGGTGCTCAATATATGTGATCAAACCCAAATAGGTAAATAGGAACAATTTTAAAAAAGACCCGATGACCGATCCACATGCAGTCTGTATAATACCACGTGGGTACAAAAACCGAACATTGTTTACATTATCATGGCGGCCATTTTGTAAGAGGCAAATTTTCATGTACAGATGTTTTATAACACGAAAACCTTTGCGGAACACAAAGAGAATTCTTATATTGTCATCCGCACTCTTTTTCAAAATAGAATTATATGGCTATATCGAAAATTATAATTTCAAATTCGAAAGCGTTTTTTATGAGTTATCTTGGTTCCACAATTCCCTCGTAGTATACGAGAATCCAACCCCAGCATGACAACTACCAATCACAGTGAGACAAATGTACTTAGTTCCGATTTCTACCTATAATGTCAAAATCGCCATACAAAATTGTTTGTCACAGACTAGTCAGCCATAAAAACCATTGGAAACATTTGAATCGTGAAACGTACGCCATCTTAGGTGAGGCCATCCTCTGTTAATATGCATATTTCAGCATTTTGTTACAAGACAATTGATCCAATAATGTGTACATTTAGGCGCTCTGTTTTAAAAAGCATATTATAAATCTCTCTCAGGTTTCATAAGGGTACATGTTATTTATAAGCATATAACTTCCATTTTTGGAATCATAATGCTGTGTTATTTTTAACCAGCAAATATCTCGTATTACGCAACCTTATAAATAAAAGCGAGACATCAGACAAAATACCATGACCCAATATTAATTTGCTTGAATTGTTATGTGTATCCTAGATGTAAATTAAGACACATGTCGTTATTCCTCCCAAATTTAACCATTCCATCCAGTGTTCAGAAGATTGTATCCTATAGTCGAAAAGCACATTGGAAGAAGCGGTAGACTCATAGCAACCACAATGTGTGCGTTTCATCCACCATGTCACACAACCTATATCCTAACCCCAAATACATAATCCATAGTTAAAATACAAACTCCTAAATTTATGTAGAATGTATTTAAAGAAAGAATAGGTGAGGAAGAAATAGAAATTTGTAACACCGAGTGTATCTGTAGGGCGAGAAAGAGATTACATTTAGAGTGACAATCAATTAATGTATATAAGAATGCTAACATATAAAAATCCATGATTACAAGACATGGATGATCAAGCATATTCCAAGTTGTTTAACATATCTTAAGACCTCCAATATTACAATGGAAAACATCCCAAAAAAATTCTAAATGACTGTACACATAGTGTAAGATCATTAATGGCCATTACATTCATCCATTCGTCAGTCACAATGACCTCATTTTGTTAACAAAAATGTTCATGTGGCCTCCGATTCATAATATTAATAAAAAATGGTGCATTCTATCGTCTATATTAATGCCCAATTCAATAGTTTTAAGTCTAATAATCCATCTGGCCTCATTCCTTCTAAGATCCATCCTTCTGTATACCTTGTATCGTATCCCTTCTATGTTGATGTATAGCTTGCATTGTACTTTGTATGTGTGATCTATTTTAGGTTGAGGGATAGGATTGTGTGAGATAGCAATACATTGTGGAAATAATTCTAGATAAAAGTAATGATTATTTTCCAGTGATTAATTTACATATATTTTTCCCTATTGTATGCCATTTCATATGAAGTACACTTCCTTCTACAGCACTTCTTCCCATTCCCTGCAGTGAGATCACACCTCCCCTACAGCACTTCTTCACTCTCAATCCAGTGTGATTATACCTCCTCCTACACCATGTGTTAACTTTCCATCCAGTGTGATTACACCTCCTTCTACAGCACTTCTTCTCTTTTCAGCCAATTTAATTACACCTCCTCCTACAGCTCTTCTTCCCGTTCACCAAGAGCGATAACACCTCCTCCTACAGCACTTCTTTCCTTTCTGTCCAGTGTGATTACATCTCCTCCTGCAACACTTCTTCTCTTTCCATCCAGTGTGATTACACTGCTTCCCACAGCACTTCTTCTGTTTCCATCCATGCGGGGACTATGGTTAAGCCACTGTTGTCTGCTCTTATTCTACTTGTTTTCTGCTTTTTCTGCTCCTTTCCTGATCGTATTTCTGACTTTCCTGCTCGTATTTCTGCTTCTTCTGCTTCCTTTTCTTCTGATTTTTCTGCCTGTTCTGCTCCTTTTCTGCTCCTTTCCTGATTGTTTTTCTGACTTTCTTGCTCATATTTCTGCCTCTTCTTCTCCTTTTCTTCTTGTTTTTCTTCCTTTTCTGTTCATATTTCTGCCTTTTCTGAACTCTATTTTGCCTTATTCTGCTAGATTTCTGCTTATTGTTCTGCCTTTTCCCCCTTTTCTGCTTACTTTTTCTTCTTGTTTTTTCTGCTTCTTTTCTGCTCGTTTTTCTGCCTTGTCTTCTCGTTTTCTGCACTCTATTTTGCCTTTTTCTGCTTGTTTTATTGCCTTTTCTACTCCTCCTCTGCTCGTTTTTTTGCCGTTTCTGCTCCCTTTTGGCACTCTTGTGCCCTTTTCTGCTTGTTTTTCTGCCTTTTCTACTTGGTTCTCTAACTTCTCTGCTTGTTTTCTGCACTCTATTTTGCCTTTTTCTGCTAATTTTTCTTCTTGTTTTTTCTTCCTTTTCTGCTCCTTTTCAGTTCATTTTTCTGCTCCTTTTTCTGCTCCTCTTATGCTCATTTTCAGCCTTTTTTGCTACTTTTTGTCTCACTTTCCTGCTCCTTTTTTGCACTCCATTTTGCCTTTTTCTGCTCTATTCTTCCCACCGTTTCCCTCCTTCCGCACTTTATTTTGCATTTTTCTGCTTGTTTTTTCTGCCTTTTTGGCACATTTTCTGCTTGTTTTCTGCTCATTTTTCTACCTTTTCTGCTCATTTTCTGCTCATTTTTCTACCTTTTCTGCTCCTTTTCTGTTCATTTTTTCTGCATTTTCTGCTCATTTTCTGCCTCTTCTGCTCCTTTTCCTCTTGTTTTTCCACCTTTTCTGCTCATTTTCTCCTTGTTCTCTGCTTGTTTTTCTATCTTTTCTTCTCCTTTACTGCTCAATTTTTCTCCTTTTCTGCTCTTTCTGTCTTTACTGCTCCTTTACTGTACTCGTTTTCGTACTATTCTCATTTTTCTGCCTCTTCTGCCAGTGGCATAACAAAACTTGAGGGGGGCCCTGCAAAATACATGAGGGGGCCCCCCCACGCTCTAGACCTAGTCAGGAGCTCTCACCCAGGGGCCTGCTGCCCATGCACAATGCCGGAGAAGTCCCTACGGAGCGCGAGCCCCCCTGCACCACAGGGGATGCGGGCTATAGTTAAGCCACTGTCGTCTGCTCTTATTCTACTTGGTTTCTGCGTTTTCTGCTCCTTTCCTGATCGTATTTCTGACTTTCCTGCTCGTATTTCTGCTTCTTCTGCTCCTTTTCTTCGTGCTTTTCTTCATTTCTGCTCCTTTCCTGTGCATATTTCTGCACTCTATTTTGCCCTTTTCTGCTAGTTTCTGTAAGAATCAGGCCTGGTTTGTAGTGGGTACTGTAGGAAAGTACCATCTTGCCTGGCATGTTACCCCCATATTTCACTGTATATATGTTGTTTAAGTCTATGTGTCACTGGGACCCTGCCAACCCCTCAAACAGGTTTCTGCCCTCCTGGGGTCCAGGCAGCCCTGGCCCAGGAAGGCAGAACAATGGACTTCCTCTGAGAGAGGGTGTAACACCCTCTCCCTTTGGAAATAGGTGTGAAGGCTGGGGAGGAGTAACCTCCCCCAGCCTCTGGAAATGCTTTGATGGGCACAGATGGTGCCCATCTCTGCATAAGCCAGTCTACACCGGTTCAGGGATCCCCCAGCCCAGTATGTCTAAGACCTCTGCCATCTTGGAAACAGAGGTGTTTGTGGCACACTGGACTGCTCTGAGGGGCCAGTGCCAGCAGGTGACGTCAGAGGCTCCTTCTGATAGGCTCTTACCTCTTTTGGTAGCCAATCCTCCTTCCTAGGTAGCCAGACCTCCTTTTCTGGCTATTTAGGGTCTCTGCTTTGGGGAATTCTTCAGATACCGAATGCAAGAGCTCACCAGAGTTCCTCTGCATCTCCCTCTTCACCTTCTGCCAAAGGATCGACTGCTGACTGCTCAGGACGCATGCAAAACTGCAACAAAGGAGCCAAACGACTACTAGCAACCTTGTATCGCTTCATCCTGCTGGCTTTCTCAACTGTTTCCTGGTGGGGCATGCTCTGGGGGTAGCCTGCCTCCTTTCAGCAACAGGCGCTCTGAAGAAATCTCCCTTGGGTTGACGGAATCTTCCCCCTGCAACCGCAGGCAACAAAAGACTGCATCACTGGTCCTCTGGGTCCCCTCTCAGCACAACAAGCGTGGTTCCTGGAACTCAGCAACTCTGGCGAAGTGACTCACACAGTCCAGTGACTCTTCAGTCCAAGTTTGGTGGAGGTAAGTCCTTGCCTCCCCACGCTAGACTGCATTGCTGTGTACCGCGTGATTTGCAGCTGCTCTGGCTCCTGCGCACTCTTCCAGGATTTCCTTCATGCACAGCCAAGCCTGGTTCCCCAACACTCGAACCTGGAGTGCACAACCTTCTGAGTTGTCCTCTGGCGTCGTATGACTCCCTCTTGTGACTTCGCATGGACTCCGGTTCACTCCTCTTCTAAGTGCCTTTTTCGGTACTTATGCAGGTGCTGCCTGCTTCTATGAGGGCTCCCTGACTTGCTGGGCACCCCCTCTGTCTCCTCATCCAAGTGGCGACATCCTGATCCCTCCTGGCCACTGCAGCATCCAAAAACCCTAACAGCGACTCTTGCAGCTAGCAAGACTTGTTTGCGGTCTTTCTGCGTGGGAACACCTCTACAAGCTTCTTCACGGCGTGGGACATCCATCCTCCAAAGGGGAAGTTCCTAGTCCTCTTCGTTCTTGCAAAACACCAAGCTTCTTCCATCCAGTGGCAGCTTCCTTGCACCCTCAGCTGGCATTTCCTGGGCTCCTGCCCACTCTCAACACTGTTGCGACTCTTGGACTTGGTGCCCTTGTCTTACAGGTACTCAGGTCGGGAAATCCACTGTTGTTGCATTGCTGGTGTTTGTTCTTCCTGTAGAATCCCCCTATCATGACTTCTGTGCTCTCTGGGGGTTGTAGGTGCACTTCACACCTACCTTACAGGTTCTTGGGATGGGCTAATTTTCTTACCCTCACTGTTTTCTTACAGTCCCAGCGACCCTCTACAAACTCACATAGATTTGGGGTCCATTTGTGGTTCGCATTCCACTTTTGGAGTATATGGTTTGTGTTGCCCCTATACCTATGTGCTCCTATTGCAATCTACTATAACTTTACATTGCTTGCATTACTTCCTTTTGCTATTATCTGCATAATTTTGGTTTGTGTACATATATCTTGTGTATATTTCTTATCCTCATACTGAGGGTACTCACTGAGATACTTTTGGCATACTGTCATAAAAATAAAGTACCTTTATTTTTAGTATATCTGTGTATTGGGTTTTCTTCTGATATTGTGCATATGACACCAGTGGTATAGTAGGACCTTTACATGTCTCCTAGTTCAGCCTAAGCTGCTTTGCCATAGCTACCTTCTATCAGCCTAAGCTGTTAGAAACACCTCTTCTACACTACTAAGGGATAACTGGACCTGGCACAAGGTGAAAGTACCTCTGGTACCCACTACAAGCCAGCCCAGCCTCCTACAGTAATCCTGTTAGAGAGCATGATTCCAGGAATCTGCACAAGATAGTCCCCCCTTACAAGGAGGGGGATGACATCAACAAGTGGTTTGCTGCACTTGAGAGGGCCTGTATGGTACAGGGGGTCCCTCAAAAGCAGTGGGCTGCTATATTGTGGCTATCTTTCAATGGAAATGGTATGGATAGGCTCCTTACTGTTAGAGAAAGTGATGCTAACAATTTTGCAGTTTTGAAGGATGCACTCTTGGATGGATTTGGCTTAACCACTGAACAATACAGGATTAAGTTCAGAGACACCAGAAAAGAGTCCTCACAAGACAGGATAGACTTTGTTGACTGTTCAGTGAAGGCCTTGGAGGGGTGGTTACATGGCAGTAAAGTTTCTGATTATGAAAGCCTGTATAATCTTATTCTGAGAGAGCATATTCTGAATAATTGTGTGTCTGACTTGTTACACCAATATCTAGTGGACTCAGATCTGACCTCTCCCCAAGAATTGTGAAAGAAGGTAGACAAATGGGTCAGAACAAGAGTGAACAGAAATGTTCATACAGGGGGTGACAAGGATGGCAAGAAGAAGGATGGTAAGTCTTCTGACAAGGGTGGGGACAAAACTAAAAATGAGTCTTCATCAGGCCCACAAAAATCCTCTGGTGGGGGTGGTGGGTCCAAATCCTCTTCAAATCAAGTTAAAAAGTATTGGTGGTATTTGTGTAAAGTCAAAGGCCATTGGACAACTGATGCCAGTTCTCCAAAGAAAAACACCGAACCTCCCACTACCACAACCCCTACTGCAAATTCTAGTGCCCCTAGTAATAGCAGTGGTGGTGGGAGCAAACCTACTAATAGCCAATCCAAGGGAGTAGCTGGGCTCACTTTTGGTAATTTAGTTGGGGTTGGTCTTGTTAGGGAGACCACAGAGGCCGTGTTAGTCTCTGAAGGTGCCATTGATGTGGCCACCTTGGTTGCTTGTCCCCTTAATATGAATAAGTACAAGCAACTTCCCCTAATAAATGGTGTTGAGGATCAGGCCTACAGGGACACAGGTGCCAGTGTTACCATGGTGATAGAGAAACTGGTACACCCTGAACGAATATGACACTAAACCACTACTACCTAAACAACTACTACTTGAACGACTTCCCAACACCGAAAAAACCTATCAAATGAATTATTTTACAACGAAGTCTAAACAACGAAAAAAAACAATAACTAAATTATTCCTTAACAACGAACACCTATTTAACGACTACGAAAACCACTAAATCACGAATATTCCACTAAACCACTACTATATAAACTACGACTACATAAACCACGACTCCCCAAATAACTATTACCTAAACAACGACTACCCAAACAAAAAATTACCTAAATAACGACTCCCCAAATAACTAATACCCAAACAAACTACTACCCAAACAACGAATACTTAAACAACGAATCCTAAAATAACTACTACCCAAACAAACGACTAGCCAAACAACGAATACCCAAACAAATACTACCCAACACCGAAAACGCCTAAGCACCGAATATATTTAAAACGAACTCCAAACAACGAAAAATATTAATAATTAATACCACATCTAAACAATAATGATTAATAAATAAAATCTTAAAACCACTACAGTACTTGGTAAAAAAAAAACGTAATCGAAAATAACAATATATTTCCTACATACAAAAACACAAAACATCACAAAAATCCAAAACATAGAAACACCGTTTTAAAACAAAATAAATAATACTTAAATAATTATAAAACAAACAAAACACTAAAAAAAAAAGAAAACATAAAACGATAGTCCTACAACACTTTCTACATGACCCAGGAAGTACTTCCTCTACTGAACAAACGAGAACGAACATAAAAAAAATACTAACTACAAAACAAATACACTCCACAAATATATAAATCTAACATCACAAACAAATTCGCAATAAAAAAACACATCGAAAACACATTCAATTTACAAATAAAACAATAGTTACAAAAACACATATAAATACCAACCACCTCCATTTTCTACTCATTACTACACCGAACAACTTACAGAGAAGACGAGCATATCACTATGGAAAAGAATTAAAATATAATTTATCCAACACCGCCATCTACTGAGATAACAAGGTAAAATATCCATAAATAAATATAAAGAAATTTACTAACCTATATCACAGCTAAAATAATATATAATTAACATACCTTTCGTACTATTTTGTTACAGGCATAAATATCAAGAATCTGACCAAAAAAAAAAACACAACACCTTCATCATCAAAGGTAAACCATTACCTTTATTCAAAAACAATTTCACTAAACCATAAACAATTGCATTAAAAAAATTGTTAAATAACGAATACCATAATAGAATTAAAATATATATATTAAATATTAAAAGTACAAATTAGTTTAAAAAAATGAAATAATTCACCTAATAAATTTAACCAAAAAACAAATATTATTCACCAAATTTGAAACCTACTAAAAAAATTACTTCTAAATCAAAATAACTAAATAATTAATAAAACAAAAGAATAAACTAAATAATACACTTTTGCTTATTTCTTACAGACTCCAAGAACCCAAAAAAACACCAGAAGACCTAAAAAATTGAAAGAAATCAATTTAAAAACAATAACATCTGAAATAAGAAAAAAACCTCAAAGTATAATATTTTCATTATAACATACAACCAGATTTTCTAGTTAAATAAAACAAAACAAACATTCTTATTCAAATACCCCTTAACATAACACCAAACACACATAAATTCTATAAAATTAAAAACACTTCACAAACACAGTACATATATTATATAAAAAAATAACTATAACAACTCCACCAAACACTTACCTCTAAACAGCTGCTCCACAATAAACATAAATACATTTTACAACAAAACACCAACTTCCAAAACAACTATAGCCTTAACAACAAGGACAGACTACCAACCTTGTTCTTACTACTAACAATCTTACCACAAATACCTTAACAACAATATTTCATTGTAAAACCATACTTGAAAAAAGAATTACTAATAAGCACCATTCATCCTGCATCCCTCACGCCACCCCCCAACCACACCCCAAAACCTAAAACACCCTGAACTCCTACCCCCTCCCCAAAACCAAAAACGTCCCACCCCCCCAACCCCGCCCCAAAACCTAAAACCCCCTAACCCCCCACCTCCTCCCCAAAACCAAAAACGCCCCACACCCCAAACCCACCCAAAAACCTAAAACCCCCTAACCCCCACCTCCTCCCCAAAACCAAAAATGTCCCACCCCCCAAACCCACCCAAAAACCTAAAACCCCCTAACCCCCACCTTCTCCCCAAAACCAAAAACGTCCCACCCCCCAACCCCACCCCAAAACCTAAAACCCCCTAACCGCCCTCCTCCTCCCCAAAACCAAAAACGCCCCACCCCCCAAACCCACCCAAAAACCTAAAACCCACTAACCCACCACCCCCTCCCCAAAACCAAAAACACCCCACCCCCCCAACCCCACCCCAAAACCCAAAACCCCCACACCCCAACCCCCTCCCCAAAACCAAAAACGCCCCACCCCCAACACCACCCAAAAACCTAAAACCCACTAACCCACCACCCCCTCCCCAAAACCAAAAACACCCCACCCCCCCAACCCCACCCCAAAACCTAAAACCCCCACACCCCAACCCCCTCCCCAAAACCAAAAACGCCCCACCCCCCAACACCACCCCAAAAACAAAAAACCCCTACCCCCCACCCCCTCCCCAAAACTAAAAACGCACCACCCCCCAACCCCACCCCAACACCTAAAATCCCCTAACCCCACACCCACTCCCCAAAACCAAAAACGCCCCACACCCCCAATCCCACCCCAAAACCTAAAATCCCCTGACCCCACACCCACTCCCCAAAACCAAAAACGCCCCACACCCCCAACCCCACCCCAAAACCTAAAATCCCCTGACCCCACACCCCAAAACCAAAAACGCCCCACACCCCCAACCCCACCCCAAAACCTAAAATCCCCTGACCCCAAACCCACTCCCCAAAACCAAAAACGCCCCACACCCCCAACACCACCCCAAAACCTAAAACTACCTCACCCTCCACCACTTCCCCAAAACCAAAAACGCCCCACCCCCCAACCCCATCCCAAAACCTAAAACCCCCTCACCCTCCACCACTTCCCCAAAACCAAAAATGCCCCACCCCGTCCCCACCCCAAAACCTAAAACCCCCTGACCCTCCACCCCCTCCCCAAAACCAAAAACACTCCACCCCCCAAACCCACCCCAAAACCTAAAACCCCCTGACCCTCCACCCCCTCCCCAACACCAAAAACACTCCACCCCCCAAACCCACCCCAAAACCTAAAACCCCCTGACCCCAACCGCCTACCCAAAACCAAAAATGCCCCACCCCCCAACCCCACCCCAAAACCTAAAACACCCTAACTCCCACCCCCTCCACAAAACCTAAAACCCCCCACTAACCAACATAAATGTACTATAAAAACTCCACCACATACTTACGTCACAGCAGCTGCTACACAGTAAATAGCACTAAAATTACTATTCCTACTCCACCAAGTACTTACCTCATATCACATTACAAATACTCAAAACATTATAAAATAATCAAATCAACTTCACTAGATACTTACATTAACATAAGTTCGACAGAATAATTATTAAATAATATACTATTACAACTCCACCAACTACTTACCTCATAACAAAAACTAGGAACACAATAGACCCACAATTACAAATCTAAAAGCAAAAATGACTTACCTCAATAAATAACACACAATCACCAAATATAAAAGATAACAAACCACCTACCCCAAATATTTACAAATAGAATACATTATATATTAATTAACTTACTAAGTGGTAAACTAAATCCACCACAAATTTAATAATAAAAACTGCAAACTTCTTTTAACCTATTTCTTTTATATTATTTACAGATATTTCACAAATGGCATCGCAAGGAGAAGCAAGTTACATAACCTCAAGAACCGGAAACCAGCTACTAAAGTATGAAGGTTATCTTTATTGCAGAGACAATGGTTGTCAAACTCAGGAGCCATTGGAGGTGTGTACAATTCTACTCTTCACATTGTAGAGGCAGAGCTGTAACTCTAGAATACACCGTTGTTAAGACAACAGATCACAACCACTCTGCCTCTGCAATAGAAATTGAAATAAGAGAAAACATACAAAAAATAAAAAAACATTGCACATACCTCCAATGACTCCTGCGGACAGGTTATAAGGGAGGTAGTACAAAATGTTCCAATACTGATTTCCGGTAGCATGCCTTCTGTACCAAACCTTAGGAGAATATTTCAACGAGAAAGACTGGCAAGTAATCCCCAACATATAACACCACAAACCTATGAAGACATTAATATCCCCCCAGAACTAACAATTACCTTCTCCAAAGAAACTTTCCTCATTCACGACAACGAAAACCCTCAAAAAAGAATACTAATATTCAGCACAACATCCAATTTACTAATCCCACAAAATAGTGAAATTTGGATGATGGATGGAACCTTTAAATCTACACCCCATCCATTCACTCAAATTTACACCATACATGCCACAAAAAATAACACTACAATCCCCCTAGTGTATGCATTACTACCTGATAAACATTCCTCTACTTACAGTGAATTTTTATCAACAATTAAAAACAAAACATTAAATAAAACACCTAGAAAAGTAATACTAGATTTTGAATTATCAATGATAAATACAATACTAAAAATATATCCACAAACCCAAATTCAAGGATGCTTTTTCCACTTTTCACAAGCATATTGGTGTAGAATACAAAAATCATCTCTAAGTAGAGAATATTTCTCAGATTGCATACTACAATTTGAATTAAAAAAACTCACAGCATTATGCTTTGTACCACCTACAAAAGTAGATGAGTATTACACCACAATAACAGAGTCTAACTGTTATACACAAAATGAAGACAAATTAGAACCCTTACTAAATTACTTCGAAGAAACCTGGATTGGACACCTAAACAGATCTGGTCGCAGACAAAAGCCAAGATTTCCAAAGGAATGGTGGAACTGCTTCCAAACCTGTTTAGAAGGTGGTGCAAAGACTAATAATGCCATAGAAGGATGGCACAATGCCTTCAATAAAGTAATAGGTAAACCCCACCCAAACCTGTATCATTTCATGGAAATTTTGAAAAAGGAACAAAGTTTCCAAGAAATGAGACTTGCTCAATCACTGTCAGGTAGCCTGAATCCACGCACAAGTAAAAAAAGCAAAGAAATGACCGAAAGAATTTTGGCAAAAATACAATTTGATACAATAACACCATCAGACTACCTCGACAGTCTATCATATATTCTACATTACTAACAACCACTAACCTACTGAAAAATTACTTGCCAGTTCTAAAAAAAAAAAACACCATCAATTAAATTGGCATTTTTCAATTTTTTTTTACACTAAATTTAGACAACAAAAATTGTTCCTACCTTTGAAGTTTTCATGTCTTTATCCAAACACGTGATGCTGAATAAATCTTCTTCATTAATATAGAAAGAAGCATCTCATACTGAGAAAAGAAAAAAAAAACATTAATCATCCAAAAACAATTAAAAAATATTCAGATTAAATTGATGATAAAAAAAACAACTCTATATACTATAATAACAATCAAAGAAATAAAATATAATACTTTACTAAACCAGAAATTGGAAAAATATCTAAAAAACTTAAAATACCAAATATACTTTTTTTTTTACAAAAAAAAAGTAACAAAATGAATCACATACTAACCAAAGCCAGATCATTAATTAAAACATTAACTATCAAGAAAAAAAGGATACTACTAACACAAAAAAAAATGAATCACAAAACCTACTACAATAAACTACATTTTTTTTCATAAAACGAACAACTGACTCCCTCAAAAATCCCAAAACAAAATTTATCAAAAAAATACTACAAAAGCAGTATAATCATTTATAAGATATAACACTGCTAAACAAATTTGTTTACTTTTACGAAACCACTATCGTATACAAAAGTATACGAAAAGAAATAATTAAACATAACAAACATAACAAACACCGAAAATCTACTACCTACCTTATAACTACCTCCGACAACTATTTCTGTAATAAAAATACCCGACTACATACTATAAAAAAAGTTATAATCCCACTTACCTGAACGAGGTCTCCCCTTCCGTCCTAGCTTGACCGCGACGCTCCTCCGACTGAATACAGATGACGTCAAACAACGTAAACATGGAAGAGCACTAAAAATAGAAAACTGACTATTTCATTCATAGACTATATTAGGGAAATTAAGAAAATAACACTAAAAATAGATAAAGAAATATAAATAAATAATTTAAAAAATTCTATAAATATGTAAATATCAAATAATACTTTAAAATTTTTTTTTGCATTTTTTAAACTTGCTTATGTTCAAAATAAAAAATATTTTTAAAAAATGAATGGCATTTTTTTTGTTTTTTATTAAATTTGCATGAAAAAAAACATTACTGCAAATGCAAAAAATGTTAACACCTAAAAAAAATAAAACAATTCTATATATCATCTACAAATAATTATTTAACTAATTAATTTTTTGAAATAATATTAAGACAAATTAATATATATAACAAATTATACATTCTACAAAATAATTAAAAAATATGAAGAATATTAATTACATCACATCAAAAAAAATATAATCAAAATAAAAAATAAAAAACATTTTAACACATTTTACAAATCACAAAAAAATTAAAATCTAATAAATATTAAAAATAAAAAAATGTAAAATTAATATATTCCAAAACCTACTATACCAACTACTATACTATTAAAAAATCAAATATAAATGTTTAAACATAACTATTTTGAAACTAATTCATTTTTACACCTTCAATAACAAAAAGAAAATACAAAACCTAAAAATATAACACAAAAAAATAATTCACCCATAATAGAAAATGATAAACTATCAATACATGTCCAAATCATAATCCACCAATAAAACAAATTGCATCCCAAAAAAAAAAAAATAACATAAATAAAAAAAACTCAAACTTAGAAAAAAAAACATATTCATAAAAACAATACCCCAACCATAAACCCTACATCCCCTATATCCCACCCCTAATTCTAAACATACTTTCAATAAAAAAAATAAACAATTAATTAAATACAATAAATAATACCAAACAACTAATATACTGCCAACCCATAACTCCTAGATCCCATATATCCCACCCCTAAACCCACAACATAAATGCCAAATTTTAATAAAATACAACTACTTAAATTAATACCCAAATATTAATACACTTCCCCACCCATAACCCCTACATCCCATATATCCCACACCAAAACCCACAACAAAAATTACAACATGTAAAAAAACACAAGTACTTAAATTAATACCTGAGTATTAATACACTTCCCCACCCATAACTCCTACATCCCATATATCCCGCCCCCAAACCCACAACATAAATTACAACATATAAAAAAACACAAGTACTTAAATTAATACCTGAGTATTAATACACTTCCCCACCCATAACCCCTACATCCCACATATCCTGCCCCTAAACCCACAACATAAATTACAACATAGAAAAAAACACAAGTACATAAATGAATACCTGAGTATTAATACACTTCCCCACCCATAACCCCTACATCCCATATATCCCGCCCCTAAACCCACAACATAAATTACAACATATAAAAAAACACAACTACTTAAATTAATACCTGAGTATTAATACACTTCCCCACCCATAACCCCTACATCCCATATATCCCGACCCTAAACCCACAACATAAATTACAACATATAAAAAAACACCTGAGTATTAATACATTACCCCACCCATAACATCCACAACCCATAGAATCCATTACTTAATCCACACAATATACTTAAAAAAATTAAACATATAATAATTAAACCCTAAACAAATAAAAAACAAAACACAAAACTCACCTTAAAATTCATCAAAAAAAAATTTACTTACCTTAAAATTCGTTCTTCTGGCATTAGTTGTTAAGGTAAAATCGTTGTTAAACCAGCAGTTGTTCAAAACTTCGTTGTTAAGACCCAGTAGTTCTTCAAGATTCGTTGTTAAAGCAAGTAGTAATTCAAACGTAGTTGTTCAGGTTGTTTCCCCCCTGAACAACACCTACTTGGTCACCAGTACCAAGTGACAGACGCTCATAACAACACTCTTAGCCACCCCATGGCTGTTGTGAATCTCAACTGGGGGGGGTTACTGGTCCAAAGAAAGTTGTGGTTGCCTCAGAATTACCTGTAGACTGTCTACTAGGAAATGATTTAGAGACATCAGCTTGGGCAGAAGTGGAGTTGGAGGCTCATGCAGGAATGATGGGCATTCCTGGGCATATTTTTGCTTTGACCAGGGCTCAGGCCAAAAAGCAAAAAGGACAGGGTAACTTGGATCCTGGAACAATGGACCAAGTGCTCCCTAAAGCTAGGGGTAGCAAGGGTAAATCCCTACCCACTATCCCTCCCTCTACAGATGATTCCCCTTCTGAGGAAGAATAATTTCCTCCCTGTGCAGAACCTTCATCAGATAAGCTGGTAGCAGACACTGCTGAGCTTTTCGGTGGAGGGGGGCCTGCCAGGGAAGAGCTGAGTGTGGCACAGCAATCCTGTCCCACATTAGAGGGTCTCAGACAGCAAGCTGTCAAGCAGCAAAATGGGGATGTCAGTTTCTCACATAGAGTTTACTGGGAGGACAACCTCTTGTACACAGACGCAAGGGACCCAAAACCTGGAGCAGCCAGGAGATTGGTCATTCCCCTGCAGTACAGAGAGTTCCTCCTAACTCTGGCACATGACACTCCTTTGGCTGGTCATTTGGGCCAGATCAAAACATGGGAAAGGCTTGTTCCCCTGTTTAACTGGCCTAGGATGTCAGAGGACACAAAAGATTTTTGTTAGTCTTGTGTTACCTACCAAGCCAGTGGCAAGACTGGTGGCACACCAAAGGCTCCCCTTATTCCACTACCTGTGGTTGGGGTTCCCTTTGAAAGGGTAGGGGTTGACATGGTTGGCCCCCTTGACCCTCCTACTGCTTCAGGCAATAGGTTTATCTTGGTGGTTGTGGACCATTCCACAAAATATCCTGAAGCAATTCCTCTAAGGACCACTACGGCACCTGCAGTGGCGAAAGCCCTCCTGGGATTCTTTTCCAGGGTGGGTTTCCCAAAAGAGGTTGTATCAGACAGGGGTAGCAACTTTATGTCTGCATACTTGAAACGTATGTGGAAGGAATGTGGTGTAACACACACATTCACCACACCTTATCAGCACTGGTAGAGAGGTTTAATAAAACTCTCAAAGGTATGATAATAGGACTCCCTGAAGAACTCAGGAGGAGATGGGATGTTCTGTTACCTTGCTTCCTTTTTGCTTACAGGGAGGTACCCCAGAAAGGAGTGGGCTTGAGCCCCTTTGAACTCCTATTTGGACACCCTGTAAGAGGTCCACTAACACCTGTGAAGGAGGGTTGGGAACAACCTTTAAAAGCTCCCAAACAGGACATAGTGGACTATGTAGTTGGCCTAAGATCCAGAATGGCTGAGTACATGAAAAAGGCCAGTAAAAACCTTCAGGCCAGCCTAGAGCTCCAGAAGCAATGGCATGACCAGAAGGCTGTTCTGATTCAGTACCAACCAGGACAGAAGGTGTGGGTATTGGAGCCTGTGGCCCCAAGTGCGCTCCAAGACAAATGGAGTGGACCCCATCTAATTGTTGAGAAAAAAGGGTAGGTTACCTATCTGGTAGACCTGGGCACTGCCAGGAGTCCCCTGCGGGGGTCAACCGCCTAAAAACCTACTATGACAGGGCTGATCTCACCCTGCTCATGGCAACAGATGAAGGACAGGAAGAAGAGAGTGACCCTCTCCCTGATCTCTTCTCCTCCACTGAAGAGGATGCTTTAGTGGAAGGAGTAGTGTTAGTAGACTGCCTTACTGCAGAACAGAAAGACAACTGCATAAATCTCCTTGGACAATTTTCTGAACTCTTTTCACCTGTGCCAGGCGCCACATCTTGGTGTGAACACACAATTGATACTGGAGACAGCTTGCCTGTCAAAAGTAAAATCTATAGGCAGCCTGACCATGTCAGGAACTGCATAAAACAAGAGGTTCAGAAAATGGTTGATCTAGGAGTGGTTGAACCTTCTGAAAGCCCATGGGGGAGTCCTGTGGTGCTTCTACCAAAGCCTCACTCAAAAGATGGAAAAAGGGAGATGAGGTTTTGTGTTGACTACAGAGGTCTCAATCAGGTAACAAAAACTGATGCTCACCCTATACCCAGGGTAGATGAGCTCATAGTAAAACTGGCATCTGCCAAGTATCTAATCACCTTTGATTTGACTGCAGGGTATTGGCAGATCAAATTGGCTGAGGATGCTAAACCTAAAACTGCATTTTCAACTATAGGAGGGCACTACCAATTTACAGCGATGCCCTTTGGTTTGAAGAATGCACCTGCCACTTTTCAGAGGTTGGTGGACATAGTCCTGCAAGGGTTGGAGGCTTTTAGTGCAGCATATCTTGATATTATAGCTGTCTTCAGCTCCAAATGGGATGAGCACCAGGTACACCTTTGGAAAGTTTTGGAGGCCCTGCAAAAGGCAGGCCTCACTATCAAGGCCTCAAAGTGGCAGATAGGGCAAGGAAAGGTGGTTTATCTGGGACAACTGGTAGGTGGAGAACAGATTGCACCACTTCAGGGGAAAATCCAGACAATCATGGATTGGGTTCCCCCTACAACACAGACCCAGGTGAGAGCCTTCCTAGGCCTCACTGGGTATTACAGGAGATTCATTAAAAACTATGGCTCCATAGCAGCACCACTTAATGATCTCACCAGTAAAAAGATGCCTAAAAAGGAATTGTGGACAGCTAGCTGTCAGAAAGCTTGTGAGGAGTTCAAACAGGCCATGTGCACTACACATGTCCTAAAAAGCCTATGTTACTCCAAGAAATTCATTGTTCAAACTGATGCATCTGAATTAGGGGTAGGGGCAGTCTTATCACAACTGAATTCTGAGGGCCAGGATCAACCAGTTGCTTTTATCAGCAGAAGGTTGACCCCTAGAGAAAAGTTTTGGTCTGCCATAGAGAGGGAGGCCTTAGCTGTGGTCTGGGGACTGAAAAAGTTGAGGCCATACCTGTTTGGCACTCACTTTATTGTTCAGACAGACCACAAACCTCTACTTTGGCTAAAACAAATGAAAGGTGAAAATCCTAAATTGTTGAGGTGGTCCATATCTCTACAGGGAATGGACTATACAGTGGAACATAGACCTGGGAGTACCCACTCCAATGCAGATGGACTCTCCAGATATTTCCACTTAGACAATGAAGACTCATCAGGTCATGGATAGTCTTATTGTCCTTCGTTTGGGGTGGGGTTGTGTAGGAAGTACCATCTTGCCTGGCATGTTACCCCCATATTTCACTGTATATATGTTGTTTTAGTCTATGTGTCACTGGGACCCTGCCGGGCAGGGCCTCAGTGCTCATAAGTATGTGCCCTGTATGTGTTCCCTGTGTGATGCCTAACTGTCTCACTGAGGCTCTGCTAACCAGAACCTCAGTGGTTATGCTCTCCCTGCTTTCCAAATTTGTCACCAACAGGCTAGTGACTAAATTCACCAATTCACATTGGCATACTGGTACACCCATATAATTCCCTAGTATATGGTACTGAGGTACCCAGGGTATTAGGGTTCCAGGAGATCCCTATGGGCTGCAGCATTTCTTTTGCCACCCATAGGGAGCTCTGACAATTCTTACACAGGCCTGCCAGTGCAGTCTGAGTGAAATAACGTTCACGTTATTTCACAGCCATTTACCACTGCACTTAAGGAACTTATAAGTCACCTATATGTCTAACCTTCACCTGGTGAAGGTTGGGTGCAAAGTTACTTAGTGTGTGGGCACCCTGGCA
Organism: Pleurodeles waltl; assembly: GCF_031143425.1. Taxonomy (NCBI): domain Eukaryota; kingdom Metazoa; phylum Chordata; class Amphibia; order Caudata; family Salamandridae; genus Pleurodeles; species Pleurodeles waltl. The sequence continues at coordinate 671,011 of NW_027150248.1, forward strand.
CTAGCCAGGGGGCCCCCACATCGTTCAGGGCAAATTCCCTGGACTTTGTGAGTGCGGGGACACCATTACCAGCGTGCACTGTACATAGGTCACTACCTATGTACAGCGTCACAATGGTAACTCCGAACATGGCCAAGTAACATGTCTAAGATCATGGAATTGTCACCCCAATGCCATTTTTGGCATTGGGGGGATAATTTCATGATCCCCCGGGTCTCTAGCACAGAACCTGGTTACCGCCAAACTGCCTCTCCGGGGTCTCCACTGCAGCTGCTGCCAACCCCTCAGACAGGTTTCTGCCCTCCTGGGGTCCAGGCAGCCCTGGACCAGGAAGGCAGAACAAAGGACTACCTCTGAGAGAGGGTGTAACACCCTCTCCCTTTGGAAATAGGTGTGAAGGCTGGGGAGGAGTAGCCTCCCCCAGCCTCTGGAAATGCATTGATGGGCACAGATGGTGCCCATCTCTGCATAAGCCAGTCTGCACCGGTTCAGGGATCCCCCAGCCCTGCTCTGGCGCGAAACTGGACAAAGGAAAGGGGAGTGACCACTCCCCTGACCTGCACCTCCCAGGGGAGGTGCCCAGAGCTCCTCCAGTGTGTCCCAGACCTCTGCAATCTTGGAATCAGAGGTGTTTGTGGCACACTGGACTGCTCTGAGTGGCCAGTGCCAGCAGGTGACGTCAGAGGCTCCTTCTGATAGGCTCTTGCCTCTCTTGGTAGCCAATCCTTCTTCCTAGGTAGCCAAACCTCATTTTCTGGCTATTTAGGGTCTCTGCTTTGGGGATCTCACCAGATAACGAATGCAAGAGCTCACCCGAGTTCCTCTGCATCTTCCTCTTCACCTTCTGCCAAAGGATCGACCGCTGACTGCTCAGGACGCCTGCAAAACCGCAACAAAGTAGCAAGACGACTACTAGCAACCTTATATCCCTTCATCCTGCTGGCTTTCTCGACTGTTTCCAGGTGGTGCATGCTCTGGGGGTAGCCTGCCTCCTCTCTGCACTAGGAGCTCTGAAGAAATCTCCCGTGGGTCGATGGAATCTTCCCCCTGCAACCGCAGGCAACAAAAGACTGCATCACTGGTCATCTGGGTCCCCTCTCAGCACGACGAGCTTGGTCACTGGAACTCAGCAACTCTGTCCAAGTGACTCCCACAGTCCAGTGACTCTTCAGTCCAAGTTTGGTGGAGGTAAGTCCTTGCCTCCCCACGCTAGACTGCATTGCTGGGTACCATGTGATTTGCAGCTGCTCCGGCTCCTGTGCACTCTTCCAGGATTTCCTTAGTGCACAGCCAAGCCTGGGTCCCCGACACTCTATCCTGCAGTGCACAACCTTCTGAGTTGTCCTCCGGCATCGCAGGACTCCCTTTTGTGACTTCGGGTGGACTCCAGTTCACTTTTCTTCGAAGTGCCTGTTGTGGTACTTCTGCGGGTGCTGCCTGCTTCTGTGAGGATCCGCTGACTTACTGGGCCCCCCCTCTGTCTCCTCTTCCAAGTGGCGACATCCTGGTCCCTCCTGGGCCACAACACCACCCAAAACCCTAACCGCGACCCCTACAGCTAGCAAGGCTTGTTTGCGGTCTTTCTGCATCGGAATACCTCTGCAAGCTTCTTAACGAAGTGGGACATCCATCCTCCAAAGGGGAAGTTCCGAGTCCTCTTCGTTCTTGCAGGACTCCAAGCTTCTTCCAACAGGTGGCAGCTTCCTTGCACCCTCAGCTGGCATTTCCTGGGCTCCTGCCCACTCTCGACACTGTCGCAACTACTGGACTTGGTCCCCTTGTCTTACAGGTACTCAGGTCTGGAAATCCACTGTTGTTGCATTGCTTGTGTTTGTTCTTCCTGCAGAATCCCGCTATCACGACTTCTGTGCTCTCTGGGGGTAGTAGGTGCACTTTACACCTACCTTTCAGGGTCTTGGGGTGGGCTATTTTTCTAACCCTCACTGTTTTCTTACAGTCCCAGCGACCCTCTACAAGCTCACATAGGTTTGTGATCCATTTGTGGTTCGCATTCCACTTTTGGAGTATATGGTTTGTGTTGCCCCTATACCTATGTGCTCCTATTGCAATCTACTGTAACTTTACATTGCTTGCATTACTTCCTTTTGCTATTATCTGCATAATTTTGGTTTGTTTACATATATCTTGTGTCTATAACATATCCTCGTACTGAGGGTACTCACTGAGATACTTTTGGCATATTGACATACAAATAAAGTACCTTTATTTTTAGTACTTCTGTGTATTGTGTTTTCTTATGATATTGTGCATATGACACCAGTGGTATAGTAGGAGCTTTACATGTCTCCTAGTTCAGCCTAAGCTGCTTTGCCATAGCTACCTTCTATCAGCCTAAGCTGCTAGAAACACCTCTTCTACACTAATAAGGGATAAGTGGAACTGGCACAAGGTGTAAGTACCTCTGGTACCCACTACACGCCAAGCCAGCCTCCTACAGGTACCACAGGTACTTGCACCTTATACCAGGTCCAGTTATCCTCTTATTAGTGTAGTGTAGACATTGTTCTAGTAGCCAGGCTCTCTAGTGGTAGAGTGGATGAGCAGCCAAAGCTAAACTAGGTTGACATGCAAAGCTCATACCATATCACTGTAGTCACACAGCACTTACACACATGAAAGAGAATATTCAGTGTTGCAAAAATAAAGTATTTATTTTTGGTGACACAAATACCAAATATACCATCAGATACTAATCTCCCTTAGGAGGTAAGTAATATACTTATTATATACAATGGTACACAGAAATAGTCACAGAAATACTTAGAAAACAGTGAAAATGCTGTAAAATATAATAGGTAGAAATGGGCCTAGGGGGAAGACAAACCATGTACTAAGAAAGTGGAATGCGAATGTCAACTTCCTCCCTAGGCAAGTGTAGTGTGTAGTGGGGAGCTGGGAGCACTAGAAAACCCCAAAGGTAAGTAATATAACTAACCCCAGACCCCAGAAAAGTAGGAGTAAAGTGAGGAAACTTTACTCTTAGACACACAAAAACGACAATCAGGATTATGCAAAAACTAAAAGGGACTGCAAGACACCAACAGTGGATTCCTGGACCTGAGGACCTGTAAAAGAAGGGGACCAAGTCCAAGAAACACAGAAGACCCCAGGAAGGGCAGGAGCCCCGGATTTCCTGGGAGAAGGTGCAAAAGTGGAACCACCGGTGCAGAAGAACAGTTAGGATTGCACCAAAGAAGATGACTTCGGGTTCCTGGCTGGTGCAGGTGATGTCGCACGATGGATGGAGTATTGCAGTCTAGTTCGCATCGCTGAAGTCGACACAGGAAGCTTGGGGTAAGAACAAAATGGCGCGGCCCAGGAAGGACGAGGTGGACTCTACCCACGTGGGGGAGTTGAAGGGGGTTCTAAACATTCTAGAGAGCCCACAATGGACCAGGCAGCCCACTCAGGAGTCCCACAGGAAGGGGACACAGGATTTGCAAAAGGATCCCATGCAGCAACACAACAAAGGCTCCCACATCGCCATCGTTCCACTCAGTGAGCTTGGTCGTTGCAGGATAGTGTGCTGGGGGCTCAGGCTTGGATATGCACTTGAAAATTTGTGCAAAGGTGCAAACAAGCCTTTTTTGCTGCAAAACACACGGTGCATAGGGGGTAGCTGCGTGGAGTGGGGATGCAAGCTCTTACCTACACCAAACATGCACTGCTGGACAAGGGGACTGTCGGGAACACTTCTGTCTACCACCCGTGTTGCAGGATCAACTCAGCTCCACTGGAGAGGGGGGCCAACCTACCGGTCGTCGATGCAGAGGGTGCCTGCTGAAGCAGGGGGTTGAATCCTTCTGCCCCAAGGGAGATTCCTTCTCTCTTCCTGTGCAGGCTGAAGACAGGCTGTTCTCTGAGGATGCACGACCGGGAAACAGTTGCAGTTGCTGGCAGGAGCTGAAGTTACAATGTAGCAGAAGGTTTCTTGCTTCTTTGTTGCAGGCTTTGTAGAGTTCCTGGAAGCCCAGATGCAGTTTCTTCAGGTCAGAAGTTGAAGTAAGAGTGCAGAGGATTCCTGCTGGAGTCTTGCAATCCAAATCTGATGAAACACCCAGGAGAGATCCCCTAAGTAGCCGTGTAAGGAGGAGTGGTCAGTGAAATGAGTGTCCATCTATCAGGAGGGTGCTTTGACGTCACCTGCCTGGCCTGGCAACTCAGATGCTCCCAGAGTGTCCTGCCCATCTGGAAATCAAGATGGCTGATCCCAGGAAAACTCTGGAGGAGCTCTGATCCCCACCCCTGGGGCGGAGATGGACAGCGGAGTGGTCACTCTCCTTTCCTTTGTCCAGTTTCACACCAGAGCAGGGACTGGGGGTCCCAGGACCGCTGTAGACTGGTTTATACAAGGAGGGCACCAAATGTGCCCTTCAAAGCGAAGCCAATGGCTTGGGGAGGCTACCCCTCCCAAGCCTGTAACACCTTTTCCAAAGGGAGAGGGTGTAACATCCCTCTCCCAAAGGAAGTTCTTTGTTCTGCCTTCCTAGACTTGATGAAATCTGTCTGGGGGTGGCAGCAGCTGGGCTGCCTCTGAAAACCCCACAAAGCTGGTATGGCAGTATTAGAGGTCCACTGTGGAGCCCCCAGAGTGCATGGAATCACAAAACCAATGCCAGGGTTAGTATTGCGGTATGATTCCTACATGTTTGACACCAAACATTGCCATATTCGGAGTTACCATTGTGAAGCTGTACATAGGTATTGACCTATGTCCAGTGCACACTTAAAATGACTTCCCCGCTCTAACGAAGTCCGGGGAATTGGCCCTGGACAATGTGGGGGCACCTCTGCTAGTGCAGGAGTGCCCTCACACTCAGTTACTCTGCACCCATCCTTCCGGGTAGGAAGGCATTGTATATGGGTGACTTACAAGTGTCCTGGTGCAGTGTAAATGGCAGTGAAAGGGTGCATGCACCTTTTCACACAGGCTTCAATTGCAGTCCTGTAGAAGCCTTTGCAAGGGCTCCCTACGGGTGGCAAAATAAATGCTGCACCCCATAAGGGTCCCCTGGAACCCCACTGCCCTGGATACCTTGGTACCATATGCTAGGGACTTATAAGGGGGCACCAGTATGCCAATTGTGGATGAAATACTGAGTTAACAGTATCCAAATATCCATAATTTAAGGGAGAGAGCATAACTACTGGGGTCCTGATTAGCAGGATCCCAGTAGACACAGTCAAACACACTGACAAACAGGCCAAAAATGTGGTTACCATGCTGGAAGAAAGTTACCTTCCTACAGTTTCCTGCTTATTGTTCTGCCTTTTCTGCTCCTTTTCTGCTTGCTTTTTCTGCTTGTTTTTCTGCACCTTGTCTGCTCGTTTTCTGCACTCTATTTTGCCTTTTTCTGCTTGTCTTTCTGCCGTTTTTGCTCCCTTTCTGCACTCCATTATGCCCTTTTCTGCTTGTTTTTCTGCCTTTTTTGATTGTTTTTCTACTCTTTCTGCTTGTTTTGTGCACTCTATTTCACCTTTTTCTGTTCATTTTCTGCTCATTGTTGTTCCTTTTTTTTTCTTCCTTTTCTGCTCCTCTTCTGTTCATTTTTCTGCTCCTCTTATGCTAATTTTTCTGCCTTTTTTGCTCATTTTTGTCTGGATTTTCTGCTCCTTTTCTGCACTCCATTTTGCCTTGTTCTGCTCTTTTCTTCCCTCTTCCCACTTTTTCCCTCCTTCTGCACTTTATTTTGCCTTTTTCTGCTTGTTTTCCTGCTCCTTTTCTTCTAGTTATTCTGCCCCCTTTCTGCACTTCTCTATTCTGCTTTCTTTCATCTTCCCGTCTTTTCCCTCTTGCCGTCATTTCCCTCCTTCCGCACCCAGCACCCCACCCATTGAGAAGATCCTCATGCCAGCTCCCCCTGCAACAATTCTCCTGTCGAGCTTGCCTGCAGTCCGCTACCCTCTGCTGCCTTCTGTTTGTGTTTTCTCTGCTCATTTTCTGCAAATTTTTCTGCCTCTTCTGCTCCTGTTCTGCTTGTTGTTCGGCCTTCTCTGCTCCTTTTCTGCACTCTATTTTGCCTTTTTCTTCTCATTTTTCTGCCCCTTTTGCTCCTTTGATTCTTGTTTTCCTGCCTTTTTTCCTCCTTTCGTGCTAGTTTTTCTGTCTTTTCTGCCCGTTTTTCTACTTCTTCTGATTCTTTTCTTCTCATTTTTCTACCAAGCAAGGCGAATGCCGCCACTTGGGCTATGGCAGACTTGAGGGCCTCATTTACAAGAATCTGACACACCAGCATTGATGTAGGAAGGTAGCTTTCTCACAACATGTTTTACCCCATTTTTGTCAGTGTGTTTGACTGTGTCTACTGGGATCCTGCTCATCAGGAGCCCAGTAGTTATGCTCTCTCTCCTAAATTATGGTTATTTGGATAATGATAACTCAGTATTCCACCCACAATTGGCATACTGGTGCTTCCTTATCAGTCCCTAGTATATGGTAGCAAGGTACCCAGGGCATTGCAGTTCCAGGGGATCCCTATGGGCTGCAGCATTTCTTTTGCCACCCATAGGGAGCTCTGACAATTCTTACACAGGCCTGCCAGTGCAGCCTGAGTGAAATAACGTCCACGTTATTTCACAGCCATTTTACACTGCACTTAAGTAACTTATAAGTCACCTATATGTCTAACCCTCACTTAGTGATGGTTAGGTGCAAAGTTACTTAGTGTGTGGGCACCCTGGTACTAGCCAAGGTGCCCCCACATTGTTCAGGGCAAATTCCCCGGACTTTGTGAGTGCAGGGACTCCATTACACACGTGCACTACATATAGGTCACTACCTAAATGTAGCTTCACAATGGTAACTCCGAATATGGCCATGTTTAGTGTCAAACATGTAGGAATCATACCCCAATGCTAACCCAAACATTGATTTTATGATTCCATGCACTCTGGGGGCTCCACAGTGGACCCCTTGTACTGGCACACCAGCCTTCAGGGGTTTTCAAAGGCAGCCCAGCTGCTGCCACCCCACAGACAGGTTTCTGCCCTCCTGTTACTTGATCTCATCAAGTCCAGGAAGGCAGAACAAAGGACTTCCCTTGGGAGAGGGCTGTTACACCCTCTCCCTTTAGAAAAGGTGTTACAGACTTGGGAAGGGTAGTCTCCCCAAGCCACTGGCTTTGCTTTGAAGGGCACATTTGGTGCCCTCCTTGCATAAACCTGTCTACACCGGTCCTGGGACCCCCAGTCCCTGCTCTGGCACGAAACTGGACAAAGGAAAAGGGAGTAACCACTGCCCTGCCCATCACCACCCCAGGGGTGGTGCCCAGAGCTCCTCCAGAGTTTTACTGGGTTCAGGGTGTAACACCCTCTCTCTGAGGAAGTCCTTTGTTCTGCCTTCCTGGGCCAGGCCTGGCTGGACCCCAGGAGGGCAGAAACCTGTCTGAGGGGTTGGCAGCAGCTGCAGTGAAACCCCGGGAAAGGCAGTTTGGCAGTACCCGGGTCTGTGCTAGAGACTCGGGGGATCATGGAATTGTCTCCCCAATGCAAGAATGGCATTGGGGTGACAATTCCATGATCTTAGACATGTTACATGGCCATGTTCGGAGTTACCATTGTGACGCTATACATAGGTAGTGACCTATGTATAGTGCACGCGTGAAATGGTGTCCCCGCACTCACAAGGTCCGGGGTAATTGCCCTGAACGATGTGGGGGCACTTTGGCTAGTGCCAGGGTGCCCACACACTAAGTAATTTTGCACCCAACCTTCACCAGGTGAAGGTTAGACATATAGGTGACTTATAAGTTACTTATGTGCAGTGTAAAATGGCTGTGAAATAATGTGGGCATTATTTCACTCAGGCTGCAGTGGCAGGCCTGTTTAAGAATTGTCAGAGCTCCCTATGGGTGGCAAAATAAATGCTGCAGCCCATAGGGATCTCCTTGAACCCCAATACCCTGGGTACCTCAGTATCATATACTAGGGAATTATAAGGGTGTTCCAGTATGCCAATGTGAATTGGTAAAATTGGTCACTAGCCTGTTAGTGACAATTTGTAAAGTAGAGAGAGCATAACCACTGAGGTTCTGGTTAGCAGAGCCTCAGTGAGACAGTAAGGCATCACACAGGGAACACATACATATAGGCCACAAACTTATGAGCACTGGGGTCCTGGCTAGCAGGGTCCCAGTGACACATAACAAGCATACTGAAAACATAGGGTTTTTACTATGAGCACTGGGCCCTGGCTAGCAGGATCCCAGTGAGACAGTGAAAACACCCTAACATATTCTCACAAACAGGCCAAAAGTGGGGGTAACAAGGCTAGAAAGAGGCTACTTTCTCACAGTCCACCACTACAGGGAACCCAGGCTAACCCACCACCCCAACAACAACAGGGACCTGGGGGCAGTGGTGGTGGGCACATGGTCCAGGGGACGGAGGCCCAGGAACACAGGGGAACTGGGAGGGCTGCTGTGCGACAGGGGGCGGACAGGCCCAGGGAACCCACTCTCCATGAGGCCCTCTCCTCCATCATGAGAGCCTACCACCACTCCCAGGAGACAATGGCAACGGTACTGGGCAAGTTTCAGGAGACCCAGCGCCTGCAGGAGGAACAGTATATGGGCTTCAGGGAGGAACTCAGAATCATCAATTCCACCCTGGGCACCATGGTAGGGATGCTGAAGGAAGTACTCAACACCAGGAGGGACACTGTGGCTCTACAAGGGGCCATTGACACTAGCATGGACGATGAACTGCCCACCACCTCCGCCGACGCTAGTGGACAGGAGGCACCGCCACAGGACCACCACACCAGCACCCCACCCCCTGCAGAGGGAGAACCACCTCGCAAACGGTCCCTGAGATCCAGGAACAAGACAGAGAACGATGCCAAGACCCCCGCCAAGAAATGAGACCACCTTGATTGTCATCCTACTGTCCCACTTTGTCACCCTGTCCATCTTTAAACTGCCCCAGCTCAACTTCCTATGCCCATTTGGGCAATGCACATGTGAGACTAATAGACTGGACTCTGCCATGGACTTTCCTCCGACATCACCCCTCACCATTTTACAACCCCCTCCAATATTGAGTACTTAAATAAACACCCTTAAAGCACAAAACAATCTGGAGTTAATCTGTGATTTTGGAATACTGTATTAGCAATAACTGTGGCAAAAAGCTCTTTTATTTGTAATGTCAACATACCTATGTCACACAGCTCTAGTACATGAGGAATCAAAGCAGATGTCACACTGTGGGACCCAGATCTGTGAAATCAGAAGGGAAAGTGACAACCCAGTGACCATACACTGGGTGAAAACGACAGACAGTAGAGAGGCAGTAGCGTTTAAGTACATGTAGTAGGCAGGTCTGTATTCTTACCTGTGTTTCACTGGAAATATTTCTGGATCACTGAGTCCCTGTTGTCCATGTCTTCTTCCTCTGCTTCCTTGTCTTCACTGTCCACAGGCTCCACAGCTGCAACAACACAGCTATCTGGACCATCCTCCTGCAGAAAAGGCACCTGCCGTCGCAAAGCCAAGTTGTGAAGCATGGTGAGTAGAATAGGGATCCACCTGTCATATGGAGGCAATGGAGGCACCTGAACCTGGCCTTCAGGAGGCCGAAGGTCCGCTCGATCACCCTCCTAGTTCGCCCATGGGCCTCATTGTAGCGTTCCTCTGCCCTTGTCCTGGGATTCCTCACTGGGGTCAGTAGCCATGACAGGTTGGGGTAACCAGAGTCACCTGCAAATGGCGAGGGACAACTGTTAGACACACACTAACCTGGAGGGATATCCCCAGACCCAGACAACCATTCCCACTGACTAGCTTCCAGGTGCTCACCTAATAGCCATACACGGTGCCTCTGGAGTTGACCCATCACATAAGGGATGCTGCTACTCCGCAGGATGTAGGCGTCATGCACTGAGCCAGGGAACATGGCATTCACATGGGAGATGTACTGGTCTGCCAAACATACCATCTGTACATTCATGGAATGATAACTCTTTGGGTTTCTTTACACCTGTTCACTCCTGTGGGTGGGGTACTAAAGCCACATGTGTTCCATCAATGGCACCTATGATGTTGGGGATATGTCCCAGGGCATAGAAATCACCTTTCACTTTAGGCAAATCCTCCACCTGAGGGAAAACGATGTAGCTCCACATGTGTTTCAGCAGGGCAGACAACACTCTGGACAACACGTTGGAAAACATAGGCTGGGACATCCCTGATGCTATGGCGACTATTGTTTGAAATGACCCACTTGCAAGGAAATGGAGCACTGACAGCACCTGCACTTGAGGGGGGATTCCTGTGGGATGGCGGATAGCTGACATCAGGTCTGGCTCCAACTGGGTACACAGTTCCTGGATTGTGGCACGGTCAAGCCTGTATGTGATAATCACATGTCTTTCCTCCATTGTCGACAGGTCCATCAACGGTCGGTACACCGGAGGATGCCGCCATCTCCTCACATGTACCAGCAGACGGTGCCTATGAAGGACAACAGCGAGCACAGAGTCAAACAACTCAGAGGTACGTACCCACAGCTTACACAGAACACCATTCATAATCTAAAAAGTGGCCTGTATGTGTGTTGAGTCTAGGCCTAGGTATGTGTGACGCAGTTGAAAATGAGGCCATGTGGGCCCCTGAAATGGCGGCTGCCTGACCTGTAAAGTGGGACAATGGGATGTGAGGTAACTGCGCTGGCGTTGTACACCGTCGCGGTAGGCGGTCGAAAACCGCGGCGCAATGCTGCATTGATTAACATTGGACCCTATGGGTCCCAGGAGGCAATGATGATGTACGCCGGCGGTGACGGTACGCACCGCCGCGGACGTGACCGCCATTTCGTATCTGTTCAATCACTCGGTACCTGATCTTCGACAGGAGAGGACCTACACTGCAAGTGCTGCTGTGACCTCGGTCTGGAAGATACAATGGTTCGAGTGTCTGGGGAAAGGGCCCCTGCCTTCACATCGGAGGAGTTGGAGAAACTCATGGATGGGGTCCTCCCCCAGTTCATGCTACTCTACGGTCCTCCAGACAACCAGGTAAGTACAATGGGAGCATGCTGTATGAGCTATGCCTGTGTGGAGAAGGGTGGATGTAAGAAGGAAGGGGGGAGAGTGCGGTGTGCATGAATCAACGGTGAGTGCATTGTTCCACATGGCTAGGGTAGGGATGGGGGCCAATCACTTTGACGGTGCAGTTGGTAATAACTTTCTCTTCCCCTGTACAAATCATGTAGGTCAGCGCCCACCAGAAAAAATATATTCGGCGTGCCATCGCCAAAGACGTCCGGACCCTGGGGGTCTACCACAGACGAAGCACCCACTGCCGGAAAAGATGGGAGGACATTCGCTGCTGGAGCAAGAAGACGGCGGAGGCTCAGCTGGGGATGGTGTAGGAAAGTACCATCTTGCCTGGCATGTTACCCCCATTTTTCACTGTATATATGTTGTTTTAGTTGTATGTGTCACTGGGACCCTGGTAACCCAGGGCCCCAGTGCTCATAAGTGTGCCTGAATGTGTTACCTGTGTAGTGACTAACTGTCTCACTGAGGCTCTGCTAATCAGAACCTCAGTGGTTATGCTCTCTCATTTCTTTCCAAATTGTCACTGACAGGCTAGTGACCATTTTTACCAATTTACATTGGCTTACTGGAACACCCTTATAATTCCCTAGTATATGGTACTGAGGTACCCAGGGTATTGGGGTTCCAGGAGATCCCTATGGGCTGCAGCATTTCTTTTGCCACCCATAGGGAGCTCTGACAAATCTTACACAGGCCTGCCACTGCAGCCTGAGTGAAATAACGTCCACGTTATTTCACAGCCATTTTACACTGCACTTAAGTAACTTATAAGTCACCTATATGTCTAACCTTTACCTGGTAAAGGTTAGGTGCAAAGTTACTTAGTGTGAGGGCACCCTGGCACTAGCCAAGGTGCCCCCACATTGTTCAGAGCCAAATCACTGAACTTTGTGAGTGCGGGGACACCATTACACGCGTGCACTACATATAGGTCACTACCTATATGTAGCTTCACCATGGTAACTCCGAATATGGCCATGTAACATGTCTATGATCATGGAATTGCCCCCTCTATGCCATCCTGGCATTATTGGTACAATTCCATGATCCCAGTGGTCTGTAGCACAGACCCTGGTACTGCCATACTGCCCTTCCTGGGGTTTCTCTGCAGCTGCTGCTGCTGCCAACCCCTCAGACAGGCAGCTGCCCTCCTGGGGTCCAGCCAGGCCTGGCCCAGGATGGCAGAACAAAGAACTTCCTCTGAGAGAGGGTGTGACACCCTCTCCCTTTGGAAAATGGTGTGAAGGCAGGGGAGGAGTAGCCTCCCCCAGCCTCTGGAAATGCTTTGTTGGGCACAGATGTGCCCAATTCTGCATAAGCCAGTCTACACCGGTTCAGGGACCCCTTAGCCCCTGCTCTGGCGCGAAACTGGACAAAGGAAAGGGGAGTGACCACTCCCCTGACCTGCACCTCCCCTGGGAGGTGTCCAGAGCTCCTCCAGTGTGCTCCAGACCTCTGCCATCTTGGAAACAGAGGTGCTGCTGGCACACTGGACTGCTCTGAGTGGCCAGTGCCACCAGGTGACGTCAGAGACTCCTTGTGATAGGCTCCTTCAGGTCTTAGTAGCTTTTCCTCTCTCCTAGGTAGCCAAACCCTCTTTTCTGGCTATTTAGGGTCTCTGTCTCTGGGGAAACTTTAGATAACGAATGCATGAGCTCAGCCGAGTTCCTCTGCATCTCCCTCTTCACCTTCTGATAAGGAATCGACCGCTGACCGCGCTGGAAGCCTGCAAACCTGCAACATAGTAGCAAAGACGACTACTGCAACTCTGTAACGCTGATCCTGCCGCCTTCTCGACTGTTTTCCTGCTTGTGCATGCTGTGGGGGTAGTCTGCCTCCTCTCTGCACCAGAAGCTCCGAAGAAATCTCCTGTGGGTCGACGGAATCTTCCCCCTGCAACCGCAGGCACCAAAAAGCTGCATTACCGGTCCCTTGGGTCTCCTCTCAGCACGACGAGCGAGGTCCCTCGAATCCAGCGACACCGTCCAAGTGACCCCCACAGTCCAGTGACTCTTCAGCCCAAGTTTGGTGGAGGTAAGTCCTTGCCTCACCCCGCTGGGCTGCATTGCTGGGAACCGCGACTTTGCAAGCTTCTCCGGCCCCTGTGCACTTCCTGCGGAAATCCTGTGTGCACAGCCAAGCCTGGGTCCACGGCACTCTAACCTGCATTGCACGACTTTCTAAGTTGGTCTCCGGCGACGTGGGACTCCTTTGTGCAATTTCGGCGAGCACCGTTTCACGCATCCTCGTAGTGCCTCTTTCTGGCACTTCTCCGGGTGCTACCTGCTTCAGTGAGGGCTCTTTGTCTTGCTCGACGTCCCCTCTCTCTGCAGGTCCAATTTGCGACCTTCTGGTCCCTCCTGGGCCCCAGCAGCGTCCAAAAACGCCAAACGCACGATTTGCGTGTAGCAAGGCTTGTTGGCGTCCATCCGGCGGGAAAACACTTCTGCACGACTCTCCAAGGCGTGGGGGATTCATCCTCCAAAGGGGAAGTCTCTAGCCCTTGTCGTTCCTGCAGTATTCACAGTTCTTCAGCCTAGTAAGAGCTTCTTTGCACCAACCGCTGGCATTTCTTTGGCATCTGCCCATCTCCGAGCTGCTTGTGACTTTTGGACTTGGTCCCCTTGTTCCACAGGTACCCTCAGACAGGAATCCATCGTTGTTGCATTGCTGATTTGTGTTTTCCTTGCATTCTCCCTCTAACACGACTATTTTGTCCTTAGGGGAACTTTAGTGCACTTTGCACTCACTTTTCAGGGTCTTGGGGAGGGTTATTTTTCTAACTCTCACTATTTTCTAATAGTCCCAGCGACCCTCTACAAGGTCACATAGGTTTGGGGTCCATTCGTCGTTCGCATTCCACTTCTGGAGTATATGGTTTGTGTTGCCCCTATCCCTATGTTCCCCCATTGCATCCTATTGTAACTATACATTGTTTGCACTGTTTTCTAAGACTATACTGCATATTTTTGCTATTGTGTATATATATCTTGTGTATATTTCCTATCCTCTCACTGAGGGTACACTCTAAGATACTTTGGCATATTGTCATAAAAATAAAGTACCTTTATTTTTAGTATAACTGTGTATTGTGTTTTCTTATGATATTGTGCATATGACACTAAGTGGTACTGTAGTAGCTTCACACGTCTCCTAGTTCAGCCTGAGCTGCTTTGCTAAGCTACCATTATCTATCAGCCTAAGCTGCTAGACACCCTATACACTAATAAGGGATAACTGGGCCTGGTGCAAGGTGCAAGTACCCCTTGGTACTCACTACAAGCCAGTCCAGCCTCCTACAGATGGCCTCCCAACGTGGGAGGGGTGGCCGTCGCACCATGACCCCCCTGATGTTCAGGATCCTGGCGGTGGCATACCCAGAGTTGGATGGGCGCTTGAGGGCATCACAGCAGCCACAAGAGGGTGAGTACACTCACATTCTGCTGATTTTGCGCTCAGTGGAGGCGTCTGGGTGGGGGAGGTGGGCTGTGGGTTTCCCTAGGCCAGGGCGAGTTTAGTAGGCAAGGTCCCTCTGTAAGGCAGGCCATGTGGCACCCCACCGCACCTCTGTAGAGTGCCAAGAACACCCAGTCATGCCCCTGTGTCATCCATGTGTGCAGATGTTGTCCATAGCCTAGTAGGCCATTTCCCAGGAACTGAACAGTGGAGCCCAAGAGCGCGGCGTAGTGCAGGGGGCTTCTGTGTCTGTCGTGTCCGCCAACGGTAGCGGTAATGCACGCACTCAACATGTCTTTCTTCTGTCGTCGTCTCCCTGTTCGTGTGAGAATTAACATCATCAGGTGGAGGAGCAGTGACACCGGAGCACCAGTGGGCTGCATCCCACATGGCCATGGAGGGCCACACTACGGAATCGGACTTCACCAGTGGGACGGAGGGCGAGGGGAGCTCCACGGCAGGGACAGGAGCTGAGACCAGTGACACGGAGTCATCCTCTGAGGGAGCTCCCTTGTGGTGGCGGCAACATCTGTGCCCCCCCATCTACCGGTACAGCCGCCACCCCACCTTCCAGCACCTCCCTCCCAGCAGCCCCTCAGCCTTCGCCCGTGCCTGCTCACCCGGGAGGGTAGGCATCACCTTCGCCCCAGGAACCTCAGGCCCTGCCTCAGTCACCCCTGCTGTCCTCAGTAAGAAGGCCATTGACCTCCTCAGGTCCCCCACTGTTGGGCAGTCTAACATTTTGAATGCCATCCAGGTTGTAGAAAGGCAGTTGCAACAAACAAATGCATTCCTGGAGGGCATTCATTCTGGTCAGGCGGCCCTTCAGCGAGCTTTTCAGACTCTGGCCTCAGCACTGATGGCAGCCATTGTCCCTGTGTCTAGCCTCCCCCTCCGCCTTCCTCCACCCAGACCCAATCCTCTGTACCCCAGCCTATCACAAGCACACCTACAACCCAGCATGCACACACGTCAACACCCAAGGGAAGCTCAGGCAAACGTAAGCACCACACATCCCACAGGCACTCACACAAGCATCACACACATGTTGACACACCAACATCCACTGCCTCCACTGTGTCCCCTTCCTCCTCGTTTCCCTCCTCCCTCCCAGTCTCGTCTACACTCACACCTGCATGTACACACGTCCCCTGTGTCCTCTCCCAGTGTGTCTGTGACGCCCCCTCGCAAGATACACAAACGCAGGCACACACCCACCCAACAGCCATCCACCTCACGACAGCCTCCAGCACATGCACCTTCACCTAAAGTCAGCAAACAAACACCTCCTACA
The DNA here is from genome assembly GCF_031143425.1 of Pleurodeles waltl. Taxonomy (NCBI): domain Eukaryota; kingdom Metazoa; phylum Chordata; class Amphibia; order Caudata; family Salamandridae; genus Pleurodeles; species Pleurodeles waltl. The sequence goes on from NW_027150248.1 coordinate 686,841, forward strand.
ACCACAACCTCTTCCTCCACTCCCAAACCCCCTCCAGCTACCCGTCCCACTGTCTCCAAAAAGCTTTTCCTGTCCACCATTGACCTCTTTCCACACACCTCTCCCACCCTGTCCATCTCATAGGTCCCGAAGTAGCACCTCAGCCACAACATCTCCGGGACCAGTGGTGCCTGTAGTCACCGGAATCTGGAGTGCACCGGCCACCAGGGCAGCCAGTCTGGCACGGAGCCACAGCTCAGACAGTCCCCCACCTGTGAAGCATCAGAAGTTGGCCAGTGCCCGGCGGGAGAGGGGGAGGACTCCAGCCACCAAAGCCGCTCCCAGGGGTACAGGTGGGAGTGTGGAGTCAGCTGCGACACCTTCCAAGGTGGGGAAGGGGCACAAGAAAGTCAGCAAGTCTGGGAAGAGCAGCACAGTGGAGAAGACCGCCATCATCTCCGCTGCCCAGGAGGCCACCGCCAGCACCAGCCCAGCTGCCCAGTAGGCCACCACCAGCACCAGCCTAGCTGCCCAGGAGGCCACCGCCAGCACCAGCCCAGCTGCCTAGGAGGCCACCGCCAGCACCAGACCAGCTGCCCAGGAGGCCACCGCCAGCACCAGCCTAGCTGCCCAGGAGGCCACCGCCAGCACCAGCCCAGCTGCCCAGGAGGCCACCGCCAGCACAAGCCCCGCTGGGCCATGAAGGACCGCCAGCAAAAGCCTAGCTGGGACAGAGAGGACCGCCAGCACAAGCCCCGCTGGGCCATGAAGGACCGCCAGCAAAAGCAACGCTGGGCCATGAAGGACCGCCAGCAAAAGCCCCGCTGGGACAGAGAGGACCGCCAGCACAAGCCCCGCTGGGCCATGAAGGACCACTAGCAAAAGCCCCGCTGGGCCATGAAGGACCGCCAGCAAAAGCCCCGCTGGGACAGAGAGGACCGCCAGCACAAGCCCCGCTGGGCCATGAAGGACCATCAGCAAAAGCCCAGCTGGGACAGAGAGGACCGCCAGCACAAGCCCCGCTGGGCCATGAAGGACCGCCAGCAAAAGTCACGCTGGGTCATGAAGGACCGCCAGCATAAGCCCCGCTGGGACAGAGAGGACCGCCAGCACAAGCCCCGCTGGGCCATGAAGGACCGCCAGCAAAAGCCCCGCTGGGCCATGAATAACCGCCAGCAAAAGCCCCGCTGGGACAGAGAGGACCGCCAGCACAGCCCCGGTGGGCCATGAAGGACCACTAGCAAAAGCCCCGCTGGGACAGAGAGAACCGCCAGCACAAGCCCCGCTGAGCCATGAAGCACCGCCAGCAGCTGAGTCACAGCAAAGGAGACCGCTGCTCCAAGCACCGCTGAACGGGGCACCGCCGCCTCAAGCACCGCTGAACAGGGCACCGCTGCCTCAAACACCGCTGAACAGGGCACCGCCGCATCAAGCACCGCTGAACAGGGCACCGCCGCCTCAAGCAAAGCTGAACATGGCACTGCCGTCTCTAGCACCGCTGAACAGGGCACCGCCGCATCAAGCACCGCTGAACAGGGCACCGTCGCCTCAAGCAACGCTGAACAGGGCACCGCCGTCTCAAGCACCGCTGAGCAGGGCACCGCCGTCTCAAGCACCGCTGAAAAGGGCACCGCCATCTCAAGCAATGCTGGCCCATGAACACCAAGGGCACTGACGCTACTGAGTCTGTCACGGGCAGAATGAAGCACTCTGGGCACCATGCCCCCTCCAGAACCAGTGGAGAAATCCATCCACTACCTCTGTCCTTAGCAGGATGAAGCACTCTGGGCACCATGCCCCCTCCAGAACCAGTGGAGAGATACATCCACTACCTCTGTCCTTAGCAGGATGAAGCACTCTGGGCACCATGCCCCCTCTAGAACCAGTGGAGACTGTTATCCACTTGAGAGACTTTGGCTTTGCACTCCCCAGGATGGAACAGTGGACAACCCACCCACTGTTATCCACTTGAGAGACTGTGGCTTTGTGCTCCCCAGGATTGCACAGTGGGCAACCCACCCACTGTAGAGACTTGAGAGACTGTGGCTTTGCACTCCCCAGGATTGCACAGTGGGCAACCCACCCACTGTAGATACTTGAGAGACTGTGGCTTTGCACTCCCCAGGATGGAACAGTGGGCATGTGGCCCTCTTGTGGATTTGGCGTTGTGCACTCAACCGGCTGAGGTGCCTCCCCTTTCCCTCCCCCTGAGGTGCCTGTTTTATTGGTATCTGATGCCCCTGCAGTGTTCTCTCCGTCATGGTTGGGGATCTTGTGTGGGCCTCGCCCATACCGTGTGGGCCCAGTGTTCCACTGACTTAATTGGATCACTACCTGGACTACTATGCTTGGTATATATTTTGTACATGGTGTATATATATATTTTTGCCTACTTGATTTTAATATATTACAATGATTACACTCACTTTCTATTGTCTTTGCATTCTTCCAGGGGGATTGGGGGGGTGTAACTGTGATGTATCAATATGTATTAGTGTGTGTGTTGTAGTGGGTGAGGGTAGGGGTTTTACGTGTGTGTGTCCCTGTTTTTTCCCTCCGCCTCCCCTGTGTCGTAGGTGCAGTACTCACCGTGGTCTTCACCACCGGTGTTCGTGCTCCTGGTAGAGAAGCAGGAAGACAATCGCAGGGAGAATTTGGAGTTCCGGGTCCATGGTGTCCTCGTTCCTCGTGGTGTGTGTAGAGGTGAGCGTTTTCCCTTTGAAATCCTGTTTCCGCCGTGTTTTTATCCATGGAGAATCCTCCCCCGGAAAAGGTGGCGGATTGGCCTGTTGTGATACTGTGGGCGGTACTTTGTCCTCCTCCTGTCTGTTGGCGGTGACCGCCGCGCTGTTTGTTTGTACCGCTGTGGCGGTCGGAGTGTGAAAGTGGCTGTCTTTGTTGGCGGTTTCCCCCACGGTCGTAATTGCAAAATGTTTACCGCCGGCCTGTTGGTGGTCTTACCGCTGCTTTAGCACCGACCGCCAGGGTTGTAATGACCACCATAGTCTCTGATGGTATATTTGGTATTTGTGTCACCTAAATAAATCCTAGATTTTTGTAACAATGAGTATTCTCTTTCATGTGAGTGAGTGCTGTGTGACTGCAGTGGTATTGCATGAGCTTTACATGTCTCCTGGATAAGCCTTGACCGCTCATCCACTCTACCACTAGAGAGCCTGGCTTCTAGACACTGCCTACACTACACTAATAGGGGATAACTGGACCTGGTATAAGATGTAAATACCTGTGGTACCCACTACAAACCAGGCCAGCTTCTTACAATCAATGCGTCAGATTTCTTGTGCTTTCCTAACATCCCCTAATGACACCATGGATGCACTCCATTTACAATACAATACAGCTTAAAGGTGCACATTTTCACAGAGTCGACGCATCTGTTGGCGCTAAACTCACACATTGCTGGAGTAGCGTTAAACTGATGCAACTGCAGCAATGCGAGGAGCCTCCCATAGGGAAAAGCCTTGTGTCAATTTTACGCCTACTCTGAGAAGGTGGTAAACGTTTGACACAGTGAAGTCACAGAATGACGCAGTCAAATGTTTTAAATTTCATTGTGTCATTTCTGCATAGTTTTTCCCAATCGGAATAACCTACCCCGCATACATTATACCTGGTGCAGGTATAATGTGACGCAGGGCTTTCCAAACTCACTCATTGGTCCCAATGCGTCAGTTTGTAAATATGGAGCAGTGTAGTACACTGCTAGCGCCACCACTGAGTCAAAACAAAATGATGCAGTGGTGGGACAAGGGGCTTGTAAATAAGCCCCTGAGCACAGAAAACTCTTCCTTTAAGGGACTTGACACTTCCATTCATGCCCCGCTCCTTCATGACCCACACCAGACCCAAATGTCAGTAAGGGAAGCCAAGGCCAAAAGCATCCTGCAAGATAAAAGGCTGTCAGTACATTCTATACATCTTCTTAGGCTCTCTAAGAGCACTTGGGCCCATATTTAAACATTTTCACGCAAACCTGTGCTAACACAAGTTTGCAGGAAAAGTTTACTGCTGTCTTGCGCCATTCCAAGATGCCGGCCGGGTGCCATATTTATGGAATGGCGCCAGCCGGCGGTAAGGCCTAGCTAGCGTCATAGAAAATGATGCTAGCCAGGTGGGGGGTGGCAGTAGGGAAGGTGGAGTTTGGGTGTCAGAAAATGACGCTAGTCTGGTTTAGAGGCAAAAAATGATTCTAAACAGACTAGCACCATTTCCTGGTGCCCAACCCCCACAAACATGACTCCTGTCTTAGATAAGACAGGAGTCATGCCCACCGCCCCAGTGGCCATGCCCTGGGCAAGGCCATTGGGCCCAGTGCCCTGCAGGGGGCCCCACTTAGGGCCCCTGATGGCAAAAAAAATAAATATTACTTACCGGGACTTACCTGGGATGGATCCCCCATCCTGTGGTGTTCCTCTGGTGTAGGTGGGGGTGTCCCTGGGGCTTCGGAAGGGCACCTGTGGGCCCATTCCATGGTGTTCCACCAGGGAAATGGGCCCACAGGTCCCCTAACGCCTGCCCTGACCCAGGGGTTAAATAATGGTGCTAAGCAAGCTTAGCATCATAATTTAAGGCCGCCTCCCCCATGCATGATTTTTTTATGGGGCATAAATATGGCGCTAAGGCCATAGCGTGTTTTGTGGTCGAGAACACCTAACTTGCATCTCAAAATTTCGCTAACTCCATAACTTTGGCGCTAGATGGGTCCAGCACCAAAGTATAAACATAGGGAGTTAGTTCTGCACGGAATTTGCATCAAAGAATTGACACAAATTTGGTGCAAAAAAAGTATAAATGTGCCCCTTGGTCTCAGATCGATGAGGCAGAAACCCATGGCCAGAGCGTTAGAGAGACCCAGAACCTAATCTGATGGCCAGATAATTAGATCATTAGGGAAAAATGCACAGATAAATTAATATTATATCCTGGTTATGCATCACATGTCAAGGAAGACTTATCGAATAGAGGAAAGCTTTTAAAATTATTCACTGCAATTCCATTTCTGGTGTACACATCCTTCATTGATTTTATAGCTTTCACCCCCAGATTAAAGGAGGAACTCAGCAAAGATCAGAGATATGCTTTGTCAAAAACAACATTCTACCACATATTTTAGCAGAAAAACACAAGTTTAAACAATGGGACATATTAACCGTTGAAACAGCTAGGTCGAAATATCCATTCGTGTTTGTGCCAGTTGAAACGAGAGCAGCTCAGTGGCAGGGCAGTCCCCTCAAGGACTTCTGTCCTGCACAGATCTATTGGACTATTTTAGAGTTCACTTCAGCTAGACTTACCGAACAGTTTAATAATGTGCAAAGACAGTGGGTCAGGCAGAAGGGATTGCTGCTTTCTAAGAACAACACCAGACAATTGTTCTTGGTTACTGGGCACCGTCCATCATTATCCCTGATCCAAGATTGAGGCAATATAACATCATGCTTACCATCTGCACATGGAAAATCAGGGGCCATAAGAAGATCATCTCCTCTCCTGATTATTTACAACATGTATGAACCTTCAAAATAGTTTGCCTACAAAAAACCTGGCAGGTGACCACAAATCCCTGGACACATTACACCGAGTTCCAATCACCAGCTCTGAGGTCAAATAATGGTGGCCACCCTCTGGGCGGTGTTTCAGTTTATGTGCACAATCCATTAGGGCTAACCAAAACGACTGTGGCTGATTTCAATGGAGAGATTATCATAATAAAGCTTGAGTCGCACACTGGTGCAAACATTCATCATAATTTAGTAGTGCTGGCCAATATACACATTTTCCTACATCCGGCTAAGAAAAGGGCAACAATGGAGTATTAAAGTGATATCCTCTGTCAACTAAGACCTGACAACCTAAAATCTGTAAGGCTACTAGAAGGGGATTTCAACGCCAATTTAGTAACTCCATTGAGTGAACAGGAATGGTTAGACATCGAGAATCAGCTATGGGGTATACCTCAAATAACCGCGACCTGTCCAGATAGACGCACCAACACAAGCATTACACTTACCTCTGCTCTGAACGTCCTAGGTTTATGGCCATTGAACGTGTCCAGCTAGAAGCACCAACACAAGCATTACACTTAGCTCTGCTCTGAACGCCCTCGGTTTATGGCCATTGAATGAGTCCAGGTAGAAGCACCAACACTAGCATTGCACTTACCGCTGCTCTGAATCTCCAGGGTTTATGGTCACAGAAAAATATGCGACCAAGCCACAAATTTTACGCATATCTCACATCAGAGGTATGCTTGACTATTAATGTTTATCAACTCAGCATTTTCACTGGCTTGAAATTTTCAAAATTAACCATAAGCTCATAAGAGATCATGCTATCCCTGTCTTTCCTAGTGAAGCTACTCCTTTGAGAAAAGTAACAGTATACGGCCACAATGCTGATGACACCTTTCTCATGGACAAATGACAATAGGTCTACAAAGATATCTAATGTGTCAGAAAAGTCAACGAGCTCAGCATTAACATGTCGAAAACCAAGATTCTAGTCTTTGGCAAAAGGAGGGACAAGTGTGGAGGATGGTGGATAAATGGAAAGGAAATTGAACGGGTTTCTTCAATCAGATACCTAATGGAAGCACAACCTGCTACAGAAAATGCTCTTCCTTTTGCCTTCCAGCGTCTTCTCAATAACTGTCTGGGTCCAGATCTTTCTGCAATTTGTAAAGTGATTGAATTAATGTCTAATGGCTCCCTTGTGTATAAACAAATGCCTAACTGTAGGAGGCTGGACTGGTTTGTAGTGAGTACCAAGGGGTACTTGCACCTTGCACCAGGCCCAGTTATCCCTTATTAGTGTATAGGGTGTCTAGCAGCTTAGGCTGATAGATAATGGTAGCTTAGCAGAGCAGCTTAGGCTGAACTAGGAGACGTGTGAAGCTACTACAGTACCACAAGTGTCACTTGCACAATATCATAAGAAAACACAATACACAGATATACTAAAAATAAAGGTACTTTATTTTTATGACAATATGCCAAAGTATCTCAGTGAGTACCCTCAGTATGAGGATAGCAATTATACACAAGTTATATGTACACAATACCAAAAATATGCAGTATAGTCTTAGAAAACAGTGCAAACAATGTATAGTTACAATAGGATGCAATGGGGACACATAGGGATAGGGGCAACACAAACCATATACTCCAAAAGTGGAATGTGAACCACGAATGGACCCCAAACCTATGTGACCTTGTAGAGGGTCGCTGGGACTATTAGAAAATAGTGAGAGTTAGAAAAATAGCCCTCCCCAAGACCCTGAAAAGTGAGTGCAAAGTGCACTGAAGTTCCCCAAAAGACAAAGAGTCGTGATAGAGGAATAATGCAGGAAAGACACCAACCAACAATGCAACAACTGTGGATTTCCAATCTAGGGTACCTGTGGAACAAGGGGACCAAGTCCAAAAGTCACAAGTAAGTCGGAGATGGGCATATGCCCAGGAAATGCCAGCTGTGGATGCAAAGAAGCTTCTACTGGACAGAAGAAGCTGAGGTTTCTGCAGGAACGAAAAGGGCTAGAGACTTTCCCTTTGGTGGACGGATCCCTCTTGCCGTGGAGAGTCGTTCAGAAGTGTTTTCCTGCCGAAAGAAAGCCAACAAGCCTTGCTAGCTGCAAATCGTGCGGTTAGCGTTTTCGGACGCTGCTGAGGCCCAGGAGGGACCGGGAGCTCGTAAATTGGACCAGGAGAGAGAGGGGACGTCGAGCAAGACAAGAAGCCCTCTCTGAAGCAGGTAGCACCTGGAGAAGTGCCAGAAATAGGCACTACGAGGATGCGTGAAACGGTGCTCGCCAAAGTTGTACAAAGGAGTCCCACGTCGCCGGAGACCAACTTAGAAAGTCGTGCAATGCAGGTTAGAGTGCCGTGGACCCAGGCTTGGCTGTGCACAAAGGATTTCCGCCGGAAGTGCACAGGGGCCGGAGTAGCTGCAAAAGTCACAGATCCCAGCAATGCAGCCCAGCGAGGTGAGGCAAGGACTTACCTCCACCAAACTTGGACTGAAGAGTCACTGGACTGTGGGGGTCACTTGGACAGAGTTGCTGGATTTGAGGGACCTCGCTCGTCGTGCTGAGAGGAGACCCAAGGGACCGGTAATGCAGCTTTTTGGTGCCTGCGGTTGCAGGGGGAAGATTCCGTCGACCCACGGGAGATTTCTTCGGAGCTTCTGGTGCAGAGAGGAGGCAGACTACCCCCACAGCATGCACAAGCCGGAAAACAGTCGAGAAGGCGGCAGGATCAGCGTTACAGAGTTGCAGTAGTCGTCTTTGCTACTATGTTGCAGGTTTGCAGGCTTCCAGCGCGGTCAGCGGTCGATTCCTTATCAGAAGGTGAAGAGAGAGATGCAGAGGAACTCGGCTGAGCTCATGCATTCGTTATCTAAAGTTTCCCCAGAGACAGAGACCCTAAATAGCCAGAAAAGAGGGTTTGGCTACCTAGGAGAGAGGAAAGGCTACTAACACCTGAAGGAGCCTATCAGCAGGAGTCTCTGACGTCACCTGATGGCACTGGCCACTCAGAGCAGTCCAGTGTGCCAGCAGCACCTCTGTTTCCAAGATGGCAGAGGTCTGGAGCACACTGGAGGAGCTCTGGACACCTCCCAGGGGAGGTGCAGGTCAGGGGAGTGGTCACTCCCCTTTCCTTTGTCCAGTTTCGCGCCAGAGCAGGGGCTAAGGGGTCCCTGAACCGGTGTAGACTGGCTTATGCAGAATTGGGCACATCTGTGCCCAACAAAGCATTTTCAGAGGCTGGGGGAGGCTACTCCTCCCCTGCCTTCACACCATTTTCCAAAGGGAGAGGGTGTCACACCCTCTCTCAGAGGAAGTTCTTTGTTCTGCCATCCTGGGCCAGACCTGGCTGGACCCCAGGAGGGCAGCTGCCTGTCTGAGGGGTTGGCAGCAGCAGCAGCTGCAGTGAAACCCCAGGAAGGGCAGTCTGGCAGTACCAGGGTCTGTGCTACAGACCACTGGGATCATGGAATTGTACCAACAATGCCAGGATGGCATAGAGGGGGCAATTCCATGATCATAGACATGTTACATGGCCATATTCGGAGTTACCATGGTGAAGCTCCATATAGGTAGTGACCTATATGTAGTGCACGCGTGTAATGGTGTCCCCGCACTCACAAAGTTCAGTGAATTGGCTCTGAACAATGTGGGGGCACCTTGGCTAGTGCCAGGGTGCCCTCACACTAAGTAACTTTGCACCTAACCTTTACCAGGTAAAGGTTAGACATATAGGTGACTTATAAGTTACTTAAGTGCAGTGTAAAATGGCTGTGAAATAACGTGGACGTTATTTCACTCAGGCTGCAGTGGCAGGCCTGTGTAAGAATTGTCAGAGCTCCCTATGGGTGGCAAAAGAAATGCTGCAGCCCATAGGGATCTCCTGGAACCCCAATACCCTGGGTACCTCAGTACCATATACTAGGGAATTATAAGGGTGTTCCAGTAAGCCAATGTAAATTGGTAAAATTGGTCACTAGCCTGTTAGTGACAATTTGAAAGAAATGAGAGAGCATAACCACTGAGGATCTGGTTTGCAGAGCCTCAGTGAGACAGTTAGGCACCACACAGGGAACACATACATATAGGTCACAAACTTATGAGCACTGGGGTCCTGACTAGCAGGGTCCCAGTGACACATAACAAACATACTGAAAACATAGGGTTTTCACTATGAACACTGGGCCCTGGCTAGCAGGATCCCAGTGAGACAGTGAAAACACCCTGACATACACTCACAAACAGGCCAAAAGTGGGGGTAACAAGGCTAGAAAGAGGCTACTTTCTCACACTAACTTCTTGGTTGGATCTTGTTTAATGCCGTTGTTACAGACGTCTTTGCCAGCTTCTGTCAAGCACGGCTCAGGCTCAAACCCCAGTGGAGTTCAATTGAATCCACCAGGATAGCTCCCTCTATGCCAGATTTCTTTCAATTTGGTTGAACTTACAGTCAGGTGATTTGGAGTCTATTAGGCATCTCCTATGGAGCACTATCTAAGATAAGGGATCACAAACCCTTAAGCTTTACCAGACTGTGACTGATGGGCCTGCGGCTAAAGATCCGATGCAAATTTCACTTCCATTGAATACACTAGCAAAAATTATTTTGAAACAAGTCTGCATCAGCCCAGGACGATTTGCAAGCCATCCTTTCAAGGGCTCATGCAACATGTAATATGCATCTTCACCGGCCCCTATCCCTGCCATTACATCACCCCCCCCATCTAAACTGTTTTGTTAAAATTCATCTACTTCTTCAACAACTCAGTCTGATGCCATTGAACGCATACATGTAGGGTGCAGTGGTGTAACAAAGGCCCCTCCAGACCCCGTGGTACTGGGGGGGCGAGCTCTAGGGTTGCACATCCTGAGTGAATCCGGAGAGGGGACCCTCCATGTACTGTGCAGTAGGGCCCCTTAGGTTACATTACATCACTGATAGGGTTGCCTGGCAGGTGACCAGGATGGTCATTGCAGAGGCTGTCAAACCTCGAGGGATATTCTCCAGCACATCACCTACCCGAAGCACCTATCTTCGGACGGGGGAATATTAAATCTTGCAAAGCTGCTGTAGATGAATGTTTAAGGGGTGCTTCATGCGAATTATCTGCAAAATTCTTGAAATCCATGAGGCCTGCCATATCGGTGCTGAATGCTGTTGCACAATAGTATCTGCAATTGACATGCTTCCAATGTGGGATGAGTGGACGCACCCTGCGACACCCCTCTGATTGTATTTAGATTTTGTTTTGATAAACATTTTTTATTATTTTCGAAAGGAAGGGGAAAAAAAAAAAGGGAAGGGTACAAGGCAAGGGGCGCATACATCTTACAAAATTTTCATTTCCATCTTCATAGTAATAGTTAGATAGCATCTTTGTTGTTTGAGAGGTTGACAATTGTTGTAGCAGCCTTTCATTCCTTTTAACCATATTATAATCATGTGTCAATACAATATTTTCAGTGATTTTTGCCATGTGATCATTCTGGTTTATGTCAATAGTTCCAACCATCGTCCCCAGATCTTTCGGAATTTTTGTGGGCATCCTCTGGATTCGAAGACTATCTTCTCCTGATTGGCACACCAGTCCACCCCTCTCTTCCATTTTTGGAGCGAGGGGCCCCCAGGGAGGCTCCATGCTGCTGCAATGTCTCTTTTGGCAACTAGTAATGCTGTGGCTATGATTATATGACGGAACACCGAATTAAAAACAACTACTAACCTTAACAACGAGGTCCTTACTACTAATGATTTCACCACGAATGCCTTAACAACGATATTTCGTTGTAAAGGCATTCCTGATAAAACCATTACTAATAGGCACCATTCACCCTACAACACTCACCCCACCCCACCCCCCCAACCCCACCCCAAAACCTAAAACCCCCTGATCCCCCACCCCCTCCCCACAACCAAAAACGCCCCACCCCCAACCCCACCCCAAAACCTAAAACCCCCTGACCCCCACCCCCTCCCCAAAACCGAAAACGCCCCACCCCCCCAACCCCACCCCAAAACCTAAAACCCCCTGACCCCCACCCCCTCCCCAAAACTGAAAACGCCCCACCCCCCAACCCAAAACCTAAAACCCCCTGACCCCCACCCCCTCCCCAAAACCGAAAATGCCCCACCCCAAAACCTAAAACCCCCTAACCCCCCACACCTCCCCAAAACCAAAAACGCCCCAACCCCACCCCAAAACCTAAAAACCCCTAACCCCCCACCCCCTCCCCAAAACCAAAAACGCCCCACCCCCCAACCCCACCCCAAAACCTAAAACCCCCTGACCCTCACCCCCTCCCCAAAACCTAAACCCCCCCACCCCCTCCCCAAAACCTAAACCCAACACTTACCTTAGTCAACCCCTTGTCACCTGCGTCGTCCTCCTTCGCCAACTCCCTTCTTTGTACCTTAACCACGAATGTTCGTTGTTCAGAACATACGTAGTTAAGGCACAAAAAAATGAAGTCGTGGTTAAAAAAAGCGTTGTTACGCTTTCGTTAACCACGACTTTCGTAATAAAAAAGTCGTAAAAAAGGATGTTTCCCTGTGGCTACTAGGGCACGTTTTGCACGTGTTCCCTCCATTTCTTCCATTTTTCCTAATAAAGTTAATTTTGCAGATTTGTGTACCTCTTGCCCCAGGGCTCTTTCCAGTTCCTGAAATACCCCATCCCAATATTTCTGTATTGTTGGGCAGGTCCATACCATGTGGAAGAAGTCTGATGGGTTGCATGTGCATCTTGGGCATCTGGGAGAGGGGCGGGCTCCCATTTTATGAAGTCTGGATGGTGTCAGGTATGCTTCATACAGGTAGAAAAATTGTATTACTCGGAATCTAGTTGACACCGCCAGTACCTTGGGTGCCATTAGGGCCTCTCTCCACTCCGCTTCCTCCAGGGTTCCCACCCAGGTTTCCCACTTGGTCCTAATTGGGACTAGTTTGTCTGGAGTGATATTAACTAGTGTCTTGTATATTTGCGAGATTCCTTTCCCTTCTAGGTTTCCCATAAGTAATTTGGCTTCTAGCAGGTTAAATTCTGGCATGTGGCCTGTGGTGGACAAGTGTATTTTTAGGGCGTGTCATAGTTGGAGGTATCTGAAGAATTGTATCGCGTTTAGTTGAAATTCCGTCTGGAGCTCCTGAAATGTTTTAATGGACCTCCCCCTCCATATGTCCCCCACCAAGGAAATACCGATTTAGTAGAGTTAATTTTGAGTCCTGATATTTGTTCATACTGTCGTAAGAGGTTAAGACTTCTTGGGCCTGTTATGCTGGGCTCTTGCATGTATAGCAAGACATTGTCTGCGTACAGTGCTATTCTGTCCTCATGGGAGGGGCCCCACCTCCACCCGTGGTAGATTGTGTCGGTCCTGATCATCTGGGCCAAAGACTTGATGGCCAGGGTAAATAAGAGGGGGGACAAGGGGCATCCCTGCTGCGTGCCCCTGCGGATATCAAATGCAGGGGACAATATCCCGTTGACTAGCACCCGAGCCGTAGGGTTGGTGTACAGTGCTTGGACCCATCGACAGAATTGTGTTCCAAACCCTGTGCGTTGGAGCACCAGGAGAAGGAAGCCCCAATCAACTGAATCGAATGTCTTTTCGAAATCGATGAGCAGGAGGGCAATGTTTCGGGGCAATCTTTGTCTCTCTGTTAAAGCCACATGTAATCTGCGGATGCAGTGCCATGTACTACGGGTTGCCATAAACCCACATTGATCTGGGTGTATTAATTGCGGTAGGACCCTCTTGAGACGAGTGGCTAGGATGGATGCAAAGATATTAACCTCCGTGTTTATTAGTGATATTGGTCTATAGTCTGTGCAATGTGGTGAGGGGGGTTGGGTTTTGGGGAGTACCATGATCGTGGCAGTGTCTAGCTCTTGGGGGAAGGACCCTTTTTCACCGTCTTCCATGTAAAGGCGCAACAGGTGTGGGGTAAGTTCTTGGCCTCTGCCTAGAGTTGAAATTGCTCCGCCAATCTCCTCTATCCTGATGGGTTCTTCCAATGATCGTACCTCCACCATGGGTAGCTGTGGGAGGGGGATCCCCTCTAGTGTTTGACGGGCCTGGTGTAGGTGTATTTGTGTGGATGCTTGGTATAAAGAGGTGTAGTATGTGGCGAAGGCATTTGCAATTTCGGCGTGTCCTGTGACCAGGATGGTTCCCTTATCATAGACTTCGGGGACAATTCTGGAGGCATGTTGATGGGAAATTAGCGAGTATAGCATTTTCCTGGTCTTATCTCCCCACCCGTACAGTCTCCCGGTGTTTGCCCTCCATAGGTATTTTGCCGTTTCTAGGGAGCGGTCTCGGATTTCTTCTTGGATAAGAAGGAGTTGCCTCCTGAGCTTCTCGCTTGGGCTTGTTACGTTTTGGTTTTCAAGGGCAATCTCCCGGAGTTCTAGTTGTGTAATTAGTTGGGCTTTGGCACGTTCTTGATTACGTATCAGGTTTTTTGCTACCCCTCGTAGTACCCGCTTTACCCGCTGCCCATAGGGTGCCTGATGTGGACACTGATCTATCATTGAAGTGAAAATATTCTGTTAATGCTTGCTGTATTTGTTCCCTGTACTGTTTGTCTTGGAGGTACCATGCGTTTAGTCGCCATATCAGGCGGAGCTGGGTTTGGGGTTGGCCCAGAGTGAGCCAGAGTGGAGCGTGATCTGAGATTCCCCTCGCCAGAATTTCAACGTGTGTAAGGGCTGCACATTCAGTGCTTGGGAGGAGTATCAGGTCTATTCTAGATTGGGAACCATGAGCTGCCGAGGTGTGAGTGAATTGTCGCTTTCTAGGGTGCCATATTCGCCAGGCGTCGCATAGCCCTGTCGCTGAGAGCCAGCCGTTGATTTCTGTTTCTAGTGTAGACCGATATGTTGAAATTGGTCCGGTTACGTCAAGGGCTGGGTTTGGAGTTGCGTTGAAGTCCCCACCTAGTATAGTACGGCCCGGGGGTAGGTCAGAGAGGAGTGTACTGAGTGCTTGGAGCGTTTTGTTGATCAAGGGCGGGGGAGTGTAGACACTGACTAAATTAATTGTGGCTCCCTCGATTTTGCCGGTGAGGGCTATGTATCGACCTTCTTTGTCTCTTCTTATCTGGATGTGTGTCATGGGGAATGTGCGGCGTAGTATTATAGCTACTCCTCGTGATCCGCGTGTGAATCCTGCATGATACACTCTGTTAAACCCACGGCGGGCCAAGAATGGACAACTATCCCCCAGCAGGTGCGTTTCCTGCAACATAAGTATTTCTGGTCGATATCTCTGTATATATGAGAATATTGCGGTGCGTTTGATTTTGTCAAGGAGACCATTGACATTCCATGAAATAATTTGTGTCTGGTTCATGGTGGATGGGTGGTTTTGAGTAGTTTGTCACAATGGCTGTCCTCGTTTTGGGTTAAGGAGACTTGTGTTTGTGAGGGGTTTACGTTATGTTTCCTCTTTAGCTCTAACTTGTTTGGCACCTCAATTGTTTCAATAATGTTTTTAAAACCCTTGCCTTGTGTGTGAGTTAACAAATAAGAACATGAACATTGCAGTAATAGAACCGATTGAACAATGGACTTGAGAACTAGGCCTGAACCCCTTTTCCCCCCAACTCCCTCCCCTCCCCATACTTCCCCCCAGAAGCATCTGTTGCCCATAAATATATGACACCTCACTTTTGTAACTTGTGAGGTGGTTTTCAACTGGTGGGTTGTGGTATTAATGGCGGTGGACCCCTCCATCGTGTCGGATCGTCGAAGACTGCATAACGAATAGTTAGTAGGTATTTAAGTTGTTCAAGTTCGGCCTTGCCTTCATTCATTTGTTCAATTTCAGTTTCAATTTAGTTTCAGTTTCCCCCTTTGGGCGTTCTTGGCCTGTGGCTTCATAAGGTCGGGCTGCGGGATAGATCAGTATCTTCAGGTGTGTCTTTTTGTGTTTGGGTGCCCTTCCGTGGACTTTGGTTTTTGGGAGTTTTTACAAAGTTTTCGGGAGACCGTGATTCCCTCGGTCCCGGTCGGTGAGTCCAGGTAGGGGAACTCGAGCGAGATCCTTGTCTGTCCTCTCCTCGCTGTGAACCAGTGCGCCGGCGGCGACCGGGTGGTCTTCCTTTTGAGTGGGTTGCCATTGTTTTGAGTGGTGGCCTTCATCCCAGTTCGTCTGTGTTCAACGGGATCTCCTCTGTCAACCACGTCCCGGCTGTATCTGGCTGTTCAAAGAAGTGTGTCTTGTTTTTATAGATCACCCGGAGTCTCGCTGGGAACAGGAGGCGGTATTGGATATCCATAGATCTTAGTTTTTGTTTTACTTCAATAAATGTCTGGCGTTGTTGTTGGACTTCATATGTGTAGTCTGGGAAAAGGAGGACTTTGGTTCCATTGCAAAGAAAATCTCCTTTGGAGCGTGCCTCTTGCAACACCATATCTCTATCTTTAAAATTAAAGAGGCGGATTATTACCGGTCGGGGTGGGGATCCAGGCGGAGGTCTAGCTCGCAGTGATCTGTGGGCCCTTTCAATCATAAACCATGGCGTGAGGTGGTCCATGGGTACCCAGGTTTTGATCCATTCCTCCAGGTGGACGGCCAAGGATGATTCTGCGGTGGTTTCGGGGAGCCCTACCAAGCAGAGGTTGTTGCGTCTCGATCTGTTTTCGACATCCTCTGCTCTCCTGTGCAGTTCTGATGTGCGCTTAGTTAACAACGAGACCTGAGTTTTGAGTGCAGCTATTTCATCCTCTGCTGTGGAAATCCTGGATTCAGCTTCTGTGATTCGGGCCGTGGCATTATGCAGGTCTTGTCGGACCAGGGCGACATCCACCCTAACCTCTCCAATTTTGGATTCTACCGCCACCTGGGAGGCTTGGATCGCCTGAAGGATTGCTGCCAAGTCGCCAGATGTTGTCCGCTGCTCACCACCCCCGTTAGGATTCGGGTCTTCTGACCGAGGGCCTGTCATCCCTGTAGTGAATTGGTCTATGTGAGTTTGTGCTGTTGTCTGTTTGGCAGATTTATCTTTACCCATGATGTTTGGTGTCGGTCTTGAGCTTACAAGGGCCGCAGTGCTCGGCTTGTCGTATGTTTTATTGAGGTTGTCCTGTTGTATTTGGAGGTTAAGTGGTATTTTCAGGTTCAGAATTATGGTATTTTAGTGTCTAGATTCAGCCCTCCATTTGGTGGTATTTTGAGTTATTCGCAGAAGTGGTTTCAGGTCTGTTCCATATTGTATTTGGGGGGGAATTGTGAGGCCACAGTGAGCGTTTATGGCATTTTATGGCTTTCCTCTCATTGCGTGTCTCCCTTCAAGATGATTCTTCGTGATGACTCCATTGCCTTTTCATCGTGGATTTTCGGCTCTTTAATTACTTTATGTACGTGGGGAGAAAGGAAAAAACGCTCCCCTCTGTGCTTGGGTCTTACGCCGGATTCATGCGCTCCGATCTTGAGGAGGTTTGGTTTCGCGCCGCTTTCTGTGCACCCCGTAGTATCCCTGCTTTTTCGGTCCCCAGCCGCGGATCACCTTTCAGGGTTTTGCAGAAATATACAAATTTGTTTGGCTCCCTCTGTGTTCCACCTTAGTTTACTATCTCCACGTTGCCACAGGATCCCAACCACGATCCTGGGCCGGAGATCGCACCTTCGCCAGGCGCCGCCTCGCAGCCCGATTTTGGATTCTCTTGCCGCCGAGGCGTCCCCTCGTCCCAGTGCCGATCCGGGGCCAGGGGGATTTTTCCGGTCTTTTCTTCAGTTTCTGCCAGCAGCAGAGCGATGTCAGCGGGAGGGAGGGGGAGTGAAGCACGACCACAGGCCGCACGGCCGTTAGTCTCCGGCCAGGGGCCACCAGGGCCGGTCCCGAGCGCCTCGTCCCGGGTCACCGGGCTCACCTCTCAATGCCGGGGGCCAGCCGTCAGGCATCCAGGCACTACGAGCCGCCACCAATCGTTCGTTCTGGGTCCCTCGTCCTCTGGTCCTATTCTCCGGCCGCCATCTTGGCCCGTGGTGATTCTCACCGGATCGTCTAAAATCAGGGCCGGGAAGGGTCGAAAGCCCCGCCGCTGGTGTGGGGGGGGAAACTGTGGGACCCCCAGGGGTCAATCGCAGCGCAATGGGACTGGATGGCCTGTCCCTACTTTAGGCAGATGACGGAGGGGTCCGGAGCACTATTAAAGTGCGACCGCCATCTTGACGCCTTGGCCACGCCGATTGTATTTAGATTTACCGCAGCTCTTCATTCGTGATGATCCTTGATGAAATGTGGTTTTCCCCATTCATAGCATGTGGATTTTAAGTCATCTCTGATGTAGTTGTTTTTATTCAACTAATATATAGTGGGCCTTGATGAGAAGGGGTCCGTGGGCCTCAGTTGCACTTGCATTTTAACTGCTCTTGTTGTGGGATTCTGCACTCTTAGGGGCATATTTATGAGAGGTTTGCTTCATGCTTGCATCACGCATTGTGGTACAATTATGACGCAAATCTCCAAGTCAGATTTTTTAAGCTATGCAAAGCCATGACTGGTTTGAAAATCTGGAGTAATGCAAAGCAGTATAAAGTTCACATACAACTCCTATGGCTTTTAATGAATTTCCAGATTTACACAACCTGGTAAACCATGGAGTACACCAAAGTGATGTGTCTCCCCAGGAGAGGCGTAACGAGGATAAATCTCTTTATTTATCCTCATTATTTCCTCTTTCTACGTGTGCTGCATTCTGCAGCACACATAGATAGAGGAATATGCCTCTCATGATTTGTTTTGCGCAGGAAGGTGTCCCTTCCTGCACAAAAACAATCCTGCATGCAACACATGCGCCCTTGCGCCATGGTACAAGGATGCCTGCATTGGTGCTAGGCTGCCAAAACAACACCGATGCAGGGAGAAAGGACAGGAATGCACACTATGACTTAAATACCTTGCATTCCTGCCCTTTTCCAGTGACGCAGTGCAGCGCAGTAAGGTGACTGGCTGCTCTGCCCCACTTTCCCATGAATATGGGCCTTAATATTTAGCTACAGTTCACCTGAGCTTGACTAGAATGGACATTTTATGACACTTTTCCTGCTGCTCTTGCTTTCCTTACCCATCTGTCTACAATGAACCTCAAATGACCTGTGTTTCTTTTGTTTGATGTTTGCATTGCTATATTCCCACTGTATATGCAGTGTGTTAACTGATGATTTGCAGTGATTTTCAGACAAAAGTAAAATGTTGAGACTTTGCCTGATTTTGCAGTTGTTGCTTGATGTTTCTTTCCCATCCTGCTGTATCCAGGTCCCGATGAGGTCCGGTTGGTGAACGGCACATCCATCTGCTCCGGGAGAGTGGAGGTCAAACACAATGGAGTCTGGGGGACCGTGTGTGATGACTCCTGGGATCTGAAGGATGCTTCAGTGGCCTGCAGGCAGCTTGGCTGTATTTCAGTACAAGAACATGAGTACAACCCAACATTTGGAAAGAGCTCCCTGCCTGTTTTAATGAGTAATGTTCAATGCACAGGAGATGAGGCTGCTCCATGGGAGTGCCCACAGCAAGGCTGGGATCACAATACCTGTCCTGCAGGAAGGGATGCTGGGGTGACCTGCACAGGTAAGATATGCAATGGAAATGCAATAAACATATCTTTGCTCAAGAAATGGAAGGAACTAACAGTGGAAGACACATATTTGATGCAAGATGCAAAGTGAAAGATTACAACAAACAATAACTGATTGCAATAACTACAGATGTGTATGTTCTAGACTTGCTCTCCTCTAAGAAACCTAACCTATTTTCACACAACTCAGAGACAGCAGATACCCTGACACAGGCATCCTCACAACAACTCTGCAAAGAATTAAGACATGTCTTTAGGACAGCTATGCAGGCACTTGGTGATCACCACCCCTGATGGTACTCCACTTGCCGGTATCCCACAGACAGATCTGGTACCACTGAAGAGCATCCACCACATAGCTGCCAGATTCACTAAAGGGCTGAGGAAGAACACACAGATGAATCCTGGACCTGTCTAACACCATCACTCCTTCACCTCTGTAAGAAACATCTTGATTTCCAGTATGAACACCTCCTACAGTCCCAGCACTGGATGTGAGTCTACAAGTGACCCATTAGCCTGAATCCCATGATAACCTGTACTGCCTGCCTTCATGCACAGTGCTCAGTAGCCCTGTAGCTAGGTTTGCTCTCGGTAATTACCCTACATGCAGATATTCACTGTAGGAAAGTACCATCTTGCCTGGCATGTTACCCCCATTTTTCACTGTATATATGTTGTTTTAGTTGTATGTGTCACTGGGACCCTGCCAGCCAGGGCCCCAGTGCTCATAAGTGTGCCCTGTATGTGTTACCTGTGTTATGACTAACTGTCTCACTGAGGCTCTGCTATCCAGAACCTCAGTGGTTATGCTCTCTCATTTCTTTCCAAATTGTCACTAACAGGCTAGAGACCAATTTCACCAATTCACATTGGCATACTGGAACACCCTTATAATTCCCTAGTATATGGTACTGAGGTACCCAGGGTATTGGGGTTCCAGGAGATCCCTATGGGCTGCAGCATTTCTTTTGCCACCCATAGGGAGCTCTGACAATTCTTACACAGGCCTGCCACTACAGCCTGAGTGAAATAATGCACATATTATTTCACAGCCATTTTCACTGCACTTAAGTAACTTATAAGTCACCTATATGTCTAACCTTCATTTAGTAAAGGTTGGGTGCTAAGTTACTTAGTGTGTGGGCACCCTGGCACTAGCCAAAGTGCTCCCACATAGTTCAGGGCAAATTCCCCGGACTTTGTGAGTGCGGGGACACCATTACACGCGTGCACTATACATAGGTCAATACCTATGTATAGCTTCACAATGGTAACTCCGAATATGGCCATGTAACATGTCTAAGATCATGGAATTGCCCCCTCTATGCCATCCTGGCATTGTTGGCACAATCCCATGATCCCATGGGTCTCTAGCACAGACCTGGGTACTGCCAAACTGCCTTTTCAGGGGTTTCACTGCAGCTGCTGCTGCTGCCAACCCCTCAGACAGGTTTCTGCCCTCCTGGGGCCCAGCCAGGCTTGGCCCAGGAAGGCAGAACAAAGGACGTCCTCAGAGAGAGGGTGTTACACCCTCTCCCTTTGGAAAAAGGTGTTCAGGCATGGGAGGAGTAGCCTCCCCCAGCCTCTGGAAATGCTTTCATGGGCACAGATGGTGCCCATTTCTGCATAAGACAGTCTACACCGGTTCAGGGACCCCTCAGCCCTGCTCTGGCGCGAAACTGGACAAAGGAAAGGGGAGTGACCACTCCCCTGACCTGCACCTCCCCTGGGAGGTGCCCAGAGCTCCTCCAGTGTGCTCCAGACCTCTGCCATCTTGGAAACAGAGGTGCTGCTGGCACACTGGACTGCTCTGAGTGGCCAGGGCCAGCAGGTGACGTCAGAGACTCCTTCTGATAGGCTCCTTCAAGTGTTGCTAGCCTATCCTCTCTCCTAAGTAGCCAAACCCTCTTTACTGGCTATTTAGGGTCTCTGCTTTGGGGAATTCCTTAGATAACGAATGCAAGAGCTCATCAGAGTTCCTCTGCATCTCTCTCTTCACCTTCTGCCAAGGAATCGACTGCTGACCGCACTGGAAGCCTGCAAAACTGCAACAAAGTAGCAAAGACGACTACTGCAACACTGTAACGCTGATCCTGCCGCCTTCTCGACTGTTTTCCTGGTGGTGCATGCTGTGGGGGTAGTCTGCCTCCTCTCTGCACTAGAAGCTCCGAAGAAATCTCCTGTGGGTCGACGGAATCGTCCCCCTGCAACCGCAGGCACCAAAGAACTGCATCACCGGTCCCCTGGGTCTCCTCTCAGCACGACGAGCTAGGTCCCTTGAATCCAACAACTCTGTCCAAGTGACTCCCACAGTCCAGTGACTCTTCAGTCCAAGTTTGGTGGTGATAAGTCCTGGCCTTCCTACGCCAGACTGCATTGCTGGGAACCGCGTCTTTTGCAGCTGCTCCGGCTCCTGTGCACTTTAACAGGATTTCCTTTGTGCACAGCCAAGCCTGGGTCCACGGCACTCTAACCTGCATTGCACAACCTCCTGAGTTGTCCTCCGGCGGCGTGGGACTCTCTTGTGCAACTTCGGGTGAGCACCATTTCACTCCACTTCGTAGTGCCTGTTCTGGCACTTCTCCGGGTGCTGCCTGCTTCTGAGAGGGCTCCTTTTCTTGCTGGATGCCCTCTCTGTCCCCTCACGCAATTGGTGACATCATGGTCCCTCATGGGCCACAGCAGCATTCAAAAACCCTAACCGCATGATTTGCAGCTAGCAAGGCTTGTTGTCGGTCTTTCTTCAGGAAAACACTTCTGTACGACTTTCCACAACGTGGGACATCTATCCTCCAAAGGGGAAGTTTCTAGGCCTTGTCGTTCTTGCAGAATCCTCAGCTTCTACTGCCTAGTGGCAGCTTCTTTGCACCCACAGCTGGCATTTCCTGGGCATCTGCCCACTCTCGACTTGATCGTGACTTTTGGACTTGGTCTCCTTGTTCCACAGGTACTCTCATCTGGAAATCCATCGTTGTTGCATTGCTGGTGTTGGTCTTTCCTGCAGAATTCCCCTATCTCGACTTCTGTGCTCTTTAGGGAACTTTAGTGCACTTTGCACTCACTTTTCAGGGTCTTGGGGTGGGCTATTTTTCTAACCTTCACTGTTTTCTTACCTTCCCAGCGACCCTCTACAAGGTCACATAGGTTTGGGGTCCATTCGTGGTTCGCATTCCACTTTTGGAGTATATGGTTTGTGTTGCCCCTATCCCTATGTGTCCCCATTGCATCCTATTGTAACTATACATTGTTTGCACTGTTTTCTAATACTATACTGCATATTTTTGGTATTGTGTACATATATCTTGTGTATATTTGCTATCCTCATACTGAGGGTACTCACTGAGATACTTTGGCATATTGTCATAAAAATAAAGTACCTTTATTTTTAGTATATCTGTGTATTGTGTTTTCTTATGATATTGTGCAAGTGACACTAGTGGTACTGTAGGAGCTTCACTCGTCTCCTAGTTCAGCCTAAGCTGCTCTGCTAAGCTACCATTATCTATCAGCCTCAGCTGCTAGACACCCTAAACACTAATAAGGGATACCTGGGCCTGGTGCAAGGTGTAAGTACCCCTTGGTACTCACTACAAGCCAGTCCAGCCTCCTACATTCACAGAGGCCCACATGTCATGATTACAAATTATACTTATATCCACCAGAGCAGTTTGTCTGCAGTTCTGTAAGTGCTGGAGGCATTAGCACAGAAAACTGCATCTAATCATACATACTGGTGCAGTAATCCAAACACATTTACAGAGTGTTAGCCTGCACTAAGCAATAAATCCCGTTAAGTGGTCCTTGATTATAACAGTATATTTTTCCTACAGTGCTTCGGACTCAGAGGCAATGCATAGGTGAAAATGATACATATATGTTCTTTCAACATGTCTGTGTTTATTTATGATTATTGTAAAAGGCACCAGAGCATAAATTGTATGGTAATTGATGTGGTTTGGTGATTTGCTCATGTGCCTGTGTGTGTTTATGTGCGTTTGTGTGTGTGTGTGTGTGCGTGCATGTGTGGGTGTGCGTGTGTGTGTGTATGTGTGCGTGCATGTGTGGGTGTGCGTGGGTGTGTGTATGTGTGTTCATGTGCATGCATGAGAAGGAGTGATGAGGTGGATGGTTCAGCCAGCATCAGCAAAAACTCTAGAGTCAGCCGTGAATTGCATAACTAGATTGGATATTCAAAGTAAAAAAGTTGGCTATTTTGAGAGTGTTTGTGTGTTATGGATAATGTAGCTATAAAAGACACTGTCACAGCTGAAACAGTCTCTGGTTCCAGACACACTCTGGGAATTCATTGTGAATTATTTTTATCAACAATGCAAAGGCATTTCTGTAAATATGATTCCTTTGGAGAACACCCATCAACTAAATCCCCACTGTGTTTTGGGATTTACCTTCCTCTGCCCATCCTGTATGTGGCAGTATTGCCACATTGACAGTTTCCTGGTAGGAAGGGGTTAGAGACGAGAGTCCCTCCCCTGCTTCAATTCATGATGACATGAGGGAGTCTTGCATCTGTATACACCACACCCCTAGAACCTTTAGCAGAAATGCCCCCCACCACTCCCTCCCTTCCTCGTTGTCTCAAGAGACACCCACACCTGCTGCTGAAGGGGGTCTCGTGACGTGTATTTGCAGTTGTTAGAGTGACTCTCTGTGGAAAGAGGATCCCGTTTGAGATGTCTGTGGGGTAGGGGACAAGGGAGAAGGACAGCGGGAGGCATCTAAACTCACTGCTCTGCAGGAAGGTGGCCCTCCCTCTATAGCGGCCATGACAGAGTTCGGTAGGTTCATGTGTGGCTGGGCCTCCACCATCCAAGGCGAAGGGAAGCGCCACCCCAGTACCTGCTACCGGGATGACAGAAGGCAGTGCCACTATTGACAGAAGGTAAAAGCCCGAAGGGGCAAAGTAATACAAATGTGTTAGCTTTGAGGGTTTCAGAGGCTTTTGAAATAATTGGATTAATTCCTTACTCTGACTTATTGCTTTATAGGGAGACACAAGAGGTATAATTGGTTAACCTCGTCTGCCTCATAAGGGGATTTAAGCCTGCATATTTTTTCCTCCTTGGTCATGTGTGTGTACAAAGAGTAAAAGACGTACAAAGGGAAAGCATGTCATATCTACTTCACCGGAGGACAAGGACCTGATCTCAGCAAGGAGAGTGAGGTGCCCTCATTCAGGGATACCTGCTCTCATAACCCTGCGAGAAATGCAAAGAATGATATGACAGCCATTCCAGGACAGAAGACAAGTACATGTGTGTGAGGGCACCCCTGCACTAGCAGAGGTGGCCCCACGAACTCCAGGCCCATTTTCCCGGACTACATGAGTGTGGGGATGCCATTTTATGCGTGTACTGGACATAGGTCAATACTAGCCCAGGAAGGCAGAACAAAGGATTTCCTTTGGGAGAGGGGTGTTACACCCTCTCCCTTTGGAAATAGGAGAGTCTGGATACAGTTTATTTGGTCAGAAATCAAAGTAGCGATTGCAGAGGAATCCTGCTGGAATCTTGCATGCTTAATCTGAGGAACCACCCAAGAGAGAGACCCTAAATAGCCCTGAAACGGGGATTGGTCACCAGCTGGGTGACCAAATGTCAGGAGTGGACTCTGACGTCACCTGCCTGCACTGGCCACTCAGATGCTCCCAGAGTTCCCTGCCAACCTTGGATTCAAGATGGCAAAATCCAGGAAACCTCTGGAGGAGCTGTGGGCACCACCCCTCAGGTGGTGATGGACAGGGGAGTGCTCACTCTCCTTTCCTTTGACCAGTTTTGTGCCAGAGGAGGGAGTGGAGGTCCCTGAACCGATGTAGACTGGTTTATTCCAGGAGAGCACCAAATGTGCCCTTCAAAGCATACAAGTGGCTTGGAGAGGCTACCCCTCCCAAGCCTGTAACACCTATTTCCAAAGGGAGAGGGTGTAAAACCCCTCTCCCAAAGGAAATCCTTTGTTCTGCCTTCCTGGGCTTGAGCTGATTCAGCAACAGGAGGGCAGAAACCTGTCTGTGAGGTGGGCTGCCTAGAAATCCTCAGAAGGTTATAATGGTAATATTGGGGGGCCCTCTAAGGAGCCCCCAGAGTGCATGAAATTATACAACCAATAGTTGAAAATGTATTGGGGTATGATTCCAACATGTTTGATACCAAACATGCCCATATTTGTAGTTACCATTATGTAGCTGGACATAGGTAGTGACGTATGTCCAGTACACGCAAAAAATGGCATCCCCGCACTCACGAAGTCCAGGAAAATGGGGCTGGAGTTCGAGGGTCACCTCTGCTAGTGGAGGGGTGCCCTCACACACAGGTACTTGCACCCTGCCCTCTGGGCTAGGAGGGCCTGCCATAGGGGTGACTTATAGTGACCTGAGTGCAGTGAAATGGCAGTGAAAGGGTGCTTGCACCTTTTCACGCAGGCTGCTTTGGCAGGCGTGCAGACCAGTTTCCATGGGCTCCCTACGGATGGCATAATATATGCTGTAGCCCATAGGGTTCCCCTGGTAGCCCAATTCCCTGGGTACCTAGGTACCATATTCTAGAAACTTACAAGGGGCACCAGTATGCCAAATGTGGAGTGAAATACAGCGTTTTGGGAGAGAGAGCATAGTCAATGGGGTTATGGTTAGCAGGATCCCAGTTAACACAGTCAAACATACAGACAAACAGTTAAACATACTGACAAACAGACAGAAAAGGTGGGTAGCCATGCCAAGAAAGAGGGTACTTTCCTACAGGGTTGCACTTGGAATAGGGACTGGAGTTGCTGACACCCCCAAGGTTACTCTCGGTACATAGATTGGAGTTAATGACACTCCCAATGTCTGCTAGAAACACAGACTGAGGTGGCAAGGTTTACACAATATCAAACACATCTAAAAGAACATTCTTCTTGACACTTGAGTTCAACAGAGAAACACAGAATTAAGGGCCTGATTGAGATCTTGGCGGACAACTTACTCTGTCACAACAGTGATGGATATCACGTTCTCTGAAATATAAATCCAATTATATCCTATGGAACTTATATATTCAGCAGCCAGAATTACCATCACCATTGTGGTCCGTCAAGATCTCACTTAGGCCCTAAGGCCCATATTTATACTTTTTCAGCACCGCGTTTGCGTCATTTTTTGATGCAAAAGCGGTGGAAACGTACAAAATATAATTGAATTTTCTATGTTTGCGCCGCTTTTGAGTTAAAAAATGACGCAAATGCGGTGCTAGAAAAGTATAAATATGGGCCTAAGTCTCTAGTCCATGAGCAACAAGAGATCAAGGGCCATATTTATACTTTTTGACGCAAAGCTGCGCCGGCGCAGCTTTGCGCCAAAAATGTTAACGCCGGCTAATGCCATTTCGATGCGCCGTGCGGGCCTCAAATTTATACTTTGACGCACGGCGGCGCAACCAACAGGTGAGAGTCATTATTTCGTGACGCACACAGCGGCGTCAAGTCGTAAAGAAAACCAACGTTTACGCGACGCTCATCACTGTGGGTCGATTTACGACAGCGCAACCCGGAAAGTGCTGTTTTTTTTTACGCAATAGCGTCAAATTTACCCGCGAACACTGCCCTTTCAGCAGAGGAGAGCCAAAATGGATCCAGATGCCACAACAGACCCCAGGAAGATGACAGCAGACCAGGAACCAGCCAGGAGGACGCATACCGAAACCAGGACATTTTCAGAAAAAAAAGAAAGTGACGCTTCAGTGCAGAGGAGCAGGAAATCCTGGTTAAAGAGGTGACGGAACACCAGCACCAATTGTTCATCACCTCTAAATTGCCAATCAGTAGGAGAGAGGCCATATGGCAAAAAATTGTGGACAAGATCAACAGTGTGGCTGAAGAACGCAGAACAGTCACCGAGTGTAAGAAACGCTGGCATGACTGCAAACGTAGGACAAAATAAAAAATGGCCAGGAACAGTAAGGCAGCACTGCAGACTGGAGGGGGAGTCCAGCACACCAGGAGGCCCTGGACCACATGGAGGAGATGGTCGCAGCCGTCATCCCTGAGGAGATCGTCACAGGGATTCAAGGACAGGACAGCGCAGACTATCACAACACAACGCACATGCAGGGTAAGTCGCATGGGGAATTAAAATGCAATAATGATACATGCAACCGGGGGGGGAATACCTACTACACAATGCATGTAACTCAGCATATATATGAAGTGGCATGGGTAAAGGGGCACGGCAGGGGGGCATGGCCAGCACAGATTGAAGCTGGGGCACGACAAAATACAGCACCAACAACAGTCCCATGGGGCCATACTGTAATTACAACAATAGAGCCAAGGGAAAGCAGCGACATGTGGGAAGGCCAATACGTCAAACTCACATCCAGGCACTCGTCAGTCAAAATGTATCCTACATCAACTAGGTCCCTATCAGTAATCCAGTAGCCAAAACAACAACTGCAATGTAACTGCGACAACAGTTGACAATAACACCTCTGATCTCTGTGCAGCTATAGTAGCAAATGGCAGGAACCTCCCCATGGAACATACATACCTAAATTAGGGGGTGAGGATGACATCTGCAACTATTTATAGAAATAAGACAAAGGCACCAGTACACTCAAATGCCAATGCCCATACTTGACACATACATCAGCCAAAGTAAACAGCAATAGGAGCCACACAGCACTAAGGACACACACATGCTGCATACGTCAGGGTCTCTCACGTGCCTGGCTAACAAGGCTACATCACTAATGTCATACTGCTCAGACAACAACATTGAGGAGGGGACACATGCAACTGGTCACTGAAACACACCTGCACAGTCTGAGAACCAAAAAGGACTTTGATACGATAAACAGGGCAATCCAATTAAACACACATTACCCAACATCATCTGGACACATTAACAATGTCTACATCCATATCACATCATAACATTGCCATGCATAGGATATGCCACATTACATGTACATTTAGGTCAATGTGAATAAAAAGTGTTTGGGGAAGGTCCTGAGAGGCAAGTGTGCTGCCAGGGCATTCACAACACCCACAGCCAGTCAAAGTGTAGTGTTGTAAGTGAAACGTATACTTTGCGCATTAGCTTCAGGCTTTAGGCCTTTGTGCACCTTGCCCTGAATGTACTTTTACTCATTTGCTTACATCTAAGAGCCTCTGAGCACTTTGCACTAAATGCTTTTTATTAGGCTGCGTATCAGTTAATTTTGCAAATAGCAAGTTCTACAGTGTTGTTTATTAGTCAAATCACACTGTTTTGCCTACTTCAGCACTGGAGTTCACCAGAACATATTCACTCTGTGCCCCAGTCAAGGATACAGTCTGGTACATTGCCGATAGACGTGGTAGGAGTTAAGATGTGGCATTCCTGCGTAGGGACACTTTGTCATCACGATGACATGTTACTTATAAAATCAATTCCTTGTCCCAAGACACGCAAGAGGGAGTTTCCGAACAGAGAACCACAACTAGACGCTGCCTGCCTTGCTGCAGATGCTGAACCAGATCACAGGCCATTGCTCTGATATGAGGGATGATGTCTCCCCAGTGATTCAGACAGGCAAGCTCGAAGCTTTACATGCTGTGCTCTAAATAGAACATGCAGAGGGTGAGTAGAAACTGTTAGACACCATGATATCTTTGTTCAAATGTTTTACTCTCCTGCTGACTATTTCAATTCTACCATGTTGTATTGTTTGGGTTATTGTGGCTCACACCTAATTATCTACAAGTCAGTTGTTCAATGAAATCATCATATAAAACAAATACTGTCTTTGTCATTTGTGTATGAGATCATACTGGAAAAGAGAGAATTGGTTTGGATCTGAGTGACCACGACTTCCCTGAGAAGTTCCAAAGATGTCATGCGCTCGGATGTCTAATCATTTCTTTGCCGTGGGAGACATGAGGCACTGCTAGTTAGCCAGAGCAAAAAGAAAGAATCAGGGTGACAGAGTTATTTACAAGTGGGTCAGACTCAGTCCCCCACACCATTAGCTATCCTTCTGCCTAGAAAGCCAGTAATCTCATGTAGTATAATGAGAGCCCACGCAACAAAATGTCTCTCCATAAGAATAGATATACACGGAGGGACGAGTAGGACAAAAAGATGGCTATTCCCAAATTGGTACAAAGCAACACCTAGAGGCAATTAGGCAGACAAGTCTGATAACTCTATATCATACATGTGACACACAGGTGGGCCATAGGCCTATAACAATGCCCATATGAAGGACAGCAGATACCAAGACAAAAACAGAGCACAAAGTTAAGGCATCCAAAGGCTTGCATCTTATTGCAAAATTGTCACAACACAGACACACTACTTGTACCCTGTTTCATTGCAGAGGAACATGGATCTCCTGCCGATATGCCTGTCCCTGATTTCCCTGATGACATGGATGACGAGCCCATAAACATTCCACAGGAGACCATCCAAAAGGTCCTTGAAACCCTCCAGACCCCACCTTCAGTCACAAGGAGGAGCACAGAAGAAGCAGCCATCACAGTAGAACCACCCACCACCCCAATTCTAAGACCTGCCAGCTCCAACACAGCTGAGGACTCTGACGACACTGGCACCAGCTTTGAAAGAACTGTAGTTGGGGTACAGCGGGAGCTGGCCAAGGAGGTGCGGGTGGGGATGCAAAACATGGCAGCCAGCCTTGAGGGGGTGCGTTCGTGCATGACGTCATTTGCAGATCAGGCAGCTGCTATGCAAGCCCTAACATCTCTCTTGCAGGAACTTGCCAAAACACAGAAGGAAATCAGCACAGCTGTCATCCAGTTGACACAACACCTACAACTGCAATCCAGTCAACGTGTGCACGAATGCAACATTGAACCCCTCAGGGCCGACCTGGCTGTCTACCATCGTGATGTGGCTGCCATTCTCAAAAACCAGCAGGCCCTCCTTGCTGCAGTACTGCCCTTAATAACTCCGCAGGGAGCAGCCCCCGGGATGTCTGCCTCCACGTCTTCTAACACTGAGGTGTGTGTTGCCCCTTCACAACCAACAACAACAAGGACAAACCAGGCAACACACACATCAGAAGAAGAAGATATGGAACAGATCACATTCTCACGGAAGAGTACCCAGAAGCACTAGTCCCTGCACCATGGCCTACTTTGACCAAGGTCCTACGTTTTGTCAAATGCCAGTCTCACTACAACTCAATGACTGTTCTGCAATCCACTGTATGACTTGTCAGCATTGCCAGTGAATGTCTCTCTCCTACTATTTGCCAATTCCTGTCCCTCTGCACTGTCTGTGACATCACCCCAGCATGTCAGGAGCATCATCCACACCCCTTCTGTAGGATCACCATGTAAGAATGCACCAGAACGGACCCAGCAAACATGGACAATGGACATTTTTTGCACTACAGCACCTATAAATAAATAGCACTTGCACACCTATTATGTCTCTGTGTTATTTCACACTTCAACTGTGCAGTACATAACTCCAAAGTGCCTGTGTGGAAACCATGTAGATTGTTAATACAACTGTCCTGACATCATGTAGTCTGAAACATCTGTGCAGTGGCCAGGATTGCATCATAGCCTTACCATACTGAGGAGAATAACTGATGAAGGGACTAACCACACACAATCATGCTGTGTTGGACAGAATGATGCACCATCTATAGCAATTCTAGTCAACTAATGGTGGCTGAGAAATGTAGGCACCATGCAATACTAAAACATGAAATTATGCTGCAAAATGTAAGCAAACATAAACAAATAACACTGCATCAATCACCCTTTCTGAGTATACTTCCATGAAGGAAAGTCATGCCGAATTAGTACACACATGATGTAGGTCAGCAATGAAGGCAAGAAGACAAGAGTGTTAACAACTCCTCATCTACAAAGATCTACCTGAACTTCACACTGCAGTAAACCTATAAAATTACCCACAATAACAAGTCTGGAAGCACACTTTGTGAAGTAGAATATATACTCACCAACACAAAACCTTGGTGATCAATGCAAACTACCAATGGTGGGTCTCCCAAATGGTGGATACTTACCAAGTTATCACACGGGTAGCTGGCATGTTAAACCTCCATTTCCTGGGGATGGCGAGCATAGGACACTAATGTCATACAAAAACATTCACCTACACTGATGTCAAGGCCATGATAAAGTAGCACCTAACACATCATGTAAAGGGTTAACTATATATTTATTACTATTTATTAACACAAGAGGCAACTAAGGGAAAAGTAATACCTACACTAATCTAAACTGACTACTACTAACCCAAAACTGTCCCTAACTAACCTAAGCTAAACTTACTCTACACATGTAACGAAACGATCTAAACATCAACCCCCCACCCACCATTATGAGACAGGACACATGCAGGACAACACTTACTAACCTACACACATACTATACTATCCTAAACAATCATATATATATATATATATATATTTTTTTTAAACAAACAGGAATCCCAACATTGACTTCCACCCACCCACCCACACAAAAAATAAAGATAGAAAGAATAAGGACCCCCCACCCTCTTCCCTAACACTAACTAAGCTAATTACCTATACTAACCTAATACTAATCCCCAAAACCCAACTATCAGTACAAAATAGGAAAGAGGAGAGAGGGGAGGGGTAAAAGTTCAACATGGCAAATGTCCTAGAGGTTGGCCCTCCGTAGGGTCCGCCTGATGGAGCGAACCCTTTTTTTTATATACGCCACATCCTAGCTCAGCTTGTCCACCTTATTGAACACCTTGTCCAATTTAGGGCTCAATGCCAGGAATGCGGCTGGGTACACAGGAGGGGCTGATGCTGTTTGTGTGCCGGCCGAGGTGAAGCTTGTGCCAGCAGTTGAATGCCCACTGGACTGTCCTGGTTGTAGAACATGGCTGGGTCCAGGTCTTGAGGATGAGCCAGGGTCAACTGTTCCCGACGTTGCTGGGGCCACTTGGGGAGACCTGGTGGATGTGGTGTTGGTGGCTGTTGTGGGCAATGTAGGCCCACCCTGTGGTGAGGCCCACCATGCCCCGGAGGCCCGATTGGATTGATATTTTCTGGCCATCCTCGGGTACCCCGACTGCACTTGCAGGATGTGCCTGTATCGCATGGCACACCTCTCAAATTGGTGTCTATCTGCGGCACTCGTGTTTGCAGCTGTGAAGAGAAATGGCAAATATTTACCTTTGGAATTGCATTGGGTGGAATAGCACAATGGGTTATTTGTACATTACTTGTAATGTATTTGTTGCAGCAATTGTCACAACATAGTTCACTTAAAGGCTCAGAGGAAGTACATGTGAAGCCTGCATACATAAGGGCATCTCACACCTAGCATATCCATGTCTCTACATGATGGATGACATCACCCTAAACTACTCATCCATATAATGCCTAATGCATCTTAGATTATGGCTGAACCTCTTCCGCATACTGACTTCACTACATATGTCCCTCTATGTGCTAACTATCACAACCCTCACTCAATGCCATTTGTAATTTGTTGTTTGCTAATATTGAACCCATGGGCCATAACCGAATGTGTACACTAGGGGCCAGATGTAGGAAGACGGAAAATTGCGACTTGCATTTTGCTATGCAGAACGGTGTCTCCGACACCGTCTGCTAGTCGCTATGGGGTCGCAAAGACCCACCTCATTAACATCAATGAGGTGGGTCCCAATTTGCGCCCCCTTTGCGACTATGGGCACTCACGGGGATGGAGGCCTGCTGGGAACAGCAGACCTCCATGTCCGTGACTGCTTTTAAATAAAGCAGGTTTATTTTTCCCAAGTGTAGCCCGTTTACCTTAAAGGAAAACGAGCTGCACTTAGAAAAAAAAAAAAACTTTAGTTTCGGATTTTTTCAGGGCAGGTAGTGGTCCCTTGGACCACTGCCTGCTCGGAAAAAAAAATGTTGGGTCCACTCACAAAGGGGAAGGGTTCCTATGGGGACCCCTTCCAGTTTGCGAGTGGGTTACCATCCACTTCAAGTGGATGGTAACTGCGACTCCCTTTGCGACCATGTACTCGGTCGCAAATGGAATTGCATACCACTGCGAGTCGCAAATAGTAAGGGAACACCCCTTCCTATTTGCGAGTCGGAAATGCATTTTGCGATTCGGTTCCGAATCACAAAATACATTTCTGCATAGCAAACAGACGTTTGCGACTCACAAAGAGCAATTTATGCCGTTTGCAACTTGAAAACTGTTTGCTACATCTGGCCCTAGGTTCTAAACAAAGTTGCAAAAGGTCACAAGTACGTGTAACATACTGGTTGCTACAGTCCTAGGTACCCTATTCCCAATCACATGGCAGTCTTTGAGGGTGGGGTGGGAGGAACAACCAACAATCCCATGTTCAATGCACACCCAGGAGTGTATAGAAAGGTCAACAAGTATGTGCCTTCACACACAACACCAATGAAGGGCTAGCAACATGTTGGAGTCAGGCAAACATTGTCATATCCAAGGTCCACACATGTCAAAATGCTCTGACTCCCAACATCACATACTATCAGTGAGGCATGTTTTACAACACACACAGAGGAGCAAGAACACCCATGATCATGAGTCGACTGAACACCTAGGCCATTGCGCCCTAGTCACACACACTTCTAGTTCAACTAGTGGAAGTACATGCCCCCGGAAGATCCAACCTACAGTGTACACAGTGCATCCTCAACTAGGAAGCTGCACATTTCATACAAGCCATTTGCCAAAGCTATTTTGCCATGAAATCATAATTTTCATATAATATTTTTTGACTCTGCATCCTGTGCACTCCTGTACGTGGAAAAATTATGACGCCCATGCTGTATGCGTGGAAATGTGACGCAACATGGACAATATGGTGGACATGTCATGTACCTTATTAATTTATTAATTTTCATATCATATTTTTTGACTCTGCATTCTGTGCACTCCTGTACGTGGAAAAAAAATTATGACGCCCATGCTGTATGCGATGTATTGGATGTATAGAAGGCATTCACACTGTAATAATTATGATACCTTCAAAAAATGTATTAACCATATTTGTACACATATTTTGGGTAATTGCTGATGGCTATTTTGAAATGATGAATGGGATACCATGATGTATTCCTTCTCAAAAATGTGTCCACAATTATCATGGTAATGCATTTATCTATATTCCAAACAGGGAGTGCAATAGTCACAGTTTTTATGGGGCTAACCATGTCCTATTATGATTTTGTGTATCTGATTTGTGTTTGACTTTTGACATGTAGGCCACACATGCGCCTTATGCATGTGTTTAGTTCACAAGTACATGATTCTTGTATATTTGGGGGGCGGTAGAGGTGGACTTAGGCCCCCAGCACCCTAGGCATTGCCCTTCCAGATTTGCTAATTTATCCACGGCTTTCATTTATTCTGTTATGCAAAACCTGCAGCAGCAGGCTAATGTAAGGCCATAGGGTATGAATCACTGTTAGCCATTCATTCATCTCATTTGCCCATTTGACGTTTGCACTATTGTTGATTTGGAGCAATCTGACATACCATTTTGCAATGACTTTGGGGGCCAACGACCGCGGAAGCACCGCCAACAGGCTGGCGGTGCTTCTGGGGCCATTCTGACCGCGGCGGTAAAGCCGCGGTCAGAAAAAGGAAACCGGCGGTTTCCCGCCGCCCCAGGGAATCCTCCACGGCGGTGCTGCAAGCAGCGCCGCCATGGGGATTCCGACCCCCTGCTTGGCAGACACTGAAAATCGCGACGGGTGCAACTGCACCCGTCGCACACCAGCAACTCCGCCGGCTCCATTCGGAGCCGGCTTCATTGTTGCTGGTGCTTTCCCGCTGGGCGGGCGGGCGGCCTTTTGGCAGTCGCCCGCCAGCCCAGCGGGAAAGTCAGAATGACCGCCGCGGTCTTTTGACCGCGGTACGGTCTTCTGGCGGTTCCCGCCAGGCGGGCGGCTTCCGCCGCCCGCGGGGGTCAGAATGACCCCCTATGTTTGCAAAATCTCAGCGTTCCTCATGTGCTGATGACAAATAGGTTGTTGATGTATGTGGCCCTTTATGCATTACCTGGTTTAGTGGCATGTTACATTTTGCCTGCTAGGTTCGAACTGGGACACTACTGTGATGGGCAGCTTGCAAATATTTGGTTGATTGGATGACATATGTTTATATGTGTGTGCGAATGTGGATCCACTATCACCTGTCTGGGTGTATGTTGTCACTGTAACTTCAAGGTCTCCTCATGAGTTAGTGGCAGCCAATGTTGTTCCAATTGGGTATTGTTTCTATCAAAAACTTGAGAGAAGCCATTGAGGACATGGTCACGTACACATGGATGGTCCCACCCTGTCACTGAACACATGTAATGAGACTTTCAAATGATCTACATTTTTGGTCTGAGTGAGAGACTGTCTCAGGTGTCTGGATCAGGCATGTGTAATTGCCACATTTGTACTCCTGTTGGCCTCGGTGGATGGTAATGTATCATGTAACATCCTACTCTCTGTGCAGACATTTGTGATGTTTTCTTTTTTGTGTGATGAGTGTTATGTCATTATTGCTCAATGAGACGACATTCTTCTTCAGCAATTTCGAACTAAAGGTGGGCAGAAATGAATAGGCCAAAGCATGATGTGGTGTTTGTTATCTGTGTTCATTTACAATTGTGCAATAAGTGTTGATATAAGAAATTATGAAAAAAAATTATTGACAAGCTGTTGGCGCCTACGCACTCCTGCTGCTGTGTTTGGTTGTTCCCCCTCCTGTTGCAGGCCAGCATCCTCCTCTTCGTCATCTTCAGGCATGTCTGGGTTTGGTTCAAGGAGGGGAATGTTCCTTTTTACACAAATGTTGTGCAATATGGCACAAGTGAATATGATCTTACAGACCATCTCTGGGGAATAGAGTAGGCTACCGCCAGTGATGTCAAGGCAGCGGAACCTTGACTTTAGGATCCCAAAGGTCCCCTCAACAATGTTGCGTGTCCTCCTATGGGTGTCGTTGTATGCCCGCTCTGCAGCAGTAGTCGGGTTCCCAAATGGTGTCATTAGTCATGGCTGGATGCCATACCCCTGATCAGCTGAAATAGAAACACAGAATGGGATCAATTGGATGTAGAAAGCACTCTTGTACAGACCTTTGATTGCAGTAGTTGTCTTGTGTTGTCTGTGAATCTTTTGTGTACTAATGTGACAACCTATACTTGTAGGGTAAAAGTTTTGCATTGAGTTTTTTCCTTGGCTGAGCAAGTGTTTGTTAGCTAGCCGTTTGTCAGCAGTCGGTATTTTTTTTTTTAATAACAGTGTGCCCTCCCTTGCATTGTGACTTGTGATACAGGTGTCCGTGTGTCTTCACTGGGGGTGAGATGATAGTTCCATGCAGAGTTAAAACATGAAAGTGTAGTTGAAACGTTCATATGAAAGTACCCTGGACACCCCATACCTTAAGACTTATGCAATGTGTTAAGGTACAGGTTATTGTGACACTTCCAATTTGCAAGGTGACATTTAGGCAACCACACTCATTAATGTCTTCACATTAAGCTGTGGAGTACATTCCAATGTGCGACAGGTTCAATGGTGACTTCTGGCACATGGCTAGTGATGTGAGTACCTCAGTGTGTTCCTGGCTAGGTGTTGCTAATGTGGTGTATGTGTCGTTTGTCCTAGAGGGTTGCTGTGCAGTGTGTATATGAGTTTGATTTTTGTCCTTACCAACAAGTAGTCCATTGCCATACTGTCCATCCTGGAAGGGTTGGTTGATGGTGCAGTGACGGAAGATGAATGCGTCATGTACACTCCCAGGATATTTAGCCACGATGTTGCTGATCAATCCCTGGTGATCGACTATGGCCTGCACGTTGATTGAATGTGTGTGCTTCCTGTTGCGGTAGAGGTGTTCAGTCGCAGCAGGTGGCACAAGGCGTACGTGTGTGCAGTCGATTGCACCAAGGACGTGTGGGAAGCCACTGATGGCGTAGAACCCCTGTTTAGTTTCCTGCTGCTTCTGCAGTGTGTTAGGGAAGCAGATGTGGCGGGGTGTCAGGCAAATGATGGCATCCAGTACTTTTGGCAGGAATGCAGAGAATGATGGTTGGGATATTCCACCAACCAGGGCACCAGTTGTCTGAAACGAGCCACTTGCCAGCAGGTGAAGTACGGCAAGCAGCTTTGTTTCTGTTGGTATGGTGCGGGGTGTCACCAAAGTGGGGGCCAACTGCTGTTCGATATTTCTCAGCAGCTGCTGAATGGCCTGCCAGTTCAACCGGTACCTCTGGATGATGTTGTGTTCCCTGAGGCCATGCAGGGTTGTTCTTGGGCAGAATATCCTCTCCTGCCTTCTGCGCTGTCTTTGGGGTCCCTGCTGTTGTTGTTGTGGCTGCTGTTGTTGCTGCAGGGCTCTGCGTCTACGTGCACGCTGAAGAAAAATCACCTCCATGTCTCCCTGTTGCTGCTCTGCTGCTCTGCTGCTCTGCTGTTTGTTCTGTGTGTTCTGATTAAATACAGGTGTGTTTGCCCCATTTTAACGCCTGCCCTGACCCAGGCGTTAAATTTTGACGCACATCGGGTTTTGCGTCATTTTTTTGATCCGCCTACCGGCCGGGAGTCCCTTTTGCCCAGAAGCATAAATACGACGCGCGGCCGTGTGCGTCGTTTTTTGGACGGGAACGCCTACCCTGCATATCATTAACACAGGGCGGGGTGCCGCTTCCAGAAAACGTCGCACACTGCGGATTTTTCGCGTGCGCGGCCTCGGGCGTCAGGGTTTAAATATGGGGCAACGTTTTGCGCTGATTGTGCGTCAACATTTTTGACGCACATTCGGCGCAAATGGAGTATAAATATGCCCCCAAGTGCCAGGGTTGGAGAGATGATCTGGAGTAAAGACAAACAAGGAGCGATGGAGAAAAAATCACGGAGAAGGAACTGCAGAGGAGTCTAGAGTCTTGGAGCAACTGAATGTCCGGCCTGCTTACTACTATAAAGCATTAGTGCACACTAACCTGAAGGGAAGGTACTTACTTTAACTGGAATCTGAAGATGTTAGGAGGAAGAGGAGGTGGAATTGTAGCTCATGAAGGAAAACACGGGAAGTGTCTCAGAAGCCAGGATCATGGAATCATCAGGATGGCTTGGAAGACTAGAGCACAGGTAGTTCCAGGCGACTCAGGAGATGAGTGTAGGGATGATACTTGCGCAGGACTGAAACTTTGGAGATCTGTGTAGAAGGCTGGCCTGATGTGTGGTGGGTACCTATGGTACTTACACCTTATAGTGTTGAAGGTTCCTTTAGCTCAGGAACAAACCAAAGACCAGGCAGCCTTAAGATACAAGCAGAAGGCTTTAATACATGAACGGGGACTGGGGCTTGAGTGGCCAAGTCCAACAGTTTACATACAGGAAGTAATACATGATCTTTTATTCGTGCAAACCACAAGTCGTGTTCATACATTACATCAATTCTTGTCATCAATATATGGTCATTTCTTGAACATTGAGAGAGGTGTTACCGTTAATGTCTAGGTACCATATCAAATAAGGTATGATAGAATACTTGAGGGAAGTTGTAGAACATAGCCTACGTCTTTCATACTGTAAGGTGGAACTTTCCATCTGAGAGAGGCAGCAGATACACAGGATGGTACATTTCATCATACATAGTGCTCCAGCTTAGCGTGCATTGATATTTCATGAGCGCTGTCTTACTGGCAAGCCTTGCAACATAATGCGCTCCAAGCGAAGACACATAATAACAGTAAATACTATTTGTATATAAGTCATGAGCAGTTCAACAAACAGGCCTTGTTATCATTGAGTATCACAGGGCCTAGTAGACCCAAATGGAGGTAAGAGTGAAATGCAATTCTACATTCTGCCCTCTGATACTCAATTATAAACTACACTGTCCTTTGGAGCAGAATTGTCTCAGGGGTAACTTTCTCCTCAGGGGCAGCGTCTCCATAGTACAGCTGGTGATATGCATCATTCCTCTTACAGCTTTGGTGCAGCCTTATCTTTATACACGTGGGACACACCTGTATTAGCCAACAGATCGTTATCAAAGCCACTACTCCTATTATTAGCGCCTCTATGAACCAAGAGCCCCAATTGCTGAACCATGACCCTAATTGTTCCCAAATCCCCCCGGGGTCTGTAGATGCAAATACCTCCTTTGCCTCTTCATCTACTTTCCTTATATTTCCTATTGCTTTATTGATGTTGCCACTATTGTCCGGTATATAAACAGCAATACTGATGGATCAAGGCACATACCCCACCATCCTTTGTGAGGATGATGTCTAATGCCATTCTGTTCTGACAGCTCTTAAGTCGTCAGTCTGTGATATTTCCCAGAGCTGTTGCTGTGGAGGTCTGCCAATGTCTCAACCAGCCCGGCCAGTCTGTGTTTTTTATTTTCAGAATGCATAACTTCTAGTGGTGGCACCATCACTCCCATTACTGCCAATACCTGGTCTATCCAAGAAGGGGTTCTCTTTTTGCGTTTCTTCCTGTGTGTTAGATATGTTATCTGGGACAGGCTAGTTACATGTGTTATGCATGGCAACACCTGTGCTGGGTAGAAGGTACCTCGCCATCCAGCCAGTAGTCTGAAGTAGGCGTTAT
Organism: Pleurodeles waltl; assembly: GCF_031143425.1. Classification (NCBI taxonomy): domain Eukaryota; kingdom Metazoa; phylum Chordata; class Amphibia; order Caudata; family Salamandridae; genus Pleurodeles; species Pleurodeles waltl. Next base: position 726,557 of record NW_027150248.1, read on the forward strand.
TGCCACACACAAAGGAAAAACCCCTGGGCCCTGACAGACCCACGGACAGCCTTTTGGGGCCCACTCTAATCTTATCTAAGTTGGTATAGCTGAGGCAGTCACTGGTACCCACTTGTATGTTGACATTGGCATCAGTGGTACCCTCCTGACAACGGGGGTCAACCTGGAGATTACGTCCAGAGAATTTCAAGATAGGGCACAGGTACTTTCTATCATTCTCTGCTGTTTTCTTTACTACTGGTGCGGAACCCTTTCTTTCTTTCAACAGCTCCTGCTGCAGGTGGATAGTAGGAACAATGCAATTTCTGGGTGACCCCTAGCCCCGTGCAGAGTCCCTGTATTACCAGAGTAATGAACCCTGGTGTGTTGTCAGAACTCAGGAGTGCTGGGACCCCAAACCTGGGATAAGTTCTTTCAACAGGCACTTAGCTACTGTCTGTGCATCACAATTCTTTGTGGGATAGACTGCTGTCCATTTACTAAACATGCACACCATGACCAAAACATGTCTAAACTTGTGTGTCGGGGCATTTCAATGAAGTCCATTTGTAGGGTCCATACGGTGATGGGAAATGGCCTGATGCAGTTGGTGTGCTGTTGCCTGTTGTAGGAGGCTGGACTGGCTTGTAGTGAGTACCAAGGGGTACTTGCACCTTGCACCAGGCCCAGTTATCCCTTATTAGTGTATAGGGTGTCTAGCAGCATAGGCTGATAGATAATGGTAGCTTAGCAGAGCAGCTTAGGCTGAACTAGGAGACGAGTGAAGCTCCTACAGTACCACAAATGTCACTTGCAGAATGTCATAAGAAAACACAATACACAGATATACTAAAAATAATGGTACTTTATTTTTATGAAAATATGCCAAAGTATCTCAGAGTGTACCCTCAGTATGAGGATAGCAAATATACACAAGATATATGTACACAATACCAAAAATATGCAGTATAGTCTTAGAAAACAGTGCAAACAATGTATAGTTACAATAGGATGCAATGGGGACACATAGGGATAGGGGCAACACAAACCATATACTCCAAAAGTGGAATGCGAACCACGAATGGACCCCAAACCTATGTGACCTTGTAGAGGGTCACTGGGACTATCAGAAAATAGTGAGGGTTAGAAAAATAGCCCACCCCAAGACCCTGAAAAGTGAGTGCCAAGTGCACTAAAGTTCCCCAAAGGACAAAGAAGTCGTGATAGGGGAATTCTGCAGGAAAGACACAAACCAGCAATGCAACAACGAAGGATTTCCAGTCGAGGGTACCTGTGGAACAAGGGGACCAAGTCCAAAAGTCACAAGCAAGTCGGAGATGGGCAGATGCCCAGGAAATGCCAGCTGTGGGTGCAAAGAAGCTGCTACTGGACAGTAGAAGCTGAGGATTCTGCAGGAACGACAAGGGCTAGAGACTTCCCCTTTAGAGGATGGATCCCCCACGCCATGGAGAGTCGTGCAGAAGTGTTTTCCCACCGAAAGACCGACAGCAAGCCTTGCTAGCTGCAAATCATGCGGTTAGGGTTTTTGGATGCTGCTGTGGCCCAGGAGGGACCAGGATGTCGCCAATTGCGTCTGGGGACAGAGGGGGTGTCGAGCAAGACAAGGAGCCCTCTCAGAAGCAGGCAGCACCCGCAGAAGTGCCGGAACAGGCACTACAAAGATGCTTGACATGGTGCTCACCCGAAGTCGCACAAAGGAGTCGCCGGAGGACAACTTAGAAAGTCGTGCAATGCAGGTTAGAGTGTCGTGGACCCAGGCTTGGCTGTGCACAAAGGATTTCCGCCAGAAGTGCACAGAGGCCGGAGTAGCTGCAAAAGTCGCGGTTTCCAGCAATGCAGTCTGGCGTGGGGAGGCAAGGACTTACCTCCACCAAACTTGGACTGAAGAGTCACTGGACTGTGGGAGTCACTGGGACAGAGTTGCTGGATTCAAGGGACCTCGCTCGTCGTGCTGAGAGGAGACCCAGGGTACCGGTAATGCAGTTCTTTGGTGCCTGCGGTTGCAGGGGGACGATTCCGTCGGCCCACGGGAGATTTCTTCAGAGCTTCTAGTGCAGAGAGGAGGCAGACTACCCCCACAGCATGCACCACCAGGAAAACAGTCGAGAAGGCGGCAGGATCAGCGTTACAGAGTTGCAGTAGTCGTCTTAGCTACTTTGTTGCAGTTTTGCAGGCTTCCAGCACAGTCAGCAGTCGATTCCTTGGTAGAAGGTGAAGAGAGAGATGCAGAGGAACTCTGATGAGCTCTTGCATTCGTTATCTAAGGAATTCCCCAAAGCAGAGACCCTAAATAGCCAGAAAAGAGGGTTTGGCTACCTAGGAGAGAGGATAGGCTAGCAACACCTGAAGGAGCCTATCAGAAGGAGTCTCTGACGTCACCTGGTGGCACTGGCCACTCAGAGCAGTCCAGTGTGCCAGCAGCACCTCTGTTTCCAAGATGGCAGAGGTCTGGAGCACACTGGAGGAGCTCTGGACACCTCCCAGGGGAGGTGCAGGTCAGGGGAGTGGTCACTCCCCTTTCCTTTGTCCAGTTTCGCGCCAGAGCAGGGCTAAGGGGTCCCTGAACCGGTGTAGACTGGCTTATGCAGAAATGGGCACCATCTGTGCCCATGAAAGCATTTCCAGAGGCTGGGGGAGGCTACTCCTCCCCTGTCTTCACACCATTTTCCAGAGGGAGAGGGTGTAACACCCTCTCTCAGAGAAAGTCCTTTGTTCTGCCATCCTGGGACAAGCCTGTCTGGACCCCAGGAGGGCAGAAACCTGTCTGAGGGGTTGGCAGCAGCAGCAGCTGCAGTGAAACCCCTGAAAAGGCAGTTTGGCAGTACCAGGGTCTGTGCTACAGACCACTGGGATCATGGGATTGTGCCAACTATGCCAGGATGGCATAGAGGGGGCAATTCCATGATCATATACATGTTACATGGCCATATTCGGAGTTACCATTGTGAAGCTACATATAGGTAGTGACCTATATGTAGTGCACGTGTGTAATGGTGTCCCCGCACTCACAAAGTCCGGGGAATTTGCCCTGAACAATGTGGGGGCACCTTGGCTAGTGCCAGGGTGCCCTCACACTAAGTAACTTTGCACCTAACCTTTACCAGGTAAAGGTTAGACATATAGGTGACTTATAAGTTACTTAAGTGCAGTGGTAAATGGCTGTGAAATAACGTGGACGTTATTTCACTCAGGCTGCAGTGGCAGGCCTGTGTAAGAATTGTCGGAGCTCCCTATGGGTGACAAAAGAAACGCTGCAGCCCATAGGGATCTCCTGGAACCCCAATACCCTGGGTACCTCAGTACCATATACTAGGGAATTATAAGGGTGTTCCAGTAAGGCAATGTAAATTGGTAAAATTGGTCACTAGCCTGTTAGTGACAATTTGAAAGAAATGAGAGAGCATAACCACTGAGGTTCTGGATAGCAGAGCCTCAGTGAGACAGTTAGTCACTACACTGGTAACACATTCAGGCACACTTATGAGCACTGGGGCCCTGGTTGGCAGGGTCCCAGTGACACATACAACTAAAACAACATATATACAGTGAAAAATGGGGGTAACATGCCAGGCAAGATGGTACTTTCCTACACAACCCCCCCCCCCAAACGAAGGACAATAAGACTAGTCATTCCCTGATGGGTCTTCATTGTCTAAGTGGAAATATCTGGAGAGTCCATCTGCATTGGAGTGGCTACTCCCAGGTCTATGTTCCACTGTATAGTCCATTCCCTGTAGGGATATGAACCACCTCAACAATTTAGGGTTTTCACCTTTCATTTGTTTTAGCCAAAGTAGAGGTTTGTGGTCTGTCTGAACAATGAAGTGAGTGCCAAACAGGTATGGCCTCAACTTATTCAGTGCCCAGACCACAGCAAAGGCCTCCCTCTCTATGGCAGACCAACGCTTTTCTCTAGGGGTCAACCTCCTACTAATAAAAGCAACAGGTTGATCCTGGCCCTCAGAATTAAGTTGTGATAGGACTGCCCCTACTCCTAATTCAGATGCATCAGTTTGGACATAGAATTTTTTAGAGTAACAAGGGCTTTTCAGGACAGGTGCAGAGAACATGGCCTGCTTCAGCTCCTCAAAAGCTTTCTGACAGTTTGCTGTCCATAATACCTTTTTAGGCATTTTCTTGGATGTGAGGTCATTAAGAGGGGCTGCCATGGAGCCATAGTTCTTAATGAACCTCCTGTAATACCCAGTGAGGCCTAGGAAGACTCTTACCTGAGTCTGAGTGGTAGGGGGAACCCAATCAATAATAGTTTGGATTTTCCCCTGAAGTGGTGCAATCTGTTCCCCCCCAACAAGGTGTCCCAGATAAACCACCTTACCCTGCCCTATCTGGCACTTTGAAGCCTTGATAGTGAGGCCTGCCTTTTGCAGGGCCTCTAAAACTTTCCATAGGTTAGCCAGGTGATCATCCCAGCTGGAGCTAAAGACAGCTATATCGTCCAAATATGCTGCACTGAAAGCTTCCAGCCCTTGCAGGACTGTGTTCACCAACCTCTGAAAAGTGGCAGGTGCATTTTTCAATCCAAAAGGCATTACTGTGAACTGGTAATGGCCTCCAATGGTTGAAAATGCAGTTTTCGGTTTAGCATCTTCTGATAATTTGATCTGCCAATACCCTGCAGTCAAATCAAAAGTGCTTAGATACTTGGCAGATGCCAGTGTATCTATGAGCTCATCTTCCCTGGGTATAGGGTGAGCATCAGTTTTGGTTACCTGGTTGAGACCTCTGTAGTCTACACAAAACCGCATTTCCTTCTTTCCATCTTTGGAATGAGGTTTTGGTACAAGTACCACAGGAGAAGCCCATGGACTTTCAGAGTACTCAACCACTCCCAGTTCTAACATTTTCTGCACCTCTTGCTTTATGCAGTCTCTGACATGGTCAGGCTGCCTATAGATCTTACTTTTGACAGGCAAGCTGTCTCCAGTATCTATAGTGTGCTCACACCAAGAAGTGGTACCTGGCACAGTAGAGAAGAGTTCAGAAAACTGACCCAGGAGATTTATGCAATGGTCTTTCTGCTCAGCAGTAAGACAATCAGCCAAAACTACACCTTCCACTAGAGCATCTTGTTCTGTGGAAGAGAAGAGATCAGGTAGAGGATCACTGTCTTCTTCAGGTCACTCATCAGTTGCCATGAGCAGGGTGAGATCAGCCCTGTCATAGTAGGGTTTCAGGCGATTGACATGGAGCACCCTAAGGGGACTCCTGGCAGTGCCTAAGTCAACTAAGTAGGTGACTTCACCCTTTTTCTCAACAATTGTGTGGGGTCCACTCCATTTATCTTGGAGTGCTCTTGGGGCCACAGGCTCCAAGACCAACACTTTCTGCCCTGGTTTGTACTGAACCAAAACAGCCTTCTGGTCATGCCATTGCTTCTGGAGCTCTTGGCTGGCCTGAAGGTTTTTACTGGCCTTTTTCATGTACTCAGCCATCCTTGATCTGAGTCCAAGTACATAATCCACAATATCTTGTTTTGGAGCTTTTAAAGGTTGTTCCCAACCCTCCTTGACAAGTGTTAGTGGACCCCTCACAGGGTGTCCAAAGAGGAGTTCAAAGGGGCTGAAGCCCACTCCTTTCTGGGGTACCTCCCTGTAAGCAAAAAGGAGGCATGGTAAAAAGGATATCCCATCTCCTGTGGAGTTTTTCAGGGAGTCCCATAATCATGCCTTTGAGAGTTTTGTTAAATCTCCATTTGTTTGTGGATGATAGGGTGTAGTGAACTTATAAGTCACACCACACTCCTTCCACATGGCCTTTAAGTATGCAGACATGAAATAGCTTCCCTTGTCTGATACCACCTCTTTTGGGAAGCCCACCCTGGAAAAGATTCCCAGGAGGGCCTTTGCCACTGCAGGAGCTGTAGTGGTCCTTAGAGGAATTGCTTCAGGATATCTGGTGGCATGGTCCACTACCACCAAGATAAACCTATTGCCTGAAGCAGTAGGAGGGTCAAGGGGGCCAACTATGTCAACCCCTACCCTTTCAAAGGGAACTCCAACCACAGGCAGTGGAATAAGGGGTGCCTTTGGAGTGCCACCTGTCTTGCCACTGGCTTGACAGGTTTCACAGGACTTACAAAAATCTTTTGTGTCCTCAGACATTCTAGGCCAATGAAACAAGGGAAGAAGCCTGTCCCAGGTTTTCATTTGCCCCAAATGTCCAGCTAGGGGAATGTCGTGAGCAAGAGTTAGGAGGAACTTTCTGTACTCCTGAGGAATCACTAATCTCCTGGCAGCTCCAGGTTTAGGATCCCTTGCCTCAGTGTACAAGAGGTTGTCCTCCCAGTAAACTCTGTGAGAGTCACTGACATCCCCATTAGCTTGTTTGACAGCTTGCTGTCTTAGACCCTCTAGTGTGGGACAGGTTTGCTATGCCACACTCAGCTCCTCCCTGGCAGGCCCCCTTTCACCCAAAAGCTCAGCAGTGTCTGCTTCCAGCTCCTCTGGTTTAGGTTCTGCACAGGGTGGACATTCCTCTTCCTCAGAATTAGAATCCACTGTAGAGGGAGGGATAGTAGGAAGTGCTTTACTTCTACTAGCCCTAGCTTTAGGGAGCACTTGGTCCATTGTTCCAGGATCCAAGCTTCCCTGTCCTTTTTGCTTTTTGGTCTGAGCCCTGGTTAAAGCAAAAATATGCCCTGGGATGCCCAGCATTGCTGCTTGGGCCTCCAACTCCACATCTGACCAAGCTGATGTCTCCAAATCATTTCCTAGTAGATAGTCTACAGGTAAATCTGAGGCTACCACAACTTTCTTTGGACCAGTAACCCCCCCCCCCAGTTGAGATTTACAACAGCCATGGGGTGGCTAAGTGTGTTGTTGTGAGCATCGGTTACTTGGTACTGGTGACCAAGTAGGTGTTGTTCAGGGTGGACCAGTTTCTCTATCACCATTGTGACACTGGCACCTGTGTCCCTGTAGGCCTGAACCTCAACACCATTTATTAGGGGTAGTTGCTTGTACTTATCCGTAACCAAGGTGGCTAAATCAATAGCCCCCACAGAGACTAACACAGCCTCTGTGGTCTCCCTAATCAGACCAACCCCAACTAAGTTACCAAAGGTGAGCCCAGCTACTCCCTTAGATTGGCTATTAGTAGGTTTGCTCCCACCACCACTGCTATTAGTAGGGACACTAGGTGGAGCAGTAGGGGTTGTAGTGGTAGGAGGCTTGGAGCTTTTCTTTGGACAACTGGGATCTGTTGTCCAATGGCCTTTTATTTTACATATATAGCACCATGGTTTCTTTTCCTTGTTTTGATTTGAAGAGGATTTGGACCCACCACCCCCACCAGAGTGTTTTTGTGGGCCTGATGAAGACTAATTTTTAGATTTGTCCCTACCCTTGTCAGAAGACTTACCATCTTTCTTCTTAGTGCCATCTTTGTCACCCCCTGTATGAACTTTTCTGTTCACCCTTGTTCTGACCCATTTGTCTGCCTTCTTTCCCAATTCTTGGGGAGAGGTCAGATCAGAGTCCACCAAGTACTGGTGCAACAAATCAAACACACAATTATTAAGAATATGTTCTCTCAGGATCAAGTTATAAAGGCTGTCATAATCAGTAACTTTACTGCCATGTAACCACCCCTCCAAGGCCTTCACTGAATGGTCAATGAGATCAACCCAGTCTTGTGAAGACTCCTTTTTGGTCTCTCTGAACTTTATCCTGTATTGTTCAGTGGTTAAGCCATAACCATCCAGGAGTGCATTCTTAAGAACTTTGTAATCATTGGCTTCATTTTCTTTCACAGTAAGGAGCCTATCCCTACCTTTTCCACTAAATGATAGCCATAGGATAGCAGCCCACTGCCTTTGAGGGACATCCTGTACAGCACATGCCCTCTCAAGTGCAGCAAACCACTTGTTAATGTCATCCCCCTCCTTATAAGGGGGAACTATCTTGTGCAGATTCCTGGAATCATGCTCTTTTGCAGGATGACTATGGGGAATACTGCTGCTGCCCCCATGGGTTTCTAAACCCAGTTTCTGTCTCTCCTTCTCTACTTCTAAGGTCTGTCTATCCAAATCCAGCTGTTGCTTTTTGAGCTTCAGTCTGGTTTGTTCCACTCTCAATCTATTGAGCTCCCTTTCTAACAATCTGTCATCAGGGTGGGTGGGAGGGACATGCCTTGAAACAGAAGTATGGTGAGAATGGACAGAAGGAGACCTGTCCCTTACAGAAGGCACCCTAACAGCTTGGTTAACAGAAACATCACTTCTACCGTGGTGAGAATGAATGCTCTTGCTATGATGTGAGACAACACTATCTGTATGGTGTGACTCAACCTCAGTACCAACTATGCTAGACTGTCTAGTAATTGGCAGGCTAGGCAGTTTCTTTCCTGAATCTTTTCCTAGGGGTGTCCCTGGATCAGATTGGGAACCATTAGCTACTTTTTCAACAGATGACCACATTTTGGCCTTATCTTGTTCTCTATGCATGTTAAGTAACAATTCCAAGGAAGGATTCTTCCCTACACTCAAACCTCTTTCTATACAGAGACTCCTTGCTCCTTTCCAGCTAAGGGGGTCATATGCAAGTTTGGACAGATCAACATTTTGGCCTGTGCCAGACATTTTAGAAAGAGTTTAAGTGATAGAAAAAGTGAAGAAAAAGTTTTTCAGAACTTTTGGAAAGACAGAAAAAAAACTTTTACAACTTTTTAAGAACTTTTAGAAAGTTTGGAAGTACTTTTCAGCACTTAGAAAAGAGTGAAAAGAGGAAATGCTAAACTTTTTAGCTATGTGTACACACACTGAACTTGTTTTGTATATTTTTCTCTTATGAAAAGTACAATGACAAGAGTGGTAAGTAGTCTCAAAGCACTTATCCCACCGCTGCACAACCAATGTAGGAGGCTGGACTGGCTTGTAGTGAGTACCAACGGTTATTTGCACCTTGCGCCAGGCCCAGTTATCCCTTATTAGTGTATAGGGTGAATAGCAGCATAGGCTGATAGATAATGGTAGTTTAGCAGAGCAGCTTAGGCTGAACTAGGAGACGAGTGAAGCTCCTACAGTACCACAAATGTCACTTGCACAATGTCATAAGAAAACACAATACACAGATATACTAAAAATAAAGGTACTTTATTTTTATGACAATATGCCAAAGTATCTCAGAGTGTACCCTCAGTATGAGGATAGCAAATATACACAAGATATATGTACACAATACCAAAAATATGCAGTATAGTCTTAGAAAACAGTACAAACAATGTATAGTTACAATAGGATGCAATGGGGACACATAGGGATAGGGGCAACACAAACCATATACTCCAAAAGTGGAATGCGAACCACGAATGGACCCCAAACCTATGTGACCTTGTATAGGGTCGCTGGGACTATTAGAAAATAGTGAGGGTTAGAAAAATAGCCCACCCCAAGACCCTGAAAAGTGAGTGCCAAGTGCACTAAAGTTCCCCAAAGGACAAATAAGTCGTGATAGGGGAATTCTGCAGGAAAGACACAAACCAGCAATGCAACAACAATGGATTTCCAGTTGAGGGTACCTGTGGAACAAGGGGACCAAGTCTAAAAGTCACAAGCAAGTCGGAGATGGGCAGATGCCCAGGAAATGCCAGCTGTGGGTGCAAAGAAGCTGCTACTGGACAGTAGAAGCTGAGGATTCTGCAGGAACGACAAGGGCTAGAGACTTTTCCTTTAGAGGATGAATCCCTCACGCCGTGGAGAGTCGTGCAGAAGTGTTTTCCCGCCGAAAGACCACCAACAAGCCTTGCTAGCTGTAAATCGTGTGGTTAGGGTTTTTGGATGCTGCTGTGGCCCAGGAGGGACCAGGATGTCGCCAATTGCGTCTGAAGACAGAGGGGGCGTCGAGCAAGAAAAGGAGCCCTCTCAGAAGCAGGCAGCACCCGCAGAAGTGCCAGAACAGGCACTATAAAGATGCGTGACACAGTGCTCACCCGAAGTTGCACAAAGGAGTCCCATGTCGCTGGAGGTCAACTCAGAAAGTCGTGCAATGCAGGATAGAGTGCCGTGGACCCAGGCTTGGCTGTGCACAAAAGGATTTCCGCCGGAAGTGCACAGAGGCCGGAGTAGCTGCAAAAGTTGCAGTTTCCAGCAATGCAGTCTGGGGTGGGAAGGCAAGGACTTACCTCCACCAAACTTGGACTGAAGAGTCACTGGACTGTGGGAGTCACTGGGACAGAGTTGCTGGATTCAAGGGACCTCGCTCGTTGTGCTGAGAGGAGACCCAGGGTACCGGTAATGCAGTTCTTTGGTGCCTGCGGTTGCAGGATGACGATTCCGTTGGCCCACGGGAGATTTCTTCGGAGCTTCTAGTGCAGAGAGGAGGCAGACTACCCCCACAGCATGCACCACCAGGAAAACAGTCGAGAAGGCGGCAGGATCAGCGTTACAGAGTTGCAGTAGTCGTCTTAGCTACTTTGTTGCAGTTTTGCAGGCTTCCAGCGCGGTCAGCAGTCGATTCCTTGGTAGAAGGTGAAGAGAGAGATGCAGAGGAACTCTGATGAGCTCTTGCATTCGTTATCTAAGGAATCCCCCAAAGCAGAGGCCCTAAATAGCCAGAAAAGAGGGTTTGGCTACCTAGGAGAGAGGATAGGCTAGCAACACCTGAAGGAGCCTATCAGAAGGAGTCTCTGACGTCACCTGGTGGCACTGGCCACTCAGAGCAGTCCAGTGTGCCAGCAGCACCTCTGTTTCCAAGATGGCAGAGGTCTGGAGCACACTGGAGGAGCTCTGGACACCTCCCAGGGGAGGTGCAGGTCAGGGGAGTAGTCACTCCCCTTTCCTTTGTCCAGTTTCGCACCAGAGCAGGGCTAAGGGGTCCCTGAACCAGTGTAGACTGGCTTATGCAGAAATGGGCACCATCTGTGCCCATGAAAGCATTTCCAGAGGCTGGGGGAGGCTACTCCTCCCCTGTCATCACACCATTTTCCAAAGGGAGAGGGTGTAACACCCTCTCTCAGAGGAAGTCCTTTGTTCTGCCATCCTGGGACAAGCCTGGCTGGACCCCAGGAGGGCAGAAACCTGTCTGAGGGGTTGGCAGCAGCAGCAGCTGCAGTGAAATCCCTGAAAAGGCAGTTTGGCAGTACCAGGGTCTGTGCTACAGACCACTGGGATCATGGGATTGTGCCAACTATGCCAGGATGGCATAGAGGGGGCAATTCCATGATCATAGACATGTTACATGGCCATATTCGGAGTTACCATTGTGAAGCTACATATAGATAGTGACCTATATGTAGTGCACGCGTGTAATGGTGTCCCCGCACTCACAAAGTCCGGGGAATTTACCCTGAACAATGTGGGGGCACCTTGGCTAGTGCCAGGGTGCCCTCACACTAAGTAACCTTGCACCTAACCTTTACCAGGTAAAGGTTAGACATATAGGTGACTTATAAGTTACTTAAGTGCAGTGGTAAATGGCTGTGAAATAACGTGGATGTTATTTCACTCAGGCTGCAGTGGCAGGCCTGTGTAAGAATTGTCAGAGCTCCCTATGGGTGGCAAAAGAAACGCTGCAGCCCATAGGGATCTCCTGGAACCCCAATACCCTGGGTACCTCAGTACCATATACTAGGGAATTATAAGGGTGTTCCAGTAAGCCAATGTAAATTGGTAAAATTGGTCACTAGCCTGTTAGTGACAATTTGAAAGAAATGAGAGAGCATAACCACTGAGGTTCTGGATAGCAGAGCCTCAGTGAGACAGTTAGTCACTACACAGGTAACACATTCAGGCACACTTATGAGCACTGGGGCCCTGGCTGGCAGGGTCCAAGTGACACATACAACTAAAACAACATATATACAGTGAAAAATGGGGGTAACATGCCAGGCAAGATGGTACTTTCCTACACCTGTGTTGTACTGAGCACAAATAGTGCATTGCTTGCATAAATGTTCTGCATACTGGCGAAATCTTGGGCTGAACCAACATTGGGAAAACAAACGGATCATTCCATCTCGCCCCACATGCGACGGACCATGGAAGAGGTGGGCCATGGAGGAGAGCGACACTGATGGCAGACATATTTTACTATTTGGGGCTACCCAAACCCCCTCCCCATTCTGTATACATCGTCCCCTCTTCCATTCCTCCAACTCCTGTTCCCCGGCCTGTTCTTGAACACATTTGGCATCAAAGTATGTGCATTCCTCTTTAACCAGTGGGGCAGATGTCACCTGCACCATTTCATACTCGCACCCACTTAGGGCTATTCTCCTTGCTTCCCTGTCAATGAATGTATTACCGATGGAGGCTTAATCCTTGGCAGAGGTGTGAGCTGCACACTTTACAATGGCAACCCTTTTTGGTAAGAGCAATGCTTGCAACAGTTCGGCAATCAAAGATGCATGTTGTATGTGTTGGCTAGCTTAAGTGAGGAATCCCCTCATTGCCCACAGCTGGCCAAAGTCATGTGTTACTCCAAAAGCATATTGACTGTCTGTGTAGATATTTACTGACCTTCCCTCCGCCAGTTTGCAGGCCCTCGTCAGTGCAACTAATTCTGCTGCCTGGGCACTTTGTACTGTTGCCAACCTTCCTCTTTCCAGCAGTCTCTTTGCTGTACCTACAGCATAAGCAACCTGCAATGTCCCATTTTTATCCCTGATGCAAGACCCATCAACAAACAAGTCCCCCTCTGCATCTGGAAATGGGGTATCTCTGATATCTGGTCTTACTTTTGTGTGACTATCAACTGCCAAGATGCAGTCATGGAAGGAGTTGTCTATGGAGGGGTCATCATGGTCTTGTTCTGTTGGAAGGAGACAGGAAGTCTTCAGTGTGGTGCATCTTTTAGTGATGATAATTGGTGCCAGTAATGTCAACTCATATCTGTATGAAAGTACCATCTTGCCTGGCATGTTACCCCCATTTTTCACTGTATATATGTTGTTTTAGTTGTATGTGTCACTGGGACCCTACCATCCAGGGCCCCAGTGCTCATAAGTGTGCCTGAATGTGTTACCTGTGTTATGACTAACTGTCTCACTGAGGCTCTGCTATCCAGAACCTCAGTGGTTATGCTCTCTCATTTCTTTCCAAATTGTCACTAAAAGGCTAGTGACCAATTTCACCAATTCACATTGGCATACTGGAACACCCTCATAATTCCCTAGTATATGGTACTGAGGTACCCAGGGTATTGGGGTTCCAGGAGATCCCTATGGGCTGCAGCATTTCTTTTGCCACCCATAGGGAGCTCTGACAATTCTTACACAGGCCTGCCACTGCAGCCTGAGTGAAATAATGCACACATTATTTCACAGCCATTTTTACTGCACTTAAGTAACTTATAAGTCACCTATATGTCTAACCTTTACCTGGTAAAGGTTAGGTGCAAAGTTACTTAGTGTGTGGGAACCCTGGCACTTGCCAAGGTGCTCCCACATTGTTCAGGGCAAATTCCCCGGACTCTGTGAGTTCGGGGACACCATTAAACGCGTGCACTACACATAGGTCAATACCTATGTGTAGCTTCACAATAGTAACTCCGAATATGGCCATGTAACATGTCTAAGATCATGTAATTGCCCCCTCTATGCCATCCTGGCATTGTTGGTACAATCCCATGATCCCACGGGTCTGTAGCTCAGACCCGGGTACTGCCAAACTGCCTTTTCAGGGGTTTCACTGCAGCTGCTACTGCTGCCAACCCCTCAGGCAGGTTTCTGCCCTCCTGGGGTCCAGCCAGGCTTGGCCCAGGATGGCAGAACAAAGGACTTTTGGAAAAAGGTGTTAAGGCAGGGTAGGAGTAGCCTCCCCCAGCCTCTGGAAATGCTTTCATGGGCACAGATTGTAGGAGGATGGACTGGCTTGTAGTGAGTACCAAGGGGTACTTGCACCTTGCACCAGGCCCATTTATCCCTTATTAGTGTATAGGGTGTCTAGCAGCTTAGGCTGATAGATAATGGTAGCTTAGCAGAGCAGCTCAGGCTGAACTAGGAGACGTGTGAAGCTACTACAGTACCACTTAGTGTCATATGCACAATATCATAAGAAAACACAATACACAGTTATACTAAAAATAAAGGTACTTTATTTTTATGACAATATGCCAAAGTATCTTAAAGTGTACCCTCAGTGGGAGGATAGGAAATATACACAAGATATATATACACAATAGCAAAAATATGCAGTATAGTCTTAGAAAACAGTGCAAACAATGTATAGTTACAATAGGATGCAATGGGGAAACATAGGGATAGGGGCAACACAAACCATATACTCCAAAAGTGGAATGCGAACCACGGATGGACCCCAAACCTATGTGACCTTGTAGAGGGTCGCTGGGACTATTAGAAAATAGTGAGAGTTAGAAAAATAACCATCCCCAAGACCCTGAAAAGTGAGTGCAAAGTGCACTAAAGTTCCCCTTAGGACAAAGTAGTCGTGTTAGAGGAATAATGCAGGAAAGACACAAACCAGCAATGCAACAACTGTGGATTTCCAATCTAGGGTACCTGTGGAACAAGGGGACCAGGTCCAAAAGTCACAAGCAAGTCGGAGATGGGCAGATGCCCAGGAAATGCCAGCTGCGGGTGCAAAGAAGCTTCTACTGGACAGAAGAAGCTGAGGTTTCTGCAGGAACGAAAAGGGCTAGAGACTTCCCCTTTGGTGGACGGATCCCACTCGCCTAGGAGAGTCGTGCAGAAGTGTTTTCCTGCCGAAAGAATGCGAACAAGCCTTGCTAGCTGCAAATCGTGCGTTTGACGTTTTTGGACGCTGCTGGGGCCCAGGAGAGACCAGGAGGTCGCAAATTGGACCTGAAGAGAGAAGGGACGTCGAGCAAGACAAAGAGCCCTCACTGAAGCAGATAGCACCCAGAGAAGTGCCAGAAACAGGCACTACAAGGATGCGTGAAACGGTGCTCGCCGAAGTTGCACAAAGGAGTCCCACGTCGCCGGAGACCAACTTAGAAAGTCGTGCAATGCAGGTTAGAGTGCCGTGGACCCAGGCTTGGCTGTGCACAAAGGATTTCCACCGGAAGTGCACAGGGGCCGGAGTAGATGCAAAGTCGCGGTTCCCAGCAATGCAGCCCAGCGAGGTGAGGCAAGGACTTACCTCCACCAAACTTGGGCTGAAGAGTCACTGGACTGTGGGGGTCACTTGGACAGAGTCGCTGGATTCAAGGGACCTCGCTCGTCGTGCTGAGAGGAGACCCAAGGGACCGGTAATGCAGCTTTTTGGTGCCTGCGGTTGCAGGGGGAAGATTCCGTCGACCCACGGGAGATTTCTTCGGAGCTTCTGGTGCAGAGAGGAGGCAGGCTACCCCCACAGCATGCACAAGCAGGAAAACAGTCGAGAAGGCGGCAGGATCAGCGTTACAGAGTTGCAGTAGTCGTCTTTGCGACTATGTTGCAGGTTTGCAGGCTTCCAGCGCGGTCAGCAGTCGATTCCTTATCAGAAGGTGAAGAGGGAGATGCAGAGGAACTCGGATGAGCTCTTGCATTCGTTATCTGAAGTTTCCCCAGAGACAGAGACCCTAAATAGCCAGAAAAGAGGGTTTGGCTACTTAGGAGAGAGGATAGGCTACTAACACCTGAAGGAGCCTATCAGCAGGAGTCTCTGACGTCACCTGGTGGCACTGGCCACTCAGAGCAGTCCAGTGTGCCAGCAGCACCTCTGTTTCCAAGATGGCAGAGGTCTGGAGAACACTGGAGGAGCTCTGGACACCTCCCAGGGGAGGTGCAGGTCAGGGGAGTGGTCACTCCCCTTTCCTTTGTCCAGTTTCGCACCAGAGCAGGGGCTAAGGGGTCCCTGAACCGGTGTAGACTGGCTTATGCAGAATTGGGCACATCTGTGCCCAACAAAGCATTTCCAGAGGCTGGGGGAGGCTACTCCTCCCCTGCCTTCACACCATTTTCCAAAGGGAGAGGGTGTCACACCCTCTCTCAGAGGAAGTTCTTTGTTCTGCCATCCTGGGCCAGGCCTGGCTGGACCCCAGGAGGGCAGCTGCCTGTCTGAGGGGTTGGCAGCAGCAGCAGCTGGAGTGAAATCCCAGGAAGGGCAGTTTGGCAGTACCAGGGTCTGTGCTACAGACCGCTGGGATCATGGGATTGTGCCAACTATGCCAGGATGGCATAGAGGGGGCAATTCCATGATCATAGACATGTTACATGGCCATATTCGGAGTTACCATTGTGAAGCTACATATAGGTAGTGACCTATATGTAGTGCACGCGTGTAATGGTGTCCCCGCACTCACAAAGTTCAGGGAATTGGCTCTGAACAATGTGGGGGCACCTTGGCTAGTGCCAGGGTGCCCTCACACTAAGTAACTTTGCACCTAACCTTTACCAGGTAAAGGTTAGACATATAGGTGACTTATAAGTTACTTAAGTGCAGTGTAAAATGGCTGTGAAATAACGTGGACGTTATTTCACTCAGGCTGCAGTGGCAGGCCTGTGTAAGGATTGTCAGAGCTCCCTATGGGTGGCAAAAGAAATGCTGCAGCCCATAGGGATCTCCTGGAACCCCAATACCCTGGGTACCTCAGTACCATATACTAGGGAATTATAAGGGTGTTCCAGTAAGCCAATGTAAATTGGTAAAAATGGTCACTAGCCTGTTAGTGACAATTTGGAAAGAAATGAGAGAGCATAACCACTGAGGTTCTGATTAGCAGAGCCTCAGTGAGACAGTTAGTCACTACACAGGTAACACATTCAGGCACACTTATGAGCACTGGGGCCCTGGGTTACCAGGGTCCCAGTGACACATACAACTAAAACAACATATATACAGTGAAAAATGGGGGTAACATGCCAGGCAAGATGGTACTTTCCTACACAGATGGTGCCCATTTCTGCATAAGCCAGTCTACACCGGTTCAGGGACCCCTTAGCCCTTCTCTGGCGTGAAACTGGACAAAGGAAAGGGGAGTGACCACTCCCCTGACCTGCACCTCCCCTGGGAGGTGCCCAGAGCTCCTCCAGTGTGCTCCAGACCTCTGCCATCTTGGAAACAGAGGTGCTGCTGGCACACTGGACTGCTCTGAGTGGCCAGGGCCAGCAGGTGACGTCAGAGACTCCTTCTGATAGGCTCCTTCAGGTGTTGCTAGCCTATCCTCTCTCCTAAGTAGCCAAACCCTCTTTTCTGGCAATTTAGGGTCTCTGCTTTGGGGAATTCCTTAGATAACGAATGCAAGAGCTCATCAGAGTTCCTCTGCATCTCTCTCTTCATTTTCTGCCAAGGAATAGACTGGTGACCGCGCTGGAAGCCTGCAAAACTGTAACAAAGTAGCTAAGACGACTACTGCAACTCTGTAACGCTGATCCTGCCGCCTTCTCGACTGTTTTCCTGGTGGTGCATGCTGTGGGGGTAGTCTGCCTCCTCTCTGCACTAGAAGCTCCGAAGAAATCTCCCCTGGGTCGACGGAATCTTCCCCCTGCTACCGCAGGCACCAAAGAACTGCATCACTGGTCCCCTGGGTCTCCTCTCAGCACGACGAGCGAGGTCCCTTGAATCCAGCAACTGAGTCCAAGTGACTCCCACAGTCCAGTGACTCTTCAGTCCAAGTTTGGTGGAGGTAAGTCCTTGTCTCCCCACGCCAGACTGCATTGCTGGGAACCGCGACTTTTGCAGCTACTCCGGCCTCTGTGCACTTCCGGCGGAAATCCTTTGTGCACAGCCAAGCCTGGGTCCACGGCACTCTAACCTGCATTGCACGACTTTCTAAGTGGCCCTCCGGCGACGTGGGACTCCTTTGTGCAACTTCGGGTGAGCACCGTTTCCCTCCTCTTCGTAGTGCCTGTTCTGGCACTTCTGCGGGTGCTGCCTGCTTCTGAGAGGGCTCCTTGTCTTGCGCGATGCCCTCTCTTTTGCCAGACGCAATTGGCGACATCCTGGTCCCTCCTGGGCCACAGCAGCATCCAAAAACCCTAATCGAACAATTTGAAGCTAGCAAGGCTTGTTTGTGGTCTTTTGGCAATAAACCACTGCTGCACGACTCTCCACGGCGTGGGGGATCCATGCTCCAAAGGGGAAGTCTCTAGCCCTTGTCGTTCCTGCAGAATCCTCAGCTTCTACTGTCCAGTAGCAGCTTCTTTGCACCCACAGCTGGCATTTCCTGGGCATCTGCCCATCTCCGACTTGCTTGTGACTTTTGGACTTGGTCCCCTTGTTCCACAGGTACCCTCGACTGGAAATCTATTGTTGTTGCATTGCTGGTTTGTGTCTTTCCTGCAGAATTCCCCTATCACGACTTCTATGTCCTTTGGGGAACTTTAGTGCACTTTGCACTCACTTTTCAGGGTCTTGGGGTGGGCTATTTTTCTAACCCTTACTATTTTCTAATAGTCCCAGCGACCCTCTACAAGGTCACATAGGTTTGGGGTCCATTCATGGTTCTCATTCCACTTTTGGAGTATATGGTTTGTGTTGCCCCTATCCCTATGTGTCCCCATTGCATCCTATTGTAACTATACATTGTTTGTACTGTTTTCTAAGACTATACTGCATATTTTTGGTGTTGTGTACATATATCTTGTGTATATTTGCTATCCTCATACTGAGGGTACACTCTGAGATACTTTGGCATATTGTCATAAAAATAAAGTACCTTTATTTTTAGTATATCTGTGTATTGTGTTTTCTTATGATATTGTGCAAGTGACACTAGTGGTACTGTAGGAGCTTCACTCGTCTCCTAGTTCAGCCAAAGCTGCTCTGCTAAGCTACCATTATCTATCAGCCTAAGCTGCTAGACACCCTATACACTAATAAGGGACACCTGGGCCTGGTGCAAGGTGTAAGTACCCCTTGGTACTCACTACAAGCCAGTCCAGCCTCCTACATTGGTTGTGCAGCAGTGGGATAAGTACTTTGCAACTACTTACCACTTTTGTCACTGTACTTTTCATAAGAGAAAAATATACAAAACAAGTTCAGTGTGTGTACACATAACCAAAAAGTTTTGCATTTCCTCTTTTCACTCTTTTCTAAGTGCTGAAAAGTACCTCTAAACTTTCTAAAAGTTCTTAAAAAGTTTTAAAAGTTTTTTTTCTGTCTTTCTAAAAGTTCTGAAAACCTTTTTCTCTCTTTTTCTGTCACTTAAACTCCTTCTAAAAATGTCTGGCACAGGCCAAACTGTTGATCTGTCCAAACTTGCATATGATCACCTTAGCTGGAAAGGAGCAAGGAGTCTCTGCATAGAGAGAGGTTTGAGTGTAGGGAAGAATCCCCCCAGAGAATTGTTGGTTAACATGCTTATAGAACAGGATAAGGCCAGAGGTGCCCCTTCTGTTGAAAAAGTTGCTAATGGTTCCCAATCTGATCCAGGGACTCCCCTAGAAAAAGATTCAGAAAAAACACGTCCTAGCCTGCCCATTACTAGACAGCCTAGCATAGTTGGTACTGATGTAGATTCACACCATACTGTACTGATAGTGTTGTTTCACATCATAGCAAGAGTATTCCTTCTCACCACAGTAGAAGTGATGTTTCTGTTAACCAAGCTGTTAGGATGCCTTCTGTAAGGGATGGGTCTCCTTCTGTTCATCCTCACCACACCTCTGTTTCAAGGCATGTCCCACCCACCCACCCTGATGACAGATTGTTAGAAAGGGAGCTCAATAGATTGAGAGTGGAACAAACCAGACTGAAGCTCAAGAAGCAACAGCTGGATTTGGATAGACAGTGCTTAGAAGTGGAGAGAGAAAGACAGAAGTTGGGTTTAGAAACCCATGGTGGCAGCAGCAGTATTCCCCATAGTCATCCTGCAAAAGAGCATGATTCCAGGAATCTGCACAAGATAGTTCCCCCTTATAAGGAGGGGGATGACATTAACAAGTGGTTTGCTGCACTTGAGAGGGCCTGTGTTATACAGGATGTCCCTCAAAGGCAGTGGGCTGCTATCCTATGGCTATCATTTAGTGGAAAGGGTAGGGATAGGCTCCTTACTGTGAAAGAAAGTGATGCCTATAATTTTACAGTTCTTAAGAATGCACTCCTGGATGGTTATGGCTTAACCACTGAACAGTACAGGATGAAGTTCAGAGAGACCAAAAAGGAGTCTTCACAAGACTGGGTTGATTTTGTTGACCATTCAGTGAAGGCCTTGGAGGGGTGGTTACATGGCAGTAAAGTTACTGATTATGAAAGCCTGTATAACTTGATCCTGAGAGAGCATATTCTTAATAATTGTGTGTCTGATTTGTTGCACCATTACTTGGTGGACTCTGATCTGACCTCTCCCCAAGAATTGGGAAAGAAGGCAGACAAATGGGTCAGAACAAGGGTGAACAGAAAAGTTCATACAGGGGGTGACAAAGATGGCAATAAGAAGAAGGATGGTAAGTCTTCTGATAAGGGTGGGGACAAATCTAAAAATTAGTCTTCATCAGGCCCACAAAAACACTCTGGTGGGGGTGGTGGGCCCAAATCCTCTTCAAATCAAAACAAAGAAAAGAAACCATGGTGCTATTTATGTAAAATAAAAGGCCATTGGACAACAGATCCCAGTTGTCCGAAGAAAAGCACCAAGCCTCCTACCACTACAACCCCTACTGCTACACCTAGTGTCCCTACTAATAGCAGTGGTGGTGGGAGCAAACCTACTAATAGCCAATCCAAGGGAGTAGCTGGGCTCACTATTGGTAACTTAGTTGGGGTTGGTCTGATTAGGGAGACCACAGAGGCTGTGTTAGTCTCTGAGGGGGCTATTGATTTAGCCACCTTGGTTGCTTGTCCCCTTAACATGGATAAGTACAAGCAACTACCCCTAATAAATGGTGTTGAGGTTCAGCCTACAGGGACACAAGTGCCAGTGTCACAATGGTGATAAAGAAACTGGTCCACCCTGAACAACACCTACTTGGTCACCAGTACCAAGTAACCGATGCTCATAACAACACCCTTAGCCACCCCATGGCTGTTGTGAATCTCAGCTGGGGGGGGGGGGATTACTGGCCCAAAGAAAGTTGTGGTTGCCTCAGATTTACCTGTAGACTGCCTATTAGGGAATGATTTAGAGACATCAGCTTGGGCAGAAGTGGAGTTGGAGGCTCATGCAGCAATGCTGGGCATTTCAGGGCATATTTTTGCTTTGACCAGGGCTCAGGCCAAAAAGCAAAAAGGACAGGGTGACTTGGATCCTGGAACAATGGACCAAGTGGTCCCTAAAGCTAGAGCTAGTAGAAGTAAAGCACTACCTACTATCCCTCCCTCTACAGTGGATTCTTGTTCTGAGGAAGAAGAATTTCCACCCTGTGCAGAACCTACACCAGAGGAGCTGGAAGCAGACACTGCTGAGCTTTTGGGTAAAGGGGGGCCTGCCAGGGAGGAGCTGAGTGTGGCACAGCAGACCTGTCCCACACTAGAGGGTCTAAGGCAGCAAGCTGTCAAACAAGCAAATGGGGATGTCAGTGACTCTCACAGAGTTTACTGGGAGGGCAACCTCTTGTACACTGAAGCAAGGGATCCAAAACCTGGAGCTGCCAGGAGATTGGTGATTCCTCAGGAGTACAGAAAGTTCCTCCTAACTCTTGCTCACGACATTCCCCTTGCTGGACATTTGGGGCAAATGAAAACTTGGGACAGGCTTGTTCCCTTGTTTCATTGGCCTAGAATGTCTGAGGACACAAACGATTTGTGTAAGTCCTGTGAAACCTGTCAAGCCAGTGGCAAGACAGGTGGCACTCCAAAGGCACCCCTTATTCCACTGCCTGTGGTTGGGGTTCCCTTTGAAAGGGTAGGGGTTGACATAGTTGGCCCCCTTGACCCTCCTACTGCTTCAGGCAATAGGTTTATCTTGGTGGTAGTGGACCATGCCACCAGATATCCTGAAGCAATTCCTCTAAGGACCACTACAGCTCCTGCAGTGGCAAAGGCCCTCCTGGGAATCTTTTCCAGGGTGGGCTTCCCAAAAGAGGTGGTATCAGACAGGGGAAGCAATTTCATGTCTGCTTACTTAAAGGCCATGTGGAAGGAGTGTGGTGTGACATACAAGTTCACCACACCCTATCATCTACAAACAAATGGACTGGTGGAGAGGTTTAACAAAACTCTCAAAGTCATGATTATGGGACTCCCTGAAAAACTCCGCAGGAGATGGGATATCCTTTTACCATGCCTCCTTTTTGCTTACAGGGAGGTACCCCAGAAAGGAGTGGGCTTCAGCCCCTTTGAACTTCTTTTTGGACACCCTGTGAGAGGTCCACTAACACTTGTTAAGGAGGGTTGGGAACAACCTTTAAA
Organism: Pleurodeles waltl; assembly: GCF_031143425.1. Lineage (NCBI taxonomy): Eukaryota > Metazoa > Chordata > Amphibia > Caudata > Salamandridae > Pleurodeles > Pleurodeles waltl. The sequence goes on from NW_027150248.1 coordinate 748,767, forward strand.
AGCTCCAAAGCAAGATATAGTGGATTATGTACTTGGCCTCAGATCAAGGATGGCTGAGTACATGAAAAAGGCCAGTAAAAACCTTCAGGCCAGCCAAGAACTCCAAAAGCAATGGCATGACCAGAAGGCTGTTTTGGTTCAGTACCAACCAGGGCAGAAAGTGTGGGTCTTGGAGCGTGTGGCCCCAAGAGCACTCCAAGATAAATGGAGTGGACCCCACACAATTGTTGAAAAGAAGGGTGAAGTCACCTATTTAGTTGACTTAGGCACTGCCAGTAGTCCCCTTAGGGTACTCCATGTCAATCGCCTGAAACCCTACTATGACAGGGCGGATCTCACCTTGCTCATGGCAACTGATGAGGGACAGGAGGAAGACAGTGATCCTCTACCTGATCTCTTCTCTTCCACAGAACAAGATGCTCTGGTGGAAGGTGTTGTACTGGCAGATTGTCTTACTGCTGAGCAGAAAGACCACTGCATTAATCTCCTGGGTCAGTTTTCTGAACTCTTCTCTACTGTGCCAGGTACCACTTCTTGGTGTGAGCACACTATAGATACTGGAGACAGCTTGCCTGTCAAAAGTAAAATCTATAGGCAGCCTGACCATGTCAGGGACTGCATAAAGCAAGAGGTGCAGAAAATGTTAGAACTGGGAGTGGTTGAGCACTCTGAAAGTCCATGGGCTTCTCCTGTGGTACTTGTACCAAAACCTCATTCCAAGGATGGAAAGAAGGAAATGCGGTTTTGTGTAGACTACAGAGGTCTCAACCAGGTAACCAAAACTGATGCTCACCCTATACCCAGGGCAGATGAGCTCATAGATACACTGGCATCTGCCAAGTATCTAAGCACTTTTGATTGGACTGCAGGGTATTGGCAGATCAAATTATCAGAAGATGCTAAAGCTAAAACTGCATTTTCAACCATTGGAGGCCATTACCAATTCACAGTAATGCCTTTTGGATTGAAAAATGCACCAGCCACTTTTCAGAGGTTGGTGAATACAGTCCTGCAAGGGCTGGAAGCTTTCAGTGCAGCATATTTGGACGATATAGCTGTCTTTAGCTCCAGCTGGGATGATCACCTGGTCCACCTATGGAAAGTTTTAGAGGCCCTGCAAAAGGCAGGCCTCACTATCAAGGCTTCAAAGTGCCAGATAGGGCAGAGGAAGGTGGTTTATCTGGGACACCTGGTTGGTGGGGAACAGATTGCACCACTTCAGGGGAAAATCCAAACAATCATTGATTGGGTTCCCCCTACTACTCAGACTCAGGTGAGAGCCTTTTTAGGCCTCACTGGGTACTATAGGAGGTTCATTAAGAACTATGGCTCCATTGCAGCCCCTCTTAATGACCTAACATCCAAGAAAATGCCTAAGAAGGTATTATGGACAGCAAACTGTCAGAAAGCTTTTGAGGAGCTGAAGCAGGCCATGTGCTCTGCACCTGTCCTGAAAAGCCCTTGTTACTCTAAAAAATTCTATGTCCAAACAGATGCATCTGAATTAGGAGTAGGGGCAGTCCTATCACAACTTAATTCTGAGGGCCAGGATCAACCTGTTGCTTTTATTAGTAGGAGGTTGACCCCTAGAGAAAAGCGTTGGTCTGCCATTGAGAGGGAGGCCTTTGCTGTGGCCTGGGCACTGAAGAAGTTGAGGCCATACCTGTTTGGCACTCACTTCATTGTTCAGACAGACCACAAACTTCTACTTTGGCTAAAACAAATGAAAGGTGAAAATCCTAAATTGTTGAGGTGGTCCATATCCCTACAGGGAATGGACTATACAGTGGAACATAGACCTGGGAGTACCCACTCCAATGCAGATGGACTCTCCAGATATTTCCACTTAGACAATGAAGACCCATCAGGTAATGACTAGTCTTATTGTCCTTCGTTTGGGGGGGTGGGGGGGTTGTGTAGGAAAGTACCATCTTGCCTGGCATGTTACCCCCATTTTTCACTGTATATATGTTGTTTTGGTTGTATGTGTCACTGGGACCCTGCCAGCCAGGGCCTCAGTGCTCATATGTGTGCCTGAATGTGGTACCTGTGCTATGACTAACTGTCTCACTGAGGCTCTGCTATCCAGAACCTCAGTGGTTATGCTCTCTCATTTCTTTCCAAATTGTCACTAACAGGCTAGTGACCAATTTTACCAATTCACATTGGCATACTGGAACACCCTCATAATTCCCTAGTACATGGTACTGAGGTACCCAGAGTATTGGGGTTCCAGGAGATCCCTGTGGGCTGCAGCATTTCTTTTGCCACCCATAGGGAGCTCTGACAATTCTTACACAGGTCTGCCACTGCAGCCTGAGTGAAATAATGCACACATTATTTCACAGCCATTTTCACTGCACTTAAGTAACTTATAAGTCACCTATATGTCTAACCTTTACCTGGTAAAGGTTAGGTGCAAAGTTACTTAGTGTGTGGTCACCCTGGCACTAGCCAAGGTGCTCCCACATTGTTCAGGGCAAATTCCCCGGACTCTGTGAGTTCGGGGACACCATTACACGCGTGCACTACACATAGGTCAATACCTATGTGTAGCTTCACAATGGTAACTCCGAATATGGCCATGTAACATGTCTAAGATCATGGAATTGCCCCCTCTATGCCATCCTGGCATTGTTGGTACAATCCCATGATCCCACGGGTCTGTAACTCAGACCCGGGTACTGCCAAACTGCCTTTTCAGGGGTTTCACTGCAGCTGCTGCTGCTGCCAACCCCTCAGACAGGTTTCTGCCCTCCTGGGGTCCAGCCAGGCTTGGCCCAGGTTGGCAGAACAAAGGACTTCCTCAGAGAGAGGGTGTTACACCCTCTCCCTTTGGAAAAATGCTTCTGGAAATGCTTTCATGGGCACAGATGGTGCCCATTTCTGCATAAGCCAGTCTACACCGGTTCAGGGACCCCTTAGCCCTTCTCTGGCGCGAAACTGGACAAAGGAAAGGGGAGTGACCACTCCCCTGACCTGCACCTCCCCTGGGAGGTGCCCAGAGCTCCTCCAGTGTGCTCCAGACCTCTGCCATCTTGGAAACAGAGGTGCTGCTGGCACACTGGACTGCTCTGAGTGGCCAGGGCCAGCAGGTGACGTCAGAGACTCCTTCTGATAGGCTCCTTCAGGTGTTGCTAGCCTATCCTCTCTCCTAAGTAGCCAAACCCTCTTTTCTGGCTATTTAGGGTCTCTGCGTGGGGAATTCCTTAGATAACGAATGCAAGAGCTCATCAGAGTTCCTCTGAATCTCTCTCTTCACCTTCTGCCAAGGAATCGACTGCTGACCGCGCTGGAATCCTGCAAAACTGCAACAAAGTAGCTAAGACGACTACTGCAACTCTGTAACGCTGATCCTGCCACCTTCTCGACTGTTTTCCTGGTGGTGCATGCTGTGGGGGTAGTCTGCCTCCTCTCTGCACTAGAAGCTCTGAAGAAATCTCCCATGGGTCGACGGAATCTTCCCCCTGCTACCGCAGGCACCAAAGAACTACATCACCGGTCCCCTGGGTCTCCTCTCAGCACAACGAGTGAGGTCCCTTGAATCCAGCAACTATGTCCAAGTGACTCCCACAGTCCAGTGACTCTTCAGTCCAAGTTTGGTGGAGGTAAGTCCTTGCCTCCCCACGCCAGAATGCATTGCTGGGAACCGCAACTTTTGCAGCTACTCCGGCCTCTGTGCACTTCCGGCGGAAATCCTTTGTGCACAGCCAAGCCTGGGTCCACGGCACTCTAACCTGCATTGCACGACTTTCTAAGTGGCCCTCCGGCGACGTGGGACTCCTTTGTGCAACTTCGGGTGAGCACCTTTTCACTCCTCTTTGTAGTGCCTTTTCCAGCATTTCTGCGGGTGCTGCCTGCTTCTGAGAGGGCTCCTTATCTTGCTCGACACCCCCTCTGTCCCCAGACGCAATTGGCGACATCCTGGTCCCTCCTGGGCCACAGCAGCATCCAAAAACCCTAACTGCACGATTTGCAGCTAGCAAGGCTTGTTGGCGGTCTTTCGGCGGGAAAGCACTTCTGCACGACTCTCCACGGTGTGGGGGATCTATCCTCCAAAGGGGAAGTCTCTAGCCCTTGTTGTTCCTGCAGAATCCTCAGCTTCTACTGTTCAGTAGCAGCTTCTTTGCACCCACAGCTGGCATTTCCTGGGCATCTGCCCATCTCCGACTTGCTTGTGACTTTTGGACTTGGTCCCCTTGTTCCACAGGTACCCTCGACTGGAAATCCATTGTTGTTGCATTGCTGGTTTGTGTCTTTCCTGCAGAATTCCCCTATCACGACTTCTATGTCCCTTGGGGAACTTTAGTGCACTTTGCACTCACTTTTCAGGGTCTTGGGGTGGGCTATTTTTCTAACCCTTACTATTTTCTAATAGTCCCAGCGACCCTCTACAAGGTCACATAGGTTTGGGGTCCATTCGTGGTTCGCATTCCACTTCTGGAGTACATGGTTTGTGTTGCCCCTATCCCTATGTGTCCCCATTGCATCCTATTGTAAATATACATTGTTTGCACTGTTTTCTAAGACTATACTGCATATTTTTGGTGTTGTGTACATATATCTTGTGTATATTTGCTATCCTTATACTGAGGGTACACTCTGAGATACTTTGGCATATTGTCATTAAAATAAAGTACCTTTATTTTTAGTATATCTGTGTATTGTGTTTTCTTATGCTATTGTGCAAGTGACACTAGTGGTACTGTAGGAGCTTCACTCGTCTCCTAGTTCAGCCTAAGCTGCTCTGCTAAGCTACCATTATCTATCAGCCTAAGCTGCTAGACACCCCTCTACACTAATAAGGGATACCTGGGCCTGGTGCAAGGTGCAAGTACCCCTTGGTACTCACTACAAGCCAGTCCAGCCTCCTACAATATCGAGGGAGGCAAGCGTTTGTGAGGTGCTGTGTTTTTGTGGTAATCAGTAATGTGTTCACGGCATGTGGAACATGTAAAATCCTTGGTTGCCAGCACAACATTTTCTGACTGCTCCACTGCCAGGGCAGTGGCAGCCACCACCCTCAGACATGGTGGAAGTGCTGCCGCAACAGGTTCTAGGGTGGCAGAGAAGAAGGCCACTGGGTGGTAGAAGGAGCCATGTTTCTGGGCCAGCACTCCCAAGGAGCAGCCTCCCTTCTCATGACAGAATAAGTGGAAGTCTTTTGTGTAATCTGGGAGCCCTAGTGCTAGTGCTGCACACAGTTCTCTTTTCAACTTTTGAAAGTCTTCCTCACAGTCGGTGGACCAGGGGACTTCATCTGGCACTTCTTTGTGTGTGAGTTTCTGGAGTGGGCGCTACAAGGGAAAAATGTGGGATCCAGTGCTTGCAGTAGCCTGCTACTCCCAGAAAGGCCCTCACTTCCTACTGCGTCTGTGGTCTGGGATATTGCGTTGACTACTATCCTGTCTGGAAGTAAGTTCAGTGTCCACTGGGATAGTTCATTGCCTAAATACAGTACTTTTTCCTGGCAGAACTGCAATTTCTGTGTTAATTGAGCATCATCCCAGGAGTGCATTTCGGTGTCTTTGAAGCTGAGCTGGGATGCATCCCAGGTGTATGCTTGTGGTAGGGGGGATGCACTCTTGGTGTGCTGAGTGTAGCTGAGGTGAATTTGGGGATGTTGGATCATTAAGTCAGGAGGCGCCAATTTCCTTCCTATGTGATCTGTTATAATTTTCATTTACGTCTGCCAACGTTATCCTTTTGTATTTTAGATCTGTTAATAATGTGCGGGATTTGACACTCTCTGCCCTAAGCAACATTTTCTTTTGTGCTGCAGGGGAGCCGCGTGGGGTGGTGTGGGGTGGACCTTTAAGACGCGCGCTGTGAAATGCTTTCCCTCCTGCTGCATGTTATAGTGGTAGTGCCCTGTGAAGCCTCTGTCAGCATATTAATGTTGTGCTGTATGTGATGTGCATATATGCTTATTTACCATATTCGTTGCCACATTCCATCGGCATCCAGAGCACTGTCCCCGAGTCATCAACAAAATATCGTGCCCAGTTTGTTTTGACCAGGAGGGGCATCTTGTCCCCACTTCCCTCACATTCTTTTTGTAACTGCGTGCTAATATTGCTGAGTTTTCCAGCAGCATGAGCTACTTCCTCTCTAATTTCTTTCAGCAACACTGTGTCTGTCACTTTCTTAAGTTCCATTCTCTGTACTTCCTCTTTTACCAGGCGCTGCGCCAAGGCATGAAAAGCTGCCTTCTCAGCTGTGGACAGCTGAGAGGGTTGAGTCCCTGTCACCGAGTGCTCCGGAGTGTCTTTCTTCACTATAGCAACTACGTTATTTGTATTTCCCATTCTCCCCATTAGTATGTCTTCCATCAGTTGGTCTTCTCCCTCATCCCCTTCTATGCTTTGTTCCTGTGGTTGTGCACCTACCACAGGAAGAGATGGGAATGTCCCTACTACCTCTAGTGTCCTTTCTCACCACTCCTCCATTTTCCCTTTGTCTTTTTATCGCTGAATAGAAGCCCTTTTCCAATTCCAACAATTCCTTATGCGCTTTCTCTTTCACATCACTAGTCGTATGCAAGTCACTCAACACAGTATCCCACATCCAGAATGCGTCCCATTCAAGAGGCCGAACTTTCCACTCTTTAAGAATCAAAATCTGTCTCAAATAGGTCAATTTATTCATATCATAGGTGCCAGTTTTAGGGTACTGCAAGTCTGGTCTCTTGGCCATCAACCTGTTCCACTTATCAAGGAAGAACAGTGTCTTAAAGCCTTGTTTAACAGCGACCTGGCGCTGGGGAATCCCGAGGCGGTGAGGGCTTATTGGTACCCAAATCCCCTTTTACTTTGAGGGTTACCCATAGTTGGTATGTAATCTTCCCTTGTGGTGCTACACAGACAATCCAGCTGTTTGGAAACAAAGGGTGTCGACAGGCTGTTTCTGCTGCTTATGCCCAATGGAACATGAGGGAGCAGACAGTGGATACCACAAGCAATCAGGCACTCACCTGCCAGCAGCGCAAATATTATTAGTGAAGCAGAGAGAGCATTTCAGTTATGCCACATTACACTTGGTACTAGTTCACCGTAAGCATTCACAAGTTGGAAATAGGTAGAGGCCAAAGGTGCTGTTTTACCGGTGTCCTTACGCAGCCAGAAGGAGAGATGACAGAAAGTAGTGATGGAAGGTAAAAATCCCACACCCTTGCGTTCTTGACTAAAGAGGCCAAGGTGCGGATGTATGAGCGTTAAGCCTACCAAATCCACAGGAGACATCACACAGGTAAAGCAGTAGATGGTGAACCCTGGAGGCACTGACATTCATTCAGACACAATACAAGAAACGGGGGACTATCCCTCAACTAGTGCAGTGCGATCTACCCTTTGCACTGAGTGTTTCTGCCAGCCCCTTCTGTGGAGTAGGAGCCACAGTATGAACAACATGACACATAAGAGGGTAGTGAGAAGTAATGTCTCAATGATGGATACCTTGTCATCTGACGGCATCAGTAATCTTAATATCTCTCACAGTCCTAAAAGGAAACCCTGGTCTGGAAAGGGTAGCAGTCTAGAAGTGTCATTTTCTGTAGAATGTCAGAATACCCCTTTAGAAAAAGATAATGTACTTACCATAATCATCCACTCATTCGGCCTACAGACGTGTGCTCAGACATTCAACATCACACAAGAAGCTAATATTTCACACAATGCAACATTGCCTCCTGCATACAAAGCATTCCAAGAGAGCAAAATATCTATACAGCAAACAATGGTACCAAGACAGTAGAATCCTCTTTAAGACACACAATAATCAAAAACCACCACCTGCCTCCCCACCTCTTGTCCCCTGAGCCCTAGTGAGCTCTCGGGGACAAACCAGAGGCCCCCGGGGTATAAGCGTCTGGAAGAAAGGAGCAAAATGAACCAGTCTGAGGTGTAGGCAGGCAAACCAGCAGAGCACGCCCTCCCTGCTGTACTGGGGCAGACCTCTACTGCCCCTCTGGCCATGTCTCCACCACAGCCCCTCCAGCTGGGTACATAACTGTCACAACCCCTCCAGCTGTGACCAGAGACCACCTCACTGGGTGTCCTGGAAAACACGCGCATTAGCCCCACTGGCTGACAGCTCCACTGTTACACCCCCTCTGGCTGCCACCCTGGACAAGCCCTCGTGCTGTCCAGAAAACCACACTGCAGCCCCACAGGCTACGGACATTCCCAAAATATGACACTCACATCCCCGGAGCCGAGGAAACAAATAGCAGTATTAGCTCAGAAAGAAAGGAGTAAGGAAACGATATGTGAAGAGGGAAAGTAGCACATTAGCACAGAATCCCAGAATCGGACACGTGGTGGACGGCCACCAATGGAAAATAAGGAGCAGGCACTTGAACAGCGGTGGCACAACAGGCATGGCACCAAAGACAAAGGAGCAAACAAACCAGAAAGAAAACCAGGCTCAGGGGAAAGGAGATGGTGAAGATCAGAACAAAAACAGAATCCATACAGGCAACAGCACCACTTCACCCCTTTAATGCTCCAATCCCCTGCCAGGCAAGACCAAGGCATAGCGTAATAAAGGAGAGGTGGCCAGGAGTTGACAGATACCCACCACAGCACTGGCTCCCCTACTGGGAAGGGCCCACGCAGCAGAGTGGGAAGACCACAGGTGCCGGATGGCCCCCCAAACAGCTGGGAGCCAGGCAGGTGAGGCCGTCAATCCAAGCAGCTCCGCATTCTCCACAAAGATGTTGAAGCTTCCTTTAGCTCAGGAACAAACCAAAGACCAGGTAGCCTTAAGATACAAGCAGAAGGATTTATTACATGCACGGAGACTGGGGCTTGAGTGGCCAAGTCCAACAGTTTACATACAGAAAGTAATACATGATCTTTTATTCAGGCAAACCACAAGGCGTGTTCATACATTATGTCAATTCCTGTCATCAATATATGGTAATTTCTTGAACATTGAGGTAGGTGTTACCGTTAATGTCTAGGTACCATACCAAATAAGGTATGATAGAATACTTGAGGGAAGTTGCAGAACATAGCCTACCTGTTTCATACTGTAATTTGGAACTTTCCATCCGAGAGAGGCAGCAGGTAAACAGGATGGTACATTTCATCATGCATATTGCTCCAGCTTAGGGTGCATTGATATTTCATGAGCGCTGTCTTACTGGCAAGCCTTGCAACATTATGCGCTTCAAGTGAAGATACATAATAACAGTAAATACTATTTATTTGTATATAAATCATGAGCACTTCAACAAACAGGCCTTGTTATAATTGAGTATCACAGGGCCTAGTAGGCCCAAATGGAGTTAAGAGTGAAATGCAATTCCAGATTACCAGGTAATGGTATCCCTTATTAGTGTAGTGTAGGCAGTGTCTAGAAGCCAGGCTCTCTAGAGGTAGCTGTATATGAACAGCCAGGGCTTATCTAGGAGACATGCAAAGCTCATGCAATACCACTGTAGTCACACACAGTACTTACACACAAGAAAGAAAATACTCAGTGTTACAAAAATAAAGGTACTTTATTTTGGTGACACAATACCAAAAATACAATAGAGACTGTACACCCTTAGGAGGTAAGTGATACACACATTATGTACACTAGTGTGCAGAAATAGGCATAAACATATTTAGAAAACAGTGCAATATAGTGAAAATCACATAGAGAATAATGGGCCTGGGGGAGCACAAACCACATACTAAAAAAATGGAATGCGACAGTCATACCCCCACCTAGGTAAGTGGAGTGTGTAGAGGGGAGCTGGGAGTACTAGGAAAGCTGAAGGTAAGTACCACAACAACCCACAGCGACTAGGAAAGCAGGAGTAAATTACTGAAGTTTCCCCAAAACACCGACTTAGAAGAAAATAAGAAGAATGCAAAACCCAGAAGAGATGGCAAAACACCAACAGTGGATTCCTGGACAAGAGGTCCTGTGGAAGCAGGGGACCAAAGCCAACAAGCACAGCAGAGTCCAGGAAGGGCAGGAGCCCCTACTCACCAGAAGAACGGTGCAAGGAGTGAGTCAACGGTGGAGAAGAAGAGTCAGTGCTGCACCCCAGAAGACGGAGTCGAGTTCCTGGAGGATGCAGGTGATGTCCCACGCCGGAAGAAGGATTGCAGCCGGGTTTGCGTCTTTGGATTCCACCAACAAGCCTTGTTACACGCAAAACTCAGAGTTGGCGGAAAGTGGTTCTGCCGGGGACCAGGAAGGACCAGGAGGACTCTACCTAGGAGGGGGAGGCAGAGGGGACTCTCAGCAACACAGATAGCCCACAGAAGCAGAGGCAGCACCCACAGGAGTCCCGCAGGACAGGGACACAAAAGTCAAAGAACGAGCCCACGCAGCACTATGAAAAGGGATACCACGCCGCAAGAGAACCACTCAGGAAGCTGTGCATCACAGGGAGGAGTGCTGGAGGCTGGAGCTTCAAGATGCCTAAAGATCGCATGGAAAGGATGCCAACAAGCCTTGGCAGCTGCAAATGGCCATGGACACGGGGGTACTGTCCTGCGTGGGAAGGCAAGGACTCACCTTCACAAAGTTGGTCAGTTAGAAGAGAGGACCGCCCCGACCACTTCAGTACACCACCCGTGTTGCAGGATCCATGCAGCTCAGCAGAAGATGAGATCCACACAGCCAGTTGTTGGTGCAGTTGGTGCCTGCTGATGCAGGGGAGTGACTCCTTCACCCCAAGGGAGATTCCTTCTTCTTTCTTGTGCAGACTGTTGATGGGCAGTCTTTAGGGGATGCAGGACCCGGAAATTGTTGCAGTCGCAGGCAGGAGCTGTGGTGACAATGTTGCAGGCAGAGTCTTGCTTCTTTGTTGCAGCTTGTAGGGTCCTGGAGGGTCTGGATACAGTTTCTTTGGTCAGAAGTCGAAGTGACGGTTGCAGAGGAATCCTGCTGGAGTCTTCAAGCCGAATTTGAGGAACCACCCAAGCGAGAGACCCTAAATAGCCCTGAAAGGGGGATTGGTCACCTAGTTGGGTGACCACCTATCAAGAGGGGGCTCTGACATCACCTGCCTGCACTGGCCACTCAGATGCTCCCAGAGTTCCCTGCCAACCTTGAATCCAAGATGGCAAAACCCAGGGACCCTCTGGAGGAACTCTGAGCACCACCCCTGGGGTGGTGATGGACAGGGGAGTGGTCACTCCCATTTCCTTTGTCCAGTTTCGTGCCAGAGCAGGGACTGGGGGTCCCTGAACTGGTGTAGACTGGTTTATGCAAGGAGGGCACCAAGGGAAGCATGACTTGAAGTACTCAGGGCTGGGAACCGACCACAAGGGAACAGTGACAGGAGCCTGGTGATTAAACCCCACCGCACATAGAGCACAAGATGGAGTCATGACAGAGGGTCAGTTACAATGAACAAATTACCCCCACACCATAGGATAAAACTGCCATGGTGTTGGCGCATTAGTTTTTACTTTTCCTTAAATAACTCCTGCTTTAAATGGCTTTGTATGAATGTGAGAAGCTGGTCTGGCTTGTAGTGGAAGCCAGGGGTACTTACACCTTGCACCAGGTCCAGTTATCCCCTTATTAGTGTATGTAGTATTGTTCTAGCAGCTTAGGCCAATAGAGGTAGCTATAGCAGAGCAGCTTAGGCTGAACTAGGAGACATATAAAGCTCCTACTATGCCATTTATCACTTAGTACTATATCATAAGAAAATACAATACTCAGTGTTACTAAAAATAAAGGTACTTTATTTTTATGACAATATGCCAAAAGATATCTTAGAAGATATCATCCAACAGGAGGTAAGTAACAAGCATGAAATATACACAGATACTGAAATCAAGTAAGACATGTTTTCCCTACATCCCAAAACTATGGAGAATTACTGCTACTCAGGCCTTGGTCATTTCCAGATTGGACTATGGGAATGCGCTTTTGCTCAATCTGGATAAAGGATCACTAAATAAACTGTAGCTGATGCAGAACACTGTGCTAGATTATTACTGAACCTGCCACGATCGGCCTCTGCTAAGAAGAGCCTTGAAAGCTTGCACTGGCTTCTTTTAAAGCCCTCTGAATTACCCACAAAGCAGCACACGGGATTGGACCTAAGTATTTGACGGCTAAATTACAGTGGTACAGACCTAAAAGGCTGCTGCGTTCTGCCAGCACTTATCAAATTCAAGTCCCCCGCACCAAAAAGGTGAAGTGGAGTGACAAAGCATTTACTATCGCAGCTGCTAAGGTTTGGAATTCACTCCCGTTGGAACTGAGGAGTGAACACAATTACCTCACTTTCAGGAAACGGGTTAAGACCTGGCCCTTCCCGCGATAAGCCTGAACCCTGAGGCTCTCCCTGATCTGGCACAGCCTCACCCTAGTTAGCGCCTTGATGCCCTCGGGCCGGAACGCGCTTTACAAATACACTATACATACATACATACATAAACAGTCAGGAAATCAGTGCAATTACCATAGACTGCAATAGACTGTAATAGGCCTAGGGACAACAAAAACCATATACTCCCAAATGTGGAATGCGAAATGGGAATGTCCCCTAGGTAGGACTAGTGTGTAGAGAATCGCTGGGAGTATGAGAAAACACCAAAGGAGTAAAGGATAGCCCACCCCAGGACCATGGAAAGTATGAGTAAAGTGATACTACTTTCCCAGAAGACACACAGAAGACAAAGTAAAGGATATTGCAAGAACTACACCACTGCCAGACACTGAATATGGATTATGGAAGCTGAAGACCTGCAAAGAAAGGGGGCAAAGTCCAAAAGTCACTGGAGTGTCCAGGGGGGGCAGGAGCCCACTAAACCCCGGATGAAGGTGCAAAATGGCTGCCTCTGGTTGGAAACAGATGCTGGTTTTGCACCGACGGAATGACCTAGGAGGTCCAAACTCGTGCAGGAGCTGTCCCATGTCGTGCTGGAAGATGCAGTGAAGAAACTTTGCAAAAGCAACGCAAACAAGCCTTGCTACACGCAAGGGTCGCGGTTAGGTGAAAAAGGTGTTGCCCGAGCCCAGGAAGGACCAGGATGTCAAAACTCAGACTGAGTGGACAGACGGTTGTCTCAACACTGCTGTGAGGAGTCCCACGCTGCTGGAGATCAACTCACGAAGCTGTGTGTTGCAGGACGGAGTGCTGGAGACCTCGGCTCGGCTGTGCACAAAGGGATTCTGTATTGGACTCACAGTCCTAGGAGCTGCTGGACACTGGACACATGGTGGCACTGACTGGTGAGGGGAGGCAAGGACTTACCTCCACCGATTTCGAGCAGTTGGACCTCTGGACAGTCGGGGTCACTTGGGTCCACCACTCGTGTTCCGGGGACGACACTCTTTGAAGAGGGAGAAGTCCCAGAGGGTCAGTGTTGCTGCTTTTGGTTGCCTGCTGGAGCAGGGGGAAGATTCCGTCGACCCACAGGAGATTTCTTCTGGACTTTGAGTGAAGACTGAAGGCAGACAACCCACAGAGGATGCACAATCAGGAAACAGTTGAGAAAGCCAGCAGGATTAGGTGCTACAATGTAGCAGTAGCCGTCTTTGTTGCAGTTTTGCAGGCGTCCTGGGTCAGTCAGCGGTCGATCCTTGATAAAAGTCGAAGAGGGAGATGCAGAGGAGTCCTAGTGGATTCTTGCAAGTTGTTATCTGAGGAAACCCCCACAGGAGAGCCCCTAAATAGCCCAAAGAAGATGTATGGCTACCACCCAGCTCTGAGCCTATCAGGTGGGTGTCTCTGACATCACCTGCTGGCACTGGCCACTCAGAGGTGTCCAGTGTGCCCCCACACCTCTGAATTCAAGATGGCAGAGGTCTGGGACACACTGGAGGAGCTCTGGGCACCTCCCCCAGGGAGGTGCAGGTCAGGGGAGTGGTCACTCCCCTTTCCTTTGTCCAGTTTCACGCCAGAGCAGGGACAGGGGATCCCTAAACCGGTGCAGACTGGCTTATGCAAGGAGGGCACCATTTGTGCCCTTCAAAGCATTTCCAGAGGCTCTGGAAGGCTACCCCTCCCAAGCCTTTGACACCTGTTTCCAAAGGCAGAGGGTTTGACACCCCCCTGCCAAAGGAAATACATTGTTCTGCCTTCCTGGGACTGAGCTGCTCAGACCCCAGGAGGGCAGAAACCTGTCTGGAGGTTGGCAGCAACTGTAGCTGCAGAGAAAACCCCACAGAAGTGGTTTGGCAGTACTGGGGATCCATGGTGGAGCCCCCATGGTACATGGAATTGCCCCCCAGTACCAGATTCGGACTTGGGGTGAAATTCCACAATCCCAGACACCTCACATGGCCATATTCGGTTCAGCCATTGTGCAGCTACATATAGGTGGTGACCTATATGTCGTGCACGCGTGTAATGGCGTCCCTGCACTCACAAAGTCCGGGGAGAAGGCCCTGGACAATGTGGGAGCACCTTTGCTACTGCAAGGATGCCCTCACACTTAGTAACTTTGCACCTAGCCAGAGTTGGACATATAGGTGACTTATAGGTTTCTTAAGTGCAGTGAAAAATGGCTGTAAAATAGTGTCAACACTATTTTACCCAGGCTGCTGTGGCAGTCGTGTGAAAGGTTTGTCTGGGCACCTTATGGGTAGCACAAGTAATGCTGCAGCCCATAAGGTGCTCTTGGAACCCCAATACCCTGGGTACCTAAGTACCATATACAAGGAAATTATAAGGGTGTTCCAAAGTGCCAATTGGAATTGGAAAAATAAGTCACTAGCCTGCAGTGAAAAATTTAAAGCAGAGAGAGCATAAGCACTGAGGTTCTGATTAGCAGAGCCTCAGTGACACAGTAAGCACTACAGACTACACACACATAGGCCACAAACTATGTGCACTGGGGTCCTGGCTAGCAGGATCCCAGTGAGACAGGCAAAACACACTGACAAATAGGGTTTCGACTATGAGCACTGGGGTTCTGGCTAGCAGGATCCCAGTGAGACAGTAAAACACACTGACACACACTCACAAACAGGCCAAAAGTGGGGGTAACAATGCTAGAAAGAGGCTACTTTCTTACAATGAGCGCAGTGATAGTGGTTTATACAAACACATAGAGTTCCCACAGGGCTGGTGGTGAACCCTGAATCTGGCGGGTGGAGTAAAAGTAGTATGGTGGACGTAAAGTCCGCCACCACCTTGACTGCCTTTTCTCAATCTGCCAAACTCTAAATTGGGCCCTAAGTGTGAAATTACTCACTGCTGAATTCTTCAGTCTAATAATCAAACATTCTTCTGAGAGTGACTCTAATGTCGTTAAGGTTATCCAATCAAAAAGCTCCCAAAAAAATGATTTTATTTTGCAGGTGCACATGATGGCTAAGGCTAGTAAATAATGTTGTACCAGGATTCAAAAACAGCTACTTTGAACACAATTAATAAACTTATGTATTTAACGGTGAGCTAGTGCTAATATTTCAGAATGTCTAAAGGTTGTATTAGCTTCATGGACTTCATGAGGTTTTAAGATGTGTCTCTGACCTTTTAGATCGTATCCAAATATATAAATTCAGGGTTTAGGCTGGACAATGTGCAGCTTCTTAGATCTGTTTGCTGGTGTGTGAGCTCAAGGAGGAACCTGCTGGCTGGTGATATATCTCTTTATTCACCTATGAATGTCTCCCTTCTGGAAGTGGTCAGTGTACTCAGTATCTGTTCCCTTCTCTCCCACTGGTCACAGGTGATGCTGATGAGATCCGCTTGGTCAATTCTGGTGACGAATGCAGTGGGAGGATAGAGGTCAGGCATGGAAAGCGATGGGGAACAGTCTGCGATACTGACTGGGATAAGAAGGATGCTGAGGTGGTCTGTAGACACCTTGGATGCGGATCTGCTTTAAGGGTGCTAATGGCCAATGGAGTGTTTCGAAGAGGATGGCACCCAGTGCGGCTGAGTCAGGTTCAATGCACAGGAGCGGAGACATCTTTCTTCGATTGTACTCATGGTGAATGGGGATATAATGACTGCTTGTTCAGAAAAGATGCTGGAGTGATATGTACAGGTAAGAGAAAGAAGCCTTAGGGGAAAAATTAATTTATGAAAACTAATATCATGAAATATGAAAATGCAGTAATGTGGTTGTTGAAGCAATGGGCAGTGCTTGGATGTGGTGGCTGTGTGGTGATGACTCATCTGCAAGTCTATCACTTGGTGATTCACAACAATTTGGGTATCCCATAGAGTGATGTAGGATGACTAACTGATAGTAGCAGCCAATCATAGTGTCTGTGTCTCTTTTGTGCACTGTAGCATCATGGGAAGTATTTACCCTATAATAGAAATGCCTCTGCTAGGTCATTCATGAGAGGAGGCAGCAGGGCTTACACCGTCAATCAACAAGCAGGTATCTTCAGTAGGATTCAGTCGATTTCTGAAGAAATTCAATACCTAGGTCTTGCATAGGAGATTGTGAGTTGCGCCGGTGATGGTTAGAGATGCACAGAAGGTGAACAGGAGGATAAAAGACAGAACAGATAGGCAGATAGCAGAAAGCAGAGAGAGTTGTCAAGGTAATTTATCAAGCTGGGTTAAGAGATTGTAGGTGCCTTTTCATTCCATTGTGTTGATTTATTTTATTTAAAATAAAGTTTATAATGGCTGAAATTGAGAGCCTTTACAAGCCACTGTTATCTGCTCAAATCCAGTACTAGGGTGTTTCTTCTGGAGTCTGTGGGCCTTATTTATGAATCGGTTGTGTCGCTTTTGCACCATGCAACAGGTTGCACTTTCGACGGAACCCTTAAGTGTGATTTATCAAGCCATGCAAGGCCACCTTGCGTGGTCCTGAGTGGCTTGATAAATACAGAGTAACGAAACGCAGTGCAAGTCGCTGTGATGTGTTACTCTGCCCCAGGGAGGCATTCCATGGATGGTACTTGGGTGTTCCCATGCAAACCTGTGGATTTTGACGCATTTCCAGATTTCCCATATGTGGTAGACCTGGGAATGCACCAAAACTGCTACCACTCCCCAGGTGACGTGTAATGAGGAGAAATATGCTTATTTCTCTTTGTCTTTTCCTCCTTCTATGTGTGCTACATTTTGCAGCACACATAGAAAAAAGAAAATGCCTCAGGGGACTGTATTTTGTGCAGGAAGGTGCACTTTCCTGTTTACAACGCAGGTACCCTAGCACCATGGGGCAAGAGTGCCTGCGCTGGTGCCAGGGAGCACATTGTGCAGCAGCGCTGGGAAAAGGCAGGAATGCAGCATATTATTTTAAGTACAGCACATTCCTGCACTTTCCCTGTCACGCAGTGCAGCAAGGTGGCTTGCTACGCTGCATCACATAATGATAGATCTGCCCTTGTCATTTCATGCAGCAGGCCAGATAAAAACAGAACTCAACACAAAAAACAAAAACAAAAAAATAACACAGCAGAACACACCTGCACAACAAATATGCCAACAGAATTCAACACTATATAGGTGAGGTAGCAAGAGACATAAGGTGAGCTAGGGATAAACGTTAGGTGAATAATGTAGGAAGCAGGCCTGGTGTGTGCGAGGCACCTATGGTACTTACACCTTATACCAGGTCCAGGTATCCCCTTATTAGTGTAGCGTAGTCAGTGTCTAGAAGCCAGGCTCTCTAGAGGTAGCTGTGGATGAGCAGCCAAGGCTTATCTAGGAGACATGCAAAGCTCATGCAATACCACTGTAGTCACACTTAGGGGCATATTTATACAGTTTGCCTCGAATTAGTGTGAAGGTGAAGAGAGAGATGCAGAAGAACTCTGATGAGCTCTTGCATTCGTTATCTAAAGAATTCCCCAAAGCAGAGACCCTAAATAGCCAGAAAAGGAGGTTTGGCTACCTAGGAAGGAGGATAGGCTAGCAAGACAGGTAAGAGCCTATCAGAAGGGGTCTCTGATGTCACCTGCTGGCACTGGCCACTCAGAGCAGTCCACTGTGCCAGCAGCACCTCTGTTTCCAGGATGGCAGAGGTCTGGAGCACACTGGAGGAGCTCTGGGCACCTCCCCTGGGAGGTGCAGGTCAGGGGAGTGGTCACTCCCCTTTCCTTTGTCCAGTTTCGCGCCAGAGCAGGGCTGGGGGATCCCTGAACCGGTGTAGACTGGCTTATGCAGAGATGGTCACCATCTGTGCCCATCAAATCATTTCCAGAGGCTGGGGGAGGCTACTCCTCCCCAGCCCTGACACCTTTTTCCAAAGGGAGAGGGTGTAACACCCTCTCTCTGAGGAAGTCCTTTGTTCTGCCTTCCTGGGCCAAGCCTGGCTGGACCCCAGGAGGGCAGAAACCTGTCTGAGGGGTTGGCAGCAGCTGCAGTGAAACCCCAGGAAAGGTAGTTTGGCTGTACCCGGGTCTGTGCTAGAGACTCGGGGGTCATGGAATTGTCTCCCCAATGCCATATTGGCATTGGGGTGACAATTCCATGATCTTAGACATGTTACATGGCCATGTTCGGAGTTACCATTGTGACGCTATACATAGGTAGTGACCTATGTATAGTGCACGCGTGTAATGGTGTCCCCGCACTCACAAAGTTCGGGGAATTTGCTGTGAACGATGTGGGGGCACCTTGGCTAGTGCCAGGGTGCCCACACACTAAGTAACTTAGCACCTAACCTTTACCAGGTAAAGGTTAGACATATAGGTGACTTATAAGTTACTTAAGTGCAGTGGTAAATGGCTGTGAAATAACGTGGACGTTATTTCACTCAGGCTGCAGTGGCAGGCCTGTGTAAGAATTGTCAGATCTCCCTATGGGTGGCGAAAGAAATGCTGCAGCCCATAGGGATCTCCTGGAACCCTTTTAGTAGTGCCGGGGATGCATGGAATTGTCCCCCCAATACAATATGGCACACTGGAACACCCTTATAATTCCCTTGTATATGGTACCTAGGTACCCAGGGTATTGGGGTTCATGGAGATCCCTATGAGCTGCAGCATTTCTTTTGCCACCCATAGGGAGCTCAGACAATTCTTACACAGGACTGCCACTGCGGCCTGAGTGAAATAACGTCCACGTTATTTCACAGCCATTTCCACTGCACATAAGTAACTTATAAGTCACCTATATGTCTAACCCTCACTTGGTGAAGTTTAGGTGCCAAGTTACCTAGTGTGTGGGCACCCAGGCACTAGCCAAGATGCCCCCACATTGTTCAGGGCTAATTCCCCGGACTTGTGAGTGCGGGGACATCATTACACGCGTGCTCTACATATAGGTCAATACCTAAGTTTAGCGTCACCATGGTACCTCCAAACATGGCCATGTAACATGTCTAGGATCATGGAATTGTAACCCCAATACCATTCTCGTATTGGGGGGACAATTCCATGCATCCCCGGGTCTCTAGCACTGAACCCGGGTACTGCCAAACTTGCTTTCCGGGGTCTCCACTGCAGCTGCTGCTGCTGACAACCCCTCAGACAGGATTCTGCCGCCGTGGGGCCTAGGCAGCCTGGTCCCAGGAAGGCAGAACAAAGGATTTCCTCTGAGAGAGGGTACACCCTCTTCCATTGGAAATGCTTTGATGGGCACAGATGGTGCCCATCTCTGCAAAGCCAGTCTACACTGGTTCAGGGATCCCCCAGCCCTGCTCTGGCGCAAAACTAGACAAACGAAAGGAGAGTGACCACTCCCCTGACCAGCGTCTCCCAGGGGATGTGCCGAGAGCTCCTCCAGTGTGTCCCAGACCTCTGCCATCTTGGATAAAGAGGTGTTGGGGCACAGTGGACAGCTCCGAGTGGCCAGTGCCAGCAGGTGATGTCAGAGACCCCTCCTGATAGGTGCTTTCCTCTCTCAGTAGCCAATCCTCCTTTTTGGGCTATTTAGGGTCTCTCCTCTGGGCTATTCCTCAGATAACGAATGCAAGAGCTCACAAGAGTTCCTCTGCATCTCCCTCTTCACCTTCTGCCAAAGGATCGACCGCTGACTGCTCAGGACGCCTGCAAAACCGCAACAAATTAGCAAGACGACTACTAGCAACCTTGTATCGCTTCATCCTGCCGGCTTTCTCGACTGTTTCCTGGTGGTGCATGCTCTAGGGGTAGCCTGCCTCCTCTCTGCACCAGGTGCTCTGAAGAAATCTCCAGTGGGTCGACGGAATCTTCCCCCTGCAACCGCAGGCAACAAAAGACTGCATCACCGGTCCTCTGGGTCCCCTCTCAGCACGACGAGCATGGTCCCTGGAACTCAGCAACTCTGTCCAAGTGACTCCCACAGTCCAGTGACTCTTCAGTCCAAGTTTGGTGGAGGTAAGTCCTTGCATCCCCACTCTAGACTGCATTGCTGGGTACCACGTGATTTGCAGCTGCTCCGGCTCCTGTGCACTCTTCGAGGATTTCCTTCATGCACAGCCAAGCCTGGGTCCTCGACACTCTAACCTGCATTGCACAACCTTCTGAGTTGTCCTCCGGCGTCGTGGGACTCCCTTTTGTGACTTCTGATGGACTCCGGTTCACTTTTCTTCTAAGTTCCTGTTCAGGTACTTCTGCAGGTGCTGCCTGCTTCTGTGAGGTCTCCCTGACTTGCTGGGCGCCCCCTCTGTCTCCTTCTCCAAGTGGCGACATCCTGGTCCCTCCTGGTCCTCAGCAGCACCCAAAAACCTCTACCGCGACCCTTGCAGCTAGCAAGGCTTTTTTGTGGTCTTTTTGCGTGGGAACACCTCTGCAAGCTTCATAGCGACGTGGGACATCCGTCTTCCAAAGGAGAAGTCCCTAGTTCTCTTCTTTCTTGCAGAACTCCAAGCTTCTTTCATCCGGTGGCAGCTTCCTTGCACCCTCAGCTGGCATTTCCTGGGCTCGTGCCCTCTCTCGACACTGTCGCGACTATTGGACTTGGTCCCCTTGTCTTATAGGTACTCAGGTCCGGAAATCCACTGTTGTTGCATTGCTAGTGCTTGTTCTTCCTGCAGGATCCCCTTATCACGACTTCTGTGTTCTCTGGGGCTAGTAGGTGCACTTTACACCTACCTTTCAGGGTCTTAGGGTGGGCTATTTTTCTAACCCTCACTGTTTTCTTACAGTCCCAGCGACCCTCTACAAGCTCACATAGGTTTGGGGTCCATTCGTGGTTTGCATTCCACTTTTGGAGTATATGGTTTGTGTTGCCCCTAGGCCTATTCCTACCTATTGCATTCTATTGTGATTCTACATTGTTTGCACTACTTTTCTTACTGTTACCTACCTGTTTTGGGTTTGTGTACATATATTTTATCTGTGTATATTACTTACCTCCTAAGTGAGGGTATCCTCTGAGATACTTTTGGCATATTGTCACTAAAATAAAGTACCTTTATTTTCAGTAACTCCGAGTATTGTGTTTTCTTACGATATTATGATATATGATATAAGTGGTATGGTAGGAGCTTTGCATGTCTCCTAGTTCAGCCTAAGCTGCTTTGCCATAGCTACCTTCTATCGGCCTAAGTTGCTAGAAACACCTCCATTCTACTAATAAGGGATAACTTGACCTGTCACAAGGTGTAAGTACCACAAGGTACCCACTATAAGCCAGGCCAGCCTCCTACAGTGAGAAAGCCAGATTGAAAGAGTGCCAGAAAGAGTAAGAGGTGGAGAGATGGGTCGGGTTTCATAGTGAAGATTAGAGGTATCAAGTCCTCATAGGTTTGGGTTGGATGTTTTGGCGGCATCACAATGCCTGGTAGGTGGGCACATACCTTGAGGAGCCCAGCTTCTGGAGTGGAATGCTCCCTGATCTTTATCTGTCATAGAGGTGAGACCATTGTGTGTGATACCCCCCAACAATCACCTGGGTGACCGCCTGTTTCCGCTGTAACCACATGCACCCTAGCTGCTAGATATGAGCTGGCATCTTATGTGAAGGCTGGGCACTGAAGAGAAGATGTTGTCTTCACGGCAATCATCTACAAGACATGCACATCTATTGAGAAGCTGGCTCTATAATTTTTCAGTCTCTACCTCTAAGCAACGTGAGCAACAAAAGAGCATTGTAAATGCTCATAAGAGACGTCGAAGACTCAAAAAGAGATTCTGAAAACTCATAAGAGACTACAGACAGGTAACATTTACTCAGTGGCCTGTGCTCTCTCAGAAGACACTGCTCCTGGTCTTGGTTAATTTAAGTTAAATTCAAGTGTGATTGTAACCCTAATTTCTCCTCATTGACCTGGATCAAATATTGTCCTTGGGATATCTTCATTTCCTCTCCCTTAGACAGGCTCGCTCCAGTGTCACCCAGAATAGTGTCAAGAATTCCACTGGCGAAGATGTTCTGTTCATCCTAACAGTATTAGCAGATTCTTGAGCCAAAGTCTGTGTACCTCTTAAATCCACCCATGTAAACTGAGACAATCTTTTTTATGCCCCCAGTTCCTCTTGGTCCATGTTATTTCAAAAACCCTTCTATTGCTGTTATAGGTTCTGTGACTGGGTGACTTTTTTGGATAGATGTGTTCATCTTCCTTGAGTAATTAGACCTTCAGCATTTCCAACACAGGCCCTTCGGTCTGGTTGATGTCTCCAGGTTGGGGACTGTCCCCTGCATCTGGGGACTGCTTTTTCTTGCGTGTGTTGCCTTGGTTTCCTCAGTGCTTCTTGAATTTTTGTGAACCTTTAGTAAACTTGTTTAATCACTTATGTACTTTGTATGTTGGTTAGCCTGTTAGAGGCCAAACCCATCCTTCTTGTGGTCTCCCCTTGAGACTTCTTAGACACTTTGGTGGTGAGCAATTAATCTGAAGCCCTAGCTAACTCCCTGGGGCCAGAGAACATAGGCCGCAGCAAACACTTGAGCAAACCTGCAAAAAAAATATTCAAGATCTGCCCTCTAATTATCAGGTTTTTTAGACCATTTTGCAACCTTTAATCAGGGCATGGAATCCCTTTATAATAGTATTTGCAAAAATATCCCAGGTCAGGGCAGATTGACTTGAGACGCCTCCGTTTTCTGCACGTTCTTCAAGGAGTTATCCCAGACCTTTGGATTATAACATCCTTAACCTTTGAGTCCAGTGAGAGGAGCCCAGGTTTTAAGAGACATATCACACATGTGGGGAACCCCTCCCCCACTACCACCCCAGTGTTCTCAGTCTTCATTATACAAGGTGCAGCTAAATTAATCTAACTATCTATTCTCTTGCCGCTATCATCTGAAACGCCCAATTCATTAGGTAGATAATGTCAAGTGTTAAAGGTGTTTGAAGCACAACTCAGCCGGCTTGAAAAACCTGTACTGAGGTCATCCAATACTCCAGGTCATGTTTTCACATGACTTGCATCTGTACAGTCTCTTCTCCTCCATTACTAGGCCTATCTACTTGTACACCTCAGCTCTTTGCCTTTCTGCGCAGGTCAGGCAAGATTGGAAACACCTCTTATGTCTCTCAGCCTCCTCTCATCTATTTTCATTCTGTTAAATTCTGGTTCAATGAGAGCACATTTTGTTTTTTTGATTTCTGCTTACACTCATTGCACCGCACCTGATCTCAGCATCTGATCCGACCTGTCAGGAGCGTTTAATGCTTTTGAACTGCAGGTCTTACTTGAGAAAGCCCCCTAAGATTTTCAGTCTGTACTAGAGACACTAGGAGTACTAAAGAGCCAAGATGACATTTCTATCCACTAATATGCCAAAAAACTAACCAACAATATCTTACTTTGATGTCAACTAACAACTACCACATGCTAAGATTCTGTATTAATGTGACAGCTAATCTGCAAGTCTGCAAACAGGTAATGTTAAACTCAACCTAAGAATGATTTAGTCCTTATAGAAGGAGGGGACCTTGAGGCCTATAGCAAGTTGTGACTCAACAATAAGAGTTAAGAAGACTCCTTTCCTTGTTTTGAATCTAATGCTAAAGTTAAAGGCTTTGACATTGAGCTTTGTCCTAAAAAGACCATATCAAGAAAAGGCAAAAGAGCATGATTCCAGCCCACATTCCTCTGAAAAATCCAGCCATTCTTCTCTTCCTCAAATGTTCTAGTCCACATTCGAGGTCCTCACATTATCATAAATGGACGGGTGTATCACAGTACTTGTTAGTCTTCCAGAGTCCAAGAAAAAAACTTTCCTCAGTCAGTATCTCAAATATTGTTTAACAAATAGACTTTGAGAACAACTCCACTACAATGGAAGAACTGCATTGGGTCCTTCTCCCTGATAGAATCCATTTCACAGCCTGTTGTGTGATCTACAAGACACTCCACCCACGTAAACCTGGCTACCTTGCCTCTAACTCTGCGTTTCCTGTTTCGTATGCTCTAACAGGAGCACATTCATGGCCGGACAGGAAATCCCAAAGCCTTAGAGAGAACACCTACATCAACATATCTCTGTACATAGTCTTAGACTCTGGAACAAGCTCCTTTTGATCCTCAAACCTACTCGCTTGGTGGTGCAATCCAGGGAAGGTATCAGCACAGACTGTATGCCTGTATCCTCTACACCTCACCACACTGTGAGGCTGTTTCTGATCTAGTCTGCATTTGTACACATTTATTATCCAGATTTCTATTTTTATTTATAACAAATATTAATGATCTTATCTTCATTTTTTCTCTTTATAGAGAAGCGGAAACTGCATCCACAGAGATACAAAGGTAAATGCATATTGAACAATGTATGCAGACATTTACAGTTGTTAGTGTTATAGCATATATTTAAATTAATGGTTTGTATATTCTTTTACTTATATATCTTAGTACACTTTTGATCATACTACTGCAGTACTAAACTGTGCTATGCGCTTACCTTGTGTCGCTACCCACATGCCCTTAGCACTTAGCCATGATTCTGAGCAAACCGTGGTGTAAGTGCTTCCACTAGATGTCAAATAGCTGCTTTGTAGCTCCACCAGATTGCTTAAGACCAGTTAGGAACCAGGGCCCAGATTTACTAACAGTTGGTGCAGCTCACAACAGCAAGACAACTTGCTGAGCTGCAACAAATGGAGAGATCAGGAATGTGGCATATTTACTCAAATATGGCGCCTTCCTGCTCTCTTTCTCTGCACCCTGGGTCACTAAGTGCTGCCTAGCACCAACACAGGCACCTTTGTGCCACGGTGCCTGCGTTACGGGCAGGATTGTTTTTGTGCAGGATAGAACACCTACCTACACAAAAACAATCCTCTGAGGTATTTTCCTCTTTATACATGTGCTGCAGAATGCAGCACACGTATAAAGAGGTAATAACAAGTATAAATAAACATATTTGTCCTTGTTACACCGCTGTTGGGATGATGTACTATTTTGGTGCATTCCCAGGCTTACCATTCTTAGTATATGTGGGACTGCGCCAAAACCCATGGGTGGGTGTGTGGGAATGCTTACACTCCACTTATGGAACGACTTCCCGACAGAGTTACACAATGCAGCAAAGTTGCGGGGGTGACCACCCTACGGCTCACAGGTCTAACACTTTTAGAGCCAAAAATCTGTCTGACAGATTACAAGAAATATATTCAAAAGACAAGACTGAAATATAGTAGGCTAAGATCTGGCAGGATGGTTGCTTGATTTTTCATATGAAGGATTTTCCACCAAACATATTCAACAATGCTTTCCATAACTGGAGTATAACTACATTACCATAAGTGATAGTTGGCACACAGTGAATATTGTGATAAGCATTAAGCATCTACATTATAGATAATCATGTGCATTTCCACCACTCCCGCCAAACAGAATGACCCCTTAGGCTCCATTCTCAGCCCATGATATGTAACTGGCTCAATAGAAGTGTTTCGCACAAAATTTAATATTGGCCGATAACCGGATGCTGAAGACTCATTTCTACTAAAAGATTTTTGTAAGCAACTAACATTCTTTGCCTAACACCCTGTTTGACATCAATCAGACCTGGATTTAGGCAGTTGTCCCCTTTTTTTAAATTATTGCACCGGTAGAGAAACAAACATAACCAATTTTGTCCCAGTTACCCCAATTCGTCCTTCAGCCCCACACTATTTATCCTCTATGTCTCCCCATTGGCCAAGCTTAAATGCTTCTTTGGGCTGCAGGCTGATGACACTCAGAGAATTGTGTTTATCTCAAAAGACTCCAATGCCCTTCCGGTTAATTTCAATAACTGCATGAAGGCAGTGACCACGTGGATGGGCAAGAATTGATTGAAGCTCAACGGTGATAAGACGGAGGTTCTGATTTTTAGGAGCCAACCAACTATTTGGAATAGCAACTGGTGGCCAAATATGCTGGGCACTCTACCCACTCCAACGGACTCAATGAAAAATCAAAGAGTAATCCTGGATAGTGAGTTATTACTAGACATCGAGGTTAATCACACAGTCGGTCTCCAAAGGACTACTCAAACTTCACTGTCTTCCGGTGAAAAAGTGCATTATTGTAGGAAAGTACCATCTTGCCTGGCATGTTACCCCCATTTTTCACTGTATATATGTTGTTTTAGTTGTATGT
Source organism: Pleurodeles waltl (assembly GCF_031143425.1). Classification (NCBI taxonomy): domain Eukaryota; kingdom Metazoa; phylum Chordata; class Amphibia; order Caudata; family Salamandridae; genus Pleurodeles; species Pleurodeles waltl. The sequence goes on from NW_027150248.1 coordinate 775,119, forward strand.
GTCACTGGGACCCTGGTAACCCAGGGCCCCAGTGCTCATAAGTGTGCCTGTATGTGTTACCTGTGTAGTGACTAACTGTCTCACTGAGGCTCTGCTAATCAGAACCTCAGTGGTTATGCTCTCTCATTGCTTTCCAAATTGTCACTGACAGGCTAGTGACCATTTTTACCAATTTACATTGGCTTACTGGAACACCCTTATAATCCCCTAGTATATGGTACTGAGGTACCCAGGGTATTGGGGTTCCAGGAGATCCCTATGGGCTGCAGCATTTCTTTTGCCACCCATAGGGAGCTCTGACAATTCTTACACAGGCCTGCCACTGCAGCCTGAGTGAAATAACGTCCACGTTATTTCACAGCCATTTTACACTGCACTTAAGTAACTTATAAGTCACCTATATGTCTAACCTTTACCTGGTAAAGGTTAGGTGCAAAGTTACTTAGTGTGAGGGCACCCTGGCACTAGCCAAGGTGCCCCCACATTGTTCAGAGCCAATTCACTGAACTTTGTGAGTGCGGGGACACCATTACACGCGTGCACTACATATAGGTCACTACCTATATGTAGCTTCACCATGGTAACTCCGAATATGGCCATGTAACATGTCTATGATCATGGAATTGCCCCCTCTATGCCATCCTGGCATTGTTGGTACAATTCCATGATCCCAGTGGTCTGTAGCACAGACCCTGGTACTGCCAGACTGCCCTTCCTGGGGTTTCTCTGCAGCTGCTGCTGCTGCCAACCCCTCAGACAGGCATCTGCCCTCCTGGGGTCCAGCCAGGCCTGGCCCAGGATGGCAGAACAAAGAACTTCCTCTGAGAGAGGGTGTGACACCCTCTCCCTTTGGAAAATGGTGTGAAGGCAGGGGAGGAGTAGCCTCCCCCAGCCTCTGGAAATGCTTTGTTGGGCACAGATGTGCCCAATTCTGCATAAGCCAGTCTACACCGGTTCAGGGACCCCTTAGCCCCTGCTCTGGCGCGAAACTGGACAAAGGAAAGGGGAGTGACCACTCCCCTGACCTGCACCTCCCCTGGGAGGTGTCCAGAGCTCCTCCAGTGTGCTCCAGACCTCTGCCATCTTGGAAACAGAGGTGCTGCTGGCACACTGGACTGCTCTGAGTGGCCAGTGCCACCAGGTGACGTCAGAGACTCCTGCTGATAGGCTCCTTCAGGTGTTAGTAGCCTTTCCTCTCTCCTAGGTAGCCAAACCCTCTTTTCTGGCTATTTAGGGTCTCTGTCTCTGGGGAAACTTTAGATAACGAATGCATGAGCTCAGCCGAGTTCCTCTGCATCTCCCTCTTCACCTTCTGATAAGGAATCGACCGCTGACCGCGCTGGAAGCCTGCAAACCTGCAACATAGTAGCAAAGACGACTACTGCAACTCTGTAACGCTGATCCTGCCGCCTTCTCGACTGTTTTCCTGCTTGTGCATGCTGTGGGGGTAGTCTGCCTCCTCTCTGCACCAGAAGCTCCGAAGAAATCTCCCGTGGGTCGACGGAATCTTCCCCCTGCAACCGCAGGCACCAAAAAGCTGCATCTCCGGTCCCTTGGGTCTCCTCTCAGCACGACGAGCGAGGTCCCTCGAATCCAGCGACACCGTCCAAGTGACCCCCACAGTCCAGTGACTCTTCAGCCCAAGTTTGGTGGAGGTAAGTCTTTGCCTCACCTCGCTGGGCTGCATTGCTGGGAACCGCGACTTTGCAAGCTTCTCCGGCCCCTGTGCACTTCCGGCGGAAATCCTGTGTGCACAGCCAAGCCTGGGTCCACAGCACTCTAACCTGCATTGCACGACTTTCTAAGTTGGTCTCCGGCGACGTGGGACTCCTTTGTGCAATTTCGGCGAGCACCGTTTCACGCATCCTCGTAGTGCCTGTTTCTGGCACTTCTCCGGGTGCTACCTGCTTCAGTGAGGGCTCTTTGTCTTGCTCGACGTCCCCTCTCTCTGCAGGTCCAATTTGCGACCTTCTGGTCCCTCCTGGGCCCCAGCAGCGTCCAAAAACGCCAAACGCACGATTTGCGTGTAGCAAGGCTTGTTGGCGTCCATCCGGCGGGAAAACACTTCTGCACGACTCTCCAAGGCGTGGCGGATCCATCCTCCAAAGGGGAAGTCTCTAGCCCTTGTAGTTCCTGCAGTATTCACAGTTCTTCAGCCTAGTAAGAGCTTCTTTGCACCAACCGCTGGCATTTCTTGGGCATCTGCCCATCTCCGGGCTGCTTGTGACTTTTGGACTTGGTCCCCTTGTTCCACAGGTACCTTCAGACAGGAATCCATCGTTGTTGCATTGCTGATTTGTGTTTTCCTTGCATTCTCCCTCTAACACGACTATTTTGTCCTTAGGGGAACTTTAGTGCACTTTGCACTCACTTTTCAGGGTCTTGGGGAGGGTTATTTTTCTAACTCTCACTATTTTCTAATAGTCCCAGCGACCCTCTACAAGGTCACATAGGTTTGGGGTCCATTCGTGGTTCGCATTCCACTTTTGGAGTATATGGTTTGTGTTGCCCCTATCTCTATGTTTCCCCATTGCATCCTATTGTAACTATACATTGTTTGCACTGTTTTCTAAGACTATACTGCATATTTTTGCTATTGTGTATATATATCTTGTGTATATTTCCTATCCTCTCACTGAGGGTACACTCTAAGATACTTTGGCATATTGTCATAAAAATAAAGTACCTTTATTTTTAGTATAACTGTGTATTGTGTTTTCTTATGATATTGTGCATATGACACTAAGTGGTACTGTAGTAGCTTCACACGTCTCCTAGTTCAGCCTAAGCTGCTCTGCTAAGCTACCATTATCTATCAGCCTAAGCTGCTAGACACCCTATACACTAATAAGGGATAACTGGGCCTGGTGCAAGGTGCAAGTACCCCTTGGTACTCACTACAAGCCAGTCCAGCCTCCTACATTGGTTGTGCAGTGGTGGGATAAGTGCTTGAGACTACTTACCACTCTTGTCATTGTACTTTTCATAAGAGAAAAATATACAAAACAAGGTCAGTGTATATACACATAGCCAAAAAGTTTTGCATTTCCTCTTTTCACTCTTTTCTAAGTGCTGAAAAGTACTTCTAAACTTTCAAAAAGTTCTTAAAAGTTTAAAAAGTTTTTTTCTGTCTTTCCAAAAAGTTCTGAAAACTTTTTTCTCTTTGTCTATCACTTTAACTCTCTCTAAAAATGTCTGGCACAGGCCAAAAAGTTGAACTGTCCAAACTTGCATATGATCACCTTAGCTGGAAAGGAGCAAGGAGTCTCTGCATAGAGAGAGGTTTGAGTGTAGGGAAGAATCCTTCCTTAGAACTGTTAATTAATATGCTTAGAGTACAGGATAAGGCCATAAGTGCCCAATCTGTAGAAAAAGTAGCTAATGGTTCTCAATCTGATCCAGGGACTCCCCCAGGAAAAGGTTCAGGAAAGAAACTTCTCAGCCTGCCCATTACTAGACAGTCTAGCATAGTTGGTACAGAGGTTGAATCACATCATACTGATGATGTGCTCTCACATTATACTGGCAGCCAAGCTGTTAGGGTGCCCTCTGTAAGGGACAGGTCTCCTTCTGTTCATTCCCATCATACCTCTGTATCTAGAAATGTCCCTCCCACCCACCCTGATGACAGATTGTTGGAAAGGGAGCTCAATAGATTGAGAGTGGAGCAAACCAGACTGAAGCTCAAGAAGCAACAGCTGGATTTGGATAGACAGTCTTTAGAAATAGAGAGGGAAAGACAGAAAATGGGTTTAGATACCCATGGTGGCAGCAGCAGTATTCCCCATAGTCATCCTGCAAAAGAGCATGATTCCAGGAATCTGCATAAGATAGTTCCCCCTTACAAGGAGGGGGATGACATTAACAAGTGGTTTGCTGCACTTGAGAGGGCCTGTGCTGTACAGGATGTCCCTCAAAAGCAGTGGGCTGCTATCCTATGGCTATCATTTACTGGAAAAGGTAGGGATAGGCTCCTTACTGTAAAAGAAAATGATGCTAACAATTTCCAAGTTCTTAAGAATGCACTCCTGGATGGTTATGGCTTAACCACTGAACAGTACAGGATAAAGTTCAGAGATACCAAAAAGGAGTCTTCACAAGACTGGGTTGATTTCATTGACCAGGCAGTGAAGGCCTTGGAGGGGTGGTTACATGGCAGCAAAGTTACTGATTATGACAGCCTGTATAACTTGATCCTGAGAGAGCATATTCTTAATAATTGTGTGTCTGATTTGTTGCACCAGTACTTGGTGGACTCTGATCTGACCTCTCCCCAAGAATTGGGAAAGAAGGCAGACAAATGGGTCAGAACAAGAGTGAACAGAAAAGTTCATACAGGGGGTGACAAAGATGGCAACAAAAAGAAGGATGGTAAGTCTTCTGACAAGGGTGGGGACAAATCTAAAAATGAGTCTTCATCAGGCCCACAAAAACACTCTGGTGGGGGTGGTGGGCCCAAATCCTCCTTTAATCAGAACAAGGAAAAGAAACCATGGTGCTATTTATGTAAGATAAAAGGCCATTGGACAACAGATCCCAGTTGTCCAAAGAAAGGCACCACAGCTCCTACCACTACAACCCCTACTGCTACACCTAGTGTCCCTACTAATAGCAGTGGTGGTGGGAGCAAACCTACTAATAGCCAATCCAAGGGAGTAGCTGGGCTCACTTTTGGTAATTTAGTTGGGGTTGGTCTGATTAGGGAGACCACAGAGGCTACTTTAGTCTCTGAAGGGGCTATTGACTTAGCCACTTTGGTTGCTTGCCCCCATAACTTGGAGAAGTACAAGCAACTAACCCTAATAAATGGTGTTGAGGTCCAGGCCTACAGGGACACAGGTGCCAGTGTCACAATGGTGATTGAGAAACTGGTGCACCCTGAACAACACATACTTGGACACCAGTACCAAGTAACCGATGCTCACAACATAACACAAAGCCACCCCATGGCTGTTGTAAATCTCAACTGGGGGGGGGTATCTGGTCCAAAGAAAGTTGTGGTAGCTTCAGATTTACCTGTAGACTGTCTATTAGGGAACGATTTGGAGACATCAGCTTGGTCAGATGTGGAGTTGGAGGCCCATGCAGCAATGCTGGGCATCCCAGGGCATATTTTTGCTTTGACAAGGGCTCAGGCCAAAAAGCAAAAAGGACAGGGAAGCTTGGATCCTGGAACAATGGACCAAGTGCTCCCTAAAGCTAGGGCTAGTATAAGCAAACCACTTCCTACTATCCCTCCCTCTACAGTGGATTCTACTTCTGAGGAAGAAGAATTCCCTCCCTGTGCAGAACCTACACCAGAGGAGCTGGAAGCAGACACTGCTGAGCTTTTGGGTGAAGGGGGGCCTGCCAGAGAGGAGCTGAGTGTGGCACAGCAAACCTGTCCCACATTAGAGGGTCTCAGACAGCAAGCTGTCAAACAGGCTAATGGGGATGTCAGTGACTCACACAGAGTTTACTGGGAGGACGACCTCTTGTACACTGAGAATAGGGATCCTAAACCTGGAGCTGCCAGGAGATTAGTGATTCCTCAGGAGTACAGAAAGTTCCTCCTAACACTGGCACATGACATTCCCTTAGCTGGGCACCTGGGTCAAATGAAAACTTGGGACAGATTGGTTCCACTGTTTCATTGGCCTAGGATGTCTGAGGACACAAAAGAATTTTGTAAGTCCTGTGAAACCTGTCAAGCCAGTGGCAAGACAGGTGGCACTCCAAAGGCACCCCTTATCCCACTGCCTGTGGTTGGGGTTCCCTTTGAAAGGGTAGGGGTTGACATAGTTGGCCCCCTTGACCCTCCTACTGCTTCAGGCAATAGGTTTATCTTGGTGGTAGTGGACCATGCCACAAGATATCCTGAAGCTATTCCTTTAAGGACCACTACAGCTCCTGCAGTGGCAAAGGCCCTCCTGGGAATATTTTCCAGGGTGGGCTTCCCAAAGGAAGTAGTATCAGACAGAGGAAGCAATTTCATGTCTGCATACTTAAAGGCCATGTGGAAGGAGTGTGGTGTAACTTACAAGTTCACAACACCCTATCATCCACAAACAAATGGACTGGTGGAGAGATTTAATAAAACTCTCAAAGGCATGATTATGGGACTCCCTGAAAAACTCCGCAGGAGATGGGATATCCTTCTACCATGCCTCCTTTTTGCCTACAGGGAGGTACCCCAGAAAGGAGTGGGCTTCAGCCCCTTTGAACTTCTTTTTGGACACCCTGTTAGGGGTCCACTCACACTTGTAAAGGAGGGTTGGGAACAACCTTTAAAAGCTCCTAAGCAGGATATTGTGGATTATGTACTTGGCCTCAGATCAAGGATGGCTGAGTACATGAAAAAGGCCAGTAAAAACCTTCAGGCCAGCCAAGAGCTCCAGAAGCAATGGCATGATCAGAAGGCTGTTTTGGTTCAGTACCAACCAGGGCAGAAAGTGTGGGTCTTGGAGCCTGTGGGCCCAAGAGCACTCCAAGATAAATGGAGTGGTCCACACACAATTGTTGAAAAGAAGGGTGAAGTCACCTACTTGGTTGACTTAGGCACTGCCAGGAGTCCCCTTAGGGTGCTCCATGTCAACCGCCTGAAACCCTACTATGACAGGGCTGATCTCACCCTGCTCATGGCAACATATGAGGGACAGGAAGAAGACAGTGATCCTCTACCTGATCTCTTCTCTTCCACAGAACAAGATGCTCTTGTGGAAGGGGTAGTTTTGGCTGATTGTCTTACTGCTGAGCAGAAAGATAATTGCATAAACCTCCTAGGACAATTTTCAGAACTCTTCTCCATTGTGCCAGGCACCACTTCTTGGTGTGAGCACACTATAGATACTGGAGACAGTTTACCTGTCAAAAGTAAGATCTATAGGCAGCCTGACCATGTCAGGGACTGCATAAAGCAAGAAGTTCAGAAGATGTTGGAACTAGGAGTGGTTGAGCACTCTGACAGTCCATGGGCTTCTCCTGTGGTACTGGTACCAAAACCCAATTCTAAAGATGGAAAGAAGGAAATGAGGTTTTGTGTAGACTATAGAGGTCTCAACTTGGTAACCAAAACAGATGCTCACCCTATACCCAGGGCAGATGAGCTAATAGATACACTGGCATCTGCCAAGTATCTAAGCACTTTTGATTTGACTGCAGGGTATTGGCAGATCAAAATGTCAGAAGATGCTAAACCTAAGACTGCATTTTCTACCATTGGAGGACATTACCAGTTTACTGTAATGCCTTTTGGTTTGAAAAATGCACCTGCCACTTTTCAGAGGTTGGTGAACACAGTCCTGCAAGGGCTGGAAGCTTTCAGTGCAGCATATTTGGATGATATAGCTGTCTTTAGCTCCAGCTGGGATGATCACCTGGTCCACCTTTGGAAAGTTTTGGAGGCCCTGCAAAAGGCAGGCCTCACTATCAAGGCTTCAAAGTGCCAGATAGGGCAGGGTAAGGTGGTTTATCTGGGACACCTTGTTGGTGGGGAACAGATTGCACCACTTCAGGGGAAAATCCAAACTATTATTGATTGGATTCCCCCTACCACTCAGACTCAGGTGAGAGCCTTCCTAGGCCTCACTGGGTATTACAGGAGGTTCATTAAGAACTATGGCTCCATTGCAGCCCCTCTTAATGACCTCACATCCAAGAAAATGCCTAAAAAGGTATTATGGACAGCAAACTGTCAGAAAGCTTTTGAGGAGCTGAAGCAGGCCATGTGCTCTGCACCTGTCCTGAAAAGCCCTTGTTACTCTAAAAAATTCTATGTCCAAACTGATGCATCTGAATTAGGAGTAGGGGCAGTCCTATCACAACTTAATTCTGAGGGCCAGGATCAAACTGTTGCTTTTATTAGTAGAAGGTTGACCCCTAGAGAAAAGCGTTGGTCTGCCATTGAGAGGGAGGCCTTTGCTGTGGTCTGGGCTCTGAAGAAGTTGAGGCCATACCTGTTTGGCACTCACTTCATTGTTCAGACAGACCACAAACCTCTACTTTGGCTAAAACAAATGAAAGGTGAAAATCCTAAATTGTTGAGGTGGTCCATATCCCTACAGGGAATGGACTATACAGTGGAACATAGACCTGGGAGTAGCCACTCCAATGCAGATGGACTCTCCAGATATTTCCACTTAGACAATGAAGACTCATCAGGTCATGGCTAGTCTTATTGTCCTTCGTTTGGGGGGGGGTTGTGTAGGAAAGTATCATCTTGCCTGGCATGTTACCCCCATTTTTCACTGTATATATGTTGTTTTAGTTGTATGTGTCACTGGGACCCTGGTAACCCAGGGCCCCAGTGCTCATAAGTGTGCCTGTATGTGTTACCTGTGTAGTGACTAACTGTCTCACTGAGGCTCTGCTAATCAGAACCTCAGTGGTTATGCTCTCTCATTGCTTTCCAAATTGTCACTGACAGGCTAGTGACCATTTTTACCAATTTACATTGGCTTACTGGAACACCCTTATAATCCCCTAGTATATGGTACTGAGGTACCCAGGGTATTGGGGTTCCAGGAGATCCCTATGGGCTGCAGCATTTCTTTTGCCACCCATAGGGAGCTCTGACAATTCTTACACAGGCCTGCCACTGCAGCCTGAGTGAAATAACGTCCACGTTATTTCACAGCCATTTTACACTGCACTTAAGTAACTTATAAGTCACCTATATGTCTAACCTTTACCTGGTAAAGGTTAGGTGCAAAGTTACTTAGTGTGAGGGCACCCTGGCACTAGCCAAGGTGCCCCCACATTGTTCAGAGCCAATTCACTGAACTTTGTGAGTGCGGGGACACCATTACACGCGTGCACTACATATAGGTCACTACCTATATGTAGCTTCACCATGGTAACTCCGAATATGGCCATGTAACATGTCTATGATCATGGAATTGCCCCCTCTATGCCATCCTGGCATTGTTGGTACAATTCCATGATCCCAGTGGTCTGTAGCACAGACCCTGGTACTGCCAGACTGCCCTTCCTGGGGTTTCTCTGCAGCTGCTGCTGCTGCCAACCCCTCAGACAGGCATCTGCCCTCCTGGGGTCCAGCCAGGCCTGGCCCAGGATGGCAGAACAAAGAACTTCCTCTGAGAGAGGGTGTGACACCCTCTCCCTTTGGAAAATGGTGTGAAGGCAGGGGAGGAGTAGCCTCCCCCAGCCTCTGGAAATGCTTTGTTGGGCACAGATGTGCCCAATTCTGCATAAGCCAGTCTACACCGGTTCAGGGACCCCTTAGCCCCTGCTCTGGCGCGAAACTGGACAAAGGAAAGGGGAGTGACCACTCCCCTGACCTGCACCTCCCCTGGGAGGTGTCCAGAGCTCCTCCAGTGTGCTCCAGACCTCTGCCATCTTGGAAACAGAGGTGCTGCTGGCACACTGGACTGCTCTGAGTGGCCAGTGCCACCAGGTGACGTCAGAGACTCCTGCTGATAGGCTCCTTCAGGTGTTAGTAGCCTTTCCTCTCTCCTAGGTAGCCAAACCCTCTTTTCTGGCTATTTAGGGTCTCTGTCTCTGGGGAAACTTTAGATAACGAATGCATGAGCTCAGCCGAGTTCCTCTGCATCTCCCTCTTCACCTTCTGATAAGGAATCGACCGCTGACCGCGCTGGAAGCCTGCAAACCTGCAACATAGTAGCAAAGACGACTACTGCAACTCTGTAACGCTGATCCTGCCGCCTTCTCGACTGTTTTCCTGCTTGTGCATGCTGTGGGGGTAGTCTGCCTCCTCTCTGCACCAGAAGCTCCGAAGAAATCTCCCGTGGGTCGACGGAATCTTCCCCCTGCAACCGCAGGCACCAAAAAGCTGCATCTCCGGTCCCTTGGGTCTCCTCTCAGCACGACGAGCGAGGTCCCTCGAATCCAGCGACACCGTCCAAGTGACCCCCACAGTCCAGTGACTCTTCAGCCCAAGTTTGGTGGAGGTAAGTCTTTGCCTCACCTCGCTGGGCTGCATTGCTGGGAACCGCGACTTTGCAAGCTTCTCCGGCCCCTGTGCACTTCCGGCGGAAATCCTGTGTGCACAGCCAAGCCTGTGTCCACGGCACTCTAACCTGCATTGCACGACTTTCTAAGTTGGTCTCCGGCGACGTGGGACTCCTTTGTGCAATTTCGGCGAGCACCGTTTCACGCATCCTCGTAGTGCCTGTTTCTGGCACTTCTCCGGGTGCTACCTGCTTCAGTGAGGGCTCTTTGTCTTGCTCGACGTCCCCTCTCTCTGCAGGTCCAATTTGCGACCTTCTGGTCCCTCCTGGGCCCCAGCAGCGTCCAAAAACGCCAAACGCACGATTTGCGTGTAGCAAGGCTTGTTGGCGTCCATCCGGCGGGAAAACACTTCTGCACGACTCTCCAAGGCGTGCCGGATCCATCCTCCAAAGGGGAAGTCTCTAGCCCTTGTCGTTCCTGCAGTATTCACAGTTCTTCAGCCTAGTAAGAGCTTCTTTGCACCAACCGCTGGCATTTCTTGGGCATCTGCCCATCTCCGGGCTGCTTGTGACTTTTGGACTTGGTCCCCTTGTTCCACAGGTACCTTCAGACAGGAATCCATCGTTGTTGCATTGCTGATTTGTGTTTTCCTTGCATTCTCCCTCTAACACGACTATTTTGTCCTTAGGGGAACTTTAGTGCACTTTGCACTCACTTTTCAGGGTCTTGGGGAGGGTTATTTTTCTAACTCTCACTATTTTCTAATAGTCCCAGCGACCCTCTACAAGGTCACATAGGTTTGGGGTCCATTCGTGGTTCGCATTCCACTTTTGGAGTATATGGTTTGTGTTGCCCCTATCTCTATGTTTCCCCATTGCATCCTATTGTAACTATACATTGTTTGCACTGTTTTCTAAGACTATACTGCATATTTTTGCTATTGTGTATATATATCTTGTGTATATTTCCTATCCTCTCACTGAGGGTACACTCTAAGATACTTTGGCATATTGTCATAAAAATAAAGTACCTTTATTTTTAGTATAACTGTGTATTGTGTTTTCTTATGATATTGTGCATATGACACTAAGTGGTACTGTAGTAGCTTCACACGTCTCCTAGTTCAGCCTAAGCTGCTCTGCTAAGCTACCATTATCTATCAGCCTAAGCTGCTAGACACCCTATACACTAATAAGGGATAACTGGGCCTGGTGCAAGGTGCAAGTACCCCTTGGTACTCACTACAAGCCAGTCCAGCCTCCTACAATTATGTTTAAGGCACTTTGCGGGTCATTCCAACCTTGGCGGGCAGCTACCGCCGCCCGCTAGGCGGAAACCGCCATTTGGCCGCCATGCGGGCAAAATTACGCGGCCCCAATTCTGACATTCCCGCTGGGCCGGCGGGAATGAGGCCTGCAACACAGGAGCCGGCTCTGAATGGAGCCGGCGGTGTTGCGGCCGTGCGACGGGTGCAGTTGCTAGGCAGACAGTGAAAAGCTGGCCGGGGCCCTGTTAGGGGACCCCTGCACTGCCCATGCCAGGACCCAGGACACCCCTTACCGCCAGCCTCTTCCTGGTGGTGAAAACTGCCAGAAACAGGCTGGCGCTAAGGGGGTCAGAATCCCCAGGGCAGCGCTGCCCTGGCGGATGCTCCCAGCCGGGGCAAAAACGGCGGAAAACCGCCGGCCCCGGCAGGGCGACTGCGGCTTTACCGCCGCGGTCAGAATGGGGTTGGAAGCACCGCCAGCCTGTTGGCGGTGCTTCTGTCATTCTTCGCCCTGGCGGTCCAAGACCGCCAGGGTCAGAATGACCCCCTTTGTATCGTTCATAAAGCTCTGTATAATGTGAATCCTTATGGAATCAAAACCATGCTTCAGTGGTATATCCCAATGAAAAATACTTCGCTCAGCAGATCATGATTGGATTGCTACACCCAGAATTCAGAAAAAGAGATGGAGAGGAAGAGCTTTCTCAGTTGCATCAGCTAGTCTTACTTGTTTGAAGGTGCATACTCATTTCAGGAAGGCTTTAAAGACCTGGCTTTTCTCCCAGTAAGGAGGTTAGCTTCATCTGTGCAATCAGGAACCAGCTTACGGCCAAGCTGTATAGCTGGACTAATTGTTTAGCACCTTAATGCATTAAGACAATTGTGCTCCGTTACAAATCCATATCATATAATTTCATATCATATCATATCATATCATATCATGTCATATCATATCATATCAATCATATCACATCATATCATATCATATCATATCATATCATATCATGTCAAGTTGTCATGTCATATCATATCATATATCATATCATATAAATTTTGCAATTACAGAGTAGGGTTACAATGCCAATTAATTTCTTCAGCAATTCTTCTATGGAAGATTACTGCAATCTTCCTCAAACTTTCGAAAAATTTGCACTTTTTTCCTCAGCTCATTCCTGGAAAGTTTCAGGGTGATCCGTCAAGTGGGGGACAAACAAAGAGGGAGTCCCAAACTATATTTGCCAATGCAATTTCCATAGGTATTTTTGGAATGGGCTACAGCCTAAACTGCTAAACAGAATGACACCAAATTTGGCAAAGAAGCTAGATCTTGGTCCAGAAAGCGTGCTTTTTGTGATTTGGTATAAATCCATTCAGTAGTTTTTGAGAAATTAAGGTTAAAATATATTTGCATATGCGGAGGGAGAAGATTGTGAGAGTCCCTCAGTCGCGTAAAATAAAAATAGAGCCATCTGATTGATTGAGAGGACTTTTCCCCATTGGCCATCTTACTCTCTTGGAGTCCTGTGGGAGCTTGCATTCTGATCGGCATGCCACAAAATGAATTGAAAAGTTGAGAAAGAGAAGAAAGTGAAGAGAAATGTCATTTCAGGACACAGGGCTTGTTCCCTTGTCTTAAGAATTATAAACAAATAGGTGTAAGAGTAATGGTACCTTGAAACTCCGGATCATGTTGAGGGCTACCAGATGGGCCCAAATGTAAAAAACTTAAAGGATTAAAAACTATTTTTTTTAAAAGGAAGCTGGGCGCATGAAGAGCCACGGTCCACTGCGGTGCTCAACGCTGCCCTGTGTGAATCCACAACTGATTTGCAGATCCAGACCCCAATCAACAAAATAATACACCAACTCACAGACCTACTCAGACACTCACTGAAACACCCACAAAACCACTACCATACTTACTGATAGACCTACAGAGCCACTCACATACCCATTCACACACTCACATACCTACTCACACACCCACTAACACACCCCCCCACTACCACACCCACTCATAGTCCCACCCCACTTACACACCCATTCACACACTCACACACCCACTCACACACTCATTCATACATTCACACCTACTCACAGACCCACAAAACACTACCACACTCACTCACAGACCAACACAGCCACTCATAGTCCCACCCCACTCACACATTCATTCACACACTCACACACCCATACAGTTACTGCGACATCAACTCAGAGACCCAGAGAACCACTCCCACTCCCACTCACAGATGCACACAGGCACATACACACCCATTCACACACTCATACAGCCACTTACACACCAATACCCCGAAATCAGATCTGCATAGGCGTCAAAGATCCTCCCACAATGTAAGAGGCAGACCCCTTTTTTGGCCAGGAATCCGCAATGGATGTGCAGATCCGAGTGAGAAATTGAAAAAAAGGATTTGAAAACAAAAAGAACCAGGGTTTGGGAAAAGGGTTGGCTTTGAAAAAAGCGGCTATTTTTTTATGCAGGTGATAATTACACATAGAACAGGATGCAGTCTTTTAAGTTGTTGAGGAACACCCTGCTGCCTCCGTCTGTGAAATGGACTCTGTCTTTTCAATATATTCCATCCATATCGAAGCATAAGTTGTTATGGTGTACAAAGCCCATGTTGTGGTCTCAGAGGAATGCAGAAACAGCTTCATTGACATGTTTCCTGGATTTCTCTAACTGTGGAAAAATTTGGTAGGCCACTACCACCCCTGTCTTTGGCAAATATTGGAGAACACCAAGGCAGTACATGGGAAAAGTGACATTAATTTACAAAAGGTATCCTTCATTAGGATTTCCAGTCCAACCCCAGTATTTGTGCCTAGGACATTGCCACCACAGTGCACAATCATGAGGTCTGGATGTTGGCAAGCGGCATAGCTTTCAACCAAAGGCAGCAATTGATGTCACTTTAATCCTCTCTGACCAATCCAAGTAAAGTCACCAATAGATCAACCTAGGACCCTGTCAGTGCCACTCTTTCTAGCAATCTCCCTGGCTCAAAAAAACAAAACTATGGCCCACAATCCAGACTCTGACCATTTTGGATACAGGCAAGAGTAGCACACTGGAAACGGCTGCAGCAGAATGAGGCAGTTTTGAAGAAGAAAAGCAGTTAAAACTGAGGGCAGCAAGTGAAATATAAAATAACATATTTGATTGTTGGTGGAAATGTGCAGGGAACTAAAATTAGGAAGTAACTTTAGGGGAAAAAAAGTAACTTACTCTGTGATTGGCGTTTGAAAAATAAAAAAAGCTATGTTGTTAGGGATATGCTTGGTATTGCACAGCCAACCACACCTGCTACAGTTAATGTGAAGCTAGAATGATTTTGAGAGAAACTCTTGTTAACTTTTGACCTAATGCTAGTCAGAAACTATTGGAAGCATGGCTACTATGGAAACGGAGCTAAAAGAGTAAAGAGTATGGGGGAAAGCACAAAAGAGGCTGCAGTGCTGTACAAAAATTGCTCAGTAGGGAGTGTACATCTTGCAATCAACAATATTTTACAAAAAAACAATATAAAATAAAAATCATTGACTGCATATTGTTGAATGCTTTTAAGGTTTTCCATGTAGATCCGCAGATCTGCCGCAAATTCACACAGGGGCCGTACTGAGCCCCGCAGTGGAGCTGTGGATCTGCAAAAAAGCTACTGAATTGGACTTCTTTACAGGAAACATGGAAAGGGTTCAAAAATAGTGATCATTTAGAAGTGGTAAAACAAAAATAAAAGTTGAAAGGAGGTCTGTGATTTGATAAGTACAGCAGTATGAGTGAGAGCCAAGTGGGAAGGGTAGGTATTACTGGTACTTTTCTACTGAGAGTAGAGCAGGGTTTGCATATTTCTGACTCCCGATTTGTAGTGGAAAAGAGATATTAACAGATATTAAAAGAAAAGTTGGACAGCAGCAAAGAGATTTCATGGGTATGTGAATTAGGTTGTACTATAAAAATGTATTAAAAAAATATATGAGTGTTTATAAGCTAAAAGAAAATGTGTAGCTTCTCAACACTACAGTAAAACGCAAAATAGAAGGGAGGTTAGATGAGAATATTAAATAAACAATAGTGAGCAGCAAAGGAGGAAAAGGAATTACTATTCTGAACATATACTTATTTTATTAAGGAATTATGAATGAATATGTTTGAAATTGGATGTGGGTGCTTGCTTATGGTATATCATTTATTAGTATGTAATTTGCACCTACTCACACAGTCAGGCAGGTACTTACATACCCAGTTACACTCCTACAAAAGCAGTTATGTACCTACCAGTCATATAGACAAATAGTCACTGAAACACTCAGTCACACACCAATAAAACCATTCACACACTCATTTACTCACCTATACATTCACTTACTTAGTCATTCACACACCCATGCACATCTACTCTCACACCTATACAGTCTATACCTATACAGCCATTCATGTACCCACCACAGTCAGTAACACATGCACTTATACACCCATACACCGGTTATACATCCAGTCACCAGGCGAAACAGGCACTCACATACCTATTTACAAAACCATACAGCCACTCATACACCCAGACAGCAACAGATACACTTATACATCCACTCAGACACCCATACATCACATATATTTCCACCACTAATAGAGACACTTCCTCATACAGTTACACACCCAAACAGCCACTAACACAGCTAGTTACCAATCCATACTGCCACTCACATAATCACTCACACAATAACTAACACACCCAGTCAGACACCCACACAGCTACTTACACATCCAGTGACACAACCATAGAGGCACTGATGCACTTACCACATGTCCACTCAACCACTGACACACCCAGTCACCCTCCTGTACAGCCACTCACATACACATTTATAAACCTATGCTTGAACACTTACATAGCCTGTTGTACACTGACATAACCACTTATGTAGCTACTCATTTGCTTATGGCATGTAATGTAATAGGATGCAATATAAAGGTAAATGTATTCTATATTTGCTTTTCAGATATATACTTGTGTTTAAAGATAAATTGAATATGGAAGAGTGAGGTAAAAAAAAAAAAACATTACGCTTGTTGACAGTATCCATAAACAGGGGAACAAATTACATTTTTTGTGCAGCTGGCATGTGGCATCTGCTATAATGAGTGACCATGTCTTGGTGAAACGACGGGGGTGGTAACCATCTGGTTAAGAGGTAAGGGTCCCACAGATGGTCCAGCTGTTCATGATGACGCACACGTTCCCTCTCTCTTATCATGTTGTGACATGTCCTTCTATGTATGGTTTTCAGGTGTTTCCAAATAGAGGATGTGCCATGTGAATACTTCTTCACCATACCTCTTGACAGATTTTTGCTGCATATATTGCATTGGACAAATTTTAGATAGAACTTTCTTTTCTCCTGAAGGAATGGAGAAATATTTTCAAACGTTAGAGGAATTCTTTGAGGTGGTAAACCTTCTTCTTCTTTGTCCTGCTCTTATCCTTCTCTTCTATCTTCAGCAGAAGACATCCAAACTTTGAAACTCTTCTTTTGAAGGAAATCCAGAAAAAAGATGGAGCTGTGGCTCCGAGTCTGTCTCCAGAGAGATGTGAAACCCAAATAACTGATTTAGGATATAGTTTGCAATGTGGATGGAGGTGGCGGTCCGACAGCCGCTTCCTTGGCAGTCTAACTGCCAGATTATGAAGCTGGCAGTCGGACTGGCACAAGATCTACGCAACCGCCAAGATCACAGATCCCGCAGTTACAGCGGTGCAGAAAGCCATGGTCAATCACCGAGGTGCTGATGTCGGCACCGCCATGCTGATCACGTCTTGCCTTTCCACTGACTTTTTCATGGCAGGGATACCGCCAAGAAAAGGTTGGCGGAAAAGGCAGAAAAGTGGCCACACTGGGGCCCCTGCACTGCTCATGTCATGGACAGTGCAGTGTTCCCCCTGTCAGCACAGTCGAAATGTGCACTGTCTGCAAAAATTGTAGCATTAGGTGGTCTAATTTTCACCTCTGGAAACCAAAGTGTGGTTACCTGAACCCTCTGCATAGTGTGCTTGGTTTTGCACACTGCATAGAGGGCCAGCCTCTACCATCCCCATCAGGCCGAAAAAACTCCTCTGGGGGTGGGACTAAAACCTCTTCCTCCTCTGCACACATTAAAAAGCCCTGGTGCTATGTGTGCAGAAATAAAGACCATAGGCCAGGAGACAGCTCCTGTCCTGACAAAGACCTTGTGCCTTCCACCACTAAAACATCCACTCCCACTCCTAGTTGCCCTAGTAGTAGTAATAGTAGTGGTGGGACTACTGGCAATAGTCAGCCTAAAAGTGCAGTTGTAACTAATAATACTAAGGGGTGTTTTTTTATTTACGGGATCTGGTGCTCACCTTTCTATTAGTATTATAATATCTCAACAAATACCTACTAGTTCTAATCCGACGGTGCTTAAACTAAGAAAAAACCTCCCCAACTCAAACCTGGCAATGATAACATCTAAGAATATTATCCTCAACTCTAATCACAATAAGCACTCGTCACATTCCTTGATTCAATAGTAGATCATCTCTCAATACATATTCAAAAGTCCTCGAATGAATCAGATAGAATCCAACATTTGGCACATGTTCTTCTTTATTCTTCTTATTGAATTTCGTTCCAGCCAAGCCAACACGTGTTTCGTCTGGGGATTACCCCTCGACTTCCTCAGGGCTCTCTATAACAGCAAACAATACACAACATGCATTCTTTAAGTATACACCAATCATTCATATAGCATTCCACCTCCCATTCTCGTGCAGTGTAATACAATAGTTTAAATGCAAAGAAACCATATTTATAAACATCATACATGTTTATCACCACTCGTGGGAGTTCTATTCCTGTATTTGACACCTATTATTTGATAATCTAAGTGAGTGTCTTAATAATTCTTATCCGTGTTTTCTTCTTATCATGCTCACACCAGTGAAAAAACATCCCCCTACTTGGGGATTTATATAATTTAATTTGTGTTCCCTTTATAATATGACAAGAAAATCTGTACCTGTCTTTCGTTATTATACCTGAATTTGACATCCTCTACTGGATTCGTTGTCTCAATTATCGCTGCTTATGTTTATTTTAGTGGTGCCAGTTATAATATCTGTATAGTGAAACCAATATTTATCAAGTATCTTACACTTAAAGCCTTCATCTGTTTCGGAGTATTCTCTTAACAATACCTGCCCCGTTCCGCTTACCTGACCATTTGCTTATTTATATTAATCTCTTTATCCCTAGGATGCCTCAATCTATTTCTGGTACAAAGCGTATCCCGCAAATAAATTAGTATTCACTATTACAAACTGAGTTTACCCCTAAAAATAACTCCTTAATAGTCAAAGTGTATATTTAAACTCTACCGCACACCTGCAGTCTCCTTCATTTTCTCCCGTGTAGTTCAGAACAGAGAGTACACTGAAAATGTCCAAACAGAGTCCATTCTCTCTTTCCTTATTTATATACCCGCCCTCTCCAAACATAGAGAGCGGACTAGTGCATTCGTCTGTTGCCTGATAATTTGAATACTAATTCTACTCTTTCCTGTATCATGAATTCTCCTGTGTGTGATGCTGAAAGTAATCGCGATTCTTATCCCGCTATCTTAATTCCTCTTGCTTATTCTTAATGGAACTGAAGCTCATCTTATATTCCTGAACTTTATTAGTCTTATCTATTACTCATATCCCCATCAATTTAGAATTCCGCTACTCAACATACCTGCACAATATAGAGCATATGCATATCTAGAAATACCTCTATCTTATCAAGAACATAATAATTAGCTTGATGGCGCCCAACCCCACACAATTGTACACGTTAGATTAGGTCCTCTAAGTAATGATGGTCCTACCTGGCCTTTATTGGCCACTTACACACCTCACCCTGCTGTGGCGAACTTAACTGCAGCTGAAGTCCGCCGCTTATATGCTGAGCTGACGGCAATATATAGACGATTAGTACAGTTTGTAATGCAAACACTAAATACAAACCCAGCACGTGCTGCTCCGGCGCAACCACATGCAGTAACGCCAGGCATTAATCCTGCAACTGTTCATTCGATCATGGGTAAGGTACCCACCAAACGAGAAGAAATTCCATTTTGGTTAGCCCAAAAAATAAACGCACTGGAAGAAGTATTTCCCCATACAGGACCTCAGGATAAATGCAGAATATTAACTATGTGCTTGCCATTTGGGATGGTCCCACCAAAAAATAACTGTAATACTTTGGGCACGGTATTTGCCACGCTCTATACTACCGCACACGGTACACCGACACTTACCAATTTACTGGAAGTGTTGAAAGAAATTCAAGATGAATACAGGGCTGGCCCGGCCCTGGACCTGGGGATGCAACTAATGGGCAATTTCACCACATTATCCTCAATTATATTAAGTAACCTTAAAGGGGAAGCAGTTGCACTAGCGGTGCGCATGCAGCTCCGGGACATTCCTCCACAGGATCAAGAATGTGAGCTGTCAAAGATTATCGCGGAGACCTACTCTAGTATTGGTCGAGATAGTCTGGGGGCCAGACCCACAAAACCACAACTACAGGGTAAATCTAATAAAGATTCTACCAAGCAAGCTCCTGAGGGTACTAAGAAACGCTGGGACACAAAACAACAAACACCTAAGAAAGAAAGGGGAGAATTTCCACATATGGAGACCCCACAGAACAGATTTAATCTCAGAAATAGAGATAATATAAAAACGTGTGACAGATATCAATATACTGATACACGCCAATCTTGTTCCTTTCATGACTCACCGGAAAAACGCAGTGAGAGAGGTGGGCGGTCAGAGCGAAGAACTGAGTACGTAAAAACGAGACAGGAATCACAACACTCAACATAAGTTTCTGTTAAAAAAGAAGAGAAACTTCCCCAACAAAAACCCCAATTCAAAAGAAAAAGGTGGCAGCGGTTGCAGTTCGACATGCCACTCAAGAAGAGGGCTCTATTGAAGAACAAGAAATGGGCATTAGCGCTATTAGACAGCGCGGCAGAGGTCACAATAGTTCGCCGGAATCTTCCAGAGCATCTGGAGGTAAAAACAACTGATGACTTCCTACAAGTAGAGACTGCGGACGTGCGTGTCTCCACTCCTGATAGGGTGTATAAAGTAATGTTACAGTTAAAAGGAGACATTGAGCGCACAATCAACGCAATCTTTTGGGAAAGCGTCATAAACACATATGATATTCTACTGGCCGAAAGGGATTGGCCACCTGAATTTGTCCGTACCTATCCATATGGGGACGATGTTATCAAACCTTCTTTCTCGCCTCTTGTTCCAGAGGAGCTCGCAGAATCCTACGTGTAGGAGGCTGGCCTGGCTTGTAGTGGGTACCAGAGGTACTTACACCGTTTGCCAGTTCCAGTTATCCCTTATTAGTGTAGAAGAGGTGTTTCTAGCAGCTTAGACTGATAAAAGGTAGCTATGGCAAAGCAGCTTAGGCTGAACTAGGAGACTTGCAAAGCTCCTACTATACCACTGGTGTCATATGCACAATATCATAAGAAAACACAATACACAGATATACTAAAAATAAAGGTACTTTATTTTTATGACAATATGCCAAAAGTATCTCAGTGAGTACCCTCAGTATGAGGATAAGTTATATACACAAGATATATGTACACAAACCAAACTTAGGTAAGTAATAGCAAGAAAAGTAATGCAAACAGTGTGGAATTACAATAGATTGCAATAGGAACACATAGGTATAGGGGCAACACATACCATAAACTCCAAAAGTGGAATGCGAACCACAAATGGACCCCAAACCTATGTGAGCTTGTAGAGGGTTGATGGGACTGTAAGAAAACAGTGAGGGTTAGAAAAATAGCCCACCCAAAGACCCTAATAGGGAGGTGTAAAGTGCACCTACTACCCCCAGAGAGCACAGAAGTCGTGAAAGGGGGATTCTGCAGGAAGAACAAACACCAGCAATGCAACAACAGTGGATTTCCGGACCTGAGTACCTGTAAGACAAGGGGACCAAGTCCAATAGTCGCAACAGTGTTGAGAGTGGGCAGGAGCCCAGGAAATGCCAGCTGAGGGTGCAAGGAAGCTGCCACAGGATGGAAGAAGCTTGGAGTTCTGCAAGAAAGAAGAGAGCTAGGGACTTCTCCTTTGGAAGACAGATGTCCCACATCGCGATGAAGCTTGCAGAGGTGTTCCCATGCAGAAAGACCGCCAACAAGCCTTGCTAGCTGCCAGGGTTGCAGTAGATGTTTTTGGGTGCTGCTGTGGCCCAGCAGGGACCAGGATGTCGCCAGTTGGAGGAGGAGACAGAGGGGGCGCCCAGCAACTCAGGGAGCCCTCACAGAAGCAGGCAGCACCCGCAGAAGTACCTGAACCGGCACTTGGAAGTAAAGTGTTCCGGAGTCCACGCGATGTCACAAAAGGGAGTCCCACGACGCCGGAGGACAACTCAGAAGGTTGTGCACTGCAGGATAGAGTGTCGGGGACCGGGCTTGGCTGTGCACGAAGGAAATCCTGGAAGAGTGGACAGGAGCCGGAGCAGCTGCAAATCACGCGGTACCCAGCAATGCAGTCTAGCGTGGGCTTACCAATTGATGACGTAGTGTAGGAAAGTACCATCTTGCCTGGCATGTTACCCCCCATATTTCACTGTATATATGTTGTTTTAGTCTATGTGTCACTGGGACCCTGCCAGGCAGGGCCCCAGTGCTCATAAGTTTGTGGCCTATATGTGTTCTCTGTGTGGTGCCTAACTGTATCACTGAGGCTCTGCTAACCAGAACATCAGTGTTTATTCTCTCTCTGCTTTCTAAAATTGTCACCGCAGGCTAGTGACTAAGTTTACCAATTCTAATTGGCACACTGGTACACCCATATAATTCCCTTGTATATGGTACTTAGGTACCCAGGATATTGGGGTTCCAGGAGATCCCTATGGGCTACAGCATTTCTTTTGCCACCCATAGGGAGCTCAGACAATTCTTACACAGGCGTGTCACTGCAGCCTGAGTGAAATAACGTCCACGTTATTTCACAGCCATTTTCACTGCACACAAGTAACGTGTAAGTCACCTATATGTCTAACCCTCACCTGGTGAAGGTTGGGTGCCAAGTTACTTAGTGTGTGGGCACCCTGGCACTAGCCAGGTGCACCACATCGTTCAGGGCAAATTCCCCGATCTTTGTGAGTGCGGGGACTCCACTACACGCGTGCACTACTAATAGGTCACTACCTATGTGTAGCGTCACAATGGTAACTCCGAACATGGGCATGTAACATGTCTAAGATCATGGAATTCTCACCCCAATACCATTCTGGTATTGGGGGGACAATTCCATGATCCCCCAGGTCTCTAGCACAGAACCCGGGTACTGCCAAACTGCCTTTCCAGGGTTTCCACTGCAGCTGCTGCTGCCAACCCCTCAGACAGGTGTCTGCCCCCCTGGGGTCTGGGCAGCCCAGGATGGCAGAACAAAGGACTTCCTCTGAGAGAGGGTGTTACACCCTCTCCCTTTGGAAATAGGTGTGAAGGGCTGGAGAGGAGTAGCCTCCCCCAGCCTCTGGAAATGCTTTGATGGGCACAGATGGTGCCCATCTCTGTATAAGCCAGTCTACACCGGTTCAGGAATCCCCCAGCCTTGTGCTGGCGCGAAACTGGACAAAGGAAAGGGGAGTGTCCACTCCCCTGACCAGTACCTCCCAGGGGAGGTGCCCAGTGCTCCTCCAGTGTGTCCCAGACCTCTGCTATCTTGGATTCAGAGTGTTGGGGCACAATGGACTGCTCTGAGTGGCCAGTGCCAGCGGGTGACGTCAGAGACCCCTCCTGATAGGTGCTTACCTCTCTTGGTAGCCAAACCTCCTTTCTTGGTAGCCAAACCTCCTTTTCTGGCTATTTAGGGTCTCTCCTCTGGGCTATTCCTCAGATAATGAATGCAAGAGCTCACCAGAATTCCTCTGCACTTCCCTCTTCAACTTCTGCCAAGGATCGACCGATGACTGCTCCAGGACACCTGTAAAACCACAACAAAGTAGCAAGACAACTACCAGCAACATTGTAACGCCACATCCTCCAGGCTTTCTCAACTGTTTCCTGGTGGTGCATGCTCTGGGGGCTGTCTGCCTTCACCCTGCACTGGACGCCAAGAAGAAATCTTCTGTGGGTCGACGGAATCTTCCCCCTGCTAACGCAGGCACCAAAAGACTGCATCACTGGTCCTCTGGGTCCCCTCTCATCCTGACGATCGTGGTCCCTGGAACACAGGAGCTAGATCCAGGTGACCCCCACAGTCCAGTGATCCTTCAGTCCAAGTTTGGTGGAGGTAAGTCCTTGCCTCCCCACGCTAGACTGCAAACCTGTGTACTGCGTGATTTGCAGCTGCTCCGGCTTCTGTGCACTTCTCCAAGGATTCCTTTGTGCATAGCTTAACCTGGGTCCCCAGTACTCCGTCTTGCAGTGCTTAATCCTCTGAGTTGGACTCCGACGTCGTGGGACCCTCCTTTGTGACTCTGAGTCTTCTCCGGTTCACAAATCTTCTAAGTGCCTACTCTGGTACTTCTGTGGGTGCTGCCTGCTTCTGTTGGGGCTCTCTGAGTTGCTGAGCACCCCCTCTGTCTCCTCCTCCAAGAGGCGACATCCTGGTCCTTCCTGGTCCCCAGCAGGACCCAAAAACCTCTACTGCGACTCTTGCATCTAGCAAGGTTTTTTTGCATTATTTCTGCATGTAAACACTTCTGCATCATCCAGCACACCGTGGGACATCTTCCCTCCAAAGGAGAAGTTCCTAGCCCTTTTCGTTGTTGCAGAATCCTTGGTTTCTTCCACCCAGAGACGGCCCTTTTGCACCTTCATCTGGGGTTTCCTGGGCTCCTGCCCCCCCTGGACACTATTGTGTCTCTTGGACTTGGTCCCCTTGCCTTGCAGATCCTTAGGTCCAGGAATCCATCTTCAGTGCTTTACTGGTGTTTGTGGTTCTTGCAGAATCCCCTATCACGACTATTGTGTCCTTTTGGGGTAGTAGGGGAACTTTACTCCCACTTTTCAGGGTCTTGGGGTGGGGTATCTTGGACACCCTGACTGTTTTCTTACAGTCCCAGCAACCCTCTACAAGCTCCCATATGTCTGGGGTCTATTCGTGATTCGCATTCCACTTTTGGAGTATATGGTCTGTGTTGCCCCTAGACCTATGTTCACCTATTGCATCCTATTGTGATTCTACATTGTTTGCACTACTTTTCTTACTGTTACTTACCTGTTTGGGGTTTGTGTACATATAACTTGTGTATATTGCTTACCTTCTAACTGAGGGTACTCACTGAGATTCTTTTGGCATATTGTCATAAAAATAATGTACCTTTATTTTTAGTAACTCTGAGTATTGTGTTTTCTTATGATATTGTGCTATATGATATAAGTGGTATAGTAGGAGCTTGGCATGTCACCTAGTTCAGCCTAAGCTGCTTTGCCATAGCTACCTTATATCAGTCTAAGCCTCTAGAAACACCTCTATTCTACTAATAAGGGATAACTGGACCTGGCACAGGGTGTAAGTACCACAAGGTACCCACTATAAGTCAGGTCAGCCTCCTACACCCAGTTCCAGCTAATACATTGCCTATTGATCAATATCAAAGAGTCATGTACACTGATGACTCGGCACAACCTGCAATAGGCACAAAACATCAATACTCCACTGCTTGCTCAGTCGTAAGTGGCTACATGAAGGATAACAAATTCTGTCCCCAACATACATTTACGCAAACCCTAGGGGATTGCACAGCACAATTAGCATAGCTAAAGGCTCTATTGATGGCACTGGAACACACAGATCCTGCACAGCTAACACTGATTGTTTGTGATTCTTATTACTGTGTCCAGTCCTTCAATGAATACCTGCATTACTGGCACCAGAATGGGTTCAGAGATTCCAAAGGCAACATCATCAAACACAGACTTCTGTTAGGGAAAGTAGCGGATCTGAAGGAAACGCTACCAAATGTCCATGTTGTGCATACACTTGGACACCAGCGCATTGGAAAACATGTTGCTGGAAATACACTGGCTGATGAGCCGCCAAATCAGCAGTAGCTACGGCTGCTGTTGCTGCAGTAACCCGTTCTGGAATGAAACCGGACAATGACATATGGGCTGTCATGAAAGCCATGGCTGAAGGCACGCCCTATCCAATAGCATTTCCTGCTAAATATTCCTACCGAATGGGAGGTTACCTTGAAGCCGAAGTAAAAATACCAGGCGTGGGGGTTCTGGTAATCCCCAACAAAGATATAAGATCAGAGTTGATTAAAGCAGCGCATGATGGGGTAGCATCTGCCCATGCTGGTGAGGCGGCTACAATATCATTGTTGCAAGCATGTTATTGGTAGCCAGGTCTATACAAACAGGCCAAGCAGTATGTCCTTTGTTGTGACATCTGCCAACAAATTAAAGGTTCCACCGTCAAACGCCCACAGAAGACACCCCTCCTAATTTCCAACAAACCATTACAATGTGTGTTCTTGGACCATTGTGGTCCCCTAACACCGGACAGTGCATACAAATACATTTTAGTCACTGTTGACTCCTGCTCCAGATTTCTATGGGTGTGGCCACAACACTCGGCTGACGCCCGGACTGTTATTAAAGATTTGCGAGTCTTTATCGGTACATATGCAGTTGCGGCTTTCCACTTGGACCAGGGCCCTGCTTTCGCCTCAAGGGCATTCAGGGACGCCATGGCTTTGTTAGGGGTCCAACTCCATTACTCGTCTCCATTTCATCCCGAGGGAAACAGTGTTGTGGAGCGACGAAACCGTGATTTAAAGCAGTCCTTAACAGCCAGAGTCTTAGGTACGGGTCGTAGTTGGCTTAATCACCTGTATGGAGTCCAGAGAGCACTTAACAATCTGCCTAGAAGGTCCCTGGGGGGGGGGTCGTACTTCATACGAGTGCCTGTTCGGAACTGAAATGTATATTCCAGATCTTGATGGTCCTGGCGTGGAGGCGGCAGAAACACCTTTTGACACAAATTAATGTGTCACTGTCTTGCAGGAATTACAACAGTTCCATGACGACAACGCTTCTGCCAGTGCTGTCTCCACAGGAATTAAGGATGTATCAATAACACCTAGCGGCTGGATTCCAAAAGTTGGGGATCTAGTACGTAAAAAGGTCGCTGTTAAAAAGGAGTTCAGTCCTTCTTATCGTGCACCGGTCCCAGTCTTGGGAATGCACAGTACAAGAACTGTCATTCTACCGCCGTTGGCTGGTGATAAGAAAATCGCTTTGTATCTATCGACAATGCCAAGTTACACCATGTGTGCGATCCTGTGCAGCAGACCAAGAAGTTCCCGAATCCCTCTCACTACTGGTCAAGACGTCCCTCTACAAGTTTTGAGCAGCAACGCTGACACCTCTCCGAGCGTGGGGAGGGTTGAAAATGATCTTGCATTAGTTCCACTAACATCTGTTACAACAGACGATACAGAAATCACTGATCGATTTGACACAACTTCAACACAGACGGATGGCGTCATTTAATATGAAACATCGGGGGAGACCCCTACCAGTTCTCCTCCTACAAATACGGCTCCAGCTTTTTCACAAACTGCTTCTGGATACTTTGCCGACGTCAACAACACTTTCTCTGACTCATTTGCCTCTTCTACATGTGAACTGCCAAAAAAAAACATACGCTGATAAACTGGCTTAAAACAAATTACTTTATTTTCCCGTGGAACTATCTGTGGCTTTCCTTGACTGTATTAGCTTTCCTCCTTTGGATTGGCTTTGTCATAGCATTCTTTCTATTAATACAGGGTAATTTTCTTCCTGAACGATCACCAGTTGAACTGGTGGATGAGGTCCTAAAACCCAATTTTTCTCTTCGCAAGGTCCGCAGAGACTTGTCTTTCCTGAACATTTCCGCTATACCAATTCCTGATGGGATTCTTCTGGATAAAGTCACATTCGATATATACGGCCCTACGGAGGTCATTCAAATACCATATGTGTTTAAACATTCAATGAACGATGTAATAATACCCGGAGTTGTTTCTGATGACTGGTAGGTGAAAACAGTTGATTCTATGATGACAAAATTGTAGTACTTCACTGTATTCGAAAGTGAAGATGTTTATCAATCTAAAGAGAATTATGGTGATATGTTTTGCTATAATTATTATGGGCACCATTTCATTCACAGAGCAAGTACTCCAAAGACTACTTTTAATTATACACAATGGGAACATTGTCCAACTCCTCGACAAGAGAGTTCTAAAACATATTCTGAAAAGATTGCATATTTTTCTGGGCACAATTTTAAAAATGCTGAGTCATATTATTTTAAATTGCCATCAATGGAAAATGTACGCATATTATTGACAGATACGAAATTCATTTATTCGGATTCCTTTGTTTGCCAGTTGGCTATAGAAGGTTATGAATATTGGTTAAAGTCGTTTGACTTGAAAAGTGTGTGGGGAACTAGAAATTGGCAAATAAGGGGGAAGGAAGCTTTATTTAGAACATGCCTGATACCTGTTCAAATGATATTTTTAAATTAAACTGTACAACAAACAAGTTGCTTAGGCTTAGTGTTAGATATGGTGTCTTTGGTTGGCAGTCAGGTTACCCCCTGTGCAAGCAAGGACCTTCACTCTAGTCAGGGTAAGTCACACACAATCCAAATCATCCTGTGCCCACCCTCTGGTAGCTTGGCACTGAGCAGTCAGGCTTAACTTAGAAGGCATTGTGTAAAGTATTTGTGCAATAACTCATACAATAACACCACAAAAATACAAAACACAGTGTTTGTAAAAATATAGAATCTTTATCTAAATAATTGCAGGTCAAAACGATTAAAATGCAAGAAGTGAGATATTACTGTAAAAGCAATATAAAGTGTCTTAGAATTGAAATATCACTGTAAAAGCAATATAAAGTGTCTTTTAGTCTCTTAAAACTAACAAGGGTCTCTTTCAGAGCAAAGTACCTGGTTTGCATTGAAAAATCCTCGCAAAGGGACCGCAGAGGAGGAGATGCATGGAAAACAACGAGGTGTGCGGCGGTTTCGCCCCTTCGCACATGGACTTGGGTCGTTCTTTTCCATGCGGGGAAGCTGTGTGTCGATTTCCGGCGCGTGGACTTGGATACTCTTTGGGTTGTGGGGTTTTCGGACGCCCCAGGGACGATGCGTGGAAAATCCTGGGCTTGCGTCGAAGTCACAAGCACTGCGTCGATCCAGTGGGCGTTGCATGGAATTCTCTCTGGAAGTCGGGCTGCGTCGTTCTGGGTCGGCATGTGCCTCGATCTAGTGGGCCGTGTGTCAAAGTTCCGGTCGCAACGCAGGCGCTACGTCGATCTTCTCCTTGCAAAGTCACGCTGCGTCGTTCCGGTTCGGCGTGCAGTGATTCTTTCACCACAATGCAGGATGTGCGTCGTTTTTCGCAGGCTGTGCATCGTTTTTCAGTGCACAAGGAATTTCTAGCAGAGATGAAGTCTTTTCTGG
The DNA here is from genome assembly GCF_031143425.1 of Pleurodeles waltl. NCBI lineage: Eukaryota > Metazoa > Chordata > Amphibia > Caudata > Salamandridae > Pleurodeles > Pleurodeles waltl. The sequence goes on from NW_027150248.1 coordinate 803,847, forward strand.
TCCTGAGACTTCAGAGAACAGGAGGCAAACTCCATCCAAGCCCTTGGAGAGCACTTCACTGCATAGCCAGAGAGCAGCAAGGCAGCAGGGCAACAGCAAGTCAGCAGTCCCTCCAGGAAAATCAGTCCAGGTGAGTCCTTTGAGCAACCAGGCAGTTCTTCTTGGCAGGTTGCAGGATCTGGTTCAGGGATTCTTCACCAGTGATGTCTTGTCCAGAAGTGTCTGTGAGGTAGAGTGTCTACCCCTAGAAGTGTCTAGTTTGTTAGGGTCAGGGACCCTTCTTAAATACCAAAATGTGCCTTTGACTTCAGAAAGTGGCTTAGAAGTGCACAAGGTCCCCTTTCAGTTCCATCCTGTCTGCCAGGGGCCCAGTAGGGGGTGTGGCAGTCCTTTGTGTGAGGGCAGGCTACTGTCCTTTGACATGTAAGTGTCAAGCCCTCCACCCTCCCAGCCCAGGAAGACCCATTCAAAATGCAAATGTTTGCAAGTGTGACTGAGCATCCTGTGTTTTAGGGTTTGTCTGAGTGAATGCACAAGGGAGCTGTCAACTAAACCTAGCCAGACGTGGATTGGAAGGCACAGAAGGATTTAAGTGTAGAGAAATGCTCACTTTCTAAAAGTAGCATTTCTAAAATAGTAATATAAAATCTAACTTCACCAGTAAGCAGGATTTTCTATTACTAGTCTGGCCATACTAAATATGACCTGGCTACTCCCTTGAAGTTACCACTCAAACAGTATATGAGGGTAGCCCCAATGCTATCCTATGAAGGGAGCAGGCCTCACAGCAGTGTAAAAACAAATTTAGGGGTTTTACACTGCCAGGACATGTAAACTGCACAGGTACATGTCCTTCCTTTTACCTACATAGCACCCTGCCCTAGGGCCTACCTTAGGGGTGACTTATATGTAGAAAAAGGGGAGTTTAGGGCTTGGCAATTACTTTGAAATGCCAAGTCGCAGTGACAGTGAAACTGTACACACAGGCCCTGCCAAGGCAGGACTGAGACATGGTTAGGGGGCTACTGATGTGGGTGGCACAACCAGTGCTGCAGCCCACTAGTAGCATTTAATTTACAGGCCCTGGGCACATGTAGTGCACTTTGCTAGGGACTTACAAGTACATTAAATAAGCCAATTGGGTATGAGCCAATGTTACCATGTTTTAAGGAGAGAGCATATGCACTTTAGCACTGGTTAGCAGTGGTAAAGTGCGCAGAGTCCTAAAGCCAGCACAAATGAGGTTAGAAAAATAGGAGGAGGAAGGCAAAAAGTTTGGGGGTGACCCTGAAGAAGGGCCATTTCCAACACTTAGCAAAAATTAAGGATTTGAATGCACCCAGTACAAATGGCAAAAATATATAAATGCAACTGAAAATCAGCTCGATGAATGGGTCCAGAATGGCACGTTTAATGCTTCACTGTCACATCCTGACAGGTGGTTATTATGGCCAATAGATACAAATGGGTGTCATAAACTTTTTAGAAACTCCACGGGGGTTTTAGAACTAGAAGGCCGGACCCTCGCTATGTGTTATCCGAACATGCGGGTATAGTAACAACATAGAGTGTAGGGAAACTATGCCAGCAATGGTTGAAGAGTTCCTCACTAGATGCTGTTAGAGAACACCTCAGTCTCCTGTCTAATAACACTGATTTACAGGACTTCCTGTTAGGCCCCAGAACACAGCGCAGAAAGCGCTTCTTATACGCAGTCTATAACAAAATTTGGAAGCTTTCACAACAAGAAGCTGCTGCCCGGTTAAGGCAAATAGACCGGGAAAACTTACAGAAGGTATTAGCTGTTGTAGATAATGGGTTTAATACCATGTCTGACCGGATATACACCTTAAACAACATTGTTTCTTCTGCCATAGACATAACACAAAGTGATATGTCTTCTTTACACCATGGACAGAGTCAACTAAGGTTCATTATGCAATTGGGTTGGACACTTCAAACGTTGAAGGCAGGTCACGTTCCCTGGCAACACTTTAGCGCAAGGGACATATTTTCCATATTTAATTTAACACGACATCAACAACTAATGGCTAAGAAAGAAGCGACTTATGTCATGTTAAATATTGAAAAGTTGGAAAAGTTGCCTTTTACTGTGGCTGAAATACCATCTGCTGAGTGGTTAATACACGGGGTCATTAATCTGCCTATTTCAACACTCCAATTCAAGTCCTGTTTAAAACACATTCCAGTAGGCAAATATGAGGTGTTGGAGCTGCCCTTCTCGTACAAATGTCTCAGTGGCATGAAAGAGGTCTTTCTTAGCGGAAGTGAATGCAAGACTTCTGTGAGCCATTCAATGGTTTGTAAACAGCTGTCCTTGCACGGGGCGTGTATTGCTATGGCAGCGAACTTGGCTAGTTTTCTGAAGGGAGTTCCAGTCCCCTTGATTAGACCTGCATTCCAGGTGCTTTCAAATGGCAGCTATGTTCTCCTCAAAAGTGAAAACTGTTGTGGGATGCGAGCCAGAATAGTTTATGTTGTTTTGGTCTCTAAGATTGTTACATGCTGCGGGAACATACTTTTTCCTCCTACTAGACAGATGGAAGTAACTGAGATTTGGCCCCACATTGCTACTTCTAATGTGAATTTTTGACAAGTTAGGCAGACTCAAGGCTTTATTGTTCCAAAACCATGCGGCCCTCACATCTGCACGCGAGACTTACACACTTCAGGTGGAACGGTCATCAGCAGAGATACAGTCCCTTTTAAATACTAACTTTCCGAGACACTTTGGTGAGCTCGTGGGACTAATATTTAATGCATCTAGTACTACTGGAAACACAATTTTTTTCAAGGCTGTTGGTTCTGGTTTCATTCACACCTTCTTCTCTATATTCGGTTTAATACCATCAGCCATCCACTCAATATTCTCCAGTATTTTCGGGGGATTTCCGATAACTTTGGCTATAATAGGTGGCATTTTGCTATTGCTACTTTTTCTGCGCAATTGCTGTCCCAGCGCAACAAGTAGGAATGAAATCGCTCCCACCCGCGCAGCTGTGTCGTGAACGCATGATGCAGTACTTCGGAGCAACACTCCTGGAGCAACTGGAGTGTGACTGGTCTCTGTCATTCAGACCGGTTTTGCATTGTGTGCAGCACGTGTTTCGGTGTCTTTGGTGCTCGTTTGAACATGCACTGAAAGTTTGTCTTTCTACACAGCAATTGCTTTCATTGGACGCTGAACTGTTGATGTTCTCGCTGAGCGTTCATTACCGGACATGCGCGTTGATGGTGCATTTGCTACGGGGAGCTGTTTATGAGTTTCCTTTCATGGAGGATGCAGCCCTGAACTCATTATTGGGCACACCATGGAATGCTGCTGCGTTGGCTGACGCTCAGGCTTTGGAACACGAATGCTCCTTGGTTCTTCTTGGCAATGAGTTTCCTACTTTACCACCTGCCGAAGTGGAAGATTTCCTGTCTTCAATTATCCCAGATTCAATTGGCAACTTCCAAAATGACTCTAACTCTTGAAATTCGGCCTTTTTTAGCCACAAGTTATTATTTTTAAATTGTCCTTTTATATATGCTCAAGTATTTTTTAACTTGTCATTATTGACATTCTTATATATATATCTTAGGTTGAATTTTAGTGACTTTTATATATAATTAGGCTTTGAACCACCTTTGAACCGGCAAGGGGAGGGTGTTGTGTAGCCATTTTAGTTATAGCTCCATGTACGTCATTTTAGCACACTTGGCCTGCCGCTGTGCACTTTAACCTAGATATATTTATTCAGCTTAGTTTATTATTTTAACAATAGCCACATTTGCGGTCTTGTTTTATTTCTCTCTATCTAGCTGTTCTTTGCCTAGGCGAGCGCTGCGTTCTTAAACAAGTCATTTCTTTCACTCTGCTTTTCTCAAGGCTGCAGTAAGATAGATTGCCGTTAAACGTGGTAACGCTTTGTCTCTGGTATTCATAGAAACATACACATCCTTACGTAGGGACATTTTCTCAGAACATCAGCTGTTTTATTATGAAAACACTCTGTCCCATACACGTTAGAGGGAGATTCCAGCCAGATGGCCAGGACTGTATGCTGATTGCTGAACGGTTCGCTACAGCTGCTTATGAAGACTTCAGGCCTCTTGCTCAGGTATGAGGGATGATGTCTTCCCAGTGGAACCTGAAGGGCAGAACTAGAGCTTAACATGCTGTGTTGTAATGTAGCCTAGGTAGGGATTACGTTACTGATTCTAGTGACAACATGGTAGCGTTATATTTATGCTTTACTCTTCTTGTCACAATTTTAACCCTGTCATGCTTCATCGTCCTGGTTATTGCAGTACATGCTTTATTATCTAAGATGCAGTTGCTTCATTAAAACCTTATTGAAACATATACTGCCTCTGACTGTCCTTGCATATGTGAGACTGATGTGGCTGAGTGACCACGATTTCCCTGAGGAGTCAATTGTGTCTTGTGCTCGGCTGCCCAATCATCCCTGCTCTTGGGTAGAGATGAGGCACTGCTAGTTAGCTAGAGCAAAACCCAGACTAGGCTGACAGGTGTCACCTGTAGTGGGTTAGACTCGGTCCCCCACACCGCATGTGATTCTGCCACTCAAATCCAGTAGTCTCATTAGGATAATGAGAGCCTACACAACAAAACCATGGTTTTGTCTAGCTCAAAATCTACTAAGACAGCACCCCTGTCTAGCTTTTCAACCTCCAGGACAGCAAACCTGTCCTACTATAGAGCCACAAGGACAGTCTTACTGCCCTCCTCTATCACTAGTTCCAAGCTTTAAAAATAAGAAACCAAAGGGTCCACAGTTTAATTATACTTCAGGGAAAAGTCTCAAACAAACAGGGCGGAACACCTCCCCACAGGGAAGGAACCACATAGGCGATGATAATGGGATTAACCACTCTATCATAGAACTACTCTCCACTTATCACCACTTAGACAATAAAGTCTCAACTGGCCAAGGTTAGCCTTATTCTCCCTCATTGGGGGGAGGGTTGTGTAGGAAAGTAGCCTCTTTCTTGCATTGTTACCCCCACTTTTTGCCTGTTTGTCAGTGTGTTTGACTGTGTTCACTGGGATCCTACTAACCAGGACCCCAGTGATTAGGGTCTCTTCTTTAAACTTGGTTGCTAGAACTGTATTTCATCCCACATTCGGCATACTGGTGGCCATATGTAAGTCGCTAGTATATGGTACCCAGGTACCCAGGTCATTAGGGTTCCAAGGGTTCCCCATGGGCTGTAGTATATATTATGACACCCATAGGTAGCCCATGCAAAATGTTCTTCAGGCCTGCCATTGCAGCCTGCGTGAAAGGGTGCATGCACCCTTTCAATGCCATTTCACTGCACTCAGATCACTATAAGTCACCCCTATGGCAGGCCCTCCTAGCCAAGAGGGCAGGGTGCAAGTACCTGTGTCTGAAGGGTCCCCCTGCACTAGCAGAGGTGCCCCCACAAACTCCAGGACCACTTTCCTGGACTTCGTGAGTGTGTGACGCCATTTTATGTGTGTACTGGACATAGGTCACTACCTATGTCCAGCTACATAATGGTAACTCTGAATATGGGCATGTTTGGTATAAAACATGTTGGAATCATGCCCCAATACTTTTGCAATAATTGGTTGAATGATCTCATGCACTCTGCGGGCTCCTTAGAGGACCCCCAGGATTGCCATTACAGCCTTCTGAGGAGGTTTTCCAGGCAGCCCAAGCTTCTGCCACCTCACATACAGGTTTCTGCCCTCCTGTTGCTTGAGAAGCTCAAGACCAGGAAGGCAGAACAAAGGATTTCCTTTGGTAGAGGGATGTTACACCCTTTCCCTTTGGAAACAGGTTTTACAGGCTTGGGAGGGGTAGCCTAACCAAGCCACTGGTCTACAGTCTACACCGGGTGAGGGACCCCCAGTCCCTGCTCTGGTGCGAAACTAGAGAAAGGAAAGGGGAGTGACCACTCCCCTGTCCATCATCACCCCAGGGGTGGTGCTCAGAGCTCCTCCAGGGGGTCCCTGGGTTTTGCAATCTTGGATTCAAGGATGGCAGAGAACTCTGGGAGCCTCAGGTGATGTCAGAGCCCCCTCCTGATGGGTGGTCACCTAGTTACGAGACCAACCCCCCTTTCAGGGCTATTTAGGGTCTCTCTCTTGGGTGGTTCCTCAGATTTGGCTTGCAAGATTCCAGCAGGATTCCTCTACAACCTCCACTTTGACTTCTGACCAAAGAAACTGTATCCAGACGCTCCAGGACCCGACAAGCTGCAACAAAGAAGCAAGACTCTGCTTGCAACATTGTATCCACGGCTCCTGCCTGCAACTGCAACAATTCCCCTGTTGTGCATCCTCTGAGGACATCCCATTTTCAGTCTCCACAGGAAATAAGAAGGAATGAGTGAAGGAGTCACTCCCCTGCACCTGCAGGCACCAAATGCAATGACAACTGGCTGCCTGGATCCCCTCTCCTGCTGAAATGCGTGGATCCTGCAACACGGGTGGTGGACAGAGTTGTCCTGACGGTCCTCTCTTCCAGCTGTCTACCATGGGTGGAGGTAAGCCCTTGCCTTCCCACGCAGGACAGTACCCCCATGCACCTTGTCACTTGCAGCTGCCAAGGCTTGTTGGCATCCTCTCCAAGGGATTTTCAGGCATCTTAAAGCTCCAGCCTCCATCCTGCGACGCACAGCTCCCTGAGTGGCTTTCCTGCGGCGAGCAACTCCTTTTTGTAGTGCTGCGTGGGCTCCTTCTTCAACTTCTGTGTTCCCATCCTGTGGGACTCCTGTGGGTGCTGCCTGTGCTTCCATGTGCTCTCTGCATTACAGAGGGTCCTCTCTGACTGCCCTCCTGGCTAGAGTTCTCCTGGGCATTGCTGTTCCCCGGCAGCAGCACTTTCTGCCAACCACAAGTTTTGCCTGTGCCAAGGCTTGTTGATTAGATCCAGACACGCAAACCCAATTGCAATCTTCCTTCCAGTGTGGGACATCACCTGCATCCTCCAGTAACTCGACTTCGACTCCAGGGCTGCAGTGCTGACTCTTCTACCACACCGTCGACCAAGTTCTTGCACCTTCAGCTTGGTGGGCAGGGGCTCCTGTCCCTACTGGACTCTGCTGTGTCTTCTGGACTTGGTCCCCTCTTTCCACAGGTTCTCTTCTTCAGGAATTCACAGTTGGTTTCTTGCAGTCTCTTCTGGGTTTTGCAATCCTCTTCTTTTCTTCTAAGTGGGTGGTTTGGGGAATCTACAGTGATTTAGTCCTGATTTTTTGGGCGCTGGGGATTATTGTGCTACTTACCTTTGTGCTTTTCTAATACTCCAAGCTCCCCTCTACACACTCCACTTACCTAGGTGGGGGTACGACTCTCGCATTCCATTATTTAAGTACATGGTTTGTGCTCCCCCTAGGGCCACTACTCTCTATTGTGATTTTCACTCTATAGTACAGACAGTGGGTCACCATCAATAGGCAACCGGTGGAGTCTCTGAGAGACAAAGGAGCCAGCATGACTACTGTAAAGTGTCAGCTGGTGTCTTCAGAGCAGGTCCTCCCTAACATATTCCACCAAGTCATAGTCACTGACAACCGTGAGAGCCATCTACTGGTGGCTCTGGTTCCCCTTGAGTGGGGGCGGGGGGTATTAGTTTCTCTAAAAGTAGCTGTGAGCCCTGCCATCTCCCATAGATTGTCTGTTGGGCAGTGACCTGGAGCACACCATCGGGAAAGAGGTAGAGCTCAGGTCACACTTGGAGATGCTGGAATTGCCTGAATGAGTATGTATGACCACAAGGTTCACGGCTGCCCGGGAAGGGAGGCACGGGTGCTTGGAGCCTGGAACAATGGCCCAGACAGCTGTCAAGAAGGAAAGGGAAAAGGGGCATGCAAAGCCAGCCCTTGAAGTTCATACTGTTGAGGTTGATGGCTTACCTGAGGAGGATGCCCCCAGGCCAACTGGAGAGGAAATTGCCACCCTGGGTGACCACCCTGGGCTTGTAAGTTGGCAAGTTGAGGGTGGGCCCACCATGTAGGAATTCTGCAAGGTGCAGAAGGAGTGCCCCTCTCTAGAGGGCTTGAGGCGGCAAGCTGAGGCCCAGGCAGAAGGTGACGCATCTGGGGATCGTTTAATCTATTGAGAGAATGACCTCCTATATAATGAGCCTAAGGTACCTGGTTCTCGGGCAGCATGTATGCTTGTGGTCCCCCAGTGTTCCTACTGGGTTTGGCTCGTGAGATACACCTGTCAGGACCTCTAGGACAAGACAAGACGTTTTCAAGTCTTGTTCTCCACTTCTATTGGCCCCGGATGAAGATGGCCTGCCGATGCATTCTCTAGGTTCTGCCCCACCTGCCAGGCCAGTGGGAAGTCAGGGAAAAGGCTAAAGGCTTCCCTGACCCCATTACCTGTCTTTAGTACTTTCTTTGAGAGGGTCATTGGTCTCTCGGACACCAAAACAACTTTAGGAAACAGGTTCATCCTGGTCTTGGTGGCCATGCCACTCGCTACCCAGAGGCCATCCCTCTGAGATCGGTGACTGCACTCATGGTGGCCAGTGCACTGATGAGGATTTTTATCCATATGGGGCTCCCCAAAGAGGTGGTGTCTGACAGAGGCACTAACTTCATGCCAGTGTACATGAAGTCCATGTGGGATGAGTGTGGAGTGACTTATAAGTTCTCCACACCCTATTACCTCCCAAAAAATGGTCTTGTGTAGAGATTCAACAAGACATTAAAAGGTATGATAATGGACCTACCTGAGCCCATGAGTTGTAAGTGGGACATCCTCCCTCTATGCCTCATTTCTGACTGTAGGGAGGTGCCACAGAAGGGAGTAGGGTTTAGTCCCCTTGAAGTCCTCTGTGGCCACCTTGTTAGGGGATCTCTTAGCCTTGTGAAAGAGGGGTGGGAGCAAGCTCTCATGAAACCACATCAGAATGTAGGCAGCTACATGTTGGGCCTTCGCAACCAAGGGCACCACTTCTGGAAGAAGGCTAAATGTAATATTGAGGCCAGTCAGAAGGTTATGGAGCTCTGGTATGGTCAGTAGGCCACTCTAGTCGAATTTCAACCTGGCCAGAAGGTGTGGGTTATAGAGCCTGTGGAGCCCAGAGCTCTCCAGGAATACTGGACAGGCCTATGTGAGGTGAAGGAGGGCAAGGGGGAGTCCACCTACTTAGTGGATCTAAAGACCCTAGAAAACCCCTCAAGGGTGCTCCACATGAACTGCCTCAAAGTAGACTTTGATAAGTCCAAAGTAAACATGCTCCTGGTGACAGAGAAGGAGTGGAAAAGGAGAGCGAGTATCTCACTGACCTCCTGTCTGTCCAAGAACACTATGGACCAGTAGAGGGTGTCAACATGGCCTCTCTTCTGACCGCAGAGCATCAGAGTGACTGTTGCCCTTTACTGGGGCAGTTCACTTCTCTGTTCTCCCTCACCCCTGGACTCACACACTTGTGTATCCATGACATTACCACAGGGACAGTCTACCTGTTTAAAAAATGTAGAAGCTTTCAGACAAGGCGAGGGCCAGTATCAAGAAAGAGGTCTCCAAGATGCTGGTGCAAGGACTGATTGACCACTGGGCCAGTCCATGGTCCAGCCATGTGGTGCTGGTACCAAGGGCTGCCCCATCAGGCTCCACTCCAGAACTCTGCGTGGACTACTGGGGTCTCAATTCAGTCACGAAGACTGACGCACAACCCATCCCCCAAGCTGATGACCTAATAGGCAGGCTAGGCACTGAGAAGTTTCTCAGTACTTTTGATCTGACGTCAGGGTGCTGGCAGATCACTCTGACTGAGGGGGCAAAAGAGAGGTCAACATTCTCACTCCAGAGAGCCACTTCCAGTTCAGGGTGATGTCCTTTGGTTAATGCCCCAGGCACCTTTCAGAGGTTGGTCAACAGGGTCCTGGCTTAGAAGGAGTCAGTCTGTGCTGCCTACCTGGATGGCATACCATTCTACATCTATAGCTGGGAAGAACACCTGCACCACCTCCTGGAGGTGTTACAGGCCCTGCAGCAGGCAGGCCTGACTACCAAGGTGAGTAACTTGCAGATAAGGCAGAGTTCTGTCATTTATCTGTGCCACCTGGTGGGTGGGGGCAAGGTGCAGCCCCTTCAATCTAAGATTGAAACTATCCTGGCCTGGCAACCCCCTAAAACTCAGACAGAAGTGAGGGCTTTCCTGGGCCTCGCAAGATATTATAGGAGGTTTGTTAAGGTCCATGGCACCATTGTTGCTCCCTTAACAGAGCTGACTTTTAAGAAGCAGCCTAGATAGGTGAAATGGACAGAGGCCTGCCAGAAAGCCTTTGATACCCTCAAGGAGGCCATGTGTACAGCACCCGTTCTTAAAGCTCCTGACTTCTCCAAGGAGTTCATAGTGCAAACAGGCAATGCAGAGCATGGCACGGGGCGGCCTTAGCACAGTTAAATGAAGATGACCTAGATCAACCAGTAGCCTTCCTTAACAGGAAGTTACTTCCAAGGGAACAGAGGTGGAGTGTGATTGAAAGAGAGGACGTTGCTGTAGTCTGGGCACTGGAGAAGATGAGGCCATACCTTTTTGGGTTCACTTCTGGGTTCAGACAGACCACAGGCTCTTCAGATGCAAATGAGGGGTGAAAATCCCAACCTGCTGAGATAGTCCATCTCCCTACAGGGTATGGACTTTGCTGTGGAACACCATTCTGGGTAACACCACTCCAATGCTGATGGTCTATTGAGGTTCTTCTGCCTTAGTGAAGAGGACTCCCAAGGGGTTGGGTAGTTCTCCCCACTTTCAGCTGGGGGGACATGTGTTAGACCTGTCAGCCTGAGAATGGTCTTCTCCCCAACTTTTTGCCTTCCTCCTCTACATTTCTGACCTCGTGTTTACTAGTATTAGGACTTTGTGCACTTTACCACTGCTAACCAGTGCTAAAGTGTGTGTGTTCTGTCCTCTAAAACATGTTAATATTGTCTTATCCCCAATTGACATATTTCAATTACTTATAAGTCCCTTGTGAAGTGCAGTACAAGTGTCCAGGGCCTGTAAAATAAATGCTACTAGTGGGCCTGCAGCACTGATTGTGCCACCCATGTAAGTAGCCCTTTAAACATGTCTCAGGCCTGCCATTGCAGACCCTGTGTGTGCAGTTTTAAACTTAAACCCTTTTGCCAGGACGAAACGTTCTTCTTTAATACATATGTCACCCCTAGGGTAGGCCCTGGACAACCCAGAAAGCAGGGTGCAATGGATTTAAAAAGGTAGACATACGTTTTAATTTTACATGTCATGGTAGTAACCCCAAACCTCCTTCTTGAATTCTTTCCTTGCTACCCCTTCCACCCCTCCTTGTAGGATGCTGGCCTGGCTTATAGTGGGTACGTTGTGGTACTTACACCTTGTGCCAGGCCCAGTTATCGCATATTAGTAGAATAGAGGTGTTTCTAGCAGCTTAGGCTGATAGAGGTAGCTATGGCAAAGCAGCTTAGGCTGAACTATAGCACAATATCACAGGAAAACACAATACTCAGAGTTACTAAAAATAAAGGTACTTTATTTTAGTGACAATATGCCAAAAGTATCTAAGAGGATACCCTCACTTAGGAGGTAAGTAATATACACAAATTACATGTACACAAACCCAAAACAGGTAAGTAACAGTAAGAAAAGTAGTGCAAACAATGTAGAATCACAATAGAATGCAATAGGTAGGAATAGGCCTAGGGGCAACACAAACCATATACTCCAAAAGTGGAATGCGAATCACAAATGGACCCCAGGACTATGGTAGGTTGTAGAGGGTCGCTGGGACTGTGAGAAAACAGTAAGGGTGTCCAAAATACCCCACCCCAAGACCCTAAAGTTACCCTACTACCCCAGAAAGACAGTATAGTCAAGATAGGGGATTCTTCAAGGACCACAACCACCAGCAAAACACTGAAGACGGATTCCTGGACCTGAGAACGTGTAAAGGAAGGAGACCAAGTCCAAGAGTCACATAAGTGTCCGGGGGGGCAGGAGCCCACTAAACCCCGGATGAAGGTGCAAAAGGGCTGCCTCCGGGTGGAAGAAGCCAAAGATTCTGCAACAACGGAAGGTGGCAGGAACTTCTCCTTTGGTCAGAAGATGTCCCACGGCGTGCTGGAGGATGCAGGAGTATTTCCATGCAGTAATACCACAAACAATCCTTGATAGCTGCAAGAGTTGCAGTTGAGGTTTTTGGGTGCTGCTAGGGACCAGGAAGGACCAGGGTGTCGCCCCTTGGAGGAGGAGACAGAGGGGGCGCTCAGCAACTCAGAGAGCCTCTGCAGAAGCAGGCAGCACCCGCAGAAGTACCAGAACAGGCACTTAGAAGATCTGAGGACAGCGGTCGACTCAGAGTCACAAAGGAGGGTCCCACGACATCGGAGCCCAACTCAGCGAGTTGGGCAATGCAGGACAGAGTGCTGGGGACCCAGGCTAGGCTGTGTACAAAGGAATCCTTGGAAAAGTGCACAGAAGCCAGAGCAGCTGCAGATCACTCAGTACACAGGATTACTGTCTGGCGTGGGGAGGCAAGGACTTACCTCCACCAAATTTGGACAGAAGGGCCACTGGACTGTGGGAGACACTTGGACCCAGCTCCTATGTTCCAGGGACCATGCTCGTCAGGATGAGAGGGGACCCAGAGGACCGGTGATGCAGTAATTTGATGCCTGCATTGGCAGGGGGAATATTCCGTCGACCCATGGGAGATTTCTTCTTGGCTTCCAGTGCAGGATGAAGGCAGACAGCCCTCAGAGCATGCACCACCAGGAAATAGCCCTGGGAGGTGCTGGTCAGGGGAGTGGTCACTCCCCTTTCCTTTGTCCAGTTTCGTGCCAGAGCAGGGCTGGGGGATCCCTGAACCAGTGTAGACTGCCTTATGCAGAGATGGGCACCATCTGTGCCCATCAAAGCATTTCCAGAGGCTGGGGGAGGCTACTCCTCCCCAGCCCTTCACACCTATTTCCAAAGGGAGAGAGTGTAACACCCTCTCTCAGAGGAAATCCTTTGTTCTGCCTTCCTTGGACCAGGCTGCCCAGGCCCCAGGGGGGCAGAAACCTGCCTGAGGGGTTGGCAGCAGCAGCTGCAGTGAGACCCCAGAAAGGCAGTTTGGCAGTACCCGGGTTCTGTGCTAGAGACCCGGGGATGCATGGAATTATCCCCCCAATACCAGAATTGTATTGGGGTGACAATTCCATGATCCTAGACATGTTACGTGGCCATGTTCAGAGTTAATATTGTGACGCCACATGTAGGTAGTGACCTATATGTAGTGCACGCGTGTAATGGTGTCATACCACTCACAAAGTCCGGGGAATTTGCCCTGAACAATGTGGGGGCACCTTGGCTAGTGGCAGGGTGCCCACCACTAAGTAACTTGGCACCTAACTTTCACCAAGTGAGGGTTAGACATATAGGTGACTTATACGTTACTTATGTGCAGTGAAAATGGCTGTGAAATAACGTGGACGTTATTTCACTCCGGCTGCAGTGCAGTCCTGTGTAAGAATTGTCTGAGCTCCCTATGGGTGGCAAAAGAAATGCTGCAGCCCATAGGGATCTTCTGGAACCCCAATACCCTGGGTACCTAAGTATCATATAGAAGAGAATTATAAGGGTGTTTCAGTGTGCCAATGAGAATTGGTAAAGATAGTCACTAGCCTGCAGTGACAATTGTAAAAGCAGAGAGAGCATGAACACTGAGGTTCTGGTTAGCAGAGCCTCAGTGATACAGTAAGGCACCACACAGGGAACAAATACAGAGCATACATTATGAGCACTGGGGCCCTGCCTGACAGGATCCCAGTGACACATAGGCAAAAACAAACATACATACAGTGAAAATGGGGGTAACATGCCAGGCAAGATGGTACTTTCCTACACAACCCCCCCCCCCCCCAACGAAGCACAATAAGACTAACCTTGCCCAGATGAGTCTTCATTGTCTAAGTGGAAATATCTGGAGAGTCCATCTGTATTGGAGTTGGTACTCCCAGGTCTATGTTACACTGTATAGTCCATTCCCTGTAGGCATATGGACCACCTCAACAATTTAGGGTTTTCACCTTTAATTTGTTTTAGCCAAAGTAGAGGTTTGTGGTCTGTCTGAACAATAAAGTGAGTACCAAACAGGTATGGCCTCAACTTTTTCAGTGCCCAGACCACAGCAAAGGCCTCCCTCTCTATGGCAGCCTTCTGCTGATAAAAGCAACTGGTTGATCCTGGCCCTCAGTATTCGGCTGTGATAGCACTGCCCCAACCCCTAATTCAGAAGCATCAGTTTGTACAATTAATTTCTTGGAGTAACAAGGGCTTTTTAGGACAGGTGCAGAGCACATGGCCTGTTTGAGCTCCTGAAAAGCCAGTCCACAATACCTTCTTAGGCATCTTCTTGCTAGTGACATCATTAAGAGGGGCTGCTATGGAGCCATAATTCTTGATGAATCTCCTATAGTACCCTGTGAGGCCTAAAAAAGGCTCTCACCTGGGTTTGAGTTGTAGGGGGAGCCCAGTCCATGATAGTCCGGATCTTCCCCTGTAGTGGTGCAATCTGTTCTCCACCTACCAGGTGGCCCAGATAAACCACTTCCCCCTGCCCTATCTGGCACTTTGAGGCCTTGATAGTGAGGCCTGCCTTTTGCAGGTCCTCCAAAACCTTCCATAGGTGGACCAGGTGATCATCCCAGGTAGAGCTAAAGACAGCAATATCATCTAGATATGCTGCACTAAAAGCTTCTACCCTTGCAGGACTGTATTCACCAACCTTTGAAAAGTGGCAGGTGCATTTTTCAGACCAAAGGGCATTACTGTGAATTGGTAGTGCCCTCCAATGGTTGAAAATGCAGTCTTGGGTTTAGCATCTCCTGATAACCTAATCTGCCAATACCCTGCAGTTAGATCAAAAGTGCTTAGATACTTGGCAGAAGCCAGCGTATCTATGAGCTCATCTGCCCTGGGTATAGGGTGAGCATCTGTCTTGGTTACTTGGTTGAGCCCTCTATAATCAACACAAACCTCATCTCTCTTTTTCCACCTTTGGTATGAGGTTTTGGGACAAGCACAACTGGGCTAGCCCAGGGGCTTTCTGAAGGCTCAATCACCCCTAAGTCCAACATTTTCTGCACCTCTTGTTTAATGCAGTCCCTGACATGGTCAGGCTGCCTATAAATTTTACTTTTGATAGGCAGGCTGTCTCCAGTATCAATTGTATGTTCATACCAGGAAGTAGTAGCTGGTACAAGTGAAAAGAGTTAAGAAAACTGACTTAGGAGATTGATACAGTTGTCTTTCTGTTCAGCAGTAAGACAATCTGCTAAGACCACTCCCTTCACTAAGCCACCAGCTTCAGTGGTGGAGAGGAGATCAGGGAGAGGGTCACTCTCTTCTTCCTGTCCATCATCTGTTGCCATGAGCAGGGTGAGATCAGCCCTGTCATAGTAGGGTTTTAGGCGGTTGACATAAATCACCCTAAGGGGACTCCTGGCAGTGCCCAGGTCTACCAAATAGGTAACCTCACCTTTCTTTTCAACAATTAGATGGGGTCCACTCCATGTGTCCTGGAGAGCTCTTGGGGCCACAGGCTCCAATACCCACACCTTCTGTCCTGGGTGGTACTGAGTCAGGACAGCCTTCTGGTCATGCCATTGCTTTTGCAGCTCCTGGCTGGCCTGAAGGTTTTTACTGGCCTTTTTCATATACTCAGCCATTCTGGATCTTAAGCCAAGTACATAGTCCACTATGTCCTGTTTGGTGAGCTTTTTAAGGTTGTTCCCAACCCTCCTTCACATGAGCAAGAGGACCTCTTACAGGGTGTCCAAAGAGGAGTTCAAAGGGGCTGAAGCCCACTCCTTTTTGGGGTACCTCCCTGTAAGCAAAAAGGAGGCAAGGTAACAGGACATCCCATCTCCTTCTGAGTTTTTCAGGGAGTCCCATTATCATACCTTTGAGAGTTTTATTAAACCTCTCAACCAGACCATTTTTTGTGGATGGTAAGGGGTGGTAAACCTGTAGGTTACACCACACTCCTTCCACATTGCTTTTAGGTATGCAGACATGAAGTTACTACCTCTGCCTGACACCACTTCCTTAGGGAAACCCACTCTGGAAAAGATTCCCAAGAGGGCCTTTGCCACTGCAGGAGCTGTAGTGGTCCTTAAGGTGATTTCTTCAGGATACCTAGTGGCATGGTCCACTATCACAAGGATGAATCTATTGCCTGAGGCTTTTGGAGGGTCAAAGGGGTCAAATATGTCAACCCCTACCCTTTCAACGGGCACCTTAACCACTGGAAGTGGAATTAAGTGGGCCTTTGGAGTGCCACCAGTCTTGCCACTGGCTTGGCAGGTCACACAAGAGCGACAAAACTCTTTAGTGTCCTCTGACATATGAGGCCAGTAAAACAAGAGGACAAGTCTTTCCCAAGTTTTCGTCTGGCCCAAATGCCCAGCCAAAGGGATGTCATGTGCTAGGGTAAGAAGAAACTCTCTGTACTTCAAGGGAATGACCAATCTCCTGGCAGCTCCAAGTTTAGGGTCCCTTGACTGTGTATACAAGAGGTTATCTTCCCAAAACACCCTATAGCTATCACTGACATCCCCATTCTGCTGTTTGACAACTTGCTGTCTGAAACCCTCTAATGTGGGACAGGTTTGCTGTGCCACACTCAGCTCTTCCCTCCCAGGCCCCCCTGCACCCAAAAGCTCAGCTGTGTCAGCTGCTACCTCCTCTGGTGTAGATTCTGCACAGGGAGTGGATTCCTCTTCCTCAAAAAGGGAATCTTCTATAGAGGGAGGGGTTGCCCTTCCTACCCCTAGCTTTTGGGAGCACTTGGTCCATTCTTCCAGGATCCAAGTTTCCCTGACCTCTTTGTTTCTGGGCCTGAGCCCTTGTGAGGGCAAAGATATGCCCTGGGATGCCCAGCATTGCTGCATGGGCCTCTAACTCCACTTCTGCCCAAGCTGATGTTTCCAAATCATTTCCTAATAAGCAGTCTACAGGTAAATCAGTGGCTACCACAACTTTCTTTGGGCCAGTAACCACCCCCCCCCAGTTGAGATTTACAACAGCCATTGGGTGGCTAAGTATATTGTTGTGAACATCAGTCACTTGGTACTGGTGACCAAGTAGGTGCTGCTCAGGGGCAACCAGTTTCACTATCACTATGGTGACACTGGCTTCTGTGTCCCTGTAGGCCCGAACCTCAACACCATTTATTAGGGGTAGTTGCTTGTACTTACCCATATATAAGGGGACAATCAACTAAGGTAGCAAAGGCAATGCCACCATCTAAGACTAAAACAGCCTCTGTGGTCTCCCTAACTAGACCAACCCCCACTACATTACCAATGGTGAGCCCAGCTACACCCTTTGATTTGGCTATTTGTAGGATTCTTCCCACCACCACTGCTATTACTAGGGGCACTAGTGGTTGCAGCAGGGGTTGTGGTGGTGGGAGCCTTGGTATTTTTCTTGGGACAAGTGGGATCACTTACCCAATGCCCTGTGTTTTTACACATATAGCACCAAGGTTTCTTTGGATTGTGAAAAGAGGATTTCGACCTACCTCCCCCAGAGGATTTTTGTGGGTGTGATGAAGACTCTGAATTATTTTTGTCTTTGTCCCCACCCTTGTCATTAGACTTACTATCCTTCTTCTTGCCATCCTTGTCACCCCCTGTATGAGCTTTTCTGCTCACTCTTGTTCTGACCTATTTGTCTGCCTTCTTTCCCAATTCTTGGGGAGAGGTCAGAACTGAGTCTACCAAGTACTGGTGTAACAAATCAGACACCCACTTATTCAAGATATGCTCTCTCAAAATCAGATTATACAGGCTTTCATAATCAGTGACTTTACTGCCATGTAACCAACCCTCTAAGGCCTTCACCGAACAGTCTACAAAGTCTGTCCAGTGTTGAGAAGACTCTTTTCTGGTGTCTCTGAACTTTATCCTGTATTTTCCAGTGGTTAAGCCAAATCCATCTAAGAGTGCATTCTTCATCACATGGTAATCATGAGCATCACTCTCCCTGACAGTAATGAGTCTGTCCCTACCTTTGCCAGTGAAAGATAGCCACAAAATAGCAGCACACTGCCTTTGAGGGACCCCCTGTACCATACAGGCCCTCTCAAGTGCAGCAAACCACTTGCTGATGCCATCACCCTCCTTGTAAGGGGGAACAAGCTTGTGCAGGTTTCTAGAAGCAGTGTCTTTAACAGGATTACTATTGAAACTACTGCTGTTGCTGCCAACACGGGGAACTAACCCCAACTTCTGTCTTTCCCTCTCTATATTTAGAGTTTCTCTATCTAAGGCCAGTTGTTGCTGCTTTAGCCTCAGCCTGGCCTCTTCCAACCTCAGCTTTCTGGGTTCCCTGTCTAGGGTGCCATCCTCAGGGTGGGAGGTATGGGAAGCTTCTGATACAGAGGTAATATGGGAATTAGCAGAAGGGGACCTAGCTCTAACTGCCTGAACCCTAGTGACCTGGCTTTTTGGAGTGAAAGGTATCCTACTGCTGTGTGACCCCACTCCCACTACCAGCTGCACTAGATGGCCTGTTAAGTGACAGGTCTGTGGAAGTACCCTCCACAAAATCTTCTGGACTTTCCTCTGAAACTATCTGGGTACCCCCCTCCTCTACCGCCTGATCTCGGGTTTGACCAGACTGTTTCTGGTCACTTTCTAGGAGAATGCTGAGAAGGAGATCTTTGGTAGGGTTCTTATCAATCCCTAAACTCCTTTCTAAACAGAGACCCCTCAAACTTTTGAAATTAAGGTTTTCATAAGTTGTCGTCACAACTCTGGGGGTAGCCTCTACCACAGACATGGTGAAAAGAAAGAGTTTAGGGCAAAGCAAAAAAGTTTAGAAACTTTTAAAGAAAAGAAAAACTTTTTCAGAACGTTTAGAACATTTTTTTAAAATGTTTTTAAAGTGAGAGTAAGACTGTAAAGCTTAACTGTGTATACTTTAAAGTATTAGAATATAATTTTCTTATGAAAAGCACAAAATGACAAAGTGGTAAAGCAGTCACAGGTACTTATCCTATTGTTGCACCACTAATGTGAGAAGCTGGCCCGGCTTGTAGTGGGTACCAATGGTACTTACACCTTATACCAGGTCCAGTTATCCCCTTATTAGTGTATGTAGTAGTGTTCTAGCAGCTTAGGCCGATAGAGGTAGCTATTGCAGAGCAGCTTAGGCTAAACTAGGAGACATATAAAGCTCCTACTATACCACTTATCACTTAGTACTATATCATAAGAAAAGACAATACCCAGTGTTACTAAAAAATAAAGGTACTTTATTTTAGTGACAATATGTCAGAAAATATCTCAGCGGATATACTCCCTTAGGAGATAAGTAACATACATAAAATATACACAGATAATGAAATCAGGTAAGTAGAACAGTCAGAAAACTGTGCAATTACTATAAATCACAAGAGACTGCAATGGGCCAAGGGGCAACACAAACCATATACTAAGAAAGTGGAATGCGAAGCACGTGTGCACCCCTAGGCAAGAGTAGTGTATAGAGAATTGCTGGGAGTGTGAGAAAACACCAAGGCTGTAAAGGAGACCCCACCCCAGGACCTAGGAAAGTAGGAGTAAAGTACTACTATTTCCCCCAAAACACACTAAAGTCGTGATAGAAGATATTGCAAAGACCACACAAGACTGTAAAGCACTGAAGACGGGTTCCTGGACCTGAAGACCTGCAAAGAAGGGTGTCAAGTCCAAGAGTCGCTGAAGTGTCCAGGGGGGGCAGGAGCCCACTAAACCCCAGATGAAGGTGCAAAATGGCTGCCTCCGGTTAGAAGCAAATGCTGGTTCTGTACCAGCGGAGTGAGCTAGGAGGTTCTGCTTTGGGCAGAAGTTGTCCCACGTCGTGCTGGAAGACGCAGGGTGGTTACTTTGTAAAAGTACCACAAACAAGCCTTGCTACACGCAAGAGTTGCGGTTAGAGTAAAAGGGTGCTGCCCGGGCCCAGGAAGGACCAGGATGTTGCCACTCGGGATGAGGAGACAGAGGGGTGTAGGAAAGTACCATCTTGCCTGGCATGTTACCCCCATTTTTCACTGTATATATGTTGTTTTAGTTGTATGTGTCACTGGGACCCTGGTAACCCAGGGCCCCAGTGCTCATAAGTGTGCCTGTATGTGTTACCTGTGTAGTGACTAACTGTCTCACTGAGGCTCTGCTAATCAGAACCTCAGTGGTTATGCTCTCTCATTTCTTTCCAAATTGTCACTGACAGGCTAGTGACCATTTTTACCAATTTACATTGGCTTACTGGAACACCCTTATAATCCCCTAGTATATGGTACTGAGGTACCCAGGGTATTGGGGTTCCAGGAGATCCCTATGGGCTGCAGCATTTCTTTTGCCACCCATAGGGAGCTCTGACAATTCTTACACAGGCCTGCCACTGCAGCCTGAGTGAAATAACGTCCACGTTATTTCACAGCCATTTTACACTGCACTTAAGTAACTTATAAGTCACCTATATGTCTAACCTTTACCTGGTAAAGGTTAGGTGCAAAGTTACTTAGTGTGAGGGCACCCTGGCACTAGCCAAGGTGCCCCCACATTGTTCAGAGCCAATTCACTGAACTTTGTGAGTGCGGGGACACCATTACACGCGTGCACTACATATAGGTCACTACCTATATGTAGCTTCACCATGGTAACTCCGAATATGGCCATGTAACATGTCTATGATCATGGAATTGCCCCCTCTATGCCATCCTGGCATTGTTGGTACAATTCCATAATCCCAGTGGTCTGTAGCACAGACCCTGGTACTGCCAGACTGCCCTTCCTGGGGTTTCTCTGCAGCTGCTGCTGCTGCCAACCCCTCAGACAGGCATCTGCCCTCCTGGGGTCCAGCCAGGCCTGGCCCAGGATGGCAGAACAAAGAACTTCCTCTGAGAGAGGGTGTGACACCCTCTCCCTTTGGAAAATGGTGTGAAGGCAGGGGAGGAGAAGCCTCCCCCAGCCTCTGGAAATGCTTTGTTGGGCACAGAGGTGCCCAATTCTGCATAAGCCAGTCTACACCGGTTCAGGGACCCCTTAGCCCCTGCTCTGGCGCGAAACTGGACAAAGGAAAGGGGAGTGACCACTCCCCTGACCTGCACCTCCCCTGGGAGGTGTCCAGAGCTCCTCCAGTGTGCTCCAGACCTCTGCCATCTTGGAAACAGAGGTGCTGCTGGCACACTGGACTGCTCTGAGTGGCCAGCGCCACCAGGTGACGTCAGAGACTCCTTGTGATAGGCTCCTTCAGGTGTTAGTAGCCTTTCCTCTCTCCTAGGTAGCCAAACCCTCTTTTCTGGCTATTTAGGGTCTCTGTCTCTGGGGAAACTTTAGATAACGAATGCATGAGCTCAGCCGAGTTCCTCTGCATCTCCCTCTTCACCTTCTGATAAGGAATCGACCGCTGACCGCGCTGGAAGCCTGCAAACCTGCAACATAGTAGCAAAGACAACTACTGCAACTCTGTAACGCTGATCCTGCCGCCTTCTCGACTGTTTTCCTGCTTGTGCATGCTGTGGGGGTAGTCTGCCTCCTCTCTGCACCAGAAGCTCCGAAGAAATCTCCCGTGGGTCGACAGAATCTTCCCCCTGCAACCGCAGGCACCAAAAAGCTGCATCTCCGGTCCCTTGGGTCTCCTCTCAGCACGACGAGCGAGGTCCCTCGAATCCAGCGACACCGTCCAAGTGACCCCCACAGTCCAGTGACTCTTCAGCCCAAGTTTGGTGGAGGTAAGTCCTTGCCTCACCTCGCTGGGCTGCATTGCTGGGAACCGCGACTTTGCAAACTTCTCCGGCCCCTGTGCACTTCCGGCGGAAATCCTCTGTGCACAGCCAAGCCTGGGTCCACGGCACTCTAACCTGCATTGCACGACTTTCTAAGTTGGTCTCCGGCGACGTGGGACTCCTTTGTGCAACTTCGGCGAGCACCGTTTCACGCATCCTCGTAGTGCCTGTTTCTGGCACTTCTCCGGGTGCTACCTGCTTCAGTGAGGGCTCTTTGTCTTGCTCGACGTCTCCTCTCTCTGCAGGTCCAATTTGCGACCTCCTGGTCCCTCCTGGGCCCCAGCAGCGTCCAAAAACGCCAAACGCACGATTTGCGTGTAGCAAGGCTTGTTGGTGTCCATCCGGCGGGAAAACA
Source organism: Pleurodeles waltl (assembly GCF_031143425.1). Classification (NCBI taxonomy): domain Eukaryota; kingdom Metazoa; phylum Chordata; class Amphibia; order Caudata; family Salamandridae; genus Pleurodeles; species Pleurodeles waltl. The sequence continues at coordinate 826,018 of NW_027150248.1, forward strand.
CTTCTGCACGACTCTCCAAGGCGTGGAGGATCCATCCTCTAAAGGGGAAGTCTCTAGCCCTTGTCGTTCCTGCAGTATTCACAGTTCTTCAGCCTAGTAAGAGCTTCTTTGCACCAACCGCTGGCATTTCTTGGGCATCTGCCCATCTCCGAGCTGCTTGTGACTTTTGGACTTGGTCCCCTTGTTCCACAGGTACCTTCAGACAGGAATCCATCGTTGTTGCATTGCTGATTTGTGTTTTCCTTGCATTCTCCCTCTAACACGACTATTTTGTCCTTAGGGGAACTTTGGTGCACTTTGCACTCACTTTTCAGGGTCTTGGGGAGGGTTATTTTTCTAACTCTCACTATTTTCTAATAGTCCCAGCGACCCTCTACAAGGTCACATAGTTTTGGGGTCCATTCGTGGTTCGCATTCCACTTCTGGAGTATATGGTTTGTGTTGCCCCTATCCCTATGTTTCCCCATTGCATCCTATTGTAACTATACATTGTTTGCACTGTTTTCTAAGACTATACTGCATATTTTTGCTATTGTGTATATATATCTTGTGTATATTTCCTATCCTCTCACTGAGGGTACACTCTAAGATACTTTGGCATATTGTCATAAAAATAAAGTACCTTTATTTTTAGTATAACTGTGTATTGTGTTTTCTTATGATATTGTGCATATGACACTAGGTGGTACTGTAGTAGCTTCACACGTCTCCTAGTTCAGCCTGAGCTGCTTTGCTAAGCTACCATTATCTATCAGCCTAAGCTGCTAGACACCCTATACACTAATAAGGGATAACTGGGCCTGGTGCAAGGTGCAAGTACCCCTTGGTACTCACTACAAGCCAGTCCAGCCTCCTACAAGGGGGCCCTAAGCAAGGAAGAGAGCCCACTTAGAAGAAGGGAGCACCCGCAGAAGCCTCTGAACATGGGTTTAAAGGAGCTGAATACGGCGGTAGTCTCAACACTGCAGAAAGGAGTCCCACGTCGCCAGAGGTCAACTCAGGGAGCTGGGCGTCGCAGGACAGAGTGCTGGAGACCTAGGCTCGGCTGTGCATGCAGGGATTCCTGGAAGGATGCACAGAAGCCCTTGTAGCTGCAGACCACGAGGCACACAGTGGCACTGACTGGTGAGGGGAGACAAGGACTTACCTCCACCAATTTCATGCAGCTGGACCTCTGGACAGTCAGGGTCACTGGGGTCCACCACTTGTGTTCCAGGGACGACGCTCGTCGAAGACAGAGAAGTCCCAGGGTACCGGTGATGCTGTGATTTGTTGTTTTGATGGGCACAGATGGTGCCCTTTCTGCATAAGCCAGTCTACACCGGTTCAGGGATTCCCCAGCCCTACTCTGGCTCGAAACTGGACAAAGGAACGGGGAGTGACCACTCCCCTGACCAGCACCTCCCAGGGGAGGTGCCCAAAGCCCCTCCAGTGTGTCCCAGACCTCTGCCATCTTGGATGTAGAGGTGTGAGGGCACAATGGACAGCACTGAGTTGTAGCTGCACAATGGCTGAACCGAATATGGTCATGTGAGGTGTCTGGGATTGTGGAATTTGGCACCCAGTCTGAATCTGGTACTGGGGGGCCAATTACATAAACTCTGGTACTGCCAAACCAGCTTTCTGTTTTTTTTTCTGCAGCAACAGTGCTGCCAACCCCCAGACAGGATTCTGCCCTCCTTGGGTCTGACCAGGTCAGTCCCAGGAAGGCAGAAACAATGTATTTCCTTTGACAGGGGTGTGTTACACCCTCTGCCTTTGGAAATAGGTGTCACAGGCTTGGGAGGGGTAGCCTCCCAGAGCCTCTGGAAATGCTTTGAAGGGCACAAATGGTGCCCTTCTTGCATAAGCCAGTCTGCACCAGTTTAGGGAGCCCTTGTCCCTGATCTGGCGCGAAAATGGACAAAGGAAAGGGGAGTGACCACTCCCCTGACCTGCACCTCCCTGGGGGTGGTGCCCAGAGCTCCTCCAGTGTGCCCCAGACCTCTGCCATCTTGAATTCAGAGATGTGGGGGCACACTGGACTCCCCTGGTTGGTCAGTGCCAGCAGGTGACGTCTGAGACCCCTCCTGATAGGCTCAGACCAGCTAGGTAGCCATACCTCTTCTTTGGGCTATTTAGGGGCCCTCCTGTGGGGGTTTCCTCAAATTACGATTTGCAAGAATCCACCATGACTCCTCTGCACCTCTACCTCTGACTTTCAACAAGGATCGACCGCTGACTGACCCAGGACGCCTGCAAAACTGCAACAAAGTATCCAGACGGCTACTGTGACATTGTAGCGCCTAAAACTGACGGCTTTCTCGACTGTTTCCTGACTGTGAATCCTCTGGGGGCTGTCTGCCTTCCTTCTGCACAGACAAATCTGAAGAAATCTCCTGTGGGTCGACGGAATCTTCCCCCTGCTCGAGCAGGCAACCAAAAGCAGCAACACTGACCCTCTGGGACTTCTCCCTCTTCCACAAGCGATGTCCCCGGAACATGAGTGGTGGACCCAAGTGACCCCGACTGTCCAGAGGTCCAACTGCACGAAATTGTTGGAGGTAAGTACTTGCCTCCCCTCACCAGTCAGTGCCACCGTGTGGCAAGTGTCCAGCAGCTTCCAGGACTTCTCTGAGTCCCCTCCAAAAGTCCTTTGTGCACAGCCAAGCTCCGGTCCCCAGCACTCCGTCCTGCGACGCACAGCTCCCTGAGGCGATCTCCAGTGGCGTGGGACTTCTTACAGCAGTGCTGAGACGACCGGCGAGTGCAGCTCCTTTGAACCCATGTTCAGAGGCTCCTGTGTGTGCTTCCTTGTTCCTTGTGGGCCTTCATCCTTGCTGACGGCCCCCTCTGTCCACTCACCTTGAGTTTCGACATCCTGGTCCTTCCTGGTCCCGGGCAGCACCCTTTTTCTTCAACTGCGACTCTTGCGTGTAGCAAGGCTTGTTTGCTGTGCTTTTGAAAACCTTCTGCACTGCATCTTCCAGCACAACGTGGGACAGCTCCTGCTCGAATTTGGGCCTCCTAGGTCACTCTGTTGGTGCATAACCTTCTTCTGTTCCTAACCGGGGACAGCCATTTTGCACCATCTGGGGTTTAGTGGTCTCCTGCCCCCCCCTGGCTTCTTCAGTGACTCCTGGACTTGGTCCCCTTCCTTTGCAGGTCTTCAGCTTCCATAATCCATCTTCAGTGTCTGGCTGAGTGGTGTAGGTCTTGCAATATCCTCCAATTCGACTTCTGTGTATCTTCTGTGGTAGTAGTGTCACTTTACCACTACTTTTCAGAGTCCTGTGGTGGGGTATTTGTTTCACCATTGGTGTTTTCTTATGCTCCCAGGGATTCTCTACACAGAAGTCCTGCCTTTGGGACAATCCTAATTCACATTCCACATTTTGGAGTATATGGTTTGGTTTGCCCCCAGGGCCCATTACAGTCTATTGCATTCTATAGTAATTGCACTGTTTTCTGACTGTTTTACTTACCTGATTTCACTATCTGGGTATATTTTATGTTTGTTACTTACCTCCTGTTGGAGGATATCCTCTAAGATAACTTTTGGCATATTGTCATAAAAATAAAGTACCTTTATTTTTAGTAACACTGAGTATTGTCTTTTCTTGTGATATAGTACATGTGATAAGTAGTATAGTAGGAGCTTTACATGTCTCCAAGTTCAGCCTAAGCTGATCTGCTATAGCTACCTTTATCAGCCTAAGCTGCTAGAACACTTCTACTTCACTAATGTGGGGATAACTTGACCTGGTGCAAGGTGTAAGTACCCCTGGTACCCACTACAAGCCAGGCCAGCTTCTCACAACCCTTGCTTTGACTATTGCCAGTAGCCACACCACTATTACTACTACTGCTAGGGACGCTAGAGGAGGAAGTATTTGTAGCAGTGGTGGCAGGCTCAGGAGCTTTACCTGGACACAACTTATCCCTTGGCTTGTGGCCTTTATTTCTGTACACATAGCACCAAGGCTTTTTAGAGTATGCAGAAGAAGTTGAAGAAGTTTTATCCCTACCCCCAGAAGAGTTTTGTGGACCTGCAGAATCTTTATGTTTATGCTGTCCTGGGCTTTCTCGCCTTCTTTCTTCTTTTCTTTGTCACCCCTTATATGAGCTTTTCTGCTCACCCTTGTTCTGACCCATTTTTCAGCCTTCTTTCCCAATTCTTGGGGAGAAGGCAGATCTGAGACTACCAAGTACTGGTGTAACAAATCAGATGTCCAATTATTCAAAATATGCTCCCTCAGGATTAGATTATATAGACACACATAATCAAACACTTTGGCCCTCATTATAAAACTGGCCGTGTAGGACCGCCCCGCCGGCGGTGGTGGTAACTACCGCCAACAGGCTGGCGGTCCAGACCGCTGATATAATGAATCAAATGAGAAGCAGCCAACAGACCAGCCACTCACCGGCAGTCTTGGAGAGCCACCGACGACCGCAGAGGCCATCTTCAGCCTGGTGGAAAGGCCCTTCCCGCCCACCGTATTATGACACACCACACCGCCATCAGTTCCGGGGCGGGAGCCACCGCCACACAAAGTGTGGCAGAAATGACCCATATAAAAGGGAACACTCACTGAAGGAACACAGCCCACGCCGACATGAAGCGGGAGATATTTCCGGTGCTACTCCTAGCGATTCACTTCCAGGACCACGACCGCCGCCGCCGATGGTAAGTTCCGCAGCCTAGCACACATGGGAGGAAAGGGGATAATAACACACCCAGACACCCTACCCACACCACAACGCACCCCCACCCCCTCCCACCCCTCCAAGCCATACATACATGTGAGAAAGTAGCCTCTTTCTAGCCTTGTTACCCCCACTTTTGGCCTGTTTGTGAGTGTATGTCAGGGTGTTTTCACTGTCTCACTCTGATCCTGCTAGCCAGGGTCCAGTGCTCATAGTGAAAACCCTATGTTTTCAGTATGTGTGTTATGTGTCACTGGGACCCTGCTAGTCAGGACCCCAGTGCTCATAAGTTTGTGGCCTATATGTATAAGTTCCCTGTGTGGTGCCTAACTGTCTCACTGAGGCTCTGCTAACCAGAACCTCAGTGGTTATGCTCTCTCATTTCTTTCAAATTGTCACTAACAGGCTAGTGACCAATTTTACCAATTTACATTGGCTTACTGGAACACCCTTATAATTCCCTAGTATATGGTACTAAGGTACCCAGGGTATTGGGGTTCCAGGAGATCCCTATGGGCTGCAGCATTTCTTTTGCCACCCATAGGGAGCTCTGACAATTCTTACACAGGCCTGCCACTGCAGCCTGACTGAAATAACGTCCACGTTATTTCACAGCCATTTTACACTGCACTTAAGTAACTTATAAGTCACCTATATGTCTAACCTTTACCTGGTAAAGGTTAGGTGCAAAGTTACTTAGTGTGAGGGCACCCTGGCACTAGCCAAGGTGCCCCCACATTGTTCAGGGCCAATTCCCCGGACTTTGTGAGTGCGGGGACACCATTACACGCGTACACTACATATAGGTCACTACCTATATGTAGCTTCACAATGGTAACTCCGAATATGGCCATGTAACATGTCTATGATCATGGAATTGCCCCCTCTATGCCATCCTGGCATAGTTGGCACAATCCCATGATCCCAGTGGTCTGTAGCACAGACCCTGGTACTGCCAAACTGCCTTTCCTGGGGTTTCACTGCAGCTGTTGCTGCTGCCAACCCCTCAGACAGGTTTCTGCCCCCCTGGGGTCAAGTCAGGCTTCTCCCAGGATGGCAGAACAAAGGACTTCCTCTGAGAGAGGGTGTTACACCCTCTCCCTTTGGAAAATGGTGTGAAGGCAGGGGAGGAGTAGCCTCCCCCAGCCTCTGGAAATGCTTTCATGGGCACAGATGTGCCCAATTCTGCATAAGCCAGTCTACACCGGTTCAGGGGACCCCTTAGCCCTGCTCTGGCGCGAAACTGGACAAAGGAAAGGGGAGTGACCACTCCCCTGACCTGCACCTCCCCTGGGAGGTGTCCAGAGCTCCTCCAGTGTGCTCCAGACCTCTGCCATCTTGGAAACAGAGGTGCTGCTGGCACACTGGACTGCTCTGAGTGGCCAGTGCCACCAGGTGACGTCAGAGACTCCTTCTGATAGGCTCCTTCAGGTGTTGCTAGCCTATCCTCTCTCCTAAGTAGCCAAACCCTCTTTTCTGGCTATTTAGGGTCTCTGTCTCTGGGGAAACTTTAGATAACGAATGCAAGAGCTCATCAGAGTTCCTCTGCATCTCTCTCTTCACCTTCTGCCAAGGAATCGACTGCTGACCGCGCTGGAAGCCTGCAAAACTGCAACATAGTAGCAAAGACGACTACTGCAACTCTGTAACGCTGATCCTGCCGCCTTCTCGACTGTTTTCCTGGTGGTGCATGCTGTGGGGGTAGTCTGCCTCCTCTCTGCACTAGAAGCTCTGAAGAAATCTCCCGTGGGTCGACGGAATCTTCCCCCTGCAACCGCAGGCACCAAAAAGCTGCATTACCGGTCCCTTGGGTCTCCTCTCAGCACGACAAGCGAGGTCCCTTGAATCCAGCAACTCTGTCCAAGTGACTCCCACAGTCCAAGTTTGGTGGAGGTAAGTCCTTGCCTCCCCACGCCAGACTGCATTGTTGGAAACCGCGTCTTTTGCAACTACTCCGGCTTCCGTGCACTGCCGGCGGAAATCCTTTGTGCACAGCCAAGCCTGGGTCCCCGGCACTCTAACCTGCATTGCACGACTTTCTAAGTTGGTCTCCGGCGACGTGGGACTCCTTTGTGCAACTTCGGCGAGCACCGTTACACGCATCCTCGTAGTGCCTGTTTCTGGCACTTCTCCGGGTGCTACCTGCTGCTGAGAGGGCTCCTTGTCTTGCTCGACGTCCCCTCTCTCTCCTGACGCAATTTGCGACATTCTGGTCCCTCCTGGGCCATAGCAGCATCCAAAAATGCTTACCGTACGATTTGCAACTAGCAAGGCTTGTTGGTGGTCTTTCGGCGGGAAAACACTTCTGCACGACTCTCCACGGCGAGAGGGATCAGTCCACCAAAGGGGAAGTCTCTAGCCCTTTTCGTTCCTGCAGAAACCTCAGCTTCTTCTGTCCAGTAGAAGATTCTTTGCACCCACAGCTGGCATTTCCTGGGCATCTGCCCATCTCCGACTTGCTTGTGACTTTTGGACTTGGTCCCCTTGTTTCACAGGTACCCTAGATTGGAAATCCATCGTTGTTGCATTGCTGGTTTGTGTCTTTCCTGCATTATACCCCTATCACAACTTCTTTGTCCTTTGGGGAACTTCAGTGCACTTTGCACTCACTTTTCAGGGTCTTGGGGAGGGCTATTTTTCTAACCCTTACTATTTTCTAATAGTCCCAGCGACCCTCTACAAGGTCACCTAGGTTTGGGGTCCATTCGTGGTTCACATTCCACTTTTGGAGTATATGGTTTGTGTTGCCCCTATCCCTATGTGTCCCCATTGCATCCTATTGTAACTATACATTGTTTGCACTGTTTTCTAAGACTATACTGCATATTTTTGGTATTGTGTACATATAACTTGTGTATAATTGCTATCCTCATACTGAGGGTACTCACTGAGATACTTTGGCATATTGTCATAAAAATAAAGTACCTTTATTTTTAGTATATCTGTGTATTGTGTTTTCTTATGATATTGTGCAAGTGACACTAGTGGTACTGTAGGAGCTTCACTCGTCTCCTAGTTCAGCCTAAGCTGCTCTGCTAAGCTACCATTATCTATCAGCCTATGCTGCTAGACACCCTATACACTAATAAGGGATAACTGGGCCTGGTGCAAGGTGCAAGTACCCCTTGGTACTCACTACAAGCCAGTCTAGCCTCCTACAATACACCACCAAAATGTACTTACCAGACACATGCTATGATATATTTGAACAAATGCACACACCTGTGTACACCACTCACCCACAGTGAAACACCGGACAACGGGACAATATTGCACCAACATGTCTGCTGGCCAGTAAACTTTAATTTTCCAAAAATATTAATAATGGCAAACAATGTCCAAACAAGGTCATAGGCCTGTGTCCGGAAGGGCAAATATAGCCCACACTTGACTCCTACAATGCCAAAAAGGTTCCACTGGGCAGGGGCATCAACGGGGCAGCAGGAACCTCAGGGAGCAGGGGAAAGGGGTGGCGGGGTGGGGACTCAGGTTTGGAAGGAGGGTCTTCGCTTAGCTTTTGGAGGGGGAGAGGGTTTGGGCTTGCCCTTGGAAGGAGGAGGAGTGGGCTTGGACCGGGGAGTGTGAGAAGGACCAGGCGTAATGCAGGGCTTCTTCATCCCTGGGGAAGGGGCACAGGAATGGGAATAGCAGCCTGGGGAGGATTTAGACGAGGAAGGAGGATCCCACACTACAGTTCATTACCACCCGGACCCTATATTCAGCTACACTTTGCAATGTGGAAGACGGAGAGACAATGCCAAACCACCAAATCAGCAAGTCCATGGGGCAACATAAGAACCAATAGCCCAAACAGGGGAACCATCACAGGCCTACATTCCCAGCCATATCTACCTAAGGACAATATCCCACGGACTTAGAGGGGGGCAGGACTTCAGGGACACACCTATCTATGAGCCTGCCACCACAATGCATGCACCCTAAAGCACCTAACTACAATCATCATAGTAGCATCACAACAGTGTTGGTACTCACCCCATTGTGGCAGCTGTGCTGCCTTCAGGCGCCCATTTAAATCCAGATAGGCCACCGCCAGAATGCGGTCCATTAGAGGGGTCAGGCTCCGACGTGCACCCCTCCCTCGTTGGGAGGCATCCCCAGCTGGGCCTCACCAGTCTTCCGGGCCCAGCGCCTCAGGTCCCCCCACCGCTTCCTGCAGTGGGTGCTCCGCTGGTTGCAGACCCCCTGGTCCGCACTTCCTTGGCGATGGCTTGCCACAATCCTTTGGCGCTAACTGTAGGAGTCTGGACTGGCTTGTAGTGAGTACCAAGGGGTACTTGCACCTTGCACCAGGCCCAGTTATCCCTTATTAGTGTATAGGGTGTCTAGCAGCATAGGCTGATAGATAATGGTAGCTTAGCAGAGCAGCTTAGGCTGAACTAGGAGACGTGTGAAGCTACTACAGTACCACAAGTGTCACTTGCACAATATCATAAGAAAACACAATACACAGTTATACTAAAAATAAAGGTACTTTATTTTTATGACAATATGCCAAAGTATCTTAGAGTGTACCCTCAGTATGAGGATAGCAAATATACACAAGTTATATGTACACAATACCAAACATATGCAGTATAGTCTTAGAAAACAGTGCAAACAATGTTTAGTTACAATAGGATGCAAAGGGGACACATAGGGATAGGGGCAACACAAACCATATACTCCAAAAGTGGAATGTGAACCACAAATGGACCCCAAACCTATGTGATCTTGTAGAGGGTCGCTGGGACTATTAGAAAATAGTGAGAGTTAGAAAAATAGCCCTCCCCAAGACCCTGAAAAGTGAGTGCAAAGTGCACTGAAGTTCCCCAAAAGACAAGAAGTCGTGATGGAGGAATAATGCAGGAAAGACACAAACCAACAATGCAACAACTGTGGATTTCCAATCTAGGGTACCTGTGGAACAAGGGGACCAAGTCCAAAAGTCACAAGCAAGTCGGAGATGGGCAGATGCCCAGGAAATGCCAGCTGTGGGTGCAAAGAAGCTTCTACTGGACAGATGAAGCTGAGGTTTCTGCAGGAACGAAAAAAGCTAGAGACTTCCCCTTTGGTGGACGGATCCCTCTTGCCGTGGAGAGTTGTGCAGAAGTGTTTTCCCGCCAAAAGAACGCCAACAAGCCTTGCTAACTGCAAATCGTTCAGTTAGCATTTTTGGACGCTGCTGTGGCCCAGGAGGGACCAGGAGGTCGCAAGTTGGACCAGGAGAGAGATGAGACGTCGAACAAGACAAAGAGCCCTCTCACCAGCAGGTAGCACCCAGAGAAGTGCCAGAAACAGGCACTACAAGGATGCGTGAAATGGTGCTCGCCGAAGTTGCACAAAGGAGTCCCACGTCGCCGGAGACCAACTTAGATAGTCGTGCAATGCAGGTTAGAGTGCTGTGGACCCAGGCTTGACTGTGCACAAAGGATTTCCGCCGGAAGTGCACGGAAACCGGAGTAGTTGCAAAAGACGCGGTTTCCAACAATGCAGTCTGGCGTGGGGAGGCAAGGACTTACCTCCACCAAACTTGGACTGAAGAGTCACTGGACTGTGGGAGTAACTTTGACAGAGTTGCTGGATTCAAGGGACCTCGCTCGTTGTGCTGAGAGGAGACCCAAGGGACCGGTAATGCAGCTTTTTGGTGCCTGCGGTAGCAGGGGGAAGATTCCGTCGACCCACGGGAGATTTCTTCAGAGCTTCTAGTGCAGAGAGGAGGCAGACTACCCCCACAGCATGCACCACCAGGAAAACAGTCGAGAAGGTGGCAGGATCAGCGTTACAGAGTTGCAGTAGTCGTCTTAGCTACTATGTTGCAGTTTTGCAGGCTTCCAGCGCGGTCAGCAGTCGATTCCTTGGCAGAAGGTGAAGAGAGAGATGCAGAGGAACTCTGATGAGCTCTTGCATTCGTTATCTAAAGTTTCCCCAGAGACAGAGACCCTAAATAGCCAGAAAAGAGGGTTTGGCTACCTAGGAGAGAGGATAGGCTAGCAACACCTGGAGGAGCCTATCAGAAGGAGTCTCTGACATCACCTGGTGGCACTGGCCACTCAGAGCAGTCCAGTGTGCTGGCAGCACCTCTGTTTCCAAGATGGCAGAGGTCTGGAGCACACTGCAGGAGCTCTGGACACCTCCCAGGGGAGGTGCAGGTCAGGGGAGTGGTCACTCCCCTTTCCTTTGTCCAGTTTCGTGCCAGAGCAGGGCTAAGGGGTCCCCTGAACCGGTGTAGACTGGCTTATGCAGAATTGGGCACATCTGTGCCCATGAAAGCATTTCCAGAGGCTGGGGGAGGCTACTCCTCCCCTGCCTTCACACCATTTTCCAAAGGGAGAGGGTGTAACACCCTCTCTCAGAGGAAGTCCTTTGTTCTGCCATCCTGGGACAAGCCTGGCTTGACCCCAGGAGGGCAGAAACCTGTCTGAGGGGTTGGCAGCAGCAGCAGCTGCAGTGAAATCCCAGGAAAGGCAGTTTGGCAGTACCAGGGTCTGTGCTACAGACCACTGGGATCATGGGATTGTGCCAACTATGCCAGGATGGCATAGAGGGGGCAATTCCATGATCATAGACATGTTACATGGCCATATTCGGAGTTACCATTGTGAAGCTACATATAGGTAGTGACCTATATGTAGTGCATGCGTGTAATGGTGTCCCCGCACTCACAAAGTCCGGGGAATTGGCCCTGAACAATGTGGGGGCACCTTGGCTAGTGCCAGGGTGCCCTCACACTAAGTAACTTTGCACCTAACCTTTACCAGGTAAAGGTTAGACATATAGGTGACTTATAAGTTACTTAAGTGCAGTGTAAAATGGCTGTGAAATAACGTGGACATTATTTCACTCAGGCTGCAGTGGCAGGCCTGTGTAAGAATTGTCAGAGCTCCCTATGGGTGGCAAAAGAAATGCTGCAGCCCATAGGGATCTCCTGGAACCCCAATACCCTGGGTACCTCAGTACCATATTCTAGGGAATTATAAGGGTGTTCCAATGAGCCAATGTAAATTGGTAAAATTGGTCACTAGCCTGTTAGTGACAATTTGAAAGAAATGAGAGAGCATAACCACTGAGGTTCTGATTAGCAGAGCCTCAGTGAGACAGTTAGGCATCACACAGGGAACACATACATATAGGCCACAAACTTATGAGCACTGGGGTCCTGACTAGCAGGGTCCCAGTGACACATAACAAACATCCTGAAAACATAGGGTTTTCACTATGAGCACTGGGCCCTGGCTAGCAGGATCCCAGTGAGACAGTGAAAACACCCTGACATACACTCACAAACAGGCCAAAAGTGGGGGTAACAAGGCTAGAAAGAGGCTACTTTCTCACACAACCCCCCCCAAACGAAGGACAATAAGGCTAACCTTGGCCAGTTGAGACTTTATTGTCTAAGTGGTGATAAGTAGAGAGTAGCTCTGCAATAGACTGGTTACTCCCTTTATCATCCACTATATGGTTACTTCCCTGTGGGGATGTAAACCACCCTGTTTGAAGTTTTTTAGCTAAGCAACAATGTGAAGATGTATTTTCAGAGTTTCTATCAGTAAGTTTTAGTTTAGAGCAGTGGGAATTGTCCACTGAACCTATTTGTAGTGATGGAAATGCCAGACAGGGATGCTGTCTCAGAAAAGCCATAGCTGGGCAAAACCTTTGTCCATATGGCTGGAAGAGAGAACAGGGATGATGTTTCTCTTGAGTTGGAGAAGGGCAGGGATGCTGTCCTATGAGCTCCACACTAGGGCAGGGATGCTGTCCTAAGTGTTGTGAGGCAGTGCAGGGTGTCTGCACTAAAGTATCTCTGCGAGGGTTGGAGGGATGCTCCATGTTAACTAAAATGGTGCTCTTTTTCTCACCAATGTTAGTTATCCCACAGAGAGGTACTTCTACCTCAGGGAGTCCAGCTTTGCCAGCTGATGATTCCCTTGGAACAGGTGCCACCCCAGGAGAGGTTTCTCCCACCACAGGAATGGTATCCTGAATGGTAGGGTGGTTAGGGGATACTGTGATACCCTTTTCACCTGTTGATGGAGAGGGATCCTGAGTTTTCAGGCCTTCTCTCCTTTGCTTTTTCATTTCAGTAATAATGAGAGGGAACAATTCTTCAGGGATGCCCAGCATGGCTGCATGGGCATAAAACTCTACATCAGCCCAACCTGAGGCCTCTAGGTCATTACCTAAGAGACAGTCTACAGGTAAGCTAGGTGATACCACCACCTGCTTAGGGCCAGTAACTCCACCCCAACTAAACTGAATTATAGCTAAGGGAAGAAACTTAGTGGAGTTATGGACATCAATAATCTTATACTGTTGTCCAATGATGTGTTGATCAGGGTGCACTAGGTTTTCAGTCACCAAAGTGATACTGGCACCTGTGTCCCTGTAGGACAAGGCCTCAACACCATTTATTGAAACTGTCTGCCTGTACTTATCCATTGTAAGGGGACAAGCAGCCAGTGTGGCAAGGCCAATGCCACTAGGTGTGACAGAAACTGTCTTGGGATTGACTACCCCAGTTTCTACTATGGACCCATAAGTGAACCCAACTACACCCTTAACTTGACTGTTGCCAGCAGTCCCACCACTAGTACCACTACTGCTAGGGGCACTAGAGCTTGATGTGTTAGTGGTGGTAGGCTCAGGGGGTTTACCTGGACAGGACTTATCCCCTGGCCTATGGCCTCTATTTTTACACACAAAGCACCAAGGCTTTTTAAATTGTGTAGGTTGAGAAGAAGAGGAAGAATTTGTTTTATCTCCACCCCCTGAAGAGTGTTTAAGATTTGAAGTGGAATCTTTGGTTTTACCCTTATCCCTATGCTTATCTTGAGATTTTTCACCATCTATCTTCTTATTCTTCTCTTTGTCACCCCCTGTATGAACTTTTCTGTTCACCCTTGTTCTGACCCATTTGTCTGCCTTCTTTCCCAATTCTTGGGGAGAGGTCAGATCAGAGTCCACCAAGTACTGGTGCAACAAATCAGACACACAATTAATAAGAATATGCTCTCTCAGGATCAAGTTATACAGGCTGTCATAATCAGTAACTTTACTGCCAGGTAACCACCCCTCCAAGGCCTTCACTGAATGGTCAATGAAATCAACCCAGTCTTGTGAAGACTCCTTTTTGGTCTCTCTGAACTTTATCCTGTATTGTTCAGTGGCTAAGCCATAACCATCCAGGAGTGCATTCTTAAGAACTTTGTAATCATTGGCTTCACTTTCTTTCACAGTAAGGAGCCTATCCCTACCTTTTCCACTAAATGATAGCCATACGATAGCAGCCCACTGCCTTTGAGGGACATCCTGTACAACACAGGCCCTCTCAAGTGCAGCAAACCACTTGTTAATGTCACCCCTCTCCTTATAAGGGGGAACTATCTTGTGCAGATTCCTTGAATCATGCTCTCTTGCAGGATGACTATGGGGAATACTGCTGCTGCCACCATGGGTTTCTAAACCCAATTTCTGTCTCTCCTTCTCTACTTCTAAGGTCTGTCTATCCAAATCCAGCTGTTGCTTCTTGAGCTTCAGTCTGGTTTGTTCCACTCTCAATCTATTGAGCTCCCTTTCTAACAATCTGTCTTCAGGGTGGGTGGGAGGGACATTCCTAGACACAGTAGTATGGTGAGAATGGACAGAAGGAGACCTGTCCCTTACAGAAGGCACCCTAACAGCTTGGCTAACAGAAAAATCAGTTCTACTGTGGTGAGAAACAATGCTCTTGCTATGATGTGAGACAACACTATCTGTATGGTGTGACTCTACATCAGTACCAACTATGCTAGACTGTCTAGTAATGGGCAGGCTGAGAAGTTTCTTTCCTGAATCTTTTCCTGGGGGAGTCCCTGGATCAGATTGGGAACCATTAGCTACTTTTTCAACAGATGGGGCACTTTTAGCCTTATCTTGTTCTCTAAGCATGTTAAGTAACAATTCCAAGGAAGGATTCTTCCCTACACTCAAACCTCTCTCTATGCAGAGACTCCTTGCTCCTTTCCAGCTAAGGTGATCATATGCAATCTTGGACAGATCAACATTTTGGCCTGTGCCAGACATTTTTTAGAGAGAGTTAAAAGTGATAGAAAAAGAGAAAAAGTTTTCAGAACTTTTAGAAAGACAGAAAAAAAAACTTTTTAAACTTTTTAGAACTTTTTAGAAAGTTTGGGTGTACTTTTCAGCACTTAGAAAAGAGTGAAAAGAGGAAATGAAAAACTTTTTAGCAATGTGTACACACACTGAACTTGTTTTGTATATTTTTCTCTTATGAAAAGTACAATGACAAGAGTGGTAAGTAGTGTCAAAGCACTTATCCCACCGCTGCACAACCAATGTAGGAGGCTGGACTGGCTTGTAGTGAGTACCAAGGGGTACTTGCACCTTGCACCAGACCCAGTTATCCCTTATTAGTGTATAGGGTGTCTAGCAGCATAGGCTGATAGATAATGGTAGCTTAGCCGAGCAGCTTAGGCTGAACTAGGAGACATGTGAAGCTACTACAGTACCACAAGTGTCACTTGCACAATATCATAAGAAAACACAATACACAGTTATACTAAAAATAAAGGTACTTTATTTTTATGACAATATGCCAAAGTATCTTAGAGTATACCCTCAGTATGAGGATAGCAAATATACACAAGTTATATGTACACAATACCAAACATATGCAGTATAGTCTTAGAAAACAGTGCAAACAATGTTTAGTTACAATAGGATGCAATGGGGACACATAGGGATAGGGGCAACACAAACCATATACTCCAAAAGTGGAATGTGAACCACAAATGGACCCCAAACCTATGTGATCTTGTAGAGGGTCGCTGGGACTATTAGAAAATAGTGAGAGTTAGAAAAATAGCCCTCCCCAAGACCCTGAAAAGTGAGGGCAAAGTGCACTGAAGTTCCCCAAAAGACAAGAAGTCGTGATGGAGGAATAATGCAGGAAAGACACAAACCAACAATGCAACAACTGTGGATTTCCAATCTAGGGTACCTGTGGAACAAGGGGACCAAGTCCAAAAGTCACAAGCAAGTCGGAGATGGGCAGATGCCCAGGAAATGCCAGCTGTGGGTGCAAAGAAGCTTCTACTGGACAGATGAAGCTGAGGTTTCTGCAGGAACGAAAAGAGCTAGAGACTTCCCCTTTGGTGGACGGATCTCTCTTGCCGTGGAGAGTCGTGCAAAAGTGTTTTCCCGCCAAAAGAACGCCAACAAGCCTTGCTAACTGCAAATCGTGCAGTTAGCATTTTTGGACGCTGCTGTGGCCCAGGAGGGACCAGGAGATCGCAAGTTGGACCAGGAGAGAGATGAGACGTCGAACAAGACAAGGAGCCCTCTCACCAGCAGGTAGCACCCAGAAAAGTGCCAGAAACAGGCACTAGAAGGATGCGTGAAATGGGGCTCGCCGAAGTTGCACAAAGGAGTCCCACGTCGCCGGAGACCAACTTAGATAGTCGTGCAATGCAGGTTAGAGTGCCGTGGACCCAGGCTTGGCTGTGCACAAAGGATTTCCGCTGGAAGTGCACAGAAACCGGAGTAGTTGCAAAAGACGCGGTTTCCAACAATGCAGTCTGGCGTGGGGAGGCAAGGACTTACCTCCACCAAACTTGGACTGAAGAGTCACTGGACTGTGGGAGTAACTTGGACAGAGCTGCTGGATTCAAGGGACCTCGCTCGTTGTGCTGAGAGGAGACCCAAGGGACCGGTAATGCAGCTTTTTGGTGCCTGCGGTAGCAGGGGGAAGATTCCGTCGACCCACGGGAGATTTCTTCGGAGCTTCTAGTGCAGAGAGGAGGCAGACTACCCCCACAGCATGCACTTACAGGAAAACAGTCGAGAAGGCGGCAGGATCAGCGTTACAGAGTTGCAGTAGTCGTCTTAGCTACTATGTTGCAGTTTTGCAGGCTTCCAGCGCGGTCAGCAGTCGATTCCTTGGCAGAAGGTGAAGAGAGAGATGCAGAGGAACTCTGATGAGCTCTTGCATTCGTTATCTAAAGTTTCCCCAGAGACAGAGACCCTAAATAGCCAGAAAAGAGGGTTTGGCTACCTAGGAGAGAGGATAGGCTAGCAACACCTGGAGGAGCCTATCAGAAGGAGTCTCTGACATCACCTGGTGGCACTGGCCACTCAGAGCAGTCCAGTGTGCTGGCAGCACCTCTGTTTCCAAGATGGCAGAGGTCTGGAGCACACTGCAGGAGCTCTGGACACCTCCCAGGGGAGGTGCAGGTCAGGGGAGTGGTCACTCCCCTTTCCTTTGTCCAGTTTCGTGCCAGAGCAGGGCTAAGGGGTCCCCTGAACCGGTGTAGACTGGCTTATGCAGAATTGGGCACATCTGTGCCCATGAAAGCATTTCCAGAGGCTGGGGGAGGCTACTCCTCCCCTGCCTTCACACCATTTTCCAAAGGGAGAGGGTGTAACACCCTCTCTCAGAGGAAGTCCTTTGTTCTGCCATCCTGGGACAAGCCTGGCTTGACCCCAGGAGGGCAGAAACCTGTCTGAGGGGTTGGCAGCAGCAGCAGCTGCAGTGAAATCCCAGGAAAGGCAGTTTGGCAGTACCAGGGTCTGTGCTACAGACCACTGGGATCATGGGATTGTGCCAACTATGCCAGGATGGCATAGAGGGGGCAATTCCATGATCATAGACATGTTACATGGCCATATTCGGAGTTACCATTGTGAAGCTACATATAGGTAGTGACCTATATGTAGTGCACGCGTGTAATGGTGTCCCCGCACTCACAAAGTCCGGGGAATTGGCCCTGAACAATGTGGGGGCACCTTGGCTAGTGCCAGGGTGCCCTCACACTAAGTAACTTTGCACCTAACCTTTACCAGGTAAAGGTTAGACATATAGGTGACTTATAAGTTACTTAAGTGCAGTGTAAAATGGCTGTGAAATAACGTGGACATTATTTCACTCAGGCTGCAGTGGCAGGCCTGTGTAAGAATTGTCAGAGCTCCCTATGGGTGGCAAAAGAAATGCTGCAGCCCATAGGGATCTCCTGGAACCCCAATACCCTGGGTACCTCAGTACCATATTCTAGGGAATTATAAGGGTGTTCCAATGAGCCAATGTAAATTGGTAAAATTGGTCACTAGCCTGTTAGTGACAATTTGAAAGAAATGAGAGAGCATAACCACTGAGGTTCTGATTAGCAGAGCCTCAGTGAGACAGTTAGGCATCACACAGGGAACACATACATATAGGCCACAAACTTATGAGCACTGGGGTCCTGACTAGCAGGGTCCCAGTGACACATAACAAACATCCTGAAAACATAGGGTTTTCACTATGAGCACTGGGCCCTGGCTAGCAGGATCCCAGTGAGACAGTGAAAACACCCTGACATACACTCACAAACAGGCCAAAAGTGGGGGTAACAAGGCTAGAAAGAGGCTACTTTCTCACACAACCCCCCCCCCAAACGAAGGACAATAAGGCTAACCTTGGCCAGTTGAGACTTTATTGTCTAAGTGGTGATAAGTAGAGAGTAGCTCTGCAATAGACTGGTTACTCCCTTTATCATCCACTATATGGTTACTTCCCTGTGG
Organism: Pleurodeles waltl; assembly: GCF_031143425.1. Lineage (NCBI taxonomy): Eukaryota > Metazoa > Chordata > Amphibia > Caudata > Salamandridae > Pleurodeles > Pleurodeles waltl. The sequence continues at coordinate 844,261 of NW_027150248.1, forward strand.
GGATGTAAACCACCCTGTTTGAAGTTTTTTAGCTAAGCAACAATGTGAAGATGTATTTTCAGAGTTTCTATCAGTAAGTTTTAGTTTAGAGCAGTGGGAATTGTCCACTGAACCTATTTGTAGTGATGGAAATGCCAGACAGGGATGCTGTCTCAGAAAAGCCATAGCTGGGCAAAACCTTTGTCCATATGGCTGGAAGAGAGAACAGGGATGATGTTTCTCTTGAGTTGGAGAAGGGCAGGGATGCTGTCCTATGAGCTCCACACTAGGGCAGGGATGCTGTCCTAAGTGTTGTGAGGCAGTGCAGGGTGTCTGCACTAAAGTATCTCTGCGAGGGTTGGAGGGATGCTCCATGTTAACTAAAATGGTGCTCTTTTTCTCACCAATGTTAGTTATCCCACAGAGAGGTACTTCTACCTCAGGGAGTCCAGCTTTGCCAGCTGATGATTCCCTTGGAACAGGTGCCACCCCAGGAGAGGTTTCTCCCACCACAGGAATGGTATCCTGAATGGTAGGGTGGTTAGGGGATACTGTGATACCCTTTTCACCTGTTGATGGAGAGGGATCCTGAGTTTTCAGGCCTTCTCTCCTTTGCTTTTTCATTTCAGTAGAAAGGAGAGGGAACAATTCTTCAGGGATGCCCAGCATGGCTGCATGGGCATAAAACTCTACATCAGCCCAACCTGAGGTCTCTAGGTCATTACCTAAGAGACAGTCTACAGGTAAGCTAGGTGATACCACCACCTGCTTAGGGCCAGTAACTCCACCCCAACTAAACTGAATTATAGCTAAGGGAAGAAACTTAGTGGAGTTATGGACATCAATAATCTTATACTGTTGTCCAATGATGTGTTGATCAGGGTGCACTAGGTTTTCAGTCACCAAAGTGATACTGGCACCTGTGTCCCTGTAGGACAAGGCCTCAACACCATTTATTGAAACTGTCTGCCTGTACTTATCCATTGTAAGGGGACAAGCAGCCAGTGTGGCAAGGCCAATGCCACTAGGTGTGACAGAAACTGTCTTGGGATTGACTACCCCAGTTTCTACTATGGACCCATAAGTGAACCCAACTACACCCTTAACTTGACTGTTGCCAGCAGTCCCACCACTAGTACCACTACTGCTAGGGGCACTAGAGCTTGATGTATTAGTGGTGGTAGGCTCAGGGGGTTTACCTGGACAGGACTTATCCCCTGGCCTATGGCCTCTATTTTTACACACAAAGCACCAAGGCTTTTTAAATTGTGTAGGTTGAGAAGAAGAGGAAGAATTTGTTTTATCTCCACCCCCTGAAGAGTGTTTAAGATTTGAAGTGGAATCTTTGGTTTTACCCTTATCCCTATGCTTATCTTGAGATTTTTCACCATCTATCTTCTTATTCTTCTCTTTGTCACCCCCTGTATGAACTTTTCTGTTCACCCTTGTTCTGACCCATTTGTCTGCCTTCTTTCCCAATTCTTGGGGAGAGGTCAGATCAGAGTCCACCAAGTACTGGTGCAACAAATCAGACACACAATTAATAAGAATATGCTCTCTCAGGATCAAGTTATACAGGCTGTCATATTCAGCAACTTTACTGCCAGGTAACCACCCCTCCAAGGCCTTCACTGAATGGTCAATGAAATCAACCCAGTCTTGTGAAGACTCCTTTTTGGTCTCTCTGAACTTTATCCTGTATTGTTCAGTGGCTAAGCCATAACCATCCAGGAGTGCATTCTTAAGAACTTTGTAATCATTGGCTTCACTTTCTTTCACAGTAAGGAGCCTATCCCTACCTTTTCCACTAAATGATAGCCATACGATAGCAGCCCACTGCCTTTGAGGGACATCCTGTACAACACAGGCCCTCTCAAGTGCAGCAAACCACTTGTTAATGTCATCCCCCTCCTTATAAGGGGGAACTATCTTGTGCAGATTCCTTGAATCATGCTCTCTTGCAGGATGACTATGGGGAATACTGCTGCTGCCACCATGGGTTTCTAAACCCAATTTCTGTCTCTCCTTCTCTACTTCTAAGGTCTGTCTATCCAAATCCAGCTGTTGCTTCTTGAGCTTCAGTCTGGTTTGTTCCACTCTCAATCTATTGAGCTCCCTTTCTAACAATCTGTCTTCAGGGTGGGTGGGAGGGACATTCCTAGACACAGAAGTATGGTGAGAATGGACAGAAGGAGACCTGTCCCTTACAGAAGGCACCCTAACAGCTTGGCTAACAGAAAAATCAGTTCTACTGTGGTGAGAAACAATGCTCTTGCTATGATGTGAGACAACACTATCTGTATGGTGTGACTCTACATCAGTACCAACTATGCTAGACTGTCTAGTAATGGGCAGGCTGAGAAGTTTCTTTCCTGAATCTTTTCCTGGGGGAGTCCCTGGATCAGATTGGGAACCATTAGCTACTTTTTCAACAGATGGGGCACTTTTAGCCTTATCTTGTTCTCTAAGCATGTTAAGTAACAATTCCAAGGAAGGATTCTTCCCTACACTCAAACCTCTCTCTATGCAGAGACTCCTTGCTCCTTTCCAGCTAAGGTGATCATATGCAATCTTGGACAGATCAACATTTTGGCCTGTGCCAGACATTTTTTAGAGAGAGTTAAAAGTGATAGAAAAAGAGAAAAAGTTTTCCGAACTTTTAGAAAGACAGAAAAAAATACTTTTTAAACTTTTTAGAACTTTTTAGAAAGTTTAGGTGTACTTTTCAGCACTTAGAAAAGAGTGAAAAGAGGAAATGCAAAACTTTTTAGCAATGTGTACACACACTGAACTTGTTTTGTATATTTTTCTCTTATGAAAAGTACAATGACAAGAGTGGTAAGTAGTCTCAAAGCACTTATCCCACCGCTGCACAACCAATGTAGGAGGCTGGACTGGCTTGTAGTGAGTACCAAGGGGTACTTGCACCTTGCACCAGACCCAGTTATCCCTTATTAGTGTATAGGGTGTCTAGCAGCATAGGCTGATAGATAATGGTAGCTTAGCCGAGCAGCTTAGGCTGAACTAGGAGACGTGTGAAGCTACTACAGTACCACAAGTGTCACTTGCACAATATCATAAGAAAACACAATACACAGTTATACTAAAAATAAAGGATACTTTATTTTTATGACAATATGCCAAAGTATCTTAGAGTGTACCCTCAGTATGAGGATAGCAAATATACACAAGTTATATGTACACAATACCAAAAATATGCAGTATAGTCTTAGAAAACAGTGCAAACAATGTATAGTTACAATAGGATGCAATGGGGACACATAGGGATAGGGGCAACACAAACCATATACTCCAAAAGTGGAATGTGAACCACGAATGGACCCCAAACCTATGTAACTTGTAGAGGGTCGCTGGGACTATTAGAAAATAGTGAGAGTTAGAAAAATAGCCCTCCCCAAGACCCTGAAAAGTGAGTGCAAAGTGCACTGAAGTTCCCCAAAAGACAAGAAGTCGTGATGGAGGAATAATGCAGGAAAGACACAAACCAACAATGCAACAACTGTGGATTTCCAATCTAGGGTACCTGTGGAACAAGGAGACCAAGTCCAAAAGTCACAAGCAAGTCGGAGATGGGCAGATGCCCAGGAAATGCCAGCTGTGGGTGCAAAGAAGCTTCTACTGGACAGAAGAAGCTGAGGTTTCTGCAGGAACAAAAAGGGCTAGAGACTTCCCCTTTGGTGGACGGATCCCTCTTGCCGTGGAGAGTTGTGCAGAAGTGTTTTCCCGCCAAAAGAACGCCAACAAGCCTTGCTAACTCCAAATTGTGCAGTTAGCATTTTTGGATGCTGCTGTGGCCCAGGAGGGACCAGGAGGTCGCAAATTGGAGCAGGAGAGAGAGGAGACGTCGAGCACAACAAGGAGCCCTCTCAGCAGCAGGTAGCACCCAGAGAAGTGCCAGAAACAGGCACTACGAGGATGCATGAAATTGTGCTTGCCAAAGTTGCACAAAGGAGTCCCATGTCGCCGGAGACCAACTTAGAAAGTCGTGCAATGCAGGTTAGAGTGCTGTGGACCCAGGCTTGGCTGTGCACAAAGGATTTCCGCCGGAAGTGCACAGAAACCGGAGTAGTTGCAAAAGACGCGGTTTCCAACAATGCAGTCTGGCGTGGGGAGGCAAGGACTTACCTCCACCAAACTTGGACTGAAGAGTCACTGGACTGTGGGAGTCACTTGGACAGAGTTGCTGGATTCAAGGAACCTCGCTCGTTGTGCTGAGAGGAGACCCAAGGGACCGGCAATGCAGCTTTTTGGTGCCTGCGGTAGCAGGGGGAAGATTCTGTCGACCCACGGGAGATTTCTTCGGAGCTTCTAGTGCAGAGAGGAGGCAGACTACCCCCACAGCATGCACCACCAGGAAAACAGTCGAGAAGGCGGCAGGATCAGCGTTACAGAGTTGCAGTAGTCATCTTAGCTACTATGTTGCAGTTTTGCAGGCTTCCAGCGCGGTCAGCAGTCGATTCCTTGGCAGAAGGTGAAGAGAGAGATGCAGAGGAACTCTGATGAGCTCTTGCATTCGTTATCTAAAGTTTCCCCAGAGACAGAGACCCTAAATAGCCAGAAAAGAGGGTTTGGCTACCTAGGAGAGAGGATAGGCTAGCAACACCTGGAGGAGCCTATCAGAAGGAGTCTCTGACGTCACCTGGTGGCACTGGTGTAGGAGGCTGGACTGGCTTGTAGTGAGTACCAAGGGGTACTTGCACCTTGCACCAGGCCCAGTTATCCCTTATTAGTGTATAGGGTGTCTAGCAGCTTAGGCTGATAAATAATGGTAGCTTAGCAAAGCAGCTCAGGCTGAACTAGGAGACGTGTGAAGCTACTACAGTACCACTTAGTGTCATATGCACAATATCATAAGAAAACACAATACACAGTTATACTAAAAATAAAGGTACTTTATTTTTATGACAATATGCCAAAGTATCTTAGAGTGTACCCTCAGTGAGAGGATAGGAAATATACACAAGATATATATACACCATAGCAAAAATATGCAGTATAGTCTTAGAAAACAGTGCAAACAATGTATAGTTACAATAGGATGCAATGGGGAAACATAGGGATAGGGGCAACACAAACCATATACTCCAGAAGTGGAATGCGAACCACGAATGGACCCCAAACCTATGTGACCTTGTAGAGGGTCGCTGGGACTATTAGAAAATAGTGAGAGTTAGCAAAATAACCCACCCCAAGACCCTGAAAAGTGAGTGCAAAGTGCACCAAAGTTCCCCTAAGGACAAAATAGTCGTGTTAGAGGGAGAATGCAAGGAAAACACAAATCAGCAATGCAACAACGATGGATTCCTGTCTGAAGGTACCTGTGGAACAAGGGGACCAAGTCCAAAAGTCACAAGCAGCTCGGAGATGGGCAGATGCCCAAGAAATGCCAGCGGTTGGTGCAAAGAAGCTCTTACTAGGCTGAAGAACTGTGAATACTGCAGGAACGACAAGGGCTAGAGACTTCCCCTTTGGAGGATGGATCCCCCACGCCTTGGAGAGTCGTGCAGAAGTGTTTTCCCGCCGGATGGACGCCAACAAGCCTTGCTACACGCAAATCGTGCGTTTGGCGTTTTTGGACGCTGCTGGGGCCCAGGAGGGACCAGGAGGTCGCAAATTGGACCTGCAGAGAGAGGGGACGTCGAGCAAGACAAAGAGCCCTCACTGAAGCAGGTAGCACCCGGAGAAGTGCCAGAAACAGGCACTACGAGGATGCGTGAAACGGTGCTCGCCGAAGTTGCACAAAGGAGTCCCACGTCGCCGGAGACCAACTTAGAAAGTCGTGCAATGCAGGTTAGAGTGCCGTGGACCCAGGCTTGGCTGTGCACACAGGATTTCCGCCGGAAGTGCACAGGGGCCGGAGAAGCTTGCAAAGTCGCGGTTCCCAGCAATGCAGCCCAGCGAGGTGAGGCAAGGACTTACCTCCACCAAACTTGGGCTGAAGAGTCACTGGACTGTGGGGGTCGCTTGGACGGTGTCGCTGGATTCGAGGGACCTCGCTCGTCGTGCTGAGAGGAGACCCAAGGGACCGGAGATGCAGCTTTTTGGTGCCTGCGGTTGCAGGGGGAAGATTCCGTCGACCCACGGGAGATTTCTTCGGAGCTTCTGGTGCAGAGGGGAGGCAGACTACCCCCACAGCATGCACAAGCAGGAAAACAGTCGAGAAGGCGGCAGGATCAGCGTTACAGAGTTGCAGTAGTCGTCTTTGCTACTATGTTGCAGGTTTGCAGGCTTCCAGCGCGGTCAGCGGTCGATTCCTTATCAGAAGGTGAAGAGGGAGATGCAGAGGAACTCGGCTGAGCTCATGCATTCGTTATCTAAAGTTTCCTAAGAGACAGAGACCCTAAATAGCCAGAAAAGAGGGTTTGGCTACCTAGGAGAGAGGAAAGGCTACTAACACCTGAAGGAGCCTATCAGCAGGAGTCTCTGACGTCACCTGGTGGCACTGGCCACTCAGAGCAGTCCAGTGTGCCAGCAGCACCTCTGTTTCCAAGATGGCAGAGGTCTGGAGCACACTGGAGGAGCTCTGGACACCTCCCAGGGGAGGTGCAGGTCAGGGGAGTGGTCACTCCCCTTTCCTTTGTCCAGTTTCGCGCCAGAGCAGGGGCTAAGGGGTCCCTGAACCGGTGTAGACTGGCTTATGCAGAATTGGGCACATCTGTGCCCAACAAAGCATTTCCAGAGGCTGGGGGAGGCTACTCCTTCCCTGCCTTCACACCATTTTCCAAAGGGAGAGGGTGTCACACCCTCTCTCAGAGGAAGTTCTTTGTTCTGCCATCCTGGGCCAGGCCTGGCTGGACCCCAGGAGGGCAGCTGCCTGTCTGAGGGGTTGGCAGCAGCAGCAGCTGCAGTGAAACCCCAGGAAGGGCAGTTTGGCAGTACCAGGGTCTGTGCTACAGACCACTGGGATCATGGGATTGTGCCAACTATGCCAGGATGGTATAGAGGGGGCAATTCCATGATCATAGACATGTTACATGGCCATATTCGGAGTTACCATGGTGAAGCTACATATAGGTAGTGACCTATATGTAGTGCACGCGTGTAATGGTGTCCCCGCACTCACAAAGTTCAGTGAATTGGCTCTGAACAATGTGGGGGCACCTTGGCTAGTGCCAGGGTGCCCTCACACTAAGTAACTTTGCACCTAACCTTTACCAGGTAAAGGTTAGACATATAGGTGACTTATAAGTTACTTAAGTGCAGTGTAAAATGGCTGTGAAATAACGTGGACGTTATTTCACTCAGGCTGCAGTGGCAGGCCTGTGTAAGAATTGTCAGAGCTCCCTATGGGTGGCAAAAGAAATGCTGCAGCCCATAGGGATCTCCTGGAACCCCAATACCCTGGGTACCTCAGTACCATATACTAGGGAATTATAAGGGTGTTCCAGTAAGCCAATGTAAATTGGTAAAAATGGTCACTAGCCTGTCAGTGACAATTTGGAAAGAAATGAGAGAGCATAACCACTGAGGTTCTGGTTAGCAGAGCCTCAGTGAGACAGTTAGGCACCACACAGGGAACATACACATGCACACCTATGAGCACTGGGGCCCTGTGTGACAGGGTCCCAGTGACACATACATATAGGCCACAAACCTATGAGCACTGGGGTCCTGACCAGCAGGATCCCAGTGACACATAACAACCATACTGAAAACATGGTGTTTTCACTATGAGCACTGAGGCCTGGCTATCAGGATCCCAGTGAGACAGTGAAAACAGTGACAAACACCCTGACATACACTCACAAACAGGCCAAAAGTGGGGGTAACAAGGCTAGAAAGAGGCTACCTTCTCACACAACCCCCCCCCCCAAACGAAGGACAATAAGGCTAACCTTGGCCAGTTGAGACTTTATTGTCTAAGTGGTGATAAGTAGAGAGTAGCTCTGCAATAGACTGGTTACTCCCTTTATCATCCACTATATGGTTACTTCCCTGTGGGGATGTAAACCACCCTGTTTGAAGTTTTTTAGCTAAGTAACAATGTGAAGATGTATTTTCAGAGTTTCTATCAGTAAGTTTTAGTTTAGAGCAGTGGGAATTGTCCACTGAACCTATTTGTAGTGATGGAAATGCCAGACAGGGATGCTGTCTCAGAAAAGCCCTAGCTGGGCAAAAACTTTGTCCATATAGCTGGAAGAGAGAACAGGGATGCTGTTTCTCTTGGGTTGGAGCAGGGCAGGGATGCTGTCCTATCAGCTCCACACTAGGGCAGGGATGCTGTCCTAAGTGTTGTGAGGCAGTGCAGAGTTTCTGCACTAAAGTTTCTCTGGGAGGGTTGGAGGGATGCTCCATGTTAACTAAAATGGTGCTCTTTTTCTCACCAATGTTAGTTATCCCACAGAGAGGTACTTCCACCTCAGGGAGTCCAGCTTTGCCAGCTGATGATTCCCTTGGAACAGGTGCCACCCCAGGAGAGGTTTCTCCCACCACAGGAATAGTATCCTGAATGGTAGGGTGGTTAGGGGATACTGTGATACCCTTTTTACCTGTTGATGGAGAGGGATCCTGAGTTTTCAGGCCTTCTCTCCTTTGCTTTTTCATTTCAGTAGAAATGAGAGGGAACAATTCCTCAGGGATGCCCAGCATGGCTGCATGGGCATAAAACTCTACATCAGCCCAACCTGAGGCCTCTAGGTCATTACCTAAGAGACAGTCTACAGGTAAGCTAGGTGATACCACCACCTGCTTAGGGCCAGTAACTCCACCCCAACTAAACTGAATTATAGCTAAGGGAAGAAACTTAGTGGAGTTATGGACATCAATAATTTTATACTGTTGTCCAATGATGTGTTGATCAGGGTGCACTAGGTTTTCAGTCACCAAAGTGAAACTGGCACCTGTGTCCCTGTAGGCCAAGGCCTCAACACCATTTATTGAAACTGTCTGCCTGTACTTATCCATTGTAAGGGGACAAGCAGCCAGTGTGGCAAGGCCAGTGCCACTAGGTGTGACAGAAACTGTCTTGGGACTGATTACATCAGTTTCCACTATGGACCCATAAGTGAACCCAACTACACCCTTTGCTTGACTGTTGCCAGCAGTCCCACCACTAGTACCACTACTGCTAGGGGCACTAGAGCTTGATGTATTAGTGGTGGTAGGCTCAGGGGGTTTACCTGGACAGGACTTATCCCCTGGCCTATGGCCTCTGTTTTTACACACAAAGCACCAAGGCTTTTTAATGTGTGCAGGTTGGGAAGAAGAGGAAGAATTTGTTTTATCCCCACCCTCTGAAGAGTGTTTAAGATTTGAAGTGGGATCTTTGGTTTTACCCTTATCCCCATGCTTATCTTGAGATTTTTCACCATCTTTCTTCTTAATGCCATCTTTCTCTCTCCCTGTATGAACTTTTCTGTTCACCCTTGTTCTGACCCATTTGTCTGCCTTCTTTCCCAATTCTTGGGGAGAGGTCAGATCAGAGTCTACCAGGTACTGGTGCAACAAATCAGACACACAATTATTAAGTATATGCTCTCTCAGGATTGTGTTATACAGGCTGTCATAATCAGTAACTTTACTGCCATGTAACCACCCCTCCAAGGCCTTCACTGCCTGGTCAATGAAATCAACCCAGTCTTGTGAAGACTCCTTTTTGGTCTCTCTGAACTTTATCCTGTACTGTTCAGTGGTTAAGCCATAACCATCCAGGAGTGCATTCTTAAGAACTTGGAAATTATTGGCATCATTTTCTTTCACTGTAAGGAGCCTATCCCTACCTTTTCCACTAAATGATAGCCATAGGATAGCAGCCCACTGCTTTTGAGGGACATCCTGTACAGCACAGGCCCTCTCAAGTGCAGCAAACCACTTGTTAATGTCATCCCCCTCCTTATAAGGGGGAACTATCTTGTGCAGATTCCTGGAATCATGCTCTTTTGCAGGATGACTATGGGGAATACTGCTGCTGCCACCATGGGTATCTAAACCCAACTTCTGTCTTTCCCTCTCTATTTCTAAAGACTGTCTATCCAAATCCAGCTGTTGCTTCTTGAGCTTCAGTCTGGTTTGTTCCACTCTCAATCTATTGAGCTCCCTTTCTAACAATCTGTCATCAGGGTGGGTGGGAGGAACATTTCTAGATACAGAGGTATGACGGGAATGAACAGAAGGAGACCTGTCCCTTACAGAGGGCACCCTAACAGCTTGGCTACCAGCATAATGTGAGAGCACATCATCAGTATGATGTGATTCAACCTCTGTACCAACTATGCTAGACTGTCTAGTAATGGGCAGGCTGAGAAGTTTCTTTCCTGAACCTTTTCCTGGGGGAGTCCCTGGATCAGATTGAGAACCATTAGCTACTTTTTCTACAGATTGGGCACTTATGGCCTTATCCTGTACTCTAAGCATATTAATTAACAGTTCTAAAGAAGGATTCTTCCCTACACTCAAACCTCTCTCTATGCAGAGACTCCTTGCTCCTTTCCAGCTAAGGTGATCATATGCAAGTTTGGACAGTTCAACATTTTTTCCTGTGCCAGACATTTTTTTAGAGAGAGTTAAAGTGATAGAAAAAGAGAAAAAAGTTTTCAGAACTTTTTGGAAAGACAGAAAAAACTTTTTAAACTTTTAAGAACTTTTTGAAAGTTTTAGAAGTACTTTTCAGCACTTAGAAAAGAGTGAAAAGAGGAAATGCAAAACTTTTTGGCTATGTGTATATACACTGACCTTGTTTTGTATATTTTTCTCCTATGAAAAGTACAATGACAAGAGTGGTAAGTAGTCTCAAGCACTTATCCCACCACTGCACAACCAATGTAGGAGGCTGGACTGGCTTGTAGTGAGTACCAAGGGGTACTTGCACCTTGCACCAGGCCCAGTTATCCCTTATTAGTGTATAGGGTGTCTAGCAGCTTAGGCTGATAGATAATGGTAGCTTAGCAAAGCAGCTCAGGCTGAACTAGGAGACGTGTGAAGCTACTACAGTACCACTTAGTGTCATATGCACAATATCATAAGAAAACACAATACACAGTTATACTAAAAATAAAGGTACTTTATTTTTATGACAATATGCCAAAGTATCTTAGAGTGTACCCTCAGTGAGAGGATAGGAAATATACACAAGATATATATACACCATAGCAAAAATATGCAGTATAGTCTTAGAAAACAGTGCAAACAATGTATAGTTACAATAGGATGCAATGGGGAAACATAGGGATAGGGGCAACACAAACCATATACTCCAGAAGTGGAATGCGAACCACGAATGGACCCCAAACCTATGTGACCTTGTAGAGGGTCGCTGGGACTATTAGAAAATAGTGAGAGTTAGCAAAATAACCCACCCCAAGACCCTGAAAAGTGAGTGCAAAGTGCACCAAAGTTCCCCTAAGGACAAAATAGTCGTGTTAGAGGGAGAATGCAAGGAAAACACAAATCAGCAATGCAACAACGATGGATTCCTGTCTGAAGGTACCTGTGGAACAAGGGGACCAAGTCCAAAAGTCACAAGCAGCTCGGAGATGGGCAGATGCCCAAGAAATGCCAGCGGTTGGTGCAAAGAAGCTCTTACTAGGCTGAAGAACTGTGAATACTGCAGGAACGACAAGGGCTAGAGACTTCCCCTTTGGAGGATGGATCCCCCACGCCTTGGAGAGTCGAGCAGAAGTGTTTTCCCGCCGGATGGACGCCAACAAGCCTTGCTACACGCAAATCGTGCGTTTGGCGTTTTTGGACGCTGCTGGGGCCCAGGAGGGACCAGGAGGTCGCAAATTGGACCTGCAGAGAGAGGGGACGTCGCGCAAGACAAAGAGCCCTCACTGAAGCAGGTAGCATCCGGAGAAGTGCCAGAAACAGGCACTACGAGGATGCGTGAAACGGTGCTCGCCGAAGTTGCACAAAGGAGTCCCACGTCGCCGGAGACCAACTTAGAAAGTCGTGCAATGCAGGTTAGAGTGCCGTGGACCCAGGCTTGGCTGTGCACACAGGATTTCCGCCGGAAGTGCACAGGGGCCGGAGAAGCTTGCAAAGTCGCGGTTCCCAGCAATGCAGCCCAGCGAGGTGAGGCAAGGACTTACCTCCACCAAACTTGGGCTGAAGAGTCACTGGACTGTGGGGGTCGCTTGGACGGTGTCGCTGGATTCGAGGGACCTCGCTCGTCGTGCTGAGAGGAGACCCAAGGGACCGGAGATGCAGCTTTTTGGTGCCTGCGGTTGCAGGGGGAAGATTCCGTCGACCCACGGGAGATTTCTTCGGAGCTTCTGGTGCAGAGGGGAGGCAGACTACCCCCACAGCATGCACAAGCAGGAAAACAGTCGAGAAGGCGGCAGGATCAGCGTTACAGAGTTGCAGTAGTCGTCTTTGCTACTATGTTGCAGGTTTGCAGGCTTCCAGCGCGGTCAGCGGTCGATTCCTTATCAGAAGGTGAAGAGGGAGATGCAGAGGAACTCGGCTGAGCTCATGCATTCGTTATCTAAAGTTTCCCCAGAGACAGAGACCCTAAATAGCCAGAAAAGAGGGTTTGGCTACCTAGGAGAGAGGAAAGGCTACTAACACCTGAAGGAGCCTATCAGCAGGAGTCTCTGACGTCACCTGGTGGCACTGGCCACTCAGAGCAGTCCAGTGTGCCAGCAGCACCTCTGTTTCCAAGATGGCAGAGGTCTGGAGCACACTGGAGGAGCTCTGGACACCTCCCAGGGGAGGTGCAGGTCAGGGGAGTGGTCACTCCCCTTTCCTTTGTCCAGTTTCGCGCCAGAGCAGGGGCTAAGGGGTCCCTGAACCGGTGTAGACTGGCTTATGCAGAATTGGGCACATCTGTGCCCAACAAAGCATTTCCAGAGGCTGGGGGAGGCTACTCCTCCCCTGCCTTCACACCATTTTCCAAAGGGAGAGGGTGTCACACCCTCTCTCAGAGGAAGTTCTTTGTTCTGCCATCCTGGGCCAGGCCTGGCTGGACCCCAGGAGGGCAGCTGCCTGTCTGAGGGGTTGGCAGCAGCAGCAGCTGCAGTGAAACCCCAGGAAGGGCAGTTTGGCAGTACCAGGGTCTGTGCTACAGACCACTGGGATCATGGGATTGTGCCAACTATGCCAGGATGGTATAGAGGGGGCAATTCCATGATCATAGACATGTTACATGGCCATATTCGGAGTTACCATGGTGAAGCTACATATAGGTAGTGACCTATATGTAGTGCACGCGTGTAATGGTGTCCCCGCACTCACAAAGTTCAGTGAATTGGCTCTGAACAATGTGGGGGCACCTTGGCTAGTGCCAGGGTGCCCTCACACTAAGTAACTTTGCACCTAACCTTTACCAGGTAAAGGTTAGACATATAGGTGACTTATAAGTTACTTAAGTGCAGTGTAAAATGGCTGTGAAATAACGTGGACGTTATTTCACTCAGGCTGCAGTGGCAGGCCTGTGTAAGAATTGTCAGAGCTCCCTATGGGTGGCAAAAGAAATGCTGCAGCCCATAGGGATCTCCTGGAACCCCAATACCCTGGGTACCTCAGTACCATATACTAGGGAATTATAAGGGTGTTCCAGTAAGCCAATGTAAATTGGTAAAAATGGTCACTAGCCTGTCAGTGACAATTTGGAAAGAAATGAGAGAGCATAACCACTGAGGTTCTGGTTAGCAGAGCCTCAGTGAGACAGTTAGGCACCACACAGGGAACATACACATGCACACCTATGAGCACTGGGGCCCTGTGTGACAGGGTCCCAGTGACACATACATATAGGCCACAAACCTATGAGCACTGGGGTCCTGACCAGCAGGATCCCAGTGACACATAACAACCATACTGAAAACATGGTGTTTTCACTATGAGCACTGAGGCCTGGCTATCAGGATCCCAGTGAGACAGTGAAAACAGTGACAAACACCCTGACATACACTCACAAACAGGCCAAAAGTGGGGGTAACAAGGCTAGAAAGAGGCTACCTTCTCACAACTGGCCACTCAGAGCAGTCCAGTGTGCTGGCAGCACCTCCGTTTCCAAGATGGCAGAGGTCTGGAGCACACTGCAGGAGCTCTGGACACCTCCCAGGGGAGGTGCAGGTCAGGGGAGTGGTCACTCCCCTTTCCTTTGTCCAGTTTCGTGCCAGAGCAGGGCTAAGGGGTCCCCTGAACCGGTGTAGACTGGCTCATGCAGAATTGGGCACATCTGTGCCCATGAAAGCATTTCCAGAGGCTGGGGGAGGCTACTCCTCCCCTGCCTTCACACCATTTTCCAAACGGAGAGGGTGTAACACCCTCTCTCAGAGGAAGTCCTTTGTTCTGCCACCCTGGGACAAGCCTGGCTTGACCCCAGGAGGGCAGAAACCTGTCTGAGGGGTTGGCAGCAGCAGCAGCTGCAGTGAAATCCCAGGAAAGGCAGTTTGGCAGTACCAGGGTCTGTGCTACAGACCACTGGGATCATGGGATTGTGCCAACTATGCCAGGATGGCATAGAGGGGGCAATTCCAGGATCATAGACATGTTACATGGCCATATTCGGAGTTACCATTGTGAAGCTACATATAGTTAGTGACCTATATGTAGTGCACGCGTGTAATGGTGTCCCCGCACTCACAAAGTCCGGGGAATTGGCCCTGAACAATGTGGGGGCACCTTGGCTAGTGCCAGGGTGCCCTCACATTAAGTAACTTTGCACCTAACCTTTACCAGGTAAAGGTTAGACATATAGGTGACTTATAAGTTACTTAAGTGCAGTGTAAAATGGCTGTGAAATGACGTGGACGTTATTTCACGCAGGCTGCAGTGGCAGGCCTGTGTAAGAATTGTCAGAGCTCCCTATGGGTGGCACAAGAAATGCTGCAGCCCCTAGGGATCTCCTGGAACCCCAATACCCTGGGTACCTCAGTACCATATACTAGGGAATTATAAGGGTGTTCCAGTGAGCCAATGTAAATTGGTAAAATTGGTCACTAGCCTGTTAGTGACAATTTGAAAGAAATGAGAGAGCATAACCACTGAGGTTCTGATTAGCAGAGCCTCAGTGAGACAGTTAGGCATCACACAGGGAACACATACATATAGGCCACAAACTTATGAGCACTGGGGTCCTGACTAGCAGGGTCCCAGTGACACATAACAAACATACTGAAAACATAGGGTTTTCACTATGAGCACTGGGCCCTGGCTAGCAGGATCCCAGTGAGACAGTGAAAACACCCTGACATACACTCACAAACAGGCCAAAAGTGGGGGTAACAAGGCTAGAAAGAGGCTACTTTCTCACACTAACCTGCATGGGACACACAGAGTAAGGAAACAGATGTCAGTGTGGGTGCCCCATACACAAATGCCATGCCAGTATAACCTGACATAGCCCATGTAGACACACAGACAGACAATAGCCATGTTACAAACTGCCTGCCACACTACGGGTAACCATTCCCACAGCCAACAAATACGCGTACAACCATCCTCCACATTCACATACATTCAATGAGGCCAAATTGCAACTCACCTGGTCCTCTGGTCACCCATACAGCTTTGCATACAGGGGTAGAACACCGTCCACCTGCTTCTCAAGCTCCTCCGTTGTGAAGGCAGGGGCCCATTCCCTTGTAGCACGTGCCATTACAAGGACCAGAGTCAGCACACAGCAGCACACGCAGTGGAGTTCCTCCCTTCTAGAGGTGCAGGAGTCAAGTGGCAAGGGCAAGGTAAAATGGCGGTGTATACCGCAGTGGTGTGCACCGTCACCGCCAGCTGTGATCATGATTGGGCCTGCTTCCCCATTGACACCAATGTTATCCAATTACCATGTGCACGGCGGTAAACACCGCCTAACGCCATGACTGCTAACGCCAGTGGAATGATGTAGGGCAGGGGCCTGCCATTTTGCATCCACCACGCCTTCATAGTCTGACTGGGGCCCAAGTCCATGGCTCCATTTCATCTCCCCTTCATCGTATACTGGTATAATCACTGTGCATCCTCACTGAATCATGGTGGGAAGTGTGCCTACACTGTGCTGCTAACAAAATACAGTCGTCAACAAACATTTCCCAGACAGGATTATCACGTCATTTGTGTTTGTGGGAGGTATTTTTGTGTTTTATGTTCCTACTAAATATAGGTGCCTCGTAATGGAAGTGTATGCCCCAACTCAATGTGTATCTCATCCACACCATAGGTACAGACCCATGAGGCGAGGGAGGGCCCCATCAGTTTACAGACCCCTGGTAGATCTGGCCATCATGGAGGAAGGTCACATCATTATCAATTACCGCCTGAATCGAGCCACAATCCGTCAACTCTGTGCACAAATGGAGCCTGATCTGATGTCAGCTAATAGGAATCCCCATGCCATACCTACAACTGTGCAGGTACTATCTGTGCTACATTTTTTCGCAACAGGGTGTTTTCAAGTGACAGAGGGCATGCCATCCGGTGAATCACAGCCAATGTTCAGCCACATCCTAACTAATTTTTTGAATTCCTTCGTCCAACACCTGCAAAGTTATGTTCAGTTCCCCCAAAGGGCTGATCTCACCAGCATCAAATCTGGCTTCTATGCATTTGCCAATATCCCGCATGTGGTTGGTGTAGGAAAGTACCATCTTGCCTGGCATGTTACCCCATATTTCACTGTATGTATGTTGTTTTAGCCCTTCTGTCACTGGGATCCTGCCAGGCAGGACCCCAGTGCTCATAGTATGTGCCCTGTTAGTGTTTCCGTGTTTGGTGCCTAACTGTATCACTGAGGATCTGCTAACCAGAACCTCAGTGTTTATACTCTCTCTGCTTTCTAAATTTGTCACTGCAGGCTAGTGACTAAATTTACCAATTCTCATTGGCTCACTGGTACACCCGTATAATTCCCTTGTATATGGTACTGAGGTACCCAGGGTATTGGGGTTCCAGGAGATCCCTATGGGCTGCAGCATTTCTTTTGCCACCCATAGGGAGCTCAGACAATTCTTACACAGGCCTGCCACTGCAGCCTGCGTGAAATAACGTCTGCGTTATTTCACAGCCATTTTACACTGCACATAAGTAACTTATAAGTCACCTATATGTCTACCCTTCACCTGGTGAAGGTTGGGTGCCAAGTTGTAGGAGGCTGGTCTGGCTTGTAGTGGGTACCAAGGGGTACTTACACTCTGTGCCAGGTCCAGTTATCCCTTATTAGTGTAGAAGAGGTGTTTCTAGCAGCTTAGGCTGATAGAAGGTAGCTATAGCAGAGCAGCTTAGGCTGAACTAGGAGACATGCAAAGCTCCTACTATACCACTGGTGTCATATGCACAATCAATCAAATACAGATTACACAGGGTTCCATCTAATTGTGAGTTTCTTTCAAGTGAGAAGCTTTGGTCAGTGATTGAGAACCAAAGGTATTCGAAGCAAGAGCCCTCACTCACCATCCGGTGACATGCTTCATCATAGGGCCAGCTCCTCGTCAGGCCGGCGCTGCAATGCCTGACGGGCCCCACAGGGGGGCTCTTTGCCGGAGATCTTTTATGAATCGAGTGTGGCCGGTCAAAGACAAAGGAGTGAAGGATTGGTAAATAGAAAAATAGAAAAGTTAAAAATGTCTAGAGGTAACTACTAATAATTCTAATTCTTATATTTATACCACTGACAAGATTAAAAACCAGAAAAAAGGGGGGAGTTAGTGGGATAATGACCACAAACCCCACAGAAATACACATCAGTATGGTAAAAATAATGGCCCTCATTCTGACCCTGGCGGTCGGTGATAAAGCGGCGGCCAACCTGCCAACAGGCCGGCGGTCCAAAATATGCAATTCTGACCCTGGCGGGAACCGCCAACACAGCCCGCCGCATTAACACTCCGCCCGCCACGGCGGAACAAACAAACAGCGCGGCGGTCACCGCCAACAGCCAGGCGGCAGACAATGTACCGCCCACCCTATCACGACCCACCAATCCGCCACCTTTTCCGGGGCGGGAGCACCGCCGATAAAAACACGGCGGAAACAGACTACGAACGGGAAAACGCTCACCTCCACATACTCCACGCGAGATTCCGGCAGTATGGAACCCGAGTTACAGGTCATCCCCGCACTCCTATACCTGCTCCTGTACCAGGAGCACGCCCGGCGGCGCGGAAGACATCGGTGAGTACTGCACCTACGACATAGGGGAGGAAAAAATTACCGGCACACACCCACCCACCCACACCCACTACAACACACACATCAATGCATTCCCACAGATCACTGTCACAACCCACAAACCCCCCCCTCCGAAATAATGCAAAGACCAAAAGAAGAGATCTTAAACGGGCAGATATATTGAAAAATGGACAGCAGTAATCCAAATAAATAAATAAACTATGTACAAAATATATACATCTACTATATGTAGTCCAACCACTGTCCGTGGACCACAGGGGTCCTGAGCAAAGGGGCAAGGCCCAGTCCCACGACAAGAACTCCACGGAGAGAACACTGCAGGGGCATCAGAAAGAAAAAAGGACAGGCACCTCAGGGGGAAGGGAAGGGGGGGCACCTCAGCCACTTGAGTACACAACGCCAGATCCACGAGGGGACTCCATGACCACTGGCCCAACCTAGGGAGTGCAAAGCCACAGTCCATACAGTCCATACCGTGGGTGGCCTGCCCACTGGGCCATCCTGGGGAGTGCAAAGCCACAGTCCATACAGTCCATACAGTGGGTGGCCTGCCCACTGGGCCATCCTGGGGAGTGCAAAGCCACAGTCCAAACAGTCCATAACAGACTCCACTGCCACTGGAGGAGGCATGTTGGCCAGAGGACATCCTGCAGCCCTGCCCGAGACAGATCCTGCCCTGCCACGTCTGCCAAAGGGCCAGCGGTTCTTGCCTGGAAGGGCCCAGTTCAGCGGTTCTTGAGACGGCGGTCCCCAGCGGAGCGGTGCTGGAGACGGCGGGGCCCAGTTCAGCGGTTCTTGCCTTGAAGGGCCCAGTTCAGCGGTTCTTGCCTGAAGGGCCTAGTTCAGCGGTTCTTGCCTTGAAGGGCCCAGTTCAGCGGTTCTTGCCTTGATGGGCCCAGTTCAGCGGTTCTTGCCTTGAAGGGCCCAGTTCAGCGGTTCTTGCCTTGAAGGGCCCAGTTCAGCGGTTCTTGCCTTGAAGGGCCCAGTTCAGCGGTTCTTGAGACGGCGGTCCCCAGCGGAGCGGTGCTGGAGACGGCGGGGCCCAGTTCAGCGGTTCTTGCCTTGAAGGGCCCAGTTCAGCGGTTCTTGCCTTGAAGGGCCCAGTTCAGCGGTTCTTGCCTTGAAGGGCCCAGTTCAGCGGTTCTTGAGACGGCGGTCCCCAGCGGAGCGGAGCTGGAGACGGCGGGGCCCAGTTCAGCGGTTCTTGCCTTGAAGGGCCCAGTTCAGCGGTTCTTGCCTTGAAGGGCCCAGTTCAGCGGTTCTTGAGACGGCGGTCCCCAGCGGAGCGGTGCTGGAGACGGCAGGGCCCAGTTCAGCGGTTCTTGCCTTGAAGGGCCCAGTTCAGCGGTTCTTGAGACGGCGGTCCCCAGCGGAGCGGTGCTGGAGACGGCGGGGCCCAGTTCAGCGATTCTTGCCTTGAAGGGCCCAGTTCAGCGGTTCTTGCCTTGAAGGGCCCAGTACAGCGGTTCTTGAGACGGCGGTCCCCAGCGGAGCGGTGCTGGAGACGGCGGGGCCCAGTTCAGCGGTTCTTGCCTTGAAGGGCCCAGTTCAGCGGTTCTTGAGACGGCGGTCCCCAGCGGAGCGGTGCTGGAGACGGCGGCCATTCTATGGCCAACTGCTCATTGCCTGGTGGTGCCCTCCTGGGCAGCGGGGATGGTGCTCCTTCAATGCCCTCCTGGGCTGTGGGTGGTGGGGCCCTCCTGGCCAGCTGGGCTGGGTCCTCCCTGGGCAGCGGCTATGGGGGTGGTGGGCTCTCCCTGGGCAGCTGTGACGGTTCCTCCCTGGGCAGCGGCTATGGGGGTTGCGGGCTCCTCCTGGGCAGCTGTGACGGGTCCTCCATGGGCAGCAGGCCTGCTGCCTGACTTCTCCGCCTTGCTGTCCTTGCCCTCCTTAGTCGGGAGTCTGTGGCCCTTTCCTCCCTTTGGAGCTGTGGCTGTTGACGGTGGCTGGCTAGTGTCCTGGGGGGATATAGAACCCGGGCTCCTGCGGCGGCCCTTCCGCCTTCTGCTCCTCTTCCCAGGGGGTGGGCTGGCTGTCCCCTTGCTGCTGGGCGAAGATCCAGACCTGCGGGCTGGTGGGCTCCAATACCCCTGCACCCTTGTCAAGGGGGCTGCAGGGCTGGTGGTGGCTGAGGTGCTCTTCTTACCCCGACGAGAAGGAGGGGGGGGGCTCAGGGTCAGGAAAGAAGGTAGCAGTAGAGAGATAGATTTTCCTGGGACAATGGATAGTGGTAGGTACAGTGGGTATGGGAGTGGAGGGAGAGGATGTGGTTGTAGGCGAGACAAGTTTGCTGTCTTTGGGTGCAGGTGCAGGAGCGGGAGGCTGTCGTGAGGTGGATGGCTGTTGGGTGGGTGGGTGGCTGCGTTTGTGTGGTGTGGAAGAGGGGGTGACAGACACAGTGGGAGAGGACACAGGGGACGTGTAAATGGCAGTGGGGGTGGTGACTGCACGTGTGCGGACTGTACTGGAGGGTATGCTGGTGATGGAAACACTGGCTGATGGTGAGGTGAATGAAGGTGTGAGTGTAGACGTCACAGGGAGGGAGGAGGGAGACGAGGAGGTGGGGGTCACAGAGGTGGTAGTGACTGTTGGCATGTCTGCATCGGAATGTTGCTTGTGTGAATGTCTGCGTGATCTGTGGTGCTTATGTTTGGATGAGCTGCTCTTGGGTGTTGAGGTGTGTGCAGGCTGGTCTGATGGTGTGGGTGGGACAGGCAGAGGAACAGGAGACTGGGAGGAGGGAGTTAGTAGAGGGAGGCAGGAGACAGGGACAATGGCTGCCGTCAGTGCTGAGGCCAGAGCCTGGAACGATCGCTGATGGGCAGCCTGACCCGAATGAATGCCCTCCAGGTACGCATTGCTGCGATGAACCTCCCTCTCCACCCCCTGGATGGCATTCAAAAGGGTAGTCTGCCCAACAATGAGCGTTCGGAGGAGGTCAATGACCTCCTCACTGAGGGCAGCGGGGGTAACAGGGGCAGGGCCTGAGGTGCCTGGGGCGAAGGAGATTCCCGGCTTCCTGGCAGAGCGGGCACGGGGCGAACGCTGAGGGGCTGCTGGGAGGGCGGAGATGGTGCGCTGGGTGGCGGCTGTACCTGTAATGGCGGGGGGCACGGATGGTGCCACCCCCACAAGGGAGCTCCCTTTCGAGGACGTGTCCGTGTCGCTGCAGGGTCCAGTCGTCCCCGTTGTGGAGCTCCCCTCGCCCTCCGTCTCACTGGTCCAGTCAGACTCTGTGGCATGGCCCTCCTGGGCCATGTGAGATGCAGCTCCCTCCTGCCCCGATGCCACTTCTCCTCCGCCTGATGATGCTGATGCACACAAGCACAGAAAGACAAACAAAAAGGGGGGGGGGAGAGAGAAATAAAGAGATTTTGAGTACATGGATCACCGGTACAGTTAGCGGACATGACAGACACAGATGCCCCCTGCACTAAGTTGCGCACTTGGGGTCCCCTACGCATTCCGTGGAACATGCCCTACACGCCTAGAGTTGACAACTGCACCCATGGATGACACGGCCCAGGGATGGCTGTACTGGCACACTACTGAGGGTGGTGGCTGGGGACACAGGGGCTTACGGGGGTGCCCAGCCTACAGATATCGCCCTGGCCTAGGGGGACCGACAGCCCTCCTCCCCCACCCAGACACCTCCACTGCGCGACAACAGAGTAGATTATGCTTGTACTCACCCCCTTGTGTCTGCTGTGCTGCCCTCACGTGCCCATCCAAATCAGGGTAGGCCACCGCCAGGATCCGGAACATCAGGGGGGTCAGTTGACGGCAGGCACCCCGCCTACGTTGGGAGGCCATCCCCAGCAGAGACTCAGCGGTCTTCTTGGTCCCGCGGCGGATGTCCTCCCACCTCTTGCGGCAGTGGGTGCCCCGTCGATGGTGGACCCCCAGGGTCCGGACTTCCTTGGCGATGGCACGCCAAATCCCGATCTTCTCATGGGCGCGGACCTATGTGACACGTACAGGGAGGGAGAAATACCACGTTCAAGTTTGTCTGCATTTTCGTTGCCAGTGGCACAACGCCCCCCATCCACGCCAGGCCCCCCGCCATGCCCCCCGCCAGGCCCAACATGCCCCCCATCCCCGCCAGGCCCCCCGCCAGGCCCCCCGCCAGGCCCAACATGCCCCCCATCCCCGCCAGGCCCCCCGCCAAGCCCAACATGCCCCCCATCCCCGCCAGGCCCCCCGCCAGGCCCCCCGCCAGGTCCAACATGCCCCCCATCCCCGCCAGGCCCCCCGCCAGGCCCCCCCGCCAGGCCCAACATGCCCCCCATCCCCGCCAGGCCCCCCGCCAGGCCCCCCGCCAGGCCCAACATGCCCCCCATCCCCGCCAGGCCCCCCGCCAGGCCCCCCCGCCAGGCCCAACATGCCCCCCATCCCCGCCAGGCCCCCCGCCAGGCCCAACATGCCCCCCATCCCCGCCAGGCCCCCGCCAGGCCCAACATGCCCCCCATCCCCGCCAGGCCCCCGCCAGGCCCCCAAGCCAGCCAGTGGCCCCAAATCCATATTGAATTAAACTCACTTGTTGGTCTGGAGGACCGTAGAGTAGCGCATACTGGGGGAGGACCCCATCCACAAGTTTCTCCAACTCTTCTCCAGTGAAGGCAGGGGCCCTTTCCCCAGGCGCAGCAGCCATTGTCCCTTCCAGACCGAGGTCACAGCAACACTTGCAGTATAGGTCCTCTCCTGTGAAAGTTCAAGTCGCGAGTGAATAAGTAGATAGAAAATGGCGGTCACGCCCGCGGCGGTGCGTACCGCGGCGGTGCGTACCGCCACCGCCGGCGCCCTTCGCCATTGGCTCCTGAAACCCATAGGCTTCAATGTTAACCAATGCGGCTTCGCGCCGCGGTCTTCGACCGCCGACCGCCGCGGTGTGCCACGCCAGCGCATTGACCTCACATCCCATTGTCACACTTCACAGGTCAGGCAGCCGCCATTTCGAGGGTCCACATGGCTCAATTTCAACTGCGTCACACAGGCCTAGGCCTTGCATAGCCACTCAGACACGCCATTCACTGCATAGAGAATCGTTTACTGTGCAAGCTGTGAGTACGTACCTGTGGGTTGCTTGACTGTGTGCTCCATGTTGTCCTTCCTAGGCACCGTCCGCTGGGTTTGGCGAGGAGACGGATGAATCCTCCCGTGTACAGGCCGCTTGTGGACCTGTCGACAATGGAAGCACGCCACATTATCCTGACCTACAGGCTTGACCGTGCCACTATACATGAACTGTGTGCCCAGCTGGAGCCCGACCTGATGTCCCCCATACGCCAACCCACAGGGATTCCCCCTCTGGTGCAGGTCCTGTCAGTACTCCATTTCTTGGCAAGTGGGTCATTTCAGACAACAGTGGGAATTGCTTCTGGGATGTCTCAGCCCATGTTTTCGAAGGTGTTATCCAGAGTGTTGTCTGCCCTGATGAAATACATGAGGAGCTACATCCTTTTCCCTGAGGTGGGCGAATTGGCTACAGTGAAGGGTGATTTCTATGCCCTTGGACATATTCCCAACGTCATTGGTGCCATTGATGGGACCCATGTGGCTTTGGTTCCCCCAAGAGACAGGGAGCAGGTGTACAGGAACAGAAAAAGTTACCATTCCATGAACATCCAGGTGGTGTGTTTGGCTGACCAGTACATCTCGCATGTAAATGCCAAATTCCCTGGGTCAGTGCATGACGCCTACATCCTAAGGAATAGCAGCATCCCTTACATGATGGAACAGCTAGAGAGACACCGTGTATGGCTATTGGGGGACTCTGGGTACCCCAACCTGTCGTGGCTACTGACCCCAGTAAGGAATCCCCGGACCAGGGCAGAGGAACGGTACAATGAGGCCCATGGGCGTACTAGGAGGGTGATCGAACGCACCTTTGGCCTCCTAAAGGCCAGGTTTCGGTGCCTGCATATGACAGGTGGATCCCTAATGTACTCACCTAAGAAGGTGTGTCACATCATCGTGGCCTGCTGCATGCTTCACAACCTGGCTTTGCGCCGCCAGGTGCCTTTCCTGCAGGAGGATGGTCCAGATGGTGGTGTTGTGGCAGCTGTGGAACCTGTGGAGAGTGAAGAGGAGGAAGACGACGGGGATGAAACAGACAACAGGGACAGAATCATTGCACAGTACTTCCAATAGGACACAGGTAACAATTCAAACATAATTTAGTAAATGTAAAATACTCTCCTGCATCTCTGCTGCCTGTCTATTTGCCCCAGTGTATGATGACTGAGTTGTGGCTTTTCCCTCCCTATTTCAGATCTGGGGTCCCCACTACGAGTCCTGTGCTTCGTTTCCCCATGGACTACAGCTTTGTGGCAGCTGTTTGTTGACTTCACTATGTACAAGGACATATTTGCACTGTCATGTCAATTACAATATTTTGAACTCACAGCCAGACTCCAGATAGTTTTGTGCAAAATAGGTGTTTATTTCAGTGCTCAAAATGGGATGGGTGGTTTCAAGGGGGTGGGGGCTATGGTGAAGGAATGTCCATGGCAGAGTCCAGAGTAACAGTCACACAGGTGCATTGTCCATAGGCCTGTGGAGAGATGGAGCATGGGCAGTTCAAGGATGGACAGGGTGACAATGTGGGACAGTGGGATGACATCAGGTGGTATCCTTTGCTGGCGGGGGTCTTGACATCCTACTCTGTCTTCATGCGAGATCTCAGGGCCCTCTTGCGGGGTGGTTCTTCTCCTGCAGGAGGTGGGGGTCTGGTGGGCTGCTGTTGTGCGGGGGCCTCCTGTCCACTAGCGCCGGCGGAGGTGGTTGGCTGTTCTTGGTCCAGGCTAGTGGCAGGGGCCCTTTGTTGTTGTTGAGTGTCCGTCCTGGTGTTGATGAGTTCCTGCAGCAGCCCTACCATGGTAACCAGGGTGGAGGTGAGGGCTCTGATGTCCTCCCTGTACCCCCGATAGTGTTCCTCCTGCAGTACCTGGATCTCCTGGAACCTGGCCAGTACCGTCGCCATCGTCTCCTGGGAGCGGTTGTATGCTCCCATGATGGTGGTGAGGGCCTCGTGGAGAGTGGGTTCCCTGGGCCCGTCCCCCCCCTGTCGCACAGCTGCCCTCCGAGTTGCCCTGTTTCCCTGGGCCTCTGCCCCCTGGCCGGTGTGCCCACTACCACTGCCCCCAGGTCCCTGTTGTTGTTGGGGTGGTGGGTTATCCTGGGTGCCCTGTAGTGGTAGACACACCGCAGATTGACGCGCCCTGGAGACAGAGGCATGGGCCCGCTGGGTGGGAGCTGTGCTGGTGTTCCCAGAGGGGTTTGGGTCTGTAGTGGCCTGTGCCTGTGTGAGGGGAACCGACTGTCCAGAGGTCCCCGATGGTCCGGGCTGGTCATCAGTGTCCAGGTCGACTGAGCTGCTGTCATCGCTGACGGCCTCTTGGGTGGGGGGTGTGGAGAATTCTGGGCCCTCCGTGGCGGTGTGTTGGCGGTCGGGTCCTGCAGGGGTATAGAGGTATGGTTATAGTTTCAATGTGTGCCATATGGGTGTATCTGTGGGTTCCCGTGTCCCCAAGTGCTGGCATTCGTGTGTGGGGGCTTTGGTGAGGGTGGCTTGTGGGGGGGATGTGTATATGCATTGGGCATGCTTTGGTGATGGGTGTCCATGCTTAGTGGACGCATGCAGGCCTAGGTTTTGGGATGTGTGGGTTGTGATGGTGAGACATTGGCAGGGAATAGGTGTGCTGGGGGTGGGGGTGAGGATGGTGGTGGGGGTGAGGGTGGGGGTGAGGGTGGGGGTGAGGATGGGGGTGGGGGTGAGGGTGGGGTTCGAGGATGGGGGTATGATTTGGCATGCAGGTGGGGGGGAAGCAGTATTGAAGCTTCAACTTACCAGAATCCATTCCTCCGCCGACTCCTGCGAGGCCGTCAGGATGCAGGATGTTCAAGACTTCCTCCTCCCATGTTGTAAATTGTGGGGGTTGAGGTGGGGGTCCTCCGCCAGTCTTCTGCATGGCGATGTTGTGCCTGGATACCATGGAACGCACCTTCCCCCGTAGGTCGTTCCATCGCTTCCTGATGTCTTCCCGATTTCTGGGGTGTTGTCCCACAGCGTTGACCCTGTCGACAATCCTCTGCCATAGCTCCGTCCTCCGGGCAATGCTGGTGTATTGGATCTGTGTGCCGAAGAGCTGGGGCTCTACCCGAACGATTTCCTCCACCATGACCCTGAGTTCTTCGTCTGAGAAGCGGGGGTGTCTTTGGGGTGCCATGGAGTGGTGTGTATGATGTGTGGGGTGGAGTATGTGTAGTTAAGTGTGTTGAGTGTGGTGGTGTGTGTTGTTTTGTGTGTGGATATTGTGTGGGTGATGGTGTAGTGTGCCTCTGTGTGATGGTGTTCTGTGATCGCTGCTGTGTCTCTCAGTGCTTCTTTTTGGATTTTGGTCGAAGGGGTTTGTGGGTGATGTGGGTGTGTGTTTTATATTGTATTGTGTGTGTGGGAGTTGTGTGTGTATGTGTATCAGGTGTGTGGAATTCAAATCGGCCAATGTGGCTGAGTTTTGTTCGTTTGTGTGTATTCTGACCGCGGCGGTGTGTACCGCCAATGGAAAACCGCGTTTGAAAGACCGCCGCGTGGATTCGTGGGTCGTAATGGCATGGGCGTATTTCTGTTGGCGTGACGGTGGAGGTTTGGTCACCTCCACTTTTCCGCCGACCGCTGGTCTGGCGGTCTGTTGTGGCTGTCGGATTTTCGGAGGTTTGGCTGCTGCGGGTCAGAATGACCGTGGCGGGTTACCGCGACCGCGGCGGAATTATGGAGGATTTCTGACCGGCGGTAGGCGCCTTTTACCGCCGAGGTCAGAATGACCACCAATGTCTCTTAGAGAAAAGTGGCATATAAGAGACAGAGAACACAGGGTCCCCTGTGTCACTCTATGTGGTGGGTCGACATGTTTCTCGCTACTTATAGAAGAATTAACTTATGCGATTCATCAGGACCTAGTAACATACCTAATCCTATAGAACGTGGGAAATTCCACACATATGATAGTCAAAAAACCTAGAACAATGTAAAAGAAAGAAAGAAACCACAATTAGCATAACATAGTTCATATACAGGAAAAACTTCACACTAAATTACATAGTGCAACCCTGTAGGAGGCTGGACTGGCTTGTAGTGAGTACCAAGGGGTACTTGCACCTTGCACCAGGCCCAGTTATCCCTTATTAGTGTATAGGGTGTCTAGCAGCTTAGGCTGATAGATAATGGTAGCTTAGCAGAGCAGCTTAGGCTGAACTAGGAGACGTGTGAAGCTACTACAGTACCACTTAGTGTCATATGCACAATATCATAAGAAAACACAATACACAGTTATACTAAAAATAAAGGTACTTTATTTTTATGACAATATGCCAAAGTATCTTAGAGTGTACCCTCAGTGAGAGGATAGGAAATATACACAAGATATATATACACAATAGCAAAAATATGCAGTATAGTCTTAGAAAACAGTGCAAACAATGTATAGTTACAATAGGATGCAATGGGGAAACATAGGGATAGGGGCAACACAAACCATATACTCCAGAAGTGGAATGCGAACCACAAATGGACCCCAAACCTATGTGACCTTGTAGAGGGTCGCTGGGACTATTAGAAAATAGTGAGAGTTAGAAAAATAACCCTCCCCAAGACCCTGAAAAGTGAGTGCAAAGTGCACTAAAGTTCCCCTAAGGACAAAGAAGTCGTGATAGAGGAATAATGCAGGAAAGACACAAACCAGCAATGCAACAACTGTGGATTTCCAATCTAGGGTACCTGTGGAACAAGGGGACCAAGTCCAAAAGTCACAAGCAAGTCGGAGATGGGCAGATGCCCAGGAAATGCCAGCTGCGGGTGCAAAGAAGCTTCGACTGGACAGAAGAAGCTGAGGTTTCTGCAGGAACGAAAAGGGCTAGAGACTTCCCCTTTGGTGGACTGATCCCTCTCGCCGTGGAGAGTCGTGCAGAAGTGTTTTCCCGCCAAAAGGATGCCAACAAGCCTTTCTAGACGCAAATCGTGTATTTGGCGTTTTTGGACGCTGCTGGGGCCCAGGAGGGACCAGGAGGTCGCAAATTGGACCTGAAGAGAGAGGGGACGTCGAGCAAGACAAAGAGCCCTCACTAAAGCAGGTAGCACCCGGAGAAGTGCCAGAAACAGGCACTACGTGGATGCGTGAAACGGTGCTCGCCGAAGTTGCACAAAGGAGTCCCACGTCGCCGGAGACCAACTTAGAAAGTCGTGCAATGCAGGTTAGAGTGCCGTGGACCCAGGCTTGGCTGTGCACAAAGGATTTCCGCCGGAAGTGCACAGGGGCCGGAGTAGCTGCAAAGTCGCGGTTCCCAGCAATGCAGCCCAGCGAGGTGAGGCAAGGACTTACCTCCACCAAACTTGGGCTGAAGAGTCACTGGACTGTGGGGGTCATTTGGACAGAGTCGCTGGATTCGAGGGACCTCGCTCGTCGTGCTGAGAGGAGACCCAAGGGACCGGTAATGCAGCTTTTTGGTGCCTGCGGTTGCAGGGGGAAGATTCCGTCGACCCACTGGAGATTTCTTCGGAGCTTCTGGTGCAGAGAGGAGGCAGGCTACCCCCACAGCATGCACAAGCAGGAAAACAGTCGAGAAGGCGGCAGGATCAGCGTTACAGAGTTGCAGTAGTCGTCTTTGCTACTATGTTGCAGGTTTGCAGGCTTCCAGCGCGGTCAGCGGTCGTTTCCTTATCAGAAGGTGAAGAGAGAGATGCAGAGGAACTCGGCTGAGCTCATGCATTCGTTATCTAAAGTTTCCCCAGAGACAGAGACCCTAAATAGCCAGAAAAGAGGGTTTGGCTACCTAGGAGAGAGGATAGGCTACTAACATCCTGAAGGAGCCTATCAGCAGGAGTCTCTGACGTCACCTGGTGGCACTGGCCACTCAGAGCAGTCCAGTGTGCCAGCAGCACCTCTGTTTCCAAGATGGCAGAGGTCTGGAGCACACTGGAGGAGCTCTAGACACCTCCCAGGGGAGGTGCAGGTCAGGGGAGTGGTCACTCCCCTTTCCTTTGTCCAGTTTCGCGCCAGAGCAGGGGCTAAGCGGTCCCTGAACCGGTGTAGACTGGCTTATGCAGAATTGGGCACATCTGTGCCCAACAAAGCATTTCCAGAGGCTGGGGGAGGCTACTCCTCCCCTGCCTTCACACCATTTTCTAAAGGGAGAGGGTGTCACACCCTCTCTCAGAGGAAGTTCTTTGTTCTGCCATCCTGGGCCAGGCCTGGCTGGACCCCAGGAGGGCAGAAGCCTGTCTGAGGGGTTGGCAGCTGCAGCAGCTGCAGTGAAACCCCAGGAAGGGCAATTTGGCAGTACCAGGGTCTGTGCTACAGACCACTGGGATCATGGAATTGTACCAACAATGCCAGGATGGCATAGAGGGGGCAATTCCATGATCTTAGACATGTTACATGGCCATATTCGGAGTTACCATTGTGAAGCTACATATAGGTAGTGACCTATATGTAGTGCACGCGTGTAATGGTGTCCCCGCACTCACAAAGTTCAGGGAATTGGCTCTGAACAATGTGGGGGCACCTTGGCTAGTGCCAGGGTGCCCTCACACTAAGTAACTTTGCACCTAACCTTTACTAGGTAAAGGTTAGACATATAGGTGACTTATAAGTTACTTAAGTGCAGTGTAAAAATGGCTGTGAAATAACGTGGGCGTTATTTCACTCAGGCTGCAGTGGCAGGCCTGTGTAAGAATTGTCAGAGCTCCCTATGGGTGGCAAAAGAAATGCTGCATCCCATAGGGATCTCCTGGAACCCCCAATACCCTGGGTACCTCAGTACCATATACTAGGGAATTATAAGGGTGTTCCAGTAAGTCAATGTAAATTGGTAAAATTGGTCACTAGCCTGTTAGTGACAATTTGAATGAAATGAGAGAGCATAACCACTGAGGTTCTGGTTAGCAGAGCCTCAGTGAGACAGTTAGGCACCACACAGGGAACACATACATATAGGCCACAACCTTATGAGCACTGGGGTCCTGACTAGCAGGGTCCCAGTGACACATAACAAACATACTGAAAACATAGGGTTTTCACTATGAGCACTGGGCCCTGGCTAGCAGGATACCAGTGAGACAGTGAAAACACCCTGACATACACTCACAAACAGGCCAAAAGTGGGGGTAATAAGGCTAGAAAGAGGCTACTTTCTCACACAACCCCCCCCCAAACGAAGGACAATAAGGCTAACCTTGGCCAGTTGAGACTTTATTGTCTAAGTGGTGATAAGTAGAGAGTAGCTCTGCAATAGACTGGTTACTCCCTTTATCATCCACTATATGGTTACCTCCCTGTGGGGATGTAAACCACCCTGTTTGAAGTTTTTTAGCTAAGCAACAATGTGAAGATGTATTTTCAGAGTTTCTATCAGTACGTTTTAGTTTAGAGCAGTGGGAATTGTCCACTGAACCTATTTGTAGTGATGGAAATGCCAGACAGGGATGCTGTCTCAGAAAAGCCCTAGCTGGGCAAAAACTTTGTCCATATGGCTGGAAGAGAGAACAGGGATGCTGTTTCTCTTGGGTTGGAGCAGGGCAGGGATGCTGTCCTATGAGCTCCACACTAGGGCAGGGATGCTGTCCTAAGTGTTGTGAGGCAGTGCAGAGTTTCTGCACTAAAGTTTCTCTGGGAGGGTTGGAGGGATGCTCCATGTTAACTAAAATGGTGCTCTTTTTCTCACCAATGTTAGTTATCCCACAGAGAGGTACTTCTACCTCAGGGAGTACAGCTTTGCCAGCTGATGTTTCCCTTGGAACAGGTGCCACCCCAGGAGAGGTTTCTCCCACCACAGGAATGCTATCCTGAATGGTAGGGTGGATAGGGGATACTGTGATACCCTTTTTACCTGTTGATGGAGAGGGATCCTGAGTTTTCAGGCCTTCTCTCCTTTGCTTTTTCATTTCAGTAGAAATGAGAGGGAACAATTCCTCAGGGATGCCCAGCATGGCTGCATGGGCATAAAACTCTACATCAGCCCAACCTGAGGCCTCTAGGTCATTACCTAAGAGACAGTCTACAGGTAAGCTAGGTGATACCACCACCTGCTTAGGGCCAGTAACTCCACCCCAACTAAACTGAATTATAGCTAAGGGAAGAAACTTAGTGGAGTTATGGACATCAATAATCTTATACTGTTGTCCAATGATGTGTTGATCAGGGTGCACTAGGTTTTCAGTCACCAAAGTGATACTGGCACCTGTGTCCCTGTAGGCCAAGGCCTCAACACCATTTATTGAAACTGTCTGCCTGTACTTATCCATTGTAAGGGGACAAGCAGCCAGTGTGGCAAGGCCAATGCCACTAGGTGTGACAGAAACTGTCTTGGGACTTACTACCCCAGTTTCTATGATGGACCCATAAGTGAACCCAACTACACCCTTTGCTTGACTGTTGCCAGCAGTCCCACCACTAGTACCACTACTGCTAGGGGCACTAGAGCTTGATGTATTAGTGGTGGTAGGCTCAGGGGGTTTACCTGGACAGGAAATGAAGAAGCAAAGGAGAGAAGGCCTGAAAACTCAGGATCCCTCTCCATCAACAGGTAAAAAGGGTATCACAGTATCCCCTAACCACCCCACCATTCAGGATACTATTCCTGTGGTGGGAGAAACCTCTCCTGGGGTGGCACCTGTTCCAAGGGAATCATCAGCTGGCAAAGCTGGACTCCCTGAGGTGGAAGTACCTCTCTGTGGGATAACTAACATTGGTGAGAAAAAGAGCACCATTTTAGTTAACATGGAGCATCCCTCCAACCCTCCCAGAGAAACTTTAGTGCAGAAACTCTGCACTGCCTCACAACACTTAGGACAGCATCCCTGCCCTAGTGTGGAGCTGATAGGACAGTATCCCTGCCCTGCTCCAACCCAAGAGAAACAGCATCCCTGTTCTCTCTTCCAGCCATATGGACAAAGTTTTTGCCCAGCTATGGCTTTTCTGAGACAGCATCCCTGTCTGGCATTTCCATCACTACAAATAGGTTCAGTGGACAATTCCCACTGCTCTAAACTAAAACTTACTGATAGAAACTCTGAAAATACATCTTCACATTGTTGCTTAGCTAAAAAACTTCAAACAGGGTGGTTTACATCCCCACAGGGAAGTAACCATATAGTGGATGATAAAGGGAGTAACCAGTCTATTGCAGAGCTACTCTCTACTTATCACCACTTAGACAATAAAGTCTCAACTGGCCAAGGTTAGCCTTATTGTCCTTCGTTTGGGGGGGGGTTGTGTGAGAAGGTAGCCTCTTTCTAGCCTTGTTACCCCCACTTTTGGCCTGTTGTGAGTGTATGTCAGGGTGTTTGTCACTGTTTTCACTGTCTCACTGGGATCCTGATAGCCAGGCCTCAGTGCTCATAGTGAAAACACTATGGTTTCAGTATGTTTGTTATGTGTCACTGGGATCCTGCTGGTCAGGACCCCAGTGCTCATAGGTTTGTGGCCTATATGTATGTGTCACTGGGACCCTGTCACACAGGGTGTAGGAAAGTACCATCTTGCCTGGCATGTTACCCCCATTTTTCACTGTATATATGTTGTTTTAGTTGTATGTGTCACTGGGACCCTGGTAACCCAGGGCCCCAGTGCTCATAAGTGTGCCTGAATGTGTTACCTGTGTAGTGACTAACTGTCTCACTGAGGCTCTGCTAATCAGAACCTCAGTGGTTATGCTCTCTCATTTCTTTCCAAATTGTCACTGACAGGCTAGTGACCATTTTTACCAATTTACATTGGCTTACTGGAACACCCTTATAATTCCCTAGTATATGGTACTGAGGTACCCAGGGTATTGGGGGTTCCAGGAGATCCCTATGGGCTGCAGCATTTCTTTTGCCACCCATAGGGAGCTCTGACAAATCTTACACAGGCCTGCCACTGCAGCCTGAGTGAAATAACGTCCACGTTATTTCACAGCCATTTTTACACTGCACTTAAGTAACTTATAAGTCACCTATATGTCTAACCTTTACCTGGTAAAGGTTAGGTGCAAAGTTACTTAGTGTGAGGGCACCCTGGCACTAGCCAAGGTGCCCCCACATTGTTCAGAGCCAATTCACTGAACTTTGTGAGTGCGGGGACACCATTACACGCGTGCACTACATATAGGTCACTACCTATATGTAGCTTCACCATGGTAACTCCGAATATGGCCATGTAACATGTCTATGATCATGGAATTGCCCCCTCTATGCCATCCTGGCATTGTTGGTACAATTCCATGATCCCAGTGGTCTGTAGCACAGACCCTGGTACTGCCAAACTGCCCTTCCTGGGGGTTTCTCTGCAGCTGCTGCCAACCCCTCAGACAGGCAGCTGCCCTCCTGGGGTCCAGCCAGGCCTGGCCCAGGATGGCAGAACAAAGAACTTCCTCTGAGAGAGGGTGTGACACCCTCTCCCTTTGGAAAATGGTGTGAAGGCAGGGGAGGAGTAGCCTCCCCCAGCCTCTGGAAATGCTTTGTTGGGCACAGATGTGCCCAATTCTGCATAAGCCAGTCTACACCGGTTCAGGACCCCTTAGCCCCTGCTCTGGCGCGAAACTGGACAAAGGAAAGGGGAGTGACCACTCCCCTGACCTGCACCTCCCCTGGGAGGTGTCCAGAGCTCCTCCAGTGTGCTCCAGACCTCTGCCATCTTGGAAACAGAGGTGCTGCTGGCACACTGGACTGCTCTGAGTGGCCAGTGCCACCAGGTGACGTCAGAGACTCCTGCTGATAGGCTCCTTCAGGTGTTAGTAGCCTTTCCTCTCTCCTAGGTAGCCAAACCCTCTTTTCTGGCTATTAAGGTCTCTGTCTCTGGGGAAACTTTAGATAACGAATGCATGAGCTCAGCCGAGTTCCTCTGCATCTCCCTCTTCACCTTCTGATAAGGAATCGACCGCTGACCGCGCTGGAAGCCTGCAAACCTGCAACATAGTAGCAAAGACGACTACTGCAACTCTGTAACGCTGATCCTGCCGCCTTCTCGACTGTTTTCCTGCTTGTGCATGCTGTGGGGGTAGTCTGCCTCCTCTCTGCACCAGAAGCTCCGAAGAAATCTCCCGTGGGTCGACGGAATCTTCCCCCCTGCAACCGCAGGCACCAAAAAGCTGCATTACCGGACCCTTGGGTCTCCTCTCAGCACAACGAGCGAGGTCCCTCGAATCCAGAGACTCTGTCCAAGTGACCCCCACAGTCCAGTGACTCTTCAGCCCAATTTTGGTGGAGGTAAGTCCTTGCCTCACCTCGCTGGGCTGCATTGCTGGGAACCGCGACTTTGCAGCTACTCCGGCCCCTGTGCACTTCCGGCGGAAATCCTTTGTGCACAGCCAAGCCTGGGTCCACGGCACTCTAACCTGCATTGCACGACTTTCTAAGTTGGTCTCCGGCGACGTGGGACTCCTTTGTGCAACTTCGGCGAGCACCGTTTCACGCATCCTCGTAGTGCCTGTTTCTGGCACTTGTCCGGGTGCTACCTGCTTCAGTGAGGGCTCTTTGTCTTGCTCGACGTCCCCTCTCTCTTCAGGTCCAATTTGCGACCTCCTGGTCCCTCCTGAGCCCCAGCAGCGTCCAAAAACGCCAAATGCACGATTTGCGTGTAGCAAGGCTTGTTGGCGTCCTTTCGGCGGGAAAACACTTCTGCACGACTTTCCAAGGCAAGAGGGATCCGTCCACCAAAGGGGAAGTCTCTAGCCCTTTTCGTTCCTGCAGAAACCTCAGCTTCTTCTGTCCAGTCGAAGCTTCTTTGCACCCGCAGCTGGCATTTCCTGGGCATCTGCCCATCTCCGACTTGCTTGTGACTTTTGGACTTGGTCCCCTTGTTCCACAGGTACCCTAGATTGGAAATCCACAGTTGTTGCATTGCTGGTTTGTGTCTTTCCTGCATTATTCCTCTAACACGACTATTTTGTCCTTAGGGGAACTTTAGTGCACTTTGCACTCACTTTTCAGGGTCTTGGGAGGGTTATTTTGCTAACTCTCACTATTGTCTAATAGTCCCAGCGACCCTCTACAAGGTCACATAGGTTTGGGGTCCATTCGTGGTTCGCATTCCACTTTTGGAGTATATGGTTTGTGTTGCCCCTATCCCTATGTTTCCCCATTGCATCCTATTGTAACTATACATTGTTTGCACTGTTTTCTAAGACTATACTGCATATTTTTGCTATTGTGTATATATATCTTGTGTATATTTCCTATCCTCTCACTGAGGGTACACTCTAAGATACTTTGGCATATTGTCATAAAAATAAAGTACCTTTATTTTTAGTATAACTGTGTATTGTGTTTTCTTATGATATTGTGCATATGACACTAAGTGGTACTGTAGTAGCTTCACACGTCTCCTAGTTCAGCCTAAGCTGCTCTGCTAAGCTACCATTATCTATCAGCCTAAGCTGCTAGACACCCTATACACTAATAAGGGATAACTGGGCCTGGTGCAAGGTGCAAGTACCCCTTGGTACTCACTACAAGCCAGTCCAGCCTCCTACATTGGTTGTGCAGTGGTGGGATAAGTGCTTGAGACTACTTACCACTCTTGTCATTGTACTTTTCATAAGAGAAAAATATACAAAACAAGGTCAGTGTATATACACATAGCTAAAAAGTTTTGCATTTCCTCTTTTCACTCTTTTCTAAGTGCTGAAAAGTACTTCTAAACTTTCAAAAAGTTCTTAAAAGTTTAAAAAGTTTTTTCTGTCTTTCCAAAAAGTTCTGAAAACTTTTTTCTCTTTTTCTTTCACTTTAACTCTCTCTAAAAAATGTCTGGCACAGGAAAAAATGTTGAACTGTCCAAACTTGCATATGATCACCTTAGCTGGAAAGGAGCAAGGAGTCTCTGCATAGAGGGAGGTTTGAGTGTAGGGAAGAATCCTTCCTTAGAACTGTTAATTAATATGCTTAGAGTACAGGATAAGGCCATGAGTGCCAAATCTGGTGAAAAAGTAGCTAATGGTTCTCAATCTCATCCAGGGACTCCCCCAGGAAAAGGTTCAGGAAAGAAACTTCTCAGCCTGCCCATTACTAGACAGTCTAGCATAGTTGGTACAGAGGTTGAATCACACCATACTGATGGTGTTCTCTCACATTATACTGGTAGCCAAGCTGTTAGGGTGCCCTCTGTAAGGGACAGGTCTCCTTATGTTCATTCCCATCATACCTCTGTATCTAGAAATGTCCCTCCCACCCACCCTGATGACAGATTGTTAGAAAGGGAGCTCAATAGATTGAGAGTGGAACAAACCAGTCTGAAGCTCAAGAAGCAACAGCTGGATTTGGATAGACAGTCTTTAGAATTAGAGAAGGAAAGACAGAAGTTGGGTTTAGATACCCATGGTGGCAGCAGCAGTATTCCCCATAGTCATCCTGCAAAAGAGCATGATTCCAGGAATCTGCACAAGATAGTTCCCCCTTATAAGGAGGGGGATGACATTAACAAGTGGTTTGCTGCACTTGAGAGGGCCTGTGCTGTACAGGATGTCCCTCAAAGGCAGTGGGCTGCTATCCTATGGCTATCATTTAGTGGAAAGGGTAGGGATAGACTCCTTACTGTGAAAGAAAATGATGCCAATAATTTTACAGTTCTTAAGAATGCACTCCTGGATGGTTATGGCTTAACCACTGAACAGTACAGGATAAAGTTCAGAGAGACCAAAAAGGAGTCTTCACAAGACTGGGTTGATTTCATTGACCATTCAGTGAAGGCCTTGGAGGGGTGGTTACATGGCAGTAAAGTTACTGATTATGAAAGCCTGTATAACACAATCCTGAGAGAGCATATACTTAATAATTGTGTGTCTGATTTGTTGCACCAGTACCTGGTAGACTCTGATCTGACCTCTCCCCAAGAATTGGGAAAGAAGGCAGACAAATGGGTCAGAACAAGGGTGAACAGAAAAGTTCATACAGGGGGTGACAAAGATGGCAATAAGAAGAAAGATGGTGAAAAATCTCAAGATAAGCATGGGGATAAGGGTAAAACCAAAGATCCCACTTCAAATCTTAAACACTCTTCAGAGGGTGGGGATAAAACAAATTCTTCCTCTTCTTCCCAACCTGCACACATTAAAAAGCCTTGGTGCTTTGTGTGTAAAAACAGAGGCCATAGGCCAGGGGATAAGTCCTGTCCAGGTAAACCCCCTGAGCCTACCACCACTAATACATCAAGCTCTAGTGCCCCTAGCAGTAGTGGTACTAGTGGTGGGACTGCTGGCAACAGTCAAGCAAAGGGTGTAGTTGGGTTCACTTATGGGTCCATAGTGGAAACTGATGTAATCAGTCCCAAGACAGTTTCTGTCACACCTAGTGGCACTGGCCTTGCCACACTGGCTGCTTGTCCCCTTACAATGGATAAGTACAGGCAGACAGTTTCAATAAATGGTGTTGAGGCCTTGGCCTACAGGGACACAGGTGCCAGTTTCACTTTGGTGACTGAAAACCTAGTGCCTCCTGAACAACACATCATTGGACAACAGTATAAGATTATTGATGTCCATAACTCCACTAAGTTTCTTCCCTTAGCTATAATTCAGTTTAGTTGGGGTGGAGTTACTGGCCCTAAGCAGGTGGTGGTATCACCTAGCTTACCTGTAGACTGTCTCTTAGGTAATGACCTAGAGGCCTCAGGTTGGGCTGATGTAGAGTTTTATGCCCATGCAGCCATGCAGGGCATCCCTGAGGAATTGTTCCCTCTCATTTCAAGTGAAATGAAGAAGCAAAGGAGAGAAGGCCTGAAAACTCAGGATCCCTCTCCATCAACAGGTAAAAAGGGTATCACAGTATCCCCTAACCACCCCACCATTCAGGATACTATTCCTGTGGTGGGAGAAACCTCTCCTGGGGTGGCACCTGTTCCAAGGGAATCATCAGCTGGCAAAGCTGGACTCCCTGAGGTGGAAGTACCTCTCTGTGGGATAACTAACATTGGTGAGAAAAAGAGCACCATTTTAGTTAACATGGAGCATCCCTCCAACCCTCCCAGAGAAACTTTAGTGCAGAAACTCTGCACTGCCTCACAACACTTAGGACAGCATCCCTGCCCTAGTGTGGAGCTGATAGGACAGTATCCCTGCCCTGCTCCAACCCAAGAGAAACAGCATCCCTGTTCTCTCTTCCAGCCATATGGACAAAGTTTTTGCCCAGCTATGGCTTTTCTGAGACAGCATCCCTGTCTGGCATTTCCATCACTACAAATAGGTTCAGTGGACAATTCCCACTGCTCTAAACTAAAACTTACTGATAGAAACTCTGAAAATACATCTTCACATTGTTGCTTAGCTAAAAAACTTCAAACAGGGTGGTTTACATCCCCACAGGGAAGTAACCATATAGTGGATGATAAAGGGAGTAACCAGTCTATTGCAGAGCTACTCTCTACTTATCACCACTTAGACAATAAAGTCTCAACTGGCCAAGGTTAGCCTTATTGTCCTTCGTTTGGGGGGGGGTTGTGTGAGAAGGTAGCCTCTTTCTAGCCTTGTTACCCCCACTTTTGGCCTGTTTGTGAGTGTATGTCAGGGTGTTTGTCACTGTTTTCACTGTCTCACTGGGATCCTGATAGCCAGGCCTCAGTGCTCATAGTGAAAACACTATGGTTTCAGTATGTTTGTTATGTGTCACTGGGATCCTGCTGGTCAGGACCCCAGTGCTCATAGGTTTGTGGCCTATATGTATGTGTCACTGGGACCCTGTCACACAGGGTGTAGGAAAGTACCATCTTGCCTGGCATGTTACCCCCATTTTTCACTGTATATATGTTGTTTTAGTTGTATGTGTCACTGGGACCCTGGTAACCCAGGGCCCCAGTGCTCATAAGTGTGCCTGAATGTGTTACCTGTGTAGTGACTAACTGTCTCACTGAGGCTCTGCTAATCAGAACCTCAGTGGTTATGCTCTCTCATTTCTTTCCAAATTGTCACTGACAGGCTAGTGACCATTTTTACCAATTTACATTGGCTTACTGGAACACCCTTATAATTCCCTAGTATATGGTACTGAGGTACCCAGGGTATTGGGGTTCCAGGAGATCCCTATGGGCTGCAGCATTTCTTTTGCCACCCATAGGGAGCTCTGACAAATCTTACACAGGCCTGCCACTGCAGCCTGAGTGAAATAACGTCCACGTTATTTCACAGCCATTTTACACTGCACTTAAGTAACTTATAAGTCACCTATATGTCTAACCTTTACCTGGTAAAGGTTAGGTGCAAAGTTACTTAGTGTGAGGGCACCCTGGCACTAGCCAAGGTGCCCCCACATTGTTCAGAGCCAATTCACTGAACTTTGTGAGTGCGGGGACACCATTACACGCGTGCACTACATATA
Organism: Pleurodeles waltl; assembly: GCF_031143425.1. Classification (NCBI taxonomy): domain Eukaryota; kingdom Metazoa; phylum Chordata; class Amphibia; order Caudata; family Salamandridae; genus Pleurodeles; species Pleurodeles waltl. Next base: position 883,664 of record NW_027150248.1, read on the forward strand.
GGTCACTACCTATATGTAGCTTCACCATGGTAACTCCGAATATGGCCATGTAACATGTCTATGATCATGGAATTGCCCCCTCTATGCCATCCTGGCATTGTTGGTACAATTCCATGATCCCAGTGGTCTGTAGCACAGACCCTGGTACTGCCAAACTGCCCTTCCTGGGGTTTCTCTGCAGCTGCTGCCAACCCCTCAGACAGGCAGCTGCCCTCCTGGGGTCCAGCCAGGCCTGGCCCAGGATGGCAGAACAAAGAACTTCCTCTGAGAGAGGGTGTGACACCCTCTCCCTTTGGAAAATGGTGTGAAGGCAGGGGAGGAGTAGCCTCCCCCAGCCTCTGGAAATGCTTTGTTGGGCACAGATGTGCCCAATTCTGCATAAGCCAGTCTACACCGGTTCAGGGACCCCTTAGCCCCTGCTCTGGCGCGAAACTGGACAAAGGAAAGGGGAGTGACCACTCCCCTGACCTGCACCTCCCCTGGGAGGTGTCCAGAGCTCCTCCAGTGTGCTCCAGACCTCTGCCATCTTGGAAACAGAGGTGCTGCTGGCACACTGGACTGCTATGAGTGGCCCGTGCCACCAGGTGACGTCAGAGACTCCTTGTGATAGGCTCCTTCAGGTGTTAGTAGCCTTTCCTCTCTCCTAGGAAGCCAAACCCTCTTTTCTGGCTATTTAGGGTCTCTGTCTCTGGGGAAACTTTAGATAACGAATGCATGAGCTCAGCCGAGTTCCTCTGCATCTCCCTCTTCAACTTCTGATAAGGAATCGACCGCTGACCGCGCTGGAAGCCTGCAAACCTGCAACATAGTAGCAAAGACGACTACTGCAACTCTGTAACGCTGATCCTGCCGCCTTCTCGACTGTTTTCCTGCTTGTGCATGCTGTGGGGGTAGTCTGCCTCCTCTCTGCACCAGAAGCTCCGAAGAAATCTCCCGTGGGTCGATGGAATCTTCCCCCTGCAACCGCAGGCACCAAAAAGCTGCATTTTCGGTCCCTTGGGTCTCCTCTCAGCACGACGAGCGAGGTCCCTCGAATCCAGCGACTCTGTCCAAGTGACCCCCACAGTCCAGTGACTCTTCAGCCCAAGTTTGGTGGAGGTAAGTCCTTGCCTCACCTCGCTGGGCTGCATTGCTGGGAACCGCGACTTTGCAAGCTACTCCGGCCCCTGTGCACTTCCGGCGGAAATCCTTCGTGCACAGCCAAGCCTGGGTCCACGGCACTCTAACCTGCATTGCACGACTTTCTAAGTTGGTCTCCGGCGACGTGGGACTCCTTTGTGCAACTTTGGCGAGCACCGTTTCACGCATCCTCGTAGTGCCTGTTTCTGGCACTTCTCTGGGTGCTACCTGCTTCAGTGAGGGCTCTTTGTCTTGCACGACGTCCCCTCTCTCTGCAGGTCCAATTTGCGACCTTCTGGTCCCTCCTGGGCCCCAGCAGCGTCCAAAAAACGCCAAACGCACGATTTGCGTGTAGCAAGGCTTGTTGGCGTCCATCCGGCGGGAAAACACTTCTGCACGACTCTCCAAGGCGTGGGGGATCCATCCTCCAAAGGGGAAGTCTCTAGCCCTTGTCGTTCCTGCAGTATTCACAGTTCTTCAGCCTAGTAAGAGCTTCTTTGCACCAACCGCTGGCATTTCTTGGGCATCTGCCCATCTCCGAGCTGCTTGTGACTTTTGGACTTGGTCCCCTTGTTCCACAGGTACCCTCAGTCAGGAATCCATCGTTGTTGCATTGCTGATTTGTGTTTTCCTTGCATTTTCCCTCTAACACGACTATTTTGTCCTTAGGGGAACTTTAGTGCACTTTGCACTCACTTTTCAGGGTCTTGGGGAGGGTTATTTTGCTAACTCTCACTATTTTCTAATAGTCCCAGCGACCCTCTACAAGGTCACATAGGTTTGGGGTCCATTCGTGGTTCGCATTCCACTTTTGGAGTATATGGTTTGTGTTGCCCCTATCCCTATGTTTCCCCATTGCATCCTATTGTAACTATACATTGTTTGCACTGTTTTCTAAGACTATACTGCATATTTTTGCTATTGTGTATATATATCTTGTGTATATTTCCTATCCTCTCACTGAGGGTACACTCTAAGATACTTTGGCATATTGTCATAAAAATAAAGTACCTTTATTTTTAGTATAACTGTGTATTGTGTTTTCTTATGATATTGTGCATATGACACTAAGTGGTACTGTAGTAGCTTCACACGTCTCCTAGTTCAGCCTAAGCTGCTCTGCTAAGCTACCATTATCTATCAGCCTAAGCTGCTAGACACCCTATACACTAATAAGGGATAACTGGGCCTGGTGCAAGGTGCAAGTACCCCTTGGTACTCACTACAAGCCAGTCCAGCCTCCTACACAGGGCCCCAGTGCTCATAGGTGTGCATGTATATGTTCCCTGTGTGGTGCCTAACTGTCTCACTGAGGCTCTGCTAACCAGAACCTCAGTGGTTATGCTCTCTCATTACTTTTAAATTGTCACTAACAGGCTAGTGACCATTTTTACCAATTTACATTGGCTTACTGGAACACCCTTATAATTCCCTAGTATATGGTACTGAGGTACCCAGGGTATTGGGGTTCCAGGAGATCCCTATGGGCTGCAGCATTTCTTTTGCCACCCATAGGGAACTCTGACAAATCTTACACAGGCCTGCCACTGCAGCCTGAGTGAAATAACGTCCACGTTATTTCACAGCCATTTTTCACTGCACTTAAGTAACTTATAAGTCACCTATATGTCTAACCTTTACCTGGTAAAGGTTAGGTGCAAAGTTACTTAGTGTGAGGGCACCCTGGCACTAGCCAAGGTGCCCCCACATTGTTCAGAGCCAATTCACTGAACTTTGTGAGTGCGGGGACACCATTACACGCGTGCACTACATATAGGTCACTACCTATATGTAGCTTCACCATGGTAACTCCGAATATGGCCATGTAACATGTCTATGATCATGGAATTGCCCCCTCTATGCCATCCTGGCATTGTTGGTACAATTCCATGATCCCAGTGGTCTGTAGCACAGACCCTGGTACTGCCAGACTGCCCTTCCTGGGGTTTCACTGCAGCTGCTGCTGCTGCCAACCCCTCAGACAGGCAGCTGCCCTCCTGGGGTCCAGCCAGGCCTGGCCCAGGATGGCAGAACAAAGAACTTCCTCTGAGAGAGGGTGTGACACCCTCTCCCTTTGGAAAATGGTGTGAAGGCAGGGGAGGAGTAGCCTCCCCCAGCCTCTGGAAATGCTTTGTTGGGCACAGATGTGCCCAATTCTGCATAAGCCAGTCTACACCGGTTCAGGGACCCCTTAGCCCCTGCTCTGGCGCGAAACTGGACAAAGGAAAGGGGAGTGACCACTCCCCTGACCTGCACCTCCCCTGGGAGGTGTCCAGAGCTCCTCCAGTGTGCTCCAGACCTCTGCCATCTTGGAAACAGAGGTGCTGCTGGCACACTGGACTGCTCTGAGTGGCCAGTGCCACCAGGTGACGTCAGAGACTCCTGCTGATAGGCTCCTTCAGGTGTTAGTAGCCTTTCCTCTCTCCTAGGTAGCCAAACCCTCTTTTCTGGCTATTTAGGGTCTCTGTCTCTGGGGAAACTTTAGATAACGAATGCATGAGCTCAGCCGAGTTCCTCTGCATCTCCCTCTTCACCTTCTGATAAGGAATCGACCGCTAACCGCGCTGGAAGCCTGCAAACCTGCAACATAGTAGCAAAGACGACTACTGCAACTCTGTAACGCTGATCCTGCCGCCTTCTCGACTGTTTTCCTGCTTGTGCATGCTGTGGGGGTAGTCTGCCTCCTCTCTGCACCAGAAGCTCCGAAGAAATCTCCCGTGGGTCGACGGAATCTTCCCCCCTGCAACCGCAGGCACCTAAAAGCTGCATTACCGGTCCCTTGGGTCTCCTCTCAGCATGACGAGCGAGGTCCCTCGAATCCAGCGACTCTGTCCAAGTGACCCCCACAGTCCAGTGACTCTTCAGCCCAAGTTTGGTGGAGGTAAGTCCTTGCTTCACCTCGCTGGGCTGCATTGCTGGGAACCGCGACTTTGCAGCTACTCCGGCCCCTGTGCACTTCCGGCGGAAATCCTTTGTGCACAGCCAAGCCTGGGTCCACGGCACTCTAACCTGCATTGCACGACTTTCTAAGTTGGTCTCCGGCGACGTGGGACTCCTTTGTGCAACTTCGGCGAGCACCGTTTCACGCATCCTTGTAGTGCCTGTTTCTGGCACTTCTCCGGGTGCTACCTGCTTCAGTGAGGGCTCTTTGTCTTGCTCGACGTCCCCTCTCTCTTCAGGTCCAATTTGCGACCTCCTGGTCCCTCTTGGGCCCCAGCAGCGTCCAAAAACGCCAAACGCACGATTTGCGTGTAGCAAGGCTTGTTGGCATCCTTTCGGCGGGAACACACTTCTGCACGACTTTCCAAGGCGAGAGGGATCCGTCCACCAAAGGGGAAGTCTCTAGCCCTTTTCGTTCCTGCAGAAACCTCAGCTTCTTCTGTCCAGTCGAAGCTTCTTTGCACCCGCAGCTGGCATTTCCTGGGCATCTGCCCATCTCCGACTTGCTTGTGACTTTTGGACTTGGTCACCTTGTTTCACAGGTACCCTAGATTGGAAATCCACAGTTGTTGCATTGCTGGTTTGTGTCTTTCCTGCATTATTCCTCTAACACGACTATTTTGTCCTTAGGGGAACTTTAGTGCACTATGCACTCACTTTTCAGGGTCTTGGGGAGGGTTATTTTGCTAACTCTCACTATTGTCTAATAGTCCCAGCGACCCTCTACAAGGTCACATAGGTTTGGGGTCCATTCGTGGTTCGCATTCCACTTTTGGAGTATATGGTTTGTGTTGCCCCTATCCCTATGTTTCCCCATTACACTAATAAGGGATAACTGGGCCTGGTGCAAGGTGCAAGTACCCCTTGGTACTCACTACAAGCCAGTCCAGCCTCCTACACCTTATTAGTGTATAGGGTGTCTAGCAGCTTAGGCTGATAGATAATGGTAGCTTAGCAGAGCATCTTAGGCTGAACTAGGAGACGTGTGAAGCTACTACAGTACCACTTAGTGTCATATGCACAATATCATAAGAAAACACAATACACAGTTATACTAAAAATAAAGGTACTTTATTTTTATGACAATATGCCAAAGTATCTTAGAGTGTACCCTCAGTGAGAGGATAGGAAATATACACAAGATATATATACACAATAGCAAAAATATGCAGTATAGTCTTAGAAAACAGTGCAAACAATGTATAGTTACAATAGGATGCAATGGGGAAACATAGGGATAGGGGCAACACAAACCATATACTCCAGAAGTGGAATGCGAACCACGAATGGACCCCAAACCTATGTGACCTTGTAGAGGGTCGCTGGGACTATTAGAAAATAGTGAGAGTTAGAAAAATAACCCTCCCCAAGACCCTGAAAAGTGAGTGCAAAGTGCACTAAAGTTCCCCTAAGGACAAAGAAGTCGTGTTAGAGGAATAATGCAGGAAAGACACAAACCAGCAATGCAACAACTGTGGATTTCCAATCTAGGGTACCTGTGGAACAAGGGGACCAAGTCCAAAAGTCACAAGCAAGTCGGAGATGGGCAGATGCCCAGGAAATGCCAGCTGTGGGTGCAAAGAAGCTTCGACTGGACAGAAGAAGCTGAGGTTTCTGCAGGAACGAAAAGGGCTAGAGACTTCCCCTTTGGTGGACGGATCTCACTCGCCGTGGAGAGTCGTGCAGATGTGTTTTCCCGCCGAAAGGACGCCAACAAGCCTTTCTAGACGCAAATCGTGCGTTTGGCGTTTTTGGATGCTGCTGGGGCTCAGGAGGGACCAGGAGGTCGCAAATTGGACCTGAAGAGAGAGGGGATGTCGAGCAAGACAAAGAGCCCTAATCGAAGCAGGTAGTACCCGGAGAAGTGCCAGAAACAGGCACTACGAGGATGCATGAAATGGTGCTCCCCGAAATTGCACAAAGGAGTCCCACGTCGCCGGAGACCAACTTAGAAAGTCGTGCAATGCAGGTTAGAGTGCCGTGGACCCAGGCTTGGCTGTGCACAAAGGATTTCCGCCGGAAGTGCACAGGGGCCGGAGTAGCTGCAAAGTCGCGGTTCCCAGCAATGCAGCCCAGCGAGGTGAGGCAAGGACTTACCTCCACCAAACTTGGGCTGAAGAGTCACTGGACTGTGGGGGTCACTTGGACAGAGTCGCTGGATTCGAGGGACCTCGCTCGTCGTGCTGAGAGGAGACCCAAGGGACCGCTAATGCAGCTTTTTGGTGCCTGCGGTTGCAGGGGGAAGATTCCGTCGACCCACAGGAGATTTCTTCGGAGCTTCTGGTGCAGAGAGGAGGCAGGCTACCCCCACAGCATGCACAAGCAGGAAAACAGTCGAGAAGGCGGCAGGATCAGCGTTACAGAGTTGCAGTAGTCGTCTTTGCTACTATGTTGCAGGTTTGCAGGCTTTCAGCGCGGTCAGCGGTCGTTTTCTTATCAGAAGGTGAAGAGAGAGATGCAGAGGAACTCGGCTGAGCTCATGCATTCGTTATCTAAAGTTTCCCCAGAGACAGAGACCCTAAATAGCCAGAAAAGAGGGTTTGGCTACCTAGGAGAGAGGATAGGCTACTAACACCTGAAGGAGCCTATCAGCAGGAGTCTCTGACGTCACCTGGTGGCACTGGCCACTCAGAGCAGTCCAGTGTGCCAGCAGCACCTCTGTTTCCAAGATGGCAGAGGTCTGGAGCACACTGGAGGAGCTCTGGACACCTCCCAGGGGAGGTGCAGGTCAGGGGAGTGGTCACTCCCCTTTCCTTTGTCCAGTTTCGCGCCAGAGCAGGGGCTAAGCGGTCCCTGAACCGGTGTAGACTGGCTTATGCAGAATTGGGCACATCTGTGCCCAACAAAGCATTTCCAGAGGCTGGGGGAGGCTACTCCTCCCCTGCCTTCACACCATTTTCCAAAGGGAGAGGGTGTCACACCCTCTCTCAGAGGAAGCTCTTTGTTCTGCCATCCTGGGCCAGGCCTGGCTGGACCCCAGGAGGGCAGATGCCTGTCTGAGGGGTTGGCAGCTGCAGCAGCTGCAGTGAAACCCCAGGAAGGGCAGTTTGGCAGTACCAGGGTCTGTGCTACAGACCACTGGGATCATGGAATTGTACCAACAATGCCAGGATGGCATAGAGGGGGCAATTCCATGATCTTAGACATGTTACATGGCCATATTCGGAGTTACCATTGTGAAGCTACATATAGGTAGTGACCTATATGTAGTGCACGCGTGTAATGGTGTCCCCGCACTCACAAAGTTCAGGGAATTGGCTCTGAACAATGTGGGGGCACCTTGGCTAGTGCCAGGGTGCCCTCACACTAAGTAACTTTGCACCTAACCTTTACTAGGTAAAGGTTAGACATATAGGTGACTTATAAGTTACTTAAGTGCAGTGTAAAAATGGCTGTGAAATAACGTGGGCGTTATTTCACTCAGGCTGCAGTGGCAGGCCTGTGTAAGAATTGTCAGAGCTCCCTATGGGTGGCAAAAGAAATGCTGCAGCCCATAGGGATCTCCTGGAACCCCAATACCCTGGGTACCTCAGTACCATATACTAGGGAATTATAAGGGTGTTCCAGTAAGCCAATGTAAATTGGTAAAATTGGTCACTAGCCTGTTAGTGACAATTTGAATGAAATGAGAGAGCATAACCACTGAGGTTCTGGTTAGCAGAGCCTCAGTGAGACAGTTAGGCACCACACAGGGAACACATACATATAGGCCACAACCTTATGAGCACTGGGGTCCTGACTAGCAGGGTCCCAGTGACACATAACAAACATACTGAAAACATAGGGTTTTCACTATGAGCACTGGGCCCTGGCTAGCAGGATACCAGTGAGACAGTGAAAACACCCTGACATACACTCACAAACAGGCCAAAAGTGGGGGTAATAAGGCTAGAAAGAGGCTACTTTCTCACAAACCCCAAATTTGAAGTGCAGAAACACTCAAGTGCCAAGTGGTATATGAACATATTGTACGGGCAAGGACAAGTGAAAGGCCAATAAGGCAGAAAAACATCCAGATTGCTTACCCTCCAACAATTAATGGTAGGGCCACATCGGGGGAGTCCAGGCTAAAAAAAACAACTCTGATCTAGATATATGTACACAAAAGAGGAACATGAAAACAAATGTCACTGAAAAGTTACGAACTCCATTAAAACTAGTTAGACAGCATGATGAAATAGTGAATAAAATACACTACTATGCTCCTGTGTCCAAACGTTAGATTAATCTCAAATATGTAGGGAACATAAGAAATAACAGAGAGTGTTACTATCTCTCAAAGCATGACCGCAAAAGAAAACAAGTTGCAGCAATGAAAAAACCAAGTTTCAGTAATGAAACACCCCCCGTAGTGACGCCCATGTGGTGCTGTCAAGAGCGGGTGTCTCTGTAAATACATCCGATCGTGCTGAAAAATGGTAAGGGAAAGCATGGTAAAGACAAACTAGCAGCGCGTGTATAATCGCGAGCAACGCTGAGCTGTTACCGCGTTTGGTCTGCACGCTGCGAGCCAGGACACACATTACGGACGGGGGAATCCCAAAGGGAAACCGCTGAGTATCCGGGCTCGTAAAGAAGGAAGAAATGCGTCGCAGAGGTGCCGAAAGAGAATGGCACATATCAGCCAGGGCACTTACTTTAGGAGATAGCGGTCACTGCCGGAAAACCTACGCCATTACTCGCACCCGGTATCCAGGTCGATACTGGACTCGAGGAGTTTATAAAAAAAAAAAAGGAAGTGGAGCGGAAATAGAAAAAGGACTTATCTGCACCGGATAGATGACGGCCATCTTGAAGGATGGAAACGCGTCAGCCATATTAGAATGTATAAGAGACCAATTTGGTCAGAGTGTGAAAAAATAGCAAACCAGAGTCTCACAGCCGTAGATGAATATATGTATGTTGGACACATATACAGCCAGGATCGTGGTATTGTGTAATCACAAAAGACCATAGTGAACAGATGGTGAAAGCTGAGTGTCATTGTTAACAGATAAAATTAATCCATGGAATATCGTCATTCAGCCCAAGTGTATGGGTCTTAAGTCTAAAGACCCACCGTTGTTCTTTTTCAAAGAGCTTGTTGGTGCTATCAATACTGTCTCTCATAGTTTCTAGAATCACCCATTTCATATCATTAGGTCCGTGCTGTTTCTCAACGAAGTGATTAGTCAGTTTCGTGGAAGATCTTTTACACCTGATAGTGCTGCGGTGTTCGTTAATACGCTAACACGCTAAAACCAGCAGATAAAGGCGGCGCAATAGTGGTTATGGATACCAACTACTACCAACAGGAATGTAGAAGACTACTTAGTGATACTTCCTACTACCATCCTATCTACACTGATCCGACTCGACGCCTACAACGCAAAATCCGTGGGATGATCTCGGAAGCAGAGTCAGCTGGTTGGATTACCCGGCAAGAAGCTGAATTCCTTGACACAAAGCATCCGAGAACTCCATACTTTTACTGTCTTCCAAAAATCCACAAAGGTCTTCCGCCTCCTGGCCGCCCTATAGTTTCTGGTATTGGCTCTGTACTAGAGCCTCTATCCAAATTTTGTGACTTTTTCCTACAACCTATCGTACAGAGAACGTCCACCTTTTTGAAGGACACTAAAGACACCTTGGTTCTACTGAATGACATAAATGAGTCTGGCACTACCGATATCCTGATATGTCTAGATGTAGAGGCACTTTATACCAATATCCCACAAGAAGCCACACTCACTGCTGTAGAGGAAATACTCTTAGCTGATACATGGACTTACAAAACCCCAGTGAGCTTCATTATGCAATGTGCCAGCGTGGCCCTTCAAGAGAACTTTTTTCAATTTGAGAAGAGTCTCTTCCACCAGATACAAGGTACATCTATGGGGAGTACTTTTGCGCCGAGTCTGGCGTGCCTTTACATGTTCACATTCGAACAACGCCACATTTTGACCCCTGAACAACTATTTTTTTCCAACATTATTTTATGGCGCCGTTATATAGACGACATCTTGGTAATTTGGAGGGGCGAAATGAACCGGGCCATAGCTTTTACCCAATGGGTTAATACCTTGGATACCCATCTGCGTTTCAGTTCTACTGTCTCTGACAAAGAAGTCTCTTTTTTGGACTTACGAATCTCACTTAGGGATGGGTTCCTTAATTCATCTGTATATCACAAACCTACGGACAGAAATAGTCTTTTACTTTACAATAGCCATCACCCCAAAGCCCTACGAGATAATTTACCTTTTGGTCAATTTCTTAGGATACGACGTAATTGCTCAGACAAAAATGATTACCACACACAGGCCAACACTCTATGTCACAAACTCCGTGAACGTAACTATCCCCTACCTAATATTCGACAGGCAAAAAAGAGGGCAGGTAACATTCCGAGAGAAATATTACTAACCAACAATACCCGTTCCCAGCAGACCAGACTAACTTGCGTTACTACCTTTACCCCCCACAGTAACCAAATAAAGGGCATTATCCGCAGGCTCTGGCCCATCCTCACCAGCGCAGGTGCCACTCTAGAACGTCCCCTATTTGCCTTTAAAAGAACACCCAATATTAGGGATTTGGTGATCCACACAAGACCCAAAGTGAATCGGACCCCCAATAATTTGGGCACTGGTCAATGGCTCCCAGTGAGGGGGCACTACCCTTGTGGCTCCTGTAATATTTGCCCCTTAACTGACAACACCCAAGAGGTAGACATAGGTGAAATAAAGACCTGGCAACTTAGATCTCATACCAACTGTCGGACTAAGAATTGCATTTACATGATTACCTGTCCGTGCAATTTGAAATATATTGGTATGACGACAAGGATTGTGAAAATTCGTATTAACGAACACCGCAGCACTATCAGGTGTAAAAGATCTTCCACGAAACTGACTAATCACTTCGTTGAGAAACAGCACGGACCTAATGATATGAAATGGGTGATTCTAGAAACTATGAGAGACAGTATTGATAGCACCAACAAGCTCTTTGAAAAAGAACAACGGTGGGTCTTTAGACTTAAGACCCATACACTTGGGCTGAATGACGATATTCCATGGATTAATTTTATCCGTTAACAATGACACTCAGCTTTCACCATCTGTTCACTATGGTCTTTTGTGATTACACAATACCACGATCCTGGCTTTATATGTGTCCAACATACATATATTCATCTACGGCTGTGAGACTCTGGTTTGCTATTTTTTCACACTCTGACCAAATTGGTCTCTTATACATTCCAATATGGCCGACGCGTTTCCATCCTTCAAGATGGCCGTCATCTATCCGGTGCGGATAAGTCCTTTTTCTATTTCCGCTCCACTTCCTTTTTTTTTTTATAAACTCCTCGAGTCCAGTATCGACCTGGATACCGGGTGCGAGTAATGGCGTAGGTTTTCCGGCAGTGACCGCTATCTCCTAAAGTAAGTGCCCTGGCTGACATGTGCCATTCTCTTTCGGCACCTCTGCGACGCATTTCTTCCTTCTTTACGAGCCCGGATACTCGGCGGTTTCCCTTTGGGATTCCCCCGTCCGTAATGTGTGTCCTGGCTCACAGCGTGCAGACCAAACGCGGTAACAGCTCAGCGTTGCTCGCGATTATACACGCGCTGCTAGTTTGTCTTTACCATGCTTTCCCTTACCATTTTTCAGCACGATCGGATGTAATTACAGAGACACCCGCTCTTGACAGCACCACATGGGCGTCACTACGGGGGGTGTTTCATTACTGAAACTTGGTTTTTTCATTGCTGCAACTTGTTTTCTTTTGCGGTCATGCTTTGACAGATAGTAACACTCTCTGTTATTTCTTATGTTCCCTACATATTTGAGATTAATCTAACGTTTGGACACAGGAGCAAAGTAGTGTATTTTATTCACTATTTCATCATGCTGTCTAACTAGTTTTAATGGAGTTCGTAACTTTTCAGTGACATTTGTTTTCATGTTCCTCTCTTGTGTACATATATCTAGATCAGAGTTGTTTTTTTTAGCCTGGACTCCCCCGATGTGGCCCTACCATTAATTGTTGGAGGGTAAGCAATCTGGATGTTTTTCTGCCTTATTGGCCTTTCACTTGTCCTTGCCCGTACAATATGTTCATATACCACTTGGCACTTGAGTGTTTCTGCACTTCAAATTTGGGGTTGCACTGTGTAATTTAGTGTGAAGTTTTTCCTGTATATGAACTATGTTATGCTAATTGTGGTTTCTTTCTTTCTTTTACATTTTTCTAGGTTTTTTGACTATCATATGTGTGGAATTTCCCACGTTCTATAGGATTAGGTATGTTACTAGGTCCTGATGAATCGCATAAGTTAATTCTTCTATAAGTAGCGAGAAACATGTCGACCCACCACATAGAGTGACACAGGGGACCCTGTGTGCTCTGTCTCTTATATGCCACTTTTCTCTAAGAGACATTATTTTTACCATACTGATGTGTATTTCTGTGGGGTTTGTGGTCATTATCCCACTAACTCCCCCCTTTTTTCTGTTTTTTAATCTTGTCAGTGGTATAAATATAAGAATTAAAATTATTAGTAGTTACCTCTAGACATTTTTTACTTTTCTATTTTTCTATTTACCAATCCTTCACTCCTTTGTCTTTGACCGGCCACACTCGATTCATAAAAGATCTCCGGCAAAGAGCCCCCCTGTGGGGCCCGTCAGGCACTGCAGCGCCGGCCTGACGAGGAGCTGGCCCTATGATGAAGCATGTCACCGGATGGTGAGTGAGGGCTCTTGCTTCGAATACCTTTGGTTCTCAATCACTGACCAAAGCTTCTCACTTGAAAGAAACTCACAATTAGATGGATCCCTGTGTAATCTGTATTTGATTGACTGTTAGTGGGAACTTTACACACGGGACCAGGAGTTAGACTCCGAATTTCCCATTTTTTGCCCCTCCTCTGTTGTTGTTTTGGTCATATGCACAATATCATAGGAAAACATAATACACAGATATACTAAAAATAAAGGTACTTTATTTTTATGACAATATGCCAAAAGTATCTCAGTGAGTACCCTCAGTTTGAGGATGCCAAATATACACAAGATATATGTACACAATACCAAAAATATGCAGTAATAGCAAAAGGAAGTAATGCAAGCAATGTACAGTCACAATAGATTGCAATAGGAGCACATAGGTATAGGGGCAACACAAACCATATACTCCAAAAGTGGAATGCGAACCACGAATGGACCCCAAACCTATGTGAGCTTGTAGAGGGTCGCTGGGACTGTAAGAAAACAGTGACGGTTAGAACCATAGCCCACCCCAAGACCCTGAAAGGTAGGTGTAAAGTGCACTTACTACCCCCAGAGAGCACAGAACTCATGATAGGGGGATTCTGCAGGAAGAACAAACACCAGCAATGCAACAACAGTGGATTTCTGGACCCGAGTACCTGTAAGACAAGGGGACCAAGTGTAGGAAAGTACCATCTTGCCTGGCATGTTACCCCCATATTTCACTGTATGTATGTTGTTTTAGTCTATTTGTTACTGCGACCCTGCCAGGCAGGGCCCCAGTGCTCATAAGTATGTGCCCTGTGTGATGCCTAACTGTCTCACTGAGGCTCTGCTAACCAGAACCTCAGTGGTTATGATCTCTCTGCTTTCCATATTTGTCACTAACAGGCTAGTGACTAAATTTACCAATTCACATTGGCATACTGGTACACCCATATAATTCCCTAGTATATGGTACTGAGGTACCCAGGGTATTGGGGTTCCAGGAGATCCTATGGGCTGCAGCATTTCTTTTGCCACCCATAGGGAGCTCTGACAATTCTTACACAGGCCTGCCATTGCAGCCTGCCTGAAATAACGTCCACGTTATTTCACAGCCATTTACCACTGCACTTAAGTAACTTATAAGTCACCTATATGTCTAACCTTCACCTGGTGAAGGTTGGGTGCAAAGTTACTTAGTGTGTGGGCACCCTGGCACTAGCCAAGGTGCCCCCACATCGTTCAGGGCAAATTCCCCGGACTTTGTGAGTGCGGGGACACCATTACACACGTGCACTACATATAGGTCACTACCTATGTATAGCGTCACAATGGCAACTCTGAACATGGCCATGTAACATGTCTAAGATCATTGAATTGTCACCCCAATGCCATTCTGGCATTGGGGGGACAATTCCATGATCCCCCGGGTCTCTAGTATAGTACCCGGGTACTGCCAAACTGCCTTTCTGGGGTCTCCACTGCAGCTGCTGCTGCTGCCAACCCCTCAGACAGGTTTCTGCCCTCCTGGGGTCCAGGCAGCCCTGGCCCAGGAAGGCAGAACAAAGGATTTCCTCTGAGAGAAGGTGTAACACCCTCTCCCTTTGGAAATAGGTGTCAGGGTTGGGGAGGTGTAGCCTCCCCCAGCCTCTGGAAATGCTTTGATGGGCACAGATGGTGCCCATCTCTGCATAAGCCAGTCTACACCGGTTTAGGGATCCCCAGCCCTGCTCTGGCGCGAAACTGGACAAAGGAAAGGGGAGCGACCACTCCCCTGACCTGCACCTCCCAGGGGAGGTGCCCAGAGCTCCTCCGGTGTGTCCCAGACCTCTGCCATCTTGGAAACAGAGGTGTTTGTGGCACACTGGACTGCTCTGAGTGGCTAGTGCCAGCAGGTGACGTCAGAGGCTTCTTCTGATAGGCTCTTACCTCTCTTGGTAGCCAATCCTCCTTCCTTGGTAGCCAAACCTCCTTTTCTGGCTATTTAGGGTCTCTGCTTTGGGGAATTCCTTAGATAATGAATGCAAGAGCTCATCAGAGTTCCTCTGCATCTCCCTCTTCACCTTCTGCCAAAGGTTCGACCTCTGACTGCTCAGGACGCCTGCAAAACCGCAACAAAGTAGCAAGACGACTACCAGCAACATTGTAGCGCCTCATCCTGCCGGCTTTCTCGACTGTTTCCTGGTGGTGCATGCTCTGAGGGCTGTCTGCCTTCACCCTGCACTGGAAGCCAAGAAGAAATCTCCTGTGGGTCGACGGAATCTTCCCCCTGCTAACGCAGGCACCAAAGGACTGCATCACCGGTCCTCTGGGTCCCCTCTCATCCTGACGAACGTGGTCCCTGGAACACAGGAGCTGGATCCAAGCGACCCCCACAGTCCAGTGATCCTGTTTGCCTATTGCATCCTATTGTGATTTTACATTGTTTGCACTACTTTTCTTACTGTTACTTACCTGTTTTTGGTTTGTGTACATATAATTTGTGTATATCACTTACCTTCTAAGTGAGGGTATTCTCTGAGATACCTTTGGCATATTGTCATAAAAATAAAGTACCTTTATTTTTAGTAATTCTTGAGTATTGTGTTTTCTTATGATATTGTGCTATATGTTATTAGTGGTATAGTAAGAGCTTTGCATGTAGCTACCTTCTATCAGCGTGAGCTGCTAGAAACACCTCTATTCTACCAATCTTGGATAACTGGACCTGGCACAGTGTGTAAGTACCACAAGGTACCCACTATAAGCCAGGCCAGCCTCCTACACACACCATAGTCGAGCTCCCGAGCACTCTATCCTGGGCTCAGCCCAGCTCCCTGGGTTGTTCCCCAGTGGCGTGGAATCCCTTTGTGTAGTTCTGCAATGACTGTGGTTTGCATCTTCTTTGTCCCTGTGTCCTGGGACTCCTGTGGGTGCTGTCTGGTCTTCTGATGGTTCTCTGAAGTACTGAGGGTCCCCTCTGTCTCCTCAGTCCAAGTTGAGACTCCCAGGTCCCTCCTGGGTCCAGGTAGCGCCTTGTCCCACCAAACAAGTCTTTTGGTTGAGTCAAGCCTTGTTGACGGAATCCAATGACAAAAACCAGCCTGCATTCTTCTACTCGACGTGGGACATCTCTTGCACCAAGCAGGAACCAGCAGCTGTCTTCTTTGGTGTATTTCTGACTTTTTCTTCTAACCAGAGAATCCACTGTTGCACCTTCATCCGAGTTAGCAGGGGCTCCTGTTCTTCTTGGACTCTTCAGCTGTTCTTGGACTTGGTCTCCTCTCTCCGCGGGTCTTCAGGTCCAGGAATCCATCATTGGTGTCTTGCAGTCTTGCTTGGTTTTTGCATAATTCTTTATCACGACTTCTAGTGTGTTCTGAGGAAACTTGCTGTACTTTACTCCTGTTTTCCTGGGCTCTGGGGTGGGGTACTGTTGGACCTGGCTTTTTGACAGGGACATCCCCAAACTTTTTGCCTCCTTCCTCCTATTTTTTCTGACCTGTTGTTGTTGGCTTTTGACCTCTGAGCACTTTACTACTGCTAACCAGTGCTAAAGTGCATATGCTCTCTGTGTAAATTGTACTATTGATTGGTTTATCCATGATTGACTATTTAATTTACGTGTAAGTCCCTAGTAGAGTGCATTACATGTGCCTAGGGCATGTAGATTAAATGCTACTAGTGGGCCGCAGCACTGGTTGTGCCACCCACCTCAGTAGCCCCTTAACCTTGTCTTAGGCCTGCCATTGCAAGGCCTGTGTGTGCAGTTTCACTGCCACTTCGACTTGGCATTTAAAAGTACTTGCCAAGCCTAGAACTCCCCTTTTTCTACATATAAGTCATCCATAATGTGTGCCCTAGGTAACCCCTAGAGCAGGGTGCTGTGTAGGTAAAAGGCAGGACATGTACCTGTGTAGTTATATGTCCTGGTAGTGTAAAACTCCTAAATTCGTTTTTACACTACTGTGAGGCCTGCTCCCTTCATAGGCTAACATTGGGGCTGCCCTCATACACTGTTGAAGTGGCAGCTGCTGATCTGAAAGGAACAGGAAGGTCATATTTAGTATGGCCAGAATGGTAATATAAAATCCTGCTGACTGGTGAAGTCGGATTTAATATTACTATTCTAAAAATGCCACTTTTAGAAAGTGAGCATTTCTTTGCACTAAAAACTTGTTGTGCCCTTCAATCCACGTCTGGCTAGGTTTAGTTGACAGCTCCTTGTGCATTCATTCAGACACACCCCAAACACAGGGTACTCCGCCTCACTTGCATACATCTGCATTTTGAATGGGCCTTCCTGGGCTGGGAGGGTGGAGGGCCTGCCCTCACACAAAGGACTGCCACACCCCCTACTGGGACTCTGGCAGACAGGATTGAACTGAAAGGGGGCTTGGTGCATTTCTTAGACACTCTTTGAAGTCACCCCCACTTCAAAGGCACAACTTAGTATAAAACAGGGCCTCTGCCCTACCTCATCAGACACTTGCTGGAGAAGAAACCTGAACCAGAAACTACATCCTGCCAAGAAGAACTGCCTGGCTGCTCAAAGGACTCACCTGTCTGCTTTCTACAAAGGACTGCTGCCTTGCTGTTGCCCTGCTGCCTTACTGAACTCTTGTCTGGCTGTGAAAGTGCTCTCCAAGGGCTTGGATAGAGCTTGCCTCCTGTTCCTTGAAGTCTCAGGACCAAAAAGACTTCTTCCTTTCACTTGGACGCTCCGTGCGCCGAAAATTTCGACGCACAGCTTGTTTCGCGGCGAGAAAAACGCCGCACACCAACGCTGATCAACGCGACGCCCTCGGGACGATCGAGACTTCGACGCACAACCTCGCAAGGACAACGGCGCCCAACTTTCCAGGAGAAATCGACGCGACGCCTACCGTGAGCGCGAAACTTTGACGCACGGCCTCGCAAGGACAACGCCGCCCGACTTCCGAGGAGAAATCGATGCGACGCCTGCCGTGAGACCAAAATTTCGACGCACGGCCTCGCAAGGACAACGCTGCCCGACTTTCAAGGAGAAATCGACGCGACGCCTACCGTGAGATCGAAACTTCGACGCGCAGCCCCGCAGAACGACGCGCAGCCGGAAAACAAGTAGGAGAATCCACGCACAGACCCGGGACATCTGGTAATCCCCGCGATCCACAAAAAGAGACTGTCTGCGCGCCGGAAAAACGACGCCCGACTTCCCCGCGTCGAAAAGAACGACGCAAGTCTTTGGGCCTGATTACAACTTTGGAGGACGGTGTTAAACCGTCCCAAAAGTGGCGGATATACCACCTACCGTATTACGAGTCCATTATATCCTATGGAACTCGTAATACGGTAGGTGGTATATCCGCCACTTTTGGGACGGTTTAACACCGTCCTCCAAAGTTGTAATCAGGCCCTTTGTGTGCTGAGGAGAAATCGACGCACACACCCTTTTTCCACGCATCTCTTCTCCTGTGGCCCTCTGAGGAGATTTCCCACCAGAAACCAGGTACTTTGTGCTTGAAAGACACTGTATTGCTTTTTAAAGACTTAAGACACTTAGGCACTCATTCTGACCCTGGCGGTCTTTGACCGCCAGGGCGGAGGACCGCGGGAGCACCGCCGATAGGCCGGCGGTGCTCCAATGGGGATTCCGACCGCGACGGTAAAGCCGCGGTCTGACCGGCACCACTGGCGGGCTCCCGCCAGTGTACCGCCGCCCCATTGAATCCTCCACGGCGGCGCAGCTTGCTGCACCGCCGCGGGGATTCCGACCCCCCCTACCGCCATCCAGATCCCGGCGGTCCGACCGCCGGGATCCGGATGGCGGTAGGGGGGGTCGCGGGGCCCCTGGGGGCCCCTGCAGTGCCCATGCCACTGGCATGGGCATTGCAGGGGCCCCCGTAAGAGGGCCCCTACATGTATTTCACTGTCTGCTGCGCAGACAGTGAAATACGCGACGGGTGCAACTGCACCCGTCGCACAGCTTCCACTCCGCCGGCTCGATTCCAAGCCGGCTTCATCGTGGAAGCCTCTTTCCCGCTGGGCTGGCGGGCGGTCTGAAGGCGACCGCCCGCCAGCCCAGCGGGAAAGTCAGAATTACCGCCGCGGTCTTTCGACCGCGGAACGGTAATCTGACGGCGGGACTTTGGCGGGCGGCCTCCGCCGCCCGCCAAGGTCAGAATGAGGGCCTTAGGAGTGGAAGCTGTGCGACGGGTGCAGTTGCACCCGTCACGTATTTCACTGTCTGCGCAGCAGACAGTGAAATACATTTAGGGGCCCTCTTACGGGGGCCCCTGCAGTGCCATCCCCGTGACCCCCCCTACCGCCATCCGGTTCCCGGCGGGAGAACCGCCGGGAACTGGATGGCGGTAGGGGGGGTCGGAATCCCCTCTAGCTGCGCCGCCTTGGAGGATTCCAATGGGCGGCGGTAAACTGGCGGGAGCCCGCCAGTGTTGCCGGTCCGACCGCGGCTTTACCGCCGCGGTCGGAATGCCCATTGGAGCACCGCCGGCCTGTCGGCGGTGCTCCCGCGGTCCTCCAACCCGGCGGTCATGGACCGCCAGGGTTGGAATGACCACCTTAATATCACTTTTCAGTGATATCCTTACAAATTCTTATTGCAACTTTGATCGTTTTGACCTGCAATTACCCAGATAAATATTCTATATTTTTCTAAACACTGTGGTGTATTTTTGTGGTGTTATACTATGGTGTTGTATGATTTATTGCACAAATGCTGTACACATTGCCTTCTAAGTTAAGCCTGACTGCTCGTGCCAAGCTACCGGAGGGTGAGCACAGGCTGATTTTGGATTGTGTGTGACTTACCCTGACTAGAGTGAGGGTTCTTGCTTGGACAGAGGGCAACCTGACTGCCAACCAAAAACCCCATTTCTAACAGGTACTTTACTTACCTTTGGTGTTTTCCTACACTCCCGGCACCCCTGTAAACGCTACTCTTGCCTAGGTGGGAAAATGACATTCAAATTCCACTATTTTAGTATATGGTTTGTGTTCCCCCTAGGCCCATTGTAACCTATAGTGATTTTCACTATTTGCACTATTTTATGACAGTTTACTTACCTGATTTTGGTTACTAGTGTATCTTTTGTGTATAATACTTACCTCCTAAGGGAGTATAGCCTCTAAGATATTTTTGGCCTTGTGTCACAAAAATAGAGTACCTTTATTTTTGATAACACTGAGTATTGTATTTCTTGTGTGTAAGTACTGTGTGACTACAGTAGTACTGCAAAAGCTTTGCATGTCTCCTAGTTCAGCCTTGGCTGCTCTGCCTACAGCTACCTCTAGACAGCCTGGCTTCTAGGCACTGCCTACATTTCACTAATAAGGGATAAGTGGACCTGGTCTAAGTACCTTAGGTAACCACTACAAACCAGGCCAGCCTCCTACACGTGGCAGCCGCAGTGGTGGATGTTCCTTGTCTCGCCTTGCTGCTATGACTTGGAATGTACTTCTCCTCCACCTTGGAACAGCACCCTCCCTTGCAGAATTCAGAAAGGAACTCAAGATCTGGCTTTTCGACGGGGACATCACACCCCAGCACCCAGATACCCCTGGGGGAGACAGTGCTGCGCTCTATAAATACTAACTGAATGATTAATTGAATGCATGCATGCGGCCCTGTCCCTCACTACTCTAACAGGAAGCCTGTGTCTGCTCGTAGTTCTGTCCCTTGTTCATGAAGGGAAGTAAACAGAAGATGATTCTGCATGTAGCCTAATCCTGGGTTTCTGTATGGATGTCATACGCCGCCAATGTCTGCAGAGAGCTGTTCCCCTTGATCCTACATGGACATAATAGGGGCTGATGTCTGAAGGGCCCTGACTCTTGTTGCTGAGTGAGTGTATTAGGGAGCTGGTGTAGCTCTGTTCCTTGCTTCTGCATTTCCTCTGTCCTTTGTTCTTATATGGATGTGAAGGGGGGGCAGTGCCTCTATGCAATCATATTCGTTGGTTCTGCAATAGAAGGCTGGTGTCTCCATTTATCCCTGTCCCTTTTGCGTAGATGAATGTGACTGGGAGCCTGATTCTGATGCAAGCCTGCCCTTGGTTCAGCAGGGCTTGTGACGAGAAAAGTGGCTGAATTGATATTTTACTCCAACAGGAACCAACAGATTCCTTTCAGTTATGGATTCACAAGGGTGTGTTTCTTTTAAGTCCAATTCATTATTTCCTACGGGATTTATATTTTGGCGGATGGAATATCCATCACCGTCGTGACGAAGTAACTCGTCTGCGGAAATCTAAATCAGGCGCATATTCTCACTACCGCTTCTGCAGTCTTTTCTCCTAATCTCAATTTTTTAAGTCAGTGCAGATGATAATGACCTAGCTCAGGCCTGACAAGCCCAGAGATCTTGTGACAGCATTGTTAATATTGAAAGAGAGGGAGTTTGCATCTAAACAAAGAGAGCAGCAGATTGGCGCATGTGATCACAGTAGAGAACTGAAGATAATTTGTCTTCTAGAACATGTCTGAAGGCAATTCTAGGTTTCAATGTTATCTTAAAGGTAGTATTTCAGCATCCACATCCTTCAAATGCCTTGTGTTTATTTATACTGTATCAAGGGATAAAGGGACTCGGGAAGACAGGAGGATGCACAGATGGATGGGGCGATGGATGGATAGAAGGGTGGGTGACAGAAAGAAGCTGGTGGCTTAGAAGGGTGAAGTTAGACGAGACAGGAGGGACTGACAGCTGGACAGACTGACTCATCTATACAAACCTTCTCTTTCTCCTCAGAATCTCTCTTCTGGGATCCGGACACAGCTCATCCTTCGCAAGACATCTCCACGGATGGGAAACGAGTCACACGGCTTTCTGTTGTAAAAAATGTTACCGAGAATATGAAGAGATTTCGTCATCCTTCTTGTGTCTTCGGAACTGTAGGCTTCACCTCTGGAAAGCATTACTGGGAGCTAAAGGTGCCCACACGCAGTGTCATTAGATATTATGTTGTATTGTGGTTTGTAGGGGTAGCCAGGCAGTCTGTTGCTAGAAAGAGAATCGTACAGAAAGTTGATCCTCAGAATGGCTTCTGGGTTTTGGGGCGTAATGCAGTGTTTTCTAAGATTAGCAGCTCGCCTACGTCACTTTCAGGGAGGCTACCTTTAGCGAGTCACATTGGAGTTTTCCTGGACGTTGAGGGAGGGCTGGTGTCTTTCTTCAATGCTGAGACCCAGGAGCACCTCTTCACCTACACAGACACCTTCACAGAGAAGGTCTTCCCTCTGGCTTGTAGCTACTGTTCCTCAGCTATCCAGCTGAATTAATCTGTGGAGGAGGGGGCCTGTGAATGTATTTCTTTCATCATTTCTATAATTCACTTCCTTGGAGGAAGTTTTGTTGTAAATCACGTTCAGAACTGATTTAGCTATTTCAAGGAAGTAATTCGCATTTATAAAGATACAGGAATTTAAATTGCCATTGTTCCTGGACATTGCTACAAACATGTATACAAAAGTGCAGACACTTGTTTCTGCCACTTGAATATTTAAAATAAACATTCTACCAGTTTACAGATCATGGCAAATCTGTTCTCATTATTCGCATTGAAACACTCACTATTAATCACTTCATTTTCTACTGGACATTGGTGGTCATTCTGACCCTGGCGGTCTTTGACCGCCAGGGCGGAGGACCGCGGGAGCACCGCCGACAGGCCGGCGGTGCTCCAATGGGGATTCCGACCGCGGCGGTAAAGCCGCGGTCGGACCGGCACCACTGGCGGGGTCCCGCCAGTGTACCGCGGCCCCATTGAATCCTCCGCGGCGGCGCAGCTTGCTGCACCGCCGCGGGGATTCCGACCCCCCCTACCGCCATCCAGATCCCGGCGGTCGGACCGCCGAGATCCGGATGGCGGTAGGGGGGGTCGCGGGGCCCCTGGGGGCCCCTGCAGTGCCCATGCCACTGGCATGGGCATTGCAGGGGCCCCCGTAAGAGGGCCCCTACAAGTATTTCACTGTCTGCTGCGCAGACAGTGAAATACGCGACGGGTGCAACTGCACCCGTCGCACAGCTTCCACTCCGCCGGCTCGATTCCGAGCCGGCTTCCTCGTGGAAGCCTCTTTCCCGCTGGGCTGGCTGGCGGTCTGAAGGCGACCGCCCGCCAGCCCAGCGGGAAAGTCAGAATTACCGCCGCGGTCTTTCGACCGCGGAACGGTAACCTGACGGCGGGACTTTGGCGGGCGGCCTCCGCCGCCCGCCAAGGTCAGAATGAGGGCCATTGTGTCTTAATCTGGTGGACTAGCTGGCTGGGCCAAGCACCTGCTGCAGAACTTACTGTGCAAACTGCAGGCCACAGCAGCCTTCAAGTTTTGTGCAAGAAGAAACTTCCATTTAGTTCAGAAATACCGTCTCCTTCTCATGTTGTCAGTAATACTAGGCCAAATACCAAGCTCTTATCCACTAGATAGTACAATTGTGGGATTGAACCATGTAAGCAGTAACATCTTCACACTATTCCAATACTTGTGACGTCCTATCCAACTCATTCCGTTGACTCTGTGCTTGTCACCGTCTGGACCAGACACCTTTGAGCCCATTGTGGATGCTCCACATTCTTATCCTTAGCCTGAGACAACCATAACTGTTTGGAAGAGTTTACACCATCAGTGCACAGAGATTAGAAAGAGGTCACCCCCATCAGCTATGGTGTTGTTGCTGCGCTGGTGCTTGGATGTAGTGGTGTCCAGTTCACGTAGTCAGGGATGATGCTTCTGTGAATAAGGTTCAAAGCAACATTTCAAAGTACAGTAAATAAAGAAAAGACTGATCTAAAAAGAGAATTTGAGACCAGTAATTTAGAAAAAACTATGAAGGTTTATCAAAATATAAAGGTACAACAGAGAAGGGAAATATTGCTCAGGTCAATAAAGTATCAAACATCCTTTGCCATTGGGTCTCTATGCTTTAAACATGGATGCAGCAACATGGAACATGTAGAAAAAGACTAAGGGCCTGATTTAGATCCTGGCGGAGGGGAATACCGAGTCCCAAACGTGACAGATAGCCCATTCGCTGTATTACGATCCCATATATGACCTATGTATAGTGCACACGTGAAATGGTGTCCCCGCACTCACAAAGTCCGGGGAATTTGCCCTGAACAATGTGGGGGCACCTTGGCTAGTGCCAGGGTGCCCACACACTAAGTAACTTTGCACCGAACCTTCACCAGGTGAAGGTTAGACATATAGGTGACTTATAAGTTACTTAAGTGCAGTGGTAAATGGCTGTGAAATAATGTGGACGTTATTTCACTCAGGCTGCACTGGCAGGCCTGTGTAAGAATAGTCAGATCTCCCTATGGGTGGCAAAAGAAATGTTGCAGCCCATAGGGATCTCCTGGAACCCCAATACCCTGGGTACCTCAGTACCATATACTAGGGAATTATAAGGGTGTTCCAGTATGCCAATGTGAATTGGAGAAATTGGTCACTAGCCTGTTAGTGACAATTTGGAAAGAAGAGAGAGCATAACCACTGAGGTTCTGATTAGCAGAGCCTCAGTGAGACAGTTAGTCATCACACAGGGAACACATACAGGGCACACTTATGAGCACTGGGGCCCTAGCTGGCAGGGTCCCATTGACACATACACTAAAACAACATATATACAGTGAAATATGGGGGTAAAATGCCAGGCAAGATGGTACTTTCGTACACAACCCCCCCTCAAACGAAAGACAATAAGACTAGCCATGACCTGATGAGTCTTCATTGTCTAAGTGGAAATATCTGGAGAGTCCATCTGCATTGGAGTGGGTACTCCCAGGTCTATGTTCCACTTTATAGTCCATTCCCTGTAGGGATATGGACCACCTCAACAATTTAGGGTTTTCACCTTTCATTTGTTTTAGCCAAAGTAGAGGTTTGTGGTCTTTCTGAACAATGAAGTGAGTGCCAAACAGGTATGGCTTCAACTTCTTCAGTGCCCAGACCACAGCAAATGCCTCCCTCTCTATGGCAGGCCAACGCTTTTTGCTAGGGGTCAACCTCCTGCTGATAAAAGCAACAGGTTGATCCTGGCCCTCAGAATTGAGTTGTGATAAGACTGCCCCTACCCCTAATTCAGATGCATCAGTTTGAACAATGAATTTCTTGGAGTAACATGGGCTTTTTAGGACAGGTGCAGTGCACATGGTCTGTTTCAGCTCCTCAAAAGCTTTCTGACAGCTAGCTGTCCACAACACCTTTTTAGGCATCTTCTTGGAAGTGAGATCATTAAGAGGGGCTGCTATGGAGCCATAGTTTTTAATGAATCTCCTGTAATACCCAGTGAGGCCTAAGAAGCTCTGAGTTGTAGGGGGAACCCAATCCATGATTGTTTGGATTCTCCCCTGAAGTGGTGCAATCTGTTCTCCACCTACCAGGTGTCCCAGATAAACCACTTTCCCCTGCCCTATCTGGCACTTTGAAGCCTTGATAGTGAGGTCTGCCTTTTGCAGGGCCTCCAAAACTTTCCACAGGTGGACCAGGTGATCATCCCAGGTGGAGCTAAAGACATCTATATCATCCAGATGTGCTGAACTAAAAGCCTCCAACCCTTGCAGGACTGTATTCACCAACCTCTGGAAAGTGGCAGGTGCATTTTTCAAAACAAAGGGCATTACTGTGAATTGGTAGTGCCCTCCAATAGTCGAAAATGCAGTTTTTGCTTTAGCATCCTCTGATAACTTGATCTGCCAATACCCTGCAGTCAAATCAAAGATGCTTAGATACTTGGCAGATGCCAGTGTATCTATGAGCTCATCTGGGTATAGGGTGAGCATCAGTTTTTGTTACCTGGTTGAGACCTCTGTAATCTACACAAAACCTCATCTCCCCTTTTTCCATATTTTGAGTGAGGCTTTGGTACAAGCACCACAGGAGAGGCCCATGGGCTTTCAGAATGTTCAACCACTCCTAGTTCAAGCATTTTCTGAACTTCATGTTTTATGCAGTCCCTGACATGGTCAGGCTGCCTATAGATTTTACTCTTGACAGGCATGCTGTCTCCAGTATCTATAGTGTGCTCACACCAAGATGTGGTGCCTGGCACAGTTGAAAAGAGTTCAGAAAATTGACCCAGGAGATTTATGCAGATGTCTTTCTGCTCAGCAGTAAGACAGTCTTCCAAAACGACACCTTCCACTAGAGCATCCTATTCTGTGGAAGAGAAGAAATCAGGGAGAGGGTCACTCTCTTCTTCCTGTCCTTCATCTGTTGCCGTGAGCAGGGTGAGATCAGCCCTGTCATAGTAGGGTTTTAGGCGGTTGACATGGAGCACCCTAAGGGGACTCCTGGTAGTGCCTAGGTCAACCAAGTAGGTGACCTCGCCCTTTTTTTCAACAATGAGATGGTGTCCACTCCATTTGTCTTGGAGTGCTCTTGGGGCCACAGGCTCCAATACCCACACCTCCTGTCCTGGTTGGTACTGAATCAGAACAGTCTTCTGGTCATGCCATTGCTTTTGGAGCTCTTGGCTGGCCTGAAGGTTTTTACTGGCCTTTTTCATGTACTCAGCCATTCTGGATTTTAGGCCAAGTACATAGTCCACTATATCTTGCTTAGGAGCTTTTAAAGGTTGTTCCCAACCCTCCTTCACAAGTGTTAGAGGACCTCTTACAGGGTCTCCAAAGAGGAGTTCAAAGGGGCTAAAGCCCACTCCTTTCTGGGGTACCTCCCTGTAAGCAAAAAGGAGGCAAGGTAACAGGACATCCCATCTCCTCCTGAGTTTTTCAGGGAGTCCCATTATCATTCCTTTGAGAGTTTTATTAAACCTCTCTACCGGTCCATTTGTTTGTGGATGATAAGGTGTGGTGAATTTGTATGTTACACCACATTCCTTCCACATGGCCTTCAAGTATGCAGACATAAAGTTGCTACCCCTGTCTGATACAACATCTTTTGGAAAACCTACCCTGGAAAAGAATCCCAGGAGGGCTTTTGCCACTGCAGGTGCTGTAGTGGTCCTTAGAGGAATTGCTTCAGGATATCTTGTGGCATGGTCCACCACCACCAAGATAAACCTATTGCCTGAAGCAGTAGGAGGGTCAAGGGGGCCAACTATGTCAACCCCTACCCTTTCAAAGGGAACCCCAACCACAGGTAGTGGAATAAGGGGAGCCTTTGGAGTGCCACCAGTCTTGCCACTGGCTTGGCAGGTCACGCAAGACTTACAAAAATCCTTTGTGTCCTCTGACATCCTAGGCCAGTGAAACAGGGGGACAAGCCTTTCCCATGTTTTGATCTGGCCCAAATGCCCAGCCAACGGAATGTCATGTGCCCGAGTTAGGAGGAACTCTCTGTACTGCAGGGGAATGACCAATCTCCTGGCTGCTCAAGGTTTTGGATCCCTTGCCTCTGTGTACAAGAGGTTGTCCTCCCAGTAAACTCTATGTGAGTCACTGACATCTCCATTTTGCTGTTTGACAGCTTGCTGTCTGAGACCCTCTAATGTGGGACAGGATTGCTGTGCAACACTTAGCTCTTCCCTAGCAGGCCCCCCTCCACCCAAAGGCTCAGCAGTGTCTGCTGCCAGCTCCTCTGGTGAAGGTTCTGCTCAGGGGGGAAATTCTTCTTCCTCAGAAGTTGAATCATCTGTAGAGGGGGGGATAGTGGGTAGGGATTTACCCTTGCTACCCCTAGCTTTAGGGAGCACTTGGTCCATTGTTCCAGGATCCAAGTCACCCTGTGCTTTTTGCTTTTTGGCCTGAGCCCTTGTCAAAGCAAAAATATGCCCAGGAATTCCCAGCATTGCTGCATGAGCCTCCAACTCCACTTCTGCCCAAGCTGAAGTCTCTAACTCATTCCCTAGTAGACAGTCTACAGGTAAATCCGAGGCAACCACAACTTTCTTTGGACCAGTAACCCTCCCCCAGTTGAGATTCACAACAGCCATGGGGTGGCTAAGAGTGTTGTTATGAGCTCCTGTCACTTGGTACTGGTGACCAAGTAGGTGTTGTTCAGGGTGTACCAGTTTCTCTATCACCATGGTAACACTGGCACCTGTGTCCCTGTTGGCCTGAACCTCAACACCATTGATTAGGGGCAGTTTCTTGTACTTATCCATATTAAGGGGACAAGCAACCAAGGTGGCCAAATCAATGGCACCTTCAGAGACTAACACAGCCTCTGTGGTTTCCCTAACAAGACCAACCCCAACTAAATTACCAAAAGTGAGCCCAGCTACTCCCTTGGATTGGCTATTAGTAGGTTTGCTCCCACCACCACTGCAATTACTAGGGGCACTAGAGGTTGCAGTAGGGGTTGTGGTAGTGGGAGGTTTGGTGTTTTTCTTTGGACAACTGGCATCAGTTGTCCAATGGCCTTTTACTTTACATAAATAACACCAAGGCTTTTTTACTTGATTTGAAGAGGATTTGGACCCACCACCCCCACCAGAGTGTTTTTGTGGGCCTGATGAAAACTCATTTTTAGATTTGTCCCCACCCTTGTCAGAAGACTTACCATCCTTCTTCTTGCCATCCTTGTCACCCCCTGTCTGCCTTCTTTCCCAATTCTTAGGGAGATGTCAGATCTGAGTCCACTAGATATTGGTGTAACAAATCAGAGACACAGTTATTCAGAATATGCTCTCTCAGGATTAGATTGTACAGACTTTCATAGTCAGAAGATTTACTGCCATGCAACCACCCCTCCAAGGCCTTCACTGAATAGTCAACAAAGTCTACCCAGTCTTGTGAGGACTCTTTTCTGGTTTCTCTGAACGTAATCCTGTATTGTTCAGTGGTTAAGCCAAATCCATCCAAGAGTGCATGTGAGAAAGTAGCCTCTTTCTAGCCTTGTTACCCCCACTTTTGGCCTGTTTGTGAGTATATGTCAGGGTGTTTTCACTGTCTCACTGGGATCCTGCTAGCCAGGGCCCAGTGCTCATAGTGAAAATCCTATGTTTTCAGTATGTTTGCTATGTGTCACTGGGACCCTGCTAGCACGATCCCAGTGAGACAGTGAAAACACCCTGCTCATAAGTTTGTGGCCTATATGTATGTGTTCCCTGTGTTATGCCTAACTGTCTCACTGAGGCTCTGCTAAACAGAACCTCAGTGGTTATGCTCTCTCTACTTTCTAAATTGTCACTAACAGGCTAGTGACCAATTTCACCAATTCACATTGGCATACTGGAACACCCTTATAATTCCCTAGTATATGGTACTGAGGTACCCAGGGTATTGGGGTTCCAGGAGATCACTATGGACTGCAGCATTTCTTTTGCCATCCATAGGGAGCTCTGACAATTCTTACACAGGCCTGGCACTGCAGCCTGATTGAAATAACGTCCACGTTATTTCACAGCCGTTTACCACTGCACTTAAGTAACTTATAAGTCACCTACATGTCTAACCTTCACCTGGTGAAGGTTGGGTGCAAAGTTACTTAGGGCCTGATTCTAACTTTGGAGGACGGTGTTAAACCGTCCCAAAAGTGGCGGATATACCACCGACCGTATTACGAGTCCATTATATCCTATGGAACTCGTAATACGGTAGGTGGTATATCCGCCACTTTTGGGACGGTTTAACACCGTCCTCCAAAGTTAGAATCAGGCCCTTAGTCTGTGGGCACCCTGGCACTAGCCAAGGTGCCCCCACATTGTTCAGGGCAAATTCCCCGGACTTTGTGAGTGCGGGGACACCATTTCATGCGCGCACTATACATAGGTCACTACCTATGTATAGCGTCACAATGGTAACTCCGAACATGGCCATGTAATTCCATGAAACCCCGAGTCTCTAGCACAGACCCGGGTACTGCCAAACTGCCTTTCCCGGGGTTTCACTGCAGCTGCTGCTGCTGCCAACCCCTCAGACAGGTTTCTGCCCTCCTGGGGTCCAGCCAGGCCTGGCCCAGGAAGGCAGAACAAAGGACTTCCTCAGAGAGAGGGTGTTACACCCTCTCCATTTAGAAAAAGGTGTTAGGGCTGGGGAGGAGTAGCCTCCCCCAGCCTCTGGAAATGCTTTCATGGGCACAGATGGTGCCCATTTTTGCATAAGCCAGTCTACACCGGTTCAGGGATCCCCAAGCCCTGCTCTGGCGCGAAACTGGACAAAGGAAAGGGGAGTGACCACTCCCCTGACCTGCACCTCCCCTGGGAGGTGCCCAGAGCTCCTCCAGTGTGCTCCAGACCTCTGCCATCTTGGAAACAGAGGTGCTGCTGGCACACTGGACTGCTCTGAGTGGCCAGTGCCAGCAGGTGACGTCAGAGACTCCTTCTGATAGGCTCCTCCAGGTGTTGCTAGCCCATCCTCTCTCCTAAGTAGCCAAACCTCCTTTTCTGGCTATTTAGGGTCTCTGCTTTGGGGAATTCTTTAGATAACAAATGCAAGAGCTCATGAGCGTTCCTCTGCATCTCTCTCTTCACCTTCTGCCAAGGAATCGACTGCTGACCGCGCTGGAAGCCTGCAAAACTGCAACAAAGTAGCAAAGACGACTACTGCAACCTTGTAACGCTGATCCGGCCGCCTTCTCGACTGTTTTTCTGGTGGTGCATGCTGTGGGGGTAGTCTGGCTCCTCTCTGCACTAGAAGCTCCGAAGAAATCTCCCGTGGGCCGACGGAATTGTCCCCCTGCAACCGCAGGCACCAAAGAACTGCATTACCGGTACCCTGGGTCTCCTCTCAGCACGACGAGCGAGGTCCCTTGATTCCAGCAACTCTGTCCAAGTGACTCCCACAGTCCAGTGACTCTTCAGTCCAAGTTTGGTGGAGGTAAGTCCTTGCCTCCCCACGCCAGACTGCATTGCTGGGAACCGCGACTTTTGCAGCTACTCTGGCTTCTGTGCACTTCCGGCGGAAATCCTTTGTGCACAGCCAAGCCTGGGTCCACGGCACTCTAACCTGCACTGCACGACTTTCTAAGTTGTCCTCCAGCGACGTGGGACTCCTTTGTGCGACTTCGGGTGAGCACCGTTTCACTCTTCTTCGTAGTGCCTGTTCCGGCACTTCTGTGGGTGCTGCCTGCTTCTGAGAGGGCTCCTTGTCTTGCTCGATGCCTGTAGGAAAGTACCATCTTGCCTGGCATGTTACCCCCATTTTTCACTGTATATATGTTGTTTTAGTTGTATGTTTCACTGGGACCCTGCCAGCCAGGGCCCCAGTGCTCATAAGTGTGCCTGACTGTGTTACCTGTGTAGTGACTAACTGTCTTACTGAGGCTCTGCTATCCAGAACCTCAGTGGTTATGCTCTCTCATTTCTTTCAAATTGTCACTAACAGGCTAGTGACCAATTTTACCAATTTACATTGGCTTACTGGAACACCCTTATAATTCCCTAGTATATGGTACTGAGGTACCCAGGGTATTGGGGTTCCAGGAGATCCCTATGGGCTGCAGCATTTCTTTTGCCACCCATAGGGAGCTCTGACAATTCTTACACAGGCCTGCCACTGCAGCCTGAGTGAAATAACGTCCACGTTATTTCACAGCCATTTTACACTGCACTTAAGTAACTTATAAGTCACCTATATGTCTAACCTTTACCTGGTAAAGGTTAGGTGCAAAGTTACTTAGTGTGAGGGCACCCTGGCACTAGCCAAGGTGCCCCCACATTGTTCAAGGCCAATTCCCCGGACTTTGTGAGTGCGGGGACACCATTACACGCGTGCACTACATATAGGTCACTACCTATATGTAGCTTCACAATGGTAACTCCGAATATGGCCATGTAACATGTCTATGATCATGGATTTGCCCCCTCTATGCCATCCTGGAATAGTTGGCACAATCCCATGATCCCAGTGGTCTGTAGCACAGACCCTGGTACTGCCAAACTGCCTTTTCAGGGGTTTCACTGCAGCTGCAGCTGCTGCTGCTGCTGCCAACCCCTCAGACAGGTTTCTGCCCTCCTGGGGTCCAGCCAGGCTTCTCCCAGGATGGCAGAACAAAGGACTTCCTCTGAGAGAGGGTGTTACACCCTCTTCCTTTGGAAAATGGTTTGAAGGCAGGGGAGGAGTAGCCTCCCCCAACCTCTGGAAATGCTTTCATGGGAACAGATGGTGCCCATTTCTGCATAAGCCAGTCTACACCGGTTCAGGGACCCCTCAGCCCTGCTCTGGCGCGAAACTGGACAAAGGAAAGTCGAGTGACCACTCCCCTGACCTGCACCTCCCCTGGGAGGTGCCCAGAGCTCCTCCAGTGTGCTCCAGACCTCTGCCATCATGGAAACAGAGGTGCTGCTGGCACACTAGACTGCTCTGAGTGGCCAGGGCCAGCAGGTGACGTCAGAGACTCCTTCTGATAGGCTCCTTCAGGTGTTGCTAGCCTATCCTCTCTCCTAGGTAGCCAAACCCTCTTTTCTGGCTATTTAGGGTCTCTGTCTTTAGGGATTCCTTAGATAACGAATGCAAGAGCTCATTCGAGTTCCTCTGCATCTCTCTCTTCACCTTCTGCCAAGGAATCGACTGCTGACCGCGCTGGAAGCCTGCAAAACTGAAACAAAGTAGCGAAGACGACTACTGCAACTCTGTAACGCTGATCCTGCCGCCTTCTCGACTTTTTTCCTGGTGGTGCATGCTGTGGGGTTAGTCTGCCTCCTCTCTGCACTAGAAGCTCCGAAGAAATCTCCCGTGGGCCGACAGAATTGTCCCCCTGCAACCGCAGGCACCAAAGAACTGCATTACCGGTACCCTGGGTCTCCTCTCAGCACGACGAGCGAGGTCCCTTGATTCCAGCAACTCTGTCCAAGTGACTCCCACAGTCCAGTGACTCTTCAGTCCAAGTTTGGTGGAGGTAAGTCCTTGCCTCCCCACGCCAGACTGCATTGCTGGGAACCGTGACTTTTGCAGCTACTCCGGCTTCTGTGCACTTCCGGCGGAAATCCTTTGTGCACAGCCAAGCCTGGGTCCACGGCACTCTAACCTGCATTGCACGACTTTCTAAGTTGTCCTCCGGCGACGTGGGACTCCTTCGTGCGACTTCGGGTGAGCACTGTTTCACTCTTCTTCGTAGTGCCTGTTCCGGCACTTCTGTGGGTGCTGCCTGCTTCTGAGAGGGCTCCTTGTCTTGCTCGATGCCTGTAGGAAAGTACCATCTTGCCTGGCATGTTACCCCCATTTTTCACTGTATATATGTTGTTTTAGTTGTATGTTTCACTGGGACCCTGCCAGCCAGGGCCCCAGTGCTCATAAGTGTGCCTGACTGTGTTACCTGTGTAGTGACTAACTGTCTTACTGAGGCTCTGCTATCCAGAACCTCAGTGGTTATGCTCTCTCATTTCTTTCAAATTGTCACTAACAGGCTAGTGACCAATTTTACCAATTTACATTGGCTTACTGGAACACCCTTATAATTCCCTAGTATATGGTACTGAGGTACCCAGGGTATTGGGGTTCCAGGAGATCCCTATGGGCTGCAGCATTTCTTTTGCCACCCATAGGGAGCTCTGACGATTCTTACACAGGCCTGCCACTGCAGCCTGAGTGAAATAACGTCCACGTTATTTCACAGCCATTTTACACTGCACTTAAGTAACTTATAAGTCACCTATATGTCTAACCTTTACCTGGTAAAGGTTAGGTGCAAAGTTACTTAGTGTGAGGGCACCCTGGCACTAGCCAAGGTGCCCCCACATTGTTCAAGGCCAATTCCCCGGACTTTGTGAGTGCGGGGACACCATTACACACGTGCACTACATATAGGTCACTACCTATATGTAGCTTCACAATGGTAACTCCGAATATGGCCATGTAACATGTCTATGATCATGGATTTGCCCCCTCTATGCCATCCTGGCATAGTTGGCACAATCCCATGATCCCAGTGGTCTGTAGCACAGACCCTGGTACAGCCAAACTGCATATCCTGAGGTTTCACTGCAGCTGCTGCTGCTGCCAACCCCTCAGACAGGTTTCTGCCCTCCTGGGGTCAAGCCAGGCTTGTCCCAGGATGGCAGAACAAAGGACTTCCTCTGAGAGAGGGTGTTACACCCTCTCCCTTTGGAAAATGGTGTGAAGGCAGGGGAGGAGTAGCCTCCCCCAGCCTCTGGAAATGCTTTCATGGGCACATTTGGTGCCTATTTCTGCATAAGCCAGTCTACACCAGTTCAGGGACAGCTGTAGGAGGCTGGACTGGCTTGTAGTGAGTACCAAGGGGTACTTGTACCTTGTACCAGGCCCAGTTATCCCTTATTAGTGTATAGGGTGTCTAGCAGCTTAGGCTGATAGATAATGGTAGCTTAGCAGAGCAGCTTAGGCTGAACTAGGAGACGTGTGAAGCTACTACAGTACCACTTAGTGTCATATGCACAATATCATAAGAAAACACAATACACAGTTATACTAAAAATAAAGGTACTTTATTTTTATGACAATATGCCAAAGTATCTTAGAGTGTACCCTCAGTGAGAGGATAGGAAATATACACAAGATATATATACACAATAGCAAAAATATGCAGTATAGTCTTAGAAAACAGTGCAAACAATGTATAGTTACAATAGGATGCAATGGGGAAACATAGGGATAGGGGCAACACAAACCATATACTCCAAAAGTGGAATGCGAACCACGAATGGACCCCAAACCTATGTGACCTTGTAGAGGGTCGCTGGGACTATTAGAAAATAGTGAGAGTTAGAAAAATAACCCTCCCCAAGACCCTGAAAAGTGAGTGCAAAGTGCACTAAAGTTCCCCTAAGGACAAAGAAGTCGTGTTAGAGGAATAATGCAGGAAAGACACAAACCAGCAATGCAACAACTGTGGATTTCCAATCTAGGGTACCTGTGGAACAAGGGGACCAAGTCCAAAAGTCACAAGCAAGTCGGAGATGGGCAGATGCCCAGGAAATGCCAGCTGCGGGTGCAAAGAAGCTTCTACTGGACAGAAGAAGCTGAGGTTTCTGCAGGAACAAAAAGGGCTAGAGACTTCCCCTTTGGTGGACGGATCCCTCTCGCCTTGGAGAGTTGTGCAGAAGTGGTTTACCGCCGAAAGGACGCCAACAAGCCTTGCTAGTCGCAAATCGTGCGTTTGGCGTTTTTGGTCGCTGCTGGGGCCCAGGAGGGACCAGGAGGTCGCAAATTGGACCTGAAGAGAGAGGGGACGTCGAGCAAGAAAAAAAGCCCTCACTAAAGCAGGTAGCACCCAGAGAAGTGCCAGAAACAGGCACTACGAGGATGCGTGAAACGGTGCTTGCCGAAGTTGCACAAAGGAGTCCCACGTCGCCGGAGACCAACTTAGAAAGTCGTGCAATGCAGGTTAGAGTGCCGTGGACCCAGGCTTGGCTGTGCACAAAGGATTTCCGCCGGAAGTGCACAGGGGCCGGAGTAGCTGCAAAGTCGCGGTTCCCAGCAATGCAGCCCAGCGAGGTGAGGCAAGGACTTACCTCCACCAAACTTGGACTGAAGAGTCACTGGACTGTGGGGGTCACTTGGACAGAGTCGATGGATTCGAGGGACCATGCTCGTCGTGCTGAGAGGAGACCCAAGGGACCGGTAATGCAACTTTTTGGTGCCTGCGGTTGCAGGGGGAAGATTCCGTCGACCCACGGGAGATTTCTTCGGAGCTTCTGGTGCAGAGAGGAGGCAGGCTACCCCCACAGCATGCACAAGCAGGAAAACAGTCGAGAAGGCGGCAGGATCAGCGTTACAGAGTTGCAGTAGTCGTCTTTGCTACTATGTTGCAGGTTTGCAGGCTTCCAGCACGGTCAGCAGTCGATTCCTTATCAGAAGGTGAAGAGAGAGATGCAGAGGAACTCGGATGAGCTCTTGCATTCGTTATCTAAAGTTTCCCAAGAGACAGAGACCATAAATAGCCAGAAAAGAGGGTTTGGCTACCTAGGAGAGAGGATAGGCTAGCAACACCTGAAGGAACCTATCACAAGGAGTCTCTGACGTCACCTGGTGGCACTGGCCACTCAGAGCAGTCCAGTGTGCCAGCAGCACCTCTGTTTCCAAGATGGCAGAGGTCTGGAGCACACTGGAGGAGCTCTGGACACCTCCCAGGGGAGGTGCAGGTCAGGGGAGTGGTCACTCCCCTTTCCTTTGTCCAGTTTCGCGCCAGAGCAGGGCTAAGGGGTCCCCTGAACCGGTGTAGACTGGCTTATGCAGAATTGGGCACATCTGTGCCCAACAAAGCATTTCCAGAGGCTGGGGGAGGCTACTCCTCCCCTGCCTTCACACCATTTTCCAAAGGGAGAGGGTGTAACACCCTCTCTCAGAGGAAGTCCTTTGTTCTGCCATCCTGGGCCAGGCCTGGCTGGACCCCAGGAGGGCAGATGCCTGTCTGAGGGGTTGGCAGCAGCAGCAGCTGCAGTGAAACCCCAGGAAGGGCAGTTTGGCAGTACCAGGGTCTGTGCTACAGACCACTGGGATCATGGGATTGTGCCAACTATGCCAGGATGGTATAGAGGGGGCAATTCCATGATCATAGACATGTTACATGGCCATATTCGGAGTTACCATTGTGAAGCTACATATAGGTAGTGACCTATATGTAGTGCACGTGTGTAATGGTGTCCCCACACTCACAAAGTTCAGGGAATTGGCTCTGAACAAAGTGGGGGCACCTTGGCTAGTGCCAGGGTGCCCTCACACTAAGTAACTTTGCACCTAACCTTTACCAGGTAAAGGTTAGACATATAGGTGACTTATAAGTTACTTAAGTGCAGTGTAAAATGGCTGTGAAATAACGTGGACGTTATTTCACTCAGGCTGCAGTGGCAGGCCTGTGTAAGAATTGTCAGAGCTCCCTATGGGTGGCAAAAGAAATGCTGCAGCCCATAGGGATCTCCTGGAACCCCAATACCCTGGGTACCTCAGTACCATATACTAGGGAATTATAAGGGTGTTCCAGTAAGCCAATGTAAATTGGTAAAATTGGTCACTAGCCTGTTAGTGACAATTTGAAATAAATGAGAGAGCATAACCACTGAGGTTCTGGTTAGCAGAGCCTCAGTGAGACAGTTAGGCACCACACAGGGAACACATACATATAGGCCACAAACTTATGAGCACTGGGGTCCTGACTAGCAGGGTCCCAGTGACACATAACAAACATACTGAAAACATAGGGTTTTCACTATGAGCACTGGGCCCTGGCTAGCAGGATCCCAGTGAGACAGTGAAAACACCCTGACATACACTCACAAACAGGCCAAAAGTGGGGGTAACAAGGCTAGAAAGAGGCTACTTTCTCACACAACCCCCCCCCAAACGAAGGACAATAAGGCTAACCTTGGCCAGTTGAGACTTTATTGTCTAAGTGGTGATAAGTAGAGAGTAGCTCTGCAATAGACTGGTTACTCCCTTTATCATCCACTCTATGGTTACTTCCCTGTGGGGATGTAAACCACCCTGTTTGAAGTTTTTTAGCTAAGCAACAATGTGAAGATGTATTTTCAGAGTTTCTATCAGTAAGTTTTAGTTTTCTTGGAGCCTGTGGCCCCAAGAGCACTCCAAGATAAATGGAGTGGACCCCACACAATTGTTGAAAAGAAGGGTGAAGTCACCTACTTGGTTGACTTAGGCACTGCCAGGAGTCCCCTTAGGGTGCTCCATGTCAACCACCTGAAACCCTACTATGACAGGGCTGATCTCACCCTGCTCATGGCAACAGATGAGGGACAGGAAGAAGACAGTGATCCTCTACCTGATCTCTTCTCTTCCACAGAACAAGATGCTCTTGTGGAAGGTGTATTTTTGGCTGATTGTCTTACTGCTGAGCAGAAAGATAATTGCATAAATCTCCTAGGACAATTTTAAGAACTCTTCTCCATTGTGCCAGGCACCACTTCTTGGTGTGAGCACACTATAGATACTGGAGACAGTTTACCTGTCAAAAGTAAGATCTATAGGCAGCCTGACCATGTCAGGGACTGCATAAAGCAAGAAGTTCAGAAAATGTTGGAACTAGGAGTGGTTGAGCACTCTGACAGTCCATGGGCTTCTCCTGTGGTACTGGTACCAAAACCCAATTCTAAAGATGGAAAGAAGGAAATGAGGTTTTGTGTAGACTATAGAGGTCTCAACTTGGTAACCAAAACTGATGCTCACCCTATACCCAGGGCAGATGAGCTCATAGATACACTGGCATCTGCCAAGTATCTAAGCACTTTTGATTTGACTGCAGGGTATTGGCAGATCAAATTGTCAGAAGATGCTAAACCTAAAACTGCATTTTCTACCATTGGAGGACATTACCAGTTTACTGTAATGCCTTTTGGTTTGAAAAATGCACCTGCCACTTTTCAGAGGTTGGTGAACACAGTCCTGCAAGGGCTGGAAGCTTTCAGTGCAGCATATTTGGACGATATAGCTGTATTTAGCTCCAGCTGGGATGATCACCTGGTCCACCTATGGAAAGTTTTGGAGGCTCTGCAAAAGGCAGGCCTCACTATCAAGGCTTCAAAGTGCCAGATAGGGCAGGGTAAGGTGGTTTATCTGGGACACCTTGTTGGTGGGGAACAGATTGCACCACTTCAGGGGAAAATCCAAACTATTATTGATTGGGTTCCCCCTACCACTCAGACTCAGGTGAGAGCCTTCCTAGGCCTCACTGGGTATTACAGGAGGTTCATTAAGAACTATGGCTCCATTGCAGCCCCTCTTAATGACCTCACATCCAAGAAAATGCCTAAAAAGGTATTATGGACAGCAAACTGTCAGAAAGCTTTTGAGGAGCTGAAGCAGGCCATGTGCTCTGCACCTGTCCTGAAAAGCCCTTGTTACTCTAAAAAATTCTATGTCCAAACTGATGCATCTGAATTAGGAGTAGGGGCAGTCATATCACAACTTAATTCTGAGGGCCAGGATCAACCTGTTGCTTTTATTAGTAGAAGGTTGACCCCTAGAGAAAAGCGTTGGTCTGCCATTGAGAGGGAGGCCTTTGCTGTGGTCTGGGCTCTGAAGAAGTTGAGGCCATACCTGTTTGGCACTCACTTCATTGTTCAGACAGACCACAAACCTCTACTTTGGCTAAAACAAATGAAAGGTGAAAATCATAAATTGTTGAGGTGGTCCATATCCCTACAGGGAATGGACTATACAGTGGAACATAGACCTGGGAGTAGCCACTCCAATGCAGATGGACTCTCCAGATATTTCCACTTAGACAATGAAGACTCATCAGGTAATGGCTAGTCTTATTGTCCTTCGTTTGGTTACCATCTTGCCTGGCATGTTACCCCCATCTTTCACTGTATATATGTTGTTTTAGTTGTATGTGTCACTGGGACCCTGGTAACCCAGGGCCCCAGTGCTCATAAGTGTGCCTGAATGTGTTACCTGTGTAGTGACTAACTGTCTCACTGAGGCTCTGCTAATCAGAACCTCAGTGGTTATGCTCTCTCATTTCTTTCCAAATTGTCACTGACAGGCTAGTGACCATTTTTACCAATTTACATTGGCTTACTGGAACACCCTTATAATTCCCTAGTATATGGTACTGAGGTACCCAGGGTATTGGGGTTCCAGGAGATCCCTATGGGCTGCAGCATTTCTTTTGCCACCCATAGGGAGCTCTGACAATTCTTACACAGGCCTGCCACTGCAGCCTGAGTAAAATAACGTCCACGTTATTTCACAGCCATTTTACACTGCACTTAAGTAACTTATAAGTCACCTATATGTCTAACCTTTACCTGGTAAAGGTTAGGTGCAAAGTTACTTAGTGTGAGGGCACCCTGGCACTAGCCAAGGTGCCCCCACATTGTTCAGAGCCAATTCACTGAACTTTGTGAGTGCGGGGACACCATTACACGCGTGCACTACATATAGGTCACTACCTATATGTAGCTTCACCATGGTAACTCCGAATATGGCCATGTAACATGTCTATGATCATGGAATTGCCCCCTCTATGCCATCCTGGCATTGTTGGTACAATTCCATGATCCCAGTGGTCTGTAGCACAGACCCTGGTACTGCCAGACTGCCCTTCCTGGGGTTTCTCTGCAGCTGCTGCTGCTGCCAACCCCTCAGACAGGCAGCTGCCCTCCTGGGGTCCAGCCAGGCCTGGCCCAGGATGGCAGAACAAAGAACTTCCTCTGAGAGAGGGTGTGACACCCTCTCCCTTTGGAAAATGGTGTGAAGGCAGGGGAGGAGTAGCCTCCCCCAGCCTCTGGAAATGCTTTGTTGGGCCCGGATTGCCCAATTCTGCATAAGCCAGTCTACACCGGTTCAGGGACCCCTTAGCCCCTGCTCTGGCGCGAAACTGGACAAAGGAAAGGGGAGTGACCACTCCCCTGACCTGCACCTCCCCTGGGAGGTGTCCAGAGCTCCTCCAGTGTGCTCCAGACCTCTGCCATCTTGGAAACAGAGGTGCTGCTGGCACACTGGACTGCTCTGCGTGGCCAGTGCCACCAGGTGACGTCAGAGACTCCTTGTGATATGCTCCTTCAGGTGTTAGTAGCCTTTCCTCTCTCCTAGGTAGCCAAACCCTCTTTTCTGGCTATTTAGGGTCTCTGTCTCTGGGGAAACTTTAGATAACGAATGCATGAGCTCAGCCGAGTTCCTCTGCATCTCCCTCTTCACCTTCTGATAAGGAATCGACCGCTGACCGCGCTGGAAGCCTGCAAACCTGCAACATAGTAGCAAAGACGACTACTGCAACTCTGTAACGCTGATCCTGCCGCCTTCTCGACTGTTTTCCTGCTTGTGCATGCTGTGGGGGTAGTCTGCCTCCTCTCTGCACCAGAAGCTCCGAAGAAATCTCCCGTGGGTCGACGGAATCTTCCCCCTGCAACCGCAGGCACCAAAAAGCTGCATTACCGGTCACTTGGGTCCCCTCTCAGCACGACGAGCGAGGTCCCTCGAATCCAGCGACACCGTCCAAGTGACCCCCACA
This sequence comes from Pleurodeles waltl, assembly GCF_031143425.1. Classification (NCBI taxonomy): domain Eukaryota; kingdom Metazoa; phylum Chordata; class Amphibia; order Caudata; family Salamandridae; genus Pleurodeles; species Pleurodeles waltl. Next base: position 924,233 of record NW_027150248.1, read on the forward strand.
GTCCAGTGACTCTTCAGCCCAAGTTTGGTGGAGGTAAGTCCTTGCCTCACCTCGCTGGGCTGCATTGCTGGGAACCGCGACTTTGCAGCTACTCCGGCTCCTGTGCACTTCCGGCGGAAATCCTTCGTGCACAGCCAAGCCTGGGTCCATGGCACTCTAACCTGCATTGCACGACTTTCTAAGTTGGTCTCCGGCGACGTGGGACTCCTTTGTGCAACTTTGGCGAGCACCGTTTCACGCATCCTCGTAGTGCCTGTTTCTGGCACTTCTCCGGGTGCTACCTGCTTCAGTTAGGGCTCTTTGTCTTGCACGACGTCCCCTCTCTCTGCAGGTCCAATTTGCGACCTCCTGGTCCCTCCTGGGCCCCAGCAGCGTCCAAAAACACCAAACGCACGATTTGCGTGTAGCAAGGCTTGTTGGCGTCCTTCCGGCGGGAAAACACTTCTGCACAACTCTCCAAGGCGAGTCGGATCCGTCCACCAAAGGGGAAGTCTCTAGCCCTTTTCGTTCCTGCAGAAACCTCAGCTTCTTCGGTCCAGTCGAAGCTTCTTTGCACCCGCAGCTGGCATTTCCTGGGCATCTGCCCATCTCCGACTTGCTTGTGACTTTTGGACTTGGTCCCCTTGTTCCACAGGTACCCTAGATTGGAAATCCACAGTTGTTGCATTGCTGGTTTGTGTCTTTCCTGCATTATTCCTCTAACACAACTCTTTTGTCCTTAGGGGAACTTTAGTGCACTTTGCACTCACTTTTCAGGGTCTTGGGGAGGGTTATTTTTCTAACTCTCACTATTTTCTAATAGTCCCAGCGACCCTCTACAAGGTCACATAGGTTTGGGGTCCATTCGTGGTTCGCATTCCACTTTTGGAGTATATAGTTTGTGTTGCCCCTATCCCTATGTTTCCCCATTGCATCCTATTGTAACTATACATTGTTTGCACTGTTTTCTAAGACTATACTGCAAATTTTTGCTATTGTGTATATATATCTTGTGTATATTTCCTATCCTCTCACTGAGGGTACACTCTAAGATACTTTGGCATATTGTCATAAAAATAAAGTACCTTTATTTTTAGTATAATTGTGTATTGTGTTTTCTTATGATATTGTGCATATGACACTGAGTGGTACTGTAGTAGCTTCACACGTCTCCTAGTTCAGCCTAAGCTGCTCTGCTAAGCTACCATTATCTATCAGCCTAAGCTGCTAGACACCCTATACACTAATAAGGGATAACTGGGCCTGGTGCAAGGTGCAAGTACCCCTTGGTACTCACTACAAGCCAGTCCAGCCTCCTACAGGCCCCATAAGTGAACCCAACTACACCCTTTGCTTGACTGTTGCCAGCAGTCCCACCACTAGTACCACTACTGCTAGGGGCACTAGAGCTTGATGTATTAGTGGTGGTAGGCTCAGGGGGTTTACCTGGACAGGACTTATCCCCTGGCCTATGGCCTCTGTTTTTACACACAAAGCACCAGGGCTTTTTAATGTGTGCAGGTTGGGAAGAAGAGGAAGAATTTGTTTTATCCCCACCCTCTGAAGAGTGTTTAAGATTTGAAGTGGGATCTTTGGTTTTACCCTTATCCCCATGCTTATCTTGAGATTTTTCACCATCTTTCTTCTTATTGCCATCTTTGTCACCCCCTGTATGAACTTTTCTGTTCACCCTTGTTCTGACCCATTTGTCTGCCTTCTTTCCCAATTCTTGGGGAGAGGTCAGATCAGAGTCTACCAGGTACTGGTGCAACAAATCAGACACACAATTATTAAGTATATGCTCTCTCAGGATTGTGTTATACAGGCTTTCATAATCAGTAACTTTACTGCCATGTAACCACCCCTCCAAGGCCTTCACTGAATGGTCAATGAAATCAACCCAGTCTTGTGAAGACTCCTTTTTGGTCTCTCTGAACTGTATCCTGTATTGTTCAGTGGTTAAGCCATAACCGTCCAGGAGTGCATTCTTAAGAACTGTAAAATTATTGGCATCATTTTCTTTCACAGTAAGGAGTCTATCCCTACCCTTTCCACTAAATGATAGCCATAGGATAGCAGCCCACTGCCTTTGAGGGACATCCTGTACAGCACAGGCCCTCTCAAGTGCAGCAAACCACTTGTTAATGTCATCCCCCTCCTTATAAGGGGGAACTATCTTGTGCAGATTCCTGGAATCATGCTCTTTTGCAGGATGACTATGGGGAATACTGCTGCTGCCACCATGGGTATCTAAACCCAACTTCTGTCTTTCCTTCTCTAATTCTAAAGACTGTCTATCCAAATCCAGCTGTTGCTTCTTGAGCTTCAGTCTGGTTTGTTCCACTCTCAATCTATTGAGCTCCCTTTCTAACAATCTGTCATCAGGGTGGGTGGGAGGGACATTTCTAGATACAGAGGTATGATGGGAATGAACAGAAGGAGACCTGTCCCTTACAGAGGGCACCCTAACAGCTTGGCTACCAGTATAATGTGAGAGCACACCATCAGTATGGTGTGATTCAACCTCTGTACCAACTATGCTAGACTGTCTAGTAATGGGCAGGCTGAGAAGTTTCTTTCCTGAACCTTTTCCTGGGGGAGTCCCTGGATCAGATTGAGAACCATTAGCTACTTTTTCACCAGATTGGGCACTTATGGCCTTATCCTGTACTCTAAGCATGTTAATTAACAGTTCTAAGGAAGGATTCTTCCCTACACTCAAACCTCTCTCTATGCAGAGACTCCTTGCTCCTTTCCAGCTAAGGTGATCATATGATCATAGTTTGGACAGTTCAACATTTTTTCCTGTGCCAGACATTTTTTAGAGAGAGTTAAAGTGATAGAAAAAGTGAAAAAAGTTTTCAGAACTTTTTGGAAAGACAGAAAAAACTTTTGTAACTTTTTAGGAACTTTTTGAAAGTTTAGAAGTACTTTTCAGCACTTAGAAAAGAGTGAAAAGAGGAAATGCTAAACTTTTTGGCTATGTGTATATACACTGACCTTGTTTTGTATATTTTTCTCTTATGAAAAGTACAATGACAAGAGTGGTAAGTAGTCTCAAGCACTTATCCCACCACTGCACAACCAATGTAGGAGGCTGGACTGGCTTGTAGTGAGTACCAAGGGGTACTTGCACCTTGCACCAGGCCCAGTTATCCCTTATTAGTGTATAGGGTGACTAGCAGCTTAGGCTGATAGATAATGGTAGCTTAGCAGAGCAGCTTAGGCTGAACTAGGAGACGTGTGAAGCTACTACAGTACCACTTAGTGTCATATGCACAATATCATAAGAAAACACAATACACAGTTATACTAAAAATAAAGGTACTTTATTTTTATGACAATATGCCAAAGTATCTTAGAGTGTACCCTCAGTGAGAGGATAGGAAATATACACAAGATATATATACACAATAGCAAAAATATGCAGTATAGTCTTAGAAAACAGTGCAAACAATGTATAGTTACAATAGGATGCAATGGGGAAACATAGGGATAGGGGCAACACAAACCATATACTCCAGAAGTGGAATGCGAACCACGAATGGACCCCAACCCTATGTGACCTTGTAGAGGGTCGCTGGGACTATTAGAAAATAGTGAGAGTTAGAAAAATAACCCTCCCCAAGACCCTGAAAAGTGAGTGCAAAGTGCACTAAAGTTCCCCTAAGGACAAAAGAGTCGTGTTAGAGGAATAATGCAGGAAAGACACAAACCAGCAATGCAACAACTGTGGATTTCCAATCTAGGGTACCTGTGGAACAAGGGGACCAAGTCCAAAAGTCACAAGCAAGTCGGAGATGGGCAGATGCCCAGGAAATGCCAGCTGCGGGTGCAAAGAAGCTTCGACTGGACAGAAGAAGCTGAGGTTTCTGCAGGAACGAAAAGGGCTAGCGTCTTCCCCTTTGGTGGACGGATCCCTCTCGCCTTGGAGAGTCATGCAGAAGTGTTTTCCTGCCGGAAGGACGCCAACAAGCCTTGCTACACGCAAATCGTGTGTTTGGTGTTTTTGGACGCTGCTGGGGCCCAGGAGGGACCAGGAGGTCGCAAATTGGACCTGCAGAGAGAGGGAACGTAGCGCAAGACAAAGAGCCCTCACTGAAGCAGGTAGCACCCGGAGAAGTGCCAGAAACAGGCACTACGAGGATGCGTGAAACGGTGCTCGCCGAAGTTGCACAAAGGAGTCCCACGTCGCCGGAGACCAACTTAGAAAGTCGTGCAATGCAGGTTAGAGTGCCGTGGACCCAGGCTTGGCTGTGCACGAAGGATTTCCGCTCGAAGTGCACAGGGGCCGGAGTAGCTTGCAAAGTCGCGGTTCCCAGCAATGCAGCCCAGCGAGGTGAGGCAAGGACTTACCTCCACCAAACTTGGGCTGAAGAGTCACTGGACTGTGGGGGTCACTTGGACAGCGTCGCTGGATTCGAGGGACCTCGCTCGTCGTGCTGAGAGGAGACCCAAGGGACCGGTAATGCAGCTTTTTGGTGCCTGCGGTTGCAGGGGGAAGATTCCGTCGACCCACGGGAGAGTTCTTCGGAGCTTCGGGTGCAGAGAGGAGGCAGGGTACCCCCACAGCATGCACAAGCAGGAAAACAGTCGAGAAGGCGGCAGGATCAGCGTTACAGAGTTGCAGTAGTCGTCTTTGCTACTATGTTGCAGGTTTGCAGGCTTCCAGCGCGGTCAGCGGTCGTTTCCTTATCAGAAGGTGAAGAGAGAGATGCAGAGGAACTCGGCTGAGCTCATGCATTCGTTATCTGAAGTTTCCCCAGAGACAGAGACCCTAAATAGCCAGAAAAGAGGGTTTGGCTACCTAGGAGAGAGGAAAGGCTACTAACACCTGAAGGAGCCTATCATCAGGAGTCTCTGACGTCACCTGGTGGCACTGGCCACTCAGAGCAGTCCAGTGTGCCAGCAGCACCTCTGTTTCCAAGATGGCAGAGGTCTGGAGCACACTGGAGGAGCTCTGGACACCTCCCAGGGGAGGTGCAGGTCAGGGGAGTGGTCACTCCCCTTTCCTTTGTCCAGTTTCGCGCCAGAGCAGGGGCTAAGGGGTCCCTGAACCGATGTAGACTGGCTTATGCAGAATTGGGCACATCTGTGCCCAACAAAGCATTTCCAGAGGCTGGGGGAGGCTACTCCTCCCCTGCCTTCACACCATTTTCCAAAGGGAGAGGGTGTCACACCCTCTCTCAGAGGAAGTTCTTTGTTCTGCCATCCTGGGCCAGGCCTGGCTGGACCCCAGGAGGGCAGCTGCCTGTCTGAGGGGTTGGCAGCAGCAGCAGCTGCAGTGAAACCCCAGGAAGGGCAGTCTGGCAGTACCAGGGTCTGTGCTACAGACCACTGGGATCATGGAATTGTACCAACAATGCCAGGATGGCATAGAGGGGGCAATTCCATGATCATAGACATGTTACATGGCCATATTCGGAGTTACCATGGTGAAGCTACATATAGGTAGTGACCTATATGTAGTGCACGCGTGTAATGGTGTCCCCGCACTCACAAAGTTCAGTGAATTGGCTCTGAACAATGTGGGGGCACCTTGGCTAGTGCCAGGGTGCCCTCACACTAAGTAACTTTGCACCTAACCTTTACCAGGTAAAGGTTAGACATATAGGTGACTTATAAGTTACTTAAGTGCAGTGTAAAATGGCTGTGAAATAACGTGGACGTTATTTCACTCAGGCTGCAGTGGCAGGCCTGTGTAAGAATTGTCAGAGCTCCCTATGGGTGGCAAAAGAAATGCTGCAGCCCATAGGGATCTCCTGGAACCCCAATACCCTGGGTACCTCAGTACCATATACTAGGGAATTATAAGGGTGTTCCAGTAAGCCAATGTAAATTGGTAAAAATGGTCACTAGCCTGTCAGTGACAATTTGGAAGTAATGAGAGAGCATAACCACTGAGGTTCTGGTTAGCAGAGCCTCAGTGAGACAGTTAGGCACCACACAGGGAACATATACATGCACACCTATGAGCACTGGGGCCCTGTGTGACAGGGTCCCAGTGACACATACATATAGGCCACAAACTTATGAGCACTGGGGTCCTGACCAGCAGGATCCCAGTGACACATAACAAACATACTGAAAACATAGGCCCTCATTCTGACCGTGGCGGTCGGTGATAAAGCGGCGGCCAAGCCGCCAACAGGCCGGCGGTCTAAAATATGCAATTCTGACCCTGGCGGGAACCGCCAACACAGCCCGCCAACTTAACACTCCGCCCGCCACGGCGGTACAAACAAACAGCGCGGCGGTTCCCGCCAACAGCCAGGCGGCAGACAATGTACCGCCCACCCTATTACGACCCACCAATCCGCCACCTTTTCCGGGGCGGGAGCACCGCCGATAAGAACACGGCGGAAACAGACTACGAACGGGAAAACGCTCACCTCTACGCACTCCACGCGAGATTCCGGCAGTATGGAACCAGAGTTGCAGGTCATCCCCGCACTCCTATACCTGCTCATATACCAGGAGCACGCCCGGCGGCGCGGAAGACATCGGTGAGTACTGCACCTACGACACAGGGGAGGGAAAAGATTACCGGCACACACCCACCCACCCACACCCACTACAACACACACATCAATGCATTCCCACAGATCACTGTCACAACCCACAAACCACCCCCCACCGAAATAATGCAAAGACCAAAAGAAGAGATCATAAACGGGCAGATATATTGAAATATGGACACCAGTAATCCCAATAAATAAATAAACTATGTACAAAATATATACAGCTACTAAATGTAGTCCAACCACTGTCCGTGGATCACAGGGGTCCTGTGCAAAGGGGCAAGGCCCAGTCCCACGACAAGAACTCCACGGAGAGAACACTGCAGGGGCATCAGAAAGAAAATAGGACAGGCACCTCAGGGGGAAGGGAAGGGGGGGCACCTCAGCCACTTGAGTACACGACGCCAGATCCACGAGGGGACTCCATGACCACTGGCCCATCCTGGGGAGAGCAAAGCCACAGTCCAAACAGTCCATACAGTGGGTGGCCTGCCCACTGGGCCATCCTGGGGAGAGCAAAGCCACAGTCCAAACAGTCCATACAGTGGGTGGCCTGCCCACTTGCCCATCCTGGGGAGAGCAAAGCCACAGTCCATACAGTCCATACAGTGGGTGGCCTGCCCACTGGGCCATCCTGGGGAGAGCAAAGCCACAGTCCAAACAGTCCATACAGTGGGTGGCCTGCCCACTGGCCCATCCTGGGGAGAGCAAAGCCACAGTCCAAACAGTCCATACAGTGGGTGGCCTGCCCACTGGGCCATCCTGGGGAGAGCAAAGCCACAGTCCAAACAGTCCATACAGTGGGTGGCCTGCCCACTGGCCCATCCTGGGGAGAGCAAAGCCACAGTCCAAACAGTCCATACAGTGGGTGGCCTGCCCACTGGGCCATCCTGGGGAGAGCAAAGCCACAGTCCAAACAGTCCATACAGTGGGTGGCCTGCCCACTGGCCCATCCTGGGGAGAGCAAAGCCACAGTCCAAACAGTCCATACAGTGGGTGGCCTGCCCACTGGGCCATCCTGGGGAGAGCAAAGCCACAGTCCATACAGTCCATACAGTGGGTGGCCTGCCCACTGGCCCATCCTGGGGAGAGCAAAGCCACAGTCCATACAGTCCATACAGTGGGTGGCCTGCCCACTGGCCCATCCTGGGGAGAGCAAAGCCACAGTCCAAACAGTCCATACAGTGGGTGGCCTGCCCACTGGGCCATCCTGGGGAGAGCAAAGCCACAGTCCAAACAGTCCATACAGTGGGTGGCCTGCCCACTGGCCCATCCTGGGGAGAGCAAAGCCACAGTCCAAACAGTCCATACAGTGGGTGGCCTGCCCACTGGGCCATCCTGGGGAGAGCAAAGCCACAGTCCATACAGTGGGTGGCCTGCCCACTGGCCCATCCTGGGGAGAGCAAAGCCACAGTCCATACAGTCCATACAGTGGGTGGCCTGCCCACTGGGCCATCCTGGGGAGAGCAAAGCCACAGTCCATACAGTCCATAACAGACCCCACTGCCACTGGAGGAGGCAAGTTGGCCAGAGGACATCCTGCAGCCCTGCCCGAGATAGATCCTGCCCTGCCACGTCTGCCAAAGGGCCAGCGGTTCTTGCCTTGAAGGGCCCAGTTCAGCGGTTCTTGAGACGGCGGGGCCCAGTTCAGCGGTTCTGGAGACGGCGGGGCCCAGTTCAGCGGTCCTTGCCATGAAGGGCCCAGTTCAGCGGTTCTTGAGACGGCGGGGCCCAGTTCAGCGGTCCTTGCCTTGAAGGGCCCAGTTCAGCGGTTCTTGAGACGGCGGGGCCCAGTTCAGCGCTCCTTGCCTTGAAGGGCCCAGTTCAGCGGTTCTTGAGACGGCGGGGCCCAGTTCAGCGCTCCTTGCCTTGAAGGGCCCAGTTCAGCGGTGCGTGAGACGGCGGGGCCCAGTTCAGCGGTTCTGGAGACGGCGGGGCCCAGTTCAGCGGTCCTTGCCTTGAAGGGCCCAGTTCAGCGGTTCCTGAGACGGCGGGGCCCAGTTCAGCGCTCCTTGCCTTGAAGGGCCCAGTTCAGCGGTTCTTGAGACGGCGGGGCCCAGCGGAGCGGTGCGTGAGACGGCGGGGCCCAGTTCAGCGGTCCTTGCCTTGAAGGGCCCAGTTCAGCGGTTCTTGAGACGGCGGGGCCCAGTTCAGCGCTCCTTGCCTTGAAGGGCCCAGTTCAGCGGTGCGTGAGACGGCGGGCCCAGTTCAGCGGTTCTGGAGACGGCGGGGCCCAGTTCAGCGGTCCTTGCCTTGAAGGGCCCAGTTCAGCGGTTCCTGAGACGGCGGGGCCCAGTTCAGCGGTCCTTGCCTTGAAGGGCCCAGTTCAGCGGTTCTTGAGACGGCGGGGCCCAGTTCAGCGGTTCTTGAGACGGCGGGGCCCAGCGGAGCGGTGCTTGAGACGGCGGGGCCCAGTTCAGCGGTTCTTGAGACGGCGGGCCCAGCGGAGCGGTGCTTGAGACGGCGGGGCCCAGTTCAGCGCTCCTTGCCTTGAAGGGCCCAGTTCAGCGGTTCTTGAGACGGCGGGGCCCAGCGGAGCGGTTCTTGAGACGGCGGGGCCCAGTTCAGCGCTCCTTGCCTTGAAGGGCCCAGTTCAGCGGTTCTTGAGACGGCGGGGCCCAGCGGAGCGGTTCTTGAGACGGCGGGGCCCAGTTCAGCGGTTCTGGAGACGGCGGCCGGTCTATGGCCAACTGCTAATTGCCTGGTGGTGCCCTCCTGGGCAGCGGGGATGGTGCTCCTTCAATGCCCACCTGGGCTGTGGGTGGTGGGGCCCTCCTGGCCAGCTGGGCTGGGTCCTCCCTGGGCAGCGGCTATGGGGGTGGTGGGCTCTCCCGGGGCAGCTGTGCCGGTTCCTCCCGGGGCAGCGGCTATGGGGGTTGTGGGCTCCTCCTGGGCAGCAGGCCTGCTGCCTGACCTCTCCGACTTGCTGCCCTTGCCCTCCTTAGTCGTGGGCCTGTGGCCCTTTCCTCCCTTTGGAGCTGTGGCTGGTGACTGTCTCTGGGTGGTGTCCGGGGGGGATGTAGAAGGCGGGCTCCTGCAGGGCGCCCCTTCCGCCTTCTGCTCCTCTTCCCAGGGGGTGGGCTGGCTGTCCCCTTGCTGCTGGGCGAAGATCCAGACATGCGGGCTGGCGGGCTCCAATACCCCTGCACCCTTGTCAAGGGGGCTGCAGGGCTGGTGGTGGCTGAGGTGCTCTTCTTACCCCGACGAGAAGGAGGGGGGGGCTCAGGGTCAGGAAAGAAGTTAGTAGTGGCGAGGAAGAGCTTCTTGGGACAATGGAGAGTGGTAGGTACAGTGGGAATGGGAGTGGAGGGAGAGGATGTGGTTGTAGGTGAGTCACGTTTGCTGTCTTTGGGTGCAGGTGCAGGAGGGATAGGCTGTCGTGAGGTGGATGGCTGTTGGGTGGGTGGGTGGCTGCGTTTGTGTGGTGTGGAAGAGGGGGTGACAGACACAGTGGGAGAGGACACAGGGGACGTGTAAATGGCAGTGGGGGTGGTGACTGCACGTGTGCGGACTGGAGTGGAGGGTGTGCTGGTGATGGAAACACTGGCTGATGGTGAGGTGAATGGAGGTGTGAGTGTAGACGTCACATGGAGGGAGGAGGGAGACGAGGAGGTGGGGGTCACAGAGGTGGTAGTGACTGTTGGCATGTCTGCATCGGAATGTTGCGTGTGTGAATGTCTGCGTGATCTGTGGTGCTTATGTTTGGATGAGCTTCTCTTGGGTGTTGAGGTGTGTGCAGGCTGGTCTGATGGTGTGGGTGGGACAGGCAGAGGAACAGGAGACTGGGAGGAGGGAGTTAGTAGAGGCAGGCAGGAGACAGGGACAATGGCTGCCGTCAGTGCTGAGGCCAGAGCCTGGAACGATCGCTGATGGGCAGCCTGACCCGAATGAATGCCCTCCAGGTACGCATTGCTGCGATGAACCTCCCTCTCCACCCCCTGGATGGCATTCAAAAGGGTAGTCTGCCCAACAATGAGCGTTCGGAGGAGGTCAATGACCTCCTCACTGAGGGCAGCGGGGATAACAGGGGCAGGGCCTGAGGTGCCTGGGGCGAAGGAGATGCCCGGCTTCCTGGCAGAGCGGGCACGGGGCGAACGCTGAGGGGATGCTGGGAGGGCGGAGATGGTGCGCTGGGTGGCGGCTGTACCTGTAATGGCGGGGGGCACGGATGGTGCCACCCCCGCAAGGGAGCCCCCTTCCGAGGACGTGTCCGTGTCGCTGCAGGGTCCAGTCGTCCCCGTCGTGGAGCTCCCCTCGCCCTCCGTCTCACTGGTCCAGTCTGACTCTGTGGCATGGCCCTCCTGGGCCATGTGAGATGCAGCTCCCTCCTGCCCCGATGCCACTTCTCCTCCGCCTGATGATGCTGATGCACACAAGCACAGAAAGACAAACAAAAAGGGGGGGGGAGAGAGAAATAAAGGGATATTGAGTACATGGATCTCCGGTACAGTTAGCGGACATGACAGACACAGATGCCCCCTGCACTAAGTTGCGCACTTGGGGTCCGCTACGCATTCCGTGGAACATGCCCTACACGCCTAGAGTTGACAACTGCACCCATGGATGACACGGCCCAGGGATGGCTGTACTGACAAACTACTGAGGGTGGTGGCTGGGGACACAGGGGCTTACGGGGGTGCCCAGCCTACAGATATCGCCCTGGCCTAGGGGGACCCCCAGCCCTCCTCCCCCACCCAGACACCTCCACTGCGCGACAACAGAGTAGATAATGCTTGTACTCACCCCCTTGTGTCTGCTGTGCTGCCCTCACGCGCCCATCCAAATCAGGGTAGGCCACCGCCAGGATCCGGAACATCAGGGGGCTCAGTTGACGGCAGGCACCCCGCCTACGTTGGGAGGCCATCCCCAGCAGAGACTCGGCGGTCTTCTTGGTCCCGCGGCGGATGTCCTCCCACCTCTTGCGGCAGTGGGTGCCCCGTCGATGGTGGACCCCCAGGGTCCGGACTTCCTTGGCGATGGCACGCCAAATCCCGATCTTCTCATGGGCGCGGACCTATGTGACACGTACAGGGAGGGAGAAATACCACGTTCAAGTTTGTCAGCATTTTCCTTGCCAGTGGCCCAACGCCCCCCATCCCCGCCAGGCCCCCCGCCATGCCCCCCGCCAGGCCCAACATGCCCCCCATCCCCGCCAGGCCCCCCGCCATGCCCCCCGCCAGGCCCAACATGCCCCCCATCCCCGCCAGGCCCCCCGCCATGCCCCCCGCCAGGCCCAACATGCCCCCCATCCCCGCCATGCCCCCCGCCAGGCCCAACATGCCCCCCATCCCCGCCAGGCCCCCCGCCATGCCCCCCGCCAGGCCCAACATGCCCCCAATCCCCGCCATGCCCCCCGCCAGGCCCAACATGCCCCCCATCCCCGCCATGCCCCCCGCCAGGCCCAACATGCCCCCCATCCCCGCCAGGCCCCCCGCCATGCCCCCCGCCAGGCCCAACATGCCCCCCATCCCCGCCATGCCCCCCGCCAGGCCCAACATGCCCCCCATCCCCGCCATGCCCCCCGCCAGGCCCAACATGCACCCCATCCCCGCCAGGCCCCCCGCCATGCCCCCCGCCAGGCCCAACATGCCCCCCATCCCCGCCATGCCCCCGCCATGCCCAACATGCCCCCCATCCCCGCCATGCCCCCGCCAGGCCCAACATGCCCCCCATCCCCGCCAGGCCCCCCGCCATGCCCCCCACCAGGCCCAACATGCCCCCCATCCCCGCCAGGCCCCCCGCCAGGCCCCCAAGCCAGCCAGTGGCCCCAAATCCAGATTGAATTAAACTCACTTGTTGGTCTGGAGGACCGTAGAGTAGCGCATACTGGGGGAGGACCCCATCCACAAGTTTCTCCAACTCCTCTCCAGTGAAGGCAGGGGCCCTTTCCCCAGGCGCAGCAGCCATTGTCCCTTCCAGACCGAGGTCACATCAACACTTGCAGTATAGGTCCTCTCCTGTGAAAGTTCAAGTCGCAAGTGGATAAGTAGATAGAAAATGGCGGTCACGTCCGCGGCGGTGCGTACCGCGGCGGTGCGTCCCGCCACCGCCGGCGCCCTTCGCCATTGGCTCCTGAAACCCATAGGCTTCAATCTTAACCAATGCGGCTTGGCGCCGCGGTCTTCGCCCGCCGCCCGCCGCGGTGTGCCACGCCAGCGCATTGACCTCACATCCCATTGTCACACTTCACAGGTCAGGCAGCCGCCATTTCCAGGGCCCACATGGCTCAATTTCAACAGCGTCACACAGGCCTAGGCCTTGCATAGCCACTCAGACACGCCATTCACTGCATAGAGAATCGTTTACTGTGCTAGCTGTGAGTACGTACCTGTGGGTTGCTTGACTGTGTGCTCCATGTTGTCCTTCCTAGGCACCGTCCGCTGGGTTGGGCGAGGAGACGGATGAATCCTCCCGTGTACCGACCGCTGGTGGACCTGTCGACAATGGAAGAACGCCACATTATCCTGACCTACCGTCTTAACCGTGCCACTATCCATGAACTGTGTGCCCAGCTGGAGCCCGACCTGATGTCCCCCATCCGCCAACCCACAGGGATTCCCCCTCTGGTGCAGGTCATGTCAGTACTCCATTTCTTGGCAAGTGGGTCATTTCAGACAACCGTGGGAATTGCTTCTGGGATGTCTCAGCCCATGTTTTCGAAGGTGTTATCCAGAGTGTTGTCTGCCCTGATGAAATCCGTGAGGAGCTACATCATTTTCCCTGAGGTGGGCGAATTGGCTACAGTGAAGGGTGATTTCTACGCCCTTGGACATATTCCCAACGTAATTGGTGCCATTGATGGGACCCATGTGGCTTTGGTTCCCCCAAGAGACAGGGAGCAGGTGTACAGGAACAGAAAAAATTACCATTCAATGAACATCCAGGTGGTGTGTTTGGCTGACCAGTACATCTCGCATGTAAATGCCAAATTCCCAGGGTCAGTGCATGACGCCTACATCCTCAGGAATAGCAGCATCCCTTACGTGATGGAACAGCTACAGAGACACCGTGTATGGCTAGTGGGGGACTCTGGGTACCCCAACCTGTCGTGGCTACTGACCCCAGTAAGGAATCCCCGGACCAGGGCAGAGGAACGGTACAATGAGGCCCATGGGCGTACTAGGAGGGTGATCGAACGCACCTTTGGCCTCCTAAAGGCCAGGTTTAGGTGCCTGCATATGACAGGTGGATCCCTAATGTACTCACCTAAGAAGGTGTGTCACATCATCGTGGCCTGCTGCATGCTTCACAACCTGGCTTTGCGCCGCCAGGTGCCTTTCCTGCAGGAGGATGGTCGAGACAGTGGTGTTGTGGCAGCGGTGGAACCTGAGGAGAGTGACGAGGAGGAAGACGACGGGGCTGAAACAGACAACAGGGACAGAATCATTGAACAGTACTTCCAATAGGACACAGGTAACATTTCAAAGATAATTTAGTAAATGTTAACTACTCTCCTGCATCTCTGCTGCCTGTCTATTTGCCCCAGTGTATGATGACTGAGTTTTGGCTTTTCCCTCCCTATTTCAGATCTGGGGTCCCCACTACGAGTCCTGTGCTTCGTTTCCCCATGGACTACAGCTTTGTGGCAGCTGTTTGTTGACTTCACCATGTACAAGGACATATTTGCACTGTCATGTCAATTACAATATATTGAAATCACAGCCAGACTCCAGATATTTTGGTGCAAAATAGGTGTTTATTTAAGTGCTCAAAATGGGATGGGTGGTTTCAAGTGGGTGGGGGCTATGGTGAAGGAATGTCCATGGCAGAGTCCAGAGTAACAGTCACACAGGTGCATTGTCCAGAGGCCTGTGGAGAGATGGAGCATGGGCAGTTCAAGGATGGACAGGGTGACAATGTGGGACAGTGGGATGACATCAGGTGGTATCCATTGCTGGCGGGGGTCTTGACATCCTACTCTGTCTTCTTGCGAGATCTCAGGGCCCTCTTGCGGGGTGGTTCTTCTCCTGCAGGAGGTGGGGGTCTGGTGGGCTGCTGCTGTGCGGGGGCCTCCTGTCCACTAGCGCCGGCGGAGGAGGTTGGCTGTTCTTGGTCCAGGCTAGTGGCAGGGGCCCTTGGGTGTTGTTCAGTGTCCGCCCTGGTGTTGACGAGGTCCTGCAGCAGCCCTACCATGGTAACCAGGGTGGTGTTGATGGCTCTGATGTCCTCCCTGTACCCCCGATAGTGTTCCTCCTGCAGTACCTGGATCTCCTGGAACCGGGCCAGTACCGTCGCCATCGTCTCCTGGGAGCGGTTGTATGCTCCCATGATGGTGGTGAGGACCTCGTGGAGAGTGGGTTCCCTGGGCCTCTCCTCCCCCCCCTGTCGCACAGCTGCCCTCCGAGTTCCCCTGTTTCCCTGGGCCTCTGCCCCCTGGCCGGTGTGCCCACTACCACTGCCCCCAGGTCCCTGTTGTTGTTGGGGTGGTGGGTTATCCTGGGTGCCCTGTAGTGGTAGACACACCGCAGATTGACGCGCCCTGGAGACAGAGGCATGGGCCCGCTGGGTGGGAGCTGTGCTGGTGTTCCCAGAGGGGTTTGGGTCTGTAGTGGCCTGGGCCTGTGTGAGGGGAACCGACTGTCCAGAGGTCCCCGATGGTCCGGGCTGGTCATCGGTGTCCAGGTCGACAGAGCTGCTGTCATCGCTGACGGCCTCTTGGGTGGGGGGTGTGGAGAATTCTGGCCCCTCCGCCGCGGTGTGTTGACGGTCGGGTCCTGCAGGGGTATAGAGGTATGGTTATAGTTTCAATGTGTGGCATATGGGTGTATCTATGGGTTCTCGTGTCCCCAAGTGCTGGCATTCGTGTGTGGGGGCTTTGGTGAGGGTGGCTTGTGGGGGGGATGTGTATATGCATTGGGCTTGCTTTGGTGATGGGTGTCCATGCTTAGTGGACGCATGCAGGCCTAGGTTTTGGGATGTGTGGGTTGTGATGGTGAGACATTGGCGGGGAATAGGTGTGCTGGGGGTGGGGGTGAGGATGGTGGTGGGGGTGAGGATGGTGGTGGGGGTGAGGGTGGGGGTGAGGATGGGGGTGGGGGTGAGGGTGGGGTTCGAGGATGGGGGTGAGGGTTGGGGTATGATTTGGCATGCAGGTGGGGGGGAAGCAGTATTGAAGCTTCAACTTACCAGTATCCATTCCTCCGCCGACTCCTGCGAGGCCGTCAGGATGCAGGATGTTCAAGACTTCCTCCTCCCATGATGTGAATTGTGGGGGTTGAGGTGGGGGTCCTCCGCCAGTCTTCTGCACGGCGATGTTGTGCCTGGATACCATGGAACGCACCTTCCCCCGTAGGTCGTTCCATCGCTTCCTGATGTCTTCCCGATTTCTGGGGTGCTGTCCCACTGCGTTGACCCTGTCGACAATCCTCTGCCATAGCTCCGTCCTCCGGGCAATGCTGGTGTATTGTATCTGTGTGCCGAACAGCTGGGGCTCTACCCGAACGATTTCCTCCACCATGACCCTGAGTTCTTCGTCTGTGAAGCGGGGTTGTCTTTGGGGTGCCATGGGGTGGTGTGTATGATGTGTGGGGTTGAGTATGTGTATTTAAGTGAGTTGAGTGTGGTGGTGTGTGTTGTTTTGTGTGTGGATAGTGTGTGGGTGATGGTGTTGAGTGGCTGTGGCTGTTAGTTTGTGGATGCTGGTGTCTCGCTCTGGCCTTCTTTCAGAATTTTTTAGCGTAGGGGTTTGTGGGTGATGTGGGTGTGTGTTTTATATTGTATTGTGTGTGTGGGAGTGGTGTGTGTATGTGTATCAGGTGTGTGGGATTCAAATCGTCCAATGTGGCTGAGTTTTGTTCGTTTGTGTGTATTCTGACCGCGGCGGTGTGTCCCGCCAATGGAATACCGCGTTTGAATGACCGCCGCGTGGATTCGTGGGTCGTAATGGCATGGGCGTATTTCTGTTGGCGTGACGGTGGAGGTTTTGTCACCTCCACTTTTCCGCCGACCGCTGGTCTGGCGGTCTGTTGTGGCGGTCGGATTTTCGGAGGTTTGCCTTCTGCGGGTCAGAATGACCGTGGCGGGTTTCCGCGACCGCGGCGGGATTATGGAGGATTTCTGACCGGCGGTAGGCGCCTTTTACCGCCGAGGTCAGAATGACCACCAGAGTGTTTTCACTATGAGCACTGAGGCCTGGCTATCCGGATCCCAGTGAGACAGTGAAAACAGTGACAAACACCCTGACATGCACTCACAAACAGGCCAAAAGTGGGGGTAACAAGGCTAGAAAGAGGCTACCTTCTCACACTAACCCACTACAGGTGACACCTGTCAGCCTAGTCTGGGTTTTGCTCTGCCTAACTAGCAGTGCCTCATCTCTACCCAAGAACAGGGATGATTGGGCAGCCGAGCGCATGACACAATTGACTCCTCAGGGAAATCGTGGTCACTCAGCCAAATCAGTCTCACATATGCAAGGACAGTCAGAGGCAGTATATGTTTCAATAAGGTTTTAATGAAGCAACTGCATCTTAGATAATAAAGCATGTACTGCATTAACTAGGACGATGAAGCATGACAGGGTTAAAATTGTGACAAGAAGAGTAAAGCATAAATATAACGCTACCATGTTATCACTAGAATCAGTAACGTAATCCCTACCTAGGCTACATTACAACACAGCATGTTAAGCTCTAGTTCTGCCCTTCAGGTTCCCCTGGGAAGACATCATCCCTCATACCTGCGCAAGAGGCCTGAAGTCTGGATACGCAGCTGTAGCGAAGCGTTCATCAGTCAGCATACAGTCATGGCCATCTGGGTGGAATCTCCCTCTAACGTGTATGGGACAGAGTGTTTTTATAATAAAACAGCTGATGTTCTGAGAAAATGTCCCTACGTAAGGATGTGTATGTTTCTATGAATACCAGAGACAAAGCATTACCACGTTTACCGTCAACCTATCTTACTGCAGCCTTGAGAAAAGCAGAGTGAACGAAATTACTTGTTTAAGAACGCGGGCACTGGCCTAGGCAAAGAACAGCTAGATAGAGAGAAATAAAACAAGACCGCAAATGTGGCTATTGTTAAAATAATAAACAAAGCTGAATAAAATATATCTAAGTTAAAGTGCACAGCGGCAGGCCAAGTATGCTAAAATAAGGTACATGGAGCTATAACTAAAATGGCTACACAACAACCTCACCTTGCCGGTTCAAAGGTGGTTCAAAGCCTAATTATATATAAAAGCCACTAAAATTCAACCTAAGATATATATATAAGAATGTCAATAATGACAAGTTAAAAGATACTTGAGCATATATAAAAGGACAATTTAAAAATATTAACTTGTGGCTAAAAAAGGCCAAATTTCAAGAGTCAGAGTCATTTTGGAAGTTGCCAATTGAATCTGGGATAATTGAAGACAGGAAATCTTCCATTTCGGCAGGTGGTAAAGTAGGAAACTCATCTCCAAGAAGAACCAAGGAGCATTCCTGTTCCAAAGCCAGCAACATTCCATGGTGTGCCCAATAATGAGTTCAGAGCTGCATCCTCCATGAAAGGAAACTCATAAACAGCTCCCCGTAGCAAATGCACCCTCAACGCTCATGTCTGGTAATTAACCCTCAGAGAGAACATCAACAGATCAGAATCCAATGAAAGCAATCGCTGTGTAGAAAGACAAACTTTCAGTGCATGTTCAAACGAGCACCAAAGGCACCGAAACATGTGCTGCACACAATGCAAAACCGGTCTGAATGACAGAGACCAGTCACACTCGAATTGCTCCAGGAGTGTTGCTCCAAAGTACTGCATCATGCGTTCACGACACAGCTGCGCGGGTGGAGCGCTTTCATTCCTACTTGTTGCGCCGGGACAGCCATTGCGCAGAAAAAGTAGCAATAGCAAAATGCCACCTATTATAGCCAAAGTTATCGGAAATCCCCAAAAAATACTGGAGAATATTGAGTGGATGGTTTATGGTATTAAACCGAATATAGAGAAGAAGGTGTGAACGAAACCAGAACCAACAGCCTTGAAAAAAATTGCGTTTCCAGTAGTACTGGATGCATTATATATTCGCCCCACGAGCTTACCAAAGTGTCTCGGAAAGTTAGTATTTAAAAGGGACTGTATCTCTGCTGATGACCTTGCCACCTGAAGTGCATAGGTCTCGTATGCAAATGTTAGCGCCACATGTTTTTGGAACAATAAAGCCTTGAGTCTGCTCAACTTGTCAAAATTCACATTAGAAGTAGCAATGTGGGGCCAAATCGCAGCTACTTCCCTCTGTCTAGTCAGAGGAAAAAGTATGTTCCCTCAGCATGTAACAATCTTAGAGACCGAAACAACATAAACTATTTTGGCTCGCATCCCACAACAGTTTTCACTTTTGAGGAGAACATAGCTGCCATTTGAAAGCACCTGGAATGCAGGTCTAATCAAGGGGACTGGAACTCCCTTCAGAAAACTTGCCAAGTTCGCTGCCAAAGCAATACACGCCCCGTGCAAGGACAGCTGTTTACAAATCATCGAATGGCTCACAGAAGTCTCATATTCACTTCCGCTAAGAAAGACCTCTTTCATGCCACTGAGACATTTGTACGAGTGTGAGAAAGTAGCCTCTTTCTAGCCTTGTTACCCCACTTTTGGCCTGTTTGTGAGTGTATGTCAGGGTGTGTTCACTGTCTCACTGGGATCCTGCTAGCCAGGGCCCAGTGCTCATAGTGAAAACCCTATGTTTTCAGTATGTTTGTTATGTGTCACTGGGACCCTGCTAGTCAGGACCCCAGTGCTCATAAGTTTGTGGCCTATATGTATGTGTTCCCTGTGTGGTGCCTAACTGTCTCACTGAGGCTCTGCTAACCAGAACCTCAGTGGTTATGCTCTCTCATTTATTTCAAATTGTCACTAACAGGCTAGTGACCAATTTTACCAATTTACATTGGCTTACTGGAACACCCTTATAATTCCCTAGTATATGGTACTGATGTACCCAGGGTATTGGGGTTCCAGGAGATCCCTATGGGCTGCAGCATTTCTTTTGCCACCCATAGGGAGCTCTGACAATTCTTACACAGGCCTGCCACTGCAGCCTGAGTGAAATAACGTCCACGTTATTTCACAGCCATTTTACACTGCACTTAAGTAACTTATAAGTCACCTATATGTCTAACCTTTACCTGGTAAAGGTTAGGTGCAAAGTTACTTAGTGTGAGGGCACCCTGGCACTAGCCAAGGTGCCCCCACATTGTTCAGAGCCAATTCCCTGAACTTTGTGAGTGCGGGGACACCATTACACGCGTGCACTACATATAGGTCACTACCTATATGTAGCTTCACAATGGTAACTCCGAATATGGCCATGTAAGATGTCTATGATCATGGAATTGCCCCCTCTATGCCATCCTGGCATAGTTGGCACAATCCCATGATCCCAGTGGTCTGTAGCACAGACCCTGGTACTGCCAAACTGCCCTTCCTGGGGTTTCACTGCAGCTGCTGCTGCTGCCAACCCCTCAGACAGGCGTCTGCCCTCCTGGGGTCCAGCCAGGCCTGGCCCAGGATGGCAGAACAAAGAACTTCCTCTGAGAGAGGGTGTGACACCCTCTCCCTTTGGAAAATGGTGAGAAGGCAGGGGAGGAGCAGCCTCCCCAGCCTCTGGAAATGCTTTGTTGGGCACAGATGTGCCCAATTCTGCATAAGCCAGTCTACACCGGTTCAGGGACCCCTTAGCCCTGCTCTGGCGCGAAACTGGACAAAGGAAAGGGGAGTGACCACTCCCCTGACCTGCACCTCCCCTGGGAGGTGTCCAGAGCTCCTCCAGTGTGCTCCAGACCTCTGCCATCTTGGAAACAGAGATGCTGCTGGCACACTGGACTGCTCTGAGTGGCCAGTGCCACCAGGTGACGTCAGAGACTCCTTCTGATAGGCTCCTTCAGGTGTTAGTAGCCTATCCTCTCTCCTAGGTAGCCAAACCCTCTTTTCTGGCTATTTAGGGTCTCTGTCTCTGGGGAAACTTTAGATAACGAATGCAAGAGCTCATCCGAGTTCCTCTGCATCTCTCTCTTCACCTTCTGATAAGGAATCGACTGCTGACCGCGCTGGAAGCCTGCAAACCTGCAACATAGTAGCAAAGACGACTACTGCAACTCTGTAACGCTGATCCTGCCGCCTTCTCGACTGTTTTCCTGCTTGTGCATGCTGTGGGGGTAGTCTGCCTCCTCTCTGCACCAGAAGCTCCGAAGAAATCTCCCGTGGGTCGACGGAATCTTCCCCCTGCAACCGCAGGCACCAAAAAGCTGCATTACCGGTCCCTTGGGTCTTCTCTCAGCACGACGAGCAAGGTCCCTCGAATCCAGTGACTCTCTCCAAGTGACCCCCACAGTCCAGTGACTCATCAGCCCAAGTTTGGTGGAGGTAAGTCCTTGCCTCACCTCGCTGGGCTGCATTGCTGGGAACCGCGACTTTGCAGCTACTCCGGCCCCTGTGCACTTCCGGTGGAAATCCTTTGTGCACAGCCAAGCCTGGGTCCACGGCACTCTAACCTGCATTGCACGACTTTCTAAGTTGGTCTCCGGCGACGTGGGACTCCTTTGTGCAACTTCGGCGAGCACCGTTTCACGCATCTTTGTAGTGCCTGTTTCTGGCACTTCTCCAGATGCTACCGGCTTCAGAGAGGGCTCCATGTCTTGCTCGACGTCCCCTCTCTCTGCTGGTCTAATTTGCGACCTCCTGGTCCCTCCTGGGCTTCAGCAGCGTCCAAAAACGCTAACCGCATGATTTGCAGCTAGCAAGGCTTGTTGGCGTTCTTTCGGCGGGAAAACACTTCTGCACGACTCTCCATGGCGAGAGGGATCCGTCCACCAAAGGGGAAGTCTCTAGCCCTTTTCGTTCCTGCAGAAACCTCAGCTACTTCTGTCCAGTAGAAGCTTCTTTGCACCCGCAGCTGGCATTTCCTGGGCATCTGCCCATCTCCGACTTGCTTGTGACTTTTGGACTTGGTCCCCTTGTTCCACAGGTACCCTAGATTGGAAATCCACAGTTGTTGCATTGCTGGTTTGTGTCTTTCCTGCATTATTCCTCTAACACGACTTCTTTGTCCTTAGGGGAACTTTAGTGCACTTTGCACTCACTTTTCAGGGTCTTGGGAAGGGTTATTTTTCTAACTCTCACTATTTTCTAATATTCCCAGCGACCCTCTACAAGGTCACATAGGTTTGGGGTCCATTCGTGGTTTGCATTCCACTTTTGGAGTATATGGTTTGTGTTGCCCCTATCCCTATGTTTCCCCATTGCATCCTATTGTAACTATACATTGTTTGCACTGTTTTCTAAGACTATACTGCATATTTTTGCTATTGTGTATATATATCTTGTGTATATTTCCTATCCTCTCACTGAGGGTACACTCTAAGATACTTTGGCATATTGTCATAAAAATAAAGTACCTTTATTTTTAGTATAACTGTGTATTGTGTTTTCTTATGATATTGTGCATATGACACTAAGTGGTACTGTAGTAGCTTCACACGTCTCCTAGTTCAGCCTAAGCTGCTCTGCTAAGCTACCATTATCTATCAGCCTAAGCTGCTAGACACCCTATACACTAATAAGGGATAACTGGGCCTGGTGCAAGGTGCAAGTACCCCTTGGTACTCACTACAAGCCAGTCCAGCCTCCTACAACGAGAATGTAGGAAAGTACCATCTTGCCCGGCATGTTACCCCCATATTTCACTGTATATATGTTGTTTTAGTGTATGTGTCACTGGGACCCTGTTAGCCAGGGCCCCAGTGCTCATAAGTGTGCCCTGTATGTGTTCCCTGTGTGATGACTAACTGTCTCACTGAGGCTCTGCTAACCAGAACCTCAGTGGTTATGCTCTCTCTTTACTTTCCAAATTGTCACTAACAGGCTAGTGACCAATTTCACCAATTCACATTGGCATACTGGAACACCCTTGTAATTCCCTAGTATATGGTACTGAGGTACCCAGGGTATTGGGGTTCCAGGAGATCCCTGTGGGCTGCAGCATTTCTTTTGCCACCCATAGGGAGCTCTGACAATTCTTACACAGGCCTGCCACTGCAGCCTGAGTGAAATAACATCTACGTTATTTCACAGCCATTTACCACTGCACTTAAGTAACTTATAAGTCACCTATATGTCTAACTTTTACCTGGTAAAGGTTGGGTGCTAAGTTACTTAGTGTGTGGGCACCCTGGCACTAGCCAAGGTGCCCCCACATCGTTCAGGGCAAATTCTCCGGACTTTGTGAGTGCGGGTACACCATTACACGCTTGCACTGTACATAGGTCACTACCTATGTACAGCGTCACAATGGTAACTCCGAACATGGCCATGTAACATGTCTAAGATCATGGAATTGTCACCCCAATGCCATTCTGGCATTGGGGAGACAATTCCAGGATCCCCCGAGTCTCTAGCACAGACCCGGGTACTGCCAAACTACCTTTCCCGGGGTTTCACTGCAGCTGCTGCCAACCCCTCAGACAGGTTTCTGCCCTCCTGGGGTCCAGCCAGGCTTGGCCCAGGAAGGCAGAACAAAGGACTTCCTCAGAGAGAGGGTGTTACACCCTCTCCCTTTGGAAAAAGGTGTCAGGGCTGGGGAGGAGTAGCCTCCCCCAGCCTCTGGAAATGCTTTGATGGGCACAGATGGTGCCCATCTCTGCATAAGCCAGTCTACACCGGTTCAGGGATCCCCAGCCCTGCTCTGGTGCGAAACTGGACAAAGGAAAGGGGAGTGACCACTCCCCTGACCTGCACCTCCCAGGGGAGGTGCCCAGAGCTCCTCCAGTGTGCTCCAGACCTATGCCATCTTGGAAACAGAGGTGCTGCTGGCACACTGGACTGCTCTGAGTGGCCAGTGCCAGCAGGTGACATCAGAGACTCCTTCTGATAGGCTCTTACCTGCTGCATAGGGATCTCCTGGATCCCCAATACCCTGGTACCTAGGTACCATATACAAGAAAACTATAAGGGTGTTTCAGTGTGCTAATGAGATTTGGTAAAGATAGTCACTAGCCTCCAGTGACAATTGTAAAAGCAGAGAGAGCATGAACACTGAGGTTGTGGTTAGCAGAGCCTCAGTGATACAGTAAGGCACCACACAGGGAACACGTACAGGGCATACATTATGAGCACTGCGGTCCTGCCTGGCAGGATCCCAGTGACACATAGGCAAAAACAAACATACATACAGTGAAAATGGGGGTAACATGCCAGGCAAGATGGTACTTTCCTACACAACCGCCCCCCAAACGAAGGACAATAAGGCTAACCTTGCCCAGATGAGTCTTCATTGTCTAAGTGGAAATATCTGGAGAGTCCATCTGCATTGGAGTGGGTACTCCCAGGTCTATGTTCCACTGTATAGTCCATTCCCTGTAGGGATATGGACCACCTCAACAATTTAGGGTTTTCACCTTTCATTTGTTTTAGCCAAAGTAGAGGTTAGTGGTCTGTCTGAACAATAAAGTGAGTACCAAACAGGTATGGCCTCAACTTTTTCAGTGCCCAGACCACAGCAGAGGCCTCCCTCTCTATGGCAGACCAACGCTTTTCTCTAAGGGTCAACCTTCTGCTGATAAAAGCAACTGGTTGATCCTGGCCCTCAGCTAATTTGGAAAGCAAAGACAGAGCATAACTGTAGGAAAGTACCATCTTGCCTGGCATGTTACCCCCATTTTTCACTGTATATATGTTGTTTTAGTTGTATGTGTCACTGGGACCCTGGTAACCCATGGCCCCAGTGCTCATAAGTGTGCCTGAATGTGTTACCTGTGTAGTGACTAACTGTCTCACTGAGGCTCTGCTAATCAGAACCTCAGTGGTTATGCTCTCTCATTTCTTTCCAAATTGTCACTAACAGGCTAGTGACCAATTTCACCAATTCACATTGGCATACTGGAACACCCTTGTAATTCCCTAGTATATGGTACTGAGGTACCCAGGGTATTGGGGTTCCAGGAGATCCCTGTGGGCTGCAGCATTTCTTTTGCCACCCATAGGGAGCTCTGACAATTCTTACACAGGCCTGCCACTGCAGCCTGAGTGAAATAACGTCCACGTTATTTCACAGCCATTTTACACTGCACTTAAGTAACTTATAAGTCACCTGTAGGAGGCTGGACTGGCTTGTAGTGAGTACCAAGGGGTACTTGCACCTTGCACCAGGCCCAGTTATCCCTTATTAGTGTATAGGGTGTCTAGCAGCTTAGGCTGATAGATAATGGTAGCTTAGCAGAGCAGCTTAGGCTGAACTAGGAGACGTGTGTAGCTACTACAGTACCACTTAGTGTCATATGCACAATATCATAAGAAAACACAATACACAGTTATACTAAAAATAAAGGTACTTTATTTTTATGACAATATGCCAAAGTATCTTAGAGTGTACCCTCAGTGAGAGGATAGGAAATATACACAAGATATATATACACAATAGCAAAAATATGCAGTATAGTCTTAGAAAACAGTGCAAACAATGTATAGTTACAATAGGATGCAATGGGGAAACATAGGGATAGGGGCAACACAAACCATACACTCCAAAAGTGGAATGCGAACCACGAATGGACCCCAAACCTATGTGACCTTGTAGAGGGTCGCTGGGACTATTAGAAAATAGTGAGAGTTAGAAAAATAACCCTCCCCAAGACCTTGAAAAGTGAGTGCAAAGTGCACTAAAGTTCCCCTAAGGACAAAAGAGTCGTGTTAGAGGAAT
Organism: Pleurodeles waltl; assembly: GCF_031143425.1. Taxonomy (NCBI): domain Eukaryota; kingdom Metazoa; phylum Chordata; class Amphibia; order Caudata; family Salamandridae; genus Pleurodeles; species Pleurodeles waltl. The sequence goes on from NW_027150248.1 coordinate 949,418, forward strand.
AATGCAGGAAAGACACAAACCAGCAATGCAACAACTGTGGATTTCCAATCTAGGGTACCTGTGGAACAAGAGGACCAAGTCCAAAAGTCACAAGCAAGTCGGAGATGGGCAGATGCCCAGGAAATGCCAGCTGCGGGTGCAAAGAAGCTTCGACTGGACAGAAGAAGCTGAGGTTTCTGCAGGAACAAAAAGGGCTAGAGACTTCCCCTTTGGTGGACAGATCCGCCTCGCCTTGGAGAGTCGTGCAGAAGTGTTTTCCCGCCGAAAGGACGCCAACAAGCCTTGCTACACGCAAATCGTGCGTTTGGCGTTTTTGGACGCTGCTGGGGCCCAGGAGGGACCAGGAGGTCGCAAGTTGGACCTGCAGAGAGAGGGGACGTCGCGCAAGACAAAGAGCCCTCACTGAAGCAGGTAGCACCCGGAGAAGTGCCAGAAACAGTCACTACGAGGATGCGTGAAACGGTGCTTGCCCAAGTTGCACAAAGGAGTCCCACGTCGCCGGAGACCAACTTAGAAAGTCGTGCAATGCAGGTTAGAGTGCCGTGGAGCCAGGCTTCGCTGTGCACGAAGGATTTCCGCCGGAAGTGCACAGGGGCCGGAGTAGCTGCAAAGTCGCGGTTCCCAGCAATGCAGCCCAGCGAGGTGAGGCAAGGACTTACCTCCACCAAACTTGGGCTGATGAGTCACTGGACTGTGGGGGTCACTTGGACAGCGTCGCTGGATTCGAGGGACCTCGCTCGTCGTGCTGAGAGGAGACCCAAGGGACCGGTAATGCAGCTTTTTGGTGCCTGCGGTTGCAGGGGGAAGATTCCGTCGACCCACAGGAGATTTCTTCAGAGCTTCTGGTGCAGAGAGGAGGCAGGCTACCCCCACAGCATGCACAAGCAGGAAAACAGTCGAGAAGGCGGCAGGATCAGCGTTACAGAGTTGCAGTAGTCGTCTTTGCTACTCTGTTGCAGGTTTGCAGGCTTCCAGCGCGGTCAGCGGTCGATTCCTTATCAGAAGGTGAAGAGAGAGATGCAGAGGAACTCGGCTGAGCTCATGCATTCGTTATCTAAAGTTTCCCCAGAGACAGAGACCCTAAATAGCCAGAAAAGAGGGTTTGGCTACCTAAGAGAGAGGAGAGACTACTAACACCTGAAGGAGCCTATCACAAGGAGTCTCTGACGTCACCTGGTGGCACTGGCCACTCAGAGCAGTCCAGTGTGCCAGCAGCACCTCTGTTTCCAAGATGGCAGAGGTCTGGAGCACACTGGAGGAGCTCTGGACACCTCCCAGGGGAGGTGCAGGTCAGGGGAGTGGTCAATCCCCTTTCCTTTGTCCAGTTTCGCGCCAGAGCAGGGGCTAAGGGGTCCCTGAACCGGTGTAGACTGGCTTATGCAGAATTGGGCACCTCTGTGCCCAACAAAGCATTTCCAGAGGCTGGGGGAGGCTGCTCCTCCCCTGCCTTCACACCATTTTCCAAAGGGAGAGGGTGTCACACCCTCTCTCAGAGGAAGTTCTTTGTTCTGCCATCCTGGGCCAGGCCTGGCTGGACCCCAGGAGGGCAGATGCCTGTCTGAGGGGTTGGCAGCAGCAGCAGCTGCAGTGAAACCCCAGGAAGGGCAGTTTGGCAGTACCAGGGTCTGTGCTACAGACCACTGGGATCATGGGATTGTGCCAACTATGCCAGGATGGCATAGAGGGGGCAATTCCATGATCATAGATATGTTACATGGTCATATTCGGAGTTACCATTGTGAAGCTACATATAGGTAGTGACCTACATGTAGTGCACGCGTGTAATGGTGTCCCCGCACTCACAAAGTTCAGGGAATTGGCTCTGAACAATGTGGGGGCACCTTGGCTAGTGCCAGGGTGCCCTCACACTAAGTAACTTTGCACCTAACCTTTACCAGGTAAAGCTTAGACATATAGGTGACTTATAAGTTACTTAAGTGCAGTGTAAAATGGCTGTGAAATAACGTGGACGTTATTTCACTCAGGCTGCAGTGGCAGGCCTGTGTAAGAATTGTCAGAGCTCCCTATGGGTGGCAAAAGAAATGCTGCAGCCCATAGGGATCTCCTGGAACCCCAATACCCTGGGTACCTCAGTACCATATACTAGGGAATTATAAGGGTGTTCCAGTAAGCCAATGTGAATTGGTAAAATTGGTCACTAGCCTGTTAGTGACAATTTAAAAGTAATGAGAGAGCATAACCACTGAGGTTCTGGTTAGCAGAGCCTCAGTGAGACAGTTAGGCACCACACAGGGAACACATACATGCACACCTATGAGCACTGGGGCCCTGTGTGACAGGGTCCCAGTGACACATACATATAGGCCACAACCTTATGAGCACTGGGGTCCTGACTAGCAGGGTCCCAGTGACACATAACAAACATACTGAAAACATAGTGTTTTCACTATGAGCACTGGGGCCTAGCCATCAGGATCCCAGTGAGACAGTGAAAACAGTGACAAACACCCTGACATACACTCACAAACAGGCCAAAAGTGGGGGTAACAAGGCTAGAAAGAGGCTACCTTCTCACACAACCCCCCCCCAAACGAAGGACAATAAGGCTAACCTTGGCCAGTTGAGACTTTATTGTCTAAGTGGTGATAAGTAGAGAGTAGCTCTGCAATAGACTGGTTACTCCCTTTATCATCCACTATATGGTTACTTCCCTGTGGGGATGTAAACCACCCTGTTTGAAGTTTTTTAGCTAAGCAACAATGTGAAGATGTATTTTCAGAGTTTCTATCAGTAAGTTTTAGTTTAGAGCAGTGGGAATTGTCCACTGAACCTATTTGTAGTGATGGAAATGCCAGACAGGGATGCTGTCTCAGAAAAGCCATAGCTGGGCAAAAACTTTGTCCATCTGGCTGGATGAGAGAACAGGGATGCTGTTTCTCTTGAGTTGGAGCAGGGCAGGGATGCTGTCCTATGAGCTCCACACTAGGGCAGGGATGCTGTCCTAAGTGTTGTGAGGCAGTGCAGAGTTTCTGCACTAAAGTTTCTCTGGGAGGGTTGGAGGGATGCTCCATGTTAACTAAAATGGTGCTCTTTTTCTCACAAATGTTAGTTATCCCACAGAGAGGTACTTCCACCTCAGGGAGTACAGTTTTGCCAACTGATGATTCCCTTGGAACAGGTGCCACCCCAGGAGAGGTTTCTCCCACCACAGGAATGGTATCCTGAATGGTAGGGTGGTTAGGGGATACTGTGATACCCCTTTTACCTGTTGATGGAGAGGGTTCCTGAGTTTTCAGGCCTTCTCTCCTTTGCTTTTTCATTTCAGTAGAAATGAGAGGGAACAATTCCTCAGGGATGCCCAGCATGGCTGCATGGGCATAAAACTCTACATCAGCCCAACCTGAGGCCTCTAGGTCATTACCTAAGAGACAGTCTACAGGTAAGCTAGGTGATACCACCACCTGCTTAGGGCCAGTAACTCCACCCCAACTAAACTGAATTATAGCTAAGGGAAGAAACTTAGTGGAGTTATGGACATCAATAATCTTATACTGTTGTCCAATGATGTGTTGTTCAGGAGGCACTAGGTTTTCAGTCACCAAAGTGAAACTGGCACCTGTGTCCCTGTAGGCCAAGGCCTCAACACGATTTATTGAAACTGTCTGCCTGTACTTATCCATTGTAAGGGGACAAGCAGCCAGTGTGGCAAGGCCAATGCCACTAGGTGTGACAGGAACTGTCTTGGGACTGATTACATCAGTTTCCACTATGGACCCATAAGTGAACCCAACTACACCCTTTGCTTGACTGTTGCCAGCAGTCCCACCACTAGTACCACTACTGCTAGGGGCACTAGAGCTTGATGTATTAGTGGTGGTAGGCTCAGGGGGTTTACCTGGACAGGACTTATCCCCTGGCCTATGGCCTCTATTTTTACACACAAAGCACCAAGGCTTTTTAATGTGTGCAGGTTGGGAAGAAGAGGAAGAATTTGTTTTATCCCCACCCTCTGAAGAGTGTTTAAGATTTGAAGTGGGATCTTTGGTTTTACCCTTATCCCCATGCTTATCTTGAGATTTTTCACCATCTTTCTTCTTATTGCCATCTTTGTCTCTCCCTGTATGAACTTTTCTGTTCACTCTTGTTCTGACCCATTTGTCTGCCTTCTTTCCCAATTCTTGGGGAGAGGTCAGATCAGAGTCTACCAGGTACTGGTGCAACAACTCAGACACACAATTATTAAGAATATGCTCTCTCAGGATTGTGTTATACAGGCTTTCATAATCAGTAACTTTACTGCCATGTAACCACCCCTCCAAGGCCTTCACTGAATGGTCAATGAAATCAACCCAGTCTTGTGAAGACTCCTTTTTGGTCTCTCTGAACTTTATCCTGTACTGTTCAGTGGTTAAGCCATAACCATCCAGGAGTGCATTCTTAAGAACTGTAAAATTATTGGCATCATTTTCTTTCACAGTAACGAGCCTATCCCTACCTTTTCCACTAAATGATAGCCATAGGATAGCAGCCCACTGCCTTTGAGGGACATCCTGTACAACACAGGCCCTCTCAAGTGCAGCAAACCACTTGTTAATGTCATCCCCCTCCTTATAAGGGGGAACTATCTTGTGCAGATTCCTGGAATCATGCTCTTTTGCAGGATGACTATGGGGAATACTGCTGCTGCCACCATGGGTATCTAAACCCAACTTCTGTCTTTCCTTCTCTAATTCTAAAGACTGTCTATCCAAATCCAGTTGTTGCTTCTTGAGCTTCAGTCTGGTTTGTTCCACTCTCAATCTATTGAGCTCCCTTTCTAACAATCTGTCATCAGGGTGGGTGGGAGGGACATTTCTAGATACAGAGGTATGATGGGAATGAACAGAAGGAGACCTGTCCCTTACAGAGGGCACCCTAACAGCTTGGCTACCAGTATAATGTGAGAGCACACCATCAGTATGGTGTGATTCAACCTCTGTACCAACTATGCTAGACTGTCTAGTAATGGGCAGGCTGAGAAGTTTCTTTCCTGAACCTTTTCCTGGGGGAGTCCCTGGATCAGATTGAGAACCATTAGCTACTTTTTCACCAGATTGGGCACTTATGGCCTTATCCTGTACTCTAAGCATATTAATTAACAGTTCTAAGGAAGGATTCTTCCCTACACTCAAACCTCTCTCAATGCAGAGACTCCTTGCTCCTTTCCAGCTAAGGTGATCATATGCAAGTTTGGACAGTTCAACATTTTTTCCTGTGCCAGACATTTTTTAGAGAGAGTTAAAGTGATAGAAAAAGAGAAAAAAGTTTTCAGAACTTTTTGGAAAGACAGAAAAAAACTTTTTAAACTTTTAAGAACTTTTTGAAAGTTTTAGAAGTACTTTTCAGCACTTAGAAAAGAGTGCAAAGAGGAAATGCAAAACTTTTTGGCTATGTGTATATACACTGACCTTGTTTTGTATATTTTTCTCTTATGAAAAGTACAATGACAAGAGTGGTAAGTAGTCTCAAGCACTTATCCCACCACTGCACAACCAATGTAGGAGGCTGGACTGGCTTGTAGTGAGTACCAAGGGGTACTTGCACCTTGCACCAGGCCCAGTTATCCCTTATTAGTGTATAGGGTGTCTAGCAGCTTAGGCTGATAGATAATGGTAGCTTAGCAGAGCAGCTTAGGCTGAACTAGGAGACGTGTGAAGCTACTACAGTACCACTTAGTGTCATATGCACAATATCATAAGAAAACACAATACACAGTTATACTAAAAATAAAGGTACTTTATTTTTATGACAATATGCCAAAGTATCTTAGAGTGTACCCTCAGTGAGAGGATAGGAAATATTCACAAGATATATATACACAATAGCAAAAATATGCAGTATAGTCTTAGAAAACAGTGCAAACAATGTATAGTTACAATAGGATGCAATGGGGAAACATAGGGATAGGGGCAACACAAACCATATACTCCAAAAGTGGAATGCGAACCACGAATGGACCCCAAACCTATGTGACCTTGTAGAGGGTCGCTGGGACTATTAGAAAATAGTGAGAGTTAGAAAAATAACCCTCCCCAAGACCTTGAAAAGTGAGTGCAAAGTGCACTAAAGTTCCCCTAAGGACAAAAGAGTCGTGTTAGAGGAATAATGCAGGAAAGACACAAACCAGCAATGCAACAACTGTGAATTTCCAATCTAGGGTACCTGTGGAACAAGGGGACCAAGTCCAAAAGTCACAAGCAAGTCGGAGATGGGCAGATGCCCAGGAAATGCCAGCTGCGGGTGCAAAGAAGCTTCGACTGGACAGAAGAAGCTGAGGTTTCTGCAGGAACGAAAAGGGCTAGAGACTTCCACTTTGGTGGACGGATCCCGCTTGCCTAGGAGAGTCGTGCAGAAGTGTTTTCCCGCCGGAAGGACGCCAACAAGCCTTGCTACATGCAAATCGTGCGTTTGGCATTTTTGGACGCTGCTGAGGCCCAGGAGGGACCAGGAGGTCGCAAATTGAACCAGCTGAGAGAAGGGACGGCGAGCAAGACAAAGAGCCCTCACTGAAGCAGGTAGCTCCCGGAGAAGTGCCAGAAACAGGCACTATGAGGATGCGTGAAACGGTGCTCGCCGAAGTTGCACAAAGGAGTCCCACGTCGCCGGAGACCAACTTAGAAAGTCGTGCAATGCAGGTTAGAGTGCCGTGGACCCAGGCTTGGCTGTGCACAAAGGATTTCTGCCGGAAGTGCACAGGGGCCGGAGTAGCTGCAAAGTCGCAGTTCCCAGCAATGCAGCCCAGCGAGGTGAGGCAAGGACTTACCTCCACCAAACTTGGGCTGAAGAGTCACTGGACTGTGGGGGTCACTGGGACAGCGTTGCTGGATTCGAGGGACCTCGCTCGTCGTGCTGAGAGGAGACCCAAGGGACCAGTAATGCAGCTTTTTGGTGCCTGCGGTTGCAGGGGGAAGATTCCGTCGACCCACGGGAGATTTCTTCGGAGCTTCTGGTGCAGAGAGGAGGCAGGCTACCCCCACAGCATGCACAAGCAGGAAAACAGTCGAGAAGGTGGCAGGATCAGCGTTACAGAGTTGCAGTAGTCGTCTTTGCTACTATGTTGCAGTTTTGCAGGCTTCCAGCGCGGTCAGCAGTTGATTCCTTGGCAGAAGGTGAAGAGAGAGATGCAGAGGAACTCGGCTGAGCTCTTGCATTCGTTATCTAACGTTTCCCCAGAGACAGAGACCCTAAATAGCCAGAAAAGAGGGTTTGGCTACCTAGGAGAGAGGAGAGGCTACTAACACCTGAAGGAGCCTATCACAAGGAGTCTCTGACGTCACCTGGTGGCACTGGCCACTCAGAGCAGTCCAGTGTGCCAGCAGCACCTCTGTTTCCAAGATGGCAGAGGTCTGGAGCACACTGGAGGAGCTCTGGACACCTCCCAGGGGAGGTGCAGGTCACGGGAGTGGTCACTCCCCTTTCCTTTGTCCAGTTTCGCGCCAGAGCAGGGGCTAAGGGGTCCCTGAACCGGTGTAGACTGGCTTATGCAGAATTGGGCACCTCTGTGCCCAACAAAGCATTTCCAGAGGCTGGGGGAGGCTGCTCCTCCCCTGCCTTCACACCATTTTCCAAAGGGAGAGGGTGTCACACCCTCTCTCAGAGGAAGTTCTTTGTTCTGCCATCCTGGGCCAGGCCTGGCTGGACCCCAGGAGGGCAGATGCCTGTCTGAGGGGTTGGCAGCAGCAGCAGCTGCAGTGAAACCCCAGGAAGGGCAGTTTGGCAGTACCAGGGTCTGTGCTACAGACCACTGGGATCATGGGATTGTGCCAACTATGCCAGGATGGCATAGAGGGGGCAATTCCATGATCATAGACATGTTACATGGCCATATTCGGAGTTACCATTGTGAAGCTGCATATAGGTAGTGACCTACATGTAGTGCACGCGTGTAATGGTGTCCCCGCACTCACAAAGTTCAGGGAATTGGCTCTGAACAATGTGGGGGCACCTTGGCTAGTGCCAGGGTGCCCTCACACTAAGTAACTTTGCACCTAACCTTTACCAGGTAAAGGTTAGACATATAGGTGATGTGAGAAGGTAGCCTCTTTCTAGCCTTGTTACCCCCACTTTTGGCCTGTTTGTGAGTGTATGTCAGGGTGTTTGTCACTGTTTTCACTGTCTCACTGGGATCCTGATGGCTAGGCCCCAGTGCTCATAGTGAAAACACTATGTTTTCAGTACGTTTGTTATGTGTCACTGGGACCCTGCTAGTCAGGACCCCAGTGCTCATAAGGTTGTGGCCTATATGTATGTGTCACTGGGACCCTGTCACACAGGGCCCCAGTGCTCATAGGTGTGCATGTATGTGTTCCCTGTGTGGTGCCTAACTGTCTCACTGAGGCTCTGCTAACCAGAACCTCAGTGGTTATGCTCTCTCATTACTTTTAAATTGTCACTAACAGGCTAGTGACCAATTGAATTATAAGGGTGTTCCAGTAAGCCAATGTAAATTGGTAAAAATGGTCACTAGCCTGTCAGTGACAATTTGGAAAGAAATGAGAGAGCATAACCACTGAGGTTCTGATTAGCAGAGCCTCAGTGAGACAGTTAGTCACTACACAGGTAACACATTCAGGCACACTTATGAGCACTGGGGCCCTGGGTTACCAGGGTCCCAGTGACACATACAACTAAAACAACATATATACAGTGAAAAATGGGGGTAACATGCCAGGCAAGATGGTACTTTCCTACAACGACCTCCTAAGTTGTTCTCCGGCGACGTGGGACTTCTTTGTGCGACTTCGGGTGAGCACCGTTTCACGCATCCTCGTAGTGCCTGTTTCTGGCACTTTTCCGGGTGCTACCTGCTTCAGTGAGGGCTCTTTGTCTTGCTCGACGTCCCCTCTCTCTGCAGGTCCAATTAGCGACCTCCTGGTCCCTCCTGGGCCCCAGCAGCGTCCAAAAACGCCAAATGCAAGATTTGCGTGTAGCAAGGCTTGTTGGCGTCCTTCCGGCGGGAAAACACTTCTGCACGACTCTCCAAGGCGAGTGGGATCCGTCCACCAAAGGGGAAGTTTCTAGCCCTTTTCGTTCCTGCAGAAACCTCAGCTTCTTCTGTCCAGTCGAAGCTTCTTTGCACCCGCAGCTGGCATTTCCTGGGCATCTGCCCATCTCCGACTTGCTTGTGACTTTTGGACTTGGTCCCCTTGTTCCACAGGTACCCTAGATTGGAAATCCACAGTTGTTGCATTGCTGGTTTGTGTCTTTCCTGCATTATTCCTCTAACACGACTACTTTGTCCTTAGAGGAACTTTAGTGCACTTTGCACTCACTTTTCAGGGTCTTGGGGAGGGTTATTTTTCTAACTCTCACTATTTTCTAATAGTCCCAGCGACCCTCTACAAGGTCACATAGGTTTGGGGTCCATTCGTGGTTCGCATTCCACTTTTGGAGTATATGGTTTGTGTTGCCCCTATCCCTATGTTTCCCCATTGCATCCTATTGTAACTATACATTGTTTGCACTGTTTTCTAAGACTATACTGCATATTTTTGCTATTGTGTATATATTTCTTGTGTATATTTCCTATCCTCTCACTGAGGGTACACTCTAAGATACTTTGGCATATTGTCATAAAAATAAAGTACCTTTATTTTTAGTATAACTGTGTATTGTGTTTTCTTATGATATTGTGCATATGACACTAAGTGGTACTGTAGTAGCTTCACACGTCTCCTAGTTCAGCCTAAGCTGCTCTGCTAAGCTACCATTATCTATCAGCCTAAGCTGCTAGACACCCTATACACTAATAAGGGATAACTGGGCCTGGTGCAAGGTGCAAGTACCCCTTGGTACTCACTACAAGCCAGTCCAGCCTCCTACAGTCGTGCAATGCAGGTTAGAGTGCCGTGGACCCAGGCTGGACTGTGCACAAAGGATTTCCGCCGGAAGTGCACGGAGGCCGGAGTAGCTGCAAAAGTCGCGGTTCCCAGCAATGCAGTCTAGCGAGGTGAGGCAAGGACTTACCTTCACCAAACTTGGACTGAAGAGTCACTGGACTGTGGGGGCCACTTGGACAGAGTTGCTGGATTCGAGGGACGTCGCTCGTCGTGCTGAGAGGAGACCCAAGGGACAGGTAATGCAGCTTTTTGGTGCCTGCGGTTGCAGGGGGAAGATTCCGTCGACCCACAGGAGATTTCTTCAGAGCTTCTGGTGCAGAGAGGAGGCAGACTACCCCCACAGCATGCACAAACAGGAAAACAGTCGAGAAGGCGGCAGGATCAGCGTTACAGAGTTGCAGTAGTCGTCTTTGCTACTTTGTTGCAGTGTTGCAGGCTTCCAGCGCGGTCAGCAGTCGATTCCTTGGCAGAAGGTGAAGAGAGAGATGCAGAGGAACTCGGCTGAGCTCTTGCATTCGTTAACTAAGGAATCCCAAGAGACAGAGACCCTAAATAGCCAGAAAAGAGGGTTTGGCTACTTAGGAGAGAGGATAGGCTAGCAACACCTGAAGGAGCCTATCACAAGGAGTCTCTGACGTCACCTGGTGGCACTGGCCACTCAGAGCAGTCCAGTGTGCCAGCAGCACCTCTGTTTCCAAGATGGCAGAGGTCTGGAGCACACTGGAGGAGCTCTGGGCACCTCCCAGGGGAGGTACAGGTCAGGGGAGTGGTCACTCCCCTTTCCTTTGTCCAGTTTCGCGCCAGAGCAGGGCTAAGGGGTCCCTAAACCGGTGTAGACTGGCTTATGCAGAATTGGGCACATCTGTGCCCAAGAAAGCATTTCCAGAGGCTGGGGGAGGCTACTCCTCCCCTGCCTTCACACCATTTTCCAAAGGGAGAGGGTGTCACACCCTCTCTCAGAGGAAGTCCTTTGTTCTGCCATCCTGGGCCAGGCCTGGCTGGACCCCAGGAGGGCAGCTGCCTGTCTGAGGGGTTGGCAGCAGCAGCAGCTGCAGTGAAACCCCAGGAAGGGCAGTTTGGCAGTACCAGGGTCTGTGCTACAGACCACTGGGATCATGGGATTGTGCCAACTGTGCCAGGATGGTATAGAGGGGGGCAATTCCATGATCATAGACATGTTACATGGCCATATTCGGAGTTACCATTGTGAAGCTACATATAGGTAGTGACCTATATGTAGTGCACACGTGTAATGGTGTCCCCGCACTCACAAAGTCCGGGGAATTGGCCCTGAACAATGTGGGGGGCACCTTAGCTAGTGCCAGGGTGCCCTCACACTAAGTGACTTTGCACCTAACCTTTACCAGGTAAAGGTTAGACATATAGGTGACTTATAAGTTACTTAAGTGCAGTGTAAAATGGCTGTGAAATAACGTGTGCGTTATTTCACTCAGGCTGCAGTGGCAGGCCTGTGTAAGAATTGTCAGAGCTCCCTATGGGTGGCAAAAGAAATGCTGCAGCCCATAGGGATCTCCTGGAACCCCAATACCCTGGGTACCTCAGTACCATATACTAGGGAATTATAAGGGTGTTCCAGTAAGCCAATGTAAATTGGTAAAATTGGTCACTAGCCTGTTAGTGACAATTTGTAAGAAATGAGAGAGCATAACCACTGAGGTTCTGATTAGCAGAGCCTCAGTGAGACAGTTAGGCACTACACAGGGAACACATACATATAGGCCACAAACTTATGAGCACTGGGGTCCTGACTAGCAGGGTCCCAGTGACACATAACAAACATACTGAAACCATAGGGTTTTCACTATGAGCACTGGGCCCTGGCTAGCAGGATCCCAGTGAGACAGTAAAAACACCCTGACATACACTCACAAACAGGCCAAAAGTGGGGGTAACAAGGCTAGAAAGAGGCTACTTTCTCACACAACCCCCCCCAAACGAAGGACAATAAGGCTAACCTTGGCCAGTTGAGACTTTATTGTCTAAGTGGTGATAAGTAGAGAGTAGCTCTGCAATAGACTGGTTACTCCCTTTATCATCCACTATATGCTTACTTCCCTGTGGGGATGTAAACCACCCTGTTTGAAGTTTTTTAGCTAAGCAACAATGTGAAGATGTATTTTCAGAGTTTCTATCAGTAAGTTTTAGTTTAGAACAGTGGGAATTGTCCACTGAACCTATTTGTAGTGATGGAAATGCCAGACAGGGATGCTGTCTCAGAAAAGCCATAGCTGGGCAAAAACTTTGTCCATATGGCTGGAAGAGAGAACAGGGATGCTGTTTCTCTTGATTTGGAGCAGGGCAGGGATGCTGTCCTATGAGCTCCACACTAGGGCAGGGATGCTGTCCTAAGTGTTGTGAGGTAGTGCAGGGTTTCTGCACTAAAGTTTCTCTGGGAGGGTTGGAGGGATGCTCCATGTTAACTAAAATGGTGCTCTTTTTCTCACCAATGTTAGTTATCCCACAGAGAGGTACTTCTACCTCAGGGAGTCCAGCTTTGCCAGCTGATGATTCCCTTGGAACAGGTGCCACCCCAGGAGAGGTTTCTCCCACCACAGGAATGGTATCCTGAATGGTAGGGTGGTTAGGGTATACTGTGATACCCTTTTTCCCTGTTGATGGAGAGGGATCCTGAGTTTTCAGGCCTTCTCTCCTTTGCTTTTTCATTTCAGTAGAAATGAGAGGGAACAATTCCTCAGGGATGCCCAGCATGGCTGCATGGGCATAAAACTCTACATCAGCCCAACCTGAGGCCTCTAGGTCATTACCTAAGAGACAGTCTACAGGTGAGCTAGGTGATACCACCACCTGCTTAGGGCCAGTAACTCCACCCCAACTAAACTGAATTATAGCTAAGGGAAGAAACTTAGTGGAGTTATGGACATCAATAATCTTATACTGTTGTCCAATGATGTGTTGTTCAGGATGCACTAGGTTTTCAGTCACCAAAGTGCTACTGGCACCTGTGTCCCTGTAGGCCAAGGCCTCAACACCATTTATTGAAACTGTCTGCCTGTACTTATCCATTGTAAGGGGACAAGCAGCCAGTGTGGCAAGGCCAATGCCACTAGGTGTGACAGAAACTGTCTTGGGAGTGACTACCCCAGTTTCTACTATGGACCCATAAGTGAACCCAACTACACCCTTAACTTGACTGTTGCCAGCAGTCCCACCACTAGTACCACTACTGCTAGGGGCACTAGAGCTTGATGTATTAGTGGTGGTAGGCTCAGGGGGTTTACCTGGACAGGACTTATCCCCTGGCCTATGGCCTCTGTTTTTACACACAAAGCACCAAGGCTTTTTAAATTGTGTAGGTTGAGAAGAAGAGGAAGAATTAGTTTTATCCCCACCCCCTGAAGTGGGATCTTTGGTTTTACCCTTATCCCCATGCTTATCTTGAGATTTTTCACCATCTTTCTTCTTGTTGTTCTCTTTGTCACCCCCTGAATGAACTTTTCTGTTCACCCTTGTTCTGACCCATTTGTCTGCCTTCTTTCCCAATTCTTGGGGAGAGGTCAGATCAGAGTCCACCAAGTACTGGTGCAACAAATCAGACACACAATTATTAAGAATATGCTCTCTCAGGATCAAGTTATACAGGCTGTCATAATCAGTAACTTTACTGCCATGTAACCACCCCTCCAAGGCCTTCACTGAATGGTCAATGAAATCAACCCAGTCTTGTGAAGACTCCTTTTTGGTCTCTCTGAACTTTATCCTGTATTGTTCAGTGGTTAAGCCATAACCATCCAGGAGTGCATTCTTAAGAACTTTGTAATCATTAGCTTCATTTTCTTTTACAGTAAGGAGCCTATCCCTACCTTTTCCACTAAATGATAGCCATAGGATAGCAGCCCACTGCCTTTGAGGGACATCCTGTACAGCACAGGCCCTCTCAAGTGCAGCAAACCACTTGTTAATGTCATCCCCCTCCTTATAAGGGGGGAACTATCTTATGCAGATTCCTGGAATCATGCTCTTTTGCAGGATGACTATGGGGAATACTGCTGCTGCCACCATGGGTTTCTAAACCCAGTTTCTGTCTTTCCTTCTCTAGTTCAAAAGACTGTCTATCCAAATCCAGCTGTTGCTTTTTAAGCTTCAGTCTGGTTTGTTCCACCCTCAACTTATTGAGTTCCCTCTCTAACATTCTGTCATCAGGGTTGGTGGGAGGGACATTCCTAGATACAGAGGTATGATGGGAATGAACAGAAGGAGACCTGTCCCTTACAGAGGGCACCCTAACAGCTTGGCTAACAGTATAATGTGAGAGCACACCATCAGTATGGTGTGATTCAACCTCTGTACCAACTATGCTAGACTGTCTAGTAATGGGCAGGCTGAGAAGTTTCTTTCCTGAATCTTTTCCTGGGGGAGTCCCTGGATCAGATTGGGAACCATTAGCTACTTTTTCAACAGATGGGGCACTTCTTGCCTTATCTTGTTCTCTAAGCATGTTAAGTAACAATTCCAAGGAAGGATTCTTCCCTACACTCAAACCTCTCTCTATGCAGAGACTCCTTGCTCCTTTCCAGCTAAGGTGATCATATGCAAGTTTAGACAGATCAACATTTTGGCCTGTGCCAGACATTTTTAGAGAGAGTTAAAGTGATAGAAAAAGAGAAAAAAGTTTGTCAGAGCTTTTAGAAAGACAGAGAAAAAAAACTTTTAAAACTTTTTAGAACTTTTTAGAAAGTTTAGAAGTACTTTTCAGCACTTAGAAAAGAGTGAAAAGAGGAAATGCAAAACTTTTTGGCAATGTGTATATACACTGAACTTGTTTTGTATATTTTTCTCTTATGAAAAGTACAATGACAAGAGTGGTAAGTAGTCTCAAAGCACTTATCCCACCGCTGCACAACCAATGTAGGAGGCTGGACTGGCTTGTAGTGAGTACCAAGGGGTACTTGCACCTTGCACCAGGCCCAGGTATCCCTTATTAGTGTATAGGGTGTCTAGCAGCTTAGGCTGATAGATAATGGTAGCTTAGCAGAGCAGCTTAGGCTGAACTAGGAGACGAGTGAAGCTCCTACAGTACCACTTAGTGTCATATGCACAATATCATAAGAAAACACAATACACAGTTATACTAAAAATAAAGGTACTTTATTTTTATGACAATATGCCAAAAGTATCTCAGTGAGTACCCTCAGTATGAGTATAGCAAATATACACAAGATATATGTACACAATACCAAAATTATGCAGTAATAGCAATAGAAAGCAATGCAAGCAATGTACAGTCACAATAGATTGCAATGAGAGCACATAGGTATAGGGGCAACACAAACCATATACTCTAGAAGTGGAATGCGAACCACAAATGGACCCCAAACCTATGTGAGCTTGTAGAGGGTCGCTGGGATTGTAAGAAAACAGTGAGGGTTAGAAAAATAGCCCACCCCAAGACCCTGAAAAGTAGGTGTACAGTGCACCTAAGTTCCCCAAAGAGCACAGAAGTCGTGATAGGGGAATTCTGCAATGAAGACCAACACCAGCAATGCAACAACAATGGATTTCCAGACGAGAGTACCTGTGGAACAAGGGGACCAAGTCCAAAAGTCACAATCAAGTCGGGAGTGGCCAGATGCCCAGGAAATGCCAGCTGTGGGTGCAAAGAAGCTGCCACCGGATGGTAGATGCTGAGGATTCTGCAAGAACGACAAGGGCTAGAAACTTCCCCTTTGGAGGATGGATGTCCCACATCGTGAAGAGTCGTGCAGAAGTGTTTTCCTGCAGAAAGACCGCAAACAAGCCTTGCTAGCTGCAAAGCTCTCGGTTAGGGTTTTTGGATGCTGCTGTGGCCCAGGAGGGACCAGGATGTCACCAATTGCGTGAGGAGACAGAGGGGGCGTCCAGCGAGACAAGGAGCCCACTCAGAAGCAAGCAGCACCCGCAGAAGTGCCGGAACATGCACTACGAAGTGGAGTGAAATGGTGCTCACCCGAAGTTACACAAGAGAGTCCGACGCCGCCGGAGGACAACTCAGGAGGTTGGGCAATGCAGGTTAGTGTGCCGTGGACCCAGGCTTGGCTGTGCACAAAGGAAATCTTCATGGAGTGCACAGGAGCCGGAGTAGCAGCAAAACACGCGGTTCCCAGCAATGCAGTCTAGCGTGGGAAGGCATGGACTTACCTCCACCAAACTTGGACTGAAGAGTCACTGGACTGTGGGAGTCACTTGGACAGAGTTGCTGAGTTCAAGGGACCTCGCTCGTCGTGCTGAGAGGAGACCCAGAGGACTGGTGATGCAGTTCTTTGGTGCCTGCGGTTGCAGGGGGAAGATTCCGTCGACCCACGGGAGATTTCTTTGGAGCTTCTAGTGCAGAGAGGAGGCAGACCACCCCTGTAGGAAAGTACCATCTTGCCTGGCATGTTACCCCCATTTTTCACTGTATATATGTTGCTTTAGTTGTATGTGTCACTGGGACCCTGTTCACCAGGGCCCCAGTGCTCATAAGTGTGCCTGAATGTGTTACCTGTGTAGTGACTAACTGTCTCACTGAGGCTCTGCTAATCAGAACCTCAGTGGGTATGCTCTCTCATTTCTTTCAAATTATCACTGACAGGCTAGTGACCAATTTTACCAATTTACATTGGCTTACTGGAACACCCTTATAATTCCCTAGTATATGGTACTGAGGTACCCAGGGTATTGGGGTTCCAGGAGATCCCTATGGGCTGCAGCATTTCTTTTGCCACCCATAGGGAGCTCTGACAATTCTTACACAGGCCTGCCACTGCAGCCTGAGTGAAATAACGTACACGTTATTTCACAGCCATTTTACACTGCACTTAAGTAACTTATAAGTCACCTATATGTCTAACCTTTACCTGGTAAAGGTTAGGTGCAAAGTACTTAGTGTGAGGGCACCCTGGCACTAGCCAAGGTGCCCCCACGTTGTTCAGAGCCAATTCCCTGAACTCTGTGAGTGCGGGGACACCATTACACGCGTGCACTACATATAGGTCACTACCTATATGTAGCTTCACAATGGTAACTCCGAATATGGCCATGTAACATGTCTATGATCATGGAATTGCCCCCTCTATACCATCCTGGCATAGTTGGCACAATCCCATGATCCCAGTGGTCTGTAGCACAGACCCTGGTACTGCCAAACTGCCCTTCCTGGGGTTTCACTGCAGCTGCTGCTGCTGCCAGCCCCTCAGACAGGCAGCTGCCCTCCTGGGGTCCAGCCAGGCCTGGCCCAGGATGGCAGAACAAAGGACTTCCTCTGAGAGAGGGTGTTACACCCTCTCCCTTTGGAAAATGGTGTGAAGGCAGGGGAGGAGTAGCCTCCCCCAGCCTCTGGAAATGCTTTCTTGGGCACAGATGTGCCCAATTCTGCATAAGCCAGTCTACACCGGTTCAGGGACCCCTTAGCCCTGCTCTGGCGCGAAACTGGACAAAGGAAAGGGGAGTGACCACTCCCCTGACCTGTACCTCCCCTGGGAGGTGCCCAGAGCTCCTCCAGTGTGCTCCAGACCTCTGCCATCTTGGAAACAGAGGTGCTGCTGGCACACTGGACTGCTGTGAGTGGCCAGTGCCACCAGGTGATGTCAGAGACTCCTTGTGATAGGCTCCTTCAGGTGTTGCTAGCCTATCCTCTCTCCTAGGTAGCCAAACCCTCTTTTCTGGCTATTTAGGGTCTCTGTCTCTTGGGATTCCTTAGATAACGAATGCAAGAGCTCATCCAAGTTCCTCTGCATCTCTCTCTTCACCTTCTGCCAAGGAATCGACTGCTGACCGCGCTGGAAGCCTGCAAACCTGCAACATAGTAGCAAAGACGACTACTGCAACTCTGTAACGCTGATCCTGCCGCCTTCTCGACTGTTTTCCTGGTGGTGCATGCTGTGGGGGTAGTCTGCCTCCTCTCTGCACTAGAAGCTCCGAAGAAATCTCCCGTGGGTCGACGGAATCTTCCCCCTGCAACGGCAGGCACCAAAAAGCTGCATTACCGGTCCCTTGGGTCTCCTCTCAGCACGACGAGCGAGGTCCCTCGAATCCAGCAACTCTGTCCAAGTGACTCCCACCGTCCCGTGACTCTTCAATCCAAGTTTGGTGGAGGTAAGTCCTTGCCTCACCTCGATAGACTGCATTGCTGGGAACCGTGACTTTTGCAGCTACTCCGGCCCCTGTGCACTTCCGGCGGAAATCCTTCGTGCACAGCCAAGCCTGGGTCCACGGCACTCTAACCTGCATTGCACGACTTTCTAAGTTGGTCTCCGGCGACGTGGGACTCCTTTGTGCAACTTCGGGTGAGCACTGTTTCACACATCCTCGTAGTGCCTGTTTCTGGCACTTCTGCGGGTGCTACCTGCTGCTAAGAGAGCTCCTTGTCTTGCTCGACGTCCCCTCTACCTCCTGGTCTAATTTGCCACCTCCTGGTTCTTCCTGGGCCGCAGCAGCGTCCAAAAACGCTAACCACACGATTTGCAGCTAGCAAGGCTTGTTGGCATTCTTTTGGCGGGAAAACACTTCTGCTCGACTCTACAAGGCGAGAGGGATCCGTCCTCCAAAGGGGAAGTCTCTAGCCCTTTTCGTTCCTGCAGAAACCGCAGCTTCTTCTGTCCAGTAGAAGCTTCTTTGCACCCGCAACTGGCATTTCCTGGGCATCTGCCCATCTCCGACTTGCTTGTGACTTTTGGACTTGGTCCCCTTGCTCCACAGGTACCCTAGATTGGAAATCCACAGTTGTTGCATTGTTGGTTTGTGTCTTTCCTGCATTATTCCTCTAACACGACTTCTTTATCCTTAGGGGAACTTTAGTGCACTTTGCACTCACTTTTCAGGGTCTTGGGGAGGGCTAATTTTCTAACTCTCACTATTTTCTAATAGTCCCAGCGACCCTCTACAAGGTCACATAGGTTTGGGGTCCATTCGTGGTTCGCATTCCACTTTTAGAGTATATGGTTTGTGTTGCCCCTATCCCTATGTGTCCCCTTTGCATCCTATTGTAACTATACATTGTTTGCACTGTTTTCTAAGACTATACTGCATATTTCTGGTATTGTGTATATATATCTTGTGTATATTTCCTATCCTCTCACTGAGGGTACACTCTAAGATACTTTGGCATATTGTCATAAAAATAAAGTACCTTTATTTTTAGTATAACTGTGTATTGTGTTTTCTTATGATATTGTGCATATGACACTAAGTGGTACTGTAGGAGTTTCACTCGTCTCCTAGTTCAGCCTGAGCTGCTCTGCTAAGCTACCATTATCTATCAGCCTAAGCTGCTAGACACCCTATACACTAATAAGGGATAACTGGGCCTGGTGCAAGGTGCAAGTACCCCTTGGTACTCACTACAAGCCAGTCCAGCCTCCTACATTGGTTGTGCAGCGGTGGGATAAGTGCTTTGAGACTACTTACCACTCTTGTCATTGTACTTTTCATAAGAGAAAAATATACAAAACAAGTTCAGTGTATATACACATTGCCAAAAAGTTTTGCATTTCCTCCTTTCACTCTTTTCTAAGTGCTGAAAAGTACTTCTAACTTTCTAAAAAGTTCTAAAAAGTTTAAAAAGTTTTTTTTTCCAGTCTTTCTAAAAGCTCTGACAAACTTTTTTCTCTTTTTCTATCACTTTAGCT
Organism: Pleurodeles waltl; assembly: GCF_031143425.1. NCBI lineage: Eukaryota > Metazoa > Chordata > Amphibia > Caudata > Salamandridae > Pleurodeles > Pleurodeles waltl. The sequence goes on from NW_027150248.1 coordinate 968,880, forward strand.
CTCTCTAAAAATGTCTGGCACAGGCCAAAATGTTGATCTGTCCAAACTTGCATATGATCACCTTAGCTGGAAAGGAGCAAGGAGTCTCTGCATAGAGAGAGGTTTGAGTGTAGGGAAGAATCCTTCCTTGGAATTGTTACTTAACATGCTTAGAGAACAAGACAAGGCAAGAAGTGCCCCATCTGTTGAAAAAGTAGCTAATGGTTCCCAATCTGATCCAGGGACTCCCCCAGGAAAAGATTCAGGAAAGAAACTTCCTAGCCTGCCCATTACTAGACAGTCTAGCATAGTTGGTAATGATGTTGGGTCACACCATACAAATAGTGTTGTCTCACATCATAGCAAAAGCATTTACTCACAACACAGTGGTACTGATGTTTCTGTTAGCCAAGCTGTTAGGGTGTCCTCTGTAAGGGACAGGTCTCCTTCTGTCCATTCTCACCATACTTCTGTTTCAAGGCATGTCCCTCCCACCCACCCTGATGACAGATTGTTAGAAAGGGAGCTCAATAGATTGAGAGTGGAACAAACCAGACTGAAGCTCAAGAAGCAACAGCTGGATTTGGATAGACAGACTTTAGAAGTAGAGAAGGAGAGACAGAAACTGGGTTTAGAAACCCATGGTGGCAGCAGCAGTATTCCCCATAGTCATCCTGCAAAAGAGTATGATTCCAGGAACCTGCATAAGATAGTTCCCCCTTATAAGGAGGGGGATGACATTAACAAGTGGTTTGCTGCACTTGAGAGGGCCTGTGCTGTACAGGATGTCCCTCAAAGGCAGTGGGCTGCTATCCTATGGCTATCATTTAGTGGAAAAGGTAGGGATAGGCTCCTTACTGTAAAAGAAAATGAAGCTAACGATTACAAAGTTCTTAAGAATGCACTCCTGGATGGTTATGGCTTAACCACTGAACAATACAGGATAAAGTTCAGAGAGACCAAAAAGGAGTCTTCACAAGACTGGGTTGATTTCATTGACCATTCAGTGAAGGCCTTGGAGGGGTGGTTACATGGCAGTAAAGTTACTGATTATGGCAGCCTGTATAACTTGATCCTGAGAGAGCATATTCTTAATAATTGTGTGTCTGATTTGTTGCACCAGTACTTGGTGGACTCTGATCTGACCTCTCCCCAAGAATTGGGAAAGAAGGCAGACAAATGGGTCAGAACAAGGGTGAACAGAAAAGTTCATACAGGGGGTGACAAAGATGGCAAGAAGAAGAAGGATGGTAAGTCTTCTGACAAGGGTGGGGACAAATCTAAAAATGAGTCTTCATCAGGCCCACAAAAACACTCTGGTGGGGGTGGTGGGCCCAAATCCTCTTCTAATCAAAACAAGGAAAAGAAACCATGGTGCTATTTATGTAAAATAAAAGGCCATTGGACAACAGATCTCAGTTGTCCAAAGAAAAGCACCAAGCCTCCTACCACTACAACCCCTACTGCTACCCCTAGTGTCCCTACTAATAGCAGTGGTGGTGGGAGCAAACCTACTAATAGCCAATCCAAGGGAGTAGCTGGGCTCACTATTGGTAACTTAGTTGGGGTTGGCCTTGTTAGGGAGGCCACAGAGGCTGTGTTAGTCTGTGAGGGGGCTATTGATTTAGCCACCTTAGTTGCTTGTCCCCTTAATATGGATAAGTACAAGCAGCTACCCCTAATAAATGGTGTTGAGGTTCGGGCCTACAGGGACACTGGAGCCAGTGTGACTATGGTCATAGAGAAACTGGTCCACCCTGAACAACACCTACTTGGTCACCAGTACCAAGTAACCGATGCTCACAACAACACACTTAGCCACCCCATGGCTGTTGTAAATCTCAACTGGGGGGGGGTTACTGGTCCAAAGAAAGTTGTGGTAGCTTCAGATTTACCTGTAGACTGTCTATTAGGGAATGATTTGGAGACATCAGCTTGGTCAGATGTGGAGTTGGAGGCCCATGCAGCAATGCTGGGCATCCCAGGGCATATTTTTGCTTTAACAAGGGCTCAGGCCAAAAAGCAAAAAGGACAGGGAAGCTTGGATCCTGGAACAATGGACCAAGTGCTCCCTAAAGCTAGGGCTAGTAGAAGGAAACCACTTCCCACTATCCCTCCCTCTACAGTGGATTCAACTTCTGGGGAAGAAGAATTCCCTCCCTGTGCAGAACCTACACCAGAGGAGCTTCAAGCAGACACTGCTGAACTTTTGGGTGAAGGGGGGCCTGCCAGGGAGGAGCTGAGTGTGGCACAGCAAACCTGTCCCACATTAGAGGGTCTCAGACAGCAAGCTGTCAAACAGGCTAATGGGGATGTCAGTGACTCTCACAGAGTTTACTGGGAGGACAACCTCTTGTACACTGATCACAGGGATCCTAAACCTGGAGCTGCCAGGAGACTAGTGATTCCTCAGGAGTACAGAAAGTTCCTCCTAACTCTTGCACACGACATTCCCCTAGCTGGGCACCTGGGTCAAATGAAAACTTGGGACAGACTGGTTCCATTGTTTCATTGGCCTAGGATGTCTGAGGACACAAAAGATTTTTGTAAGTCCTGTGAAACCTGTCAAGCCAGTGGCAAAACAGGTGGCACCCCAAAGGCACCCCTTATTCCACTGCCTGTGGTTGGGGTTCCCTTTGAAAGGGTAGGGGTTGACATAGTTGGCCCCCTTGACCCTCCTACTGCTTCAGGCAATAGGTTTATCTTGGTGGTAGTGGACCATGCCACAAGATACCCTGAAGCAATTCCTTTAAGGACCACTACAGCACCTGCAGTGGCAAAGGCCCTCCTGGGAATATTTTCTAGGGTGGGCTTCCCAAAGGAAGTAGTATCAGACAGGGGAAGCAATTTCATGTCTGCATACTTAAATGCCATGTGGAAGGAGTGTGGTGTAACTTACAAGTTCACAACACCCTATCATCCACAAACAAATGGACTGGTGGAGAGATTTAATAAAACTCTCAAAGGCATGATTATGGGTCTCCCTGAAAAACTCCGCAGGAGATGGGATATCCTTCTACCATGCCTCCTTTTTGCCTACAGGGAGGTACCCCAGAAAGGAGTGGGCTTCAGCCCCTTTGAACTTCTTTTTGGACACCCTGTTAGGGGTCCACTCACACTTGTAAAGGAGGGTTGGGAACAACCTTTAAAAGCTCCTAAGCAGGATATTGTGGATTATGTACTTGGCCTCAGATCAAGGATGGCTGAGTACATGAAAAAGGCCAGCAAAAACCTTCAGGCCAGCCAAGAGCTCCAGAAGCAATGGCATGATCAGAAGGCTGTTTTGGTTCAGTACCAACCAGGGCAGAAAGTGTGGGTCTTGGAGCCTGTGGCCCCAAGAGCACTCCAAGATAAATGGAGTGGACCCCACACAATTGTTGAAAAGAAGGGAGAAGTCACCTATTTAGTTGACTTAGGCACTGCCAGGAGTCCCCTTAGGGTGCTCCATGTCAACCGCCTGAAACCCTACTATGACAGGGCTGATCTCACCCTGCTCATGGCAACTGATGAGGGACAGGAAGAAGAGAGTGATCCTCTACCTGATCTCTTCTCTTCCACAGAACAAGATGCTCTTGTGGAAGGTGTAGTTTTGGCTGATTGTCTTACTGCTGAGCAGAAAGACCATTGCATAAATCTCCTAGATCAATTCTCTGAACTCTTCTCTACTGTGCCAGGTACCACTTCTTGGTGTGAGCACACTATAGCTACTGGAGACAGTTTACCTGTCAAAAGTAAGATCTATAGGCAGCCTGACCATGTCAGGGACTGCATAAAGCAAGAGGTCCAGAAAATGTTAGAACTAGGAGTGGTTGAGCACTCTGAAAGTCCATGGGCTTCTCCTGTGGTACTTGTACCAAAACCCCATTCCAAAGATGGAAAGAAGGAAATGAGGTTTTGTGTAGACTATAGAGGTCTCAACTTGGTAACCAAAACTGATGCTCACCCTATACCCAGGGCAGATGAGCTCATAGATACACTGGCATCTGCCAAGTATCTAAGCACTTTTGATTTGACTGCAGGGTATTGGCAGATCAAATTATCAGAAGGTGCTAAAGCAAAAACTGCATTTTCAACCATTGGAGGACATTACCAGTTTACTGTAATGCCTTTTGGTTTGAAAAATGCACCTGCCACTTTTCAAAGGTTGGTGAACACAGTCCTGCAAGGGCTGGAAGCTTTCAGTGCAGCATATTTGGACGATATAGCTGTCTTTAGCTCCAGCTGGGATGATCACCTGGTCCACCTATGGAAAGTTTTGGAGGCCCTGCAGAAGGCAGGCCTCACTATCAAGGCTTCAAAGTGCCAGATAGGGCAGGGTAAGGTGGTTTATCTGGGACACCTTGTTGGTGGGGAACAGATTGCACCACTTCAGGGGAAAATCCAAACAATTATTGATTGGGTTCCCCCTACCACTCAGACTCAGGTGAGTGCCTTCCTAGGCCTCACTGGGTATTACAGGAGGTTCATTAAGAACTATGGCTCCATTGCAGCCCCTCTTAATGACCTCACATCTAAAAAAATTCCTAAAAAGGTATTGTGGACAGCTAACTGTCAGAAAGCTTTTGAGGAGCTGAAGCAGGCCATGTGCTCTGCACCTGTCCTGAAAAGCCCTTGTTACTCTAAAAAATTCTATGTCCAAGCTGATGCATCTGAATTAGGAGTAGGGGCAGTCCTATCACAACTTAATTCTGAGGGCCAGGATCAACCTGTTGCTTTTATTAGTAGGAGGTTGACCCCTAGAGAAAAGCGTTGGTCTGCCATTGAGAGGGAGGCCTTTGCTGTGGTCTGGGCTCTGAAGAAGTTGAGGCCATACCTGTTTGGCACTCACTTCATTGTTCAGACAGACCACAAACCTCTACTTTGGCTAAAACAAATGAAAGGTGAAAATCCTAAATTGTTGAGGTGGTCCATATCCCTACAGGGAATGGACTATACAGTGGAACATAGACCTGGGAGTAGCCACTCCAATGCAGATGGACTATCCAGATATTTCCACTTAGACAATGAAGACTCATCAGGTCATGGCTAGTCTTATTGTCCTTCGTTTGGGGGGGGGGGGGGTTGTGTAGGAAAGTACCATCTTGCCTGGCATGTTACCCCCATTTTTCACTGTATATATGTTGTTTTAGTTGTAAGTGTCACTGGGACCCTGTTCACCAGGGCCCCAGTGCTCATAAGTGTGCCTGAATGTGTTACCTGTGTAGTGACTAACTGTCTCACTGAGGCTCTGCTAATCAGAACCTCAGTGGGTATGCTCTCTCATTTCTTTCAAATTATCACTGACAGGCTAGTGACCAATTTTACCAATTTACATTGGCTTACTGGAACACCCTTATAATTCCCTAGTATATGGTACTGAGGTACCCAGGGTATTGGGGTTCCAGGAGATCCCTATGGGCTGCAGCATTACTTTTGCCACCCATAGGGAGCTCTGACAATTCTTACACAGGCCTGCCAATGCAGCCTGAGTGAAATAACGTCCACGTTATTTCACAGCCATTTTACACTGCACTTAAGTAACTTATAAGTCACCTATATGTCTAACCTTTACCTGGTAAAGGTTAGGTGCAAAGTTACTTAGTGTGAGGGCACCCTGGCACTAGCCAAGGTGCCCCCACATTGTTCAGAGCCAATTCCCTGAACTCTGTGAGTGCGGGGACACCATTACACGCGTGCACTACATATAGGTCACTACCTATATGTAGCTTCACAATGGTAACTCCGAATATGGCCATGTAACATGTCTATGATCATGGAATTGCCCCCTCTATACCATCCTGGCATAGTTGGCACAATCCCATGATCCCAGTGGTCTGTAGCACAGACCCTGGTACTGCCAAACTGCCCTTCCTGGGGTTTCACTGCAGCTGCTGCTGCTGCCAGCCCCTCAGACAGGCAGCTGCCCTCCTGGGGTCCAGCCAGGCCTGGCCCAGGATGGCAGAACAAAGGACTTCCTCTGAGAGAGGGTGTTACACCCTCTCCCTTTGGAAAATGGTGTGAAGGCAGGGGAGGAGTAGCCTCCCCCAGCCTCTGGAAATGCTTTCTTGGACACAGATGTGCCCAATTCTGCATAAGCCAGTCTACACCGGTTCAGGGACCCCTTAGCCCTGCTCTGGCGCGAAACTGGACAAAGGAAAGGGGAGTGACCACTCCCCTGACCTGTACCTCCCCTGGGAGGTGCCCAGAGCTCCTCCAGTGTGCTCCAGACCTCTGCCATCTTGGAAACAGAGGTGCTGCTGGCACACTGGACTGCTCTGAGTGGCCAGTGCCACCAGGTGACGTCAGAGACTCCTTGTGATAGGCTCCTTCAGGTGTTGCTAGCCTATCCTCTCTCCTACGTAGCCAAACCCTCTTTTCTGGCTATTTAGGGTCTCTGTCTCTTGGGATTCCTTAGATAACGAATGCAAGAGCTCATCCGAGTTCCTCTGCATCTCTCTCTTCACCTTCTGCCAAGGAATCGACTGTTGACCGCGCTGGAAGCCTGCAAACCTGCAACATAGTAGCAAAGACGACTACTGCAACTCTGTAACGCTGATCCTGCCGCCTTCTCGACTGTTTTCCTGGTGGTGCATGCTGTGGGGGTAGTCTGCCTCCTCTCTGCACTAGAAGCTCCGAAGAAATCTCCCGTGGGTCGACGGAATCTTCCCCCTGCAACCGCAGGCACCAAAAAGCTGCATTACTGGTCCCTTGGGTCTCCTCTCAGCACGACGAGCGAGGTCCCTCGAATCCAGCAACTCTGTCCAAGTGACTCCCACAGTCCAGTGACTCTTCAGTCCAAGTTTGGTGGAGGTAAGTCCTTGCCTCACCTCGCTAGACTGCATTGCTGGGAACCGCGACTTTTGCAGCTACTCCGGCCCCTGTGCACTTCCGGCAGAAATCCTTCGTGCACAGCCAAGCCTGGGTCCACGGCACTCTAACCTGCATTGCACGACTTTCTAAGTTGGTCTCCGGCGACGTGGGACTCCTTTGTGCAACTTCGGATGAGCACCGTTTCATGCATCCTCGTAGTGCCTGTTTCTGGCACTTCTCTGGAAGCTACCTGCTGCTAAGAGGGCTCCTTGTCTTGTTCGACGTCCCCTCTACCTCCTGGTCTAATTTGCGACCTCCTGGTCCCTCCTGGGCCGCAGCAGCGTCCAAAAATGCTAACCGCACGATTTGCAGCTAGCAAGGCTTGTTGGCGTTCTTTTGGCGGGAAAACACTTCTGCACGACTCTACTAGGCGAGAGGGATCGGTCCTCCAAAGGGGAAGTCTCTAGCCCTTTGCGTTCCTGCAGAAACCACAGCTTCTTCTGTCCAGTAGAAGCTTCTTTGCACCCGCAGCTGGCATTTCCTGGGCATCTGCCCATCTCTGACTTGCTTGTGACTTTTGGACTTGGTCCCCTTGCTCCACAGGTACCCTAGATTGGAAATCCACAGTTGTTGCATTGTTGGTTTGTGTCTTTCCTGCATTATTCCTCTAACACGACTTCTTTATCCTTAGGGGAACTTTAGTGCACTTTGCACTCACTTTTCAGGGTCTTGGGGAGGGTTAATTTTCTAACTCTCACTATTTTCTAATAGTCCCAGCAACCCTCTACAAGGTCACATAGGTTTGGGGTCCATTCGTGGTTCGCATTCCACTTTTAGAGTATATGGTTTGTGTTGCCCCTATCCCTATGTGTCCCAATTGCATCCTATTGTAACTATACATTGTTTGCACTGTTTTCTAAGACTATACTGCATATTTCTGGTATTGTGTATATATATCTTGTGTATATTTCCTATCCTCTCACTGAGGGTACACTCTAAGATACTTTGGCATATTGTCATAAAAATAAAGTACCTTTATTTTTAGTATAACTGTGTATTGTGTTTTCTTATGATATTGTGCATAGGACACTAAGTGGTACTGTAGTAGCTTCACACGTCTCCTAGTTCAGCCTAAGCTGCTCTGCTAAGCTACCATTATCTATCAGCCTAAGCTGCTAGACACCCTATACACTAATAAGGGATAACTGGGCCTGGTGCAAGGTGCAAGTACCCCTTGGTACTCACTACAAGCCAGTCCAGCCTCCTACAACCCCCACAGCATGCACCACCAGGAAAACAGTCGAGAAGGCGGCAGGATCAGTGTTACAAGGTCGCAGTAGTCGTCTTTGCTACTTTGTTGCAGTTTTGCAGGTTTCCAGCGCGGTCAGCAGTCGATTCCTTGGCAGAAGGTGAGGAGAGAGATGCAGAGGAACTCTGATGAGCTCTTGCATTCGTTATCTAAGGAATTCCCCAAAGCAGAGACCCTAAATAGCCACAAAAGAGGGTTTGGCTACTTAGGAGAGAGGATAGGCTAGCAACACCTGAAGGAACCTATCAGAAGGAGTCTCTGACGTCACATGCTGGCACTGGCCACTCAGAGTAGTCCAGTGTGCCAGCAGCACCTCTGTTTCCAAGATGGCAGAGGTCTGGAGCACACTGGAGGAGCTGTGGGCACCTCCCAGGGGAGGTGCAGGTCAGGGGAGTGGTCACTCCCCTTTCCTTTGTCCAGTTTCGCACCAGAGCAGGGCTAAGGGATCCCTGAACCGGTGCAGACTGGCTTATGCAGAGATGGGCACCATCTGTGCCCATCAAAGGATTTCCAGAGGCTGGGGAAGGCTACTTCTCCCCAGCCCTGACACCTTTTTCCAAAGGGAGAGGGTGTAACACCCTCTCTCTGAGGAAGTCCTTTGTTCTGCCTTCCTGGACCAGGCCTGGCTGGACCCTAGGAGGGCAGAAACCTGTCTGAGGGGTTGGCAGCAGCTGCAGTGAAATCCCGGGAAAGGTAGTTTGGCAGTACCCGGGTCTGAGCTAGAGACTCGGGGGATCATGATCCTAGACATGTTACATGGCCATGTTCGGAGTTACCATTGTGTCCCTAAACATATGTCGTGACATATGTGTAGTGCACGCGTGTAATGGTGTCCCCGCACTCACAAAGTCTGGGGAATTTGCCCTGAACAATGTGGGAGTACCTGGGCTAGTGCCAGGGTGCCCACACACTAAGTAACTTAGCACCCAACCTTCACCAGGTAAAGGTTAGACATATAGGTGACTTATAAGTTACTTAAGTGCAGTGGTAAATGGCTGTGAAATAACGTGGACATTATTTCACTCAGGCTGCACTGGCAGGCCTGTGTAAGAATTGTCATATCTCCCTATGGGTGGCACAAGAAATGCTGCAGCCCATAGGGATCTCCTGGAACTCCAATACCCTGGGTACCTTAGTACCATATACTAGGGAATTATAAGGGTGTTCCAGTATGCCAATGTAAATTGGTGAAATTGGTCACTAGCCTGTTAGTGACTGTGAGAAGGTAGCCTCTTTCTAGCCTTGTTACCCCCACTTTTGGCCTGTTTGTGAGTGTATGTCAGGATGTTTGTCACTGTTTTCACTGTCTCACTGGGATCCTGATGGCTAGGCCTCAGTGCTCATAGTGAAAACACTATGTTTTCAGTATGGTTGTTATGTGTCACTGGGATCCTGCTAGTCAGGACCCCAGTGCTCATAGGTTTGTGGCCTATATGTATGTGTCACTGGGACCCTGTCACACAGGGCCCCAGTGCTCATAGGTGTGCATGTATATGTTCCCTGTGTGGTGCCTAACTGTCTCACTGAGGCTCTGCTAACCAGAACCTCAGTGGTTATGCTCTCTCATTACTTTCAAATTGTCACTAACAGGCTAGTGACCATTTTTACCAATTTACATTGGCTTACTGGAACACCCTTATAATTCCCTAGTATATGGTACTGAGGTACACAGGGTATTGGGGTTCCAGGAGATCCCTATGGGCTGCAGCATTTCTTTTGCCACCCATAGGGAGCTCTGACAATTCTTACACAGGCCTGCCACTGCAGCCTGAGTGAAATAACGTCCACGTTATTTCACAGCCATTTTACACTGCACTTAAGTAACTTATAAGTCACCTATATGTCTAACCTTTACCTGGTAAAGGTTAGGTGCAAAGTTACTTAGTGTGAGGGCACCCTGGCACTAGCCAAGGTGCCCCCACATTGTTCAGAGCCAATTCACTGAACTTTGTGAGTGCGGGGACACCATTACAGGCGTGCACTACATATAGGTCGCTACCTATATGTAGCTTCACCATGGTAAACTCCGAATATGGCCATGTAACATGTCTATGATCATGGAATTGCCCCCTCTATGCCATCCTGGCATTGTTGGTACAATTCCATGATCCCAGTGATCTGTAGCACAGACCCTGGTACTGCCAGACTGCCCTTCCTGGGGTTTCTCTGCAGCTGCTGCTGCTGCCAACCCCTCAGACAGGCAGCTGCCCTCCTGGGGTCCAGCCAGGCCTGGCCCAGGATGGCAGAACAAAGAACTTCCTCTGAGAGAGGGTGTGACACCCTCTCCCTTTGGAAAATGGTGTGAAGGCAGGGGAGGAGTAGCCTCCCCCAGCCTCTGGAAATGCTTTGTTGGGCACAGATGTGCCCAATTCTGCATAAGCCAGTCTACACCGGTTCAGGGACCCCTTAGCCCCTGCTCTGGCGCGAAACTGGACAAAGGAAAGGGGAGTGACCACTCCCCTGACCTGCACCTCCCCTGGGAGGTGTCCAGAGCTCCTCCAGTGTGCTCCAGACCTCTGCCATCTTGGAAACAGAGGTGCTGCTGGCACACTGGACTGCTCTGAGTGGCCAGTGCCACCAGGGGACGTCAGAGACTCCTGCTGATAGGCTCCTTCAGGTGTTAGTAGCCTTTCCTCTCTCCTAGGTAGCCAAACCCTCTTTTCTGGCTATTTAGGGTCTCTGTCTCTGGGGAAACTGCAGATAACGAATGCATGAGCTCAGCCGAGTTCCTCTGCATCTCCCTCTTCACCTTCTGATAAGGAATCGACCGCTGACCGCGCTGGAAGCCTGCAAACCTGCAACATAGTAGCAAAGACGACTACTGCAACTCTGTAACGCTGATCCTGCCGCCTTCTCGACTGTTTTCCTGCTTGTGCATGCTGTGGGGGTAGTCTGCCTCCTCTCTGCACCAGAAGCTCCGAAGAAATCTCCCGTGGGTCGACGGAATCTTCCCCCTGCAACCGCAGGCACCAAAAAGCTGCATTACCGGTCCCTTGGGTCTCCTCTCAGCACGACGAGCGAGGTCCCTCGAATCCAGCGACACCGTCCAAGTGACCCACACAGTCCAGTGACTCTTCAGCCCAAGTTTGGTGGAGGTAAGTCCTTGCCTCACCTCGCTGGGCTGCATTGCTGGGAACCGCGACTTTGCAAGCTACTCCGGCCCCTGTGCACTTCCGGCAGAAATCCTTCATGCACAGCCAAGCCGGGGTCCACGGCACTCTAACCTGCATTGCACGACTTTCTAAGTTGGTCTCCGGCGACGTGGGACTCCTTTGTGCAACTTCGGCGAGCACCGTTTCACGCATCCTCGTAGTGCCTGTTTCTGGCACTTCTCCGGGTGCTACCTGCTTTAGTGAGGGCTCTTTGTCTTGCTCGACGTACCTTCTCTCTGCAGGTCTAATTTGCGACCTCCTGGTCCCCCCTGGGCCCCAGCAGCGTCCAAAAACGCCAAACGCACGATTTGCGTGTAGCAAGGCTTGTTGGCGTCCATCCGGCGGGTAAACACTTCTGCACGACTCTCCAAGGCGTGGGGGATCCATCCTCCAAAGGGGAAGTCTCTAGCCCTTGTCGTTCTTGCAGTATTCACAGTTCTTCAGCCTAGTAAGAGCTTCTTTGCACCAACCGCTGGCATTTCTTGGGCATCTGCCCATCTCCGAGTTGCTTGTGACTTTTGGACTTGGTCCCCTTGTTCCACAGGTACCCTCAGTCAGGAATCCATCGTTGTTGCATTGCTGATTTGTGTTTTCCTTGCATTTTCCCTCTAACACGACTATTTTGTCCTTAGGGGAACTTTGGTGCACTTTGCACTCACTTTTCAGGGTCTTGGGGAGGGTTATTTTTCTAACTCTCACTATTTTCTAATAGTCCCAGCGACCCTCTACAAGGTCACATAGGTTTGGGGTCCATTCGTGGTTCACATTCCACTTTTGGAGTATATGGTTTGTGTTGCCCCTATCCCTATGTTTCCCCATTGCATCCTATTGTAACTATACATTGTTTGCACTGTTTTCTAAGACAATACTGCATATTTTTGCTATTGTGTATATATATCTTGTGTATATTTCCTATCCTCTCACTGAGGGTACACTCTAAGATACTTTGGCATATTGTCATAAAAATAAAGTACCTTTATTTTTAGTATAACTGTGTATTGTGGTTTCTTATGATATTGTGCATATGACACTAAGTGGTACTGTAGTAGCTTCACACGTCTCCTAGTTCAGCCTAAGCTGCTCTGCTAAGCTACCATTATCTGTCAGCCTAAGCTGCTAGACACCCTATACACTAATAAGGGATAACTGGGCCTGGTGCAAGGTGCAAGTACCCCTTGGTACTCACTACAAACCAGTCCAGCCTCCTACATTGGTTGTGCAGTGGTGGGATAAGTGCTTGAGACTACTTACCACTCTTGTCATTGTACTTTTCATAAGATAAAAATATACAAAACAAGGTCAGTGTATATACACATAGCCAAAAAGTTTTGCATTTCCTCTTTTCACTCTTTTCTAAGTGCTGAAAAGTACTTCTAAACTTTCAAAAAGTTCTTAAAAGTTTAAAAAGTTTTTTCTGTCTTTCCAAAAAGTTCTGAAAACTTTTTTCTTTTTTTCTATCACTTTAACTCTCTCTAAAAAATGTCTGGCACAGGAAAAAATGTTGAACTGTCCAAACTTGCATATGATCACCTTAGCTGGAAAGGAGCAAGGAGTCTCTGCATAGAGAGAGGTTTGAGTGTAGGGAAGAATCCTTCCTTAGAACTGTTAATTAATATGCTTAGAGTACAGGATAAGGCCATAAGTGCCCAATCTGTAGAAAAAGTAGCTAATGGTTCTCAATCTGATCCAGGGACTCCCCCAGGAAAAGGTTCAGGAAAGAAACTTCTCAGCCTGCCCATTACTAGACAGTCTAGCATAGTTGGTACAGAGGTTGAATCACACCATACTGATGATGTGATCTCACATTATGCTGGTAGCCAAGCTGTTAGGGTGCCCTCTGTAAGGGACAGGTCTCCTTCTGTTCATTCCCATCATACCTCTGTATCTAGAAATGTCCCTCCCACCCACCCTGATGACAGATTGTTAGAAAGGGAGCTCAATAGATTGAGAGTGGAACAAACCAGACTGAAGCTCAAGAAGCAACAGCTGGATTTGGATAGACAGTCTTTAGAAATAGAGAGGGAAAGACAGAAGTTGGGTTTAGATACCCATGGTGGCAGCAGCAGTATTCCCCATAGTCATCCTGCAAAAGAGCATGATTCCAGGAATCTGCACAAGATAGTTCCCCCTTATCAGGAGGGGGATGACATTAACAAGTGGTTTGCTGCACTTGAGAGGGCCTGTGCTGTACAGGATGTCCCTCAAAAGCAGTGGGCTGCTATCCTATGGCTATCATTTAGTGGAAAAGGTAGGGATAGGCTCCTTACAGTGAAAGAAAATGATGCCAATAATTTTACAGTTCTTAAGAATGCACTCCTGGATGGTTATGGCTTAACCACTGAACAGTACAGGATAAAGTTCAGAGAGACCAAAAAGGAGTCTTCACAAGACTGGGTTGATTTCATTGACCATTCAGTGAAGGCCTTGGAGGGGTGGTTACATGGCAGTAAAGTTACTGATTATGAAAGCCTGTATAACACAATCCTGAGAGAGCATATACTTAATAATTGTGTGTCTGATTTGTTGCACCAGTACCTGGTAGACTCTGATCTGACCTCTCCCCAAGAATTGGGAAAGAAGGCAGACAAATGGGTCAGAACAAGGGTGAACAGAAAAGTTCATACAGGGGGTGACAAAGATGGCAATAAGAAGAAAGATGGTGAAAAATCTCAAGATAAGCATGGGGATAAGGGTAAAACCAAAGATCCCACTTCAAATCTTAAACACTCTTCAGAGGGTGGGGATAAAACAAATTCTTCCTCTTCTTCCCAACCTGCACACATTAAAAAGCCTTGGTGCTTTGTGTGTAAAAACAGAGGCCATAGGCCAGGGGATAAGTCCTGTCCAGGTAAACCCCCTGAGCCTACCACCACTAATACATCAAGCTCTAGTGCCCCTAGCAGTAGTGGTACTAGTGGTGGGACTGCTGGCAACAGTCAAGCAAAGGGTGTAGTTGGGTTCACTTATGGGTCCATAGTGGAAACTGATGTCATCAGTCCCAAGACAGTTTCTGTCACACCTAGTGGCACTGGCCTTGCCACACTGGCTGCTTGTCCCCTTACAATGGATAAGTACAGGCAGACAGTTTCAATAAATGGTGTTGAGGCCTTGGCCTACAGGGACACAGGTGCCAGTTTCACTTTGGTGACTGAAAACCTAGTGCCTCCTGAACAACACATCATTGGACAACAATATAAGATTATTGATGTCCATAACTCCACTATGTTTCTTCCCTTAGCTATAATTCAGTTTAGTTGGGGTGGAGTTACTGGCCCTAAGCAGGTGGTGGTATCACCTAGCTTACCTGTAGACTGTCTCTTAGGTAATGACCTAGAGGCCTCAGGTTGGGTTGATGTAGAGTTTTATGCCCATGCAGCCATGCTGGGCATCCCTGAGGAATTGTTCCCTCTCATTTCAAGTGAAATGAAAAAGCAAAGGATAGAAGACCTGAAAACTCAGGATCCCTCTCCATCAACAGGTAAAAAGGGTATCACAGTATCCCCTAACCACCCTACCATTCAGGATACTATTCCTGTGGTGGGAGAATCCTCTCCTGGGGTGGCACCTGTTCCAAGGGAATCATCAGCTGGCAAAGCTGGACTCCCTGAGGTGGAAGTACCTCTCTGTGGGATAACTAACATTGGTGAGAAAAAGAGCACCATTTTAGTTAACATGGAGCATCCCTCCAACCCTCCCAGAGAAACTTTAGTGCAGAAACTCTGCACTGCCTCACAACACTTAGGACAGCATCCCTGCCCTAGTGTGGAGCTGATAGGACAGCATCCCTGCCCTGCTCCAACCCAAGAGAAACAGCATCCCTGTTCTCTCTTCCAGCCATATGGACAAAGTTTTTGCCCAGCTATGGCTTTTCTGAGACAGCATCCCTGTCTGGCATTTCCATCACTACAAATAGGTTCAGTGGACAATTCCCACTGCTCTAAACTAAAACTTACTGATAGAAACTCTGAAAATACATCTTCACATTGTTGCTTAGCTAAAAAACTTCAAACAGGGTGGTTTACATCCCCACAGGGAAGTAACCATATAGTGGATGATAAAGGGAGTAACCAGTCTATTGCAGAGCTACTCTCTACTTATCACCACTTAGACAATAAAGTCTCAACTGGCCAAGGTTAGCCTTATTGTCCTTCGTTTGGGGGGGGGTTGTGTGAGAAGGTAGCCTCTTTCTAGCCTTGTTACCCCCACTTTTGGCCTGTTTGTGAGTGTATGTCAGGATGTTTGTCACTGTTTTCACTGTCTCACTGGGATCCTGATGGCTAGGCCTCAGTGCTCATAGTGAAAACACTATGTTTTCAGTATGGTTGTTATGTGTCACTGGGATCCTGCTAGTCAGGACCCCAGTGCTCATAGGTTTGTGGCCTATATGTATGTGTCACTGGGACCCTGTCACACAGGGCCCCAGTGCTCATAGGTGTGCATGTATATGTTCCCTGTGTGGTGCCTAACTGTCTCACTGAGGCTCTGCTAACCAGAACCTCAGTGGTTATGCTCTCTCATTACTTTCAAATTGTCACTAACAGGCTAGTGACCATTTTTACCAATTTACATTGGCTTACTGGAACACCCTTATAATTCCCTAGTATATGGTACTGAGGTACCCAGGGTATTGGGGTTCCAGGAGATCCCTATGGGCTGCAGCATTTCTTTTGCCACCCATAGGGAGCTCTGACAATTCTTACACAGGCCTGCCACTGCAGCCTGAGTGAAATAACGTCCACGTTATTTCACAGCCATTTTACACTGCACTTAAGTAACTTATAAGTCACCTATATGTCTAACCTTTACCTGGTAAAGGTTAGGTGCAAAGTTACTTAGTGTGAGGGCACCCTGGCACTAGCCAAGGTGCCCCCACATTGTTCAGAGCCAATTCACTGAACTTTGTGAGTGCGGGGACACCATTACACGCGTGCACTACATATAGGTCACTACCTATATGTAGCTTCACCATGGTAAACTCCGAATATGGCCATGTAACATGTCTATGATCATGGAATTGCCCCCTCTATGCCATCCTGGCATTGTTGGTACAATTCCATGATCCCAGTGGTCTGTAGCACAGACCCTGGTACTGCCAGACTGCCCTTCCTGGGGTTTCTCTGCAGCTGCTGCTGCTGCCAACCCCTCAGACAGGCAGCTGCCCTCCTGGGGTCCAGCCAGGCCTGGCCCAGGATGGCAGAACAAAGAACTTCCTCTGAGAGAGGGTGTGACACCCTCTCCCTTTGGAAAATGGTGTGAAGGCAGGGGAGGAGTAGCCTCCCCCAGCCTCTGGAAATGCTTTGTTGGGCACAGATGTGCCCAATTCTGCATAAGCCAGTCTACACCGGTTCAGGGACCCCTTAGCCCCTGCTCTGGCGCGAAACTGGACAAAGGAAAGGGGAGTGACCACTCCCCTGACCTGCACCTCCCCTGGGACGTGTCCAGAGCTCCTCCAGTGTGCTCCAGACCTCTGCCATCTTGGAAACAGAGGTGCTGCTGGCACACTGGACTGCTCTGAGTGGCCAGTGCCACCAGGTGACGTCAGAGACTCCTGCTGATAGGCTCCTTCAGGTGTTAGTAGCCTTTCCTCTCTCCTAGGTAGCCAAACCCTCTTTTCTGGCTATTTAGGGTCTCTGTCTCTGGGGAAACTGCAGATAACGAATGCATGAGCTCAGCCGAGTTCCTCTGCATCTCCCTCTTCACCTTCTGATAAGGAATCGACCGCTGACCGCGCTGGAAGCCTGCAAACCTGCAACATAGTAGCAAAGACGACTACTGCAACTCTGTAACGCTGATCCTGCCGCCTTCTCGACTGTTTTCCTGCTTGTGCATGCTGTGGGGGTAGTCTGCCTCCTCTCTGCACCAGAAGCTCCGAAGAAATCTCCCGTGGGTCAACGGAATCTTCCCCCTGCAACCGCAGGCACCAAAAAGCTGCATTACCGGTCCCTTGGTCACCTCTCAGCATGACGAGCGAGGTCCCTCGAATCCAGCGACACCGTCCAAATGACCCCCACAGTCCAGTGACTCTTCAGCCCAAGTTTGGTGGAGGTAAGTCCTTGCCTCACCTCGCTGGGCTGCATTGCTGGGAACCGCAACTTTGCAAGCTACTCCGGCCCCTGTGCACTTCCGGCGGAAATCCTTCATGCACAGCCAAGCCGGGGTCCACGGCACTCTAACCTGCATTGCACGACTTTGTAAGTTGGTCTCCGGCGACGTGGGACTCCTTTGTGCAACTTCGGCGAGCACCGTTTCACGCATCCTTGTAGTGCCTGTTTCTGGCACTTCTCCGGGTGCTACCTGCTTCAGTGAGGGCTCTTTGTCTTGCTCGACGTCCCCTCTCTCTGCAGGTCCAATTTGCAACCTCCTGGTCCCCCGTGGGCCCCAGCAGCGTCCAAAAACGCCAAACGCACGATTTGCGTGTAGCAAGGCTTGTTGGCATCCATCCGGCGGGAAAACACTTCTGCACGACTCTCCAAGGCGTGGGGGATCCATCCTCCAAAGGGGAAGTCTCTAGCCCTTGTCGTTCTTGCAGTATTTACAGTTCTTCAGCCTAGTAAGAGCTTCTTTGCACCAACCGCTGGCATTTCTTGGGCATCTGCCCATCTCCGAGTTGCTTGTGACTTTTGGACTTGGTCCCCTTGTTCCACAGGTACCCTCAGTCAGGAATCCATCGTTGTTGCATTGCTGATTTGTGTTTTCCTTGCATTTTCCCTCTAACACGACTATTTTGTCCTTAGGGGAACTTTGGTGCACTTTGCACTCACTTTTCAGGGTCTTGGGGAGGGTTATTTTTCTAACTCTCACTATTTTCTAATAGTCCCAGCGACCCTCTACAAGGTCACATAGGTTTGGGGTCCATTCGTGGTTCACATTCCACTTTTGGAGTATATGGTTTGTGTTGCCCCTATCCCTATGTTTCCCCATTGCATCCTATTGTAACTATACATTGTTTGCACTGTTTTCTAAGACTATACTGCATATTTTTGCTATTGTGTATATATATCTTGTGTATATTTCCTATCCTCTCACTGAGGGTACACTCTAAGATACTTTGGCATATTGTCATAAAAATAAAGTACCTTTATTTTTAGTATAACTGTGTATTGTGGTTTCTTATGATATTGTGCATATGACACTAAGTGGTACTGTAGTAGCTTCACACGTCTCCTAGTTCAGCCTAAGCTGCTCTGCTAAGCTACCATTATCTATCAGCCTAAGCTGCTAGACACCCTATACACTAATAAGGGATAACTGGGCCTGGTGCAAGGTGCAAGTACCCCTTGGTACTCACTACAAACCAGTCCAGCCTCCTACAGTGACAATTTGGAAAGAAATGAGAGAGCATAACCACCGTGGTTCTGGATAGCAGAGCCTCAGTGAGACAGTTAGTCATAACACAGGTAACACATACAGGGCACACTTATGAGCACTGGGGCCCTGGCTGGCAGAGTCCCAGTGACACATACAACTAAAACAACATATATACAGTGAAATATGGGGGTAACATGCCAGGCAAGATGGTACTTTCCTACAACTACTTACCACTTTGTCATTTTGTACTTTTCATAAGAGAATAATATACAAAACAAGTTCAGTGAATGTACACCTAACCAAAAAGTTTTGCTTTTCTTCTCTTACTCTATTTTGCTAAGTGTTGAAAAGTACCTCTAAACTTTCAAAAAGTTTCTAAAAAGTTGAAAAAGATTTTTTTCTGTTTCCTTAAAAAGTCCTGAAACTTTTTCTCTCTTTTTCTGTCCCTAACCCTTTCTTCTATCATGTCCGGTACAGGTCCTACTCTTGATCTGGTCAGCTCTGCTTATGATAACCTTAGCTGGAAAGGGTTGAGCAGCCAGGAGATTGGTCATTCCCCTGCAGTACAGAGAGTTCCTCCTAACTCTTGCACATGACATTCCTTTGGCTGGGCATTTGGGTCAGATCAAAACATGGGAAAGGCTTGTCCCCCTGTTTCACTGGCCTAGGATGTCAGAGGACACTAAAGATTTTTGCAAGTCTTGTGTGACCTGCCAACCCAGTGGCAAGACTGGTGGCACTCCAAAGGCTCCCCTTATTCCACTACCAGTGGTTGGGGTGCCCTTTGAAAGGGTAGTGGTTGACATAGTTGGCCCCCTTGACCCTCCTACCGCTTCAGGCAATAGGTTTATCTTGGTGGTTGTGGACCATGCCACAATATATCCTGAAGCAATTCCTCTAAGGACCACTACAGATCCTTCAGTGGCAAAGGCCGTCCTGGGAATCTTTTCCAGGGTGGGTTTCCCAAAAGAGGTGGTATCAGACAGGGGTAGCAACTTTATGTCTGCATATTTGAAGGCCATGTGGAAGGAATGTGGTGTAACATACAAATTCACCACACCTTATCATTCACAAACAAATGGACTGGTAGGGAGGTTTAATAAAACTCTCAAATGAATGATAATGGGACTCCCTGAATGTAGGAGGCTGGACTGGCTTGTAGTGAGTACCAAGGGGTACTTCCACCTTGCACCAGGCCCAGTTATCCCTTATTAGTGTATAGGGTGTCTAGCAGCTTAGGCTGATAGATAATGGTAGCTTAGCAGAGCAGCTTAGGCTGAACTAGGAGACGTGTGAAGCTACTACAGTACCACTTAGTGTCATATGCACAATATCATAAGAAAACACAATACACAGTTATACTGAAAATAAAGGTACTTTATTTTTATGACAATATGCCAAAGTATCTTAGAGTGTACCCTCAGTGAGAGGATAGGAAATATACACAAGATATATATACACAATAGCAAAAATATGCAGTATAGTCTTAGAAAACAGTGCAAACAATGTATAGTTACAATAGGATGCAATGGGGAAACATAGGGATAGGGGCAACACAAACCATATACTCCAAAAGTGGAATGCGAACCACGAATGGACCCCAAACCTATGTGACCTTGTAGAGGGTCGCTGGGACTATTAGAAAATAGTGAGAGTTAGAAAAATAACCCTCCCCAAGACCCTGAAAAGTGAGTGCAAAGTGCACTAAAGTTCCCCTAAGGACAAAGAAGAGGAATAATGCAGGAAAGACACAAACCAGCAATGCAACAACTGTGGATTTCCAATCTAGGGTACCTGTGGAACAAGGGGACCAAGTCCAAAAGTCACAAGCAAGTCGGAGATGGGCAGATGCCCAGGAAAATGCCAGCTGCGGGTGCAAAGAAGCTTCTACTGGACAGAAGAAGCTGAGGTTTCTGCAGGAACGAAAAGGGCTAGAGACTTCCCCTTTGGTGTTGACGGATCCCGCTCGCCTTGGAGAGTCGTGCAGAAGTGTTTTCCCGCCGGAAGGATGCCAACAAGCCTTGCTAGTCGCAAATCATGCGTTTGGCGTTTTTGGACGCTGCTGGGGCCCAGGAGGGAGCAGGAGGTCGCAAATTGGACCTGACGAGAGAGGGGATGTTGAGCAAGACAAAGAGCCCTCACTGAAGCAGGTAGCACCCGGAGAAGTGCCAGAAACAGGCACTATGAGGATGCGTGAAATGGTGCTCGCCGAAGTTGCACAAAGGAGTCCCACGTCGCCGGAGACCAACTTAGAAAGTCGTGCAATGCAGGTTAGAGTGCCGTGAACCCAGGCTTTGCTGTGCACAAAGGATTTCCGCCGGAAGTGCACAGGGGCCGGAGTAGCTGCAAAGTCGCGGTTCCCACTAATGCAGCCCAGCGAGGTGAGGCAAGGACTTACCTCCACCAAACTTGGACTGAAGAGTCACTGGACTGTGGGGGTCACTTGGACAGAGTCGCTGGATTCGAGGGACCTCGCTCGTCGTGCTGAGAGGAGACCCCCGGGACCGGTAATGCAGCTTTTTGGTGCCTGCGGTTGCAGGGGGAAGATTCCGTCGACCCACAGGAGATTTCTTCGGAGCTTCTGGTGCAGAGAGGAGGCAGACTACCCCCACAGCATGCACAAGCAGGAAAACAGTCGAGAAGGCGGCAGGATCAGCGTTACAGAGTTGCAGTAGTCGTCTTTGCTACTATGTTGCAGGTTTGCAGGCTTCCAGCGCGGTCAGCAGTCGATTCCTTATCAGAAGGTGAAGAGAGAGATGCAGAGGAACTCGGCTGAGCTCATGCATTCGTTATCTAAAGTTTCCCCAGAGACAGAGACCCTAAATAGCCAGAAAAGAGGGTTTGGCTACTTAGGAGAGAGGACAGGCTACTAACACCTGAAGGAGCCTATCAGCAGGAGTCTCTGACGTCACCTGGTGGCACTGGCCACTCAGAGCAGTCCAGTGTGCCAGCAGCACCTCTGTTTCCAAGATGGCAGAGGTCTGGAGCACACTGGAGGAGCTCTGGACACCTCCCAGGGGAGGTGCAGGTCAGGGGAGTGGTCACTCCCCTTTCCTTTGTCCAGTTTCGCGCCAGAGCAGGGGCTAAGGGGTCCCTGAACCGGTGTAGACTGGCTTATGCAGAATTGGGCACATCTGTGCCCAAGAAAGCATTTCCAGAGGCTGGGGGAGGCTACTCCTCCCCTGCCTTCACACCATTTTCCAAAGGGAGAGGGTGTCACACCCTCTCTCAGAGGAAGTTCTTTGTTCTGCCATCCTGGGCCAGGCCTGGCTGGACCCCAGGAGGGCAGCTGCCTGTCTGAGGGGTTGGCAGCAGCAGCAGCTGCAGTGAAACCCCAGGAAGGGCAGTTTGGCAGTACCAGGGTCTGTGCTACAGACCACTGGGATCATGGGATTGTGCCAACTATGCCAGGATGGCATAGAGGGGGCAATTCCATGATCATAGACATGTTACATGGCCATATTCGGAGTTACCATTGTGAAGCTACATATAGGTAGTGACCTATATGTAGTGCACGCGTTTAATGGTGTCCCCGCACTCACAAAGTTCAGGGAATAGGCTCTGAACAATGTGGGGGCACCTTGGCTAGTGCCAGGGTGCCCTCACACTAAGTAACTTTGCACCTAACCTTTACCAGGTAAAGGTTAGACATATAGGTGACTTATAAGTTACTTAAGTGCAGTGTAAAATGGCTGTGAAATAACGTGGACGTTATTTCACTCAGGCTGCAGTGGCAGGCCTGTGTAAGAATTGTCAGAGCTCCCTATGGGTGGCAAAAGAAATGCTGCAGCCCATAGGGATCTCCTGGAACCCCAATACCCTGGGTACCTCAGTACCA
Source organism: Pleurodeles waltl (assembly GCF_031143425.1). Classification (NCBI taxonomy): domain Eukaryota; kingdom Metazoa; phylum Chordata; class Amphibia; order Caudata; family Salamandridae; genus Pleurodeles; species Pleurodeles waltl. The sequence goes on from NW_027150248.1 coordinate 991,255, forward strand.
TATACTAGGGAATTATAAGGGTGTTCCAGTAAGCCAATGTAAATTGGTAAAAATGGTCACTAGCCTGTCAGTGACAATTTGCAAAGAAATGAGAGAGCATAACCACTGAGGTTCTGGTTAGCAGAGCCTCAGTGAGACAGTTAGTCACTACACAGGTAACACATTCAGGCACACTTATGAGCACTGGGGCCCTGGGTTACCAGGGTCCCAGTGACACATACAACTAAAACAACATATATACAGTGAAAAATGGGGGTAACATGCCAGGCAAGATGGTACTTTCCTACACTGAAAAACTCAGGAGGAGATGGGATGTCCTGTTACCTTGCCTCCTTTTTGCTTACAGGGAGGTACCCCAGAAAGGAGTGGGCTTCAGCCCCTTTGAACTCCTATTTGGACACCCTGTAAGAGGTCCTCTAACACTTGTAAAGGAGGGTTGGGAACAACCTTTAAAAGCTCCTAAGCAAGACATAGTTCATTATGTTCTCGGCCTGAGATCCAGAATGGCTGAGTATATTAAAAAAGGCCAGTAAAAGCCTTCAGGCCAGCCAAGAGCTCCAAAAGCAATGGCATGACCATAAGGCTGTTCTGATTCAGTACTAACCAGGACAGAAGGTGTGGGTCTTGGAGCCTGTGGCCCCAAGAGCACTCCAAGACAAATGGAGTGGACCCCACATAATTGTTGAAAAGAAGGGAGAAGTCACCTACTTAGTTGACTTGGGCACTGTCAGGAGTCCCCTTAGGGTGCTCCATGTCAATCGCCTAAAACCCTACTATGACAGGGCTGATCTCACCCTGCTCATGGCAACAGATGAGGGACAGGAAGAAGAGAGTGACCCTCTCCCTGATCTCTTCTCTTCCACAGAACAAGATACTCTAGTGGAAGGTGTAGTTCTAGCAGACTGTCTTACTGCTGAGCAGAAAGACAACTGCATAAATCTCCTGGGTCAGTTTTCTGAACTCTTCTCTACTGTGCCAGGCACCACTTCTTGGTGTGAGCACACTATAGATACTGGAGACAGCATGCCTGTCAAAAGTAAGATCTATAGGCAGCCTGACCATGTCAGAGACTGCATAAAACAAGAGGTTCAGAAAATGCTTGAACTGGGAGTGGTTCTGAAAGCCCATGGGCCTCTCCTGTGGTGCTTGTACCAAAGCCTCACTCCAAAGAAGGGAAAAAAGAAATGAGGTTTTGTGTAGATTAGAGAGGTCTCAACCAGGTAACTAAAACTGATGCTCACCCTATACCCAGGGCAGATGAGCTAATAGATACACTGGCATCTGCCAAGTATCTAAGCACCTTTGATTTGACTGCAGGGTATTGGCAGATCAAGTTATCAGAGGATGCTAAAGCAAAAACTGCATTTTCGACTATTGGAGGGCACTACCAATTCACAGTAATGCCCTTTGGTTTGAAAAATGCACCTGCCACTTTTCAGAGGTTGGTGAATACAGTCCTGCAAGGGTTGGAGGCTTTTAGTACAGCATATCTTTATGATACAGCTGTCTTTAGCTCCACCTGGGATGATCAACTGGTCCACCTGTGGAAGGTTTTGGAGGCCCTGCAAAAGGCAGGCCTCACTATCAAGGCTTCAAAGTGCCAGATAGGGCAGTGGAAAGTGGTTTATCTGGGACACCTTGTAGGTGGGGAACAGATTGCACCACTTCAGGGGAAAATCCAAACTATCATGGATTGGGTTCCCCCTACAACTCAGACCCAGGTGAGAGCCTTCTTAGGCCTCACTGGGTATTACAGAAGGTTCATAAAGAACTATGGCTCCATTGCAGCCCCTCTTAATGACCGCACTTCAAAGAAAATGCCTAAAAAGGTATTGTGGACAGCTAACTGTCAGAAAGCTTTTGAGGAGCTGAAACAGGCTATGTGCCCTGCGCCTGTCCTAAAAAGCCCATGTTACTCCAAGAAATTCATTGTTCAAACTGATGCATCTGAATTAGGGGTAGGGGCATGTGAGAAGGTAGCCTCTTTCTAGCCTTGTTACCCCCACTTTTGGCCTGTTTGTGAGTGTATGTCAGGGTGTTTGTCACTGTTTTCACTGTCTCACTGGGATCCTGATAGCCAGGCCTCAGTGATCATAGTGAAAACACTATGTTTTCAGTAAGTTTGTTATGTGTCACTGGTATCCTGCTGGTCAGGACCCCAGTGCTCATAGGTTTGTGGCCTATATGTATGTGTCACTGGGACCCTGTCACACAGGGCCCCAGTGCTCATAGGTGTGCATGTATATGTTCCCTGTGTGGTGCCTAACTGTCTCACTGAGGCTCTGCTAACCAGAACCTCAGTGGTTATGCTCTCTCATTACTTTCAAATTGTCACTAACAGGCTAGTGACCATTTTTACCAATTTACATTGGCTTACTGGAATACCCTTATAATTCCCTAGTATATGGTACTGAGGTACCCAGGGCATTGGGGTTCCAGGAGATCCCTATGGGCTGCAGCATTTCTTTTGCCACCCATAGGGAGCTCTGACAATTCTTACACAGGCCTGCCACTGCAGCCTGAGTGAAATAACGTCCACGTTATTTCACAGCCATTTTACACTGCACTTAAGTAACTTATAAGTCACCTATATGTCTAACCTTTACCTGGTAAAGGTTAGGTGCAAAGTTACTTAGTGTGTGGGCAACCTGGCACTAGCCAAGGTGCCCCCACATTGTTCAGAGCCAATTCACTGAACTTTGTGAGTGCGGGGACACCATTACACGCGTGCACTACATATAGGTCACTACCTATATGTAGCTGCACCATGGTAACTCCGAATATGGCCATGTAACATGTCTATGATCATGGAATTGCCCCCTCTATGCCATCCTGGCATTGTTGGTACAATTCCATGATCCCAGTGGTCTGTAGCACAGACCCTGGTACTGCCAGACTGCCCTTCCTGGGGTTTCACTGCAGCTGCTGCTGCTGCCAACCCCTCAGACAGGCAGCTGCCCTCCTGGGGTCCAGCCAGGCCTGGCCCAGGATGGCAGAACAAAGAACTTCCTCTGAGAGAGGGTGTGACACCCTCTCCCTTTGGAAAATGGTGTGAAGGCAGGGGAGGAGTAGCCTCCCCCAGCCTCTGGAAATGCTTTGTTGGGCACAGATGTGCCCAATTCTGCATAAGCCAGTCTACACCGGTTCAGGGACCCCTTAGCCCCTGCTCTGGCGCGAAACTGGACAAAGGAAAGGGGAGTGACCACTCCCCTGACCTGCACCTCCCCTGGGAGGTGTCCAGAGCTCCTCCAGTGTGCTCCAGACCTCTGCCATCTTGGAAACAGAGGTGCTGCTGGCACACTGGACTGCTCTGAGTGGCCAGTGCCACCAGGTGACGTCAGAGACTCCTGCTGATAGGCTCCTTCAGGTGTTAGTAGCCTTTCCTCTCTCCTAGGTAGCCAAACCCTCTTTACTGGCTATTTAGGGTCTCTGTCTCTGGGGAAACTTTAGATAACGAATGCATGAGCTCAGCCGAGTTCCTCTGCATCTCCCTCTTCACCTTCTGATAAGGAATCGACCGCTGACCGCGCTGGAAGCCTGCAAACCTGCAACATAGTAGCAAAGACGACTACTGCAACTCTGTAACGCTGATCCTGCCGCCTTCTCGACTGTTTTCCTGCTTGTGCATGCTGTGGGGGTAGTCTGCCTCCTCTCTGCACCAGAAGCTCCGAAGAAATCTCCCGTGGGTCGACGGAATCTTCCCCCTGCAACCGCAGGCACCAAAAAGCTGCATTACCGGTCCCTTGGGTCTCCTCTCAGCACGACGAGCGAGGTCCCTCGAATCCAGCGACACTGTCCAAGTGACCCCCACAGTCCAGTGACTCTTCAGCCCAAGTTTGGTGGAGGTAAGTCCTTGCCTCACCTCGCTGGGCTGCATTGCTGGGAACCGCGACTTTGCAAGCTACTCCGGCCCCTGTGCACTTCCGGCGGAAATCCTTCGTGCACAGCCAAGCCTGGGTCCACGGCACTCTAACCTGCATTGCACGACTTTCTAAGTTGGTCTCCGGCGACGTGGGACTCCTTTGTGCAACTTCGGCAAGCACCGTTTCACGCATCCTCGTAGTGCCTGTTTCTGGCACTTCTCCGGGTGCTACCTGCTTCATTGAGGGCTCTTTGTCTTGCTCGATGTCCCCTCTCTCTGCAGGTCCAATTTGCGACCTCCTGGTCCCTCCTGGGCCCCAGCAGCGTCCAAAAACGCCAAACGCACGATTTGCGTGTAGCAAGGCTTGTTGGCGTCCTTTCGGCGGGAAAACACTTCTGCACGACTCTCCAAGGCGAGAGGGATCCGTCCACTAAAGGGGAAGTCTCTAGCCCTTTTCGTTCCTGCAGAAACCTCAGCTTCTTCTGTTCAGTCGAAGCTTCTTTGCACCCGCAGCTGGCATTTCCTGGGCATCTGCCCATCTCCGACTTGCTTGTGACTTTTGGACTTGGTCCCCTTGTTCCACAGGTACCCTAGATTGGAAATCCACAGTTGTTGCATTGCTGGTTTGTGTCTTTCCTGCATTATTCCTCTAACACGACTCTTTTGTCCTTAGGGGAACTTTGGTGCACTTTGCACTCACTTTTCAGGGTCTTGGGGAGGGTTATTTTGCTAACTCCCACTATTGTCTAATAGTCCCAGCGACCCTCTACAAGGTCACATAGGTTTGGGGTCCATTCGTGGTTCGCATTCCACTTTTGGAGTATATGGTTTGTGTTGCCCCTATCCCTATGTTTCCCCATTGCATCCTATTGTAACTTTACATTGTTTGCACTGTTTTCTAAGACTATACTGCATATTTTTGCTATTGTGTATATATATCTTGTGTATATTTCCTATCCTCTCACTGAGGGTACACTCTAAGATACTTTGGCATATTGTCATAAAAATAAAGTACCTTTATTTTTAGTATAACTGTGTATTGTGTTTTCTTATGATATTGTGCATATGACACTAGGTGGTACTGTAGTAGCTTCACACGTCTCCTAGTTCAGCCTAGGCTGCTCTGCTAAGCTACCATTATCTATCAGCCTAAGCTGCTAGACACCCTATACACTAACAAGGGATAACTGGGCCTGGTGCAAGGTGCAAGTACCCCCTTGGTACTCACTACAAGCCAGTCCAGCCTCCTACATTGGTTGTGCAGTGGTGGGATAAGTGCTTGAGACTACTTACCACTCTTGTCATTGTACTTTTCATAAGAGAAAAATATACAAAACAAGGTCAGTGTATATACACATAGCCAAAAAGTTTTGCATTTCCTCTTTTCACTCTTTTCTAAGTGCTGAAAAGTACTTCTAAACTTTCAAAAAGTTCTTAAAAGTTTAAAAAGTTTTTTCTGTCTTTCCAAAAAGTTCTGAAAACTTTTTTCTCTTTTTCTATCACTTTAACTCTCTCTAAAAAATGTCTGGCACAGGAAAAAATGTTGAACTGTCCAAACTTGCATATGATCACCTTAGCTGGAAAGGAGCAAGGAGTCTCTGCATAGAGAGAGGTTTGAGTGTAGGGAAGAATCCTTCCTTAGAACTGTTAATTAATATGCTTAGAGTACAGGATAAGGCCATGAGTGCCAAATCTGGTGAAAAAGTAGCTAATGGTTCTCAATCTGATCCAGGGACTCCCCCAGGAAAAGGTTCAGGAAAGAAACTTCTCAGCCTGCCCATTACTAGACAGTCTAGCATAGTTGGTACAGAGGTTGAATCACACCATACTGATGGTGTGCTCTCACATTATACTGGTAGCCAAGCTGTTAGGGTGCCCTCTGTAAGGGACAGGACTCCTTCTGTTCATTCCCATCATACCTCTGTATCTAGAAATGTCCCTCCCACCCGCCCTGATGACAGATTGTTAGAAAGGGAGCTCAATAGATTGAGAGTGGAACAAACCAGACTGAAGCTCAAGAAGCAACAGCTGGATTTGGATAGACAGTCTTTAGAATTAGAGAAGGAAAGACAGAAGTTGGGTTTAGATACCCATGGTGGCAGCAGCAGTATTCCCCATAGTCATCCTGCAAAAGAGCATGATTCCAGGAATCTGCACAAGATAGTTCCCCCTTATAAGGAGGGGGATGACATTAACAAGTGGTTTGCTGCACTTGAGAGGGCCTGTGCTGTACAGGATGTCCCTCAAAAGCAGTGGGCTGCTATCCTATGGCTATCATTTAGTGGAAAAGGTAGGGATAGGCTCCTTACTGTAAAAGAAAATGATGCCAATAATTTCCAAGTTCTTAAGAATGCACTCCTGGATGGTTATGGCTTAACCACTGAACAGTACAGGATAAAGTTCAGAGAGACCAAAAAGGAGTCTTCACAAGACTGGGTTGATTTCATTGACCATTCAGTGAAGGCCTTGGAGGGGTGGTTACATGGCAGTAAAGTTACTGATTATGAAAGCCTGTATAACACAATCCTGAGAGAGCATATACTTAATAATTGTGTGTCTGATTTGTTGCACCAGTACCTGGTAGACTCTGATCTGACCTCTCCCCAAGAATTGGGAAAGAAGGCAGACAAATGGGTCAGAACAAGGGTGAACAGAAAAGTTCATACAGGGGGTGACAAAGATGGCAATAAGAAGAAAGATGGTGAAAAATCTCAAGATAAGCATGGGGATAAGGGTAAAACCAAAGATCCCACTTCAAATCTTAAACACTCTTCAGAGGGTGGGGATAAAACAAATTCTTCCTCTTCTTCTCAACCCACACACATTAAAAAGCCTTGGTGCTTTGTGTGTAAAAACAGAGGCCATAGGCCAGGGGATAAGTCCTGTCCAGGTAAACCCCCTGAGCCTACCACCACTAATACATCAAGCTCTAGTGCCCCTAGCAGTAGTGGTACTAGTGGTGGGACTGCTGGCAACAGTCAAGTTAAGGGTGTAGTTGGGTTCACTTATGGGTCCATCATAGAAACTGGGGTAGTCAGTCCCAAGACAGTTTCTGTCTCACCTAGTGGCATTGGCCTTGCCACACTGGCTGCTTGTCCCCTTACAATGGATAAGTACAGGCAGACAGTTTCAATAAATGGTGTTGAGGCCTTGGCCTACAGGGACACAGGTGCCAGTATCACTTTGGTGACTGAAAACCTAGTGCACCCTGATCAACACATCATTGGACAACAGTATAAGATTATTGATGTCCATAACTCCACTAAGTTTCTTCCCTTAGCTATAATTCAGTTTAGTTGGGGTGGAGTTACTGGCCCTAAGCAGGTGGTGGTATCACCTAGCTTACCTGTAGACTGTCTCTTAGGTAATGACCTAGAGGCCTCAGGTTGGGCTGATGTAGAGTTTTATGCCCATGCAGCCATGCTGGGCATCCCTGAGGAATTGTTCCCTCTCATTTCAAGTGAAATGAAAAAGCAAAGGAGAGAAGGCCTGAAAACTCAGGATCCCTCTCCATCAACAGGTAAAAAGGGTATCACAGTATCCCCTAACCACCCTACCATTCAGGATACTATTCCTGTGGTGGGAGAAACCTCTCCTGGGGTGGCACCTGTTCCAAGGGAATCATCAGCTGGCAAAGCTGGACTCCCTGAGGTGGAAGTACCTCTCTGTGGGATAACTAACATTGGTGAGAAAAACAGCACCATTTTAGTTAACATGGAGCATCCCTCCAACCCTCCCAGAGAAACTTTAGTGCAGAAACCCTGTACTGCCTCACAACACTTAGGACAGCATCCCTGCCCTAGTGTGGAGCTCATAGGACAGCATCCCTGCCCTGCTCCAACTCAAGAGAAACAGCATCCCTGTTCTCTCTTCCAGCCAAATGGACAAAGTTTTTGCCCAGCTATGGCTTTATTGAGACAGCATCCCTGTCTGGCATTTCCATCACTACAAATAGGTTCAGTGGACAATTCCCACTGCTCTAAACTAAAACTTACTGATAGAAACTCTGAAAATACATCTTCACATTGTTGCTTAGCTAAAAAACTTCAAACAGGGTGGTTTACATCCCCACAGGGAAGTAACCATATAGTGGATGATAAAGGGAGTAACCAGTCTATTGCAGAGCTACTCTCTACTTATCACCACTTAGACAATAAAGTCTCAACTGGCCAAGGTTAGCCTTATTGTCCTTCGTTTGGGGGGGGGTTGTGTGAGAAGGTAGCCTCTTTCTAGCCTTGTTACCCCCACTTTTGGCCTGTTTGTGAGTGTATGTCAGGGTGTTTGTCACTGTTTTCACTGTCTCACTGGGATCCTGATAGCCAGGCCTCAGTGATCATAGTGAAAACACTATGTTTTCAGTATGTTTGTTATGTGTCACTGGGATCCTGCTGGTCAGGACCCCAGTGCTCATAGGTTTGTGGCCTATATGTATGTGTCACTGGGACCCTGTCACACAGGGCCCCAGTGCTCATAGGTGTGCATGTATATGTTCCCTGTGTGGTGCCTAACTGTCTCACTGAGGCTCTGCTAACCAGAACCTCAGTGGTTATGCTCTCTCATTACTTTCAAATTGTCACTAACAGGCTAGTGACCATTTTTACCAATTTACATTGGCTTACTGGAATACCCTTATAATTCCCTAGTATATGGTACTGAGGTACCCAGGGTATTGGGGTTCCAGGAGATCCCTATGGGCTGCAGCATTTCTTTTGCCACCCATAGGGAGCTCTGACAATTCTTACACAGGCCTGCCACTGCAGCCTGAGTGAAATAACGTCCACGTTATTTCACAGCCATTTTACACTGCACTTAAGTAACTTATAAGTCACCTATATGTCTAACCTTTACCTGGTAAAGGTTAGGTGCAAAGTTACTTAGTGTGTGGGCACCCTGGCACTAGCCAAGGTGCCCCCACATTGTTCAGAGCCAATTCACTGAACTTTGTGAGTGCGGGGACACCATTACACGCGTGCACTACATATAGGTCACTACCTATATGTAGCTGCACCATGGTAACTCCGAATATGGCCATGTAACATGTCTATGATCATGGAATTGCCCCCTCTATGCCATCCTGGCATTGTTGGTACAATTCCATGATCCCAGTGGTCTGTAGCACAGACCCTGGTACTGCCAGACTGCCCTTCCTGGGGTTTCACTGCAGCTGCTGCTGCTGCCAACCCCTCAGACAGGCAGCTGCCCTCCTGGGGTCCAGCCAGGCCTGGCCCAGGATGGCAGAACAAAGAACTTCCTCTGAGAGAGGGTGTGACACCCTCTCCCTTTGGAAAATGGTGTGAAGGCAGGGGAGGAGTAGCCTCCCCCAGCCTCTGGAAATGCTTTGTTGGGCACAGATGTGCCCAATTCTGCATAAGCCAGTCTACACCGGTTCAGGGACCCCTTAGCCCCTGCTCTGGCGCGAAACTGGACAAAGGAAAGGGGAGTGACCACTCCCCTGACCTGCACCTCCCCTGGGAGGTGTCCAGAGCTCCTCCAGTGTGCTCCAGACCTCTGCCATCTTGGAAACAGAGGTGCTGCTGGCACACTGGACTGCTCTGAGTGGCCAGTGCCACCAGGTGACGTCAGAGACTCCTGCTGATAGGCTCCTTCAGGTGTTAGTAGCCTTTCCTCTCTCCTAGGTAGCCAAACCCTCTTTTCTGGCTATTTAGGGTCTCTGTCTCTGGGGAAACTTTAGATAACGAATGCATGAGCTCAGCCGAGTTCCTCTGCATCTCCCTCTTCACCTTCTGATAAGGAATCGACCGCTGACCGCGCTGGAAGCCTGCAAACCTGCAACATAGTAGGAAAGACGACTACTGCAACTCTGTAACGCTGATCCTGCCGCCTTCTCGACTGTTTTCCTGCTTGTGCATGCTGTGGGGGTAGTCTGCCTCCTCTCTGCACCAGAAGCTCCGAAGAAATCTCCCGTGGGTCGACGGAATCTTCCCCCTGCAACCGCAGGCACCAAAAAGCTGCATTACCGGTCCCTTGGGTCTCCTCTCAGCACGACGAGCGAGGTCCCTCGAATCCAGCGACACCGTCCAAGTAACCCCCACAGTCCAGTGACTCTTCAGCCCAAATTTGGTGGAGGTAAGTCCTTGCCTCACCTCGCTGGGCTGCATTGCTGGGAACCGCGACTTTGCAAGCTACTCCGGCCCCTGTGCACTTCCGGCGGAAATCCTTCATGCACAGCCAAGCCGGGGTCCACGGCACTCTAACCTGCATTGCACGACTTTCTAAGTTGGTCTCCGGCGACGTGGGACTCCTTTGTGCAACTTCGGCGAGCACCGTTTCACGCATCCTCGTAGTGCCTGTTTCTGGCACTTCTCCGGGTGCTACCTGCTTCTGTGAGGGCTCTTTGTCTTGCTCGACGTCCGCTCTCTCTGCAGGTCCAATTTGCGACCTCCTGGTCCCTCCTGGGCCCCAGCAGCGTCCAAAAACGCCAAACGCACGATTTGCGTGTAGCAAGGCTTGTTGGCGTCCTTTCGGCGGGAAAACACTTCTGCACGACTCTCCAAGGCGAGTGGAATCCGTCCACCAAAGGGGAGGTCTCTAGCCCTTTCCGTTCCTGCAGAAACCTCAGCTTCTTCTGTTCAGTCGAAGCTTCTTTGCACCCGCAGCTGGCATTTCCTGGGCATCTGCCCATCTCCGACTTGCTTGTGACTTTTGGACTTGGTCCCCTTGTTCCACAGGTACCCTAGATTGGAAATCCACAGTTGTTGCATTGCTGGTTTGTGTCTTTCCTGCATTATTCCTCTAACACGACTCTTTTGTCCTTAGGGGAACTTTGGTGCACTTTGCACTCACTTTTCAGGGTCTTGGGGAGGGTTATTTTGCTAACTCCCACTATTGTCTAATAGTCCCAGCGACCCTCTACAAGGTCACATAGGTTTGGGGTCCATTCGTGGTTCGCATTCCACTTTTGGAGTATATGGTTTGTGTTGCCCCCATCCCTATGTTTCCCCATTGCATCCTATTGTAACTATACATTGTTTGCACTGTTTTCTAAGACTATACTGCATATTTTTGCTATTGTGTATATATATCTTGTGTATATTTCCTATCCTCTCACTGAGGGTACACTCTAAGATACTTTGGCATATTGTCATAAAAATAAAGTACCTTTATTTTTAGTATAACTGTGTATTGTGTTTTCTTATGATATTGTGCATATGACACTAGGTGGTACTGTAGTAGCTTCACACGTCTCCTAGTTCAGCCTAGGCTGCTCTGCTAAGCTACCATTATCTATCAGCCTAAGCTGCTAGACACCCTATACACTAATAAGGGATAACTGGGCCTGGTGCAAGGTGCAAGTACCCCCTTGGTACTCACTACAAGCCAGTCCAGCCTCCTACAGGGCAGTCTTATCACAACTCAATTCTGAGGGCCAGGATCAACCTGTTGCTTTTATCAGCAGGAGGTTGACTCCTAGAGAAAAGCGTTGGTCTGCCATAGAGAGGGAGGCCTTTGCTGTGGTCTGGGCACTGAAGAAGTTGAGGCCATACCTGTTTGGCACTCACTTCATTGTTCAGACAGACCACAAACCTCTACTTTGGCTAAAACAAATGAAAGGTGAAAACCCTAAATTGTTGAGGTGGTCCATATCTCTACAGGGAAAGGACTATACAGTGGAACATAGACCTGGGAGTACCCACTCCAATGCAGATGGACTCTCCAGATATTTCCACTTAGACAATGAAGACTCATCAGGTCATGGATAGTCTTATTGTCCTTCGTTTGGGGGGGGTTGTGTAGGAAACTACCATCTTGCCTGGCATGTTACCCCCATATTTCACTGTATATATGTTGTTTTAGTGTATGTGTCACTGGGACCCTGCCAGCCAGGGCCCCAGTGCTCATAAGTGTTGCCTGTATGTGTTCCCTGTGTGATGACTAACTGTCTCACTGAGGCTCTGCTAACCAGAACCTCAGTTGTTATGCTCTCTCTTTACTTTCCAAATTGTCACTAACAGGCTAATGTCCAATTTCACCAATTCACATTGGCATACTGGAACACCCTTATAATTCCCTAGTATATGGTACTGAGGTACCCAGGGTATTGGGGTTCCAGGAGATGCCTATGGGCTGCAGCATTTCTTTTGCCACCCATAGGGAGCTCTGACAATTCTTACACAGGCCTGCCACTGCAGCCTGAGTGAAATAACGTCCACGTTATTTCACAGTTATTTACCACTGCACTTAAGTAACTTATAAGTCTCCTACATGTCTAACCTTTACCTGGTAAAGGTTGGGTGCTAAGTTACTTAGTGTGTGGGCACCCTGGCACTAGTCAAGGTGCCCCCACGTCGTTCAGGGAAAATTCCCTGGACATTGTGAGTGTGGGGACACCATTACACGCGTGCACTGTACATAGGTCACTACCTATGTACAGCGTCACAATGGTAACTCCGAACATGGCCATGTAACATGTCTAAGATCATGGAATTGTCACCCGAATGCCATTCTGGCATTGGGGAGACAATTCCTTGATCCCCTGAGTCTCTAGCACAGACCCGAGTACTGCCAAACTACCTTTCCCTGGGTTTCACTGCAGCTGCTGCTGCTGCCAACCCCTCAGACAGGTTTCTGCCCTCCTGGGGTCCAGCCAGGCTTGGGCCAGGAAGGCAGAACAAAGGACTTCCTCAGAGAGAGGGTGTTACAGCCTCTCACTTTGGAAAAAGGTGTCAGGGCTGGGGAGGAGTAGCCTCCCCCAGCCTCTGGAAATGCTTTGATGGGCACAGATGGTGCCCATCTCTGCATAAGCCAGTCTACACCGGTTCAGGGATCCCCAGCCCTGCTCTGGCGCGAAACTGGACAAAGGAAAGGGGAGTGACCACTCCCCTGACCTGCACCTCCCAGGGGAGGTGCCCAGAGCTCCTCCAGTGTGCTCCAGACCTCTGCCATCTTGGAAACAGAGGTGCTGCTGGCACACTGGACTGCTCTGAGTGGCCAGTGCCAGCAGGTGACGTCAGAGACTCCTTGTGATAGGCTCTTACCTGTGTTGCTAGCCTATCCTCCTTCCTAGGTAGCTAAACCTCCTTTTCTGGCTATTTAGAGTCTCTGCTTTGGGGAATTCTTTAGATAACGAATGCAAGAGCTCATCAGAGTTCCTCTGCATCTCTCTCTTCACCTTCTGCCAAAGGATCAACCGCTGACTGCTCAGGACGCCTGCAAAACCGCAACAAAGTAGCAAAGACAACTACTGCAACCTTGTATCGCTGATCATGCTGCCTTCTCGACTGTTTCCTGGTGGTGCATACTCTGGGGGAGGCCTTCCTCTTCTCTGCACTAGGAGCTCTGAAGAAATCTCCAGTGGGACGACGGAATCCTCCCCCTGCAACCGCAGGCAACAAAAGACTGCATAACTGGTCCTCTGGGTCCACTCTCAGCATGACGAGCGTGGTCCCTGGAACTCAGCAACTCTGTCCAAGTGACTCCCACAGTCCAGTGACTCTTCAGTCAAAGTTTGGTGGAGGTGAGTCCTTGCCTCCCCACGCTAGACTGCATTGCTGGGTACCGCGTGATTTGCAGCTGCTCCAGCTCCTTTGCACTATTCCAGGATTTCCTTCGTGCACAGCCAAGCCTGGGTCCCCGATACTCTAACCTGCAGTGCACAACCTCCTGAGTTGTCCTCCGGCGTTGTGGGACTCCCTTTTGTGTCTTCGGGTGAGCTCCGTTTCACTCCTTTCCGTAGTGCCTGTTCCGGGACTTCTGCGGGTGCTGTCTGCTTCTGTGAGGGCTCCCTGACTTGCTGGGCGCCCCCTCTGTCTCCTCATCCAAGTGGCAACATCCTGGTCCCTCCTGGGCCAAAGCAGCATCCAAAAACCTTAACCGCAACCCTTGCAGCTAGCAAGGCTTGTTTGTGGGCTTTCTGCGTGGGCACACCTCTGCAAGCTTCTTCACGACGTGGGACATCCATACTCCAAAGGGGAAGTTCCTAGTCCTCTTCGTTCTTGCAGAATCCACAGCTTCTACCATCCGGTGGCAGCTTCTTTGCACCCTTAGCCTGTATTTCCTGGGCATCTGCCCAATCTCAACTTTGTCGCATCTCTTGGACTTGGTCCCCTTGTTCCACAGGTACTCTCGTCCAGAAATCCACTTTAGTTGCATTGCTGGTGTTGGTCTTCCTTGCAGAATTCCCCTATCACAACTTTTGTGCTCTCTGGGGAATATAGGCGCACTTCACACCTACTTTTCAGGGTCTTGGGGTGGGCTATTTTTCTAACCCTCGCTGTTTTCTTACAGCCCCAGCGACCCTCTACAAGCTCACATAAGTTTGGGGTCCATTCGTGATTCGCATTCCACTTTTGGAGTATATGGTTTTTGTTGCCCCTATACCTATGTGCTCCTATTGCAATCTACTGTAACTTTACATTGCTTGTATCACTTCCTTTTGCAATTACTGCATATTTTTGGTATTGTGTACATATATCTTGTGTATATTTGGCATCCTCATACTGAGGGTACTCACTGAGATACTTTTGGCATATTGTCATAAAAATAAAGTACCTTTATTTTTAGTATATCTGTGTATTGTGTTTTCTTATGATATTGTGCATATGACACCAGTGGTATAGTAGGAGCTTTGCATGTCTCCTAGTTCAGCCTAAGCTGCTCTGCTATAGCTACCTTCTATCAGCCTAAGCTGCTAGAAACACCTCTTCTACACTAATAAGGGATAACTGGACCTGGTACAGAGTGTCAGTACCCCTTGGTACCCACTACAAGCCAGGCCAGCCTCCTACAGACAAAGGGCAGCTCCAACACCTCATGGATGTAACTATCTCCCAGCCTTTCATATTTGCCTACTGGAATGTGTTTGAAACAGGACGGGAATTGGAGTGTTGAAATAGGCAGATTAATGAACCCGTGTATTAACCACTCAGCAGATGGTATTTCAGCCACAGTAAAAGGCAACTTTTCTAACTTTTCGATATTTAACATGACAGAAGTCACTTCTTTCTTAACCATCAGTTGTTGTTGTTGCGTTAAATTAAATGTGGAAAATATGTCCCTTTCGCTAAAGTGTTGCCAGGGAACGTGACCGGCCTTCAATGTTTGAAGTGTCCAACCCAACTGCATAATGGACCTTAGTTGACTCTGTCCATGGTGTAAAGAAGACATATCACTTTGTATTATGTCTATTGCAGAAGAAACAATGTTGTTTAAGGTGTATATCCGGTCGGACAGGGTATTAATCCCATTATCTACAACAGGTAATACCTTCTGTAAGTTTTCCTGGTCTATTTGTCTTAACCGGGCAGCAGCTGTAGGAGGCTGAACTGGCTTGTAGTGAGTACCAAGGGGTACTTGCACCTTGCACCAGGCCCAGTTATCCCTTATTAGTGTATAGGGTGTCTAGCAGCTTAGGCTGATAGATAATGGTAGCTTAGCAGAGCAGCTCAGGCTGAACTAGGAGACGAGTGAAGCTCCTACAGTACCACTTAGTGTCATATGCACAATATCATAAGAAAACGCAATACACAGTTATACTAAAAATAAAGGTACTTTATTTTTATGACAATATGCCAAAGTATCTCAGAGTGTACCCTCAGTGAGAGGATAGGAAATATACACAAGATATATATACACAATAGCAAAAATATGCAGTATAGTCTTAGAAAACAGTGCAAACAATGTATAGTTACAATAGGATGCAATGGGGAAACATAGGGATAGGGGCAACACAAACCATATACTCCAAAAGTGGAATGCGAACCACGAATGGACCCCAAACCTATGTGACCTTGTAGAGGGTCGCTGGGACTATTAGAAAATAGTGAGAGTTAGAAAAATAACCCTCCCCAAGACCCTGAAAAGTGAGTGAAAAGGGCACTAAAGTTCCCCTAAGGACAAAGAAGTCGTGTTAGAGGAATAATGCAGGAAAGACACAAACCAACAATGCAACAACTGTGGATTTCCAATCTAGGGTACCTGTGGAACAAGGGGACCAAGCCCAAAAGTCACAAGCAAGTCGGAGATGGGCAGATGCCCAGGAAATGCCAGCTGCGGGTGCAAAGAAGCTTCTACTGGACAGAAGAAGCTGAGGTTTCTGCAGGAACGAAAAGGGCTAGAGACTTCCCCTTTGGTGGAAGAATCCCTCTCGCCATGAAGAGTCGTGCAGAAGTCTTTTCCCGCCGAAAGAACGCTAACAAGCCTTGCTAGCTGCAAATCGTGCGGTTAGCGTTTTTGGACGCTGCTGTGGCCCTCGAGGGACCAGGAGGTCGCAAATTGGACCAGGAGAGAGAAGGGACGTCGCGCAAGACAAGGAGCCCTCTCAGCAGCAGGTAGCACCTGGAGAAGTGCCAGAAACAGGCACTACGAGGATGCGTGAAACGGTGCTCTCCCGAAGTCGCACAAAGGAGTCCCACGTCGCCGGAGACCAACTTAGAAAGTCGTGCAATGCAGGTTAGAGTGCCGTGGACCCAGGCTTGGCTGTGCACCCAGGATTTCCGCCGGAAGTGCACAGGGGCCGGAGTAGCTGCAAAAGTCGTGGTTCCCAGCAATGCAGCCCAGCGAGGTGAGGCAAGGACTTACCTCCACCAAACTTGGACTGAAGAGTCACTGGACTGTGGGGGTCACTTGGACAGAGTCGCTGGATTCGAGGGACCTCGCTCGTCGTGCTGAGAGGAGACCCAAGGGACCGGTAATGCAGCTTTTTGGTGCCTGTGGTTGCAGGGGGAAGATTCCGTCGACCCACGGGAGATTTCTTCGGAGCTTCTGGTGCAGAGAGGAGGCGGACTACCCCCACAGCATGCACAGACAGGAAAACAGTCGAGAAGGCGGCAGGATCAGCGTTACAGAGTTGCAGTAGTCGTCTTTGCTACTATGTTGCAGGTTTGCAGGCTTCCAGCGCGGTCAGCAGTCGATTCCTTATCAGAAGGTGAAGAGAGAGATGCAGAGGAACTCGGCTGAGCTCTTGCATTCGTTATCTAAAGTTTCCTCAGAGACAGAGACCCTAAATAGCCAGAAAAGAGGGTTTGGCTACCTAGGAGAGAGGATTGTAGGAGGCTGGACTGGCTTGTAGTGAGTACCAAGGGGTACTTGCACCTTGCACCAGGCCCAGTTATCCCTTATTAGTGTATAGGGTGTCTAGCAGCTTAGGCTGATAGATAATGGTAGCTTAGCAGAGCAGCTTAGGCTGAACTAGGAAACGTGTGAAGCTACTACAGTACCACTTAGTGTCATATGCACAATATCATAAGAAAACACAATACACAGTTATACTAAAAAATAAAGGTACTTTATTTTTATGACAATATGTCAAAGTATCTTAGAGTGTACCCTCAGTGAGAGGATAGGAAATATACACAAGATATATATACACAATAGTAAAAATATGCAGTATAGTCTTAGAAAACAGTGCAAACAATGTATAGTTACAATAGGATGCAATGGGGAAACATAGGGATGGGGCAACACAAACCATATACTCCAAAAGTGGAATGCGAACCACGAATGGACCCCAAACCTATGTGACCTTGTAGAGGGTCGCTGGGACTATTAGAAAATAGTGAGAGTTAGAAAAATAACCCTCCCCAAGACCCTGAAAAGTGAGTGCAAAGTGCACTAAAGTTCCCCTAAGGACAAAGTAGTCGTGTTAGAGGAATAATGCAGGAAAGACACAAACCAGCAATGCAACAACTGTGGATTTCCAATCTAGGGTACCTGTGGAACAAGGGGACCAAGTCCAAAAGTCACAAGCAAGTCGGAGATGGGCAGATGCCCAGGAAATGCCAGCTGCGGGTGCAAAGAAGCTTCTACTGGACAGAAGAAGCTGAGGTTTCTGCAGGAACGAAAAGGGCTAGAGACTTCCCCTTTGGTGGACGGATCCCACTCGCCGTGGAGAGTCGTGCAAAAGTGCTTTCCCGCCGAAAGAACGTTAACAAGCCTTGCTAGCTGCAAACCGTGCGGTTAGTGTTTTTGGACGCTGCTGAGGCCCAGGAGGGACCAGGAGGTCGCAAATTGGACCAGCAGAGAGAGGGGACGTCGAGCAAGACATAGAGCCCTATCTCAAGCCGGTAGCACCCGGAGAAGTGCCAGAAACAGGCACTACAAGGATGCGTGAAACGGTGCTCACCAAAGTTGCACAAAGGAGTCCCACGTCGCCGGAGACCAACTTAGAAAGTCGTGCAATGCAGGTTAGAGTGCCGTGGACCCAGGCTTGGCTGTGCACAAAGGATTTCCGCCGGAAGTGCACAGGGGCCGGAGTAGCTGCAAAGTCGAGGTTCCCAGCAATGCAGCCCAGCGAGGTGAGGCAAGGACTTACCTCCACCAAACTTGGACTGAAGAGTCACTGGACTGTGGGGGTCACTTGGACAGAGTCGCTGGATTCGAGGGACCTCGCTCGTCGTGCTGAGAGGAGACCCAAGGGACCGGTAATGCAGCTTTTTGGTGCCTGCGGTTGCAGGGGGAAGATTCCGTCGACCCACGGGAGATTTCTTCGGAGCTTCTGGTGCAGAGAGGAGGCAGGCTACTCCCACAACATGCACAAACAGGAAAACAGTCGAGAAGGCGGCAGGATCAGCGTTACAGAGTTGCAGTAGTCGTCTTTGCTACTATGTTGCAGGTTTGCAGGCTTCCAGCGCGGTCAGCAGTCGATTCCTTATCAGAAGGTGAAGAGAGAGATGCAGAGGAACTCGGATGAGCTCTTGCATTCGTTATCTGAAGTTTCCCCAGAGACAGAGACCCTAAATAGCCAGAAAAGAGGGTTTGGCTACCTAGGAGAGAGGATAGGCTACTAACACCTGAAGGAGCCTATCAGCAGGAGTCTCTGACGTCACCTGGTGCCACTGGCCACTCAGAGCAGTCCAGTGTGCCAGCAGCACCTCTGTTTCCAAGATGGCAGAGGTCTGGAGCACACTGGAGGAGCTCTGGACACCTCCCAGGGGAGGTGCAGGTCAGGGGAGTGGTCACTCCCCTTTCCTTTGTCCAGTTTCGCGCCAAAGCAGGGCTAAGGGGTCCCCTGAACCGGTGTAGACTGGCTTATGCAGAATTGGGCACCTCTGTGCCCAACAAAGCATTTCCAGAGGCTGGGGGAGGCTACTCCTCCCCTGCCTTCACACCATTTTCCAAAGGGAGAGGGTGTCACACCCTCTCTCAGAGGAAGTTCTTTTTTCTGCCATCCTGGGCCAGGCCTGGCTGGACCCCAGGAGGGCAGCTGCCTGTCTGAGGGGTTGGCAGCAGCAGCAGCTGCAGTGAAACCCCAGGAAGGGCAGTTTGGCAGTACCAGGGTCTGTGCTACAGACCACTGGGATCATGGGATTGTGCCAACTATGCCAGGATGGCATAGAGGGGGCAATTCCATGATCATAGACATGTTACATGGCCATATTCGGAGTTACCATTGTGAAGCCACATATAGGTAGTGACCTATATGTAGTGCACGCGTGTAATGGTGTCCCCGCACTCACAAAGTTCAGGGAATTGGCTCTGAACAATGTGGGGGCACCTTGGCTAGTGCCAGGGTGCCCTCACACTAAGTAACTTTGCACCTAACCTTTACCAGGTAAAGGTTAGACATATAGGTGACTTATAAGTTACTTAAGTGCAGTGTAAAACGGCTGTGAAATAACGTGGACGTTATTTCACTCAGGCTGCAGTGGCAGGCCTGTGTAAGAATTGTCAGAGCTCCCTATGGGTGGCAAAAGAAATGCTGCAGCCCATAGGGATCTCCTGGAACCCCAATACCCTGGGTACCTCAGTACCATATACTAGGGAATTATAAGGGTGTTCCAGTAAGCCAATGTAAATTGGTAAAATTGGTCACTAGCCTGTTAGTGACAATTTGAAAGTAATGAGAGAGCATAACCACTGAAGTTCTGGTTAGAAGAGCCTCAGTGAGACAGTTAGGCACCACACAGGGAACATATACATGCACACCTATGAGCACTGGGGCCCTGTGTGACAGGGTCCCAGTGACACATACATATAGGCCACAAACCTATGAGCACTGGGGTCCTGACCAGCAGGATCCCAGTGACACATAACAAACATACTGAAAACATAGTGTTTTCACTATGAGCACTGAGGCCTGGCTATCAGGATCCCAGTGAGACAGTGAAAACAGTGACAAACACCCTGACATACACTCACAAACAGGCCAAAAGTGGGGGTAACAAGGCTAGAAAGAGGCTACCTTCTCACACAACCCCCCCCCCCCAAACGAAGGACAATAAGGCTAACCTTGGCCAGTTGAGACTTTATTGTCTAAGTGGTGATAAGTAGAGAGTAGCTCTGCAATAGACTGGTTACTCCCTTTATCATCCACTATATGGTTACTTCCCTGTGGGGATGTAAACCACCCTGTTTGAAGTTTTTTAGCTAAGCAACAATGTGAAGATGTATTTTCAGAGTTTCTATCAGTAAGTTTTAGTTTAGAGCAGTGGGAATTGTCCACTGAACCTATTTGTAGTGATGGAAATGCCAGACAGGGATGCTGTCTCAGAAAAGCCATAGCTGGGCAAAAACTTTGTCCATATGGCTGGAAGAGAGAACAGGGATGCTGTTTCTCTTGAGTTGGAGCAGGGCAGGGATGCTGTCCTATGAGCTCCACACTAGGGCAGGGATGCTGTCCTAAGTGTTGTGAGGCAGTGCAGGGTTTCTGCACTAAAGTTTCTCTGGGAGGGTTGGAGGGATGCTCCATGTTAACTAAAATGGTGCTCTTTTTGTCACCAATGTTAGTTATCCCACAGAGAGGTACTTCTACCTCAGGGAGTCCAGCTTTGCCAGCTGATGATTCCCTTGGAACAGGTGCCACCCCAGGAGAGGTTTCTCCCACCACAGGAATGGTATCCTGAATGGTAGGGTGGTTAGGGGATACTGTGATACCCTTTTTACCTGTTGATGGAGAGGGATCCTGAGTTTTCAGGCCTTCTCTCCTTTGCTTTTTCATTTCTGTAGAAATGAGAGGGAACAATTCCTCAGGGATGCCCAGCATGGCTGCATGGGCATAAAACTCTACATCAGCCCAACCTGAGGCCTCTAGGTCATTACCTAAGAGACAATCTACAGGTAAGCTAGGTGATACCACCACCTGCTTAGGGCCAGTAACTCCACCCCAACTAAACTGAATTATAGCTAAGGGAAGAAACTTAGTGGAGTTATGGACATCAATAATCTTATACTGTTGTCCAATGATGTGTTGATCAGGATGCACTAGGTTTTCAGTCACCAAAGTGATACTGGCACCTGTGTCCCTGTAGGCCAAGGCCTCAACACCATTTATTGAAACTGTCTGCCTGTACTTATCCATTGTAAGGGGACAAGCAGCCAGTGTGGCAAGGCCAATGCCACTAGGTGTGACAGAAACTGTCTTGGGAGTGACTACCCCAGTGTCTACTATGGACCCAAAAGTGAACCCAACTACACCCTTAACTTGACTGTTGCCAGCAGACCCACCACTAGTACCACTACTGCTAGGGGCACTAGAGCTTGATGTATTAGTGGTGGTAGGTCAGGGGGTTTACCTGGACAGGACTTATCCCCTGGCCTATGGCCTCTGTTTTTACACACAAAGCACCAAGGCTTTTTAATGTGTGCAGGTTGAGAAGAAGAGGAAGAATTTGTTTTATCCCCACCCTCTGAAGAGTGTTTAAGATTTGAAGTGGGATCTTTGGTTTTACCCTTATCCCCATGCTTATCTTGAGATTTTTACCATCTTTCTTCTTATTGCCATCTTTGTCACCCCCTGTATGAACTTTTCTGTTCACCCTTGTTCTGACCCATTTGTCTGCCTTCTTTCCCAATTCTTGGGGAGAGGTCAGATCAGAGTCTACCAGGTACTGGTGCAACAAATCAGACACACAATTATTAAGTATATGCTCTCTCAGGATTGTGTTATACAGGCTTTCATAATCAGTAACTTTACTACCATGTAACCACCCCTCCAAGGCCTTCACTGAATGGTCAATGAAATCAACCCAGTCTTGTGAAGACTCCTTTTTGGTCTCTCTGAACTTTATCCTGTACTGTTCAGTGGTTAAGCCATAACCATCCAGGAGTGCATTCTTAAGAACTTGGAAATTATTAGCATCATTTTCTTTCACAGTAAGGAGCCTATCCCTACCTTTTCCACTAAATGATAGCCATAGGATAGCAGCCCACTGCCTTTGAGGGACATCCTGTACAACACAGGCCCTCTCAAGTGCAGCAAACCACTTGTTAATGTCATCCCCCTCCTTATAAGGGGGAACTATCTTGTGCAGATTCCTGGAATCATGCTCTTTTGCAGGATGACTACGGGGAATACTGCTGCTGCCACCATGGGTATCTAAACCCAACTTCTGTCTTTCCTTCTCTAATTCAAAAGACTGTCTATCCAAATCCAGCTGTTGCTTTTTAAGCTTCAGTCTGATTTGTTCCACCCTCAACTTATTGAGTTCCCTCTCTAACATTCTGTCATCAGGGTTGGTGGGAGGGACATTCCTAGAAACAGAGCTATGATGGGAATGAACAGAAGGAGACCTGTCCCTTACAGAAGCCACCCTAACAGCTTGGTTAACAGAAACATTACTACCAGTATGGTGAGAATAAATGCTTTTGCTATGATGTGAGACAACACTATTTATATGGTGTGGCTCATCATCATTACATCTATGCTAGATTGTCTAGTAATGGGCAGGCTAGGAAGTTTCTTTCCTGAATCTTTTCCTGGGGGAGTCCCTGAATCAGATTGAGAACTATTAGGTACTTTTTCAACAGATGAGGCACCTATGGCCTTATCCTGTTCTCTAAGCATGTTAAGTAACAGTTCTAAGGAAGGATTCTTCCCTACACTCAAACCTCTCTCTATACAGAGACTCCTTGCTCTTTTCCAGCTAAGGTTGTCATATGCAAGTTTGGACAGATCAACATTTTGGCCTGTGCCAGACATTTTTAGAGAGAGTAAAAGTGATAGTAAAAGACAAAAAGTTTGTCAGAGCTTTTAGAAAGACAGAGAAAAAAACTTTTACAACTTTTTAGAACTTTTTAGAAAGTTAGAAGTACTTTTCAGCACTTAGAAAAGAGTGAAAAGAGGAAATGCTAAACTTTTTGGCTATTTGTATATACACTGACCTTGTTTTGTATATTTTTCTCTTATGAAAAGTACAATGACAAGAGTGGTAAGTAGTCTCAAGCACTTATCCCACCACTGCACAACCAATGTAGGAGGCTGGACTGGCTTGTAGTGAGTACCAAGGGGTACTTGCACCTTGCACCAGGCCCAGTTATCCCTTATTAGTGTATAGGGTGTCTAGCAGCTTAGGCTGATAGATAATGGTAGCTTAGCAGAGCAGCTTAGGCTGAACTAGGAGACGTGTGAAGCTACTACAGTACCACTTAGTGTCATATGCACAATATCATAAGAAAACACAATACACAGTTATACTAAAAAATAAAGGTACTTTATTTTTATGACAATATGCCAAAATATCTTAGAGTGTACCCTCAGTGAGAGGATAGGAAATATACACAAGATATATATACACAATAGTAAAAATATGCAGTATAGTCTTAGAAAACAGTGCAAACAATGTATAGTTACAATAGGATGCAATGGGGAAAAATAGGGATAGGGGCAACACAAACCATATACTCCAAAAGTGGAATGCGAACCACGAATGGACCCCAAACCTATGTGACCTTGTAGAGGGTCGCTGGGACTATTAGAAAATAGTGAGAGTTAGAAAAATAACCCTCCCCAAGACCCTGAAAAGTGAGTGCAAAGTGCACTAAAGTTCCCCTAAGGACAAAGAAGTCGTGTTAGAGGAATAATGCAGGAAAGACACAAACCAACAATGCAACAACTGTGGATTTCCAATCTAGGGTACCTGTGGAACAAGGGGACCAAGTCCAAAAGTCACAAGCAAGTCGGAGATGGGCAGATGCCCAGGAAATGCCAGCTGCGGGTGCAAAGAAGCTTCTACTGGACAGAAGAAGCTGAGGTTTCTGCAGGAACGAAAAGGGCTAGAGACTTTCCCTTTGGTGGATGGATCCCTCTCGCCGTGGAGAGTCGTGTAGAAGTGTTTTCCCGCCAAAAGAACGCCAACAAGCCTTGCTAGCTGCATATCGTGCGGTTAGCGTTTTTGGACGCTGCTGTGGCCGTGGAGGGACCAGGAGGTCGCAAATTGGACCAGGAGAGAGAGGGGACGTCGCGCAAGACAAGGAGCCCTCTCAGCAGCAGGTAGCACCCGGAAAAGTGCCAGAAACAGGCACTACGAGGATGCGTGAAACGGTGCTCACCCGAAGTCGCACAAAGGAGTCCCACGTCGCCGGAGACCAACTTAGAAAGTCGTGCAATGCAGGTTAGAGTGCTGTGGACCCAGGCTTGGCTGTGCACCCAGGATTTCCGCCGGAAGTGCACAGGGGCCGGAGTAGCTGCAAAAGTCGTGGTTCCCAGCAATGCAGCCCAGCGAGGTGAGGCAAGGACTTACCTCCACCAAACTTGGACTGAAGAGTCACTGGACTGTGGGGGTCACTTGGACAGAGTCGCTGGATTTGAGGGACCTCGCTCGTCATGCTGAGAGGAGACCCAAGGGACCGGTAATGCAGCTTTTTGGTGCCTGCGGTTGCAGGGGGAAGATTCCGTCGACCCACGGGAGATTTCTTCGGAGCTTCTGGTGCAGAGAGGAGGCGGACTACCCCCACAGCATGCACAGACAGGAAAACAGTCGAGAAGGCGGCAGGATCAGCGTTACAGAGTTGCAGTAGTCGTCTTTGCTACTATGTTGCAGGTTTGCAGGCTTCCAGCGCGGTCAGCAGTCGATTCCTTATCAGAAGGTGAAGAGAGAGATGCAGAGGAACTCGGATGAGCTCTTGCATTCGTTATCTGAAGTTTCCCCAGAGACAGAGACCCTAAATAGCCAGAAAAGAGGGTTTGGCTACCTAGGAGAGAGGATAGGCTACTAACACCTGAAGGAGCCTATCAGCAGGAGTCTCTGACGTCACCTGGTGCCACTGGCCACTCAGAGCAGTCCAGTGTGCCAGCAGCACCTCTGTTTCCAAGATGGCAGAGGTCTGGAGCACACTGGAGGAGCTCTGGACACCTCCCAGGGGAGGTGCAGGTCAGGGGAGTGGTCACTCCCCTTTCCTTTGTCCAGTTTCGCGCCAGAGCAGGGCTAAGGGGTCCCCTGAACCGGTGTAGACTGGCTTATGCAGAATTGGGCACCTCTGTGCCCAACAAAGCATTTCCAGAGGCTGGGGGAGGCTACTCCTCCCCTGCCTTCACTCCATTTTCCAAAGGGAGAGGGTGTCACACCCTCTCTCAGAGGAAGTTCTTTTTTCTGCCATCCTGGGCCAGGCCTGGCTGGACCCCAGGAGGGCAGCTGCCTGTCTGAGGGGTTGGCAGCAGCAGCAGCTGCAGTGAAACCCCAGGAAGGGCAGTTTGGCAGTACCAGGGTCTGTGCTACAGACCACTGGGATCATGGGATTGTGCCAACTATGCCAGGATGGCATAGAGGGGGCAATTCCATGATCATAGACATGTTACATGGCCATATTCGGAGTTACCATTGTGAAGCCACATATAGGTAGTGACCTATATGTAGTGCACGCGTGTAATGGTGTCCCCGCACTCACAAAGTTCAGGGAATTGGCTCTGAACAATGTGGGGGCACCTTGGCTAGTGCCAGGGTGCCCTCACACTAAGTAACTTTGCACCTAACCTTTACCAGGTAAAGGTTAGACATATAGGTGACTTATAAGTTACTTAAGTGCAGTGTAAAACGGCTGTGAAATAACGTGGACGTTATTTCACTCAGGCTGCAGTGGCAGGCCTGTGTAAGAATTGTCAGAGCTCCCTATGGGTGGCAAAAGAAATGCTGCAGCCCATAGGGATCTCCTGGAACCCCAATACCCTGGGTACCTCAGTACCATATACTAGGGAATTATAAGGGTGTTCCAGTAAGCCAATGTAAATTGGTAAAATTGGTCACTAGCCTGTTAGTGACAATTTGAAAGTAATGAGAGAGCATAACCACTGAAGTTCTGGTTAGAAGAGCCTCAGTGAGACAGTTAGGCACCACACAGGGAACATATACATGCACACCTATGAGCACTGGGGCCCTGGGTTACCAGGGTCCCAGTGACACATACAACTAAAACAACATATATACAGTGAAAAATGGGGGTAACATGCCAGGCAAGATGGTACTTTCCTACAGCAGCTTCTTGTTGTGAAAGCTTCCAAATTTTGTTATGGACTGCGTATAAGAAGCGCTTTCTGCATTGTGTTCTGGGGCCTAACAGGAAGTCCTGTAAATCAGTGTTATTAGACAGGAGACTGAGGTGTTCTCTAACAGCATCTAGTGAGGAACTCTTCAACCATTGCTGGCATAGTTTCCCTACACTGTATGTTGTTACTATACCCGCATATTCGGATAACACATAGCGAGGGTCCGGCCTTCCAGTTCTAAAACCCCGTGGAGTTTATAAAATGTTTATGACACCCATTTGTATCTATTGGCCATAATAACCACCTCACAGGACGTGACAGTGAAGCATTAAACGTGCCATTCTGGACCCATTCATCGAGCTGATCTTCAGTTGCATTTATATATTTTTAACATTTGTACTGGGCGCATTCAAATCCTTAATTTTTGCTAAGTGTTGGAAATGGCCCTTCTGCAGGGTCACCCCCAAACTTTTTGCCTTCCTCCTCCTATTTTTTCTGACCTCATTTTTGCTGGCTTTAGGACTCTGCGCACTTTACCACTGCTAACCCGTGCTAAAGCGCATATGCTCTCTCCTTAAAACATGGTAACATTAGCTCATACCCAATTAGCTTATTTAATTTACTTGTAAGTCCCTAGCAAAGTGCACTACATGTGCCCAGGGCCTGTAAATTAAATGCTACTAGTGGGCTGCAGCACTGGTTGTGCCACCCACATCAGTAGCCCCCTAACCATGTCTCAGGCCTGCCTTGGCAGGGCCTGTGTGTGCAGTTTCACTGTCAGTTCGACTTGCCATTTAAAAGTAATTGCCAAGCCCTAAACTCCCCTTTTTCTACATATAAGTCACCCCTAAGGTAGGCCCTAGGCAGGGTGCTATGGAGGTAAAAGGAAGGGCATGTACCTGTGCAGTTTACATGTCCTGGCAGTGTAAAACTCCTAAATTCGTTTTTACACTACTGTGAGGCCTGCTCCCTTCATAGGATAGCATTGGGGCTACCCTCATACACTGTTTGAGTGGTAACTTCTGATCTGAAGGGAGTAGCCAGGTCATATTTAGTATGGCCAGAATAGTAATAGAAAACCCTGCTTACTGGTGAAGTTAGATTTTATATTACTGTTTTAGAAATGCTACTTTTAGAAAGTGAGCATTTCTCTACACTTAAATCCTTCTGTGCCTTCCAATCCACGCCTGGCTAGGTTTAGTTGACAGCTCCCTTGTGCATTCACTCAGACAAACCCTAAAACACATGATGCTCAGTCACACTAGCACACATTTGCATTTAGAATGGGTCTTCCTGGGCTGGGAGGGTGGAGGGCTTGACACTTACATGTCAAAGGACAGTAGCCTACCCTCACACAAAGGACTGCCACACCCCCTACTGGGACCCTGGCAGACAGGATGGAACTGAAAGGGGACCTTGTGCACTTCTAAGCCACTTTCTGAAGTCTCCCCCCAGTTCAAAGGCACATTTTGTTATTTAAGGAGGGTCCCTGACCCTAACAAACTAGACACTTTTTGGGGTAGACACTCTACCTCACAGACACTTCCGGACAAGACATCACTGGTGAAGAATCCCTGAACCGGATCCTGCAACCTGCCAAGAAGAACTGCCTGGCTGCTCAAAGTACTCACCTGGACTGCTTTTCCTGGAGGGACTGCTGCCTTGCTGTTGCCCTGCTGCCTGGCTGCTCTCTGTCTGTGCTGTGAAGTGCTCTCCAAGGGCTTGGATTGAGCTTGCATCCTGTTGGATGCTATTGTATGAGTTATTGCACAAATACTTTACACATTGCCTTCTAAGTTAAGCCTGACTGCTCAGTGCCAAGCTACCAGAGGGTGGGCACAGGATAATTTGGATTGTGTGTGACTTACCCTGACTAGAGTGAGGGTCCTTGCTTGGACAGGGGGTAACCTGACTGCCAACCAAAGACCCCATTTCTAACACTAAGCCTAAGCAACTTGTTTGTTGTACAGTTTCATTTAAAAATATCATTTGAACAGGTATCAGGCATGCTCTAAATAAAGCTTCCTTCCCCCTTATTTGCCAATTTCTAGTTCCCCACACACTTTTCAAGTCAATCGACTTTAACCAATATTCATAACCTTCTATAGCCAACCGGCAAACAAAGGAATCCGAATAAATGAATTTCGTATCTGTCAATAATATGTGTACATTTTCCATTGATGGCAATTTAAAATCATATGACTCGGCATTTTTAAAATTTCAGAATATGTTTTAGAACTCTCTTGTCGAGGAGTTGGACAATGTTCCCATTGTGTATAATTAAAAATAGTCTTTGGAGTACTTGCTCTGTGAATGAAATGGTGCCCATAATAATTATAGCAAAACATATCACCATAATTCTCTTTAGATTGATAAACATCTTCACTTTTGAATACAGTGAAGTACTGCAATTTAGTCATCATAGAATCAACTGTTTTCACCTCTCAGTCATCAGAAACAACTCCATGTATTATTACATCGTTCATTGAATGTTTAAACACATATGGTATTTGAATGACCTCCGTAGGGCCGTATATGTCGAATGTGACTTTATCCCAAAGAATCCCATCAGGAATTGGTATAGCGGAAATGTTCACGAAAGACAAGTCTCTGCGGACCTTGCGAGAAGAAAAATGGGGTTTTAGGACCTCATCCACCAGTTCAACTGTTGATCGTTCAGGAAGAAAATTACCATGTATTAATAGAAAGAATGTTATGACAAAGCCAATACAAAGGAGGAAAGCTAATACAGTCAAGGAAAGCCACAGATAGTTCCACTGGAAAATAAAGTAATTTTTTTAAGCCAGTTTATCAGCGTACGTTTTTTTTTTGGCAGTTCACATGTAGAAGAGGCAAATGAGTCCGAGAAAGTGTTGTTGATGTCGGCAAAGTATCCAGAAGCAGTTTGTGCAAAAGCTGGAGGCGTATTTGTAGGAGGAGAACTAGTAGGGTTCTCCCGCGATGGTTCATAGTAAATGACGCCATCCGTCTGTGTTGAAGTTGTGTCAAATCGATCAGTAATTTCTGTATTGTCTGTTGTAACAGATGTTAGTGGAACTAATGCAAGATCATTTTCAACCCTCCCCACGCTCGGAGAGGTGTCAGTGTTGCTGCTCAAAACTTGTAGAGGGACGTCTTGACCAGTAGTGAGAGGGATTCGGGAACTCCTAGCTGCTCCTCTTGGTCTGCTGTGCAGGATCGGCCACATGGTGTAACTTGACATTGTCGATAGATACAAAGCAATTTTCTTTAGCACCAGCCAACGGCGGTAGAATGTCAGTTCTGGTACTGTGTATTCCCAAGACTGGGACCGGTGCACGATAAGAAGGACCAAACTCCTTTTTAACAGCGACCTTTTTACGCACTAGATCCCCAACTTTTGGAATCCAGCCGGTAGGTGTTATTGGTACATTCTTAATTCCTGTGGAGGCAGCACTGGCAGAAGCGTTGTAGTCACGGAACTGTTGTAATTCCTGCAAGACAGTGACACATTAATTTATGTCAAAAGGTGTTTCTGCCACCTCCATGCCAGGACCATCAAGATCTGGAACATACATTTGAGTTGCGAACAGGCACTCGTATGAAGTATGACCCCCCCCCAGGGACCTTCTAGGCAGATTGTTAAGTGCTCTCTGGACTCCATACAGGTGATTAAGCCAACTACGACCCGTACCTAAGACTCTGGCTGTTAAGGACTGCTTTAAATCACGGTTTCGTCGCTCAACGACACTGTTTCCCTCAGGATGAAATGGAGACGAGTAATGGAGTTGGACCCCTAACAAAGCCATGGCGTCCCTGATTGCCCTTGAGGCGAAAGCAGGGCCATGGTCCGAGTGGAAAGTCACAACTGCATATGTACCGATAAAGACTCGTAAATCTTTAATAACAGTCCGAGCGTCAGCCGAGTGTTGTGGCCACACCCATAGAAATCTGGAGCAAGAGTCAACAGCGACCAAAATGTATTTGTATGCACTGTCCGGTGTTAGGGGACCACAATGGTCCAAGTACACACATTGTAATGGTTTGTTGGAAATTAGGAGGGGTGTCTTCTGTGGGCGTTTGACGGTGGAACCTTTAATTTGTTGGCAGATGTCACAACAAAGGACATACTACTTGGCCTGTTTGTATAGACCCTTGCTACCAATAACGTGATTGCAACAATGATATTGTAGCCGCCTCACCAGCATGGGCAGATGCTACCCTTTCATGCGCTGCTTTAATCAACTCTGTTCTTATATCTTTGTTGGGGATTACCCGAACCCCCACGCCTGGTATTTTTACTTCGGCTTCAAGGTAGGCTCCCATTCGGTAGGAATATTTAGCAGGAAATGCTATTGGATAGGGCGTGCCTTCAGCCATGGCTTTCACAACAGCCCATATGTCATCGTCCGGTTTCGTTCCAGAACGGGTTACTGCAGCAACAGCAGCCGTGGCTACTGCTGATTTGGCGGCTTCATCAGCCAATGTATTTCCAGCATCGTGTTTTCCAATGTGCTGCTGTCCAAGTGTATGTACAACATGGACATTTGGTAGCGTTTCCTTCAGATCCGCTACTTCCCCTCACAGAAGTCTGTGTTTGATGGTGTTGCCTTTAGAATCTCTGAACCCATTCTGGCGCCAGTAATGCAGGTATTCATTGAAGGACTGGACACAGTAATAGGAATCACAAACAATCAGTGTTAGCTGTGCAGGATCCGTGTGTTCCAGTGCCATCACCAGAGCCTTTAGCTATGCTAATTGTGCTGTGCAATCCCCTAGGGTTTGCGTAAATGTATGTTGGGGACAGAATTTTTTATCCTTCATGTAGCCACTTACGACTGCGCAAGCAGTGGAGTATTGATGTTTTGTGCCTATTGCAGGTTGTGCTGAGCCATCAGTGTACATGACTCTTTGATATTGATCAATAGGCAATGTATTTGCTGGAACTGGGTGTAGGAGGCTGGCCTGACTTATAGTGGGTACCTTGTGGTACTTACACCCTGTGCCAGGTCCAGTTATCCCTTATTAGTAGAATAGAGGTGTTTCTAGCAGCTTAGACTGATAGAAGGTAGGAATGGCAAAGCAGCTTAGGCTGAACTACGTGACATGCAAAGCTCCTACTATACCACTTATATCACATAGCACCATATCATAAGAAAACACAATACTCAGAGTTACTAAAAATAAAGGTACTTTATTTTTATGACAATATGCCAAAAGTATCTCAGTGAGTACCCTCAGTTAGAAGGTAAGCAATATACACAAGTTATATGTACACATCCCAAAACAGGTAAGTAACATTAAGAACAATAGTGCAAACAATGTAGAATCACAATAGGATGCAATAGGTGAACATAGGTCTAGGGGCAACACAAACCATATACTCCAAAAGTGGAATGCGAATCACGAATGGACCCCAGACCTATGGGAGCTTGTAGAGGGTCGCTGGGACTGTAAGAAAACAGTCAGGGTGTCCAAGATACCCCACCCCAAGACCCTGAAAAGTAGGAGTAAAGTTCCCCTACTACCCCAAAAGGACACAATAGTCGTGATAGGGCATTCTGCAAGAACCACAAACACCAGCAAAGCACTGAAGATGGATTCCTGGACCTGAGGACCTGCAAGGGGACCAAGTCCAAGAGTTGCGATAGTGTCCGGGGGGGCAGGAGCCCAGGAAACCTCAGATGAAGGTGCAAAATGGATGCCTCTAGGTGGAAGAAGCCAAGGATTTTGCAACAACGAAAAAGGCTAGGAACTTCTCCTTTGGATGGAAGATGTCACACGGCGTGCTGGATGTTACAGAAGTATTTCCGCACAGAAATACTGCAAACAAGCCTTGCTAGCTGCAAGGGTCGCAGTAGAGGTTTTTGGGTGCTGCTGGGGACCAGAAAGGACCAGGATGTCGCCCCTTGGAGGAGGAGACAGAGGGGGCACTCAGCAACTCAGAGAGCCCCCACAGAAGCACGCAGCACCCGCAGAAGTACCGGAGTAGGCACTTAGAACATTTGTGAACCAGAGAAGACTCAGAGTCACAAAGGAGGGTCCCAAGATGTCGGAGTCCAACTCAGAGGGTTGAGCACTGCAGGACGGAGTGCTGGGGACCCAGGCTAAGCTGTGCACAAAGGAATCCTTGGCGAAGTGCACAGAAGCCGGAGCAGCTGCAAATCACGCAGTACACAGGTTTGCAGTCTAGCGTGGGGAGGCAAGGACTTACCTCCACCAAACTTGGACTGAGGATTACTGGACTGTGGGGGGTCACTTGAATCTAGCTCCTGTGTTCCAGGGACCACACTCGTCAGGATGAGAGGGGACCCAGAGGACCAGTGATGCAGTCTTTTGGCACCTGCATTGGCAAGGGGAAGATTCCGTCGACCCACGGGAGATTTCTTCTTGGCTTCCAGTGCAGGGTGAAGGCAGACAGCCCCCAGAGCATGCACCACCAGGAAACAGTCGAGAAAGCCGGCAGGATGAGGCGCTACAATGTTGCTGGTAGTCATCTTGCTACTTTGTAGCAGTTTTGCAGGCGTCCTGGAGCATTCAGCGGTCAACCCTTGGCAGAAGTCGAAGAAGGAAGTGCAGAGGAACTCTGGTGAGCTCTTGCATTCGTTATCTGAGGAATAGCCCAGAGTAGAGACCCTAAATAGCCAGAAAAGGAGGTTTGGCTTCCAAGAAAGGAGGTTTGGCTACCAAGAGAGGTAAGCGCCTATCAGGAGGGGTCTCTGACATCACCTGCTGGCACTGGCCACTCAGAGCAGTCCATTGTGCCCCAACACCTCTGAATCCAATATGGCAGAGGTCTGGGACACACTGGAGGAGCTC
This sequence comes from Pleurodeles waltl, assembly GCF_031143425.1. NCBI lineage: Eukaryota > Metazoa > Chordata > Amphibia > Caudata > Salamandridae > Pleurodeles > Pleurodeles waltl. Next base: position 1,024,068 of record NW_027150248.1, read on the forward strand.
TGGGCACCTCCCCTGGGAGGTACTGGTCAGGGGAGAGGTCACTCCCCTTTCCTTTGTCCAGTTTCGCGCCAGAGCAGGGCTGGGGGATTCCTGAACCGGTGTAGACTGGATTATGCAGAGATGGGCACCATCTGTGCCCATCAAAGAATTTGCAGAGGCTGGGGGAGGCTACTCCTCCCCAGCCCTTCACACCTATTTCCAAAGGGAGAGGGTGTAACACCATCTCTCAGAGGAAATCCTTTGTGCTGCCTTCCTGGGCCTGGGCTGCCCAGACCCCAGGGGGGCAGAAACCTGTCTGAGGGGTTGGCAGCAGCAGCAGCTGCAGTGGAAACCCCGGAAAGGCAGTTTGGCAGTACCCGAGGTCTGTGCTAGAGACCCGGGGGATCATAGAATTGTCCCCCCAATACCAGAATGGTATTGGGGTGACAATTCCATGATCTTGGACATGTTACAGGGCCATGTTTGGAGTTACCATTGTGACGCCACACATAGGTAGTGACCTATGTGTAGTGCACGCGTGTAATGGTGTCCACGCACTCACAATGTTCGGGGAATTTGCCCTGAACGATGTGGGGCACTTTGGCTAGTACCAGGGTGCCCACACACTAAGTAACTTGGCACCCAACCTTCACCAGGTGAGGGTTAGACATATAGGTGACTTATAAGTTACTTATGTGCAGTGAAAATGGCTGTGAAATAATGTGGACGTTATTTCACTCAGGCTGCAGTGGCCGGCCTGTGTAAGAATTGTCTGAGCTCCCTATGGGTGGCAAAAGAAATGCTGCAGCCCATAGGGATCTCCTGGAACCCCAATACCCTAGGTACCTAGGTACCATATACAAGGGAATTATATGGGTGTTCCAGTGTGCCAGTGCGAATTGGTAAAATTAGTCACTAGCCTGCAGTGACAATTTTAGAAAGCAGCGAGAGCATAAACACTGAGGTTCTGGTTAGCAGAGCCTCAGTGATACAGTTAGGCTCCACGCAGGGAACACATATAGGCCACAAACTTATGAGCACTGGGGGCCTGGCTAGCAGGATCCCAGTGACACATATCAAACATACTGACAACATAGGGTTTTCACTATGAGCACTGGGCCGTGGCTAGCAGGATCCAAGTGAGACAGTAAAACACCCTGACATATACTCACAAACAGGCCAAAAGTGGGGGTAACAAGGCTAGAAAGAGGCTACCTTCCTACACTGGGTATTCTAGTTGATATTGCAAAAATTCTTGAGTTTGTAACTTTGGGTCAAAAATGTATTCAACATCAGTGGCTGTCAAAGACGTTGACGATTGAATCCAGCGTGGATGTAATGCTTTAGCATTTGGAACGCTGGCTTTGGTAACAGCCTCAAGGGCTGGGATTGGAGAGACGACAATAATGTGTTTGCCTTGGGCTAGTGGTCTTTCTTTAATGACAGCCATCTGAACAGCAGTGAGAATTCTCTCAGTGGGAGCAAAGCGTTCTTCTGCTGCTGAATACAAATGTGACTTGTATGCAGTCGGGACTGTCTCACCCTCATTAAAAGTTGCATAGGTGAAACCAATGGCACCAGCAATTACTCTGATGACCAGATGTTTTTTATTGTCCTTTGTGTGTAAGTGTTGTGCTGCAAGCATATCTGTTTGCAAAGCACTGAGAATGCGTGTGTGTTTGAGTGTCCAAAATTTACTTGAAAAGTCAGGACATATTAAGTCATATAAAGGTTTTATACGTGATGCATAAGCAGGAATATAAGTTCTGCCAAAATTTAGAAAACCCAATAGGAATTGGAGTTTTTTAATTGTATTTGGAGGTTGTAACTGTGCACATTTTTCCACGAATTGTGGCGCTAGGCTCTTTCCTTCACTTGATAGCTCGTATCCCAGAAACAGGATGCTAAGGAAGGCTATTTTTGTTTTTTTTTAATGGAATTTGTAGCCGAACTCGGCAAATCCTACAACAATGTGGGTTACCCATCTTAAATGTTGCAGTAATTCATCGTCTGTGAGATCAATATCATCTACAAAAGACAATGCTTCAGGGTCAATGTCACGCAATATTGAAGTCATACGAGCTGCGAACAGTCCTGGACTGTTCTTGTACCCCTGTGGTAAATGACAGCATTTTTCTGGGAGCCGAGTGAGCTGAAACTTGTTAAGTCTCTACTCTCAGGCGCTATATTTTGGCAGAAGAAACCATTGGAAATGTCCAGTGTTGTTTTGTATTTTTTGCGCACTATGTTGTTCATGATGTAGGAAAGTACCATCTTGCCTGGCATGTTACCCCCATTTTTCACTGTATATATGTTGTTTTAGTTGTATGTGTCACTGGGACCCTGGTAACCCAGGGCCCCAGTGCTCATAAGTGTGCCTGTATGTGTTACCTGTGTAGTGACTAACTGTCTCACTGAGGCTCTGCTAATCAGAACCTCAGTGGTTATGCTCTCTCATTTCTTTCCAAATTGTCACTGACAGGCTAGTGACCATTTTTACCAATTTACATTGGCTTACTGGAACACCCTTATAATCCCCTAGTATATGGTACTGAGGTACCCAGGGTATTGGGGTTCCAGGAGATCCCTATGGGCTGCAGCATTTCTTTTGCCACCCATAGGGAGCTCTGACAATTCTTACACAGGCCTGCCACTGCAGCCTGAGTGAAATAACGTCCACGTTATTTCACAGCCATTTTACACTGCACTTAAGTAACTTATAAGTCACCTATATGTCTAACCTTTACCTGGTAAAGGTTAGGTGCAAAGTTACTTAGTGTGAGGGCACCCTGGCACTAGCCAAGGTGCCCCCACATTGTTCAGAGCCAATTCACTGAACTTTGTGAGTGCGGGGACACCATTACACGCGTGCACTACATATAGGTCACTACCTATATGTAGCTTCACCATGGTAACTCCGAATATGGCCATGTAACATGTCTATGATCATGGAATTGCCCCCTCTATGCCATCCTGGCATTGTTGGTACAATTCCATGATCCCAGTGGTCTGTAGCACAGACCCTGGTACTGCCAGACTGCCCTTCCTGGGGTTTCTCTGCAGCTGCTGCTGCTGCCAACCCCTCAGACAGGCATCTGCCCTCCTGGGGTCCAGCCAGGCCTGGCCCAGGATGGCAGAACAAAGAACTTCCTCTGAGAGAGGGTGTGACACCCTCTCCCTTTGGAAAATGGTGTGAAGGCAGGGGAGGAGTAGCCTCCCCCAGCCTCTGGAAATGCTTTGTTGGGCACAGATGTGCCCAATTCTGCATAAGCCAGTCTACACCGGTTCAGGGACCCCTTAGCCCCTGCTCTGGCGCGAAACTGGACAAAGGAAAGGGGAGTGACCACTCCCCTGACCTGCACCTCCCCTGGGAGGTGTCCAGAGCTCCTCCAGTGTGCTCCAGACCTCTGCCATCTTGGAAACAGAGGTGCTGCTGGCACACTGGACTGCTCTGAGTGGCCAGTGCCACCAGGTGACGTCAGAGACTCCTTGTGATAGGCTCCTTCAGGTGTTAGTAGCCTTTCCTCTCTCCTAGGTAGCCAAACCCTCTTTTCTGGCTATTTAGGGTCTCTGTCTCTGGGGAAACTTCAGATAACGAATGCATGAGCTCAGCCGAGTTCCTCTGCATCTCCCTCTTCACCTTCTGATAAGGAATCGACCGCTGACCGCGCTGGAAGCCTGCAAACCTGCAACATAGTAGCAAAGACGACTACTGCAACTCTGTAACGCTGATCCTGCCGCCTTCTCGACTGTTTTCCTGCTTGTGCATGCTGTGGGGGTAGTCTGCCTCCTCTCTGCACCAGAAGCTCCGAAGAAATCTCCCGTGGGTCGACGGAATCTTCCCCCTGCAACCGCAGGCACCAAAAAGCTGCATCTCCGGTCCCTTGGGTCTCCTCTCAGCACGACGAGCGAGGTCCCTCGAATCCAGCGACACCGTCCAAGTGACCCCCACAGTCCAGTGACTCTTCAGCCCAAGTTTGGTGGAGGTAAGTCCTTGCCTCACCTCGCTGGGCTGCATTGCTGGGAACCGCGACTTTGCAAGCTACTCCGGCCCCTGTGCACTTCCGGCGGAAATCCTTCGTGCACAGCCAAGCCTGGGTCCACGGCACTCTAACCTGCATTGCACGACTTTCTAAGTTGGTCTCCGGCGACGTGGGACTCCTTTGTGCAACTTCGGCGAGCACCGTTTCACGCATCCTCGTAGTGCCTGTTTCTGGCACTTCTCCGGGTGCTACCTGCTTCAGTGAGGGCTCTTTGTCTTGCTCGACGTCCCCTCTCTCTGCAGGTCCAATTTGCGACCTCCTGGTCCCTCCTGGGCCCCAGCAGCGTCCAAAAACGCCAAACGCACGATTTGCGTGTAGCAAGGCTTGTTGGCATCCATCCGGCGGAAAAACACTTCTGCACGACTCTCCAAGGCGTGGGGGATCCATCCTCCAAAGGGGAAGTCTCTAGCCCTTGTCGTTCCTGCAGTATTCACAGTTCTTCAGCCTAGTAAGAGCTTCTTTGCACCAACCGCTGGCATTTCTTGGGCATCTGCCCATCTCCGAGCTGCTTGTGACTTTTGGACTTGGTCCCCTTGTTCCACAGGTACCTTCAGACAGGAATCCATCGTTGTTGCATTGCTGATTTGTGTTTCCTTGCATTCTCCCTCTAACACGACTATTTTGTCCTTAGGGGAACTTTGGTGCACTTTGCACTCACTTTTCAGGGTCTTGGGGAGGGTTATTTTTCTAACTCTCACTATTTTCTAATAGTCCCAGCGACCCTCTACAAGGTCACATAGGTTTGGGGTCCATTCGTGGTTCACATTCCACTTTTGGAGTATATGGTTTGTGTTGCCCCTATCCCTATGTTTCCCCATTGCATCCTATTGTAACTATACATTGTTTGCACTGTTTTCTAAGACTATACTGCATATTTTTGCTATTGTGTATATATATCTTGTGTATATTTCCTATCCTCTTACTGAGGGTACACTCTAAGATATTTTGGCATATTGTCATAAAAATAAAGTACCTTTATTTTTAGTATAACTGTGTATTGTGTTTTCTTATGATATTGTGCATATGACACTAAGTGGTACTGTAGTAGCTTCACACGTCTCCTAGTTCAGCCTAAGCTGCTCTGCTAAGCTACCATTATCTATCAGCCTAAGCTGCTAGACACCCTATACACTAATAAGGGATAACTGGGCCTGGTGCAAGGTGCAAGTACCCCTTGGTACTCACTACAAGCCAGTCCAGCCTCCTACATTGGTTGTGCAGTGGTGGGATAAGTGCTTTGAGACTACTTACCACTCTTGTCATTGTACTTTTCATAAGAGAAAAATATACAAAACAAGGTCAGTGTATATACACATAGCCAAAAAGTTTTGCATTTCCTCTTTTCACTCTTTTCTAAGTGCTGAAAAGTACTTCTAAACTTTCAAAAAGTTCTTAAAAGTTTAAAAAGTTTTTTCTGTCTTTCCAAAAAGTTCTGAAAACTTTTTTCTCTTTGTCTATCACTTTAACTCTCTCTAAAAATGTCTGGCACAGGCCAAAAAGTTGAACTGTCCAAACTTGCATATGATCACCTTAGCTGGAAAGGAGCAAGGAGTCTCTGCATAGAGAGAGGTTTGAGTGTAGGGAAGAATCCTTCCTTAGAACTGTTAATTAATATGCTTAGAGTACAGGATAAGGCCATAAGTGCCCAATCTGTAGAAAAAGTAGCTAATGGTTCTCAATCTGATCCAGGGACTCCCCCAGGAAAAGGTTCTGGAAAGAAAATTCGCAGCCTGCCCATTACTAGACAGTCTAGCATAGTTGGTACAGAGGTTGAATCACATCATACTGATGATGTGCTCTCACATTATACTGGTAGCCAAGCTGTTAGGGTGCCCTCTGTAAGGGACAGGTCTCCTTCTGTTCATTCCCATCATACCTCTGTATCTAGAAATGTCCCTCCCACCCACCCTGATGACAGATTGTTGGAAAGGGAGCTCAATAGATTGAGAGTGGAGCAAACCAGACTGAAGCTCAAGAAGCAACAGCTGGATTTGGATAGACAATCTTTAGAAATAGAGAGGGAAAGACAGAAAATGGGTTTAGATACCCATGGTGGCAGCAGCAGTATTCCCCATAGTCATCCTGCAAAAGAGCATGATTCCAGGAATCTGCATAAGATAGTTCCCCCTTACAAGGAGGGGGATGACATTAACAAGTGGTTTGCTGCACTTGAGAGGGCCTGTGCTGTACAGGATGTCCCTCAAAGGCAGTGGGCTGCTATCCTATGGCTATCATTTACTGGAAAAGGTAGGGATAGGCTCCTTACTGTAAAAGAAAATGATGCTAACAATTTCCAAGTTCTTAAGAATGCACTCCTGGATGGTTATGGCTTAACCACTGAACAGTACAGGATCAAGTTCAGAGATACCAAAAAGGAGTCTTCACAAGACTGGGTTGATTTCATTGACCAGGCAGTGAAGGCCTTGGAGGGGTGGTTACATGGCAGTAAAGTTACTGATTATGACAGCCTGTATAACTTAATCCTGAGAGAGCATATTCTTAATAATTGTGTGTCTGATTTGTTGCACCAGTACTTGGTGGACTCTGATCTGACCTCTCCCCAAGAATTGGGAAAGAAGGCAGACAAATGGGTCAGAACAAGAGTGAACAGAAAAGTTCATACAGGGGGTGACAAAGATGGCAACAAAAAGAAGGATGGTAAGTCTTCTGACAAGGGTGGGGACAAATCTAAAAATGAGTCTTCATCAGGCCCACAAAAACACTCTGGTGGGGGTGGTGGGCCCAAACCCTCCTCTAATCAGAACAAGGAAAAGAAACCATGGTGCTATTTATGTAAGATAAAAGGCCATTGGACAACAGATCCCAGTTGTCCAAAGAAAGGCACCACAGCTCCTACCACTACAACCCCTACTGCTACACCTAGTGTCCCTACTAATAGCAGTGGTGGTGGGAGCAAACCTACTAATAGCCAATCCAAGGGAGTAGCTGGGCTCACTTTTGGTAATTTAGTTGGGGTTGGTCTGATTAGGGAGACCACAGAGGCTACTTTAGTCTCTGAAGGGGCTATTGACTTAGCCACTTTGGTTGCTTGCCCCCATAACTTGGAGAAGTACAAGCAACTAACCCTAATAAATGGTGTTGAAGTCCAGGCCTACAGGGACACAGGTGCCAGTGTCACAATGGTGATTGAGAAACTGGTGCACCCTGAACAACACATACTTGGACACCAGTACCAAGTAACCGATGCTCACAACATAACACAAAGCCACCCCATGGCTGTTGTAAATCTCAACTGCGGGGGGGTATCTGGTCCAAAGAAAGTTGTGGTAGCTTCAGATTTACCTGTAGACTGTCTATTAGGGAACGATTTGGAGACATCAGCTTGGTCAGATGTGGAGTTGGAGGCCCATGCAGCAATGCTGGGCATCCCAGGGCATATTTTTGCTTTGACAAGGGCTCAGGCCAAAAAGCAAAAAGGACAGGGAAGCTTGGATCCTGGAACAATGGACCAAGTGCTCCCTAAAGCTAGGGCTAGTAGAAGCAAACCACTTCCTACTATCCCTCCCTCTACAGTGGATTCTAATTCTAAGGAAGAAGAATTCCCTCCCTGTGCAGAACCTACACCAGAGGAGCTGGAAGCAGACACTGCTGAGCTTTTGGGTGAAGGGGGGCCTGCCAGAGAGGAGCTGAGTGTGGCACAGCAAACCTGTCCCACATTAGAGGGTCTCAGACAGCAAGCTGTCAAACAGGCTAATGGGGATGTCAGTGACTCACACAGAGTTTACTGGGAGGACAACCTCTTGTACACTGAGCATAGGGATCCTAAACCTGGAGCTGCCAGGAGATTAGTGATTCCTCAGGAGTACAGAAAGTTCCTCCTAACACTGGCACATGACATTCCCTTAGCTGGGCACCTGGGTCAAACGAAAACTTGGGACAGATTGGTACCACTGTTTCATTGGCCTAGGATGTCAGAGGACACAAAAGAATTTTGTAAGTCCTGTGAAACCTGTCAAGCCAGTGGCAAGACAGGTGGCACTCCAAAGGCACCCCTTATCCCACTGCCTGTGGTTGGGGTTCCCTTTGAAAGGGTAGGGGTTGACATAGTTGGCCCCCTTGACCCTCCTACTGCTTCAGGCAATAGGTTTATCTTAGTGGTAGTGGACCATGCCACAAGGTATCCTGAAGCAATTCCTTTAAGGACCACTACAGCTCCTGCAGTGGCAAAGGCCCTCCTGGGAATATTTTCCAGGGTGGGCTTCCCAAAGGAAGTAGTATCAGACAGAGGAAGCAATTTCATGTCTGCATACTTAAAGGCCATGTGGAAGGAGTGTGGTGTAACTTACAAGTTCACAACACCCTATCATCCACAAACAAATGGACTGGTGGAGAGATTTAATAAAACTCTCAAAGGCATGATTATGGGACTCCCTGAAAAACTCCGCAGGAGATGGGATATCCTTCTACCATGCCTCCTTTTTGCCTACAGTGAGGTACCCCAGAAAGGAGTGGGCTTCAGCCCCTTTGAACTTCTTTTTGGACACCCTGTTAGGGGTCCACTCACACTTGTAAAGGAGGGTTGGGAACAACCTTTAAAAGCTCCTAAGCAGGATATTGTGGATTATGTACTTGGCCTCAGATCAAGGATGGCTGAGTACATGAAAAAGGCCAGTAAAAACCTTCAGGCCAGCCAAGAGCTCCAGAAGCAATGGCATGATCAGAAGGCTGTTTTGGTTCAGTACCAACCAGGGCAGAAAGTGTGGGTCTTGGAGCCTGTGGCCCCAAGAGCACTCCAAGATAAATGGAGTGGTCCACACACAATTGTTGAAAAGAAGGGTGAAGTCACCTACTTGGTTGACTTAGGCACTGCCAGGAGTCCCCTTAGGGTGCTCCATGTCAACCGCCTGAAACCCTACTATGACAGGGCTGATCTCACCCTGCTCATGGCAACAGATGAAGGACAGGAAGAAGACAGTGATCCTCTACCTGATCTCTTCTCTTCCACAGAACAAGATGCTCTTGTGGAAGGTGTAGTTTTGGCTGATTGTCTTACTGCTGAGCAGAAAGATAATTGCATAAATCTCCTAGGACAATTTTCAGAACTCTTCTCCATTGTGCCAGGCACCACTTCTTGGTGTGAGCACACTATAGATACTGGAGACAGTTTACCTGTCAAAAGTAAGATCTATAGGCAGCCTGACCATGTCAGGGACTGCATAAAGCAAGAAGTTCAGAAGATGTTGGAACTAGGAGTGGTTGAGCACTCTGACAGTCCATGGGCTTCTCCTGTGGTACTGGTACCAAAACCCAATTCTAAAGATGGAAAGAAGGAAATTAGGTTTTGTGTAGACTATAGAGGTCTCAACTTGGTAACCAAAACAGATGCTCACCCTATACCCAGGGCAGATGAGCTAATAGATACACTGGCATCTGCCAAGTATCTAAGCACTTTTGATTTGACTGCAGGGTATTGGCAGATCAAAATGTCAGAAGATGCTAAACCTAAGACTGCATTTTCTACCATTGGAGGACATTACCAGTTTACTGTAATGCCTTTTGGTTTGAAAAATGCACCTGCCACTTTTCAGAGGTTGGTGAACACAGTCCTGCAAGGGCTGGAAGCTTTCAGTGCAGCATATTTGGATGATATAGCTGTCTTTAGCTCCAGCTGGGATGATCACCTGGTCCACCTTTGGAAAGTTTTGGAGGCCCTGCAAAAGGCAGGCCTCACTATCAAGGCTTCAAAGTGCCAGATAGGGCAGGGTAAGGTGGTTTATCTGGGACACCTTGTTGGTGGGGAACAGATTGCACCACTTCAGGGGAAAATCCAAACTATTATTGATTGGATTCCCCCTACCACTCAGACTCAGGTGAGAGCCTTCCTAGGCCTCACTGGGTATTACAGGAGGTTCATTAAGAACTATGGCTCCATTGCAGCCCCTCTTAATGACCTCACATCCAAGAAAATGCCTAAAAAGGTATTATGGACAGCAAACTGTCAGAAAGCTTTTGAGGAGCTGAAGCAGGCCATGTGCTCTGCACCTGTCCTGAAAAGCCCTTGTTACTCTAAAAAATTCTATGTCCAAACTGATGCATCTGAATTAGGAGTAGGGGCAGTCCTATCACAACTTAATTCTGAGGGCCAGGATCAACCTGTTGCTTTTATTAGTAGAAGGTTGACCCCTAGAGAAAAGCGTTGGTCTGCCATTGAGAGGGAGGCCTTTGCTGTGGTCTGGGCTCTGAAGAAGTTGAGGCCATACCTGTTTGGCACTCACTTCATTGTTCAGACAGACCACAAACCTCTACTTTGGCTAAAACAAATGAAAGGTGAAAATCCTAAATTGTTGAGGTGGTCCATATCCCTACAGGGAATGGACTATACAGTGGAACATAGACCTGGGAGTAGCCACTCCAATGCAGATGGACTCTCCAGATATTTCCACTTAGACAATAAAGACTCATCAGGTAATGGCTAGTCTTATTGTCCTTCGTTTGGGGGGGGGTTGTGTAGGAAAGTACCATCTTGCCTGGCATATTACCCCCATTTTTCACTGTATATATGTTGTTTTAGTTGTATGTGTCACTGGGACCCTGGTAACCCAGGACCCCAGTGCTCATAAGTGTGCCTGTATGTGTTACCTGTGTAGTGACTAACTGTCTCACTGAGGCTCTGCTAATCAGAACCTCAGTGGTTATGCTCTCTCATTTCTTTCCAAATTGTCACTGACAGGCTAGTGACCATTTTTACCAATTTACATTGGCTTACTGGAACACCCTTATAATCCCCTAGTATATGGTACTGAGGTACCCAGGGTATTGGGGTTCCAGGAGATCCCTATGGGCTGCAGCATTTCTTTTGCCACCCATAGGGAGCTCTGACAATTCTTACACAGGCCTGCCACTGCAGCCTGAGTGAAATAACGTCCACGTTATTTCACAGCCATTTTACACTGCACTTAAGTAACTTATAAGTCACCTATATGTCTAACCTTTACCTGGTAAAGGTTAGGTGCAAAGTTACTTAGTGTGAGGGCACCCTGGCACTAGCCAAGGTGCCCCCACATTGTTCAGAGCCAATTCACTGAACTTTGTGAGTGCGGGGACACCATTACACGCGTGCACTACATATAGGTCACTACCTATATGTAGCTTCACCATGGTAACTCCGAATATGGCCATGTAACATGTCTATGATCATGGAATTGCCCCCTCTATGCCATCCTGGCATTGTTGGTACAATTCCATGATCCCAGTGGTCTGTAGCACAGACCCTGGTACTGCCAGACTGCCCTTCCTGGGGTTTCTCTGCAGCTGCTGCTGCTGCCAACCCCTCAGACAGGCATCTGCCCTCCTGGGGTCCAGCCAGGCCTGGCCCAGGATGGCAGAACAAAGAACTTCCTCTGAGAGAGGGTGTGACACCCTCTCCCTTTGGAAAATGGTGTGAAGGCAGGGGAGGAGTAGCCTCCCCCAGCCTCTGGAAATGCTTTCTTGGGCACAGATGTGCCCAATTCTGCATAAGCCAGTCTACACCGGTTCAGGGACCCCTTAGCCCCTGCTCTGGTGCGAAACTGGACAAAGGAAAGGGGAGTGACCACTCCCCTGACCTGCACCTCCCCTGGGAGGTGTCCAGAGCTCCTCCAGTGTGCTCCAGACCTCTGCCATCTTGGAAACAGAGGTGCTGCTGGCACACTGGACTGCTCTGAGTGGCCAGTGCCACCAGGTGACGTCAGAGACTCCTGCTGATAGGCTCCTTCAGGTGTTAGTAGCCTATCCTCTCTCCTAGGTAGCCAAACCCTCTTTTCTGGCTATTTAGGGTCTCTGTCTCTGGGGAAACTTCAGATAACGAATGCATGAGCTCATCCGAGTTCCTCTGCATCTCCCTCTTCACCTTCTGATAAGGAAACGACTGCTGACCGCGCTGGAAGCCTGCAAACCTGCAACATAGTAGCGAAGACGACTACTGCAACTCTGTAACGCTGATCCTGCCGCCTTCTCGACTGTTTTCCTGCTTGTGCATGCTGTGGGGGTAGTCTGCCTCCTCTCTGCACCAGAAGCTCCGAAGAAATCTCCTGTGGGTCGACGGAATCTTCCCCCTGCAACCGCAGGCACCAAAAAGCTGCATTACCGGTCCCTTGGGTCTCCTCTCAGCATGGCGAGCGAGGTCCCTCGAATCCAGCGACTCTGTCCAAGTGACCAACACAGTCCAGTGACTCTTCAGTCCAAGTTTGGTGGAGGTAAGTCCTTGCCTCACCTCGCTGGGCTGCATTGCTGGGAACCGCGACTTTGCAGCTACTCCGGCCCCTGTGCACTTCCGGCGGAAATCCTTTGTGCACAGCCAAGCCTGGGTCCACGGCACTCTAACCTGCATTGCACGACTTTCTAAGTTGGTCTCCGGCGATGTGGGACTCCTTTGTGCAACTTCGGCGAGCACTGTTTCACGCATCCTTGTAATGCCTGTTTCTGGCACTTCTCCGGGTGCTACCTGCTTCAGTGAGGGCTCTTTGTCTTGCTCGACATCCCTTCTCTCTTCAGGTCCAGTTTGCGACCTCCTGGTCCCTCCTGGGCCCCAGCAGCGTCCAAAAACGTTAACTGCACGATTTGCAGCTAGCAAGGCTTGTTAGCGTCCTTTCGGCGGGAAAATACTTCTGCACGACTCTCCACGGCGAGTGGGATCCGTCCACCAAAGAGGAAGTCTCTAGCCATTTTCGTTCCTGCAGAAACCTCAGCTTCTTCTGTCCAGTTGAAGCTTCTTTGCACCCGCAGCTGGCATTTCCTGGGCATCTGCCCATCTCCGACTTGCTTGTGACTTTTGGACTTGGTCCCCTTGTTCCACAGGTACCCTAGATTGGAAATCCACAGTTTTTGCATTGCTGGTTTGTGTCTTTCCTGCATTATTCCTCTAACACGACTTCTTTGTCCTTAGGGGAACTTTAGTGCACTTTGCACTCACTTTTCAGGGTCTTGGGGAGGGTTATTTTGCTAACTCTCATTATTTTCTAATAGTCCCAGCGACCCTCTACAAGGTCACATAGGTTTGGGGTCCATTCGTGGTTCGCATTCCACTTTTGGAGTATATGGTTTGTGTTGCCCCTATCCCTATGTTTCCCCATTGCATCCTATTGTAACTATACATTGTTTGCACTGTTTTCTAAGACTATACTGCATATTTTTGCTATTGTGTATATATATCTTGTGTATATTTCCTATCCTCTCACTGAGGGTACACTCTAAGATACTTTGGCATATTGTCATAAAAATAAAGTACCTTTATTTTTAGTATAACTGTGTATTGTGTTTTCTTATGATATTGTGCATATGACACTAGGTGGTACTGTAGTAGCTTCACACGTCTCCTAGTTCAGACTAAGCTGCTCTGCTAAGCTACCATTATCTATCAGCCTAAGCTGCTAGACACTCTATACACTAATAAGGGATTACTGGGCCTGGTGCAAGGTGCAAGTACCCCTTGGTACTCACTACAAGCCAGTCCAGCCTCCTACACTCATTTGCTTATAGCATGTAATGTAATAGTATGCAATATAAAGGTAAATGTATTCTATATTTGCTTTTCAGGTATATACTTGTGTTTAAAGATAAATTGAATATGGAAGAGTGAGGTGAAAAAAAAATAAACATTACTCTTGTTGACAGTATCCATAAACCAGGGAACAGATTACATTTTTAGTGCAGCCGGCATATGGCATCTGCTATAATGAGTGACCATGTCTTCCAGTTTTGGTGAAACAACGGGGGTAGTAACCATCTGGTTAAGAGGTAAAGGTCCCACAGATGGTCCAGCTGTTCATGATGACGCACACATTCCCTCTCTCTTATCATGTTGTGATATGTCCTTCTATGTATGGTTTTCAGGTGTTTCCAAATAGAGGATGTGCCATGTGAATACTTCTTCACCATACCTCTTGACAGATGTTTGCTGCATATATTGCATTGGACAAATTTTAGATAGAACTTTCTTTTCTCCTGAAGGAATGGAGAAATATTTTCAAAAGTTAGAGGAAACCTTCTTCTAGGAACTAGGAGACGTGTGAAGCTACTACAGTACCACTTAGTGTCATATGCACAATATCATAAGAAAACACAATACACAGTTATACTAAAAATAAAGGTACTTTATTTTTATGACAATATGCCAAAGTATCTTAGAGTGTACCCTCAGTGAGAGGATAGGAAATATACACAAGATATATACACAATAGCAAAAATATGCAGTATAGTCTTAGAAAACAGTGCAAACAATGTATAGTTACAATAGGATGCAATGGGGAAACATAGGGATAGGGGCAACACAAACCATATACTCCAAAAGTGGAATGCGAACCACGAATGGACCCCAAACCTATGTGACCTTGTAGAGGGTCGCTGGGACTATTAGAAAATAGTGAGAGTTAGAAAAATAACCCTCCCCAAGACCCTGAAAAGTGAGTGCAAAGTGCACTAAAGTTCCCCTAAGGACAAAGAAGTCGTGTTAGAGGAATAATGCAGGAAAGACACAAACCAGCAATGCAACAACTGTGGATTTCCAATCTAGGGTACCTGTGGAACAAGGGGACCAAGTCCAAAAGTCACAAGCAAGTCGGAGATGGGCAAATGCCCAGGAAATGCCAGCTGCGGGTGCAAAGAAGCTTCTACTGGACAGAAGAAGCTGAGGTTTCTGCAGGAACGAAAAGGGCTAGAGACTTCCTCTTTGGTGGACAGATCCGCCTCGCCGTGGAGAGTCGTGCAGAAGTGTTTTCCCGCCAAAAGAACGCCAACAAGCCTTGCTAGCTGCAAATCGTGCGGTTAGCGTTTTTGGAAGCTGCTGAGGCCCAGGAGGGACCAGGAGGTCGCAAATTGGACCAGCAGAGAGAGGGGACGTCGAGCAAGACAAGGAGCCCTATCTGAAGCAGGTAGCTTCCGGAGAAGTGCCAGAAACAGGCACTACAAGGATGCGTGAAACAGTGCTCACCCGAAGTCGCACAAAGAAGTCCCACGTCACCGGAGAACAACTTAGGAGGTCGTGCAATGCAGGTTAGAGTGCCGTGGACCCAGGCTGGACTGTGCACAAAGGATTTCCGCCGGAAGTGCACGCAGGCCGGAGTAGCTGCAAAAGTCGCGGTTCCCAGCAATGCAGCCCAGCGAGGTGAGGTAAGGACTTACCTCCACCAAACTTGGACTGAGGAGTCACTGGACTGTGGGGGTCACTTGGACTGAGTCGCTGGATTCGAGGGACCTCGCTCGTCGTGCTGAGAGGAGACCCAAGGGACCGGTAAGGCAGCTTTTTGGTGCCTGCGGTTGCAGGGGGAAGATTCCGTCGACCCACGGGAGATTTCTTCGGAGCTTCTGGTGCAGAGAGGAGGCAGACTACCCCCACAGCATGCACAAGCAGGAAAACAGTCGAGAAGGCGGCAGGATCAGCGTTACAGAGTTGCAGTAGTCGTCTTTGCTACTATGTTGCAGGTTTGCAGGCTTCCAGCGCGGTCAGCAGTCGATTCCTTGGCAGAAGGTGAAGAGAGAGATGCAGAGGAACTCGGCTGAGCTCTTGCATTCGTTATCTAAAGTTTCCCCAGAGACAGAGACCCTAAATAGCCAGAAAAGAGGGTTTGGCTACCTAGGAGAGAGGATAGGCTAGCAACACCTGAAGGAGCCTATCACAAGGAGTCTCTGATGTCACCTGGTGGCACTGGCCACTCAGAGCAGTCCAGTGTGCCAGCAGCACCTCTGTTTCCAAGATGGCAGAGGTCTGGAGCACACTGGAGGAGCTCTGGACACCTCCCAGGGGAGGTGCAGGTCAGGGGAGTGGTCACTCCCCTTTCCTTTGTCCAGTTTCGCGCCAGAGCAGGGCTAAGGGGTCCCCTGAACCGGTGTAGACTGGCTTATGCAGAATTGGGCACCTCTGTGCCCAACAAAGCATTTCCAGAGGCTGGGGGAGGCTACTCCTCCCCTGCCTTCACACCATTTTCCAAAGGGAGAGGGTGTCACACCCTCTCTCAGAGGAAGTTCTTTGTTCTGCCATCCTAGGCCAGGCCTGGCTGGACCCCAGGAGGGCAGATGCCTGTCTGAGGGGTTGGCAGCAGCAGCAGCTGCAGTGAAACCCCAGGAAGTGCAGTTTGGCAGTACCAGGGTCTGTGCTACAGACCACTGGGATAATGGGATTGTGCCAACTATGCCAGGATGGTATAGAGGGGGCAATTCCATGATCATAGACATGTTACATGGCCATATTCGGAGTTACCATTGTGAAGCTACATATAGGTAGTGACCTATATGTAGTGCACGTGTGTAATGGTGTCCCCGCACTCACAAAGTTCAGGGAATTGGCTCTGAACAATGTGGGGGCACCTTGGCTAGTGCCAGGGTGCCCACACACTAAGTAACTTTGCACCTAACCTTTACCAGGTAAAGGTTAGACATATAGGTGACTTATAAGTTACTTAAGTGCAGTGTAAAATGGCTGTGAAATAACGTGGACGTTATTTCACTCAGGCTGCAGTGGCAGGCCTGTGTAAGAATTGTTAGAGCTCCCTATGGGTGGCAAAAGAAATGCTGCAGCCCATAGGGATCTCCTGAAACCCCAATACCCTGGGTACCACAGTAGCATATACTAGGGAATTATAAGGGTGTTCCAGTAAGCCAATGTAAATTGGTAAACATGGTCACTAGCCTGTTAGTGACAATTTGGATAGAAATGAGAGAGCATAACCACTGAGGTTCTGATTAGCAGAGCCTCAGTGAGACAGTTAGTCACTACACAGGTAACACATTCAGGCACACTTATGAGCACTGGGGCCCTGGGTTACCAGGGTCCCAGTGACACATACAACTAAAACAACATATACAAGATGGTATTTTCCTACACCACTAACAGAGACACTTCCTCATACAGTTACACACCCAAAGAGCCACTAACACAGCTAGTTACCAATCCATACTGCCACTCACATAATCACTCACACAATAACTAACACACCCAGTCACACACCCTCACAGCTACTTACACATCCAGTGACACAACCATAGAGGCACTGATACACTTACCACATGTCCACTCAACTACTGACACACCAAGTCACCCTCATGTACAGCCACTCACATACACATTTATACACCTATGCTTGAACACTTACATAGCCTGTTGTACACTGACATAACCACTTATGTAGCTACTCATTGTAGGAAAGTACCATCTTGCCTGGCATGTTACCCCCATTTTTCACTGTATATATGTTGTTTTAGTTGTATGTGTCACTGGGACCCTGCCAGCCAGGGCCCCAGTGCTCATAAGTGTGCCCTGTATGTGTTACCTGTGTTATGACTAACTGTCTCACTGAGGCTCTGCTATCCAGAACCTCAGTGGTTATGCTCTCTCATTTCTTTCCAAATTGTCACTAACAGGCTAGTGACCAATTTCACCAATTTACATTGGCATACTGGAACACCCTTTTAATTCCCTAGTATATGGTACTGAGGTACCCAGGGTATTGGCCATCCATAGGGAGAGCTGACAATTCTTACACAGGCCTGCCAGTGCAGCCTGAGTGAAATAACGTCCACGTTATTTCACAGCCATTTACCACTGCACTTAAGTAACTTATAAGTCACCTATATGTCTAACCTTTACCTGGTAAAGGTTGGGTGCCAAGTTACTTAGTGTGTGGGCACCCTGGCACTAGCCAAGGGGCTTCCACATTGTTCAGGGCAAATTCCCCGGACTTTGTGAGTGCGGGGACACCATTACACGCATGCACTATACATATGTCACGACATATGTATAGCGTCACAATGGTAACTCCGAACATGGCCATGTAACATGTCTAGGATCATGGAATTGTCACCCCAATGCCATTCTGGCATTGGGGAGACAATTCCATGATCCCCCGAGTCTCTAGCACAGACCCGGGTACTGCTAAACTACCTTTCCTGGGGTTTCACTGCAGCTGCTGCTGCTGCCAACCCCTCAGACAGGTTTCTGCCCTCCTGGGGTCCAGCCAGGCTTGGCCCAGGAAGGCAGAACAAAGGACTTCCTCAGGACTTCCTTTGGAAAAAGGTGTTAGGGCTGGGGAGGAGTAGCCTCCCCCAGCCTCTGGAAATGCTTTGATGGGCACAGATGGTGCCCATCTCTGCATAAGCCAGTCTGCACCGGTTCAGGGATCCCTCAGCCCTGCTCTGGTGCAAAACTGGACAAAGGAAAGGGGAGTGACCACTCCCCTGACCTGCACCTCCCAGGGGAGGTGCCCAGAGCTCCTCCAGTGTGCTCCAGACCTCTGCCATCTTGGAAACAGAGGTGCTGCTGGCACACTGGACTGCTCTGAGTGGCCAGTGCCAGCAGGTGACGTCAGAGACTCCTTCTGATAGGCTCCTTTAGGTGTTGCTAGCCTATCCTCTCTTCTAAGTAGCCAAACCCTCTTTTCTGGCTATTTAGGGTCTCTGCTTTGGGGAATTCCTTAGATAACGAATGCAAGAGCTCATCAGAGTTCCTCTGCATCTCTCTCTTCACCTTCTGCCAAGGAATCGACTGCTGACCGTGCTGGAAGCCTGCAAAACTGCAACAAAGTAGCGAAGACAACTACTGCAACTCTGTAACGCTGATCCTGCTGCCTTCTCGACTGTTTTCCTGGTGGTGCATGCTGTGGGGGTAGTCTGCCTCCTCTCTGCACTAGAAGCTCTGAAGAAATTTCCTGTGGGTCGACGGAATCGTCCCCCTGCTACCGCAGGCGCCAAAGAACTGCATCACCGGTCCCCTGGCTCTCCTCTCAGCACGACGAGCGAGGTCCCTTGAATCCAGCAACTCTGTCCAAGTGACTACCACAGTCCAGTGACTCTTCAGTCCAAGTTTGGTGGAGGTAAGTCCTTGCCTCCCCACGCCAGACTGCATTGCTGGGAACCGCGTCTTTTGCAGCTACTCCGGCCTCTGTGCACTTCCGGCGGAAATCCTTTGTGCACAGCCAAGCCTGGGTCCCTGGCACTCTAACCTGCATTGCACAACCTCCTGAGTTGTCCTCCGGCGGCGTGGGACTCTCTTGTGCAACTTCGGGTGAGCACCGATTCACTCCACTTCGTAGTGCCTGTTCCGGCACTTCTCCAGGTGCTGCTTGCTTCTGAGTGGGCTCCTTGTCTTGCTGGACGCCCCCTCTGTCCCCTCACGCAATTGGTGACATTCTAGTCCCTCCTGGGCCACAGCAGCATCCAAAAACCCTAACCGCAAGCTTTGCAGCTAGCAAGGATTGTTTGCGCTCTTTCTGCAGAAAACACTTCTGCACGACTCCTCACGAAGTGGGACATCGATCCTCCAAAGGGGAAGTTTCTAGCCATTGTCGTTCCTGCAGAATCCTCAGCTTCTACCATCCGGTGGCAGCTTCTTTGCACCCACAGCTGGCATTTCCTGGGCATCTGCCCACTCCAGACTTGATCGTGACTTTTGGACTTGGTCCCCTTGTTCCACAGGTACTCTCATCTGGAAATCCATTGTTGTTGCATTGTTGGTGTTGGTCTTTCCTGCAGAATTCCCCTATCACGACTTCTGTGCTCTTTGGGGAACTTAGGTGCACTTTGCACCCACTTTTCAGGGTCTTGGGGTTGGCTATTTTTCTAACCCTCACTGTTTTCTTACAGTCCCAGCGACCCTCTACAAGGTCACATAGGTTTGGGGTCCATTCGTGGTTCGCATTCCACTTCTAGAGTATATGGTTTGTGTTGCCCCTATCTCTATGTGCCCCCATTGCATTCTATTGTGACTATACATTGTTTGCACTGTTTTCTATTGCTATTACTGCATATTTTAGTATTGTGTACATATATCTTGTGTATATTTGTTATCCTCATACTGAGGGTACTCACTGAGATAGTTTGGCATATTGTCATAAAAATAAAGTACCTTTATTTTTAGTATATCTATGTATTGTGTTTTCTTATGATATTGTGCAAGTGACACTAGTGGTACTGTAGGAGCTTCACTCGTCTCCTAGTTCAGCCTAAGCTGCTCTGCTAAGCTACCTTTTCTATCAGCCTAAGCTGCTAGACACCCCTCTACACTAATGAGGGATACCTGGGCCTGGTGCAAGGTGTAAGTACCCCTTGGTACTCACTACAAGCCAGTCCAGCCTCCTACATTGGTTGTGCAGCGGTGGGATAAGTACTTTGCAACTACTTACCACTTTGTCATATTGTACTTTTCATAAGAGAAAAATATACAAACCAAGTTCAGTGTATGTACACATAACCAAAAAGTTTTGCTTTTCTCCTTTCACTTCTTTACTAAGTGCTGAAAAGTACTTCTAAACTTTCAAAAAGGTCTTAAAAAGTTTTAAAAGTTTTTTTTCTGTCCTTTAAAAAGTTCTGAAAACCTTTTTTTCACTTTTTCTGTCCCTTAAACACTTTCTATCATGTCTGGTACAGGCCAAACTCTTGATCTGTCCAACATAGCTTATGACAACCTTAGCTGGAAGGAAGCAAGGAGTCTCTGCATAGATAGAGGTTTAGGGGTAGGGAAGAATCCCTCAAGACAACTGTTAGTTAATATGCTCATTGAACAAGATAAGACCTTAGTTGGCACTTCTGGTGAGAAATTGGCTGATGGTTCCCACTCTGATTCTGGGGCACCCCTAGCAAAAGATTTGGGAGGGAATCTTTCCAACCTGCCCCTTAGCAAGCCACCTGGCATAGCTGGCACTGATGTGAATTCACATCACAGTAATTTTGTTTCTCATCACAGTAATAGTGTTGTTTCTCATCACAGTAAAAGTGTTACTTCTGTAGGTCAGAATGTTAGAGTGTCATCTGTTAGGACCAGGTCTCCTTCTGTTCATTCTCACCATACTTCTGTTTCAAGACATGCCTCACCCACCCACCCTGATGACAGAGTGTTAGAAAGGGAGCTCAATAGATTGAGAGTGGAACAATCCAGGCTGAAGCTCAAGAAGCAACAGCTGGATTTAGATAGGCAGTCATTAGAGATAGAAAGAGAAAGACAGAAATTGGGGTTTGAATCCCATGGTGGCAGCAGCAGTATTCCAAATAGTCATCCTGCAAAAGAGCATGATTCTAGGAATCTGCACAAGATAGTTCCCCCTTACAAGGATGGGGGTGACATTAACAAGTGGTTTGCTGCACTTGAGAGGGCCTGTGTTGTACAGGATGTCCCTCAAAGGCAGTGGGCTGCTGTCCTATGGCTATCTTTCAGTGGAAAGGGTAGGGATAGGCTCCTTACTGTGAAGGAAAGTGATGCCAATAATTTTGCAGTTCTTAAGAATGCACTCCTAGATGGTTATGGCTTAACCACTGAACAGTACAGGATAAAGTTCAGAGAAACCAAAAAGGAGTCTTCACAAGACTGGGTAGACTTTGTTGACCATTCAGTGAAGGCCTTGGAGGGGTGGTTACATGGCAGTAAAGGTTCTGACTATGAAAGCCTGTATAACTTAATCCTGAGAGAGCATATTCTTAATAATTGTGTGTCTGATTTGTTACACCAGTACCTGGTAGACTCTGATCTGACCACTCCCCAAGAATTGGGAAAGAAGGCAGACAAATGGGTCAGAACAAGGGTGAACAGAAAAGTTCATACAGGGGGTGACAAGGATGGCAAGAAAAAGGATGGTAAGTCTTCTGACAAGGGTGGGGGCAAATCTAAAAATGAGTCTTCATCAGGCCCACAAAAACACTCTGGTGGGGGTGGTGGGCCCAAATCCACTTCAAATCAAAACAAAGAAAAGAAACCATGGTGCTATTTATGCAAAATAAAAGGCCATTGGACAACATATCCCAGTTGTCCAAAGAAAAGCACCAAGCCTCCTACCACTACAACCCCTGCTGCTACACCTAGTGCCCCTAGTAATAGCAGTGGTGGCGGGAGCAAACCTACTAATAGCCAATCCAAGGGAGTAGCTGGGCTCACTTTTGGTAATTTAGTTGGGGTTGGTCTGATTAGGGAGACCACAGAGGCTGTGTTAGTCTCTGAGGGGGCTATTGATTTAGCCACCTTGGTTGCTTGTCCCCTTAACATGGATACGTACAAGCAACTACTGTAGGAGGCTGGACTGGCTTGTAGTGAGTACCAAGGGGTACTTGCACCTTGCACCAGGCCCAGTTATCCCTTATTAGTGTATAGGGTGTCTAGCAGCTTAGGCTGATAGATAATGGTAGCTTAGCAAAGCAGCTCAGGCTGAACTAGGAGACGTGTGAAGCTACTACAGTACCACTTAGTGTCATATGCACAATATCATAAGAAAACACAATACACAGTTATACTAAAAATAAAGGTACTTTATTTTTATGACAATATGCCAAAGTATCTTAGAGTGTACCCTCAGTAAGAGGATAGGAAATATACACAAGATATATATACACAATAGCAAAAATATGCAGTATAGTCTTAGAAAACAGTGCAAACAATGTATAATTACAATAGGATGCAATGGGGAAACATAGGGATAGGGGCAACACAAACCATATACTCCAAAAGTGGAATGTGAACCACGAATGGACCCCAAACCTATGTGACCTTGTAGAGGGTCGCTGGGACTATTAGAAAATAGTGAGAGTTAGAAAAATAACCCTCCCCAAGACCCTGAAAAGTGAGTGCAAAGTGCACCAAAGTTCCCCTAAGGACAAAATAGTCGTGTTAGAGGGAGAATGCAAGGAAAACACAAATCAGCAATGCAACAACGATGGATTCCTGTCTGAAGGTACCTGTGGAACAAGGGGACCAAGTCCAAAAGTCACAAGCAGCTCGGAGATGGGCAGATGCCCAAGAAATGCCAGCGGTTGGTGCAAAGAAGCTCTTACTAGGCTGAAGAACTGTAAATACTGCAGGAACGACAAGGGCTAGAGACTTCCCCTTTGGAGGATGGATCCCCCACGCCTTGGAGAGTCGTGCAGAAGTGTTTTCCCGCCGGATGGGCGCCAACAAGCCTTGCTACACGCAAATCGTGCATTTGGCGTTTTTGGACGCTGCTGTGGCCCAGGAGGGACCAGGAGGTCGCAAATTGGACCTGCAGAGAGAGGGGACGTCGAGCAAGACAAGGAGCCCTCACTGAAGCAGGTAGCACCCGGAGAAGTGCCAGAAACAGGCACTACGAGGATGCGTGAAACGGTGCTCGCCGAAGTTGCACAAAGGAGTCCCACGTCGCCGGAGACCAACTTAGAAAGTCGTGCAATGCAGGTTAGAGTGCCGTGGACCCAGGCTTGGCTGTGCACGAAGGATTTCCGCCGGAAGTGCACAGGGGCCGGAGAAGCTTGCAAAGTCGCGGTTCCCAGCAATGCAGCCCAGCGAGGTGAGGCAAGGACTTACCTCCACCAAACTTGGGCTGAAGAGTCACTGGACTGTGGGGGTCACTTGGACGGTGTCGCTGGATTCGAGGGACCTCGCTCGTCGTGCTGAGAGGAGACCCAAGGGACCGGAGATGCAGCTTTTTGGTGCCTGCGGTTGCAGGGGGAAGATTCCGTCGACCCACGGGAGATTTCTTCGGAGCTTCTGGTGCAGAGAGGAGGCAGACTACCCCCACAGCATGCACAAGCAGGAAAACAGTCGAGAAGGCGGCAGGATCAGCGTTACAGAGTTGCAGTAGTCATCTTTGCTACTATGTTGCAGGTTTGCAGGCTTCCAGCGCGGTCAGCGGTCGATTCCTTATCAGAAGGTGAAGAGGGAGATGCAGAGGAACTCGGCTGAGCTCATGCATTCGTTATCTAAAGTTTCCCCAGAGACAGAGACCCTAAATAGCCAGAAAAGAGGGTTTGGCTACCTAGGAGAGAGGAAAGGCTACTAACACCTGAAGGAGCCTATCACAAGGAGTCTCTGACGTCACCTGGTGGCACTGGCCACTCAGAGCAGTCCAGTGTGCCAGCAGCACCTCTGTTTCCAAGATGGCAGAGGTCTGGAGCACACTGGAGGAGCTCTGGACACCTCCCAGGGGAGGTGCAGGTCAGGGGAGTGGTCACTCCCCTTTCCTTTGTCCAGTTTCGCGCCAGAGCAGGGGCTAAGGGGTCCCTGAACCGGTGTAGACTGGCTTATGCAGAATTGGGCACCTCTGTGCCCAACAAAGCATTTCCAGAGGCTGGGGGAGGCTACTCCTCCCCTGCCTTCACACCATTTTCCAAAGGGAGAGGGTGTCACACCCTCTCTCAGAGGAAGTTCTTTGTTCTGCCATCCTGGGCCAGGCCTGGCTGGACCCCAGGAGGGCAGATGCCTGTCTGAGGGGTTGGCAGCAGCAGCAGCTGCAGAGAAACCCCAGGAAGGGCAGTCTGGCAGTACCAGGGTCTGTGCTACAGACCACTGGGATCATGGAATTGTACCAACAATGCCAGGATGGCATAGAGGGGGCAATTCCATGATCATAGACATGTTACATGGCCATATTCGGAGTTACCATGGTGAAGCTACATATAGGTAGTGACCTATATGTAGTGCACGCGTGTAATGGTGTCCCCGCACTCACAAAGTTCAGTGAATTGGCTCTGAACAATGTGGGGGCACCTTGGCTAGTGCCAGGGTGCCCTCACACTAAGTAACTCTGCACCTAACCTTTACCAGGTAAAGGTTAGACATATAGGTGACTTATAAGTTACTTAAGTGCAGTGTAAAATGGCTGTGAAATAACGTGGACGTTATTTCACTCAGGCTGCAGTGGCAGGCCTGTGTAAGAATTGTCAGAGCTCCCTATGGGTGGCAAAAGAAATGCTGCAGCCCATAGGGATCTCCTGGAACCCCAATACCCTGGGTACCTCAGTACCATATACTAGGGAATTATAAGGGTGTTCCAGTAAGACAATGTAAATTGGTAAAAATGGTCACTAGCCTGTCAGTGACAATTTGGAAGTAATGAGAGAGCATAACCACTGAGGTTCTGGTTAGCAGAGCCTCAGTGAGACAGTTAGGCACCACACAGGGAACATATACATGCACACCTATGAGCACTGGGGCCCTGTGTGACAGGGTCCCAGTGACACATACATATAGGCCACAAACCTATGAGCACTGAGGTCCTGACCAGCAGGATCCCAGTGACACATAACAAACATACTGAAAACATAGTGTTTTCACTATGAGCACCGGGGCCTAGCCATCAGGATCCCAGTGAGACAGTGAAAACAGTGACAAACATCCTGACATACACTCACAAACAGGCCAAAAGTGGGGGTAACAAGGCTAGAAAGAGGCTACCTTCTCACACAACCCCCCCCCAAACGAAGGACAATAAGGCTAACCTTGGCCAGTTGAGACTTTATTGTCTAAGTGGGGATAAGTAGAGAGTAGCTCTGCAAAAGACTGGTTACTCCCTTTATCATCCACTATATGGTTACTTCCCTGTGGGGATGTAAACCACCCTGTTTGAAGTTTTTTAGCTAAGCAACAATGTGAAGATGTATTTTCAGAGTTTCTATCAGTAAGTTTTAGTTTAGAGCAGTGGGAATTGTCCACTGAACCTATGTGTAGTGATGGAAATGCCAGACAGGTATGCTGTCTCAGAAAAGCCATAGCTGGGCAAAAACTTTGTCCATCTGGCTGGAAGAGAGAACAGGGATGCTGTTTCTCTTGAGTTGGAGCAGGGCAGGGATGCTGTCCTATGAGCTCCACACTAGGGCAGGGATGCTGTCCTAAGTGTTGTGAGGTAGTGCAGGGTTTCTGCACTAAAGTTTCTCTGGGAGGGTTGGAGGGATGCTCCATGTTAACTAAAATGGTGCTGTTTTTCTCACCAATGTTAGTTATCCCACAGAGAGGTACTTCCACCTCAGGGAGTCCAGCTTTGCCAGCTGATGATTCCCTTGGAACAGGTGCCACCCCAGGAGAGGTTTCTCCCACCACAGGAATAGTATCCTGAATGGTAGGGTGGTTAGGGGATACTGTGATACCCTTTTTACCTGTTGATGGAGAGGGATCCTGAGTTTTCAGGCCTTCTCTCCTTTGCTTTTTCATTTCACTTGAAATGAGAGGGAACAATTCCTCAGGGATGCCCAGCATGGCTGCATGGGCATAAAACTCTACATCAGCCCAACCTGAGGCCTCTAGGTCATTACCTAAGAGACAGTCTACAGGTAAGCTAGGTGATACCACCACCTGCTTAGGGCCAGTAACTCCACCCCAACTAAACTGAATTATAGCTAAGGGAAGAAACTTAGTGGAGTTATGGACATCAATAATCTTATACTGTTGTCCAATGATGTGTTGTTCAGGAGGCACTAGGTTTTCAGTCACCAAAGTGAAACTGGCACCTGTGTCCCTGTAGGCCAAGGCCTCAACACCATTTATTGAAACTGTCTGCCTGTACTTATCCATTGTAAGGGGACAAGCAGCCAGTGTGGCAAGGCCAATGCCACTAGGTGTGACAGAAACTGTCTTGGGACTGATGACATCAGTTTCCACTATGGACCCATAAGTGAACCCAACTACACCCTTTGCTTGACTGTTGCCAGCAGTCCCACCACTAGTACCACTACTGCTAGGGGCACTAGAGCTTGATGTATTAGTGGTGGTAGGCTCAGGGGGTTTACCTGGACAGGACTTATCCCCTGGCCTATGGCCTCTGTTTTTACACACAAAGCACCAAGGCTTTTTAATGTGTGCAGGTTGGGAAGAAGAGGAAGAATTTGTTTTATCCCCACCCTCTGAAGAGTGTTTAAGATTTGAAGTGGGATCTTTGGCTTTACCCTTATCCCCATGCTTATCTTGAGATTTTTCACCATCTTTCTTCTTATTGCCATCTTTGTCACCCCCTGTATGAACTTTTCTGTTCACCCTTGTTCTGACCCATTTGTCTGCCTTCTTTCCCAATTCTTGGGGAGAGGTCAGATCAGAGTCTACCAGGTACTGGTGCAACAAATCAGACACACAATTATTAAGAATATGCTCTCTCAGGATCAAGTTATACAGGCTGTCATAATCAGTAACTTTACTGCCATGTAACCACCCCTCCAAGGCCTTCACTGCCTGGTCAATGAAATCAACCCAGTCTTGTGAAGACTCCTTTTTGGCATCTCTGAACTTTATCCTGTACTGTTCAGTGGTTAAGCCATAACCATCCAGGAGTGCATTCTTAAGAACTTGGAAATTGTTAGCATCATTTTCTTTTACAATAAGGAGCCTATCCCTACCTTTTCCAGTAAATGATAGCCATAGGATAGCAGCCCACTGCTTTTGAGGGACATCCTGTACAACACAGGCCCTCTCAAGTGCAGCAAACCACTTGTTAATGTCATCCCCCTCCTTGTAAGGGGGAACTATCTTATGCAGATTCCTGGAATCATGCTCTTTTGCAGGATGACTATGGGGAATACTGCTGCTGCCACCATGGGTATCTAAACCCATTTTCTGTCTTTCCCTCTCTATTTCTAAAGACTGTCTATCCAAATCCAGCTGTTGCTTCTTGAGCTTCAGTCTGGTTTGTTCCACTCTCAATCTATTGAGCTCCCTTTCTAACAATCTGTCATCAGGGTGGGTGGGAGGGACATTTCTAGATACAGAGGTATGATGGGAATGAACAGAAGGAGACCTGTCCCTTACAAGGGGCACCCTAACAGCTTGGCTACCAGTATAATGTGAGAGCACATCATCAGTATGATGTGATTCAACCTCTGTACCAACTATGCTAGACTGTCTAGTAATGGGCAGGCTGAGAAGTTTCTTTCCTGAACCTTTTCCTGGGGGAGTCCCTGGATCAGATTGAGAACCATTAGCTACTTTTTCTACAGATTGGGCACTTATGGCCTTATCCTGTACTCTAAGCATATTAATTAACAGTTCTAAAGAAGGATTCTTCCCTACACTCAAACCTCTCTCTATGCAGAGACTCCTTGCTCCTTTCCAGCTAAGGTGATCATATGCAAGTTTGGACAGTTCAACTTTTTGGCCTGTGCCAGACATTTTTAGAGAGAGTTAAAGTGATAGACAAAGAGAAAAAAGTTTTCAGAACTTTTTGGAAAGACAGAAAAAACTTTTTAAACTTTTAAGAACTTTTTGAAAGTTTAGAAGTACTTTTCAGCACTTAGAAAAGAGTGAAAATAGGAAATGCAAAACTTTTTGGCTATGTGTATATACACTGACCTTGTTTTGTATATTTTTCTCTTATGAAAAGTACAATGACAAGAGTGGTAAGTAGTCTCAAAGCACTTATCCCACCACTGCACAACCAATGTAGGAGGCTGGACTGGCTTGTAGTGAGTACCAAGGGGTACTTGCACCTTGCACCAGGCCCAGTTATCCCTTATTAGTGTATAGGGTGTCTAGCAGCTTAGGCTGATAGATAATGGTAGCTTAGCAAAGCAGCTCAGGCTGAACTAGGAGACGTGTGAAGCTACTACAGTACCACTTAGTGTCATATGCACAATATCATAAGAAAACACAATACACAGTTATACTAAAAATAAAGGTACTTTATTTTTATGACAATATGCCAAAGTATCTTAGAGTGTACCCTCAGTAAGAGGATAGGAAATATACACAAGATATATATACACAATAGCAAAAATATGCAGTATAGTCTTAGAAAACAGTGCAAACAATGTATAATTACAATAGGATGCAATGGGGAAACATAGGGATAGGGGCAACACAAACCATATACTCCAAAAGTGGAATGTGAACCACGAATGGACCCCAAACCTATGTGACCTTGTAGAGGGTCGCTGGGACTATTAGAAAATAGTGAGAGTTAGAAAAATAACCCTCCCCAAGACCCTGAAAAGTGAGTGCAAAGTGCACCAAAGTTCCCCTAAGGACAAAATAGTCGTGTTAGAGGGAGAATGCAAGGAAAACACAAATCAGCAATGCAACAACGATGGATTCCTGTCTGAAGGTACCTGTGGAACAAGGGGACCAAGTCCAAAAGTCACAAGCAGCTCGGAGATGGGCAGATGCCCAAGAAATGCCAGCGGTTGGTGCAAAGAAGCTCTTACTAGGCTGAAGAACTGTGAATACTGCAGGAACGACAAGGGCTAGAGACTTCCCCTTTGGAGGATGGATCCCCCACGCCTTGGAGAGTCGTGCAGAAGTGTTTTCCCGCCGGATGGGCGCCAACAAGCCTTGCTACACGCAAATCGTGCGTTTGGCGTTTTTGGACGCTGCTGTGGCCCAGGAGGGACCAGGAGGTCGCAAATTGGACCTGCAGAGAGAGGGGACGTCGAGCAAGACAAGGAGCCCTCACTGAAGCAGGTAGCACCCGGAGAAGTGCCAGAAACAGGCACTACGAGGATGCGTGAAACGGTGCTCGCCGAAGTTGCACAAAGGAGTCCCACGTCGCCGGAGACCAACTTAGAAAGTCGTGCAATGCAGGTTAGAGTGCCGTGGACCCAGGCTTGGCTGTGCACGAAGGATTTCCGCCGGAAGTGCACAGGGGCCGGAGAAGCTTGCAAAGTCGCGGTTCCCAGCAATGCAGCCCAGCGAGGTGAGGCAAGGACTTACCTCCACCAAACTTGGGCTGAAGAGTCACTGGACTGTGGGGGTCACTTGGACGGTGTCGCTGGATTCGAGGGACCTCGCTCGTCGTGCTGAGAGGAGACCCAAGGGACCGGAGATGCAGCTTTTTGGTGCCTGCGGTTGCAGGGGGAAGATTCCGTCGACCCACGGGAGATTTCTTCGGAGCTTCTGGTGCAGAGAGGAGGCAGACTACCCCCACAGCATGCACAAGCAGGAAAACAGTCGAGAAGGCGGCAGGATCAGCGTTACAGAGTTGCAGTAGTCATCTTTGCTACTATGTTGCAGGTTTGCAGGCTTCCAGCGCGGTCAGCGGTCGATTCCTTATCAGAAGGTGAAGAGGGAGATGCAGAGGAACTCGGCTGAGCTCATGCATTCGTTATCTAAAGTTTCCCCAGAGACAGAGACCCTAAATAGCCAGAAAAGAGGGTTTGGCTACCTAGGAGAGAGGAAAGGCTACTAACACCTGAAGGAGCCTATCACAAGGAGTCTCTGACGTCACCTGGTGGCACTGGCCACTCAGAGCAGTCCAGTGTGCCAGCAGCACCTCTGTTTCCAAGATGGCAGAGGTCTGGAGCACACTGGAGGAGCTCTGGACACCTCCCAGGGGAGGTGCAGGTCAGGGGAGTGGTCACTCCCCTTTCCTTTGTCCAGTTTCGCGCCAGAGCAGGGGCTAAGGGGTCCCTGAACCGGTGTAGACTGGCTTATGCAGAATTGGGCACCTCTGTGCCCAACAAAGCATTTCCAGAGGCTGGGGGAGGCTACTCCTCCCCTGCCTTCACACCATTTTCCAAAGGGAGAGGGTGTCACACCCTCTCTCAGAGGAAGTTCTTTGTTCTGCCATCCTGGGCCAGGCCTGGCTGGACCCCAGGAGGGCAGATGCCTGTCTGAGGGGTTGGCAGCAGCAGCAGCTGCAGAGAAACCCCAGGAAGGGCAGTCTGGCAGTACCAGGGTCTGTGCTACAGACCACTGGGATCATGGAATTGTACCAACAATGCCAGGATGGCATAGAGGGGGCAATTCCATGATCATAGACATGTTACATGGCCATATTCGGAGTTACCATGGTGAAGCTACATATAGGTAGTGACCTATATGTAGTGCACGCGTGTAATGGTGTCCCCGCACTCACAAAGTTCAGTGAATTGGCTCTGAACAATGTGGGGGCACCTTGGCTAGTGCCAGGGTGCCCTCACACTAAGTAACTCTGCACCTAACCTTTACCAGGTAAAGGTTAGACATATAGGTGACTTATAAGTTACTTAAGTGCAGTGTAAAATGGCTGTGAAATAACGTGGACGTTATTTCACTCAGGCTGCAGTGGCAGGCCTGTGTAAGAATTGTCAGAGCTCCCTATGGGTGGCAAAAGAAATGCTGCAGCCCATAGGGATCTCCTGGAACCCCAATACCCTGGGTACCTCAGTACCATATACTAGGGAATTATAAGGGTGTTCCAGTAAGACAATGTAAATTGGTAAAAATGGTCACTAGCCTGTCAGTGACAATTTGGAAGTAATGAGAGAGCATAACCACTGAGGTTCTGGTTAGCAGAGCCTCAGTGAGACAGTTAGGCACCACACAGGGAACATATACATGCACACCTATGAGCACTGGGGCCCTGTGTGACAGGGTCCCAGTGACACATACATATAGGCCACAAACCTATGAGCACTGAGGTCCTGACCAGCAGGATCCCAGTGACACATAACAAACATACTGAAAACATAGTGTTTTCACTATGAGCACCGGGGCCTAGCCATCAGGATCCCAGTGAGACAGTGAAAACAGTGACAAACATCCTGACATACACTCACAAACAGGCCAAAAGTGGGGGTAACAAGGCTAGAAAGAGGCTACCTTCTCACAACTACCCCTAATAAATGGTGTTGAGGTTCAGGCCTACAGGGACACAGGTGCCAGTGTTACAATGGTAATAGAGAAACTGGTCCACTCTGAACAACACCTACTTGGTCATCAGTACCAAGTAACCGATGCTCATAACAACACTCTTAGCCACCCCATGGCTGTTGTGGATCTCAACTGGGGGGGGGTTACTGGTCCAAAGAAAGTTGTGGTTGCCTCAGATTTACCTGTAGACTTTCTATAGGGAATGATTTAGAGACATCAGCTTGGGCAGAAGTGGAGTTGGAGCATCATGCAGCAATGCTGGGCATTCCAGGGCATATGTTTGCTTTAACCAGGGCTCAGGCCAAAAAGCAAAAAGGACAGGGTGACTTGGATCCTGGAAGAATGGACCAAGTGCTCCCTAAAGCTAGGGTTAGTAAAGGTAAAACACTACCTACTATCCCTCCCTCTACAGTGGATTCTACTTCTAAGGAGGAAGAATTTCCACCCTGTGCAGAACCTACACTAGAGGAGCTGGAAGCAGACATTGCTGAGCTTTTGGGTGAAGGGGGGCCTGCCAGGGAGGAGCTGAGTGTGGCACAGCATACCTGTCCCACACTAGAGGGTCTAAGGCAGCAAGCTGTCAAACAAGCAAATAGGGATGTCAGTGACTCTCACAGAGTTTACTGGGAGGATAACGTTTTGTACACTGAAGCAAGGGATCCAAAACCTGGAGCTGCCAGGAGATTGGTGATTCCTCAGGAGTACAGAAAGTTCCTCCTAACTCTAGCCCACGACATTCCCTTAGCTGGACATTTGGGGCAAATGAAAACTTGGGACAGGCTTGTTCCCTTGTTTCATTGGCCTAGAATGTCAGAGGACACAAAGGAATTTTGTAAGTCCTGTGAAACCTGTCAAGCCAGTGCCAAGACAGGTGGCACTCCAAAGGCACCCCTTATTCCACTGCCTGTGGTTGGGGTTCCCTTTGAAAGGGTAGGGGTTGACATAGTTGGCCCCCTTGACCCTCCTACTGCTTCAGGCAATAGGTTTATCTTGGTGGTAGTGGACCATGCCACCAGATATCCTGAAGCAATTCCTCTAAGGACCACTACAGCTCCTGCAGTGGCAAAGGCCCTCCTGGGAATATTTTCCAGGGTGGGCTTCCCAAAAGAGGTGGTATCAGACAGGGGAAGCAATTTCATGTCTGCTTACTTAAAGGCCATGTGGAAGGAATATGGTGTGACATACAAGTTCACCACACCCTATCATCCACAAACAAATGGACTGGTGGAGAGATTTAACAAAACTCTCAAAGGTATGATGTGAGAAAGTAGCCTCTTTCTAGCCTTGTTACCCCCACTTTTGGCCTGTTTGTGAGTGTATGTCAGGGTGTTTTCACTGTCTCACTGGTATCCTGCTAGCAAGGGCCCAGTGCTCATGGTGAAAACCCTATGTTTTCAGTATGTTTGTTATGTGTCACTGGGACCCTGCTAACCCAGGGCCCCAGTGCTCATAAGTGTGCCTGAATGTGTTACCTGTGTAGTGACTAACTGTCTCACTGAGGCTCTGCTAATCAGAACCTCAGTGGTTATGCTCTCTCATTTCTATCCAAATTGTCACTAACAGGCTAGTGACCATGTTTACCAATTTACATTGGCTTACTGGAACACCCTTATAATTCCCTAGTATATGCTACTGTGGTACCCAGGGTATTGGGGTTTCAGGAGATCCCTATGGGCTGCAGCATTTCTTTTGCCACCCATAGGGAGCTCTAACAATTCTTACACAGGCCTGCCACTGCAGCCTGAGTGAAATAACGTCCACGTTATTTCACAGCCATTTTACACTGCACTTAAGTAACTTATAAGTCACCTATATGTCTAACCTTTACCTGGTAAAGGTTGGGTGCTAAGTTACTTAGTGTGAGGGCACCCTGGCACTAGCCAAGGTGCCCCCACATTGTTCAGGGCCAATTCCCCGGACTTTGTGAGTGCGGGGACACCATTACACACGTGCACTACATATAGGTCACTACCTATATGTAGCTTCACAATGGTAACTCCGAATATGGCCATGTAACATGTCTATGATCATGGAATTGCCCCCTCTATACCATCCTGGCATAGTTGGCACAATCCCATGATCCCAGTGGTCTGTAGCACAGACCCTGGTAATGCCAAACTGCCTTTCCTGGGGTTTCACTGCAGCTGTTGCTGCTGCCAACCCCTCAGACAGGCATCTGCCCTCCTGGGGTCCAGCCAGGCCTGGCCCAGGATGGCAGAACAAAGAACTTCCTCTGAGAGAGGGTGTTACACCCTCTCCCATTGGAAAATGGTGTGAAGGCAGGGGAGGAGTAGCCTCCCCCAGCCTCTGGAAATGCTTTCTTGGGCACAGATGTGCCCAATTCTGCATAAGCCAGTCTACACCGGTTCAGGGGACCCCTTAGCCCTGCTCTGGCGCGAAAGTGGACAATGGAAAGGGGAGTGACCACTCCCCTGACCTGCACCTCCCCTGGGAGGTGTCCAGAGCTCCTCCAGTGTGCTCCAGACCTCTGCCATCTTGGAAACAGAGGTGCTGCTGGCACACTGGACTGCTCTGAGTGGCCAGTGCCACCAGGTGACGTCAGAGACTCCTTGTGATAGTCTCCTTCAGGTGTTGCTAGCCTATCCTCTCTCCTAAGTAGCCAAACCCTCTTTTCTGGCTATTTAGGGTCTCTGTCTCTTGGGATTCTTTAGATAACGAATGCAAGAGCTCAGCCGAGTTCCTCTGCATCTCTCTCTTCACCTTCTGCCAAGGAATCGACTGCTGACCGCGCTGGAAGCCTGCAACATAGTAGCAAAGACGACTACTGCAACTCTGTAACGCTGATCCTGCCGCCTTCTCGACTGTTTTCCTGGTGGTGCATGCTGTGGGGGTAGTCTGCCTCCTCTCTGCACTAGAAGCTCCGAAGAAATCTCCCGTGGGTCGACGGAATCTTCCCCCTGCAACCGCAGGCACCAAAAAGCTGCATTACCGGTCCCTTGGGTCTCCTCTCAGCACGACGAACGAGGTCCCTCGAATCCAGCAGCTCTGTCCAAGTGGCCCCCACAGTCCAGTGACTCTTCAGTCCAAGTTTGGTGGAGGTAAGTCCTTGCCTCACCTTGCTAGACTGCATTGCTGGGAACCGTGACTTTTGCAGCTACTTCGGCCTCCGTGAACTTCCGGCGGAAATCCTTTGTGCACAGTCCAGCCTGCGTCCACGGCACTCTAACCTGCATTGCACGACTTCCTAAGTTGTTCTCCGGCGACATGGGACTTCTTTGTGCGACTTCGGGTGAGCACCGTTTCACGCATCATTGTAGTACCTGTTTCTGGCACTTCTCCGGGAGCTACCTGCTGCTGAGAGGGTTTCTTGCCTTGCACGACGTCCCCTCTCTCTCCTGGTCCAATTTGCGACCTCCTGGTCCCTCCAGGGCCACAGCAGCGTCCAAAAATGCTAAATGCACGATTTGCAGCTAGCAAGGCTTGTTGGCGTTCTTTCGGCGGGAAAACACTTCTGCACGACTCTCCACGGCGAGTGGGATCGGTCCACCAAAGGGGAAGTCTCTAGCCCTTTTCGTTCCTGCAGAAACCGCAGCTTCTTCTGTCCAGTAGAAGCTTCTTTGCACCCGCAGCTGGCATTTCCTGGGCATCTGCCCATCTCCGACTTGCTTGTGACTTTTGGGCTTGGTCCCCTTGTTCCACAGGTACCCTAGATTGGAAATCCACAGTTGTTGCATTGTTGGTTTGTGTCTTTCCTGCATTATTCCTCTAACACAACTTCTTTGTCCTTAGGGGAACTTTAGTGCACTTTGCACTCACTTTTCAGGGTCTTGGGGAGGGTTATTTTTCTAACTCTCACTATTTTCTAATAGTCCCAGCGACCCTCTACAAGGTCACATAGGTTTGGGGTCCATTCGTGGTTCGCATTCCACTTTTGGAGTATATGGTTTGTGTTGCCCCTATCCCTATGTTTCCCCATTGCATTCTATTGTAACTATACATTGTTTGCACTGTTTTCTAAGACTATACTGCATATTTTTGCTATTGTGTATATATATCTTGTGTATATTTCCTATCCTCTCACTGAGGGTACACTCTAAGATACTTTGGCATATTGTCATAAAAATAAAGTACCTTTATTTTTAGTATAACTGTGTATTGTGTTTTCTTATGATATTGTGCATATGACACTAAGTGGTACTGTAGTAGCTTCACACGTCTCCTAGTTCAGCCTAAGCTGCTCTGCTAAGCTACCATTATCTATCAGCCTAAGCTGCTAGACACCCTATACACTAATAAGGGATAACTGGGCCTGGTGCAAGGTGCAAGTACCCCTTGGTACTCACTACAAGCCAGTCCAGCCTCCTACATTGGTTGTGCAGCGGTGGGATAAGTGCTTTGAACCTACTTACCACTCTTGTCATTGTACTTTTCATAAGAGAAAAATATACAAAACAAGTTCAGTGTATATACACATTGCCAAAAAGTTTTGCATTTCCTCTTTTCACTCTTTTCTAAGTGCTGAAAAGTACTTCTAACTTTCTAAAAAGTTTTAAAAGTTTTTTTTCTCAGTCTTTCTGAAAGCTCTGACAAACTTTTTTCTCTTTTTCTATCACTTTAACTCTCTCTAAAAATGTCTGGCACAGGCCAAAATGTTGATCTGTCCAAACTTGCATATGATCACCTTAGCTGGAAAGGAGCAAGGAGTCTCTGCATAGAGAGAGGTTTGAGTGTAGGGAAGAATCCGTCCTTGGAATTGTTACTTAACATGCTTAGAGAACAAGATAAGGCTAAAAGTGCCCCATCTGTTGAAAAAGTAGCTAATGGTTCCCAATCTGATCCAGGGACTCCCCCAGGAAAAGATTCAGGAAAGAAACTTCTCAGCCTGCCCATTACTAGACAGTCTAGCATAGTTGGTACAGAGGTTGAATCACACCATACTGATGGTGTGCTCTCACATTATACTGTTAGCCAAGCTGTTAGGGTGCCCTCTGTAAGGGACAGGTCTCCTTCTGTCCATTCTCACCATACTTCTGTTTCATGGAATGTCCCTCCCACCCACCCTGATGACAGATTGTTAGAAAGGGAGCTCAATAGATTGAGAGTGGAACAAACCAGACTGAAGCTCAAGAAGCAACAGCTGGATTTGGATAGACAGACTTTAGAAGTAGAGAAGGAGAGACAGAAACTGGGTTTAGAAACCCATGGTGGCAGCAGCAGTATTCCCCATAGTCATCCTGCAAAAGAGCATGATTCCAGGAATCTGCACAAGATAGTTCCCCCTTATAAGGAGGGGGATGACATTAACAAGTGGTTTGCTGCACTTGAGAGGGCCTGTGCTGTACAGGATGTCCCTCAAAGGCAGTGGGCTGCTATCCTATGGCTATCATTTAGTGGAAAAGGTAGGGATAGGCTCCTTACTGTAAAAGAAAATGAAGCTAATGATTACAAAGTTCTTAAGAATGCACTCCTGGATGGTTATGGCTTAACCACTGAACAATACAGGATAAAGTTCAGAGAGACCAAAAAGGAGTCTTCACAAGACTGAGTTGATTTCATTGACCATTCAGTGAAGGCCTTGGAGGGGTGGTTACATGGCAGTAAAGTTACTGATTATGACAGCCTGTATAACTTGATCCTGAGAGAGCATATTCTTAATAATTGTGTGTCTGATTTGTTGCACCAGTACTTGGTGGACTCTGATCTGACCTCTCCCCAAGAATTGGGAAAGAAGGCAGACAAATGGGTCAGAACAAGGGTGAACAGAAAAGTTCATACAGGGGGTGACAAAGAGAACACTAAGAAGAAAGATGGTGAAAAATCTCAAGATAAGCATGGGGATAAGGGTAAAACCAAAGATCCCACTTCAAATCTTAAACACTCTTCAGAGGGTGGGGATAAAACTAATTCTTCCTCTTCTTCTCAACCTGCACACATTAAAAAGCCTTGGTGCTTTGTGTGTAAAAATAGAGGCCATAGGCCAGGGGATAAGTCCTGTCCAGGTAAACCCCCTGAGCCTACCACCACTAATACATCAAGCTCTAGTGCCCCTAGCAGTAGTGGTACTAGTGGTGGGACTGCTGGCAACAGTCAAGCAAAGGGTGTAGTTGGGCTCACTTATGGGTCCATCATAGAAACTGGGGTAGTCAGTCCCAAGACAGTTTCTGTCACACCTAGTGGCATTGGCCTTGCCACACTGGCTGCTTGTCCCCTTACAATGGATAAGTACAGGCAGACAGTTTCAATAAATGGTGTTGAGGCCTTGGCCTACAGGGACACAGGTGCCAGTATCACTTTGGTGACTGAAAACCTAGTGGCTCCTGAACAACACATCATTGGACAACAGTATAAAATTATTGATGTCCATAACTCCACTAAGTTTCTTCCCTTAGCTATAATTCAGTTTAGTTGGGGTGGAGTTACTGGCCCTAAGCAGGTGGTGGTATCACCTAGCTTACCTGTAGACTGTCTCTTAGAGTAATGACCTAGAGGCCCCAGGTTGGGCTGATGTAGAGTTTTATGCCCATGCAGCCATGCTGGGCATCCCTGAGGAATTGTTCCCTCTCATTTCTACTGAAATGAAAAAGCAAAGGAGAGAAGGACTGAAAATTCAGGATCCCTCTCCATCAACAGGTAAAAAGGGTATCACAGTATCCCCTAACCACCCTACCATTCAGGATACCATTCCTGTGGTGGGAGAAACCTCTCCTGGGGTGGCACCTGTTCCAAGGGAATCATCAGTTGGCAAAGCTGGACTCCCTGAGGTAGAAGTACCTCTCTGTGGGATAACTAACATTGGTGAGAAAAAGAGCACCATTTTAGTTAACATGGAGCATCCCTCCAACCCTCCCAGAGAAACTTTAGTGCAGAAAACCTGCACTGCCTCACAACACTTAGGACAGCATCCCTGCCCTAGTGTGGAGCTCGTAGGACAGCATCCCTGCCCTGCTCCAACTCAAGAGAAACAGCATCACTGTTCTCCCTTCCAGCCATATGGACAAACTTTTTGCCCAGCTATGGCTTTATTGAGACAGCATCCCTGTCTGGCATTTCCATCATTACAAATAGGTTCAGTGGACAATTCCCACTGCTCTAAACTAAAACTTACTGATAGAAACTCTGAAAATACATCTTCACATTGTTGCTTAGCTAAAAAACTTCAAACAGGGTGGTTTACATCCCCACAGGGAAGTAACCATATAGTGGATGATAAAGGGAGTAACCAGTCTATTGCAGAGCTACTCTCTACTTATCACCACTTAGACAATAAAGTCTCAACTGGCCAAGGTTAGCCTTATTGTCCTTCGTTTGGGGGGGGGTTGTGTGAGAAAGTAGCCTCTTTCTAGCCTTGTTACCCCCACTTTTGGCCTGTTTGTGAGTGTATGTCAGGGTGTTTTCACTGTCTCACTGGTATCCTGCTAGCCAGGGCCCAGTGCTCATGGTGAAAACCCTATGTTTTCAGTATGTTTGTTATGTGTCACTGGGACCCTGCTAGTCAGGACCCCAGTGCTCATAAGTTTGTGGCCTATAGGTATGTGTTCCCTGTGTGGTGCCTAACTGTCTCACTGAGGCTCTGCTAACCAGAACCTCAGTGGTTATGCTCTCTCATTTCTTTCAAATTGTCACTAACAGGCTAGTGACCAATTTTACCAATTTACATTGGCTTACTGGAACACCCTTATAATTCCCTAGTATATGGTACTGAGGTACCCAGGGTATTGGGGTTCCAGGAGATCCCTATGGGCTGCAGCATTTCTTTTGCCACCCATAGGGAGCTCTGACAATTCTTACACAGGCCTGCCACTGCAGCCTGAGTGAAATAACGTCCACGTTATTTCACAGCCATTTTACACTGCACTTAAGTAACTTATAAGTCACCTATATGTCTATCCTTTACCTGGTAAAGGTTGGGTGCTAAGTTACTTAGTGTGAGGGCACCTTGGCACTAGCCAAGGTGCCCCCACATTGTTCAGGGCCAATTACCCGGACTTTGTGAGTGCGGGGATGTAGGAGGCTGGACTGGCTTGTAGTGAGTACCAAGGGGTACTTGCACCTTGCACCAGGCCCAGTTATCCCTTATTAGTGTATAGGGTGTCTAGCAGCTTAGGCTGATAGATAATGGTAGCTTAGCAGAGCAGCTTAGGCTGAACTAGGAGACGTGTGAAGCTACTACAGTACCACCTAGTGTCATATGCACAATATCATAGGAAAACACAATACACAGTTATAATAAAAATAAAGGTACTTTATTTTTATGACAATATGCCAAAGTATCTTAGAGTGTACCCTCAGTGAGAGGATAGGAAATATACACAAGATATATATACACAATAGCAAAAATATGCAGTATAGTCTTAGAAAACAGTGCAAACAATGTATAGTTACAATAGGATGCAATGGGGAAACATAGGGATAGGGGCAACACAAACCATATACTCCAAAAGTGGAATGCGAACCACGAATGGACCCCAAACCTATGTGACCTTGTAGAGGGTCGCTGGGACTATTAGAAAATAGTGAGAGTAAGCAAAATAACCCTCCCCAAGACCCTGAAAAGTGAGTGCAAAGTGCACTAAAGTTCCCCTAAGGACAAAGAAGTCGTGTTAGAGGAATAATGCAGGAAAGACACAAACCAGCAATGCAACAACTGTGGATTTCCAATCTAGGGTACCTGTGGAACAAGGGGACCAAGTCCAAAAGTCACAAGGAAGTCGGAGATGGGCAGATGCCCAGGAAATGCCAGCTGCGGGTGCAAAGAAGCTTCTACTGGACAGAAGAAGCTGAGGTTTCTGCAGGAACGAAAAGGGCTAGAGACTTCCCCTTTGGTGGACGGATCCCACTCACCGTGGAGAGTCGTGCAGAAGTGTTTTCCCGCCGAATGAACGCCAACAAGCCTTGCTAGCTGCAAATCGTGCGGTTAGCGTTTGTGGATGCTGCTGAGGCCCAGGAGGGACCAGGAGGTCGCAAATTGGACCAGCAGAGAGAGGGGACGTCGAGCAAGACAAGGAGCCCTCTCTGAAGCAGGTAGCACCCAAAGAAGTGCCAGAAACAGGCACTACGAGGATGCGTGAAATGGTGCTCGCTGAAGTTGCACAAAGGAGTCCCACGTCGCCGGAGACCAACTTAGAAAGTCGTGCAATGCAGGTTAGAGTGCCGTGGACCCAGGCTTGGCTGTGCACAAAGGATTTCCGCCGGAAGTGCACAGGGGCCGGAGTAGCTGCAAAAGTCGCGGTTCCCAGCAATGCAGCCCAGCGAGGTGAGGCAAGGACTTACCTCCACCAAACTTGGACTGAAGAGTCACTGGACTGTGTGGGTCACTTGGACAGAGTCGCTGGATTCGAGGGACCTCGCTCGTCGTGCTGAGAGGAGACCCAAGGGACCGGTAATGCAGCTTTTTGGTGCCTGCGGTTGCAGGGGGAAGATTCCGTCGACCCACGGGAGATTTCTTCAGAGCTTCTGGTACAGAGAGGAGGCAGACTACCCCCACAGCATGCACAAGCAGGAAAACAGTCGAGAAGGCGGCAGGATCAGCGTTACAGAGTTGCAGTAGTCGTCTTTGCTACTATGTTGCAGGTTTGCAGGCTTCCAGCGCGGTCAGCAGTCGATTCCTTATCAGAAGGTGAAGAGAGAGATGCAGAGGAACTCGGATGAGCTCTTGCATTCGTTATCTAAAGTTTCCCCAGAGACAGATACCCTAAATAGCCAGAAAAGAGGGTTTGGCTACCTAGGAGAGAGGATAGGCTACTAACACCTGAAGGAGCCTATCAGCAGGAGTCTCTGACGTCACCTGGTGGCACTGGCCACTCAGAGCAGTCCAGTGTGCCAGCAGCACCTCTGTTTCCAAGATGGCAGAGGTCTGGAGCACACTGGAGGAGCTCTGGACACCTCCCAGGGGAGGTGCAGGTCAGGGGAGTGGTCACTCCCCTTTCCTTTGTCCAGTTTCGCGCCAGAGCAGGGGCTAAGGGGTCCCTGAACCGGTGTAGACTGGCTTATGCAGAATTGGGCACATCTATGCCCAACAAAGCATTTCCAGAGGCTGGGGGAGGCTACTCCTCCCCTGCCTTCACACCATTTTCCAAAGGGAGAGGGTGTCACACCCTCTCTCAGAGGAAGTTCTTTGTTCTGCCATCCTGGGCCAGGCCTGGCTGGACCCCAGGAGGGCAGATGCCTGTCTGAGGGGTTGGCAGCAGCAGCAGCTGCAGTGAAACCCCAGGAAGGGCAGTTTGGCAGTACCAGGGTCTGTGCTACAGACCACTGGGATCATGGAATTGTACCAACAATGCCAGGATGGCATAGAGGGGGCAATTCCATGATCTTAGACATGTTACATGGCCATATTCGGAGTTACCATTGTGAAGCTACATATAGGTAGTGACCTATATGTAGTGCACGCGTGTAATGGTGTCCCCGCACTCACAAAGTTCAGGGAATTGGCTCTGAACAATGTGGGGGCACCTTGGCTAGTGCCAGGGTGCCCTCACACTAAGTAACTTTGCACCTAACCTTTACTAGGTAAAGGTTAGACATATAGGTGACTTATAAGTTACTTAAGTGCAGTGTAAAAATGGCTGTGAAATAACGTGGGCGTTATTTCACTCAGGCTGCAGTGGCAGGCCTGTGTAAGAATTGTCAGAGCTCCCTATGGGTGGCAAAAGAAATGCTGCAGCCCATAGGGATCTCCTGGAACCCCTATACCCTGGGTACCTCAGTACCATATACTAGGGAATTATAAGGGTGTTCCAGTAAGCCAATGTAAATTGGTAAAATTGCTCACTAGCCTGTTAGTGACAATTTGAATGAAATGAGAGAGCATAACCACTGAGGTTCTGGTTAGCAGAGCCTCAGTGAGACAGTTAGGCACCACACAGGGAACACATACATATAGGCCACAACCTTATGAGCACTGGGGTCCTGACTAGCAGGGTCCCAGTGACACATTACAAACATACTGAAAACATAGGGTTTTCACCATGAGCACTGGGCCCTGGCTAGCAGGATCCCAGTGAGACAGTGAAAACACCCTGACATACACTCACAAACAGGCCAAAAGTGGGGGTAACAAGGCTAGAAAGAGGCTACTTTCTCACACAACCCCCCCCCCAAACGAAGGACAATAAGGCTAACCTTGGCCAGTTGAGACTTTATTGTCTAAGTGGTGATAAGTAGAGAGTAGCTATGCAATAGACTGGTTACTCCCTTTATCATCCACTATATGGTTACTTCCCTGTGGGGATGTAAACCACCCTGTTTGAAGTTTTTTAGCTAAGCAACAATGTGAAGATGTATTTTCAGAGTTTCTATCAGTAAGTTTTAGTTTAGAGCAGTGGGAATTGTCCACTGAACCTATTTGTAGTGATGGAAATGCCAGGCAGGGATGCTGTCTCAGAAAAGCCCTAGCTGGGCAAAAACTTTGTCCATATTGCTGGAAGAGAGAACAGGGATGCTGTTTCTCTTGGGTTGGAGCAGGGCAGGGATGCTGTCCTATGAGCTCCACACTAGGGCAGGGATGCTGTCCTAAGTGTTGTGAGGCAGTGCAGAGTTTCTGCACTAAAGTTTCTCTGGGAGGGTTGGAGGGATGCTCCATGTTAACTAAAATGGTGCTCTTTTTCTCACCAATGTTAGTTATCCCACAGAGAGGTACTTCTACCTCAGGGAGTACAGCTTTGCCAGCTGATGTTTCCCTTGGAACAGGTGCCACCCCAGGAGAGGTTTCTCCCACCACAGGAATGCTATCCTGAATGGTAGGGTGGTTAGGGGATACTGTGATACCCTTTTTACCTGTTGATGGAGAGGGATCCTGAGTTTTCAGGCCTTCTCTCCTTTGCTTTTTCATTTCAGTAGAAATGAGAGGGAACAATTCCTCAGGGATGCCCAGCATGGCTGCATGGGCATAAAACTCTACATCAGCCCAACCTGAGGCCTCTAGGTAATTACCTAAGAGACAGTCTACAGGTAAGCTAGGTGATACCACCACCTGCTTAGGGCCAGTAACTCCACCCCAACTAAACTGAATTATAGCTAAGGGAAGAAACTTAGTGGAGTTATGGACATCAATAATCTTATACTGTTGTCCAATGATGTGTTGATCAGGGTGCACTAGGTTTTCAGTCACCAAAGTGATACTGGCACCTGTGTCCCTGTAGGCCAAGGCCTCAACACCATTTATTGAAACTGTCTGCCTGTACTTATCCATTGTAAGGGACAAGCAGCCAGTGTGGCAAGGCCAATGCCACTAGGTGTGACAGAAACTGTCTTGGGACTTACTACCCCAGTTTCTATGATGGACCCATAAGTGAACCCAACTACACCCTTTGCTTGACTGTTGCCAGCAGTCCCACCACTAGTACCACTACTGCTAGGGGCACTAGAGCTTGATGTATTAGTGGTGGTAGGCTCAGGGGGTTTACCTGGACAGGACTTATCCCCTGGCCTATGGCCTCTATTTTTACACACAAAGCACCAAGGCTTTTTAAATTGTGTAGGTTGAGAAGAAGAGGAAGAATTTGTTTTATCCCCACCCTCTGAAGAGTGTTTAAGATTTGAAGTGGGATCTTTGGTTTTACCCTTATCCCCATGCTTATCTTGAGATTTTTCACCATCTTTCTTCTTATTGCCATCTTTGTCACCCCCTGTATGAACTTTTCTGTTCACCCTTGTTCTGACCCATTTGTCTGCCTTCTTTCCCAATTCTTGGGGAGAGGTCAGATCAGAGTCTACCAGCTACTGGTGCAACAAATCAGACACACAATTATTAAGAATATGCTCTCTCAGGATCAAGTTATACAGGCTGTCATAATCAGTAACTTTACTGCCATGTAACCACCCCTCCAAGGCCTTCACTGAATGGTCAATGAAATCAACCCAGTCTTGTGAAGACTCCTTTTTGGTCTCTCTGAACTTTATCCTGTATTGTTCAGTGGTTAAGCCATAACCATCCAGGAGTGCATTCTTAAGAACTGTAAAATTATTGGCATCACTTTCTTTCACAGTAAGGAGCCTATCCCTACCTTTTCCACTAAATGATAGCCATAGGATAGCAGCCCACTGCCTTTGAGGGACATCCTGTACAACACAGGCCCTCTCAAGTGCAGCAAACCACTTGTTAATGTCATCCCCCTCCTTATAAGGGGGAACTATCTTGTGCAGATTCCTGGAATCATGCTCTTTTGCAGGATGACTATGGGGAATACTGCTGCTGCAACCATGGGTTTCTAAACCCAGTTTCTGTCTCTCCTTCTCTACTTCTAAAGTCTGTCTATCCAAATCCAGCTGTTGCTTCTTGAGCTTCAGTCTGGTTTGTTCCACTCTCAATCTATTGAGCTCCCTTTCTAA
Organism: Pleurodeles waltl; assembly: GCF_031143425.1. Lineage (NCBI taxonomy): Eukaryota > Metazoa > Chordata > Amphibia > Caudata > Salamandridae > Pleurodeles > Pleurodeles waltl. The sequence continues at coordinate 1,068,648 of NW_027150248.1, forward strand.
CAATCTGTCATCAGGGTGGGTGGGAGGGACATGCCTTGAAACAGAAGTATGGTGAGAATGGACAGAAGGAGACCTGTCCCTTACAGAAGCCACCCTAACAGCTTGGTTAACAGAAACATCACTACCAGTATGGTGAGAATAAATGCTTTTGCTATGATGTGAGACAACACTATTTATATGGTGTGGCTCAGCATCATTACCAACTATGCTAGACTGTCTAGTAATGGGCAGGCTGGGAAGTTTCTTTCCTGAATCTTTTCCTGGGGGAGTCCCTGGATCTGATTGAGAACCATTAGCTACTTTTTCTACAGATTGGGCACTTATGGCCTTATCCTGTACTCTAAGCATGTTAATTAACAGTTCTAAGGAAGGATTCTTCCCTACACTCAAACCTCTCTCTATGCAGAGATTCCTTGCTCCTTTCCAGCTAAGGTGATCATATGCAAGTTTGGACAGATCAACATTTTGGCCTGTGCCAGACATTTTTTAGAGAGAGTTAAAGTGATAGTAAAAAAAAGTTTGTCAGAGCTTTTAGAAAGACAGAGAAAAAAAACTTTTAAAACTTTTTAGAACTTTTTAGAAAGTTAGAAGTACTTTTCAGCACTTAGAAAAGAGTGAAAAGAGGAAATGCAAAACTTTTTGGCTATGTGTATATACACTGACCTTGTTTTGTATATTTTTCTCTTATGAAAAGTACAATGACAAGAGTGGTAAGTAGTCTCAAAGCACTTATCCCACCGCTGCACAACCAATGTAGGAGGCTGGACTGGCTTGTAGTGAGTACCAAGGGGTACTTGCACCTTGCACCAGGCCCAGTTATCCCTTATTAGTGTTTGGGTGTCTAGCAGCTTAGGCTGATAGATAATGGTAGCTTAGCAGAGCAGCTTAGGCTGAACTAGGAGACGTGTGAAGCTACTACAGTACCACCTAGTGTCATATGCACAATATCATAAGAAAACACAATACACAGTTATACTAAAAATAAAGGTACTTTATTTTTATGACAATATGCCAAAGTATCTTAGAGTGTACCCTCAGTGAGAGGATAGGAAATATACACAAGATATATATACACAATAGCAAAAATATGCAGTATAGTCTTAGAAAACAGTGCAAACAATGTATAGTTACAATAGGATGCAATGGGGAAACATAGGGATAGGGGCAACACAAACCATATACTCCAAAAGTGGAATGCGAACCACGAATAGACCCCAAACCTATGTGACCTTGTAGAGGGTCGCTGGGACTATTAGAAAATAGTGAGAGTTAGCAAAATAACCCTCCCAAGACCCTGAAAAGTGAGTGCAAAGTGCACTAAAGTTCCCCTAAGGACAAAGAAGTCGTGTTAGAGGAATAATGCAGGAAAGACACAAACCAGCAATGCAACAACTGTGGATTTCCAATCTAGGGTACCTGTGGAACAAGGGGACCAAGTCCAAAAGTCACAAACAAGTCGGAGATGGGCAGATGCCCAGGAAATGCCAGCTGCGGGTGCAAAGAAGCTTCTACTGGACAGAAGAAGCTGAGGTTTCTGCAGGAACGAAAAGGGCTAGAGACTTCCCCTTTGGTGGACGAATCCCACGCGCCGTGGAGAGTCGTGCAGAAGTATTTTCCCGCCGAAAGAACGCCAACAAGCCTTGCTAGCTGCAAATCGTGCAGTTAGCGTTTTTGGACGCTGCTGAGGCCCAGGAGAGACCTGGAGGTAGCAAATTGGACCAGCAGAGAGAGGGGACATCGAGCAAGACAAGGAGCCCTCTCTGAAGCAGGTAGCGCCCGGAGAAGTGCCAGAAACAGGCACTACAAGGATGTGTGAAACGGTGCTCGCCGAAGTTGCACAAAGGAGTCCCACGTCGCCGGAGACCAACTTAGAAAGTCGTGCAATGCAGGTTAGAGTCCCGTGAACCCAGGCTTGGCTGTGCTCAAAGGATTTCCGCTGGAAGTGCACAGGGGCCGGAGTAGCTGTAAAAGTCACGGTTCCCAGCAATGCAGCCCAGCGAGGTGAGGCAAGGACTTACCTCCACCAAACTTGGACTGAAGAGTCACTGGACTGTGGGGGTCACTTGGACAGAGTTGCTGGATTCGAGGGACCTCGCTCGTCGTGCTGAGAGGAGACCCAAGGGACCGGTAATGCAGCTTTTTGGTGCCTGCGGTTGCAGGGGGAAGATTCCGTCGACCCACGGGAGATTTCTTCGGAGCTTCTGGTGCAGAGAGGAGGCAGACTACCCCCACAGCATGCACAAGCAGGAAAACAGTCGAGAAGGCGGCAGGATCAGCGTTACAGAGTTGCAGTAGTCGTCTTTGCTACTTTGTTGCAGGTTTGCAGGCTTCCAGCGCGGTCAGCAGTCGATTCCTTATCAGAAGGTGAAGAGAGAGATGCAGAGGAACTCGGATGAGCTCTTGCATTCGTTATCTAAAGTTTCCCCAGAGACAGAGACCCTAAATAGCCAGAAAAGAGGGTTTGGCTACCTAGGAGAGAGGATAGGCTACTAACACCTGAAGGAGCCTATCAGCAGGAGTCTCTGACGTCACCTGGTGGCACTGGCCACTCAGAGCAGTCCAGTGTGCCAGCAGCACCTCTGTTTCCAAGATGGCAGAGGTCTGGAGCACACTGGAGGAGCTCTGGACACCTCCCAGGGGAGGTGCAGGTCAGGGGAGTGGTCACTCCCCTTTCCTTTGTCCAGTTTCGCGCCAGAGCAGGGGCTAAGGGGTCCCTGAACCGGTGTAGACTGGCTTATGCAGAATTGGGCACATCTGTGCCCAAGAAAGCATTTCCAGAGGCTGGGGGAGGCTACTCCTCCCCTGCCTTCACACCATTTTCCAAAGGGAGAGGGTGTCACACCCTCTCTCAGAGGAAGTTCTTTGTTCTGCCATCCTGGGCCAGGCCTGTCTGGACCCCAGGAGGGCAGATGCCTGTCTGAGGGGTTGGCAGCAGCAGCAGCTGCAGTGAAACCCCAGGAAGGGCAGTTTGGCAGTACCAGGGTCTGTGCTACAGACCACTGGGATCATGAAATTGTACCAACAATGGCAGGATGGCATAGAGGGGGCAATTCCATGATCTTAGACATGTTACATGGCCATATTCGGAGTTACCATTGTGAAGCTACATATAGGTAGTGACCTATATGTAGTGCACGCGTGTAATGGTGTCCCCGCACTCACAAAGTTCAGGGAATTGGCTCTGAACAATGTGGGGGCACCTTGGCTAGTGCCAGGGTGCCCTCACACTAAGTAACTTTGCACCTAACCTTTACTAGGTAAAGGTTAGACATATAGGTGACTTATAAGTTACTTAAGTGCAGTGTAAAAATGGCTGTGAAATAATGTGGGTGTTATTTCACTCAGGCTGCAGTGGCAGGCCTGTGTAAGAATTGTCAGAGCTCCCTATGGGTGGCAAAAGAAATGCTGCAGCCCATAGGGATCTCCTGGAACCCCAATACCCTGGGTACCTCAGTACCATATACTAGGGAATTATAAGGGTGTTCCAGTAAGCCACTGTAAATTGGTAAAATTGGTCACTAGCCTGTTAGTGACAATTTGAATGAAATGAGAGAGCATAACCACTGAGGTTCTGGTTAGCAGAGCCTCAGTGAGACAGTTAGGCACCACACAGGGAACACATACATATAGGCCACAACCTTATGAGCACTGGGGTCCTGACTAGCAGGGTCCCAGTGACACATAACAAACATACTGAAAACATAGGGTTTTCACTATGAGCACTGGGCCCTGGCTAGCAGGATCCCAGTGAGACAGTGAAAACACCCTGGCATACACTCACAAACAGGCCAAAAGTGGGGGTAACAAGGCTAGAAAGAGGCTACTTTCTCACAGGGGACACCATTACACGCGTGCACTACATATAGGTCACGACCTATATGTAGCTTCACAATGGTAACTCCGAATATGGCCATGTAACATGTCTATGATCATGGAATTGCCCCCTCTATACCATCCTGGCATAGGTGGCACAATCCCATGATCCCAGTGGTCTGTAGCACAGACCCTGGTACTGCCAAACTGCCTTTCCTGGGGTTTCACTGCAGCTGCTGCTGCTGCCAACCCCTCAGACAGGCATCTGCCCTCCTGGGGTCCAGCCAGGCCTGGCCCAGGATGGCAGAACAAAGAACTTCCTCTGAGAGAGGGTGTTACACCCTCTCCCTTTGGAAAATGGAGTGAAGGCAGGGGAGGAGTAGCCTCCCCCAGCCTCTGGAAATGCTTTCTTGGGCACAGATGTGCCCAATTCTGCATAAGCCAGTCTACACCGGTTCAGGGGACACCTTAGCCCTGCTCTGGCGCGAAACTGGACAAAGGAAAGGGGAGGGACCACTCCCCTGACCTGCACCTCCCCTGGGAGGTGTCCAGAGCTCCTCCAGTGTGCTCCAGACCTCTGCCATCTTGGAAACAGAGGTGCTGCTGGCACACCTGGACTGCTCTGAGTGGCCAGTGCCACCAGGTGACGTCAGAGACTCCTTGTGATAGGCTCCTTCAGGTATTGCTAGCCTATCCTCTCTCCTAAGTAGCCAAACCCTCTTTTCTGGCTATTTAGGGTCTCTGTCTCTTGGGATTCTTTAGACAACGAATGCAAGAGCTCAGCCGAGTTCCTCTGCATCTCTCTCTTCACCTTCTGCCAAGGAATCGACTGCTGACCGCGCTGGAAGCCTGCAACACTGCAACATAGTAGCAAAGATGACTACTGCAACTCTGTAACGCTGATCCTGCCGCCTTCTCGACTGTTTTCCTGGTGGTGCATGCTGCGGGGGTAATCTGCCTCCTCTCTGCACTAGAAGCTCCGAAGAAATCTCCCGTGGGTCGACGGAATCTTCCCCCTGCAACCGCAGGCACCAAAAAGTTGCATTACCGGTCCCTTGGGTCTCCTCTCAGCACGACGAGCGAGGTCCCTCGAATCCAGCAACTCTGTCCAAGTGGCCCCCACAGTCCAGTGACTCTTCAGTCCAAGTTTGGTGGAGGTAAGTCCTTGCCTCACCTCGCTAGACTGCATTGCTGGGAACCGCGACTTTTGCAGCTACTCCGGCCTCCGTGCACTTCCGGTGGAAATCCTTTGTGCACATTCCAGCCTGGTTCCACGGCACTGTAACCTGCATTGCACGACCTCCTAAGTTGTTCTCCGGCGACGTGGGACTTCTTTGTGCGACTTCGGGTGAGCACCGTTTCACGCATCCTCTTAGTGCCTGTTTCTGGCACTTCTCCGGGTGCTACCTGCTGCTGAGAGGGCTCCTTGTCTTGCTCGACGTCCCCTCTCTCTCCTGGTCCAATTTGCGACCTCCTGGTCCCTCCAGGGCCACAGCAGCATCCAAAAACGCTAACCGCATGATTTGCAGCTAGCAAGGCTTGTTGGCGTTCTTTCGGCGGGAAAACACTCCTGCACAACTCTCCACGGCGAGCGGGATCCGTCCACCGAAGGGAAAGTCTCTAGCCCTTTTCGTTCCTGCAGAAACCGCAGCTTCTTCTGTCCAGTAGAAGCTTCTTTGCACCCGCAGCTGGCATTTCCTGGGCATCTGCCCATCTCCGACTTGCTTGTGACGTTTGGACTTGGTCCCCTTGTTCCACAGGTACCCTAGATTGGAAATCCACAGTTGTTGCATTGTTGGTTTGTGTCTTTCCTGCATTATTCCTCTAACACGACTTCTTTGTCCTTAGGGGAACTTTAGTGCACTTTGCACTCACTTTTCAGGGTCTTGGGGAGGGTTATTTTTCTAACTCTCACTATTTTCTAATAGTCCCAGCGACCCTCTACAAGGTCACATAGGTTTGGGGTCCATTCGTGGTTTGCATTCCACTTTTGGAGTATATGGTTTGTGTTGCCCCTATCCCTATGTTTCCCCATTGCATCCTATTGTAACCTTACATTGTTTGCACTGTTTTCTAAGACTATACTGCATATTTTTGCTATTGTGTATATATATCTTGTGTATATTTCCTATCCTCTCACTGAGGGTACACTCTAAGATACTTTTGCATATTGTCATAAAAATAAAGTACCTTTATTTTTAGTATAACTGTGTATTGTGTTTTCTTATGATATTGTGCATATGACACTAAGTGGTACTGTAGTAGCTTCACACGTCTCCTAGTTCAGCCTAAGCTGCTCTGCTAAGCTACCATTATCTATCAGCCTAAGCTGCTAGACACCCTATACACTAATAAGGGATAACTGGGCCTGGTGCAAGGTGCAAGTACCCCTTGGTACTCACTACAAGCCAGTCCAGCCTCCTACATATGATAATGGGACTCCCTGAAAAACTCCGCAGGAAATGGGATATCCTGTTACCTTGCCTCCTTTTTGCTTACAGGGAGGTACCCCAAAAAGGAGTGGGCTTCAGCCCCTTTGAACTCCTATTTGGACACCCTGTAAGAGGTCCTCTAACACTTGTTAAGGAGGGTTGGGAACAACCTTTAAAAGCTCCAAAGCAAGACATAGTGGACAATGTACTTGGCCTAAGATCTAGGATGGCTGAGTACATGAAAAAGGCCAGTAAAAACCTTCAGGCCAGACAAGAGCTCCAAAAGCAATGGCATGACCAGAAGGCTGTTTTGGTTCAGTACTAACCAGGTCAGAAAGTGTGGGTCTTAGAGCCAGTGGCCCCAAGAGCACTCCAAGACAAATGGAGTGGACCCCACATAATTGTTGAAAAGAACTTAGTTGACTTAGGCACTGCCAGGAGTCCCCTTAGGGTGCTTCATGTCAATCGCCTGAATCCCTACTATGACAGGGCTGATCTCACCCTGCTCATGGCAACAGATGAGGGACAGGAAGAAGAGAGTGACCCTCTCCCTGATCTCTTCTCTTCCACAGAAGAAGATGCTCTAGTGGAAGGTGTAGTACTGGCAGATTGTCTTACTGCTGAGCAGAAAGACCACTGCATAAATCTCCTGTGTCAGTTTTCTGAACTCTTCTCTACTGTGCCTGGCACCACTTCTTGGTGAGAGCACACTATAGATACTGGAGACAGCTTGCCTGTCAAAAGTAAGATCTATAGGCAGCCTGACCATGTCAGAGACTGCATAAAGAAAGAGGTGCAGAAAATGCTTGAACTGGGAGTGGTTGAGCACTCTGAAAGTCCATGGGCCTCTCCTGTGGTACTTGTACCAAAACCTCATTCCAAAGATGGTAAAAGGGAAATGAGATTTTGTGTGGATTACAGAGGTCTCAACCAGGTAACCAAAACTGATGCTCACCCTATACCCAGGGCAGATGAGCTCATAGATACACTGGCATCTGCCAAGTATCTAAACACTTTTGATTTGACTGCAGGGAATTGGCAGATCAAATTATCAGAAGATGCAAAAGCATAAACTGCATTTTCAACCATTGGAGGCCATTACCAATTCACAGTAATGCCTTTTGGATTGAAAAATGCACCTGCCACTTTTCAAAGGTTGGTGAACACAGTCCTGCAAGGGCTGGAAGATTTTAGTGCAGCATATCTAGATGATATACCTGTCTTTAGCTCCAGCTGGGATGATCACCTGGTCCACCTATGGAAAGTTTTGGAGGCCCTGCAAAAGGCAGGCCTCACTATCAAGGCTTCAAAGTGCCAGATAGGGCAGGGGAAGGTGGTTTATCTGGGACACCTGGTGGGTGGAGAACAGATTGCACCACTTCAGGGGAAAATACAAACTATTATAGATTGGGTTCCCCCTACAACTCAGACTCAGGTGAGAGCCTTTTTAGGCCTCACTGGGTACTATAGGAGGTTCATAAAGAACTATGGCTCCATTGCAGTCCCTCTTAATGACCTCACATCTAAGAAAATGCCTAAAAAGGTATTATGGACAGCAAACTGTCAGAAAGCTTTTGAGGAGCTGAAGCAGGCCATGTGCTCTGCACCTGTCCTGAAAAGCCCCTGTTACTCCAAAAAATTCATTGTCCAAACTGATGCATCTGAATTAGGGGTAGGGGCAGACTTATCACAACTTAATTCTGAGGGCCAGGATCAACCTGTTGCTTTTATCAGCAGGAGGTTGACCCCTAGAGAAAAGCGTTGGTCTGCCATAGAGAGGGAGGCCTTTGCTGTGGTCTGGGCACTGAAGAAGTTGAGGCCATACCTGTTTGGCACTCACTTCATTGTTCAGACAGACCACAAACCTCTACTTTGGCTAAAACACATGAAAGGTGAAAACCCTAAGTTGTTGAGGTGGTCCATATCCCTACAGGGAATGGACTATACACTGGAACATAGACCTGAGAGTACCCACTCCAATGCAGATGGACTCTCCAGATATTTCCACTTAGACAATGAAGACTCATCAGGGCATGGCTAGTCTTATTGTCCTTCGTTTGGGGGGGGGGTTGTGTAGGAAAGTACCATCTTGCCTGGCATGTTACCCCCATATTTCACTGTATATATGTTGTTTTAGTTGTATGTGTCACTGGGACCCTGCCAGGCAGGGCCCCAGTGCTCATAAGTGTGCCCTGTATGTGTTACCTGTGTTATGACTAACTGTCTCACTGAGGCTCTGCTATCCAGAACCTCAGTGGTTATGCTCTCTCATTTCTTTCCAAATTGTCACTAACAGGCTAGTGACCAATTTCACCAATTTACATTGGCATACTGGAACACCCTTATAATTCCCTAGTATATGGTATTGAGGTACCCAGGGTATTGGGGTTCCAGGAGATCCCTATGGGCTGCAGCATTTCTTGTGCCACCCATAGGGAGATCTGACAACTCTTACACAGGCCTGCCAGTGCAGCCTGAGTGAAATAACGTCCACGTTATTTCACAGCCATTTACCACTGCACTTAAGTAACTTATAAGTCACCTATATGTCTAACCTTTACCTGGTAAAGGTTGGGTGTTAAGTTACTTAGTGTGTGGGCACCCTGGCACTAGCCAAGTTGCTCCCACATTTTTCAGGGCAAATTCCCCGGACTTTGTGAGTGCGGGTACACCATTACACGCGTGCACTATACATATGTCACGACATATGTATAGCGTCACAATGGTAACTCCGAACATGGCCATTTAACATGTCTAGGATCATGGAATTGTCACCCCAATGCCATTCTGGCATAGGGGAGACAATTCCATGATCCCCGAGTCTCTAGCACAGACCTGGGTACTGCCAAACTACCTTTCCCGGGGTTTCACTGCAGCTGCTGCTGCTGCCAACCCCTCAGACAGGTTTCTGCCCTCCTGGGGTCCAGCCAGGCTTGGCCCAGGAAGGCAGAACAAACGACTTCCTCAGAGAGAGGGTGTTACACCCTCTCCCTTTGGCAAAAGGTGTCAGGGCTGGGGAGGAGTAGCCTCCCCCAGCCTCTGGAAATGCTTTGATGGGCACAGATGGTGCCCATCTCTGCATAAGCCAGTCTGCACCGGTTCAGGGATCCCTCAGCCCTGCTCTGGCGCGAAACTGGACAAAGGAAAGGGGAGTGACCACTCCCCTTACCTGCACCTCCCCTGGGAGGTGCCCAGAGCTCCTCCAGTATACTCCAGTCCTCTGCCATCTTGGAAACAGAGGTGCTGCTGGCACACAAGACTGCTCTGAGTGGCCAGTGCCAGCAGGTGACGTCAGAGACTCCTTCTGATAGGCTCCTTCAGGTGTTGCTAGCCTATCCTCTCTCCTAAGTAGCCAGACCCTCTTTTCTGGCTATTTAGGGTCTCTGCTTTGGGGAATTCCTTAGATAACAAATGCAAGAGCTCATCAGAGTTCCTCTGCATCTCTCTCTTCACCTTCTGCCAAGGAATCGACTGCTGACCGCGCTGGAAGCCTGCAAAACTGCAACAAAGTAGCAAAGACGACTACTGCGACCTTGTAACGCTGATCCTGCTGCCTTCTCAACTGTTTTCCTGGTGGTGCATGCTGTGGGGGTAGTCTGCCTCCTCTCTGCACTAGAAGCTCCGAAGAAATCTCCTGTGGGTCGACGGAATCTTCCCCCTGCAACCGCAGGCACCAAAGAACTGCATCACCAGTCCTCTGGGTCTCCTCTCAGCACGACGAGCGAGGTCCCTTGAACTCAGCAACTCTGTCCAAGTGACTCCCACAGTCCAGTGACTCTTCAGTCCAAGTTTGGTGGAGGTAAGTCCTTGCCTCCCCACACCAGACTGCATTGCTGGGAACAGCGTGTTTTGCAGCTACTCCGGCTCCTGTGCACTCTTCCAGGATTTCCTTTGTGCACAGCCAAGCCTGGTTCCCCGGCACTCTAACCTGCATTGCACAACCTCCTGAGTTGTCCTCCGGCGGCGTGGGACTCTCTTGTGCAACTTCGGGTGAGCACTGATTCACTCCACTTCGTAGTGCCTATTCCGGCACTTCTCTGGGTGCTGCTTGCTTCTGAGTGGGTTCCTTATCTTGCTGGACGCCCCCTCTGTCCCCTCACACAATTGGTGACATCCTGGTCCCTCTTGGGCCACAGCAGCATCCAAAAACTCTAACTGTGAGCTTTGCAGCTAGCAAGGCTTGTTTGCGGTCTTTCTAAGGGAAAACACTTCTGCACGACTCTTCACGACGTGTGACATCCATCCTCCAAAGGGGAAGTTTCTAGCCCTTGTCGTTCCTGCAGAATCCTCAGCTTCTACCATCCGGTGGCAGCTTCTTTGCACCCACAGCTGGCATTTCCTTGGCATCTGCCCACTCCCGACTTGATCGTGACTTTTGGACTTGGTCCCCTTGTTCCACAGGTACTCTCATCTGGAAATCCATTGTTGTTGCATTGCTGGTGTTGGTCTTTCCTGCAGAAATCCCCTATCACGACTTCTCTGCTCTTTGGGGAACTTAGGTGCACTTTGCACCCACTTTTCAGGGTCTTGGGGTGGGCTATTTTTCTAACCCTCACTGTTTTCTTACAGTCCCAGCGACCCTCTACAAGGTCACATAGGTTTGGGGTCCATTCGTGGTTCGCATTCCACTTCTAGAGTATATGGTTTGTGTTGCCCCTATCCCTATGTGCCCCCATTGCATTCTATTGTGACTATACATTGTTTGCACTGTTTTCTATTGCTATTACTGCATATTTTGGTATTGTGTACATATATCTTGTGTATATTTATTATCCTCATACTGAGGGTACTCACTGAGATACTTTGGCATATTGTCATAAAAATAAAGTACCTTTATTTTTAGTATAACTGTGTATTGTGTTTTCTTATGATATTGTGCATTTGACACTAGTGGTACTGTAGGAGCTTCACTCGTCTCCTAGTTCAGCCTAAGCTGCTCTGCTAAGCTACCTTTTCTATCAGCCTAAGCTGCTAGACACCCCTCTACACTAATAAGGGATACCTGGGCCTGGTGCAAGGTGTAAGTACCCCTTGGTACTCACTACAAGCCAGTCCAGCCTCCTACAAGTGGTGGATATGTAAGTGATGTATGGGTGTCTGAGTGGATGTATAAGTGTATCTGTTGCTGTCTGGGTGTATGAGTGGCTGTATGGTTTTGTAAATAGGTATGTGAGTGCCTGTTTCGCCGGGTGACTAGATGTATAACCGGTGTATGGGTGTATAAGTGGATGTGTTACTGACTGTCTGAGTGGTGGGTGCATGAATGGCTGTATAGGTATAGGCTGAATAGGTGAGAGAGTAGATGTGCATGGGAGTGTGAATGACTAAGTAAGTTAATGTATAGGTGAGTAAATGAGTGTATGAATGGTTTTATGGGTGTGTGACTGAGTGTTTCAGTGACTATTTGTCTGTATGACTGGTAGGTACATAACTGCTTTTGTAGGAGTGTAACTGGGTATGTAAGTACCTGCCTGACTGTGTGAGTAGGTGCAAATTACATACTAATAAATGATATACCGTAAACAAGCACCCACATCTAATTTCAAACACATTCATTCATAATTCCTTAACAAAATAAGTATCTTTTCAGAATAGCAATTCCTTTTCCTCCTTTGCTGCTCACTATTGTTTATTTAATATTCTCATCTAACCTCCCTTCTATTTCGCTTTTTACTGTAGTGTAGGAAAGTACCATCTTGCCTGGCATGTTACCCCCATATTTCACTGTATATATGTTGTTTTAGTTGTATGTGTCACTGGGACCCTGCCAGCCAGGGCCCCATTGTTCATAAGTGTGCCCTGTATGTGTTACCTGTGTTATGACTAACTGTCTCACTGAGGCTCTGCTAACCAGAACCTCAGTGGTTATGCTCTCTCATTTCTTTCCAAATTGTCACTAACAGGCTAGTGACCAATTTTACCAAATTACATTGGCATACTGGAACACCCTTATAATTCCCTAGTATATAGTACTGAGGTACCCAGGGTATTGGGGTTCCAGGAGATCCCTATGGACTGCAGCATTTCTTTTGCCATCCATAGGGAGCTCTGACAATTCTTACACAGGCCTGCCATTGCAGCCTGAGTGAAGTAACGTCCACGTTATTTCACAGCCATTTACCACTGCACTTAAGTAACTTATAAATCACCTATATGTCTAACCTTTACCTGGTAAAGTTTGGGTGCTAAGGTACTTAGTGTGTGGGCACCCTGGCACTAGCCAAGTTGCTCCCACATTTTTCAGGGCAAATTCCCCGGACTTTGTGAGTTCGGGGACACCATTACACGCGTGCACTATACATATGTCACGACATATGTATAGCGTCACAATGGTAACTCCGAACATGGCTATGTAACATGTATAGGATCATGGAATTGTCACCCCAATGCCATTCTGGCATAGTGGAGACAATTCCATGATCCCCCGAGTCTCTAGCACAGACCTGGGTACTGCCAAACTACCTTTCCCGGGGTTTCACTGCAGCTGCTGCTGCTGCCGACCCCTCAGACAGGTTTCTGCCCTCCTGGGGTCCTGCCAGGCTTGGCCCAGGAAGGGAGAGCTAAGGACTTCCTCAGAGAGAGGGTGTTACACCCTCTCCCTTTGGAAAAAGGTGTTAGGGCTGGGGAGGAGTAGCCTCCCCCAGCCTCTGGAAATGCTTTCATGGGCACAGATGGTGCCCATTTCTGCATAAGCCAGTCTACACCGGTTCAGAGATCCCCCAGCCCTGCTCTGGCACGAAACTGGACAAAGGAAAGGGGAGTGACCACTCCCCTGACCTGCACCTACCCTGGGAGGTGCCCAGAGCTACTCCAGTGTGCTCCAGACCTCTGCCATCTTGGAAACAGAGGTGCTGCTGGCACACTGGACTGCTCTGAGTGGCCAGTGCCAGCAGGTGACGTCAGAGACTCCTTCTGATAGGCTCCTACAGGTGTTGCTAGCCTATCCTCCTTCCTAAGTAGCCAAACCTCCTTTTCTGGCTATTTAGGGTCTCTGCTTTGGGGAATTCTTTAGATAACGAATGCAAGAGCTCATCAGAGTTCCTCTGCATCTCTCTCTTCACCTTCTGCCAAGGAATCGACAGCTGACTGCTCTGGACGCCTGCAAAACTGCAACAAAGTAGCAAAGACGACTACTGCGACCTTGTAACGCTGAACTCAGCAACTCTGTCCAAGTGACTCCCACAGTCCAGTGACTCTCCAGTCCACGTTTGGTGGAGGTAAGTCCTTGCCTCCCCAAGCTAGACTGCATTGCTGGGTACCGCGTGATTTGCAGCTGCTCCGGCTCCTGTGCACTCTTCCAGGATTTCCTTTGTGCACAGCCAAGCCTGGGTCCCCGACAATCTAACCTGCAGTGCACGACCTCCTGAGTTGTCCTCCGGCGTCGTGGGACCTTCTTTTGTGACTTTGGGTGAGCTCCAGTTCACTCCACTTCATAGTGCCTGTTCCGGCACTTCTGCGGGTGCTGCTTGCTTCTGAGTGGGCTCTTTGTCTTGCTGGATGCCCCCTCTGTCTCCGCACGCAATTGGCGACATCCTGGTCCCTCCTGGGCCACAGCAGCATCCAAAAACCCTAACCGCGACCCTTGCAGCTAGCAAGGCTTGTTTGCGGTCTTTCTGCAAGGAAACACCTCTGCAAGCTTCTTCACGACGTGGGACATCCATCCTCCAAAGGGGAAGTTTCTAGCCCTCTTCGTTCTTGCAGAATCCACAGCTTCTACCATCCGGTGGCAGCTTCTTTGCACCAACAGCTGGCATTTCTTGGGCATGTGCCCACTCCCGACTTGATCTTGACTCTTCAACTTGGTCCCCTTGTTCCACAGGTACTCTCGTCTGGAAATCCATTGTTGTTGCATTGCTGGTGTTGGTCTTCCTTGCAGAATTCCCCTATCACTACTTCTGTGCTCTCTTGGGAACTTAGGTGCACTTTGCACCCACTTTTCAGGGTCTTGGGGTGGGCTATTTTTCTAACCCTCACTGTTTTCTTACAGTCCCAGCGACCCTCTACAACTCACATAGGTTTGGGGTCCATTTGTGGTTCGCATTCCACTTCTAGAGTATATGGTTTGGGTTGCCCCTATACCTATGTGTTCCCATTGCAATCTATTGTGACTATACATTGCTTGCACTGTTTTCTATTGCTATTACTGCATATTTTGGTATTGTGTACATATATCTTGTGAATATTTGCTATCCTCATACTCAGGGTACTCACTGAGATACTTTGGCATATTGTCATAAAAATAAAGTACCTTTATTTTTTGTATATCTGTGTATTGTGTTTTCTTATGATATTGTGCATATGACACCAGTGGTATAGTAGGAGCTTCACACGTCTCCTAGTTCAGTCTAAGCTGCTCTGCTAAGCTACCTTTTCTATCAGCCTAAGCTGCTAGACACCTCTTATACACTACTAAGGGATACATGGACCTGGTGCAGAGTGTAAGTACCCCTTGGTACCCACTACAAACCAGGCCAGCCTCCTACATCTAGTGTCTAGAAGTTACACATTTTCTTTTAGCTTATAAACACTCATATATTTTTTTTAATACATTTTTATAGTACAACCTAATTCACATACCCATAAAATCTCTTTGCTGCGGTCCAACGTTTCTTTTAGTATCTGTCACTATCTGTTTTCCACTGCAAATCGGAAATCAGAAATATGCAAATCCGTCTCCACTCTCAGTAGAAAAGTACAAGTAATAGCTACCATTCCCAATGGGCTCTCAGTCATATTGCTTTACTTAGCAAATCACAGACTTCCTTCCAACTTTTATTTTTGCTATACCATTTCTAAATGACCACTATTTTTTAACCCTTTCCATGTTTCCTCTAAAGAAGCCCAATTCAGTAGCTTTTTGCGGATCAGTGACTCTACCGCTACGCACAGCGCAGCCCTTGTGTAAATTTGCGGCAGAAGTGTGGATCTACACGGAAACCCTTAAAAGCATTCAACAGTCTGCTGTCAATGCTTTTTATTTTATATTATTATTTTGTAAAATATTGTCAAGCACAAGACATACACTCTCTACTGAGCAATTTTTGTACATCACTCTGCTTTTCAGTTTTGCACTGCAGTCTGTTTAGTCCCTTCCCCCATGCTCTTTCAGCTCTGTTTCCATACTAACCATGCTTCTAATAGTCCCTGCCTACCTGAGGCCAAAAGTACACAAGACTTTCTCTCAACAACATTCTAGCTTCACAATAACTGTAGCAGGTGTGGTTGACTGTGCAATACCAAGCATATGCCAAACAACATAACTTTTTTTTATTTTACCAAAGCCAATCACAGAGTAAGTTACTTTTTTCTTAAAGTCACTGCCTAATTTGAGTTCCCTGCACTTCTCAGTCTTGGTGTCCTCCATTTTAACTGCCTTTCATCTTCAAAACTGCCTCATTCTGCTGCAGACGTTGTTGGTGTGCTGCTCCTGCTTATCTCCAAAATGATCTGAGGCTAGATTGTGGAGCATAGTTGTGTGTTCTGTGTTTTGGGCCAGAGAAAGTGCTAGAAAGAATGGCATTGACAGGCACCTAGGTTTACCTAATGTTGATATTACTTGGGATGGCCAGAGAGGCTTAAAGTGACACCAATTGCTGCCTTTGGTTGAAAGCATTGCAGATTGCCAACATCCAGACCTCATGATTGTGCACTGTGGGGCAATGTCCCAGGCACACATACTGGGGTTGGACTGGAAATCCTAATGAAGGATACCTTTCGTAAATTAATGTCACTTTTCCCACGTACTGCCTTGGTGTTCTCCAATATTTGCCAAAGACAGGGGTGGTAGTGGCCTACCAAATTTTTCCACAGTTAGAGAAATCCAGGAAACAAGTCAAAGAAGCTGTTTCTACATTCCTCTGAGACCACAACATGGGCTTTGTACACCATAACAACTTACGCTTCAATATGGATGGAATATATTGAAAAGACAGAGTCAATTTCACAGACGGAGGCAACAGGGTGTTCCTCAACAACTTAAAAGACTGCATCCTGTTCTATGTGTAATTATCATCTGCACAAAAAACAGCCGCTTTTTTCAAAGCCAACCCTTTTCCCAAACCCTGATTCTTTTTGTTTTCAAATCCTTTTTTTTCTATTTCTCACTCGGATCTGCACATCCATTGCAGATTCCTGGCCAAAAAAGGGGTCTGCTTCTCACATTGTGGGAGGATCTTCGACGCCTCTGCGGATCTGATTTCGCGGTATTGGTGTATAAGTGGCTGTATGAGTGTGTGAGTGGGTGTGTATGTGCCTTTGTACATCTGTGAGTGGGAGTGTGAGTGGTTCTCTGGGTCTCTGAGTGGATGTATCAGTAACTATAGGTGTGTGAGTGTGTGAATGAGTGTGTGAGTGGGTGTGTGAGTGGGTGTGTTGGTCTGTGAGTGAGTGTGGTAGTGTTTTGTGGGTCTGGGAGTAGGTGTGTATGTATGAATGAGTGTGTGAGTGGGTGGGTGTGTGAATGGGTGTGTGAGTGCGGTGGGACTATGAGTGGGTGTGGTAGTGGGTGGGTGTGTGAGTAGGTATGTGAGTAGGTATGTGAGTGTGTGAATGATTGTGTGAATGTGTATGTGAGTGGCTATGTAGGTCCATCAGTGAGTATGGTAGTGGTTTTGTGGGTGTTTCAGTGAGTGTCTGAGTAGGTCTGTGAGTTGCTGTATTAGTTTGTTGATTGGGGTCTGGATCTGCAAATCAGTTGTGGATTCACATGGGGCAGCGTTGAGCACCGCAATGGACCGTGGCTCTTCATTCGCCCAGCTTCCTTTAAACAAATTTTTTTTTAATCCTTTAAGTTTTTTACATTTGGGCACATCTGGTAGCCCTCAACATGATCGGGAGTGTCAAGGTACCATTGCTCTTACCCCTTACACATATTTGTTTTTAATTCTTAAGACAAGGGAACAAGCCATGTGTCCTGAAATTACATTTCTCTTCACTTACTTCTCTTTCTCAACTTTTCAATTCATTTTGTGGCATGCCGATCAGAATGCAAGCTCGCACAGGAGTCCGAGAGAGTAAGATGGCCAGTGGGGAAAAGCCCCCTCGATCAATCAGATGGCTCTATTTTTATTGTACGCGACTGAGGGACTCTAAAAATCTTCTCCCTCCGCATATGCAAATATATTTTAACCTTAATTTCTCAAAAACTACTGAATGGATTTATACCAAATCACAAAAAGCATGCTTTCTGGACCAAGATCTAGCTTCTTTGCCAAATTTGGTGTCCTTCTGTTTAGCAGTTTAGGCTGTAGCCCATTCCAAAAATACGTATGGAAATTGCATTGGCAAATATAGTTTGGGACTCCCTCTTTGTTTGCCCCCACTTGACGGATCACCCTGAAACTTTCCAGGAATGAGCTGCGGAAAAAAGAGCACATTTTGCTTCCATTATTTCTAGATCTGGGGTTAAGCCGAGTAGCAGATCTAGCTACTCTAAGACCTCTCCTTTATTGGATCAGGTTATGGATAACCCCCGAACTAGATATATATAAGACCGCATTACTCGATTTATTGAAATGCCAAAATGCTAATACTCTTCCCTGGATTCGCCATGTGGCCCATTGGCTCCGGCTTTTGGGTCTGGGTGACTATTGGGAAAATCCCCACAAACTAGAGAGACGGCACAAAAATGTTTTAAAGTTAACCTATTGGTCTTACGTTAAGGACAACTACATAACCCATAAATCCCATGGTCGCTTAACTAATTCCTTTACTGATATTAAATGGTCCCCAAAGTTTGAACTCTATTTGGATGTTATACCGGATTTGCAAGGCAAGAGCTTATATGCAAGGTTTCGTTTTGGCTCTCTGCCCCTGATGTCATTGATTCATAGGTGGGGGTCGATTAATCTTCCCGATATATGCCCTGCCTGTGGCAGTATTTTTGAAACCATTGAGCATTTCATGTTCTTCTGCCCAGCCTATGCGATTCCGCGAACAAAATGGATCCGCAAGATTTGCAGGGACATGGGATTTAAGAATTGCTCTTTGGCTCTACGGGTTCTAAAAAGCCATAATTCAGCTGACGTAATCCTTTCAGTAAGCAAGTATTTAGCAACAGCTTGGCGCATACGTTGCCATCTTCAAAAAGTTATTTAAGGTCTTATCTCTATATAGGTAAGATTTAGAGTCATATGTGCAATTCAAGTTATTGTTTTAATGTTTTTACACCTATTTACAGACATGTATTTATTTATTCACTTAAGAATTATTATATTTTGTTTTATGTGCTTTTATGGTCATTGATGAACTAAGTTGATGATGAAGATGATGACGAACTATTGACCATGTGGTTTGGACAGGGCTTGGAATAGATTTTTTAGACATTATGTAGGTAATCATCATGTGTTTCTGCCATTTTAACACTAGTATTAGCCACAAAGAGCTATTTTTTATGCACCTGTCTGGTACTCATGCCATTTTAACATGAATCCGATAACCATTTTAAGTTATTATATAAGCTTTTTATCACACTGTGCTTGTGTCTTAATGACTTGACAGTGCTTAAACTTGCCAAATGATTGTGCCGGTAGTAGGCTCTCTTTGTTAAAGTATGCCATCTAAATTATTAAGGAATTGTATTACTATGTAACATCAAATTAGCACTTTAAATCTTTATATCTTGGGTCGGATAGTTTGTATTTATCTTGATGATGATACCACCTGGGAAATTTGTATTTGAAACCACCTCATATTGTTTTAAGAGCTTTTAAATATTTGTACTATTTTAACGTTATGAAGTAAACGTTTCAGAAACCCTGGTATCTAAATGTTAAGCTATGTATCGGGAATAATGGTGGATTATAGTAGGCCATTTCCTATAGAAGCTTTTCTTATTCTAAACCTTATTATTCTTAGCCAGTGTAAAAGCATAATGAAGTAAACGTACCTTTTTTGTACAATTTAATATGTAACTTTTATGACCCATGGTCGAATAAAGTATATATGATGATGATGATGAGCACATTTTTGGAAAGTTTGATGAAGATTGCAGTAATCTTTCATAGAAGAATTGCTGAAGAAATTAATTGGCATTGTAACCCCACTCTGTAATTGCAAAATTAATATGATATGATATATATGATATGACATGACAACTTGACATGATATGATGTGATATAATTGATATGATATGATATGAAATGATACAATATGGATTTGTATGGGAGCACAAATGTCTTAATGCATCAGGGTGCTAACAAATGAGTCCAGCTATACAGCTTGGCCGTAAGCTGATTCCTGATTCCACAGATAATGCTAACCTCCTTACTGGGAGAAAAGCCAGGTCTTTAAAGCCCTCCTAAAAGGAGTATGCACCTTAAAACAAGTAAGACTAGCTGACGCAACTGAGAAAGCGCTTCCTCTCCATCTCTTTTTCTGAATTCTGGGTGCAGCAACCCAATCATGATCTGCTGAGCGAAGTATTTTTCATTGGGATATACCACTGAAACATGGTTTTGATTCCATAGGGATTCACATTATACAGAGTTTTATGAATGATACAAAGTGCCTTAAACATAATGCACTTTTTCACTGGAAGCCAGTGGAGTTTGAGTAGTCCTTTGGAGACCGACTGTGTGATTAAACTCGAGGTCTAGTAATAACTCACTATCTGTAGGAGGCTGGACTGGCTTGTAGTGAGTACCAAGGGGTACTTGCACCTTGCACCAGGCCCAGTTATCCCTTATTAATGTATAGGGTGTCTAGCAGCTTAGGCTGATAGATAATGGTAGCTTAGCCGAGCAGCTTAGGCTGAACTAGGAGACGTGTGAAGCTACTACAGTACCACATAGTGTCATATGCACAATATCATAAGAAAACACAATACACAGTTATACTAAAAATAAAGGTACTTTATTTTTATGACAATATGCCAAAGTATCTTAGAGTGTACCCTCATTGAGAGGATAGGAAATATACACAAGATATATATACACAATAGCAAAAATATGCAGTACAGGGAGTGCAGAATTATTAGGCAAATGAGTATTTTGACCACATCATCCTCTGTATGCATGTTGTCGTACTCCAAGCTGTATAGGCTCGAAAGCCTACTACCAATTAAGCATATTAGGTGATGTGCATCTCTGTAATGAGAAGGGGTGTGGTCTAATGACATCAACACCCTATATCAGGTGTGCATAATTATTAGGCAACTTCCTTTCCTTTGGCAAAATGGGTCAAAAGACAGACTTGACAGGCTCAGAAAAGTCAAAAATAGTGAGATATTTTGCAGAGGGATGCAGCACTCTTAAAATTGCAAAGCTTCTGAAGCGTGATCATCGAACAATCAAGCGTTTCATTCAAAATAGTCAACAGGGTCGCAAGAAGCGTGTGGAAAAACCAAGGCGCAAAATAACTGCCCATGAACTGAGAAAAGTCAAGCGTGCAGCTGCCACGATGCCACTTGCCACCAGTTTGGCCATATTTCAGAGCTGCAACATCACTGGAGTGCCCAAAAGCACAAGGTGTGCAATACTCAGAGACATGGCCAAGGTAAGAAAGGCTGAAAGACGACCACCACTGAACAAGACACACAAGCTGAAACGTCAAGACTGGGCCAAGAAATATCTCAAGACTGATTTTTCTAAGGTAATATGGACTGATGAAATGAGAGTGAGTCTTGATGGGCCAGATGGATGGGCCCGTGGCTGGATTGGTAAAGGGCAGATAGCTCCAGTCCGACTCAGACGCCAGCAAGGTGGAGGTGGAGTACTGGTTTGGGCTGGTATCATCAAAGATGAGCTTGTGGGGCCTTTTCGGGTTGAGGATGGAGTCAAGCTCAACTCCCAGTCCTACTGCCAGTTCCTGGAAGACACCTTCTTCAAGCAGTGGTACAGGAAGAAGTCTGCATCCTTCAAGAAAAACATGATTTTCATGCAGGACAATGCTCCATCACACGCGTCCAAGTACTCCACAGCGTGGCTGGCAAGAAAGGGTATAAAAGAAGGAAATCTAATGACATGGCCTCCTTGTTCACCTGATCTGAACCCCATTGAGAACCTGTGGTCCATCATCAAATGTGAGATTTACAAGGAGGGAAAAC
The DNA here is from genome assembly GCF_031143425.1 of Pleurodeles waltl. NCBI lineage: Eukaryota > Metazoa > Chordata > Amphibia > Caudata > Salamandridae > Pleurodeles > Pleurodeles waltl. The sequence continues at coordinate 1,089,936 of NW_027150248.1, forward strand.
AGTACACCTCTCTGAACAGTGTCTGGGAGGCTGTGGTTGCTGCTGCACGCAATGTTGATGGTGAACAGATCAAAACACTGACAGAATCCATGGATGGCAGGCTTTTGAGTGTCCTTCCAAAGAAAGGTGGCTATATTGGTCACTGATTTGTTTTTGTTTTGTTTTTGAATGTCAGAAATGTATATTTGTGAATGTTGAGATGTTATATTGGTTTCACTGGTAATAATAAATAATTGAAATGGGTATATATTTGTTTTTTGTTAAGTTGCCTAATAATTATGCACAGTAACAGTCACCTGCACACACAGATATCCCCCTAACATAGCTAAAACTAAAAGCAAACTAAAAACTACTTCCAAAAATATTCAGCTTTGATATTAATGAGTTTTTTGGGTTCATTGAGAACATGGTTGTTGTTCAATAATAAAATTAATCCTCAAAAATACAACTTGCCTAATAATTCTGCACTCCCTGTATAGTCTTAGAAAACAGTGCAAACAATGTATAGTTACAATAGGATGCAATGGGGAAACATAGGGATAGGGGCAACACAAACCATATACTCCAAAAGTGGAATGCGAACCACGAATGGACCCCAAACCTATGTGACCTTGTAGAGGGTCGCTGGGACTATTAGAAAATAGTGAGAGTTAGAAAAATAACCCTCCCCAAGACCCTGAAAAGTGAGTGCAAAGTGCACTAAAGTTCCCCAAAAGACAAAGAAGTCGTGTTAGAGGAATAATGCAGGAAAGACACAAACCAGCAATGCAACAACTGTGGATTTCCAATCTAGGATACCTGTGGAACAAGGGGACCAAGTCCAAAAGTCACAAGCAAGTCGGAGATGGGCAGATGCCCAGGAAATGCCAGCTGCGGGTGCAAAGAAGCTTCTACTGGACAGAAGAAGCTGAGGTTTCTTCAGGAACAAAAAGGGCTAGAGACTTCCCCTTTGGAGGACGGATCCCTCTCTCCGTGGAAAGTCGTGCAAAAGTGTTTTCCCGCCGAAAGAATGCCAACAAGCCTTGCTAGCTGCAAATTGTGCGGTTAGCGTTTTTGGATGCTGCTGAGGCCCAGGTGGGACCAGGAGGTCGCAAATTGGACCAGCAGAGAGAGGGGACGTCGAGCAAGACAAGGAGCCCTCTCTGAAGCAGGTAGCACCCAGGAAAGTGCCAGAAACAGGCACTACGAGGATGCGTGAAACGGTGCTCGCCGAAGTTGCACAAAGGAGTCCCACGTCGCCGGAGACCAACTTAGAAAGTCGTGCAATGCAGGTTAGAGTGCCGTGGACCCAGGCTTGGCTGTGCAAAAAGGATTTCCGCCGGAAGTGCACAGGGGCCGGAGTAGCTGCAAAAGTCGTGGTTCCCAGCAATGCAGCCCAGCGAGGTGAGGCAAGGACTTACCTCCACCAAACTTGGACTGAAGAGTCACTGGACTGTGGGGGTCACTTGGACAGAGTCGCTGGGTTCGAGGGACCTCGCTCGTCATGCTGAGAGGAGACCCAAGGGACCGGTAATGCAGCTTTTTGGTGCCTGCGGTTGCAGGGGGAAGATTCCGTCGACCCACGGGAGATTTCTTCGGAGCTTCTGGTGCAGAGAGGAGGCAGGCTACCCCCACAGCATGCACAAGCAGGAAAACAGTCGAGAAGGCGGCAGGATCAGCGTTACAGAGTTGCAGTAGTCGTCTTTGCTACTATGTTGCAGTTTTGCAGGCTTCCAGCGCGGTCAGCAGTCGATTCCTTATCAGAAGGTGAAGAGAGAGATGCAGAGCTCATGCATTCGTTATCTAAAGTTTCCCCAGAGACAGAGACCTTAAATAGCCAGAAAAGAGGGTTTGGCTACCTAGGAGAGAGGATAGGCTAGCAACACCTGAAGGAGCCTATCACAAGGAGTCTCTGACGTCACCTGGTGGCACTGGCCACTCAGAGCAGTCCAGTGTGCCAGCAGCACCTCTGTTTCCAAGATGGCAGAGGTCTGGAGCACACTGGAGGAGCTCTGGACACCTCCCAGGGGAGGTGCAGGTCAGGGGAGTGGTCACTCCCCTTTCCTTTGTCCAGTTTCGCGCCAGAGCAGGGCTAAGGGGTCCCCTGAACCGGTGTAGACTGGCTTATGCAGAATTGGGCACCTCTGTGCCCAACAAAGCATTTCCAGAGGCTAGGGGAGGCTACTCCTCCCCTGCCTTCACACCATTTTCCAAAGGGAGAGGGTGTCACACCCTCTCTCAGAGGAAGTTCTTTGTTCTGCCATCCTGGGCCAGGCCTGGCTGGACCCCAGGAGGGCAGATGCCTGTCTGAGGGGTTGGCAGCAGCAGCAGCTGCAGTGAAACCCCAGGAAGGGCAGTTTGGCAGTACCAGGGTCTGTGCTACAGACCACTGGGATCATGGGATTGTGCCAACTATGCCAGGATGGCATAGAGGGGGCAATTCCATGATCATAGACATGTTACATGGCCATATTCGGAGTTACCATTGTGAAGCTACATATAGGTATATGGGTATATGGGATATAGGTACCTATATGTAGTGCACGCGTGTAATGGTGTCCCCGCACTCACAAAGTTCAGGGAATTGGCTCTGAACCATGTGGGGGCACCTTGGCTAGTGCCAGGGTGCCCTCACACTAAGTAACTTTGCACCTAACCTTTACCAGGTAAAGGTTAGACATATAGGTGACTTATAAGTTACTTAAGTGCAGTGTAAAATGGCTGTGAAATAACGTGGACGTTATTTCACTCAGGCTGCAGTGGCAGGCCTGTGTAAGAATTGTCAGAGCTCCCTATGGGTGGCAAAAGAAATGTTGCAGCCCATAGGGACCTCCTGGAACCCCAATACCCTGGGTACCTCAGTACCATATACTAGGGAATTATAAGGGTGTTCCAGTAAGCCAATGTAAATTGGTAAAATTGGTCACTAGCCTATTAGTGACAATTTGGAAAGAAATGAGAGAGCATAACCACTGAGGTTCTGGTTAGCAGAGCCTCAGTGAGACAGTTTGGCACCACACAGGGAACACATACCTATAAGTCACAAACTTATGAGCACTGGGGTCCTGACTAGCAGGGTCCCAGTGACACATAACAAACACACTGAAAACATAGGGTTTTCACTATGAGCACTGGCCCTGGCTAGCAGGATTCCAGTGAGACAGTGAAAACACCCTGACATACACTCACAAACAAGCCAAAAGTGGGGGTAACAAGGCTAGAAAGAGGCTACTTTCTCACACTATCCAGGATTACTCTTAGATTTTTCATTGGACTCCGTTGGAGTGGGTAGAGTGCCCAGCATATTTGGCCACCAGTTGCTATTCCAAATAGTTGGTTGGCTCCTAAAAATCAGAACCTCCGTCTTATCCGCTTTGAGCTTCAATCAATTCTTGCCCATCCACGTGGTCACTGCCTTCATGCAGTTATTGGAATTAACCGCATGGGCATCGGAGTCTTTTGAGATAAACACAATTCTCTGAGTGTCATCAGCCTGCAGCCCAAAGAAGCATTTAAGCTTGGCCAATGGGGAGACATAGAGGATAAATTGTGTGGGGCTCAAGGACGAACTGGGGTAACAGGGACACAATTGGTTATGTTTGTTTCTCTACCGGTGCAATCATATAAAAAAAGGGGACAACTGCCTGAATCCAGGTCTGATTGATGTCAAACAGGGTGTTAGGCAAAGAATGTTAGTTGCTTAAAAAATCTTTTAGTAGAAATGAGAGTCTTCATCATCCGGTTATCGGGCAATATTTAATTTTGTGAAACACTTCTATTGAGCCAGTTACATATCATGGGCTGAGAATGGAGCCAAAGGGGTCATTCTGTTTGTCGGGAGTGGTGGAAATGCACATGATTATCTATAATGTAGATGCTCAATGCTTATCACAATATTCACTGTGTGCCAACTATCACTTATGATAATGTAGTTATACTCCAGTAATGGAATGCATTGTTGAATATGTTCGGTGGCAAATCCTTCATATGAAAAATCAAGCAACCATCCTGCCAGATCATAGCCTACTATATTTCAGTCTTGTCTTTTGAATATATTTCTTGTAATCTGTCAGACAGATTTTTGGCTCTATAAGTATTAGACCTGTGAACAGTAGGAAGGTCACCCCCCAACTTTGCTGCATTGTGTAACTCTGTCGGGAAGTCATTCCATAAGTGGAGTGTGAGCATTCCCACACACCCACCCATGGGTTTTGAGGCAGTCCCAGATATACTAAGAATAGTAAACCTGGGCATGCGCCCACATAGTATATCATCCCAACAGCGGTGTAACAAGGACAAATATGTTTATTTATACTTGTTATTTCCTCTTTATACGTGTGCTGCATTCTGCAGCACATGTATAAAGAGGAAAATACCTCAGAGGATTGTTTTTGTGCAGGTAGGTGTTCTATCCTGCACAAAAACAATCCTGCCCGTAACACAGGCACCGTGGCACAAAGGTGCCTGCGATGGTGCTAGGCAGCACTCAGTGACCCAGGGTGCAGAGAAAGAGAGCAGGAAGGCGCCATATTTTAGTAAATATGCCACATTCCTGATCTCTCCATTTGTTGCAGCTCAGCAAGTTGTCTTGCTGTTGTGAGTTGCACCAACTGTTAGTAAATCTGGGCCCTGGTTCCTAACTGGTCTTAAGCAATCTGGTGGAGCTACAAAGCAGCTATTTGACATCTAGTGGAAGCACTTACACCACGGTTTACTCAGAATCATGGCTACGTGCTAAGGGCATGTGGGTAGCGACACAAGGTAAGCGCATAGCACAGTTTAGTACTGCACTAGTATGATCAAAAGTGTACTAAGATTTATAAGTAAAAAAATATACAACCATGAATTCAAATATATGCTATAACACTAACAACTGTAAAGGTCTTCATACATTGTTCAATATGTATTTACCTTTGTATCTCTGTGGATGCAGTTTCCGCTTCTCTACAAAGAGAAAAAAATTAAGATAAGATCATTAATATTTGTTATAAATAAAAATAGAAATCAGGATAATAAATGTGTACAAATACAGACTAAATCAGAAACAGCCTGTAGGAAAGTACCATCTTGCCTGGCATGTTACCCCCATTTTCCACTGTATATATGTTGTTTTAGTTGTATGTGTCACTGGGACCCTGCCAGCCAGGGCCCCAGTGCTCATAAGTGTGCCTGAAAGTGTTACCTGTGTTATGACTAACTGTCTCACTGAGGCTGTGCTATCCAGAACCTCAGTGGTTATACTCTCTCATTTCTTTCCAAATTGTCACTAACAGGCTAGTGACCAATTTCACCAATTCACATTGGCATACTGGAACACCCTTATAATCTCCTAGTATATGGTACTGAGGTACCCAGGGTATTGGGGTTCCAGGAGATCCCTATGGGCTGCAGCATTTCTTTTGCCACCCATAGGGAGCTCTGACAATTCTTACACAGGCCTGCCACTGCAGCCTGAGTAAAATAATGTCCACGTTATTTCACAGCCATTTACCACTGCACTTAAGTAACTTATAAGTCACCTATATGTCTAACCTTTACCTGGTAAAGGTTAGGTGCAAAGTTGCTTAGTGTGTGGGCACCCTGGCACTAGCCAAGGTGCCCCCACATTGTTCAGGGCAAATTCCCCGGACTTTGTGAGTGCGGGGACACCATTACACGCGTGCACTACACATAGGTCACTATCTATGTGTAGCTTCACAATGGTAACTCCGAATATGGCCATGTAACATGTCTATGATCATGGAATTGCCCCCTCTATCCTGGCATAGTTGGCACAATCCCATTATCCCACTGGTCTGTAGCACAGACCCTGGTACTGCCAAACTGCCTTTTCAGGGGTTTCACTGCAGCTGCTGCTGTTGCCAACCCCTCAGACAGGTTTCTGCCCTCCTGGGGTCCAGCCAGGCTTGGCCCAGGATGGCAGAACAAAGGACTTCCTCAGAGAGAGGGTGTTACACCCTCTCCCTTTGGAAAAAGGTGTTAAGGAAGGGGAGGAGTAGCCTCCCCCAGCCTCTGGAAATGCTTTCATGGGCACAGATGGTGCCCATTTCTGCATAAGCCAGTTTACACCGGTTCAGGGACCCCTCAGCCCTGCTCTGGCACGAAACTGGACAAAGGAAAGGGGAGTGACCACTCCCCTGACCTGCACCTCCCCTGGGAGGTGCCCAGAGCTCCTCCAGTGTGCTCCAGACCTCTGCCATCTTGGAAACAGAGGTGCTGCTGGCACACTGGACTGCTCTGAGTGGCCAGGGCCAGCAGGTGACGTCAGAGACTCCTTCTGATAGGCTCCTTCAGGTGTTGCTAGCCAATCCTGTCTCCTAAGTAGCCAAACCCATTTTTCTGGCTATTTAAAGTCTCTGCTTTGGGGAATTCCTTAGATAACGAATGCAAGAGCTCATCAGAGTTCCTCTGCATCTCTCTCTTCACCTTCTGCCAAGGAATCGACTGCTGACCGCGCTGGAAGCCTGCAAAGCTGCAACAAAGTAGCGAAGACGACTACTGCAACTCTGTAAAGCTGATCCTGCCGCCTTCTCGACTGTTTTCCTGGTGGTGCATGCTGTGGGGGTAGTCTGCCTCCTCTCTGCACTAGAAGCTCCAAAGAAATCTCCCGTGGGTCGACGGAATCGTCCCCCTGCTACCGCAGGCACCAAAGAACTACATCACCGGTCCCCTGGGTCTCCTCTCAGCATGACGAGCGAGGTCCCTTGAATCCAGCAACTCTGTCCAAGTGACTCCCACAGTCCAGTGACTCTTCAGTCCAAGTTTGGTGTAGGTAAGTCCTTGCCTCCCCACGCCAGACTGCATTGCTGGGAACCGCGTCTTTTGCAGCTACTCCGGCCTCTGTGCACTTCCGGCGGAAATCCTTTGTGCACAGCCAAGCCTGGGTCCACGGCACTCTAACCTGCATTGCACGACTTTCTAAGTTGTCCTCCGGCGGTGAGGGACTCCTTTGTGCATCTTCGGGTGAGCACCGTTTCACTCCTCTTCATAGTGCCTGTTCCGGCACTCCTGCGGGTGCTGCCTGCTTCTGAGAGGGCTCCTTGTCTTGCTGGGCACCCCCTCTGTCCCCTGACACAATTGGCAACATCCTGGTCCCTCCTGGACCACAGCAGCATCCAAAAACTCTAACTGCACGATTTGCAGCTAGCAAGGCTTGTTGGTGGTCTTTCGGTGGGAAAACACTTCTGCACGACTCTTCACGACGTGGGACAACCATCCTCTAAAGGGGAAGTTTCTAGCCTTTGTCGTTCCTGCAGAATCCTCAGCTTCTACTGCCTAGTAGCAGCTTCTTTGCACCCACAGCTGGCATTTCCTGGGCATCTGCCCACCTCCGACTTGCTTGTGACTTTTGGACTTGGTCCCCTTGTTCCACAGGTACCCTCGTTTGGAAATCCATCATTGTTGCATTGCTGGTTTGTGTCTTTCCTGCAGAATTCCCCTATGACGACTTCTATGTCCTTTGGGGGACTTTAGTGCACTTTGCAGTCACTTTTCAGGGTCTTGGGGTGGGCTATTTTTCTAAACCTCACTGTTTTCTTACAGTCCAAGCGACCCTCTACAAGGTCACATAGGTTTGGGGTCCATTCGTGGTTCGCATTCCACTTTTGGAGTATATGGTTTGTGTTGCCCCTATCCCTATGTGTCCCCATTGCATCCTATTGTAACTATACATTGTTTGCACTGTTTCTAAGACTATACTGCATATTTTTGGTATTGTGTACATATATCTTGTGTATATTTGCTATCCTCATACTGAGGGTACTCACTGAGATACTTTGGCATATTGTCATAAAAATAAAGTACCTTTATTTTTAGTATATCTGTGTATTGTGTTTTCTTATGATATTATGCATATGACACTTGTGGTACTGTAGGAGCTTCACTCGTCTCCTAGTTCAGCCTAAGCTGCTCTGCTAAGCTACCATTATCTATCAGCCTAAGCTGCTAGACACCCTATACACTAATAAGGGATACCTGGGCCTGGTGCAAGGTGTAAGTACCCCTTGGTACTCACTACAAGCCAGTCCACACTCCTACATCGGTTGTGCAGTGGTGGGATAAGTGCTCTGTAACTACTTACCACTTTTGTCATTGTACTTTTCATAAGAGAAAAATATACAAAACAAGTTCAGTGTATGTACACCTAACCAAAAGGTTTTGCATTTCCTCTTTTCACTTCTTTTCTAAGTGCTGAAAAGTACCTCTAAACTTTCTAAAAGTTCTTAAAAAGTTTTAAAAGTTTTTTTCTGTCTTTCCAAAAGTTCTGAAAAACTATTATCTCACTTTGTCTATCACTTAAACACTTTCTAAAATGTCTGGCACAGGCCAAACTGTTGATCTGTCCAAACTTGCTTATGATCACCTTAGCTGGAAAGGAGCAAGGAGTCTCTGCATAGAAAGAGGTTTAAGTGTAGGGGGGGGTGGGCCCAAATCCTCTTTTAATCAGAACAAGGAAAAGAAACCATGGTGCTATTTATGTAAAATAAAAGGCCATTGGACAACAGATCCCAGTTGTCCAAAGAAAAGCACCAATGCTCCTACCACTACAACCCCTACTGCTACCCCTAGTGTCCCTACTAATAGCAGTGGTGGTGGGAGCAAACCTACTAATAGCCAATCCAAGGGAGTAGCTGGGCTCACTATTGGTAACTTAGTTGGGGTTGGCCTTGTTAGGGAGGCCACAGAGGCTGTGTTAGTCTCTGAGGGGGCTATTGATTTAGCCACCTTAGTTGCTTGTCCCCTTAATATGGATAAGTACAAGCAGCTACCCCTAATAAATGGTGTTGAGGTTCAGGCCTACAGGGACACTGGTGCCAGTGTGACTATGGTCATAGAGAAACTGGTACACCCTGAACAACACCTACTTGGTCACCAGTACCAAGTAACCGATGCTCACAACAACACACTTAGCCACCCCATGGCTGTTGTAAATCTCAACTGGGGGGGGGGTTACTGGTCCAAAGAAAGTTGTGGTAGCTTCAGATTTACCTGTAGACTGTCTATTAGGGAATGATTTGGAGACATCAGCTAGGTCAGATGTGGAGTTGGAGGCCCATGCAGCAATGCTGGGCATCCCAGGGCATATTTTTGCTTTGACAAGGGCTCAGGCCAAAAAGCAAAAAGGACAGGGAAGCTTGGATCCTGGAACAATGGACCAAGTGCTCCCTAAAGCTAGGGCTAGTAGAAGCAAACCACTTCCTACTATCCCTCCCTCTACAGTGGATTCTACTTCTGAGGAAGAAGAATTCCCTCCCTGTGCAGAACCTACACCAGAGGAGCTGGAAGCAGACACTGCTGAGCTTTTGGGTGAAGGGGGGCCTGCCAGAGAGGAGCTGAGTGTGGCACAGCAAACCTGTCCCACATTAGAGGGTCTCAGACAGCAAGCTGTCAAACAGGCTAATGGGGATGTCAGTGACTCTCACAGAGTTTACTGGGAGGACAACCTCTTGTACACTGAGCATAGGGATCCTAAACCTGGAGCTGCCAGGAGATTAGTGATTCCTCAGGAGTACAGAAAGTTCCTCCTAACCCTGGCACATGACATTCCCCTAGCTGGACACCCGGGTCAAATGAAAACTTGGGACAGATTGGTTCCATTGTTTCATTGGCCTAGGATGTCTGAGGACACAAAGGAATTTTGTAAGTCCTGTGAAACCTGTCAAGCCAGTGGCAAGACAGGTGGCACCCCAAAGGCACCCCTTATCCCACTGCCTGTGGTTGGGGTTCCCTTTGAAAGGGTAGGGGTTGACATAGTTGGCCCCCTTGACCCTCCTACTGCTTCAGGCAATAGATTCATCTTAGTGGTAGTGGACCATGCCACAAGATATCCTGAAGCTATTCCTTTAAGGACCACTACAGCTCCTCCAGTGGCAAAGGCCCTCCTGGGAATATTTTCCAGAGTGGGCTTCCCAAAGGAAGTAGTATCAGACAGGGGAAGCAATTTCATGTCTGCATACTTAAAGGCCATGTGGAAGGAGTGTGGTGTAACGTACAAGTTCACAACACCCTATCATCCACAAACAAATGGACTGGTGGAGAGATTTAATAAAACTCTCAAAGGCATGATTATGGGTCTCCCTGAAAAACTCCACAGGAGATGGGATATCCTTCTACCATGCCTCCTTTTTGCCTACAGGGAGGTACCCCAGAAAGGAGTGGGCTTCAGCCCCTTTGAACTTCTTTTTGGACACCCTGTTAGGGGTCCACTCACACTTGTAAAGGAGAGTTGGGAACAACCTTTAAAAGCTCCTAAGCAGGATATTGTGGATTATGTACTTGGCCTCAGATCAAGGATGGCTGAGTACATGAAAAAGGCCAGTAAAAACCTTCAGGCCAGCCAAGAGCTCCAGAAGCAATGGCATGATCAGAAGGCTGTTTTGGTTCAGTACCAACCAGGGCAGAAAGTGTGGGTCTTGGAGCCTGTGGCCCCAAGAGCACTCCAAGATAAATGGAGGGGTCCCCACACAATTGTTGAAAAGAAGGGAGAAGTCACCTATTTAGTTGACTTAGGCACTGCCAGGAGTCCCCTTAGGGTGCTCCATGTCAACCGCCTGAAACCCTACTATGACAGGGCTGATCTCACCCTGCTCATGGCAACTGATGAGAGACAGGAAGAAGACAGTGATCCTCTACCTGATCTCTTCTCTTCCACAGAACAAGATGCTCTTGTGGAAGGTGTAGTTTTGGCTGATTGTCTTACTGCTGAGCAGAAAGATAATTGCATAAATCTCCTAGATCAATTCTCTGAACTCTTCTCTACTGTGCCAGGTACCACTTCTTGGTGTGAGCACACTATAGATACTGGAGACAGCTTGCCTGTCAAAAGTAAGATCTATAGGCAGCCTGATCATGTCAGGGACTGCATAAAGCAAGAGGTCCAGAAAATGTTAGAACTAGGAGTGGTTGAGCACTCTGACAGTCCATGGGCTTCTCCTGTGGTACTGGTACCAAAACCCCGTTCCAAAGATGGAAAGAATGAAATGCGGTTTTGTGTAGACTATAGAGGTCTCAACTTGGTAACCAAAACTGATGCTCACCCTATACCCAGGGCAGATGAGCTCATAGATACACTGGCATCTGCCAAGTATCTAAGCACTTTTGATTTGACTGCAGGGTATTGGCAGATCAAATTGTCAGAAGATGCTAAACCTAAGACTGCATTTTCTACCATTGGAGGACATTACCAGTTTACTGTAATGCCTTTTGGTTTGAAAAATGCACCTGCCACTTTTCAAAGGTTGGTGAACACAGTCCTGCAAGGGCTGGAAGCTTTCAGTGCAGCATATTTGGACGATATAGTGTCTTTAGCTCCAGCTGGGATGATCACCTGGTCCACCTATGGAAAGTTTTGGAGGCCCTGCAAAAGGCAGGCCTCACTATCAAGGCTTCAAAGTGCCATATAGGGCAGGGTAAGGTGGTTTATCTGGGACACCTTGTTGGTGGGGAACAGATTGCACCACTTCATGGGAAAATCCAAACAATTATTGATTGGGTTCCCCCTACCACTCAGACTCAGGTGAGAGCCTTCCTAGGCCTCACTGGGTACAACAGGAGGTTCATTAAGAACTATGGCTCCATTGCAGCCCCTCTTAATGACCTCACATCCAAGAAAAAGCCTAAAAAGGTATTATGGACAGCAAACTGTCAGAAAGCTTTTGAGGAGCTGAAGCAGGCCATGTGCTCTGCACCTGTCCTGAAAAGCCCTTGCTACTGTAAAAAATTCTATGTCCAAACTGATGCATCTGAATTAGGAGTAGGGGCAGTCCTATCACAACTTAATTCTGAGGGCCAGGATCAACCTGTTGCTTTTATTAGTAGGAGGTTGACCCCTAGAGAAAAGCGTTGGTCTGCCATTGAGAGGGAGGCCTTTGCTGTGGTCTGGGCACTGAAGAAGTTGAGGCCATACCTGTTTGGCACTCACTTCATTGTTCAGACAGACTACAAACCTCTACTTTGGCTAAAACAAATGAAAGGTGAAAATCCTAAATTGTTGAGGTGGTCCATATCCCTACAGGGAATGGACTATACAGTGGAACATAGACCTGGGCGTAGCCACTCCAATGCAGATGGACTCTCCAGATATTTCCACTTAGACAATGAAGACTCATCAGGTCATGGCTAGTCTTTTTGTCCTTCGTTTGGGGGGGGGTTGTGTAGGAAAGTACTATCTTGCCTGGCATGTTACCCCCATTTTTCACTGTATATATGTTGTTTTTGTTGTATGTGTCACTGGGACCATGGTAACCCAGGGCCCCAGTGCTCATAAGTGTGCCTGAATGTGTTACCTGTGTAGGGACTAACTGTCTCACTGAGGCTCTGCTAATCAGAACCTCAGTGGTTATGCTCTCTCATTTCTTTCCAAATTGTCACTAACAGGCTAGTGACCATTTTTACCAATTTACATTGGCTTACTGGAACACCCTTATAATTCCCTAGTATATGGTACTGAGGTACCCAGGGTATTGGGGTTCCAGGAGATCCCTATGGGCTGCAGCATTTCTTTTGCCACCCATAGGGAGCTCTGACAATTCTTACACAGGCCTGCCACTGCAGCCTGAGTGAAATAACGTCCACGTTATTTCACAGCCATTTTACACTGCACTTAAGTAACTTATAAGTCACCTATATGTCTAACCTTTACCTGGTAAAGGTTAGGTGCAAAGTTACTTAGTGTGAGGGCACCCTGGCACTAGCCAAGGTGTCCCCACATTGTTCAGAGCCAATTCCCTGAACTTTGTGAGTGCGGGGACACCATTACACGCGTGCACTACATATAGGTCACTACCTATATGTAGCTTCACAATGGTAACTCCGAATATGGCCATGTAACATGTCTATGATCATGGAATTGCCCCCTCTATGCCATCCTGGCATAGTTGGCACAATCCCATGATCCCAGTGGTCTGTAGCACAGACCCTGGTACTTCCAAACTGCCCTTCCTGGGGTTTCACTGCAGCTGCTGCTGCTGCCAACCCCTCAGACAGGCATCTGCCCTCCTGGGGTCCAGCCAGGCCTGGCCCAGGATGGCAGAACAAAGAACTTCCTCTGAGAGAGGGTGTGACACCCTCTCCCTTTGGAAAATGTGGTGAAGGCAGGGGAGGAGTAGCCTCCCCCAGCCTCTGGAAATGCTTTGTTGGGCACAGATGTGCCCAATTCTGCATAAGCCAGTCTACACCGGTTCAGGGGACCGCTTAGCCCTGCTCTGGTGTGAAACTGGACAAAGGAAAGGGGAGTGACCACTCCCCTGACCTGCACCTCCCCTGGGAGGTGTCCAGAGCTCCTCCAGTGTGCTCCAGACCTCTGCCATCTTGGAAACAGAGGTGCTGCTGGCACACTGGACTGCTCTGAGTGGCCAGTGCCACCAGGTGACGTCAGAAACTCCTTCTGATAGGCTCCTTCAGGTGTTGCTAGCCTATCCTCTCTCCTAAGTAGCCAAACCCTCTTTTCTGGCTATTTAGGGTCTCTGTCTCTTGGGATTCTTTAGATAACGAATGCAAGAGCTCAGCTGAGTTCCTCTGCATCTCTCTCTTCACCTTCTGCCAAGGAATCGACTGCTGACAGCGCTGGAAGCCTGCAACATAGTAGCAAAGACGACTACTGCAACTCTGTAAGGCTGATCCTGCCGCCTTCTCGACTGTTTTCCTGGTGGTGCATGCTGTGGGGGTAGTCTGCCTCCTCTCTGCACTAGAAGCTCCGAAGAAATCTCCTGTGGGTCGACGGAATCTTCCCCCTGCAACCGCAGGCACCAAAAAGCTGCATTACCGGTCCCTTGGGTCTCCTCTCAGCACGACGAGTGAGGTCCCTCGAATCCAGCGACTCTGTTCAAGTGACCCCCACAGTCCAGTGACTCTTCAGTCCAAGTTTGGTGGAGGTAAGTCCTTGCCTCACCTCGCTGGGCTGCATTGCTGTGAACCGCGACTTTTGCAGCTACTCCGGCCCCTGTGCACTTCCGGCGGAAATCCTTTGTGCACAGCCAAGCCTGGGTCCACGGCACTCTAACCTGCATTGCACGACTTTCTAAGTTGGTCTCCGGCGACGTGGGACTCCTTTGTGCGACTTCGGGTGAGCACCGTTTCAAGCATCCTCGTAGTGCCTGTTTCTGGCACTTCTCTGGGTGCTACCTGCTTCAGAGAGGGCTCCTTGTCTTGCTCGATGTCCCCTCTCTCTGCTGGTCCAATTTGCGACCTCCTGGTCCCTCCTGAGCCCCAGCAGCGTCCAAAAATGCTAACCGCACGATTTGCAGCTAGCAAGGCTTGTTGGCGTTCTTTTGGCGGGAAAATACTTCTGCACGACTCTCCACGGCGAGTGGGATCCGTCCACCAAAGATGAAGTCTCTAGCCCTTTTCGTTCCTGCAGAAACCTCAGCTTCTTCTGTCCAGTAGAAGCTTCTTTGCACCCGCAGCTGGCATTTCCTGGGCATTTGCCCATCTCCGACTTGCTTGTGACTTTTGGACTTGGTCCCCTTGTTCCACAGGTACCCTAGATTGGAAATCCACAGTTGTTGCATTGCTGGTTTGTGTCTTTCCTGCATTATTCCTCTAACACAACTTCTTTGTCCTTAGGGGAACTTTAGTGCACTTTGCACTCACTTTTCAGGGTCTTGGGGAGGGCTAATTTTCTAACTCTCACTATTTTCTAATAGTCCCAGCGACCCTCTACAAGGTCACATAGGTTTGGGGTCCATTCGTGGTTCGCATTCCACTTTTGGAGTCTATGGTTTGTGTTGCCCCTATCCCTATGTTTCCCCATTGCATCCTATTGTAACTATACATTGTTTGCACTGTTTTCTAAGACTATACTGCATATTTTTGCTATTGTGTATATATATCTTGTGTATATTTCCTATCCTCTCACTGAGGGTACACTCTAAGATACTTTGGCATATTGTCATAAAAATAAAGTACCTTTATTTTTAGTATAACTGTGTATTGTGTTTTCTTATGATATTGTGCATATGACACTAGGTGGTACTGTAGTAGCTTCACGCGTCTCCTAGTTCAGCCTAAGCTGCTCTGCTAAGCTACCATTATCTATCAGCCTAAGCTACTAGACACCCTATTCACTAATAAGGGATAACTGGGCCTGGTGCAAGTACCCCTTGGTACTCACTACAAGCCAGTCCAGCCTCCTACACCGCCCGCCAAGCGGTTCCCGCCGAAAGACCGCTCCGCGGTCAAAAGACCGCAGCGGTCATTCTGGCTTTCCCACTGGGCCGGCGGGCGACCGCCGAAAGTCCGCCCGCCAGCCCAGCGGGAAACACCCTTCCCACGAGGACGCCGGCTTAGAATGGAGCCGGCGGAGTGGGAAGGTGCGACGGGTGCAGTTGCACCCGTCGCGAATTTCAGTGTCTGCAAAGCAGACACTGAAATTCTTCGTGGGGCCCTCTTACGGGGGCCCCTGCAGTGCCCATGCCATTGGCATGGGCACTGCAGAGGCCCCCAGGGGCCCCGCGGCACCCCCTACCGCCATCCTGTTCCTGGCAGGAGAACCGCCAGGAACCGGATGGCGGTAGGGGGTGTCAGAATCCCCAAGGCGGCGGAGCGCGCTCCGCCGCCATGGAGGATTCTCAAGGGCAGCGGGAAGTCGGCGGTATACCGCCGACTTTCCGTTTCTGGCCGCGGCTGAACCGCCGCGGTCAGAATGCCCAGCGGTGCACCGCCAGCCTGTTGGCGGTGCTACCGCCGACCTCCGCCATGGCGGTAATTACCGCCAGGGTCAGAATGACCCCCATAGTGTACTATGTACTTGGCCTCAGATCAAGGATGGCTGAGTACATGAAAAAAGCCAGTAAAAACCTTCAGGCCAGCCAAGAGCTCCAAAAGCAATGGCATGACCAGAAGGCTGTTTTGGTTCAGTACCAACCAGGGCAGAAAGTGTGGGTCTTGGAGCCTGTGGCCCCAAGAGCACTCCAAGATAAATGGAGTGGACCCCACACAATAGTTGAAAAAAAGGGTGAAGTCACCTACTTAGTTGACTTAGGCACTGCCAGGAGTCCCCTTAGGGTGCTCGATGTCAATCGCCTGAAACCCTACTATGACAGGGCTGTTCTCACCCTGCTCATGGCAACTGATGAGGGACAGGAAGAAGAGAGTGAACCTCTCCCTGATCTCTTCTCTTCCACAGAAGAAGATGCTCTAGTGGAAGGTGTTGTACTGGCAGATTGTCTTACTGCTGAACAGAAAGACCACTGCATAAACCTCCTGGGTCAGTTTTCTGAACTCTTCTCTACTGTGCCAGGTACCACTTCTTAGTGTGAGCACACTATAGATACTGGAGACAGCTTGCCTGTCAAAAGTAAGATCTATAGGCAGCCTGACCATGTCAGAGACTGCATAAAGCAAGAGGTGCAGAAAATGCTAGAACTAGGAGTGGTTGAGCATTCTGAAAGTCCATGGGCCTCTCCTGTGGTACTTGTACCAAAACCTCATTCCAAAGATGGAAAGAAGGAAATGCGGTTTTGTGTTGACTACAGAGGTCTCAACCAGGTAACCAAAACGGATGCTCACCCTATACCCAGGGCAGATGAGCTCATAGATACACTGGCATCTGCCAAGTATCTAAGCACTTTTGATTTGACTGCAGGGTATTGGCAGATCAAATTATCAGAAGATGCAAAAGCAAAAACTGCATTTTCAACCATTGGAGGCCATTACCAATTCACAGTAATGCCTTTTGGATTGAAAAATGCACCTGCCAGTTTTCAGAGGTTGGTGAACACAGTCCTGCAAGGGCTGGAAGCTCTTAGTGCAGCATATTTGGACGATATAGCTGTCTTTAGCTCCAGCTGGGATGATCACCTGGTCCACCTATGGAAAGTGTTGGAGGCCCTGCAAAAGGCAGGCCTCACTATCAAGGCTTCAAAGTGCCAGATAGGGCAGGGGAAGGTGGTTTATCTGGGACACCTGGTTGGTGGAGAACAGATTGCACCACTACAGGGGAAAATCCAAACTATTTTAGATTGGGTTCCCCCTACTACTCAGACTCAGGTGAGAGCCTTTTTTAGGCCTCACTGGGTACTATAGGAGGTTCATAAAGAACTATGGCTCCATTGCAGCCCCTCTTAATGACCTCACTTCAAAGAAAATGCCTAAGAAGGTATTATGGACAGCAAACTGTCAGAAAGATTTTGAGGA
The DNA here is from genome assembly GCF_031143425.1 of Pleurodeles waltl. Lineage (NCBI taxonomy): Eukaryota > Metazoa > Chordata > Amphibia > Caudata > Salamandridae > Pleurodeles > Pleurodeles waltl. The sequence goes on from NW_027150248.1 coordinate 1,107,048, forward strand.
GCTGAAGCAGGCCATGTGCTCTGCACCTGTCCTGAAAAGCCCCTGTTACTCTAAAACATTCTATGTCCAAACTGATGCATCTGAATTAGGAGTAGGGGCAGTCCTGTCACAACTTAATTCTGAGGGCCAGGATCAACCTGTTGCTTTTATTAGTAGGAGGTTGACCCCTAGAGAAAAGCGTTGGTCTGCCATTGAGAGGGAGGCCTTTGTTGTGGTCTGGGCACTGAAGAAGTTGAGGCCATACCTGTTTGGCACTCACTTCATTGTTCAGACAGACCACAAACCTCTACTTTGGCTAAAACAAATGAAAGGTGAAAATCCTAAATTGTTGAGGTGGTCCATATCCCTACAGGGAATGGACTATACAGTGGAACATAGACCTGGGCGTAGCCACTCCAATGCAGATGGACTCTCCAGATATTTCCACTTAGACAATGAAGACTCATCAGGTCATGGCTAGTCCTATTGTCCTTCGTTTGGGGGGGGGGTTGTGTAGGAAAGTACCATCTTGCCTGGCATGTTACCCCCATTTTTCACTGTATATATGTTGTTTTAGTTGTATGTGTCACTGGGACCCTGGTAACCCAGGGCCCCATTGCTCATAAGTGTGCCTGAATGTGTTACCTGTGTAGTGACTAACTGTCTCACTGAGGCTCTGCTAATCAGAACCTCAGTGGTTATGCTCTCTCATTTCTTTCCAAATTGTCACTAACAGGCTAGTGACCATTTTTACCAATTTACATTGGCTTACTGGAACACCCTTATAATTCCCTAGTATATGGTACTGAGGTACCCAGGGTATTGGGGTTCCAGGAGATCCCTATGGGCTGCAGCATTTCTTTTGCCACCCATAGGGAGCTCTGACAATTCTTACACAGGCCTGCCACTGCAGCCTGAGTGAAATAACGTCCACGTTATTTCACAGCCATTTTACACTGCACTTAAGTAACTTATAAGTCACCTATATGTCTAACCTTTACCTGGTAAAGGTTAGGTGCAAAGTTACTTAGTGTGAGGGCACCCTGGCACTAGCCAAGGTGTCCCCACATTGTTCAGAGCCAATTCCCTGAACTTTGTGAGTGCGGGGACACCATTACACACGTGCACTACATATAGGTCACTACCTATATGTAGCTTCACAATGGTAACTCCGAATATGGCCATGTAACATGTCTATGATCATGGAATTGCCCCCTCTATGCCATCCTGGCATAGTTGGCACAATCCCATGATCCCAGTGGTCTGTAGCACAGACCCTGGTACTTCCAAACTGCCCTTCCTGGGGTTTCACTGCAGCTGCTGCTGCTGCCAACCCCTCAGACAGGCATCTGCCCTCCTGGGGTCCAGCCAGGCCTGGCCCAGGATGGCAGAACAAAGAACTTCCTCTGAGAGAGGGTGTGACACCCTCTCCCTTTGGAAAATGGTGTGAAGGCAGGGGAGGAGTAGCCTCCCCCAGCCTCTGGAAATGCTTTGTTGGGCACAGATGTGCCCAATTCTGCATAAGCCAGTCTACACCGGTTCAGGGGACCCCTTAGCCCTGCTCTGGCGCGAAACTGGACAAAGGAAAGGGGAGTGACCACTCCCCTGACCTGCACCTCCCCTGGGAGGTGTCCAGAGTTCCTCCAGTGTGCTCCAGACCTCTGCCATCTTGGAAACAGAGGTGCTGCTGGCACACTGGACTGCTCTGAGTGGCCAGTGCCACCAGGTGACGTCAGAGACTCCTTCTGATAGGCTCCTTCAGGTGTTAGTAGCCTATCCTCTCTCCTAGGTAGCCAAACCCTCTTTTCTGGCTATTTAGGGTCTCTGTCTCTGGGGAAACTTTAGATAACGAATGCAAGAGCTCATCCGAGTTCCTCTGCATCTCTCTCTTCACCTTCTGCCAAGGAATCGACTGCTGACCGCGCTGGAAGCCTGCAAACCTGCAACATAGTAGCAAAGACGACTACTGCAACTCTGTAACGCTGATCCTGCCGCCTTCTCGACTGTTTTCCTGCTTGTGCATGCTGTGGGGGTAGTCTGCCTCCTCTCTGCACCAGAAGCTCAGAAGAAATCTCCCGTGGGTCGACTGAATCTTCCCCCTGCAACCGCAGGCACCAAAAAGCTGCATTACCGGTCCCTTGGGTCTCCTCTCAGCACGACGAGCGAGGTCCCTCGAATCCAGCAACTCTGTCCAAGTGACCCCCACAGTCCAGTGACTCTTCAGTCCAAGTTTGGTGTAGGTAAGTCCTTGCCTCACCTCGCTGGGCTGCATTGCTGTGAACCGCGACTTTTGCAGCTACTCCGGCCCCTGTGCACTTCCGGTGGAAATCCTTTGTGCACAGCCAAGCCTGGGTCCACGGCACTCTAACCTGCATTGCACGACTTTCCAAGTTGGTCTCCGGCGACGTGGGACTCCTTTGTGCGACTTCGGGTGAGCACCGTTTCACGCATCCTCGTAGTGCCTGTTTCTGGCACTTCTCCGGGTGCTACCTGCTTCAAAGAGGGTTCCTTGTCTTGCTCGATGTCCCCTCTCTCTGCTGGTCCAATTTGCGACCTCCTGGTCCCTCCTGAGCCCCAGCAGCGTCCAAAAATGCTAACCGCACGATTTGCAGCTAGCAAGGCTTGTTGGCGTTCTTTCGGCGGAAAAATACTTCTGCACGACTCTCCACGGCGAGAGGGATCCGTCCACCAAAGGGGAAGTCTCTAGCCCTTTTCGTTCCTGCAGAAACCTCAGCTTCTTCTGTCCAGTAGAAGCTTCTTTGCACCCGCAGCTGGCATTTCCTGGGCATTTGCCCATCTCCGACTTGCTTGTGACTTTTGGACTTGGTCCCCTTGTTCCACAGGTACCCTAGATTGGAAATCCACAGTTGTTGCATTGCTGGTTTGTGTCTTTCCTGCATTATTCCTCTAACACAACTTCTTTGTCCTTAGGGGAACTTTAGTGCACTTTGCACTCACTTTTCAGGGTCTTGGGGAGGGCTAATTTTCTAACTCTCACTATTTTCTAATAGTCCCAGCGACCCTCTACAAGGTCACATAGGTTTGGGGTCCATTCGTGGTTCGCATTCCACTTTTGGAGTATATGGTTTGTGTTGCCCCTATCCCTATGTTTCCCCATTGCATCCTATTGTAACTATACATTGTTTGCACTGTTTTCTAAGACTATACTGCATATTTTTGCTATTGTGTATATATATCTTGTGTATATTTCCTATCCTCTCACTGAGGGTACACTCTAAGATACTTTGGCATATTGTCATAAAAATAAAGTACCTTTATTTTTAGTATAACTGTGTATTGTGTTTTCTTATGATATTGTGCATATGACACTAGGTGGTACTGTAGTAGCTTCACGCGTCTCCTAGTTCAGCCTAAGCTGCTCTGCTAAGCTACCATTATCTATCAGCCTAAGCTGCTAGACACCCTATTCACTAATAAGGGATAACTGGGCCTGGTGCAAGGTGCAAGTACCCCTTGGTACTCACTACAAGCCAGTCCAGCCTCCTACACCGCCCGCCAAGCGGTTCCCGCCGAAAGACCGCTCCACGGTCAAAAGACCGCAGCGGTCATTCTGGCTTTCCCACTGGGCCGGCGGGCGACCGCCGAAAGTCCGCCCGCCAGCCCAGCGTGAAACACCCTTCCCACGAGGACGCCGGCTTAGAATGGAGCCGGCGGAGTGGGAAGGTGCGACGGGTGCAGTTGCACCCGTCGCGAATTTCAGTGTCTGCAAAGCAGACACTGAAATTCTTCGTGGGGCCCTCTTACGGGGGCCCCTGCAGTGCCCATGCCATTGGCATGGGCACTGCAGAGGCCCCCAGGGGCCCCGCGGCACCCCCTACCGCCATCCTGTTCCTGGCAGGAGAACCGCCAGGAACCGGATGGCGGTAGGGGGTGTCAGAATCCCCATGGCGGCGGAGCGCGCTCCGCCGCCATGGAGGATTCTCAAGGGCAGCGGGAAGTCGGCGGTACACAGCCGACTTTCCGTTTCTGGCCGCGGCTGAACCGCCGCGGTCAGAATGCCCAGCGGTGCACCGCCAGCCTGTTGGCGGTGCTACCGCCGACCTCCGCCATGGCGGTAATTACCGCCAGGGTCAGAATGACCCCCATAGTGTACTATGTACTTGGCCTCAGATCAAGGATGGCTGAGTACATGAAAAAAGCCAGTAAAAACCTTCAGGCCAGCCAAGAGCTCCAAAAGCAATGGCATGACCAGAAGGCTGTTTTGGTTCAGTACCAACCAGGGCAGAAAGTGTGGGTCTTGGAGCCTGTGGCCCCAAGAGCACTCCAAGATAAATGGAGTGGACCCCACACAATAGTTGAAAAAAAGGGTGAAGTCACCTACTTAGTTGACTTAGGCACTGCCAGGAGTCCCCTTAGGGTGCTCGATGTCAATCGCCTGAAACCCTACTATGACAGGGCTGTTCTCACCCTGCTCATGGCAACTGATGAGGGACAGGAAGAAGAGAGTGACCCTGATCTCTTCTCTTCCACAGAAGAAGATGCTCTACTGGAAGGTGTTGTACTGGCAGATTGTCTTACTGCTGAACAGAAAGACCACTGCATAAACCTCCTGGGTCAGTTTTCTGAACTCTTCTCTACTGTGCCAGGTACCACTTCTTAGTGTGAGCACACTATAGATACTGGAGACAGCTTGCCTGTCAAAAGTAAGATCTATAGGCAGCCTGACCATGTCAGAGACTGCATAAAGCAAGAGGTGCAGAAAATGCTAGAACTAGGAGTGGTTGAGCATTCTGAAAGTCCATGGGCCTCTCCTGTGGTACTTGTACCAAAACCTCATTCCAAAGATGGAAAGAAGGAAATGCGGTTTTGTGTTGACTACAGAGGTCTCAACCAGGTAACCAAAACGGATGCTCACCCTATACCCAGGGCAGATGAGCTCATAGATACACTGGCATCTGCCAAGTATCTAAGCACTTTTGATTTGACTGCAGGGTATTGGCAGATCAAATTATCAGAAGATGCAAAAGCAAAAACTGCATTTTCAACCATTGGAGGCCATTACCAATTCACAGTAATGCCTTTTGGATTGAAAAATGCACCTGCCAGTTTTCAGAGGTTGGTGAACACAGTCCTGCAAGGGCTGGAAGCTCTTAGTGCAGCATATTTGGACGATATATCTGTCTTTAGCTCCAGCTGGGATGATCACCTGGTCCACCTATGGAAAGTGTTGGAGGCCCTGCAAAAGGCAGGCCTCACTATCAAGGCTTCAAAGTGCCAGATAGGGCAGGGGAAGGTGGTTTATCTGGGACACCTGGTTGGTGGAGAACAGATTGCACCACTACAGGGGAAAATCCAAACTATTTTAGATTGGGTTCCCCCTACTACTCAGACTCAGGTGAGAGCCTTTTTTAGGCCTCACTGGGTACTATAGGAGGTTCATAAAGAACTATGGCTCCATTGCAGCCCCTCTTAATGACCTCACTTCAAAGAAAATGCCTAAGAAGGTATTATGGACAGCAAACTGTCAGAAAGTTTTTGAGGAGCTGAAGCAGGCCATGTGCTCTGCACCTGTCCTGAAAAGCCCCTGTTACTCTAAAACATTCTATGTCCAAACTGATGCATCTGAATTAGTAGTAGGGGCAGTCCTGTCACAACTTAATTCTGAGGGCCAGGATCAACCTGTTGCTTTTATTAGTAGGAGGTTGACCCCTAGAGAAAAGCGTTGGTCTGCCATAGAGAGGGAGGCCTTTGCTGTGGTCTGGGCACTGAAGAAGTTGAGGCCATACCTGTTTGGCACTCACTTCATTGTTCAGACAGATCACAAACCTCTACTTTGGCTAAAACAAATGAAAGGTGAAAATACTAAATTGTTGAGGTGGTCCATATCCCTACAGGGAATGGACTATACCGTGGAACATAGACCTGGGAGTACCCACTCCAATGCAGATGGACTCTCCAGATATTTCCACTTAGACAATGAAGACCCATCAGGTAATGACTAGTCTTATTGTCCTTCGTTTGGGGGGAGGGGGGTTGTGTAGGAAAGTACCATCTTGCCTGGTATGTTACCCCCATTTTTCACTGTATATATGTTGTTTTAGTTGTATGTGTCACTGGGACCCTGCCAGCCAGGGCCCCAGTGCTCATAGGTGTGCCTGAAAGTGTTACCTGTGTTATGACTAACTGTCTCACTGAGGCTCTGCTATCCAGAACCTCAGTGGTTATGCTCTCTCATTTCTTTCCAAATTGTCACTGACAGGCTAGTGACCAATTTCACCAATTCACATTGGCATACTTTTAAGGGGTTTCACTGCAGCTGCTGCCAACCCCTCAGACAGGTTTCTGCCCTCCTGGGGTCCAGCCAGGCTTGGCCCAGGATGGCAGAACAAAGGAATTCCTCAGAGAGAGGGTGTTACACCCTCTCTCTTTGGAAAAAGGTGTTAAGGCAGGGGAGGAGTAGCCTCCCCCAGCCTCTGGAAATGCTTTCATGGGCACAGATGGTGCCCATTTCTGCATAAGCCAGTCTACACCGGTTCAGGGACCCCTCAGCCCTGCTCTGGCGCGAAAGTGGACAAAGGAATCGACTGCTGACCGCGCTGGAAGCCTGCAAAACTGCAACAAAGTAGCGAAGACAACTACTGCAACTCTGTAACGCTGATCCTGCTGCCTTCTCGACTGTTTTCCTGGTGGTGCATGCTGTGGGGGTACTCTGCCTCCTCTCTGCACTAGAAGCTCCGAAGAAATCTCCCGTGGGTCGACGGAATCGTCCCCCTGCTACCGCAGGCGCCAAAGAACTGCATCACCGGTCCCCTGGGTCTCCTCCCAGCACGACGAGCGAGGTCCCTTGAATCCAGCAACTCTGTCCAAGTGACTCCCACAGTCCAGTGACTCTTCAGTCCAAGTTTGTTGGAGTTAAGTCCTTGCCTCCCCACGCCAGACTGCATTGCTGGGAACCGCGTCTTTTGCAGCTACTCCGGCCTCTGTGCACTTCCGGTGGAAATCCTTTGTGCACAGCCAAGCCTGGGTCCACGGCACTCTAACCTGCATTGCACGACTTTCTAAGTTGTCCTCCGGCGGCGTGGGACTCCTTTGTGCAACTTCGGGTGAGCACCATTTCACTCCTTGTAGGAGGCTGGACTGGCTTGTAGTTAGTACCAAGGGGTACTTACACCTTGCACCAGGCCCAGTTATCCCTTATTAGTGTATAGGGTGTCTAGCAGCATAGGCTGATAGATAATGGTAGCTTAGCAGAGCAGCTTAGGCTGAACTGGGAGACGAGTGAAGCTCCTACAGTACCACTAGTGTCACTTGCACAATATCATAAGAAAACACAATACACAGTTATACTGAAAATAAAGGTACTTTATTTTTATGACAATATGCCAAAGTATCTCAGAGTGTACCCTCAGTATGAGGATAGCAAATATACACAAGTTATATGTACACAATACCAAAAATATGCAGTATAGTCTTAGAAAACAGTGCAAACAATGTATAGTTACAATAGGATGCAATGGGGACACATAGGGATAGGGGCAACACAAACCATATACTCCAAAAGTGGAATGCGAACCACGAATGGACCCCAAAACTATGTGACCTTGTAGAGGGTCGCTGGGACTATTTATTAGAAAATAGTGAGGGTTAGAAAAATAGCCCACCCCAAGACCCTGAAAAGTGAGTGCAAAGTGCACTAAAGTTCCCCAAAGGACTTAGAAGTCGTGATAGGGGAATTCTGCAGGAAAGACACAAACCAGCAATGCAACAACAATGGATTTCCAGTCGAGGGTACCTGTGGACCAAGGGGACCAAGTCCAAAAGTCACAAGCAAGTCGGAGATGGGCAGATGCCCAGGAAATGCCAGCTGTGGGTGCAAAGAAGCTGCTACTGGACAGTAGAAGCTGAGGATTCTGCAGGAATGACAAGGGCTAGAGACTTCCCCTTTGGAGGATGGATCCGTCACGCTGTGGAGAGTCATGCAGAAGTGTTTTCCCGCCGAAAGACCGCCAACAAGCCTTGCTTAGCTGCAAGTCGTGCGCTTAGCGTTTTTGGATGCTGCTGTGGTCCAGGAGGGACCAGGATGTCGCCAATTGCGTCTGGGGACAGAGGGGGCGTCAAGCAAGACAAAGAGCCATCTCAAAAGCAGGCAGCACCCGCAGAAGTGCCGGAAGAGGCACTACAAAGAAGAGTGAAACGGTGCTCACCCGAAGTTGCACAAAGGAGTCCTACGTCGCTGGAGACCAACTTAGAAAGTCGTGTAATGCAGGTTAGAGTGCCGTGGACCCAGGCTTGGCTGTGCACAAAGGATTTCCGCCGGAAGTGCACAGAGGCCAGAGTAGCTACAAAAGACGCGGTTCCAAGCAATGCAGTCTGGCGTGGGGAGGCAAGGACTTACCTCCACCAAACTTGGACTGAAGAGTCACTGGACTGTGGGAGGCACTTGGACAGAGTTGCTGGAATCAAGGGACCTCGCTCGTCGTGCTGAGAGGAGACCCAGAGTACCGGTAATGCAGTTCTTTGGTGCCTGCGGTTACAGGGGGAAGATTCCGTCGACCCACGGGAGATTTCTTCGGAGCTTCTAGTGCAGGGAGGAGGCAGACTACCCCCACAGCATGCACCACCAGGAAAACAGTAGAGAAGGCGGCAGGATCAGCGTTACAGAGTTGCAGTTTTGCAGGCTTCCAGCGCGGTCAGCAGTCGATTCCTTGGCAGAAGGTGAAGAGAGAGATGCAGAGGAACTCTGATGAGCTCTTGCATTCGTTATCTAAGGAATCCCCAGAGACCCTAAATAGCCAGAAAAGAGGGTTTGGCTACCTAGGAGAGAGGATAGGCTAGCAACACCTGAAGGAGCGTATCAGAAGGAATCTCTGACGTCACCTGGTGGCACTGGCCACTGAGAGCAGTCCAGTGTGCCAGCAGCACCTCTGTTTCCAAGATGGCAGAGGTCTGGAGCACACTGGAGGAGCTCTGGACACCTCCCAGGGGAGGTGCAGGTCAGGGGAGTGGTCACTCCCCTTTCCTTTGTCCAGTTTCGCGCCAGAGTAGGGCTAAGGGGTCCCTGAACCGGTGTAGACTGGCTTATGCAGAAATGGGCACATCTGTGCCCATGAAAGCATTTCCAGAGGCTGGGGGAGGCTACTCCTCCCCTGCCTTCACACCATTTTCCAAAGGGAGAGGGTGTAACACCCTCTCTCAGAGGAAGTCCTTTGTTCTGCCATCCTGGGACAAGCCTGGCTTGACCCCAGGAGGGCAGAAACCTGTCTGAGGGGTTGGCAGCAGCAGCAGCTGCAGTGAAACCCCTGAAAAGGCAGTTTGGCAGTACCAGGGTCTGTGCTACAGACCACTGGGATCATGGGATTGTGCCAACTATGCCAGGATGGCATAGAGGGGGCAATTCCATGATCATAGACATGTTACATGGGCATATTCGGAGTTACCATTGTGAAGCTACACATAGGTAGTGACCTATGTGTAGTGAACGCGTGTAATGGTGTCCCCGCACTCACAAAGTCCGGGGAATTTGCCCTGAACAATGTGGGGGCACCTTGGCTAGTGCCAGGGTGCCCTCACACTAAGTAACTTTGCACCTAACCTTTACCAGGTAAAGGTTAGACATATAGGTGACTTATAAGTTACTTAAGTGCAGTGGTAAATGGCTGTGAAATAACGTGGACGTTATTTCACTCAGGCTGCAGTGGCAGGCCTGTGTAAGAATTGTCAGAGCTCCCTATGGGTGGCAAAAGAAATGCTGCAGCCCATAGGGATCTCCTGGAACCCCAATACTCTGGGTACCTCAGTACCATATACTAGGGAATTATAAGGGTGTTCCAGTAAGCCAATGTAAATTGGTAAAATTGGTCACTAGCCTGTTAGTGACAATTTGAAAGAAATGAGAGAGTATAACCACTGAGGTTCTGGATAGCAGAGCCTCAGTGAGACAGTTAGTCACTACACAGGTAACACATTCAGGCACACTTATGAGCACTGGGGCCCTGGCTGGCAGGGTCCCAGTGACACATACAACTAAAACAACATATATACAGTGAAAAATGGGGGTAACATGCCAGGCAAGATGGTACTTTCCTACACTCCTCTTCGTAGTGCCTGTTCCGGCACTCCTGCGTGTGCTGCCTGCTTCTGAGAGGGCTCCTTGTCTTGCTGGGCGCCCCCTCTGTCCCCTGACGCAATTGGCGACATCCTGGTCCCTCCAGGGCCACATCAGCATCCAAAAACCCTAACTTCACGATTTGCAGCTAGCAAGGCTTGTTGGTGGTCTTTCGGCAGGAAAACACTTCTGCACGACTCTTCACGACGTGGGACAACCATCCTCCAAAGGGGAAGTTTCTAGCCCTTGTCGTTCTTGCAGAATCCTCAGCTTCTACCATCCGGTGGCAGCTTCTTTGCACCCACAGCTGGCATTTCCTGGGCATCTGGCCACTCCCGACTTGATTGTGACTTTTGGACTTGGTCCCCTTGTTCCACAGGTACTCTCGTCTGGAAATCCATTGTTGTTGCATTGCTGGTGTTGGTCTTTCCTGCAGAATTCCCCTATCATGACTTCTGTGCTCTTTGGGGAACTTAGGTGCACTTTGCACTCACTTTTCAGGGTCTTGGGGTAGGCTATTTTTCTAACCCTCACTGTTTTCTTACAGTCCCAGCGACCCTCTACAAGGTCACATAGGTTTGGGGTCCATTCGTGGTTAGCATTCCACTTTTGGAGTATATGGTTTGTGTTGCCCCTATCCCTATGTGTCCCCATTGCATCCTATTGTAACTATACATTGTTTGCACTGTTTTCTAAGACTATACTGCATATTTTTGGTATTGTGTACATATATCTTGTGTATATTTGCTATCCTCATACTGAGGGTACTCACTGAGATACTTTGGCATAATGTCATAAAAATAAAGTACCTTTATTTTTAGTATATCTGTGTATTGTGTTTTCTTATGATATTGTGCAAGTGACACTTGTGGTACTGTAGGAGCTTCACTCGTCTTCTAGTTCAGCCTAAGCTGCTCTGCTAAGCTACAATTATCTATCAGCCTAAGCTGCTAGACACCCTATACACTAATAAGGGATACCTGGGCCTGGTGCAAGGTGTAAGTACCCCTTGGTACTCACTACAAGCCAGTCCAGCCTCCTACACAGCCTCACAGTGTGGTGAGGTGTAGAGGATACAGGCATACAGTTTGTGCTGATACCTTCCCTGGATTGCACCACCAAGCAAGTAGGTTTGAGGATCAAAAGGAGTTTGTTCCAGAGTCTAAGACTATGTACAGAGATATGTTGATGTAGGTATTCTCTCTAAGGCTTTGGGATTTCCTGTCCGGCCATGAATGTGCTCCTGTTAGTGCATACGAAACAGGAAACGCAGAGTTAGAGGCAAGATAGCCAGGTTTACTTGGGTAGAGTGTCTTGTAGATCACACAACAGGCTGTGAAATGGATTCTATCAGGGAGAGGGACCCAATGCAGTTCTTCCATTGTAGTGGAGTTGTTCTCAAAGTCTATTTGTTAAACAATATTTGAGATACTGACTGAGGAAAGATTTTTTACTTGGACTCTGGAAGACTAACAAGTACTGTGTTACACCCATCCATGTGTGATAATGTGAGGACCTCGAATGTGTACTAGAACATTTGAGGAAGAGAAGAAAGGCTGGATTTTTCAGAGGAATGTGGGCGGGGATCATGCTCTTTGGCTTTTTCTTGATATGGTCTTTTAGGACAAAGCTCAATGACAAAGCCTTGAACTTTAGCATTAGATTCAAAACAAGGAAAGGAGTCTTCTTAACTCTTATTGTTGAGCCACAACTTGCTATAGGCCTCAAGGTCCTCTCCTTCAATACGGACTAAATCATTCTTAGGTTGAGTTTAACATTACCTGTTTGCAGACTTGCAGATTAGCTGTCACATTAATACAGAGTCTTAGCATGTGGTAGTTGTTAGTTGACATCATAGTAAGATATTATTGGTTAGATTTTTGGCAGATTAGTGGACAGAAATGTCATCTTGGCTCTTTAGTACTCCTAGTGTCTCTAGTACAGACTGAAAATCTTAGGGGGCTTTGTCAAGTAAGACCTGCAGTTCAAAAGCATTAAACGCTGCTGACAGGTCGGATCAGATGCTGAGATCAGGTCTGGTGCAATGAGTGTAAGCAGAAATCAACAAAAAAACATGCTCCCATTGAACCAGAATTTAAAAGAATGAAAATAGATGAGAGGAGGCTAAGAGACATAAGAGGTGTTTCCAGTCTTGCCTGACCTGCGCAGAAAAGCAAAGAGCTGAGGTGTACAAGCAGACAGGCCTAGTAATGGAGGAGAAGAGACTGTACAGATGCAAGTCATGTGAAAACCTGACCCGGAGTATTGGATGACCTCAGTACAGGTTTTTCAAGCCGGGTGAGTTGTGCTTCAAACACCTTTAACACTTGACGTTATCTACCTAATGAATTGGTGTAGAAGGCTGGCCTGGCTTGTAGTGGGTACCAAGAGGTACTTACACCTTGTGCCAGATCCAGTTATCCCTTATTAGTGTAGAAGAGGTGTTTCTAGCAGCTTAGACTGATAGAGGTAGCTATAGCAGAGCAGCCTAGGCTGAACTAGGAGACATTCAAAGCTCCTACTATACCACTGGTGTCATATGCACAATATCATAAGAAAACACAATACACAGAAGTACTAAAAATAAAGGTACTTTATTTTAGTGACAATATGCCAAAAGTATCTCAGAGGATACCCTCACTTAGGAGGTAAGTAATATACACAAATTATATGTACACAAACCCAAAACAGGTAAGTAACAGTAAGAAAAGTAGTGCAAACAATGTAGAATCACAATAGAATGCAATAGGTAGAAATAGGCCTGGGGCAACACAAACCATATCCTCCAAAAGTGGAATGCGAATCACGAATGGACCGATTCCAAGCCTATGGTAGGTTGTAGATGGTCGCTGGGACTGTAAGAAAACAGTAAGGGTGTCCAAAATACTCCACACCAAGACCTTGAAAAGTTGGAGTAAAGTTACCCTACTATCCCAGAAAGACAGTATAGTCGAGATAGGGGATTCTGAAAGAACCACAACCATCAGCAAAACACTGAAGACGGATTCCTGGACCTGAGGACCTGTAAAGGAAGGGGACCAAGTTCAAGAGTCACGCAAGTGTCCAGGGGGGACAGGCGCCCACTAAACCCCGGATGAAGGTGCAAAAGGGCTGCCTCTGGGTGGAAGAAGCCAAAGGTTCTGCAACAACGGAAGGTGCCAGGAACTTCTCCTTTGTTCAGAAGATGTCCCACGGCGTGCTGGGGGATGCAGGAGTGTTTCCACACAGAAATGCCACAAAAAAGCTTTGCTAGCTGCAAGAGTCGCAGTTGAGGTTTTTGGGTGCTGCTGGGGACCAGGAAGGATCAGGATGTCGCCCCTTGGAGGAGGAGACAGAGGAGGCGCTCCACAATTCAGAGAGCCCCCACAGAAGTACTGGAACAGGCACTTAGAAGATCTGAGGACAGCAGTCAACTCAGAGTCACAAAGGAGGGTCCCACGACGTCGGAATCCAACTCAGCGAGTTGGGCAATACAGGACGGAGTGCTGGGGACCCTGGCTAGTCTGTGCACAAAGGAATCCTTGGAAAAGTGCACAGAAGCTGGAGCAGCTGCAGATCACGCAATACACAGGATTACTGTCTGGCGTGGGGAGGCAAGGACTTACCTCCACCAAATTCGGACAGAAGGGCCAGTGGATGTAGGAAACACTTGGACCCAGCTCCTGTGTTCCAGGGACCACACTCATCAGGATGAGAGGGGACCCAGAGGACACTGAGGTTCTGGTTAGCAGAGCCTCAGTGATACAGTTAGGCACCACACAGGGAACACATATAGGCCACAAACCTATGAGCACTGGGGTCCTGGCTAGCAGGGTCCCAGTGACACATATCAAACACAATGACAACATAAGGTTTCCACTATGAGCACTGGGCCCTGGCTTGCAAGAGCCCAGTGAGACAGTAAAAACACCCTAACATATACTCACAAACAGGCCAAAACATTGTAGCGCCTCATCCTGATGGCTTTCTCGACTGTTTCCTGGTGGTGCATGCTCTGAGGGCTGTCTGTCTTCACCCTGCACTGGAAGCCAAGAAGAAATCTCCCTCCTGCCAACGCAGGCACCAAATTACTGCATCACTGGTCGTCTGGGTCCCCTCTCATCCTGATGAGCGTGGTCCCTGGAACACAGGAACTCTATCCAAGTGACTCCCACAGTACAGTGATCCTTCAGTCCAAGTTTGGTGGAGGTAAGTCCTTGCCTCCCCACGCTAGGCTGCAAACCTGTGTACTGCGTGATATGCAGCTGTTCCGGCTCCTGTGCACTCTTCCAGGATTTTCATCATGCACAACCTAGCCTGGGTCCCCAGCACTCTGTCCTGCAGTGCTCAACCCTCTGAGTTGGCCTCCGACGTCGTGGGACCCTCCTTTGTAACTCTGCCTGGACTCCGGTTCACAAATCTTCTAAGTGCTTGTTCGGGTACTTCTACGGGTGCTGCCTGCTTCTGTGGGGGCTCTCTGAGTTGCTGAGCGCCCCTCTGTCTCCTCTTTCAAGGGACAACATCCTGGTCCTTCCGGTCCCCAGCAGCACCCAAAAACCTCTACTGCGACCCTTGCAGCTAGCAAGGCTTGTTTGTGGTATTTCTGCATTGGAACACTTCTGCAACCTTCAGCGCGACGTGGGACATCTTCTATCCAAAGGAGACGTTCCTAGTCCTCTTTGTTGTTGCAGAACTCTAAGCTTCTTCCACCCAGAGGCAGCTTCCTTGCACCTTCATCCGGGGTTTTCTGGACTGCTGCCCCCCCTGGACACTATCCCGACACTTGGACTTGGTCCCCTTGCCTTGCAGGTCCTCAGGTGCAGGAATCCACCTTCAGTGCCTTGCTGGTGTTTGTTGTTCTTGCAGAATCCCCCTATCACGACTATTGTGCTCGTTTGGGGTAGTAGGTGTACTTTACTCCTACTTTTCAGTGTCTTGGGGTGCGGTATCTTGGACACCCTGACTGTTTTCTTACAGTCCAAGTGACCCTCTACAAGCTCCCATAGGTCTGGGGTCCATTTGTGATTCTCATTCCACTTTTGTAGTATATGGTTTGTGTTGACCCTAAACCTATGCTTGCCTATTGCAACCTATTGTAATTCTACACTGTTTGCATTACTTTTCTTACTCTTACTTACCTGTTCTAGGTTTGTGTTCATATAACTTGTGTATATTACTTACCTTCTTACTGAGGGTACTCACTGATATACTTGTGGCATATTGTCATAAAAATAAAGTACCTTTATTTTTAGTAACTCTGAGTATTGTGTTTTCTTATGATATTGTGCTATATGATATAAGTGGTATAGTAGGAGCTTTGCATGTCTCCTAGTTCAGCCTAAGCTTTTTTGCCATAGCTACCTTCTATCAGCCTAAGCTACTAGAAACACCTCTATTCTACGAATAAGGGATAACTGGACCTGGCACAGAGTGTAAGTCTACCACAAGGTACCCACTATAAGCCAGGACAGCTTCCTACAGCTCCACACTAGGGCAGGGCTGCTGTCCTAAGTGTTGTGAGGCGTTGCAGGGTTGCTGCACTAAAGTTTCTCTGGGAGGGTTGGAGGGATGATCCATGTTAACTAGATTGGTGCATTTTTTCTCACCAATATTAGTTATCCCACAGAGAGGTACTTCCACCTCAGGGAGTACAGCTGTGCCAGCTGATGGTTCCCTTGGTACAGGTGCCACCCTAGGAGATGTTTCTCCCACCACAGAATTTTATCCTGAATGGCAGGGTGGTTAGGGGATACTTTGATGCCCTTTTCACCTGTTGTTGGAGAAGGATCCTGAGTTTTCTGGCCTTTGTCTCTCCTTTGCTTTTTCATTTCAGTTGAAATGAGAGGAAGCAATTCCTTAGGGATACCCAGCATGGTTGCATGGGTATTAAACTCTACCTCAGCCCAACTGAGGCCTCTAGGTCATTACCTAAAAGACAGTCTACAGGTAAGCTAGGTGATACTGCCACCTGCTTAGGGCCAGTAACTCCACCCCAACTAAACTGAATTATAGCTAAGGGAAGGAACTTAGTGGAGTTATGGACATCAATAATCTTGTACTGTTGTCCAATGATGTGTTGTTCAGGAGACACTAGGTTTTCAGTCACCAAAGTGATACTGGCACCTGTGTCCTTGTAGGCTTGGGCCTCAACACCATTTATTGAAGCTGTCTGCCTGAACTTATCCATTGTAAGGGGACAAGCAGCCAGTGTGGCAAGGCCAATGCCACTAGGTGTGATAGAAACTGTCTTGGGACTGACTACCCCAGTTTCTATGATGGACACATAAGTGAACCCAACTACACCCTTATTTTGACTGTTGCCAGCAGTCCCACCACTATTACCACTACTGCTAGGGGCACTAGAGTTTGATGTATTAGTGGTAGTAGGCTCATGGGGTTTACCTGGGCAGGAGTAAAAAAAATTCTAGCTATCGCGTCAAGAATTTTCAATTCTATTAAGGACACGGAGGCGAGGATTATGCTTTC
Source organism: Pleurodeles waltl (assembly GCF_031143425.1). Taxonomy (NCBI): domain Eukaryota; kingdom Metazoa; phylum Chordata; class Amphibia; order Caudata; family Salamandridae; genus Pleurodeles; species Pleurodeles waltl. The sequence continues at coordinate 1,123,558 of NW_027150248.1, forward strand.
TCTTTCTTTACTGACTTAAACAGCAGCCAATCAAATACAAGTAAAAGAAAAACTACACATTCCATGATGCCATAACATCCTATCACATGGTCCAATCACTATCCATGTCTTCTGTAACAAGTCCTTTGACCCATGATGTCACTTCCTCGTTCTTTGGTCAGAACAGATAAGATCAACTTGAAAACGAAACTTCTTATGCCATCCCGAAGTCTGGAGATATGAACACCTTCTCTTCCTGGATCTCCTTCTTCCGGAAAACTTTAACCCTGGAGCCTCAACGGAGGTAAATCCTTACAACCAAACTTTCCTATGAGGATAGGAATTTCAGGAATTCTTCTGCTCAGAACCTGTAACAACAAACAGGCAGGTAATATCTCAACATTGAGAATGTCTCAAATAAACTTTGTTTCTGCAAAAGATATTAAAAGGGAGGGATAATAACAATAACCCATATATTCATATAATTGATATTCCATATTCATTGTTTTTAAATAGAAAGGGTGGGATAATCCTCGCCTCTGTGTCCTTAATAGAATTGAAAATTCTTGACGCAATAGCTAGAATTGTTTTTATTCTATATCAGGACCGGAGGCTCTGATTCTGCTAGTTTAAAGCTGCTATATTACCACAGTAGCTACGTCCAATACAGGTTTATGATAAAATTTACGAAAAGTATTCTCTGAAGACCAATCTGCTGCCTTCATAATGTCTTTCAATCGTGAACCCAAGGCAAAGGATTTTGAAGCCATAGCTCCTCTAGCCGAATGGGCTCCAAGTACCGAAGTATCAATACCTGCTTCACTCATCAACCATCTCATCCATCTGGCCAGAGCGGCCGAGGTCACTGGTTTAAAGGGTTTTGCACCGCAATTAATAATTGACCCTTCACATCGTGTCTAAACTCTGCCGTGACTGCCTCGTAATCCTTTAAACATTGAACTACGCATAGCTTTGAATTTTCAGTGTATATTGGATATGATACCGACCTGTAATTCGTTTTAGTCCTTCTTCTCACGGTAAAGGTGACACCTTCTAGAGAAAATGTTCTACCAGCTAAATCCAAAGCTCTGATGTCAGAAACTCTTTTGCAAGAGATAAGACATAATAGCCTGGTCAGATTAGCTGAAATCTGTTTACGGGACAAATACCTGTTAGCAGGCCAAGAATCCAAGAATTTTACTACAATGTTAACATCCCATAAAACAGAATATTTAGGTTTTGGTGGTTTAGAGAGGCGAATACCTCTCAAAAGCTTGCAAATTAACAGATGCTCACCAATAGGTTTACCTTCTATAAGGGAATGTCGAGCTGAAATAACTGATCTAAAGTTATTCACCGTTCGATACGCCGGACCAGAACTAGCTAGTTCTGCTAGGAAGTTAACAATCAGGCCAAGATGCGCTTCCAATGGATTGGCGCCCCTTCCATCACACCAACCAGACCTTCTGCGCCAGGCTGAATCATATCTCTTATGGGTGCTACCGGCCCAAGCCTGCTTAATGAAGTCCGCAGCTTGCTTCGATACATCTGGGGTACTCCATCTAGACCTGAAACTAACCAGGCTAGTAGAGTCAACTTCCCTGACAAGATCAGTGGATGTTGATGGCCCTCCGGACTCAATAGAAGATTCCGACGAGGAGGAATTAGAAGAGGAGAGGCACAGGCTAAATGAAGATCTATGGGGAACCAAGGCTGTGCTCTCCAAAAAGGGGTCACCAGAATAATTTCTGTCTTCTGTCTCCGCATCTCGGACAAGACCCTGGCAATCATCAGAAATGGGGGAAATGCATACCCCTGAAACTGGGACCAATCCTGAAGAAAAGCGTCTGTCTTTAGCGCACAAGGGTCTGGACGCCAACTGAAGAATTTTGGAGTTTGACAATTGAGACGTGATGCAAAAAGATCCACTTCGCAACTGCCCCATTCTCTGATTATCTGAGAAAATATCAGCGGGTCCAGTTTTCAGTCGCTGGAATCCGGAAGGTATCTGGAATTCCAGTCCGCTACTATGTTCTGATCCCCAGGAAGATATTCTGCTAAGACTACTAGATGTTGAGATAGGCAATAATGCCATAAATCCTTGGCAATTTCTGCCAGAATCTGAGACTTCGTTCCCCCTAATTTGTTGACATACCTCACTGCTGACACATTGTCCATGCGCAGAAGTATGCAACAATCTGTCTTCTGCGGAGATAGACTCTTTATGGCAAAACATCCTGCTAGAAGTTCCAGGCAATTGATGTGAAGGGATTGTTCCCATTCCGACCATCTGCCCCCCGTCACAAGGGAGTTGCACCGAGCCCCCCAGCCCCATCTGCTGGCATCAGATTCTATTACCACTTCTGGATGAGAGCCGAAAATCGCTCTGCCATTCCAAGCCTCCATATGATGAAGCCACCATTGAAGCTCCGATTTCACTTCGGCAGTGTAGGAGGCTGGACTGGCTTGTAGTGAGTACCAAGGGGTACTTACACCTTGCACCAGGCCCAGGTATCCCTTATTAGTGTATAGGGTGTCTAGCAGCTTAGGCTGATAGATAATGGTAGCTTAGCAGAGCAGCTTAGGCTAAACTAGGAGACGAGTGAAGCTCCTACAGTACCACTAGTGTCACTTGCACAATATCATAAGAAAACACAATACACAGATATACTAAAAATAAAGGTACTTTATTTTTATGACAATATGCCAAAGTATCTCAGAGTGTACCCTCAGTATGAGGATAGCAAATATACACAAGATATATGTACACAATACCAAAAATATGCAGTATAGTCTTAGAAAACAGTGCAAACAATGTATAGTTACAATAGGATGCAATGGGGACACATAGGGATAGGGGCAACACAAACCATAAACTCCAAAAGTGGAATGCGAACCATGAATGGACGCCAAACCTATGTGACCTTGTAGAGGGTCGCTGGGACTATTAGAAAATAGTAAGGGTTAGAAAAATAGCCCACCCCAAGACCCTGAAAAGTGAGTGCAAAGTGCACTAAAGTTCCCCAAAGGACATAGAAGTCGTGATAGGGGAATTCTGCAGGAAAGACACAAACCAGCAATGCAACAACAATGGATTTCCAGTCGAGGGTACCTGTGAAACAAGGGGACCAAGTCCAAAAGTCACAAGCAAGTCGGAGATGGGCAGATGCCCAGGAAATGCCAGCTGTGGGTGCAAAGAAGCTGCTACTGGACAGTAGAAGCTGAGGATTCTGCAGGAACGACAAGGGATAGAGACTTCCCCTTTGGAGGATGGATCCCACACACCGTGGAGAGTCGTGCAGAAGTGTTTTCCCGCCAAAAGACCGCCAACAAGCTTTGATAGCTGCAAATTGTACTGTTAGGGTTTTTGGATGCTGCTGTGGCCCAGGAGGGACCAGGATGTCGCCAATTGCGTCTGGGGACAGAGGGGGCGTCGAGCAACACAAGGAGCCCTCTCAGAAGCAGGCAGCACCCGCAGAAGTGCCGGAACAGGCACTACAAAGAGGAGTGAAACAGTGCTCACCCGAAGTTGCACAAAGGAGTCCCACGTCACCGGAGGGCCACTTAGAAAGTCGTGCAATGCAGGTTAGAGTGCTGTGGACCGAGGCTTGGCTGTGCACAAAGGATTTCCGCCGGAAGTGCACAGAGGCCGGAGTAGCTGCAAAAGTTGCAGTTCCCAGCAATGCAGTCTGGCGTGGGGAGACAAGGACTTACCTCCACCAAACTTGGACTGAAGAGTCACTGGACTGTGTGAATCACGTCGACACAGTTGCTGGATTGAAGGGACCTCGCTCGTCGTGCTGAGAGGAGACCCAGGGGACCGGTGATGCAGTTCTTTGGTGCCTGCGATAGCAGGGGGAAGATTCTGTCGACCCACGGGAGATTTCTTCGGAGCTTCTAGTGCAGAGAGGAGGCAGACTACCCCCACAGCATGCACCACCAGAAAAACAGTCGAGAAGGCGGCAGGATCAGCGTTACAGAGTTGCAGTAATCGTCTTTGCTACTTTTTTGCAGTTTTGTAGGCTTCCAGCACGGTCAGCAGTCGATTCCTTGGCAGAAGGTGAAGAGAGAGATGCAGAGGAACTCTGATGAGCTCTTGCATTCGTTATCTAAGGAATTCCCCAAATCAGAGACCCTAAATAGCCAGAAAAGAGGGTTTGGCTACTTAGGAGAGAGGATAGGCTAGCAACACCTGAAGGAGCCTATCAGAAGGAGTCTCTGACGTCACCTGCTGGCCCTGGCCACTCAGAGCAGTCCAGTGTGCCAGCAGCACCTCTGTTTCCAAGATGGCAGAGGTCTGGAGCACACTGGAGGAGCTCTGGGCACCTCCCAGTGGAGGTGCAGGTCAGGGGAGTGGTCACTCCCCTTTCCTTTGTCCAGTTTTGCGCCAGAGCAGGGCTGAGGGGTCCCTGAACCGGTGTAGACTGGCTGATGCAGAAATGGGCACCAAATTTATTTCTCTTTGGGTTTTCCTCTTTCTTGCATTTTGCAGCACACATAGAAAAAAGAAAATGCCTCAGGGGACTGTATTTTGTGCAGGAAGGTGCACTTTCCTGTTTACAAAGCAGGTACCCTAGCACCTTGGGGCAAGAGTGCCTGCGCTGGTTCCAGGGAGCACATTGTGCAGCAGCGCTGGCAAAAGGCAGGAATGCGGCATATTATTTTAAGTACAGCACATTCCTGCACTTTCCCTGTCACACAGCGCAGCAAGGTGGCTTGCTACGCTGCATCACTTAATGATAAATCTGCCCTTGTCATTTCATGCATCAGGCCAGATAAAAACATAACTCAACACAAAAACAACCAAAAAAATAGCACAACAGAACACACCTGCACAACAAATATGCCAACAGAATTCAACACTATATAGGTGAGGTAGCAAGAGACATAAGGTGAGCTAGGGAGAAACGTTAGGTGAATAATGTAGGAAGCAGGCCTGGTGTGTGCGAGGTACCTATGGTACTTACACCTTATACCAGGTCCAGGTATCCCCTTAGTAGTGTAGTGTAGTCAGTGTCTAGAAGCCAGGCTCTCTAGAGGTAGCTGTGGATGAGCAGCCAAGGCCTATCTAGGAGACATGCAAAGCTCATGCAATACCACTGTCGTCACACTTAGGGGCATATTTATACTCTGTTTGCCTCAAATTAGCGCCATTTTTTTTTACGCTAATTCAACGAAGCTTAACTCCATATTTATACTTTGGCGCTAGGCCCGTCTACAGTTAAAAAACAGTGTAATATAGTGGAAATCACTTAGAGAATAATGGGTCTGGGGGTGCACAAACCATATACTAAAATGGAATGCGAAAGTCGGACCCCACCTAGGTAAGTGGAGTGTATAGAGGAGAGCTGGAAGTACTAGGAAAGCCCAAAGGTAAGTACCACAACTCTCCCCAGCGACCAGGAAAGCAGGAGTAAATCACTGAAGTTTCCCAAAAAAAACCACTTGGAAGAAAAGAAGAAGAATGCAAAAACCAAAAGAGACTGCAAGACACCAACAGTGGATTCCTGGACAAGAGGACCTGTGGAATAAGGGAAACAAGCTCAAGAAGCACATACGAGATCAGGAAGGGCAGGAGCCCCTACCCACCAGAAGGAAGGTACAAGAAGTAAGTCAACGGTGAGGAAGAAGAGTCACTGCTGCACCCCAGAGGACGGAGTCTAGTTCCTGGGTGATGCAAGTGATGTCTCACGCTAGAAGAAGGATTGCAGTCGGGTTTGCGTCTTCGGATTCCACCAACAAGCTTTGGCACATGCAAAACTCATGGTTGGCGGAAAGTGGTGCTGTCAGGGACCAGGAAGGCCCAGGAGGACTCTACCCAGGAGGGGGAGGCAGAGGGGACTCACAGCAACACAGAGAGCCCACTGAAGGAGAGGCAGCACCCACAGGAGTCCCACAGGACAGGGACACAGAAGTCCAAGATGGAGCCTCATGCAGCACTACTAAAAGGGATCCCACTCCACAGGAGAACCTCTCAGGAAGCTGTGCATCACAGGAATGAGTGCTGAGGGCTGGAGCTTCAAGATGCCTGAAAATCCAGTGGAAAGGATGCCAACAAGCCTTGGCAGCTGCAAATGACGAAGTACACTGGGGTACTGTCCTGCGTGGGAAGGCAAGGGCTTACCTTCACCAAATTTAGACAGTTGGAAGAGAGGACCATCGGGACCACTTGAGTCTACCACCCGTGTTGCAGGATCCACGTAGCTCATCAGGAGAGGGCGTCTACGTAGCCAGTCATCATTGCAGTTGGTGACTGCTGATGCAGGGGAGTGACTCCTTCACCCCAAGGTTTCTTGTGCAGACTGTCTACAGGCTGTCTTCAGAGGATGCACGACCGGGAAATTGTTGCAGTTGCAGGCAGGAGCCAGAAATACAATGTTGCAGGCAGAGTCTTGCTTCTTTGTTGCAGCTTGTAGGGTCCTGGAGCATCTTGATACATTTTCTTCCACCAGAAGTCAAAGTAAAGGTTGTAGAGGAGTTCTGCTGGAGTCTTGCAAGCCAAATCTGAGGAACCACCCAAGAGAGAGACCCTAAATTGTCCTGAAAGGGGGATTGGTCACCTAGCTGGGTGACCACCTATCAGGAGGGGGCTCTGACGTCACCTACCTGCACTGGCCACTCAGATGCTCCCAGAGTTCCCTGCCAACCTTGTTTCCAAGATGGCAAAACCCAGGGACCCTCTGGAGGAGCTCTGTGCACCACCCCTGGGGTGGTGATGGACAGGGAAGTGGTCACTCCCCTTTCCTTTGTCCAGTTTTGCGCCAGTCCAGGGACTGGGGGTGCCCGAACCGGTGTAGACTGGTTTATGCTAGGAGGGCACCAAATGCTAATGCCATTCAAAGCATAACCAGTGGCTTGGGGAGGCTACTCCTCCCAAGCCTGTAACACCTATTTCCAAAGGGAGAAGGTGTAACACCCCTCTCCCAAAGGAAATCCTTTTTTCTGCCTTCCTGGGCTGGAGCTGATTAAGCAACCAGAGCAACCTGTCTGTGAGGTGGCAGCAGCTTGGGCTGCCTGGAAAACCTCAGAAGGCTGCAATGGCAACACTGGGGGTCCTCTACAAAGCCCCCAGAGTGCATGGGATCACACAACTAATGCTTGCAAATACATTGGGTATGATTCCAACATGTTTAATACCAAACATGCCCATATTCGGAGTTACCATTATTTAGCTTGATATAGGTATTGACCTATGTCCAGTATATGCATAAAATGGCATCCCGCACTCACGAAGTCCAGGAAATTGGGCCTGGAGTTCGTGGAGGCACCTCTGCTAGTGCAGGGGTGCCCTCACACACAAGTACTGTGCAACCTGCCTTCTGGGTTGGAAGGCTTGCAATAGGGTGACTTATAAGTGACCTGGTGCAGTGTAAAATGGCTGTGAAAGGGTGCTTGCACCTTTTCATGCAGGCTGCAATGGCAAGCCTGGAGACACTTTGCATGGGCTCCCTATGGGTGGCAAAATATATGAGGCAGCCCATAGGGATCCCCTGGTGAACCAATGCCCTGGGTACCTAGGTACTATATACTAGGGACTTACAAAGGGGCACCAGCATGCCAAATGTGGAGTGAAATACATTTCCAGCAACCATTTTTAAAGGAGAGAGCATAATCACTGGGGTCCTGGTTAGCAGGAGCTCAGTGAACACAGTCAAACACAATGACAAACAGGTAGAACAGTGGGGGTAACAATGCTAGAAAAGGACTACTTTCCTACAAATAATAAAGGGTGAGTGTAGGAAGGTAGCCTCTTTCTAGCCTTGTTACCCCCACTTTTGGCCTGTTTGTGAGTATATGTCAGGGTGTTTTTATTTGCTCACTGGGCTCCTGCTAGCCAGGGCCCAGTGCTCATAGTGGAAACCCTATGTTGTCAGTGTGTTTGATATGTGTCACTGGGACCCTGCTAGCCAGGACCCCAGTGCTCATAGGTTTGTGGGCTATATGTGTTCCCTGTGTGGTGCCTAACTGTATCACTGAGGCTCTGCTAACCAGAACCTCAGTGTTTATGCTCTCTCTGCTTTTTAATTGTCACTACAGGCTAGTGACTAATTTTACCAATTCTCATTGGCACACTGGAACACCCTTATAATTCCCTTGTATATGGTACCTAGGTACCCAGGGTATTGGGGTTGCAGGAGATCCCTATGGGCTGCAGCATTTCTTTTGCCACCCATTGGGAGCTCAGACAATTCTTACACAGGACTGCCATGGCAGCCTGAGTGAAATAACGTCCACGTTATTTCACAGCCATTTCCACTGCACATAAGTAACTGATAAGTCACCTATATGTCTAATCCTCACTTGGTGAAGGTTGGGTGCCAAGTTACTTAGTGTGTGGGCACCCTGGCACTAGCCAAGGTGCCCCCACATTGTTCATGGCAAATTCCCCAGACTTGTGAGTGTAGGGATACCATTACACACGTGCACTACATATAAGTCAACACCTAAATGTAGCGTCACCATGGTAACTCCGAACATGGCCATGTAACATGTCTAGGATCATGGAATTGTCACCCCAATACCATTCTGGTATTGGGGGGACAATTCCATGCATCCCCAGGTCTCTAGCACAGAACCCGGGTACTGCCAAACTTGCTTTCCGGGGTCTCCACTGCAGCTGCTGCTGCTGCCAACCCCTCAGCAGGTTTCTGCTCCCGTGGGGCCTGGGCAGCCTGGTCCCAGGAAGGCAGAACAAAGGATTTCCTCTGAGAGAGGGTGTTACACCCTCTCCCTTTGGAAATAGGTGTGAAGGGCTGGGGAGGAGTAGCCTTCCCCAGCCTCTGGAAATGCTTTGATGGGCACAGATGGTGCTCATCTCTGCATAAGCCAGTCTACACCGGTTCAGGGATCCCCAGCCCTGCTCTGGCGTGAAACTGGAAAAAGGAAAGGGGAGTGACCACTCCCCTGACCGGCACCTCCCAGGGGAGGTGCCCAGAGCTCCTCCAGTGTGTCCCAGACCTTTGCCATCTTGGATACAGAGGTGTTGGGGCACAATGGACAGCTCTGAGTGGCCAGTGCCAGCAGGTGAAGTCAGAGACCCCTCCTGATAGGCGCTTACCTCTCTCAGTAGCCAACCCTCCTTTTTGGGCTATTGGGCTATTCCTCAGATAACGAATGCAAGAGCTCACCAGAGTTCCTCTGCACTTCCCTCTTCGACTTCTGCCAAGGATCGACCGCTGACTGCTCCAGGACGCCTGCAAAACCGCAACAAAGTAGCAAGACGACTACCAGCAACATTGTAGCGCCTCATCCTGCCGGCTTTCTCGACTGTTTCCTGGTGGTGCATGCTCTGAGGGCTGTCTGCCTTCACCCTGCACTGGAAGCCAAGAATAAATCTCCCGTGGGTCCATGGAATCTTCCATCTGCCAAAGCAGGCACCAAATTACTGCATCACCGGTCCTCTGGGTCCCCTCTCATCCTGACGAGTGTGGTCCCTGGAACACAAGAGCTGGGTCCAAGTGTCTCCCGCAGTCCAGTGGCCCTTCTATCCAAATTTGGTGGAGGTAAGTCCTTGCCTCCCCACGCCAGACAGTAATCCTGTGTACTGCATGATCTGCAGCTGCTCCGGCTTCTGTGCACTTTTCCAAGGATTCATTTGTGCACAGCCTAGTCTGGGTCCCCAGCTCTCGGCCCTGCATTGCCCAACTCACTGAGTTGGACTCCGACGTCGTGGGACCCTCCTTTGTGACTCTGAGTTGACTGATCACCTCATATCTTCTAAGTGCCTGTTCTGGTACTTCTGCAGGTGCTGCCTGCTTCTGCGGGGCTCTCTGAGTTGCTGAGTGCTCCCTCTGTCTCTCCTCCAAGGGACAAAATCCTGGTCTTTTCTGGTCCCCAGCAGCACCCAAAATCCTCAACCACGACTCTTGCAGCTAGCAAGGCTTGTTTGCGGTATTTCTGCGTGGAAACACACCTGCATCCTCCCGCAGGTCGTGGGACATCTTCTAACCATATGAGAAGTTCCTGGCACCTTCCGTTGTTGCAGAATCTTTGGCTTCTTCCACCCAGAGGCAGCCCTTTAGCACCTTCCTCCGGGGTTTAGTGGGCTCCTGCCCCCCCAGGACACTTGCGTGACTCTTGGACTTGGTCCCCTTCCTTTACAGGCCCTAAGGTCCAGGAATCTGTCTTCAGTGTTTTGCTGGTGGTTGTGGTTCTTGCAGAATCCCCTATCTCGACTATACTCTCTTTTTGGGGTAATAGGGTAAATTTACTCCTACTTTTCAGGGTCTTGGGGTGGGGTATCTTGGAAACCCTTACTGTTTTCTTACAGTCCCAGCGACCCTCTACAACCTACCATAGGCTTGGGGTCCATTCGTGATTCGCATTCCACTTTTGGAGTATATGGTTTGTGTTGCCCCTGGGCCTATTTCTACCTATTGCATTCTATTGTGATTCTACATTGTTTGCACTACTTTTCTTACTGTTACTTACCTGTTCTGGGTTTGTGTTCATATAATTTGTGTATATTACTTACTTCCTAAGTGAGGGTATCCTCTGAGATACTTTTGGCATATTGTCACTAAAATAAAGTACCTTTATTTTCAGTAACTCTGAGTATTGTGTTTTCCTATGATATTGTGCTATATGATATAAGTGGCATAGTAGGAGCTTTGCATGTCTCCTAGTTCAGCCTAAGCTGCTTTGCCATAGCTACCTCTATCAGCCTAAGCTGCTAGAAACACCTTTATTCTACTAATAAGGGATAACTGGACCTGGCACAAGGCGTAAGTACCACAAGGTACCCACTATAAGCCAGGCCAGCCTCCTACATTGGTGGTGCAGCGGTGGGATAAGTACTTGTAACTGCTCTACCACTTTGTCATTTGGTGCTTTTCATAAGAAAAACTTATACCAAATACTTCAGTATATGTACATTGAACCGAAACAGTTTACTTTTCTGATCTAAAACATTCTACTAAGTTTCTGAAAAGTTCTGAAAACTTTTAAAAGTTTTCTAGAAGTTTGGAAAAGTTTTTCTCTCTTTGTGTTTTCTAAAGTTCTAAAACATTTTCTCTCTCTGTATTAAACCTTTTCTATCATGTCTTCAGTAGGGCTCACTCCCAAAGTTGTTCAGGCACCTTATGAGAGTCTAAACTACAAAAGTTTGAGGGGTCTCTGCTTAGAAAGAGGTTTAAGCATTGGTAAGAATCCTACAAAAGAGTTTCTCTTTAACCTGCTCTTAGAAAGTGACCAGAATCAGTCTGGCCCATCTCAGGAAGAGGGGGTAGGAGGGGAGGGTGCCCAGTCAGACTCAGAGGAGTTCCCTGAAGAGATTGGGGAGGGTTCTTACAAAGACCTGCCTTCTAGTAGGCCTCCTAGTGACACTGGTAGTGGGAGAGGTTTACACATAAGTAGGGCATCTTTCACTCCTAAAGGCCAGGTTCCTAGGATCCAGACAGTTAGGGACAGGTCTCTCTCTGCCAATTCCCAAATCTCCTCTGTGTCCAAACATTCCCAAGCCTCCCACCCTGAGGATAACTTAATGGAAAGGGAACTCAGAAAGCTGAGGTTGGAAGAGACCAGACGGAAGCTTAAACAGCAGCAGCTGGCCTTAGACAGGGAATCCCTAGACATAGAGAGGGAAAGACAGAGAATGGGGTTAGGTTCCCATGGTGGCAGCAGCAGTGTTTCAGATAGCAATCCTGTTAGAGAGAAGATTCCAGAAACCTGCATAAGATAGTCCCCCCTTACAAAGAGGGGGATGACATCAATAAGTGGTTTGCTGCACTTGAGAGGGCCTGTATGGCAAAGGGGGTCCCTCAAAGGCAGTGGGCTGCTATCTTGTTGCTATCTTTCACTGGTAAGGGTAGGGATAGGCTCCTTACTGTTAGAGAAAGTGATGCCAATAATTACAAAGTTTTGAAGGATGCACTCTTGGATGGATTTGGCTGAACCACTGAACAATACAGGATTAAGTTCAGAGACACCAGAAAAGAGTCCTCTCAAGAATGGACAGATTTTGTTGACTGTTCAGTGAAGGCCTTGGAGGGTTGGTTCCATGGCAGTAAAGTATCTGACTATGAAAGCCTGTATAATCCGATCCTGAGAGAGCATATTCTTAACAATTGTGTGTCTGATTTGTTGCGAAAGTACTTGATAGACTCAGATCTGACCTCTCCTCAAGAATTGGGAAAAAAGGCAGACAAATGGGTCAGAACAAGAGTGAACAGAAAAGTTCACACAGGAGGTGACAAGGATGGCAAGAAGAAAGATGGTGAGAAATCTCAAGATAAGCATGGGGATAAAGGTAAAACTAAAGATCCTTCCTCAAATCCTAATCACTCCTCACGGGGGTGGGGATAAATCATCTTCTTCCTCTTCTTCACTACCCACACATTAAAAAGCCTTGGTGCTATGTGTGTAAAAATAAATATTTCCACTTAGACAATGAAGACTTGCCTGGCATGTTACTCCCATATTTCACTGTATATATGTTGTTTTAGTCTATGTGTCACTGGGACCCTGCCAGGCACTGCCCTGTATGTGTTCCCTGTGTGATGCCTAACTGTCTCACTGAGGCTCTGCTAACCAGAACCTCAGTGGTTATGCTCTCTCATTTCTTTCAAATTGTCACTGACAGGCTAGTGACCAATTTTACCAATTTACATTGGCTTACTGGAACACCCTTATAATTCCCTAGTATATGGTACTGAGGTACCCAGGGAATTGGGGTTCCAGGAGATCCCTATGGGCTGCAGCATTTCTTTTGCCACCCATAGGGAGCTCTAACAATTCTTACACAGACCTGCCACTGCAGCCTGCGTGAAATAACGTCCACGTTATTTCACAGCCATTTTTACTGCACTTAAGTAACTTATAAGTCACCTATATGTCTAACCTTCACTTACTGAAGGTTAGGTGCAAAGTTACTAAGTGTGAGGGCACCCTTGTACTAGCAAAGGTGCCCCCACATAGTTCAGGGCAATTTCCCCGGACTTTGTGAGTGCGGGGACACCATTACATGCGTGCACTACATATAGGTCAGTACCTATGTATAGTGTCACAATGGTAACTCCGAACATGGCCATGTAACATGTCTAAGATCATGGAATTGTCACCCCAATGCCATTCTGGCATTGGGGGACAATTCCATGATCCCCCGGGTCTCTAGCATAGTACCCGGGTACTGCCAAACTGCCTATACGGGGACTCCACTGCAGCTGCTGCCAACCCCTCAGACAGGTTTCTGCCCTCCTGGGTTCCAGGCAGCCTTGGCCCAGGAAGGCAGAACAAAGGATTTCCTCTGAGAGAGGGTGTTACACCCTCTCCCTTTGGAAATAGGTGTGAAGGCTAGGGAGGAGTAGCCTCCCCCAGCCTCTGGAAATGCTTTGATGGGCACAGATGGTGCCCATCTCTGCATAAGACAGTCTACACCGGTTTGGGGATCCCCCAGCCCTGCTCTGGTGCGAAACTGGACAAAGGAAAGGGGAGTGACCTCTGACCTGCACCTCCCAGGGGAGGTGCCCAGAGCTCCTCCAGTGTGTCCCAGACCTCTGCCATCTTGGATTTAGAGATGCTTATCATGACACCGCAAGGTGGCCTTGCATGTCTTGATAAATCATACTTAAGGGTTGCATCGCAAGTGCAACCTGTTGCAGGGTGCAAAAGCGACACAACCTATTCATAAATAAGGCCCACAGACTCCAGAAGAAACACCCTAGTACTGGATTTGAGCAGATAACAAACAGTGGCTTGTAAAGGCTATCAATTTCAGCCATTATAAACTTTATTTTAAATAAAATAAATCAACACAATGAAATGAAAAGGCACTTACAATCTCTTAATCCAGCTTGATAAATTACTTTGACAACTCTCTCTGCTTTCTGCTATCTGCCTATCTGTTCTGTCTTTTATCCTCCGGTTCACCTTTTATGCATCTCTAACCATCACCTGCCCAACTCACAATCTCCTTTACAAGACCTAGGTATTGAATTTCTCCAAAAATCGACTGAATCCTACTCAAGATACCTGCTTGTTGATTGACTGTGTAAGATGTGCTGCCTCCTCTCATGAATGACCTAGCAGAGGCATTTCTCTTACAGGGTAAATACTTCCCATGATGCTACAGTGCACAAAAGAGACACAGACACTATGATTGGCTGCTACTATCAGTTAGTCATCCTACATCACTCTATGGGATACCCAAATTGTTGTGAATCACCAAGTGATAGACTTGCAGATGAGTCATCACCACACAGCCACCACATCCAAGCACTGCCCATTGCTTCAACAATCACATTACTGCATTTTCATATTTCATTATGTTAGTTTTCATAAATTAATTGTTCCTCTAAGGCTTCTTTCTCTTACCTGTACATATCACTCCAGCATCTTTTCTGAACGAGCAGTCATTATATCCCCATTCACCATGAGTACAATCGAAGAAAGATGTCTCCGCTCCTGTGCATTGAACCTGACTCAGCCACACTGGGTGCCATCCTCCTCCAAACACTCCATTGGCCATTAGCACTCTTAAAGCAGATCCGCATCCAAGGTGTCTACAGACCACCTCAGCATCCTTCTTATCCCAGTCAGTATCGCAGACTGTTCCCCATCGCTTTCCATGCCTGACCTCTATCCTCCCACTGCATGCGTCACCAGCATTGACCAAGCGGATCTCATCAGCATCACCTGTGACCAGTGGGAGAGAAGGGAACAGATACTGAGTACACTGACCACTTCCAGAAGGCAGACATTCAAAGGTGAATAAAGAGATATATCACCAGCCACCAGGTTCCTCCTTGAACTCACACACCAGCAAACAGATATAAGAAGCTGCACATTGTCCAGCGCTAAACCCTGAATTGATATATTTGGATACGATCTAAAAGGTCAGAGACACATCTTAAAACCTCATGAAGTCCATGATGCTAATACAACCTTTAGACATTCTGAAATATTAGCACAACCTCACCGTTAAATACATAAGTTTATTAATTGTGTTCAAATAAGCTGTTTTTGATTTCTAGTACAACATTAGTTGCTAGCCTTCGCCATCATGTGCACCTGCAAAATAAAATCATTTTCTTGGGAGCTTTTTGATTGGATAACTTTAACGACATTAGAGTCACTCTCAGAAGAATGTTTTATTATTAGACTGTAGAATTCAGCAGTGAGTAATTTCACACTTAGGGCCCAATTTAGAGTTTGGCAGATGGAGAAAAGGCAGTCAAGGTGGTGGCGGACTTTATGTCCACCACACTACTTTTACTCCACCTGCCAGATTCAGAGTTCACCACCAGCCCTGTGGGAACTCTATGTGTTTGTATGAACCACGATCACTGTGCTTCATTGTGAGAAAGTAGCCTCTTTCTAGCATTGTTACCTCCACTTTTGGCCTGTTTGTGAGTGTATGTCAGTGTGTTTTACTGTGTCACTGGGATCCTGTTAGCCAGAACCCCAGTGCTCATAGTCAAAACCCTATTTGTCAGTGTGTTTTGCCTGTCTCACTGGGATCCTGCTAGCCAGGACCCCAGTGCTCATAGTTTGTGGCCTATGTGTGTGTTGTCTGTAGTGCTTACTGTGTCACTGAGGTTCTGCTAATCAGAACCTCAGTGCTTATGCTCTCTCTGCTTTAAAGTTTTCACTGCAGGCTAGTGACTTCTTTTTCCAATTCCAATTGGCACTTTGGAACACCCTTATAATTCCCCTGTATATGGTACTTAGGTACCCAGGGTATTGGGGTTCCAAGAGCACCTTATGGGCTGCAGCATTACTTTTGCTACCCATGAGGAGCTCAGACAAACCTTACACAGGACTGCCACAGCAGCCTGGGTAAAATAGTGTTGACACTATTTTACAGCCATTTTTCACTGCACTTAAGTAACCTATAAGTCACCTATATGTCCAGCTCTGGCTAGGTGCAAAGTTACTAAGTGTGAGGGCACCCTTGCAGTATCCAGAATCCCTTTGTGCACAGCCAAGCCGAGGTCCCCAGCACTCCGTCCTGTGACGCACATCTTCGTGAGTTGATCTCCAGCGTCGTGGGACTCCTCACAGCAGTGTTGAGGCGACCGTTGTGTTCAGCTCCTTTGAACCCATGTTAAGAGGCTCTTGTGGATGGTACCTTTTTCGTTGTGGGCCTTCATCCTTGCTGAGGGCCCCATCTGTCCACTCAGTCTGAGTTTTGACATCCTGGTCCTTCCTGGACCCGGGTAGCACCTTTTTCACCTAACCGCGACCCTTGCATGTAGCAAGGCTTGTTTGCGGTACTTTTGTAAAGTTTCTTCACTGCATCTTCCAGCACGACGTTGGACAGTTCCTGCAAGAAGTTGGACCTCCTAGGTCATTCCGTCGGTGCAAAACCAGCATCTGTTTCCAACCGGAGGCAGCCATTTTGCACCTTCATCCTGGATTTAGTGGGCTCCTGCCCCCCCCCCCGGACACTTCAGTGACTTTTGGACTTTTTCCCCTTTCTTTGCAGGTCTTTAGCTTCCATAATCCATCTTCAGTGTCTGGCAGAGTGGTGTAGTTCTTGCAATATCCTTTACTTCGACTTCTGTGTGTCTTCTAGGAAAGTAGTATCATTTTACTCCTACTTTCCATGGTCCTTGGGGTGGGCTACCCTTTACTCCTTTGGTGTTTTCTCATACTCCCAGCGATTCTCTACACACTAGTCCTACCTAGGGGACATTCCCATTTCGCATTCCACATTTTGGAGTATATGGTTTGTGTTGCCCCTAGGCCTATTACAGTCTATTGCATTCTATGGTAATTGCACTGTTTTCCTGACTGTTTACTTACCTGTCCATCACCACCGCAGGGGTGGTGCTCAGAGTTCCTCCAGAGGGTCCCTGGGTTTTGCCATCTTGGATTCAAGGTTGGCAGGGAACTCTGAGAGCATCTGAGTGACCAGTGCAGGCAGGTGACGTCAGAGCCCCCTCTTGATAGGTGGTCACCCAGCTAGGTTACCAATCCCGCTTTCAGGGCTATTTAGGGTCTCTCGCTGGGGTGGTTCCTCAAATTCGGCTTGAAGACTCAAGCAGAATTCCTCTGCAACCTTCACTTCGACCTCTGACCAAAGAAACTGTATCCAGACCCTCCAGAACCCTACAAGCTGCAACAAAGAAGCAAGACTCTGCCTGCAACATTGTCACCACAGCTCCTGCCTGTGACTGCAACAATGTCCGGGTCCTGCATCCCCCTAAGACAGCCCATCAACAGTTTGCACAAGAAAGAAGAAGGAATCTCCCTTGGGGTGAAGGAGTCACTCCCCTGCATCAACAGGCACCAACTGCAACAACAACTGGCTGTGTGGATCCCATCTTCTGCTGAGCTGCATGGATCCTGCAACACGGCTGGTGTACTGAAGTGGTCGGGACGGTCCTCTCTTCCAACTGACCAACTTTGGTGAAGGTGAGTCCTTGCCTTCCCACGCAGGACAGTACCCCTGTGTCCATCGCAATTTGCAGCTGCCAAGGCTTGTTGGCATCCTTTCAATGGGATCTTCAGGCATCTTGAAGCTCCAGCCCCAGCACTCCTCCCTGTGATGCACAGCTTCCTGAGTGGTTCTCCTGCGGCGTGGTATCCCTTTTCATAGTGCTGCATGGGCTCGTTCTTTGACTTTTGTGTCCCCGTCCTGTGGGACTCCTGTGGGTGCTGCCTCTGCTTCTGTGGGCTATCTGTGTTGCTGAGAGTCCCCTATGATTCCCCCTCCTGGGTAGAGTCCTCCTGGTCCTTCCTGGTCCCCGGCAGCACCACTTTCCACCAACTCCCAGTTTTGCGTGTAACAAGGCTTGTTGGTGGAATCCAAAGACGTAAACCCGGCTGCAATCCTTCTTCCGGCATGAGACATCACCTGCATCCTCCAGGAACTCAACTCCATCTTCTGGGGTGCAGCACTGACTCTTCTTCTCCACCGTTGACTCACTCCTTGCACCTTTCTTCTGGTGGGTAGGGGCTCCTGCCTTCCTGGACTCTGCTGTGCTTGTTGGACTTGGTCCCCTGCTTCCACAGGACCTCTTGTCCAGGAATCCACTGTTGGTGTTTTGCCGTCTCTTCTGGGTTTTGCATTCTTCTTATTTTCTTCCAAGTGGGTGTTTTGGGGAAACTTCAGTAATTTACTCCGTGCTTTCCTGGTCGCTGGGGGTTGTTGTGGTACTTACCTTCAGCTTTCCTAGTACTCCCAGCTCCCCTCTACACACTCCACCTACCTAGGTGGGGGTATGACTGTCGCATTCCATTTGTTTAGTATGTGGTTTGTGCTCCCCCAGGCCCATTATTCTCTATGTGATTTTCACTATATTGCACTGTTTTCTAAATATGTTTATGCCTATTTCTGCATACTAGTGTACATAATTTGTGTATCACTTACCTCCTAAGGGTGTAAAGTCTCTATTGTATTTTTGGTATTGCGTCACCAAAATAAAGTACCTTTATTTTTGTAACACAGAGTATTTTCTTTCATGTGTGTAAGTACTGTGTGTGACTACAGTGGTATTGCATGAGCTTTGCATGTCTCCTAGATAAGCCTTGGCTGCTCATCCACACTACCCCTAGAGAGCCTGGCTTCTAGACACTGCCTACACTACACTAATAAGGGATACCATTACCTGGTAATCTGGAATTGCATTTCACTCTTACCTCCATTTGGGCCTACTAGGCCCTGTGATACT
The DNA here is from genome assembly GCF_031143425.1 of Pleurodeles waltl. NCBI lineage: Eukaryota > Metazoa > Chordata > Amphibia > Caudata > Salamandridae > Pleurodeles > Pleurodeles waltl. Next base: position 1,142,151 of record NW_027150248.1, read on the forward strand.
CAATTATAACAAGGCCTGTTTGTTGAACTTCTCATTACTTATATACAAATGAATAGTATTTACTGTTAATATGCATCTTCACTTGGAGCGCATTATGTTGCAAGGCTTGCCAGTAAGACAGCACTCATGAAATACCAATGCACGCTAAGCTGGAGCAATATGCATGATGAAATGTACCATCCTGTGTACCTGCTGCTTCTCTCGGATGGAAAGTTCCAACTTACAGTATGCAACACGTAGGCTATGTTCTGCAACTTCCCTCAAGTATTCTATCATACCTTATTTGGTATGGTACCTAGACATTAACGTTAACACCTACCTCAATGTTCAAGAACTTACCATATATTGATGACAAGAATTGATGTAATGTATGAACACGCCTTCTGGTTTGCACGAATAAAAGATCATGCATTACTTCCTGTATGTAAACTGCTGGACTTGGCCACTCAAGCCCCAGTCTCCGTGCATTTAATAAATCCTCCTGCTTTTATCTTAAGGCTACCTGGTCTTTGGTTTGTTCCTGAGCTAAAGGAAGCTTCAACATCTTGGTGGAGAATGCGGAGCTGCTTGGATTAATGGCCTCCCCTGCCTGGCTCCCAGCTGTTTGGGGGACCATCCGGCTCCTGTGGTCTTCCCGCTCTGCTGCGTGGGCCCTTTCCAGGAGGGGAGCCAGTGCTGTGGTGGGTATCTGTCAACTCCTGGTCACCTCTTGTAGGAGGCTGGACTGGCTTGTAGTGAGTACCAAGGGGTACTTACACCTTGCACCAGGCCCAGGTATCCCTTATTAGTGTATAGGGTGTCTAGCAGCTTAGGCTGATAGATAATGGTAGCTTAGCAGAGCAGCTTAGGCTGAACTAGGAGACGAGTGAAGCTCCTACAGTACCACTAGTGTCACTTGCACAATATCATAAGAAAACACAATACACAGATATACTCAAAATAAAGGTACTTTATTTTTGTGACAATATGCCAAAGTATCTCAGTGTGTACCCTCAGTATGAGGATAGCAAATATACACAAGATATATGTACACAATACCAAAAATTTGCAGTATAGGAATAGAAAACAGTGCAAACAATGTATAGTTACAATAGGATGCAAAGGGGACACATAGGGATAGGGGCAACACAAACCATATACTCCAAAAGTGGAATGCGAACGACGAATGGACCCCAAACCTATGTGACCTTGTAGAGGGTCGCTGGGACTGTAAGAAAACAGTGAGGGTTAGAAAAATAGCCCAACCCAAGACCCTGAAAAGTGAGTGCAAAGTGCACTGAAGTTCCCCAAAGAGCACAGAGGTCGTGATAGGAGAATACTGCAGGAAAGACCAACACCAGCAATCCAACAATGATGGATTTCCAGACTAGAGTACCTGTGGAACAAGGGGACCAAGTCCAAAAGTAACGATCAAGTCGAGAGCGGGCAGATGCCCAGGAAATGCCAGCTGTGGGTGCTAAAAAGCTGCTACTAGGCAGTAGAAGCTGAGGATTCTGCAGGAAAGACAAGGGCTAGAAACTTCCCCTTTGGAGGATGGATGTCCCACGTCATGAAGAGTCGGGCAGAAGTGTTTTCCCGACACAAAACTGCAAACAAGCCTTGCTATCTGCAAATCATGGGGTTAGGGTTTTTGGAAGCTGCTGTGGCCCAGGAGGGACCAGGATGTCGCCAATTGCGTGATGGGACAGAGGGTTTGTCCAGCAAGACAAGGAGCCCTCTCAGAAGCAGGCAGCACCCACAGAAGTGCCGGAACAGGCACTACAAATTGGAGTGAAACGGTGCTCACTCGAAGTTGCACAAGAGAGTCCCACGCCGCCGGAGGACAACTTAGGAGGTCGTGCAATGCAAGTTAGAGTGCCGTGGACTCAGGCTTGGCTGTGCACAAAGGAAATCCTGGAAAAGTGCACAGGAGCCGGAGTAGCTGCAAAAGACGCCGTTCCCAGCAATACAGTCGGGCGTGGGGAGGCAAGGACTTACCTCTACCAAACTTGGACTAAAGAGTCACTGGACTGTGGGAGTCACTTGGACAGAGTTGCTGGATTCAAGGGACCTCGCTCGTCGTGCTGAGAGGAGACCCAAGGGACCGGTGATGCAGTTCTTTGGTGCCTGCGGTTGCAGGGGGACGATTCCGTCGACCCACAAGAGATTTCTTCGGAGCTTCTAGTGCAGAGAGGAGGCAGACTACCCCCACAGCATGCACCACCAGGAAAACAGTTGAGAAGGCGGCAGGATCAGCGTTACAGAGTTGCAGTAGTCATCTTCGCTACTTTGTTGCAGTTTTGCAGGCTTCCAGCGCAGTCAGCAGTCGATTCCTTGGCAGAAGGTGAAGAGAGAGATGCAGAGGAACTCTGATGAGCTCTTGCATTCGTTATCTAAAGGAATTCCCCAAAGCAGAGACCCTAAAAAGCCAGAAAATAGGGTTTGGCTACTTAGGAGAGAGGATAGGCTAGCAACACCTGAAGGAGCATATCAGAAGGAGTCTCAAACGTCACCTGCTGGCCCTGGCCACTCAGAGCAGTCCAGTGTGCCAGCAGCACCTCTGTTTCCAAGATGGCAGAGGTCTGGAGCACACTGGAGGAGCTCTGGGCACCTCCCAGGGGAGGTGCAGGTCAGGGGAGTGGTCACTCCCCTTTCCTTTGTCCAGTTTCGCGTCAGAGCAGGGCTGAGGGGTCCCTGAACCATCTGTGCCCATGAAAGCATTTCCAGAGGCTGGGGGAGGCTACTCCTCCCCTGCCTTAACACCTTTTTCCAAAGGGAGAGGGTGTAACACCCTCTCTCTGAGGAAGTCCTTTGTTCTGCCTTCCTGGGCCAAGCCTGGCTGGACCCCAGGAGGGCAGAAACCTGTCTGAGGGGTTGGCAGCAGCTGCAGTGAAACCCCTGAAATGGCAGTTTGGCAGTACCCGGGTCTGTGCTAGAGACCCGTGGGATCATGGGATTGTGCCAACAATGCCAGGATGGCATAGAGGGGGCAATTCCATGATCTTAGACATGTTACATGGCCATATTCGGAGTTACCATTGTGAAGCTATACATAGGTAGTGACCTATGTATAGTGCACGCATGTAATGGTGTCCCCGCACTCACAAAGTCCGGGGAATTTGCCCTGAACAATGTGGGAGCACCTTGGCTAGTGCCAGGGTGCCCACACACTAAGTAACTTAGCACCCAACCTTTACTAAGTAAAGGTTAGACATATAGGTGACTTATAAGTTACTTAAGTGCAGTGAAAATGGCTGTGAAATAATGTGTGCACTATTTCACTCGGGCTGCAGTGGCACGCCTTTGTAAGAATTGTCAGAGCTCCCTATGGGTGGCAAAAGAAATGCTGCAGCCCATAGGGATCTCCTGGAACCCCAATACCCTGGGTACCTCAGTACCATATACTAGGGAATTATAAGGGTGTACCAGTATGCCAATGTAAATTCATCATCTAGATATGCTGCACTAAAAGCTTCCAGCCCTTGCAGGACTGTGTTCACCAACCTCTGAAAAGTGGCAGGTGCATTTTTCAATCCAAAAGGCATTACTGTGAATTGGTAATGGCCTCCAATGGTTGAAAATGCAGTTTTTGCTTTTGCATCTTCTGATAATTTGATCTGCCAATACCCTGCAGTCAAATCAAAAGTGCTTAGATACTTGGCAGATGCCAGTGTATCTATGAGCTCATCTGCCCTGGGTATAGGGTGAGCATCAGTTTTGGTTACCTGGTTGAGACCTCTGTAGTCTACACAAAACCGCATTTCCTTCTTTCCATCCTTGGAAAGAGATTTTGGTACAAGTACCACAGGAGAGGCCCATGGACTTTCAGAGTGCTCAACCACTCCTAGTTCAAGCATTTTCTGCACCTCTTGCTTTATGCAGTCTCTGACATGGTCAGGCTGCCTACAGATCTTACTTTTGACAGGCAAGCTGTCTCCAGTATCTATAGTGTGCTCACACCAAGAAGTGGTACCTGGCACAGTAGAGAAGAGTTCAGAAAACTGACCCAGGAGATTTATGCAGTGGTCTTTCTGCTCAGCAGTAAGACAATCTGCCAGTACAACACCTTCCACTAGAGCATCTTGTTCTGTGGAAGAGAAGAGATCAGGGAGACGGTCACTCTCTTCTTCCTGTCCCTCATCAGTTGCCATGAGCAGGGTGAGCTCAGCCCTGTCATAGTAGGGTTTCAAGCGATTGACATGGAGCACCCTAAGGGGACTCCTGGCAGTGCCTAAGTCAACTAAGTAGGTGACTTCACCCTTCTTTTCAACAATTATGTGGGGTCTACTCCATTTGTCTTGGAGTGCTCTTGGGGCCACAGGCTCCAAGACTCACACTTTCTGCCCTGGTTGGTACTGAACCAAAACAGCCTTCTGGTCATGCCATTGCTTTTGGAGCTCTTGGCTGGCCTGAAGGTTTTTACTGGCCTTTTTCATGTACTCAGCCATCCTTGATCTGAGGCCAAGTACATAGTCCACTATGTCTTGCTTTGGAGTTTTTAAAGGTTGTTCCCAACCCTCCTTAACAAGTGTTAGAGGACCTCTCACAGGGTGTCCAAAGAGGAGTTCAAAGGGGCTGAAGCCCACTCCTTTTTGGGGTACCTCCCTGTAATCAAAAAGGAGGCATGGTAAAAGGATATCCCATCTCCTGCGGAGTTTTTCAGGGAGTCCCATAATCATGCCTTTGAGAGTTTTGTTCAATCTCTCCACCAGTCCATTTGTTTGTGGATGTTAGGGTGTAGTGAACTTGTAGGTCACGCCACACTCCTTCCACATGGCCTTTAAGTAAGCAGACATGAAATTGCTTCCCCTGTCTGATACCACCTCTTTTGGGAAGCCCACCCTGGAAAAGATTCCCAGGAGGGCCTTTGCCACTGCAGGAGCTGTAGTGGTCCTTAGAGGAATTGCTTCAGAATATCTGGTGGCATGGTCCACTACCACCAAGATAAACCTATTGCCTGAAGCAGTAGGAGGGTCAAGGGGGCCAACTATGTCAACCCCTACCCTTTCAAAGGGAACCCCAACCACAGGCAGTGGAATAAGGGATGCCTTTGGAGTGCCGCCTGTCTTGCCACTGGCTTGACAGGTTTCACAGGACTTACAAAATTCCTTTGTGTCCTCTGACATTCTAGGCCAATGAAACAAGGGAACAAGCCTGTCCCAAGTTTTCATTTGCCCCAAATGTCCAGCTAAGGGAATGTCGTGGGATAGAGTTAGGAGGAATTTTCTGTAATCCTGATGAATCACCAATCTCCTGGCAGCTCCAGGTTTTGGATCCCTTGCTTCAGTGTACAAGAGGTTGTCCTCCCAGTAAACTCTGTGAGAGTCACTGACATCCCCATTTGCTTGTTTGAGAGCTTGCTGCCTTAGACCCTCTAGTGTGGGACAGGTATGCTGTGCCACACTCAGCTCCTCTCTGGCAGGCCCCCCTTCACCCAAAAGCTCAGCAGTGTCTGCTTCCAGCTCCTCTGGTGTAGGTTCTGCACAGGGTGGAAGTTCTTCTTCCTCAGAATTAGAATCAACTGTAGAGGGAGGGATAGTAGGTAGTGTTTTACCTTTACTAACCCTAGCTTTAGGGAGCACTTGGTCCATTCTTCCAGGATCCAAGTCACCCTCTCCTTTTTGCTTTTTGGCCTGAGCCCTGGTCAAAGCAAAAATATGCCCTGGAATGCCCAGCATTGCTGCATGAGCCTCCAACTCCACTTCTGCCCAAGCTGATGTCTCTAAATCATTTCCTAATAGACAGTCTACAGGTAAATCTGAGGCAACCACAACTTTCTTTGGGCCAGTAACCCTCCCCCCCAGTTGAGATTCACAACAGCCATGGGGTGGCTAAGGGTGTTGTTATGAGCATCGGTTACTTGGTACTGGTGACCAAGTAGGTGTTGTTCAGGGTGGACCAGTTTCTCTATTACCATTGTAACACTGGCACCTGTGTCCCTGTAGGCCTGAACCTCAACACCATTTATTAGGGGTAGTTGCTTGTACTTATCCATGTTAAGGGGACAAGCAACCAAGGTGGCTAAATCAATTCGCCCCCTCAGAGACTAACACAGCCTCTGTGGTCTCCCTAATCAGACCAACCCCAACTAAGTCACCAATAGTGAGCCTAGCTACTCCCTTGGATTGGCTATTAGTAGGTTTGCTCCCACCACCACTGCTATTACTAGGGGCACTAGGTGTAGCAGCAGGGGTTGTAGTGGTAGGAGGCTTGGTGCTTTTCTTTGGACAACTGGGATCTGTGGTCCAAGGGCCTTTTATTTTACATAAATAGCACCAAGGTTTATTTTCTTTGTTTTGATTTGAAGAGGATTTGGGCCCACCACCCCCACCAGAGTGTTTTTGTGGGCCTGATGAAGACTCATTTTTAGATTTGTCCCCACCCTTGTCAGAAGACTTACCATCCTTCTTTTTATTGCCATCTTTGTCACCCCCTGTATGAACTTTTCGGTTCACCCTTGTTCTGACCCATTTGTCTGCCTTCTTTCCCAATTCTTGGGGAGAGGTCAGATCAGAGTCCACCAGGTACTGGTGCAACAAATCAGACACACAATTATTAAGAATATGCTATCTCAGGATTAAGATATACAGGCTTTCATAATCAGTAACTTTACTGCTATGTAACCACCCCTCCAAGGCCTTCACTGAATGGTCAACAAAGTCTACCCAGTCTTGTGAAGACTCTTTTTTGGTCTCTCTGAACTTGATCCTGTACTGTTCAGTGGTTAGGCCATAACCATCAAGGAGTGCATTCTTAAGAACTGCAAAATTATTGGCATCACTTTCTTTCACAGTAAGGAGCCTATCCCTACCGTTTCCACTAAATGATAGCCATAGGATAGCAGCCCACTGCCTTTGAGGGACATCCTGTACAACACAGGCCCTCTCAAGTGCAGCAAACCACTTGTTAATGTCATCCCCCTCCTTATAAGGGGGAACTATCTTGTGCAGATTCCTAGAATCATGCTCTTTTGCAGGATGACTATTTGGAATACTGCTGCTGCCACCATGGGGTCCAAACCCCAACCTCTGCCTTTCTTTTTCTAAGTCAAATGCTTCCCTGTCTAGATCCAGCTGTTGCTTTTTAAGCTTCAGCCTGGACTCTTCCACTCTCAATCTATTGAGTTCCCTTTCTAACACTCTGTCATCAGGGTGGCTGGGTTGGGCATGCCTTGACACAGAAGAATGTTGTGAATGAACAGAGGGAGACCTGTCCCTAACAGATGGCACTCTAACAACCTGGCCTAGGGGAGTAATCTCTATACTGTGATGAGAACTCACATAAGTACCAGCCCTGCTAGGTGGCCTGCTAAGGGGCAGGTTGGAAAGATTCCCTCCCAAATCTTTTTTTAGGGGTGCCCCAGAATCAGAATGGGAACCATCAGCTAATTTCTCACCAGAAGTGCCACCTAAGGTCTTATCTTGTTCAATGAGCATATTAACTAACAGTTGTCATGAGGGATTCTTCCCCACCCCTAAACCTCTATCTACACAGAGACTCCTTGCTTCCTTCCAGCTAAGGTTGTCACAAGTTGTCCTGGCCAGATCAAGAGTTTGGCCTGTACCAGACATGATAGAAAAGGTTTAAGAAATAGAAAAAGAAAAAAAAAGTTTCAGAACTTTTTAAGGAATAGAAAAACTTTTAAAACTTTTAAAGAACTTTTTAGAAAGTTTAGAGGTACTTTTCAGCACTTAGAAAATAAGTGAAAGAAGAAAAGCTAAACTTTTTGGTTAGGTGTACATTCACTGAACTTGTTTTGTATATTTTTCTCTTATGAAAAGTACAGTGACAAAAGTGATAAGTAGTTGGAAAGTACTTATCCCACCGCTGCACAACCAATGTAGGAGGCTGGACTGGCTTGTAGTGAGTACCAAGGGGTACTTACACCTTGCACCAGGCCCAGGTATCCCTTATTAGTGTATAGGGTGTCTAGCAGCTTAGGCTGATAGATAATGGTAGCTTAGCAGAGCAGCTTAGGCTGAACTAGGAGACGAGTGAAGCTCCTACAGTACCACTAGTATCACTTGCACAATATCATAAGAAAACACAATACACAGATATACTAAAAATAAAGGTACTTTATTTTTATGACAATATGCCAAAGTATCTCAGTGAGTACCCTCAGTATGAGGATAGCAAATATACACAAGATATATGTACACAATACCAAAAATATGCAGTATAGCAATAGAAAACAGTGCAAACATTGTATAGTTACAATAGGATGCAATGGGGACACATAGGGATAGGGGAAACACAAACCATATACTCCAAAAGTGGAATGCGAACCACGAATGGACCCCAAACCTATGTGACCTTGTAGAGGGTCGCTGGGACTGTAAGAAAACAGTGAGGGTTAGAAAAATAGCCCACCCCAAGACCCTGAAAAGTGAGTGCAAAGTGCACTGAAGTTCCCCAAAGAGCACAGAGGTCGTGATAGGGGAATACTGCAGGAAAGACCAACACCAGCAATGCAACAACAATTGATTTCCAGACTAGAGTACCTGTGGAACAAGGGGACCAAGTCCAAAAGTCACGATCAAGTCGAGAGTGGGCAGATGCCCAGGAAATGCCAGCTGTGGGTGCAAAGAAGCTGCTACTAGGCAGTAGAAGCTGAGGATTCTGCAGGAACGACAAGGGCTAGAAACTTCCCCTTTGGAGGATGGATGTCCCACGTCGTGAAGAGTCGTGCAGAAGTGTTTTCCCGCCAAAAGACCGGAAACAAGCTTGCAAATCGTGCGGTTAGGGTTTTTTGGATGCTGCTGTGGCCCAGGAGGGACCAGGATGTCGCCAATTGCGTGAGGGGACAGAGGGGGCGTCCAGCAAGACAAGGAGCCCTCTCAGAAGCAGGCAGCACCCGCAGAAGTGCCGGAACAGGCACTACGAAGTGGAGTGAAACGGTGCTCACCCGAAGTTGCACAAGAGAGTCCCACGCCGCCGGAGGACAACTCAGGAGGTCGTGCAATGCAGGTTAGAGTGCCGTGGACTCAGGCTTGGCTGTGCACAAAGGAAATCCTGGAAAAGTGCACAGGAGCCGGAGTAGCTGCAAAATATGCGGTTCCCAGCAATGCAGTCTGGCGTGGGGAGGCAAGGACTTACCTCCACCAAACACGGACTGAAGAGTCACTGGACTGTGGGAGTCACTTGGACAGAGTTGCTGGATTCAAGGGACCTCACTCGTCGTGCTGAGAGGAAACCCAAGGGACCGGTGATGCAGTTCTTTGGTGCCTGCGGTTGCAGGGGGACGATTCCGTCGACCCACGGGAGATTTCTTCGGAGCTTCTAGTGCAGAGAGGGGGCAGACTACCCCCACAGCATGCACCACCAGGAAAACAGTCGAGAAGGCGGCAGGATCAGCGTTACAGAGTTGCAGTAGTCGTCTTCACTACTTTGTTGCAGTTTTGCAGGCTTCCAGCGCGGTCAGAGGTCGATTCCTTGGCAGAAGGTGAAGAGAGTGATGCAGAGGAACTCTGATGAGCTCTTGCATTCGTTATCTAAGGAATTCCCCAAAGCAGAGACCCTAAATAGCCAGAAAAGAGGGTTTGGCTACTTAGGAGAGAGGATAGGCTAGCAACACCTGAAGGAGCCTATCAGAAGGAGTCTCTGACGTCACCTGCTGGCCCTGGCCACTCAGAGCAGTACAGTGTGCCAGCAGCACCTCTGTTTCCAAGATGGCAGAGGTCTGGAGCACACTGGAGGAGCTCTGGACACCTCCCAGGGGAGGTGCAGGTCAGGGGAGTGGTCACTCCCCTTTCCTTTGTCCAGTTTCGCACCAGAGCAGGGGCTAAGGGGTCCCTGAACCGGTGTAGACTGGCTTATGCAGAATTGGGCACATCTGTGCCCAACAAAGCATTTCCAGAGGCTGGGGGAGGCTACTCCTCCCCTGCCTTAACACCTTTTTCCAAAGGGAGAGGGTTTAACACCCTCTCTCTGAGGAAGTCCTTTGTTCTGCCTTCCTCGGCCAAGCCTGGCTGGACCCCAGGAGGGCAGAAACCTGTCTGAGGGGTTGGCAGCAGCTGCAGTGAAACCCCTGAAAAGGCAGTTTGGCAGTACCCGGGTCTGTGCTAGAGACCCGTGGGATCATGGGATTGTGCCAACAATGCCAGGATGGCATAGAGGGGGCAATTCCATGATCTTAGACATGTTAAATGGCCATATTCGGAGTTACCATTGTGAAGCTATACATAGGTAGTGACCGATGTATAGTGCACGCATGTAATGGTGTCCCCGCACTCACAAAGTCCGGGGAATTTGCCCTGAACAATTTGGGAGCACCTTGGCTAGTGCCAGGGTGCCCACACACTAAGTAACTTAGCACCCAACCTTTACTAAGTAAAGATTAGACATATAGGTGACTTATAAGTTACTTAAGTGCAGTGAAAATGGCTGTGAAATAATGTGTGCATTATTTCACTCAGGCTGCAGTGGCAGGCCTGTGTAAGAATTGTCAGAGCTCCCTATGGGTGGCAAAAGAAATGCTGCAGCCCATAGGGATCTCCTGGAACCCCAATACCCTGGGTACCTCAGTACCATATACTAGGGAATTATAGGGGTGTTCCAGTATTCCAATGTAAATTGGTGAAATTGGTCCCTAGCCTGTTAGTGACAATTTGGAAAGAAATGAGAAAGCATAACCACTGAGGTTCTGGATAGCAGAGCCTCAGTGAGACAGTTAGTCATAACACAGGTAACACATTCAGGGCACACTTATGAGCACTGGGGCCCTGGCTGGCAGGGTCCCAGTGACACATACAACTAAAACAACATATATACAGTGAAAAATGGGGGTAACATGCCAGGCAAGATGGTACTTTCCTACACCTCTCCTTTATTACGCTATGCCTTGGTCTTGCCTGGCAGGGGATTGGAGCATTAAAGGGGTGAAGTGGTGCTGTTGCCTATATGGATTCTGTTTTTGTTCTGATCTTCACAATCTCCTTTCCCCTGAGCCTGGTTTTCTTTCTGGTTTGTTTGCTCCTTTGTCTTCGGTGCCATGCCTGTTGTGCCACCGCTGTTCAAGTGCCTGCTCCTTATTTTCCATTGGTGGCCGTCCACCACGCGTCCGATTCTGGGATTCTGTGCTAATGTGCTACTTTCCTTCTTCATATATTGTTTCCTTACCCCTTTCTTTCTGAGCTAATTCTGCTATTTGTTTCCTCGGCTCCGGGGATGTGAGTGAGTGTCATATTTTGGGGATGTCTGTAGCCTGTGGGGCTGCAGTGTGGTTTTCTGGACAGCACAAGGGCTTGTCCAGGGTGGCAGCCAGAGAGGGTGTAACAGTGGAGCTGTCAGCCAGTGGGGCTAATGCGCGTGTTTTCTAGGACACCCAGTGAGGTGGTCTCTGGTCACAGCTGGAGGGGTTGTGACAGTTATGTACCCAGCTGGAGGGGCAGTGGTGGAGACATGGCCAGAGGGGCAGTAGAGGTCTGCCCCAGTACAGCAGGGAGGGGGTGCTCTGCTGGTTTGCCTGCCTACACCTCAGAATGGTTCATTTTGCTCCTTTTTTCCAGACGCTTATGCCCCGGGGGGCCTCTGGTTTGTCCCCGAGACCTCACTAGGGCCCAGGGGACAAGAGGTGGGGAGGCGGGTGGTGGTTTTTGATTACTGTGTGTCTTGAAGAGGATTCTACTGTCTTGGTACCATTGTTTGCTGTATAGATATTTTGCTCTCTTTGAATGCTTTGTATGCAGGAGGCAATGTTGCACTGTGTGAAATATTAGCTTCTTGTGTGATGCTGAATGTCTGAGCACACATGTCTGTAGGCCGAATGAGCGGATGATTATGATAAAGACAATATCTTTGCTTATAGGGGTATTCTGACATTCTACAGAAAAGGACACTTCTAGGCTGCTACCCTTACCAGACCAGGGTTTCCTTTTAGGACTGTGACAGATATATTAAGATTACTGATGCCGTCAGATGACAAGGTATCCATCATTGAGACATTACTTCTCACTACCCTCTTCTGTGTCATGTTGTTCATACTGTGGCTCGTACTCCACAGAAGGGGCTGGTAGAAACACTCAGTGCAAAGGGTAGATCGCACTGTACTAGTTGAGGGATAGTCCCCCGCTTCTTGTATTGTGTCTGTATGAATGTCAGTGCCTCCAGGGTTCACCATCTACTGTTTTACCTGTGTGATGTCTCCTGTGGATTTGGTAGGCTTAACGCTCATACAGCCGCACCTTGGCCTCTTTGGTCAAGAAAACAAGGGTGGGGGATTTTTCCCTTCCATCAGTACTTACTGTCATCTCTCCTTCTGGCTGCGTAAGTACATCGGTAAAATGGCACCTTTGGCCTCTAACTATTTCCAACTTGTGAATGCTTACGGTGAACTAGTACCAAGTGTAATGTGGCATAATTGAAATACTCTCTCTGCTTCACTAATAATATTTGCGCTGCTGGCAGGTGAGTGCCTGATTAATTGTGGTTTCCACTGTCTGCTCCCTCATGTTCCATTGGGCATAAGCAGCAGAAACAGCCTGTCGACTCCCTTTGTTTCCCCACGCTAAGTACAGCTGGATTGTCTGTGTAGCACCACAAGGGAAGATTACATACAAACTATGGGTAACCCTCAAAGTAAAAGGGATTTGGGTACTGTAGGAGGCTGGACTGGCTTGTAGTGAGTACCAAGGGGTACTTGCACCTTGCACCAGGCCCAGTTATCCCTTATTAGTGTATAGGGTGTCTAGCAGCTTAGGCTGATAGATAATGGTAGCTTAGCAGAGCAGCTTAGGCTGAACTAGGAGACGTGTGAAGCTACTACAGTACCACTTAGTGTCATATGCACAATATCATAAGAAAACACAATACACAGTTATACTAAAAATAAAGGTACTTTATTTTTATGACAATATGCCAAAGTATCTTAGAGTGTACCCTCAGTGAGAGGATAGGAAATATACACAAGATATATATACACAATAGCAAAAATATGCAGTATAGTCTTAGAAAACAGTGCAAACAATGTATAGTTACAATAGGATGCAATGGGGAAACATAGGGATAGGGGCAACACAAACCATATACTCCAAAAGTGGAATGCGAACCACGAATGGACCCCAAACCTATGTGACCTTGTAGAGGGTCGCTGGGACTATTAGAAAATAGTGAGAGTTAGAAAAATAACCCTCCCCAAGACCCTGAAAAGTGAGTGCAAAGTGCACTAAAGTTCCCCAAAAGACAAAGAAGTCGTGTTAGAGGAATAATGCAGGAAAGACACAAACCAGCAATGCAACAACTGTGGATTTCCAATCTAGGATACCTGTGGAACAAGGGGACCAAGTCCAAAAGTCACAAGCAAGTCGGAGATGGGCAGATGCCCAGGAAATGCCAGCTGCGGGTGCAAAGAAGCTTCTACTGGTCAGAAGAAGCTGAGGTTTCTGCAGGAACGAAAAGGGCTAGAGACTTCCCCTTTGGTGGACGGATCGCTCTCGCCGTGGAGAGTCGTGCAGAAGTGTTTTCCCGCCGAAAGAACGCGAACAAGCCTTGCTAGCTGCAAATCGTGCGGTTAGCGTTTTTGGACACTGCTGAGGCCCAGGAGGGACCAGGAGGTCGCAAATTGGACCAGCAGAGAGAGGGGACGTCGAGCAAGACAAGGATCCCTGTCTGAAGCCGGTAGCACCCAGAGAAGTGCCAGAAATAGGCACTACAAGGATGCGTGAAACGGTGCTCGCCGAAGTTGCACAAAGGAGTCCCACGTCGCCGGAGACCAACTGAGAAAGTCGTGCAATGCAGGTTAGAGTGCCGTGGACCCAGGCTTGGCTGTGCACAAAGGATTTCCGCCGGAAGTGCACAGGGGCCGGAGTAGCTGCAAAAGTCGCGGTTCCCAGCAATGCAGCCCAGCGAGGTGAGGCAAGGACTTACCTCCACCAAACTTGGACTGAAGAGTCACTGGACTGTGGGGGTCACTTAGACAGAGTCGCTGGATTCGAGGGACCTCGCTCGTCGTGCTGAGGGGAGACCCAAGGGACCGGTAATGCAGCTTTTTGGTGCCTGCGGTTGCAGGGGGAAGATTCCGTTGACCCACAGGAGATTTTTTCGGAGCTTCTGGTGCAGAGAGGAGGCAGACTACCCCACAGCATGCACAAGCAGGAAAACAGTTGAGAAGGAGGCAGGATCAGCGTTACAGAGTTGCAGTAGTCGTCTTTGCTACTATGTTGCAGGTTTGCAGGCTTCCAGCGCGGTCAGCAGTCGATTCCTTGGCAGAAGGTGAAGAGAGAGATGCAGAGGAACTCGGATGAGCTCTTGCATTCGTTATCTAAAGTTTCGCCAGAGACCCTAAATAGCCAGAAAAGAGGGTTTGGCTACCTAGGAGAGAGGATAGGCTAGCAACACCTGAAGGAGCCTATCACAAGGAGTCTCTGACGTCACCTGGTGGCACTGGCCACTCAGAGCAGTCCAGTGTGCCAGCAGCACCTCTGTTTCCAAGATGGCAGAGGTCTGGAGCACACTGGAGGAGCTCTGGACACCTCCCAGGGGAGGTGCAGGTCAGGGGAGTGGTCACTCCCCTTTCCTTTGTCCAGTTTCGCGCCAGAGCAGGTCTAAGGGGTCCCCTGAACCGGTGTAGACTGGCTTATGCAGAATTGGGCACCTCTGTGCCCAACAAAGCATTTCCAGAGGCTGGGGGAGGCTACTCCTCCCCTGCCTTCACACCATTTTCCAAAGGGAGAGGGTGTCACACCCTCTCTCAGAGGAAGTTCTTTGTTCTGCCATCCTGGGCCAGGCCTGGCTGGACCCCAGGAGGGCAGATGCCTGTCTGAGGGGTTGGCAGCAGCAGCAGCTGCAGTGAAACCCCAGGAAGGGCAGTTTGGCAGTACCAGGGTCTGTGCTACAGACCACTGGGATCATGGGATTGTGCCAACTATGCCAGGATGCCATTTCACAGCCATTTTACACTGCACTTAAGTAACTTATAAGTCACCTATATGTCTAACCTTTACCTGGTAAAGGTTAGGTGCAAAGTTACTTAGTGTGAGGGCACCCTGGCACTAGCCAAGGTGCCCCCACATTGTTCAGAGCCAATTCCCTGAACTTTGTGAGTGTGGGGACACCATTACACGCGTGCACTACATATAGGTCACTACCTATATGTAGCTTCACCATGGTAACTCCGAATATGGCCATGTAACATGTCTATGATCATGGAATTGCCCCCTCTATGCCATCCTGGCATAGTTGGCACAATCCCATGATCCCAGTGGTCTGTAGCACAGACCCTGGTACTGCCAAACTGCCCTTCCTGGGGTTTCACTGCAGCTGCTGCTGCTGCCAACCCCTCAGACAGGCATCTGCACTCCTGGGGTCCAGCCAGGCCTGGCCCAGGATGGCAGAACAAAGAACTTCCTCTGAGAGAGGGTGTGACACCCTCTCCCTTTGGAAAATGGTGTGAAGGCAGGGGAGGAGTAGCCTCCCCCAGCCTCTGGAAATGCTTTCTTGGGCACAGATGTGCCCAATTCTGCATAAGCCAGTCTACACCGGTTCAGGGACCCCTTAGCCCCAGCTCTGGCGCGAAACTGGACAAAGGAAAGGGGAGTGACCACTCCCCTGACCTTCACCTCCCCTGGGAGGTGTCCAGAGCTCCTCCAGTGTGCTCCAGACCTCTGCCATCTTGGAAACAGAGGTGCTGCTGGCACACTGGACTGCTCTGAGTGGCCAGTGCCACCAGGTGACGTCAGAGACTCCTGCTGATAGGCTCCTTCAGGTGTTAGTAGCCTATCCTCTCTCCTAGGTAGCCAAACCCTCTTTTCTGGCTATTTAGGGTCTCTGTCTCTGGGGAAACTTTAGATAACGAATGCAAGAGCTCATCCGAGTTCCTCTGCATCTCTCTCTTCACCTTCTGATAAGGAACCGACTGCTGACCGCGCTGGAAGCCTGCAAACCTGCAACATAGTAGCAAAGACGACTACTGCAACTCTGTAACGCTGATCCTGCCGCCTTCTCGACTGTGTTCCTGCTTGTGCATGCTGTGGGGGTAGTCTGCCTCCTCTCTGCACCAGAAGCTCCGAAGAAATCTCCCGTGGGTCGACGGAATCTTCCCCCTGCAACCGCAGGCACCAAAAAGCTGCATTACTGGTCCCTTGGGTCTCCTCTCAGCACGACGAGCGCGGTCCCTCGAATCCAGCGACTCTGTCCAAGTGAACCCCACAGTCCAGTGACTCTTCAGCCCAAGTTTGGTGGAGGTAAGTCCTTGCCTCACCTCGCTGGGGTGCATTGCTGGGAACCGCGACTTTGCAGCTACTCCGGCCCCTGTGCACTTCCGGTGGAAATCCTTTGTGCACAGCCAAGCCTGGGTCCACGGCACTCTAACCTGCATTGCACGACTTTCTAAGTTGGTCTCCGGCGACGTGGGACTCCTTTGTGCAACTTCGGCGAGCACCGTTTCACGCATCCTCATAGTGCCTGTTTCTGGCACTTCTCCGGGTGCTACCTGCTTCAGTGAGGGCTCTTTGTCTTGCTCGCCGTCCTCTCTCTCATCAGGTCCAATTTGCGACCTCCTGGTCCCTCCTGGACCCCGGCAGCATCCAAAAACGCCAAATGCACGATTTGCAACTAGCAAGGCTTGTTGGCGTCCTTTTGGCGGGGAAACACTTCTGCACGACTCTCCAAGGCGAGAGGGATCCGTCCACCAAAGGGGAAGTCTCTAGCCCTTTTCATTCCTGCAGAAACCTCAGCTTCTTCTGTCCAGTAGAAGCTTCTTTGCACCCGCAGCTGGCATTTCCTGGGCATCTGCCCATCTCCGACTTTCTTGTGACTTTTGGACTTGGTCCCCTTGTTCCACAGGTACCCTAGATTGGAAATCCACAGTTGATGCATTGCTGGTTTGTGTCTTTCCTGCATTATTCCTCTAACACGACTACTTTGTCCTTAGGGGAACTTTAGTGCACTTTGCACTCACTTTTCAGGGTCTTGGGGAGGGTTATTTTTCTAACTCTCACTATTTTCTAATAGTCCCAGCGACCCTCTACAAGGTCACATAGGTTTGGGGTCCATTCGTGGTTCGCATTCCACTTTTGGAGTATATGGTTTGTGTTGCCCCTATCCCTATGTTTCCCCATTGCATCCTATTGTAACTATACATTGTTTGCACTGTTTTCTAAGACTATACTGCATATTTTTGCTATTGTGTATATATATCTTGTGTATATTTCCTATCCTCTCACTGAGGGTACACTCTAAGATACTTTGGCATATTGTCATAAAAATAAAGTACCTTTATTTTTAGTATAACTGTGTATTGTGTTTTCTTATGATATTGTGCATATGACACTAAGTGGTACTGTAGTAGCTTCACACGTCTCCTAGTTCAGCCTAAGCTGCTCTGCTAAGCTACCATTATCTATCAGCCTAAGCTGCTAGACACCCTATACACTAATAAGGGATAACTGGGCCTGGTGCAAGGTGCAAGTACCCCTTGGTACTCACTACAAGCCAGTCCAGCCTCCTACATTGGTTGTGCAGTGGTGGGATAAGTGCTTGAGACTACTTACCACTCTTGTCATTGTACTTTTCATAAGAGAAAAATATACAAAACAAGGTCAGTGTATATACACATAGCCAAAAAGTTTAGCATTTCCTCTTTTCACTCTTTTCTAAGTGCTGAAAGTACCTCTAAACTTTCAAAAAGTTCTTAAAAGTTTAAAAAGTTTTTTTCTGTCTTTCCAAAAAAGTTCTGAAAACTTTTTTCTCTTTTTCTATCACTTTAACTCTCTCTAAAAAATGTCTGGCACAGGCCAAAGTGTTGATCTGTCCAAACTTGCATATGACAACCTTAGCTGGAAAAGAGCAAGGAGTCTCTGTATAGAGAGAGGTTTGAGTGTAGGGAAGAATCCTTCCTTGGAACTGTTACTTAACATGCTTAGAGAACAGGATAAGGCCATAGGTGCCTCATCTGTTGAAAAAGTACCTAATAGTTCTCAATCTGATTCAGGGACCCCCCCAGATAAAGATTCAGGAAAGAAACTTCCTAGCCTGCCCATTACTAGACAATCTAGCATAGATGGTAATGATGATGAGCCACACCATATAAATAGTGTTGTCTCACACCATAGCAAAAGCATTTATTCTCACCATACTGGTAGTAATGTTTCTGTAAACCAAGCTGTTAGGGTGGCTTCTGTAAGGGACAGGTCTCCTTCTGTTCATTCCCATCATAGCTCTGTTTCTAGAAATGTCCCTCCCACCAACCCTGATGACAGAATGTTAGAGAGGGAACTCAATAAGTTGAGGGTGGAACAAACCAGACTGAAGCTTAAAAAGCAACAGCTGGATTTGGATAGACAGTCTTTTGAATTAGAGAAGGAAAGACAGAAGTTGGGTTTAGATACCCATGGTGGCAGCAGCAGTATTCCCCACAGTCATCCTGCAAAAGAGCATGATTCCAGGAATCTGCACAAGATAGTTCCCCCTTATAAGGAGGGGGATGACATTAACAAGTGGTTTGCTGCACTTGAGAGGGCCTGTGTTGTACAGGATGTCCCTCAAAGGCAGTGGGCTGCTATCCTATGGCTATCATTTAGTGGAAAAGGTAGGGATAGGCTCCTTACTGTGAAAGAAAATGATGCTAATAATTTCCAAGTTCTTAAGAATGCACTCCTGGATGGTTATGGCTTAACCACTGAACAGTACAGGATAAAGTTCAGAGAGACCAAAAAGGAGTCTTCACAAGACTGGGTTGATTTTATTGACCATTCAGTGAAGGCCTTGGAGGGGTGGTTACATGGCAGTAAAGTTACTGATTATGAAAGCCTGTATAACACAATCCTGAGAGAGCATATACTTAATAATTGTGTGTCTGATTTGTTGCACCAGTACCTGGTAGACTCTGATCTGACCTCTCCCCAAGAATTGGGAAAGAAGGCAGACAAATGGGTCAGAACAAGGGTGAACAGAAAAGTTCATACAGGGGGTGACAAGGATGGCAATAAGAAGAAAGATGGTGAAAAATCTCAAGATAAGCATGGGGATAAGGGTAAAACCAAAGATCCCACTTCAAATCTTAAACACTCTTCAGAGGGTGGGGATAAAACAAATTCTTCCTCTTCTTCCCAACCTGCACACATTAAAAAGCCTTGGTGCTTTGTGTGTAAAAATAGAGGCCATAGGCCAGGGGATAAGTCCTGTCCAGGTAAACCCCCTGAGCCTACCACCACTAATACATCAAGCTCTAGTGCCCCTAGCAGTAGTGGTACTAGTGGTGGGACTGCTGGCAACAGTCAAGCAAAGGGTGTAGTTGGGTTCACTTATGGGTCCATAGTAGAAACTGGGGTAGTCAGTCCCAAGACAGTTTCTGTCACACCTAGTGGCACTGGCCTTGCCACACTGGCTGCTTGTCCCCTTACAATGGATAAGTACAGGCAGACAGTTTCAATAAATGGTGTTGAGGCCTTGGCCTACAGGGACACAGGTGCCAGTTTCACTTTGGTGACTGAAAACCTAGTGCCTCCTGAACAACACATCATTGGACAACAGTATAAGATTATTGATGTCCATAACTCCACTAAGTTTCTTCCCTTAGCTATAATTCAGTTTAGTTGGGGTGGAGTTACTGGCCCTAAGCAGATGGTGGTATCACCTAGCTTACCTGTAGACTGTCTCTTAGGTAATGACCTAGAGGCCTCAGGTTGGGCTGATGTAGAGTTTTATGCCCATGCAGCCATGCTGGGCATCCCTGAGGAATTGTTCCCTCTCATTTCAAGTGAAATGAAAAAGCAAAGGAGAGAAGGCCTGAAAACTCAGGATCCCTCTCCATCAACAGGTAAAAAGGGTATCACAGTATCCCCTAACCACCCTACCATTCAGGATACTATTCCTGTGGTGGGAGAAACCTCTCCTGGGGTGGCACCTGTTCCAAAGGAATCATCAGCTGGCAAAGCTGGACTCCCTGAGGTGGAAGTACCTCTCTGTGGGATAACTAACATTGGTGAGAAAAACAGCACCATTTTAGTTAACATGGAGCATCCCTCCAACCCTCACAGAGAAACTTTAGTGCAGAAACCCTGCACTACCTCACAACACTTAGGACAGCATCCCTGCCCTAGTGTGGAGCTCATAGGACAGCATCCCTGCCCTGCTCCAACTCAAGAGAAACAGCATCCCTGTTCTCTCTTCCAGCCAGATGGACAAAGTTTTTGCCCAGCTATGGCTTTTCTGAGACAGCATCCCTGTCTGGCATTTCCATCACTACAAATAGGTTCAGTGGACAATTCCCACTGCTCTAAACTAAAACTTACTGATAGAAACTCTGAAAATACATCTTCACATTGTTGCTTAGCTAAAAAACTTCAAACAGGGTGGTTTACATCCCCACAGGGAAGTAACCATATAGGCGATGATAAAGGGAGTAACCAGTCTATTGCAGAGCTACTCTCTACTTATCACCACTTAGACAATAAAGTCTCAACTGGCCAAGGTTAGCCTTATTATCCTTCGTTTGGGGGGGGGGTTGTGTGAGAAGGTAGCCTCTTTCTAGCCTTGTTACCCCCACTTTTGGCCTGTTTGTGAGTGTATGTCAGGGTGTTTGTCACTGTTTTCACTGTCTCACTGGGATCCTGATAGCCAGGCCTCAGTGCTCATAGTGAAAACACTATGTTTTCAGTATGGTTGTTATGTGTCACTGGGATCCTGCTGGTCAGGACCCCAGTGCTCATAGGTTTGTGGCCTATATGTATGTGTCACTGGGACCCTGTCACACAGGGCCCCAGTGCTCATAGGTGTGCATGTATATGTTCCCTGTGTGGTGCCTAACTGTCTCACTGAGGCTCTGCTAACCAGAACCTCAGTGGTTATGCTCTCTCATTACTTTCAAATTGTCACTAACAGGCTAGTGACCAATTTTACCAATTTACATTGGCTTACTGGAACACCCTTATAATTCCCTAGTATATGGTACTGCGGTACCCAGGGTATTGGGGTTCCAGGAGATCCCTATGGGCTGCAGCATTTCTTTTGCCACCCATAGGGAGCTCTGACAATTCTTACACAGGCCTGCCACTGCAGCCTGAGTGAAATAACGTCCACGTTATTTCACAGCCATTTTACACTGCACTTAAGTAACTTATAAGTCACCTATATGTCTAACCTTTACCTGGTAAAGGTTAGGTGCAAAGTTACTTAGTGTGAGGGCACCCTGGCACTAGCCAAGGTGCCCCCACATTGTTCAGAGCCAATTCCCTGAACTTTGTGAGTGCGGGGACACCATTACACGCGTGCACTACATATAGGTCACTACCTATATGTAGCTTCACCATGGTAACTCCGAATATGGCCATGTAACATGTCTATGATCATGGAATTGCCCCCTCTATGCCATCCTGGCATAGTTGGCACAATCCCATAATCCCAGTGGTCTGTAGCATAGACCCTGGTACTGCCAAACTGCCCTTCCTGGGGTTTCACTGCAGCTGCTGCTGCTGCCAACCCCTCAGACAGGCAGCTGCCCTCCTGGGGTCCAGCCAGGCCTGGCCCAGGATGGCAGAACAAAGAACTTCCTCTGAGAGAGGGTGTGACACCCTCTCCCTTTGGAAAATGGTGTGAAGGCAGGGGAGGAGTAGCCTCCCCCAGCCTCTGGAAATGCTTTCTTGGGCACAGATGTGCCCAATTCTGCATAAGCCAGTCTACACCGGTTCAGGGACCCCTTAGCCCCTGCTCTGGCGCGAAACTGGACAAAGGAAAGGGGAGTGACCACTCCCCTGACCTGCACCTCCCCTGGGAGGTGTCCAGAGCTCCTCCAGTGTGCTCCAGACCTCTGCCATCTTGGAAACAGAGGTGCTGCTGGCACACTGGACTGCTCTGAGTGGCCAGTGCCACCAGGTGACGTCAGAGACTCCTGCTGATAGGTTCCTTCAGGTGTTAGTAGCCTATCCTCTCTCCTAGGTAGCCAAACCCTCTTTTCTGGCTATTTAGGGTCTCTGTCTCTGGGGAAACTTTAAATAACGAATGCAAGAGCTCATCCGAGTTCCTCTGCGTCTCTCTCTTCACCTTCTGATAAGGAACCGACTGCTGACCGCGCTGGAAGCCTGCAAACCTGCAACATAGTCGCAAAGACGACTACTGCAACTCTGTAACGCTGATCCTGCCGCCTTCTCGACTGTTTTCCTGCTTGTGCATGCTGTGGGGGTAGTCTGCCTCCTCTCTGCACCAGAAGCTCCGAAGAAATCTCCTGTGGGTCGACGGAATCTTCCCCCTGCAACCGCAGGCACCAAAAAGCTGCATTACCGGTCCCTTGGGTCTCCTCTCAGCACGACGAGCGAGGTCCCTCGAATCCAGCGACTCTGTCCAAGTGACCCCCACAGTCCAGTGACTCTTCAGCCCAAGTTTGGTGGAGGTAAGTCCTTGCCTCACCTCGCTGGGCTGCATTGCTGGGAACCGCGACTTTGCAGCTACTCCGGCCCCTGTGCACTTCCGGCGGAAATCCTTTGTGCACAGCCAAGCCTGGGTCCACGGCACTCTAACCTGCATTGCACGACTTTCTAAGTTGGTCTCCGGCGACGTGGGACTCCTTTGTGCAACTTCGGCGAGCACCGTTTCACACATCCTCGTAGTGCCTGTTTCTGGCACTTCTCCGGGTGCTACCTGCTTCAGTGAGGGCTCTTTGTTTTGCTCGTTGCCTGGACCTCTCTCCAGGTCCAATTTGCGACCTCCTGGTCCCTCCTGGGCCCCGGCAGCGTCCAAAAACGCCAAACGCACGATTTTCGACTAGCAAGGCTTGTTGGCGTCCTTTCAGCGAGAAAATACTTCTGCACGACTCTCCAAGGCGAGAGGGATCTGTCCACCAAAGGGGAAGTCTCTAGCCCTTTTCGTTCCTGCAGAAACCTCAGCTTCTTCTGTCCAGTAGAAGCTTCTTTGCACCCGCAGCTGGCATTTCCTGGGCATCTGCCCATCTCCGACTTGCTTGTGACTTTTTGACTTGGTCCCCTTGTTCCACAGGTACCCTAGATTGGAAATCCACAGTTGATGCATTGCTGGTTTGTGTCTTTCCTGCATTATTCCTCTAACACGACTACTTTGTCCTTAGGGGAACTTTAGTGCACTTTGCACTCACTTTTCAGGGTCTTGGGGAGGGTTATTTTTCTAACTCTCACTATTTTCTAATAGTCCCAGCGACCCTCTACAAGGTCACATAGGTTTGGGGTCCATTCGTGGTTCGCATTCCACTTTTGGAGTATATGGTTTGTGTTGCCCCTATCCCTATGTTTCCCCATTGCATCCTATTGTAACTATACATTGTTTGCACTGTTTTCTAAGACTATACTGCATATTTTTGCTATTGTGTATATATATCTTGTGTATATTTCCTATCCTCTCACTGAGGGTACACTCTAAGATACTTTGGCATATTGTCATAAAAATAAAGTACCTTTATTTTTAGTATAACTGTGTATTGTGTTTTCTTATGATATTGTGCATATGACACTAAGTGGTACTGTAGTAGCTTCACACGTCTCCTAGTTCAGCCTAAGCTGCTCTGCTAAGCTACCATTATCTATCAGCCTAAGCTGCTAGACACCCTATACACTAATAAGGGATAACTGGGCCTGGTGCAAGGTGCAAGTACCCCTTGGTACTCACTACAAGCCAGTCCAGCCTCCTACAGAGGCTACTCCTCCCCTGCCTTCACACCATTTTCCAAAGGGAGAGGGTGTCACACCCTCTCTCAGATGAAGTTCTTTGTTCTGCCATCCTGGGCCAGGCCTGGCTGGACCCCAGGAGGGCAGATGCCTGTCTGAGGGGTTGGCAGCAGCAGCAGCTGCAGTGAAACCCCAGGAAGGGCAGTTTGGCAGTTCCAGGGTCTGTGCTACAGACCACTGGGATCATGGGATTGTGCCAACTATGCCAGGATGGCATAGAGGGGGCAATTCCATGATCATAGACATGTTACATGGCCATATTCGGAGTTACCATTGTGAAGCTACATATAGGTAGTGACCTATATGTAGTGCACGCGTGTAATGGTGTCCCCGCACTCACAAAGTTCAGGGAATTGGCTCTGAACAATGTGGGGGCACCTTGGCTAGTGCCAGGGTGCCCTCACACTAAGTAACTTTGCACCTAACCTTTACCAGGTAAAGGTTAGACATATAGGTGACTTATAAGTTACTTAAGTGCAGTGTAAAATGGCTGTGAAATAAGGTGGACGTTATTTCACTCAGGCTGCAGTGGCAGGCCTGTGTAAGAATTGTCAGAGCTCCCTATGGGTGGCAAAAGAAATGCTGCAGCCCATAGGGATCTCCTGGAACCCCAATACACTGGTACCTCAGTACCATATACTAGGGAAATATAAGGGTGTTCCAGTAAGCCAATGTAAATTGGTAAAATTGGTCACTAGCCTGTTAGTGACAATTTGAAATAAATGAGAGAGCATAACCACTGAGGTTCTGGTTAGCAGAGCCTCAGTGAGACAGTTAGGCACCACACAGGGAACACATACATATAGGCCACAAACTTATGAGCACTGGGGTCCTGACTAGCAGGGTCCCAGTGACACATAACAAACATACTGAAAACATAGGGTTTTCACTATGAGCACTGGGCCCTGGCTAGCAGAATCCCAGTGAGACAGTGGAAACACCCTGACATACACTCACAAACAGGCCAAAAGTGGGGGTAACAAGGCTAGAAAGAGGCTACTTTCTCACAGGTACCAATAGGCCCTCACAACCTCGGGATTCCCCAGCGTGCCAGGTCGCCGTTAAACAAGGCTTTAAGACACTGTTCTTCCTTGATAAGTGGAACAGGTTGATGGCCAAGAGACCAGACTTGCAGTACCCTAAAACTGGCACCTATGCTATGAATAAATTGACCTATTTGAGACAGATTTTGATTCTTAAACAGTGGAAAGCTCGGCCTCTTGAATGGGACGCATTCTGGATGTGGGATACTGTGTTGAGTGACTTGCGTGCGACTAGCGATGTGAAAGAGAAAGGGCATAAGGAATTGTTGGAATTGAAAAAGGGCTTCTATTCTGAGATAAAAAGACAAAGGGAAAATGGAGGAGTGGAGAGAAAGGGCACTAGCGGTAGTAGGGACATTCCCATCTCTTCCTGTGGTAGGTGCACAACCACAGGAACAAAGCATAGAAGAGGATGAGGGAGAAGACCAACTGATGGAAAACATACTAATGGGGAGAATGGGAAATACAAATAACGTGGTTGCTCCAGTAAAGAAAGACACTCCGGAGCACTCGGTGACAGGGACTCAACCCACTCAGCTGTCCACAGCTGAGAAGGCAGCTTTTCGTGCCTTGGCGCAGCGCCTGGTAAAAGAGGAAGTACAGAGAATGGAACTTAAGAAAGTGACAGACGCAATGTTGCTGAAAGAAATTAGAGAGGAAGTAGCTCATGCTGCTGGAAAACTCAGCAACTTTAGCACGCAGTTACAAAAAGAATGTGGGGAAGGGGGGACAAGATGCCCCTCCTGGTCAAAACAAACTGGGCACAATATTTTGATGCTGACTCGGGGGACAGTGCTCTGGATGCCGATGGAATGCGGCAACGAATATGGGAAAGATGCATATATGCACATCAGAAACAGCACAACATTAATATGCTGACAGAGGCTTCACAGGGCACTACCACTACAACAGGCAGCAGGAGGGAAAGCATTTCACAGCCCGCGTCTTAAAGGTCCACACCCACACCACCCCACGCGGCTCGTCTGCAGAACAAACGAAAATGTTGCTTATGGCAGACAGTGCCAAATGCTGCACATTATTAACAGATCTAATAGACAAAAGGATAACGCTGGCAGGCGTGAATGAAAATTATAACAGATCACATAGGAAGGAAATTGGCGCCTGCTGACTTAATGATCCAATATCCCCAAGTTCACCTCAGCTACACTCAGCACACCAAGAGTGCAGCCCCCTACCACAAGCATACACCTGGGATGCATCCCACCTCAGCTTCACAGACAGCGAACTGCACTCCTGGGACGATGCTCAATTAACACAGAAATTGCAGTTCTGCCAGGAAAAAGTACGGTATTTAGGCAATGAACTATCCCAGTGGACACAGAAGTTACTTCCAGACAGGATAGCAGTCAACACAATATCCCAGACCACAGATGCAGAAGGAAGTGAGGGCCTTTCTGGGTGTAGCAGGCTACTGCAAGTACTGGATCCCACATTTTCCCCTTGTAGCGCCCACTCCAGAACCTCACACACAAAGAAGTGCCAGATGAAGTCCCCTGGCCCCCCGACTGTGAGGAAGACTTTCAAAAGTTGAAAAGAGAACTGTGTGCAGCACTAGCACTAGGGCTCCCAGATTGTACTTCCACTTATTCTGTCATGAGAAGGGAGGCTGCTCCTTGGGAGTGCTGGCCCAGAAACATGGCTCCTTCTACCACCCAGTGGCCTACTACTCTGCCACCCTAGAACCTGTTGCGGCAGCACTTCCACCATGTCTGAGGGCGGTGGCTGCCACTGCCCTGGCAGTGGAGCAGTCAGAAAATGTTGTGATGGCACACAATGATTTTACATGTTCCACATGCCGTGGACACATTACTGATTACCACAAAAACACAGCACCTCACAAACGCTTGCCTCCCTCGATATGAGTTGACATTACTGGCACCAATTATCATCATTAAAAGATGCACCACACTGAAGACTTCCTGTCTCCTTCCAACAGAACAAGATCATGATGACCCCTCCATAGACAACTCCTTCCATGACTGCATCCTGGCAGTTGATAGTCACACAAAAGTAAGACCAGATATCAGAGATACCCCATTTCCAGATGCAGAGGGGGACATTGCAGGCTGCTTATGCCGTAGGTACAGCAAAGAGACTGCTGGAAGGAGGAAGGTTGGCAACAGTAAAAAGTGCCCAGGCAGCAGAATTAGTTGCACTGACGCAGGCCTGCAAACTGGCGGAGGGAAGGTCAGTAAATATCTACACAGACAGTCAATATGCTTTTGGAGTAACACATGACTTTGGCCAGCTGTGGGCAATGAGGGGATTCCTCACTTAAGCTAGCCAACACATACAACATGCATCTTTGACTGCCGAACTGTTGCAGGCATTGCTCTTACCAAAAAGGGTTGCCATTGTAAAGTGTGCAGCTCACACCTCTGCCAAGGATTATGCCTCCATCGGTAAGCATTCATTGACAGGGAAGCAAGGAGAATAGCCCTAAGAGGGTGCAAGTAAGAAATGGTGCAGGTGACATCTGCCCCACTGGTTAAAGAGGAATGCACATACTTTGATGCTAAATGTGTTCAAGAACAGGCCGGGGAACAGGAGTTGGAGGAAAGGAAGAGGGGACGATGTATACAGAATGGGGAGGGGGTTTGGGTAGCCCCAAATGGTAAAATATGTCTGCCATCAGTGTTGCTCTCCTCCATGGCCCACCTCTTCCATGGTCCCTCGCATGTGGGGCGAGATGGAATGATCCGTTTGTTTTCCCAATGTTGGTTCAGCCCAAGATTTCGCCAGTATGCAGAACATTTATGCAAGCAATGCACTAATTGTGCTCAGTACAACACAGGCAAAGGCACACCCACTGCATCAGGCCATTTCCCATCGCCGTATGGACCCTTAAAGAACCTACAAATGGACTTCATTGAAATGCCCCGACACACAAGTTTAAACATGTTTTGGTCATTGTGTGCATGTTTAGTAAATGGACAGAAGCCTATCCCACAAAGAATTGTGATGCACAGACAGTAGCTATGTGCCTGTTGAAAGAACTTATCCCAGGTTTGGGGTCCCAGCACTCCTGAGTTCTGACAACAGACCAGGGTTCATTACTCCATTACTAATACTGGGACTCTGCACTGGGCTAGGGGTCACCCAGAAATTGCCTTGTGCATACTATCCACCTGCAGCAGGAGCTGTTGAAAGAAAGAATGGGTTCCTCACCAGTAGAAAAGAAAATAGCAGAGAATGATAGAAAGTACCTGAGCCCTATCTGGAAATTCTCTGGAAGTAATCTCCAGGTTGACCCCTGTTGTCAGGAGGGTACCACTGATGCCAATGTCAACATGCAAGTGGGCACCAGTGACTGCCTCAGCTATACCAACTTAGATAAGATAAGGGTGGGCCCCAAAAGGCTGTCCGTGGGTCTGTCAGGGCCCAGGGGTTTTCCCTTTGTGTGTGGCAATAACGCCTATTTCAGACTACTGGCTGGATGGCGAGGTACCTTCTACCCAGCACTGGTGTTGCCATGCATAACACATGTAACTAGCCTGTCCCAGATAACAGATCTAACACACAGGAAGAAACGCAAAAAGAGAATCCCTTCTTGGATAGACCAGGTATTAGCAGTAATGGGAGTGATGGTGCCACCACTAGAAGTTATGCATTCTGAAAATAAAAAACACAGACTGGCCGGGCTGGTTGAGACATTGGCAGATCTCCACAGCGACAGCTCTGGGAAATATCACAGAGGAGCTCACCGACTTAAGAGCTGTCAGAACAGAATGGCGTTAGACATCATCCTCACAAAGGATGGTGGGGTACGTGCCATGATCCATCAGTATTGCTGTTTATTCTGGACAATAGTGGCAACATCAATAAAGCAATAGGAAATATAAGGAAAGTAGATGAAGAGGCAATATTCAGACCCCGGGGGGATTTGGGAACAATTAGGGTCATGGTTCAGCAATTGGGGCTCTTGATTCATAGAGGCGCTAATAATAGGAGTAGTGGCTTTGATAACGATCTGTGGGCTAATACAGGTGTGTCCCACGTGTATAAAGATAAGGCTGCACCAAAGCTGTAAGAGGAATTATGCATATCACCAGCTGCAATATGGAGACGCTGCCCCTGAGGAGAAAGTTACCCCTGAGACAATTCTGCTCCAAAGGACAGTGTAGGTTATAATTGAGTATCAGAGGGCGGAATGTGGAATTGCATTTCACTCTTACCTCCATTTGGGCCTACTAGGCCCTGTGATACTCAATGATAACAAGGCCTGTTTGTTGAAGTGCTCATGACTTATATACAAATAAATAGTATTTACTGTTATTATGTATCTTTGCTTGGAGCGCATTATGTTGCAAGGCTTGCCAGTAAGACTGCGCTCATGAAATATCAATGCACGTTAAGCTGGAGCAATATGCATGACGAAATGTACCATCCTGTGTACCTGCTGCCTCTCTCAGATGGAAAGTTCCAACTTACAGTATGAAACATGTAGGCTATGTTCTACAACTTCCCTCAAGTATTCTATCATACCTTATTTGGTATGGTACCTAGACATTAACGGTAACACCTCTCTCAATGTTCAAGAAATGACCATATATTGATAACAAGAATTGATGTAATGTATGAACATGACTTGTGGTTTGCACAAATAAAAGATCATGTATTACTTCCTGTATGTAGACTGTTGGACTTGGCCACTCAAGCCCCAGTCTCCATTCATGTAATAAAGCCTTCTGCTTGTATCTTAAGGCTGCCTGGTCTTTGGTTTGTTCCTGAGCTAAAGGAAGCTTCAACAGTATAAGGTGTAAGTACCATAGGTACCCACCACACATCAGGCCAGCCTCCTACACAGATCCTCCAAAGTTTCGGCGAAAGTATCATCCCTACACTCATCTCCTGAGTCGCCTGGAACTACCTGTGCTCTAGTCTTCCAAGCCATCCTGATGATTCCATGATCCTGGCTTCTGAGACACTTCCAGTGTTTTCCTTCATAAGCTACGATTCCACCTCCTCTTGAGCTCCTATGCCTCCTGACATCTTCAGATTCCACTTAAAGTAAGTACCTTCCCTTCAGGTTAGTGTGCACTAATGCTTTATAGTAGTAAGCAGGCCGGACATTCAGTTGCTCCAAGACTCTAGACTCCTCTCCAGTTCCTTCTCCGTGATTTGTTCTCCATCGCTCCTTGTTTGTCTTTACTCTAGATCATCTCTCCAACCCTGGCACTTGATCTCTTGTTGCTCATGGACTAGAGACTTAGGCCCATATTTATACTTTTCTAGCACCGCATTTGTGTCATTTTTTAACGCAAAAGCGGCGCAAACTTAGAAAATTCAATTATATTTTGGAAATTTGCACCGCTTTTACATCAATAAATGACGCAAACGCGGTGCTGAAAAAGTATAAATATAGGCCTTAGGGCCTAAGTGAGATCTTGACGGACCACAATGGTGATGGATATTCTGGCTGCTGAATATATCAGTTACATAGGATATAATTGGATTTATATTTCAGAGAACGGGATATCCATCACTGTTGTGACAGAGTAAGTCGTCCGCCAAGATCTCAATCAGGCCCTTAATTCTGTGTTTCTCTGTTGAACTCAAGTGTCAAGAAGAATGTTCTTTTAGATGTGTTTGATACTGTGTGAACCTTGTCACCTCAGTCTGTGTTTCTAGCAGACATTGGCAGTGTCATTGTAGGAAAGTACCATCTTGCCTGGCATGTTACCCCCATATTTCACTGTATATATGTTGTTTTAGTTGTATGTGTCACTGGGACCCTGCCAGCCAGGGCCCCAGTGCTCATAAGTGTGCCCTGTATGTGTTACCTGTGGTATGACTAACTGTCTCACTGAGGCTCTGCTATCCAGAACCTCAGTGGTTACTGTAGGAAAGTACCATCTTGCCTGGCATGTTACCCCCATTTTTCACTGTATATATGTTGTTTTAGTTGTATGTGTCACTGGGACCCTGCCAGCCAGGGCCCCAGTGCTCATAAGTGTGCCCTGAATGTGTTACCTCTGTTATGACTAACTGTCTCACTGAGGCTCTGCTATCCAGAACCTCAGTGGTTATGCTCTCTCATTTCTTTCCAAATTGTCCCTAACAGGCTAGTGACCAATTTCACCAATTCACATTGGCATACTGGAACACCCTTATAATTCCCTAGTATATGGTACTGAGGTACCCAGGGTATTGGGGTTCCAGGAGATCCCTATGGGCTGCAGCACTTCTTTTGCCACCCATAGGGAGCTCTGACAATTCTTACACAGGCCTGCCACTGCAGCCTGAGTGAAATAACGTCAACGTTACTTCACAGCCATTTACCACTGCACTTAAGTAACTTATAAGTCACCTATATGTCTAACCTTTACCTGGTAAAGGTTAGGTGCAAAGTTACTTAGTGTGTGGGAACCCTGGCACTAGCCAAGGTGCCCCCACATTGTTCAGGGCAAATTCTCCCTAAAATCCCCTAAATAGCCAGAAAAGAGGGTTTGGCTACTTAGGAGAGAGGATAGGCTAGCAACACCTGAAGGAGCCTATCAGAAGGAGTCCCTGACGTCACCTGCTGGCCCTGGCCACTCAGAGCAGTCCAGTGTGCCAGCAGCACCTCTGTTTCCAAGATGGCAGAGGTCTGGAGCACACTGGAGGAGCTCTGGGCACCTCCCAGGGGAGGTGCAGGTCAGGGAAGTGGTCACTCCCCTTTCCTTTGTCCAGTTTCGCGCCAGAGCAGGGCTGAGGGGTCCCTGAACCAGTGTAGACTGGCTTATGCAGAAATGGGCACCATCTGTGCCCATGAAAGCATTTCCAGAGGCTGGGGGAGGCTACTCCTCCTCAGCCCTGACACCTTTTTTCAAAGGGAGAGGGTGTAACACCCTCTCTCTGAGGAAGTCCTTTGTTCTGCCATCCTGGGCCAAGCCTGGCTGGACCCCAGGAGGGCAGAAACCTGTCTGAGGGGTTGGCAGCAGCAGCAGCTGCAGTGAAACCTCTGAAAAGGCAGTTTGGCATTACCAGGGTCTGAGCTACAGACCCGTGGGATCATGGGATTGTGCCAACTATGCCAGGATGGCATAGAGGGGGCAATTCCATGATCATAGACATGTTACATGGCCATATTCTGAGTTACCATTGTGAAGCTACACATAGGTAGTGACCTATGTGTAGTGCACACGTGTAATGGTGTCCCCGCACTCACAAAGTCCGGGGAATTTGCCCTGAACAATGTGGGGGCACCTTGGCTAGTGCCAGGGTGCCCACACACTAAGTAACTTTGCACCTAACCTTTACCAGGTAAAGGTTAGACATATAGGTGACTTATAAGTTACTTAAGTGCAGTGGTAAATGGCTGTGAAATAACGTGGACGTTATTTCACTCAGGCTGCAGTGGCAGGCCTGTGTAAGAATTGTCAGAGCTCCCTATGGGTGGCAAAAGAAATGCTGCAGCCCATAGGGATCTCCTGGAACCCCAATACCCTGGGTACCTCAGTACCATATACTAGGGAATTATAAGGGTGTTCCAGTATGCCAATGTAAATTGGTGAAATTGGTCACTAGCCTGTTAGTGACAATTTGGAAAGAAATGAGAGAGCATAACCACTGAGGTTCTGGATAGCAGAGCCTCAGTGAGACAGTTAGTCATAACACAGATAACACATTCAGGGCACACTTATGAGCACTGGGGCCCTGGCTGGCAGGGTCCCAGTGACACATACAACTAAAACAACATATATACAGTGAAACATGGGGGTAACATGCCAGGCAAGATGGTACTTTCCTACACCTTCTATCAGCCTAAGCTGCTAGAAACACTTCTTCTACACTAATAAGGGATAACTGGACCTGGTACAGAGTGTAAGTACCCCTTGGTACCCACTACAAACCAGGCCAGCCTCCTATACTATGTCCAGCTACATAATGGTAACTACAAACATGGGCATGTTTGGTATCAAACATGTTGGAATCATACCCCAATACACTTGGAACTATTGGTTGTATAATTCCATGCACTCTGGGGGCTCCTTAGAGGACCCCCCAATATTACCATTATAACCTTCTGAGGATTTCTAGGCAGCCCACCTCACAGACAGGTTGCTGCCCTCCTGTTGCTTGATCAGCTCAAGCCCAGGAAGGCAGAACAAAGGATTTCCTTTGGAAGAGGGGGTTTACACCCTCTCCCTTTTGAAATAGGTGTTACAGGCTTGTGAGGGGTAGCCTCTCCAAGCCACTTGTATGCTTTGAAGGGCACATTTGATGCTCTCCTGGCATAAACCAGTCTACATCGGTTCAGGGACCTCTACTCCCTCCTCTGGCACATAACTGGTCAAAGGAAAGGGGAGTGCGCACTCCCCTGTCCATCACCACCCCAGGGGTGGTGCCCACAGCTCCTCCAGTGGTTCCCTGGATTTTGCCATCTTGAATCCAAGGTTGGCAGGAAACTCTGGGAGCATCTGAGTGGCCAGTGAAGGCAGGTGACGTCAGAGTCCACTCCTGACATGTGGTCACCCAGCTGGTGACCAATCCCCCATTTCAGGGCTATTTAGGGTCTCTCTCTTGGGTGGTTCCTCAGATTAAGCATGCAAGATTCCAGCAGGATTCCTCTGCAATCTCTACTTTGATTTCTGACCAAAGAAACTGTATCCAGACGCTCCTATTTCCAAAGGGAGAGGGTGTAACACCCCTCTCCCAAAGGAAATCCTTTGTTCTGCCTTCCTGGGCTGGTATTGACCTATGTCCAGTACACGCATAAAATGGCATCCCCACACTCATGAAGTCCGGGAAAATGGGCCTGGAGTTTGTGGGGCCACCTCTGCCAGTGCAGGGGTGCCCTTACACACATATACCTGTCTTCTGTCCTGGACTGGCAGTCATATCATTCTTTGCATTTCTCGCAGGGTTATGAGAGCAGGTATCCCTGAATGAGGGCACCTCACTCTCGCCCTCCTTGCTGAGATCAGTTCCTTGTCCTCCAGTGAAGTAGATGAGACATGCTTTCCCTTTGAAAGTCTTTTACTCTTCGTACACACACATGACCAAGGAGGAAAAAATATGCAGGCCTAAATCCCCTTATGAGGTAGACGAGGTTAACCGATTATACCTCTTGTGTCTCCCTATAAAGGAATAAGTCAGAGTAAGGAATTAATCCAATTATTTCAAAAGCCTCTGAAACCCTCAAAGCTAACACATTTGTATTACTTTGCCCCTCCGGGCTTTCACCTTCTGTCGATAGTGGCACTGCCTTCTGTCATCCCTGTAGCAGGTACTGGGGGGGGGGGCTTCCCTTTGGCTTGGATGGTGGAGGCCAAGCCACACATGAACCTACCGTACCCTGTCATGGCCGCTATAGAGGGAGGGCCACCTTCCTGCAGAGCAGTGAGCTTAGACGCCTCCCGCTGTCCTTCTCCCTTCTCCCCTACCCCACAGACATCACAAACAGGATCCTCTTTCCACAGAGAGTCACTCCAACAACTGCAAATACACTTCATGAGACCCCCTTCAGCAGCAGGTGTGGGTGTCTCTTGAGACAACGAGGAAGGGAAGGAGTGGTGGGGGGCATTTCTGCTAAAGGTTCTAGGGGTGTGGTGTATAGAGAGGCAAGACTGCCTCATGTCATCATAATTTGAAGCAGGGGAGGGACTCTCCTCTCTAACCCCTTCCTACCCAGGAAACTGTCAATGTGGCAATACTGCCACATGCAGGATGGGCAGAGGAAGGTAAATCCCAAAACACAGTGGGGATTTAGTTGATGGGTGTTCTCCAAGGGAATCATATTTACAGAAATGCCTTTGCATTGTTGATAAAAATAATTCACAATGATTTCCCAGAGTGTGTCTGGAACCAGAGACTTTTTCAGGTGTGATAGTGTCTTTTGTTGCTACATTATCCATAACACACAAACAGTCTCAAAATAGCCAACTTTTTTACTTTGAATATCCAATCTAGTTATGCAATTCATGGCTGACTCCAGAGTTTTTGCTGATGCTGGCGGAACCATCCACCTCATCACTCCTTCTCTTGCATGCACATGACCACACATACACACCCACACGCACACCCACACACACACACAAACACACATAAACACACACAGGCACATGAGCAAATCACCAAACCATATTAATTACTATACAATGTATGCTCTGGTGCCTTTTACAATAATCATAAATAGACAGACCTGTTGAAAGAACATATATGTATCATTTTCACCTATGCATTGCCTCTGAGTCCGAAGCACTGTAGGAAAAATATACTGTTATAATCAAGGACCACTTAATGGGATTTATTGCTTAGTGCAGGCTAACACTCTGTAAATGTGTTTGGATCACTGCACCAGTATGCATGATTAGATGCAGTTTTCTGTGCTAATGCCTCCAGCACTTACAGAACTGTAGACAAACTGCTCTGGTGGATATAAGTATAATCTGTATTCATGACATGTGGGCCTCTGTGAATATCTGCATGTAGGGTAATTACAGAGAGCAAACCTAGCTACAGGGCTACTGAGCACTGTGCATAAAGGCAGGCAGTACAGGTTATCATGGGATTCAGGATAATGGGTCACTTGTAGAATCACATCAAGTGCTGGGACTGTAGGAGGTGTTCATACTGGAAATCAAGATGTTTCTTACAGAGGTGAAGGAGTGATGGTGTTAGACAGGTCCAGGATTCATCTGTGTGTTCTTCCTCAGCCCCTTCAGTGAATTTGGCAGCTATGTGGGGGATGCTCTTCAGTGGTACCAGATCTGTCTGTGGGATACTGGCAAGTGGAGTACTGCCACCATCAGTGGTGGTGATCACCAACTGCCTGCACAGCTGTCCTAAAGACATGTCTTCATTCTTTAAAGAAGTGAGACTTGTTGTGAGGATGCCTGTGTCAGGGTATCTGCTGTCTGTGAGTTGTGTGAAAATATGTGAGGTTTCTTAGAGGAGAGCAAGTCTAGAACATACACATCTGTAGTTATTGCAATCAGTTATTGTTTGTTGTAATCTTTCACTTTGCATGTTGCATCAAATATGTGTCTTCCACTGTTAGTTCCTTCCATTTCTTGAGCAAAGATATGTTTATTGCATTTCCATTGCATATCTTACCTGTGCAGGTCACCCCAGCATCCCTTCCTGTAGGACAGGTATTGTGCTCCCAGCCCTGCTGTGGGCACTCCCATGGAGCAGCCTCATCTCCTGTGCATTGAACATTACTCATTAAAACAGGCAGGGAGCTCTTTCCAAATGTTGGGTTGTACTCATGTTCTTGTACTGAAATACAGCCAAGCTGCCTGCAGGCCACTGAAGCATCCTTCAGATCCCAGGAGTCATCACACACGGTCCCCCAGACTCCATTGTGTTTTACCTCCACTCTCCCAGAGCAGATGGATGTGCCGTTCACCAACCGGACCTCATCGGGACCTGGATACAGCAGGATGGGAAAGAAATGTCAAGCAACGACTGCAAAATCAGGCAAAGTCTCAACATTTTACTTTTGTCTGAAAGGTTTTTATTGTTCACGATTAATCAAAATCACTGCAAATCATCAGTTAAAACACTGCATATACAGTGGGAATATAGCAATACAAACATCAAACAAAAGCAACACAGGTCCAGGCTCTTGGTGGTTCATTGTAGACAGATGGGTAAGGAAAGCAAGAGCAGCAGGAAAAGTGTCATAAAATGTCCATTCTAGTCAAGCTCAGGTGAACTGTAGCTAAATAT
Source organism: Pleurodeles waltl (assembly GCF_031143425.1). Classification (NCBI taxonomy): domain Eukaryota; kingdom Metazoa; phylum Chordata; class Amphibia; order Caudata; family Salamandridae; genus Pleurodeles; species Pleurodeles waltl. The sequence continues at coordinate 1,178,479 of NW_027150248.1, forward strand.
TAAGGCCCATATTCATGGGAGAGTGGGGCAGAGCAGCCAGTCACCTCACTGCGCTGCACTGCGTCACTGGAAAAGGGCAGGAATGCAAGGTATTTAAGTCATAGTGTGCATTCATGTCCTTTCTCCCTGCATCGGTGCTGTTTTGGCAGCCTAGCACCAATGCAGGCATCCTTGTACCATGGCGCAAGGGCGCCTGCGTTGCATGCAGGATTGTTTTTGTGCAGGAAGGCACACCTTCCTGCACAAAAAAAATCCTGAGAGGCATATTCCTCTATCTATGTGTGCTGCAGAATGCAGCACACGTAGAAAGAGGAAATAATGAGGAGAAATAAAGAGATTTATCCTCGTTACGACTCTCCTGGGGAGACACATCGCTTTGGTGAACTCCATGGTTTACCAGGTTGTGTAAATCTGGAAATTCATCAAAAGCCATAGGAGTTGTATGTGAACTTTGTACTGCTTTGCATTATTCCAGATTTTTAAACCAGTCAGGGCTTTGCATAGCTTAAAAAATCTGACTTGGAGATTTGCGTCATAATTGTACCACACTGTGTGATGCAATCATGATGCAAACCTCTCATAAATATGCCCCTAAGAGTGCCGAATCCCACAACAAGAGCAGTTAAAATGCAAGTGCAACTGAGGCCCAAGGACCCCTTCTCATCAAGGCCCACTATGTATTTGAATAAAAACAACCACATCAGAGATGACTTAAAATCCACTTGCTATGAATGGGGAAACCACATTTCATCAACGATCATCACGAATGAAGAGCTGCGGTAAATCTAAATGCACTCAGAGGGGTGTCACAGGGTGCGTCCACTCATCCCACATTGGAAGCAAGTCAATTGCAGATACTATTGTGCAACAGCATTCAGCACCGATATGGCAGACCTCATGGATTTCAAGAATTTTGCATACAATTCGCGTGAAGCACCCCTTAAACATTCATCTACAGCAGCTTTGCAAGATTTAATATTCAGTAGTCTTAAGATAGGTGCTTCGGGTAGGTGATGTGCTGGAGAATATCCCTCGAGGTTCGACAGCCTCTGCAATGACCATCCTGGTCACCTGCCAGGGAATCCTATCAGTGATGCAATGAAACCTAAGGGGCCCTCCTGCACAGTACATGGAGGGTCCCCTCTCCGGATTCACTCAGGATGTGCAACCCTAGAACTCGCCCCCCCCAGTACCACAGGGTCTGCAGGGGCCTTTGTTACACCACTGCACCCTACATGTATGCGTTTAATGGCATCAGACTGAGTTGTTGAAGAAGTAGATGAATTTTAACAAAACAGTTTAGATGGTGGGGTAGATGTAATGGCAGGGATAGGGGCCGGTGAAGATGCATATTACATGTTGCATGAGCCCTTGAAAGGATGGCTTGCAAATCGTCCTGGGCTGATGCAGACTTGTTTCAAAATATTTTTGCTAGTGTATTCAATGGAAGTGAAATTTGCATCGGATCTTTAGCCGCAGGCCCATCAGTCACAGTCTGGTAAAGCTTAAGGATTTGTGATCCCTTATCTTAGATAGTGCTCCATAGGAGATGCCTAATAGACTCCAAATCACCTGACTGTAAGATCACACAAATTGAAAGAAATCTGAAAATAAAGGGAGCTATCCTGGTGGATTCAATTGAACTCCATTGGGGTTTGAGCCTGAGCCGTGCTTGACAGAAGCTGGCAAAGATGTCTGTAACAATGGCATTAAACAAGATCCAACCAAGAAGTTAGGCATTTGTTTATACATAAGGGAGCCATTAGACATTAATTCAATCACTTTACAAATTGCAGAAAGATCTGGACCCAGACAGTTATTGAGAAGATGCTGGAAGGCAAAAGTAAGAGCATTTTCTGTAGCAGGTTGTGCTTCCATTAGGTATCTGATTGTAGAAACTCGTTCAATTTCCTTGCCATTTATCCACCATGCCCCACACTTGTCCCTCCTTTTGCCAAAGACTAGAATCCTGGTTTTCGACATGTTAATGCTGAGCTCGTTGACTTTTCTGACACATCAGATATCTTTGTAGACCTATTGTCATTTGTCCATGAGAAAGGTGTCATCAGCATTGTGGCCGAATACTGTTACTTTTCTCAAAGGAGTAGCTTCACTAGGAAACACAGGGATAGCATGATCTCTTATGAGCTTATGGTTAATTTTGAAAATTTCAAGCCAGTGAAAATGCTGAGTTGATACCCAATAATAGTCAAGCATGCCTCTGATGTGAGATATGCGTAAAATGTGTGGCTTGGTCGCATACTTTTCTGTGACCATAAACCCTGGAGATTCCGAGCAGCGGTGAGTGCAATGCTAGCGTTGGTGCTTCTAGCTGGACACATTCAATGGCCATGAACCGAGGGCGTTCAGAGCAGAGGTAAGTGTAATGCTTGTGTTGGTGCTTCTAGCTGGACATGTTCAATGGCCATAAACCAAGACGTTCAGAGCAGAGGTAAGTGTAATGCTGGTGTTGGTGCTTCTAGCTGGACACATTCAATGGCCATAAACCTAGGACGTTCAGAGCAGAGGTAAGTGTAATGCTTGTGTTGGTGCTTCTAGCTGGACACGTTCAATGGCCATAAACCGAGGGCGTTCAGAGCAGAGCTAAGTGTAATGCTTGTGTTGGTGCTTCTAGATGGACACATTCAATGGCCATAAACCTAGGACGTTCAGAGCAGAGGTAAGTGTAATGCTTGTGTTGGTGCATCTATCTGGACAGGTCGCGGTTATTTGAGGGATACCCCATAGCTGATTCTCGATGTCTAACCATTCCTGTTCACTCAATGGAGTTACCAAATTGGCGTTGAAATCCCCTTCTAGTAGCCATGCAGATTTTAGGTTGTCAGGTCTTAATTGACGGAGGGTATCACTTTAATACTCCATTGTTTCCCTTTTCTGTGCTGGATTTAGTTATATGTGTATATTGGCCTGCACTAAAAAATTATGACGAATGGTTGCACCAGTGTGCGACTCAAGCTTTATTATGATAATCTCTCCATTGAAATCAGCCACAGTCGTTGTGGTTAGCCCTAACGGATTGTGCACATAAACTGAAACACCGCCCAGAGGGTGGCCACCATTATTTGACCTCAGAGCTGGTGATTGGAACTCGGTGTAATCCGGCCAGGGATTTGTGATCACCTGTCAGGTTTCTTGTAGGCAAACTATTTTGAAGGTTCATACATGTTGTAAATAATCAGGAGAGGAGATGACCTTCTTATGGCCCCTGATTTTCCATGTGCAGATGGTAAGCATGATGTTATATTGCCTCAATCTTGGATCAGGGATAATGATGGACGGTGCCCAGTAACCAAGAACAATTGTCTGGTGTTGTTCTTAGAAAGCAGCAATCCCTTCTGCCTGACCCACTGTCTTTGCACATTATTAAACTGTTCAGTTAGTCTAGCTGAAGTGAACTCTAAAATAGTCCAATAGATCTGTGCAGGACAGAAGTCCTTGAGGGGACTGCCCTGCCACTGAGCTGATCTTGTTTTAACTGGCACAAACACGAATGGATATTTCGTCCTTGCTGGTTCAACGGTTAATATGCCCCATAGTTTACTTGTGTTTTTCTGCTAAAATATGTAGTAGAATGTTGTTTTTGAGAAAGCGTATCTCTGATCTTTGCTGAGTTCTCCTTTAATCTGGGGGATTAAAGTTATAAAATCAATGTCATTAAAGGATATGTACACCAGAAATGGAATTGCAGTGAATAATTTTTTAATAGCTTTCCTCTATTCGATAAGTTTTCCTTGACATGTGATGCATAACCAGGATATAATATTAATTTATTTGTGCTTTTTCCCTAATGATCTAATTATCTGGCCATCAGATTAGGTTCTGGGTCTCTCTAACGCTCTGGCCATGGGTTTCTGCCTCATTGATCTGAGACCAAGGTGCATATTTATACTTTTTTTGCGCCAAATTTGTGTCAATTCTTTGATGCAAATTCTGTGCAGAGCTAACTCCCTATGTTTATACGTTGGAGCTGGACCCATCTAGCGCCAAAGTTATGGAGCTAGCAAAATGTTGAGATGCAAGTTAGGTGTTCCCACCCAAAAAACATGCTATGGCCTTTGCGCCATATTTATCCCCCATACTAAAATCATGCACGGGGGAGGAGGCCTTAAATAATGGTGCTAAGTTTGCTTAGCGCCATTATTTAACGCCTGGGTCAGGGCAGATGTTAGAGGACCTGTGGGCCCATTTCCATGGTGGAACACCATGGAATGGGCCCACAGGTGCCCTTCCGAAGCCCCAGGGACACCCCCACCTACACTAGAGGAACACCACAGGATGGGGGACCTATCCCAGGTAAGTCCCGGTAAGTATATATATATTTTTTATTTTTTTGCCATCGGGGCCCTAACTTGGGGCCCCCTGCAGGGCACTGGGCCCAATGGCCATGCCCAGGGGACATTTGTCCCCTGGGCATGGCCACTGGGGTGGTGGGACTGACTCCTGTCTTATCTAAGACAGGAGTCATGTTTGTGGGGGTTGGGTGCCAGGAAATGGCGCTAGTCTGTTTAGAAGTATTTTTTGCCTCTAAACCAGACTAGTGTCATTTTCTGACACCCAACCTCCACCTTCCCTACCGCCACCCCCCACCCGGCTAGCATCATTTTCTATGACACTAGCTGGGCCTTACCGCCGGCTTGCGCCATTCCATAAATATGGCACCCGGCCGCATCTTGGAATGGCGCAAGACAGCGGTAAACTTTTTCCTGCAAACTTGCGTTACCGGAGGTTTGCATGAAAATGTTTAAATATGGGCCCAAGTGCTCTTTGAGAGCCTAAGAAGATGTATAGAATGTACTGACAGCCTTTTATCTTGCAGGATGCTTTTGGCCTTGGCTTCCCTTACTGACATTTTGGTCTGGTGTGGGTCATGAAGGAGTGGGACATGAATGGGAGTGTCAAGTCCCTTAAAGGAAGAGTTTTCTGTGCTCAGGGGCTTATTTACAAGTCCCTTGTGCCACCACTGCATCATTTTGTTTTGACTCAGTGGTGGCGCTCGCAGTGTACTACACTGCTCCATCTTTACAAACTGACGCATTGGGGCCAATGAGTGAGTTTGGAAAGCACTGCGTCACGTTATACCTGCACCAGGTATAATGTATGCAGGGTAGGTTATTCCGATGGGAAAACTATGCAGAAATGACTCAATGAAATTTCAAACATTTGACTGTGTCGTTCTGTGACTTCACTGTGTCAAACTTTTACCATCTTTTCAGGGTAGGCGTAAAATTGACACAAGGCTTTTCCCTATGGGAGGCTCCTCGCATTGCTGCAGTTGCATCTGTTTAACGCTACTCCAGCAATGTGTGAGTTTAGCGCCAACAGATGCGTCGACTCATCTGTGAAAACGTGCACCATTAAGCTTTGTATTGTAAATGGAGTGCATCCATGGTGTCATTAGGGGATGTTAGGAACAGACATGGTTAAAGGACTACTCTTGTGGGTGGCACAATCAGTGCTGCAGGCCACTAGTAGCATTTAATTTACAGGCCCTGAACACATGTAGTGGAGTGTACTAGGGACTTATAAGTAAATCAGTTATACCGTTTGGGAATGAACCAATGTTACCATGTTTAAGGGAGAGCATATACACTTTAGCAGTAGTTAGCAGTGTTGTGCAGAGTCCTAAAATCAGCAAGAACAGTGTCAGAAAAGTGGAGGGAGGTCGGCAAAAAGTTGGGGGATGACCACCCAAAGGCTGACAGGTCAAACATGTTTCCCCCCCAACCGAAAGTGGGGAGAGCTACCCAACCCTCTGGGAGCTCTCATCACTAAGGTAGAAGATTCTGGAGAGACCATCAGCATTGGCGATGCTCCAGTGTAAATGTTCATCCCCTGTAGGGAAATGGACCACCTGAAGAGTTTAGGATTTTCACCCCTCATCTGCATGAGCCATTTGAGTGGCCTGAGGTCTGTCTGAACCCGGAAATAAGCCCAAAACAGGTATGGTCTCAGCTTCTTCAGTGCATAGACCACAGCAAATGCTTCTCTTTCAATGGCAGTCCACCTTTGTTCCCGTGGTAAAAGCCTTCTTCTAATAAAGGCTACTCTTTGGTCTAGTCCCTCCTCATTCAGCTGTGCTAGAACCACGCCTATGCCATGCTCTGAAGCGTCTGTCTGCACGATAAACTCCTTGGAGTAGTCAGGGGCCCTGAGCATGGGTGCCAGCGCCTTGAGAACCTCGTTGGTGAGTGGCTGCGCTTTACAAAAACTGATTGATTGATTCATGGCTTCCTTTAGAGAGTCAAAGGCTTTCTGACAAGCCAATGTCCAATATACCAACCTAGGTTGCTTTTTGGAAGTGAGTTCTGTTAAGGGGGCCACTATGGTGCCATAACCCTTAACAAACCTATGGTAGTATCCAGTGAGGCCTGGAAAGGCTCTCACTTCTGTTTGGGTTCTAGGTGGTTGTCAGGCCATGATTGTCTCAATCTTGGCCTGGAGGGGCTGCACCTAGCCACCACCTACTAGGTGTCCCAAGTACACCACAGAACACTGTCCAATGTGGCACCTACTGGCCTTGATTGTCAAGCCGGCTCCCCTGTCAGGGGAATGACATGAGCCACACCCAGTAGGAAGGCCTGGTAACACTGGGGGTCCACTAGCATACATGCTGCCACAGCCTCTAGTACCTTAGGCTCACTGTAAGGGAGATCATTCTCCCAATAGATAAGGTGATCACCAGAGGCTTTGCCTGCTGCTTGGGCTGAGGCCTGTTGCCTCAGACCCTCAAGAGTGGGGCACTCTTTCTGTGCCTTGCAGAATTCTTCTCTGTTGGGCCCACCTTCAACTTGCCAGCCAGCAAGCTGAGGTAGGTCACCTACGGTAACAATGTCCTCCCCGGTTGGCTCAGGGGCCTCCTCTTCAGGGACCCCGTCAACCACTGCGGGAACTTCTGGGAGCAGTTTCCTGTGCCCCTTGCTCCTCTCCTTGGCAGCTAGCTGGGCCATTGTTCCAGGCTCCAGACGCCCTTGACTCCCCTCCCAGGCAGCCATGGACTTTGTTGTCATGCAGACCCACTAAGGCAATCCCAACACCTCCAAGTGAGACCTTAGCTCTACTTTCCTCCAGGTAGTGTGCTCAAGGTTGTTGCCTAACAGACAACCTACATGATGGCAGGACTCGCAGCTACTTTCAGAGTACCAGAGACCCCCCCAACTCAAAGGGAACAGGAGCTACCAGTAGGTGGCTCTCACAATTGTCGGCGACTATGACTCGGGGAATATGTTCAATAGGATCTGCTCTGCTGACACCAGCTGACCCCTGACAGTAGTCATGCTGGCTCCTGTGTCACGCAGAGCCTCCACCTGTTGCTCATTAATAGTGACCCACTGCCTATACTTGGAAATATTAGCAGGCATGTGGGCTTTTGGAACCATTTCTGCATCCCCTACGGACACTAGGGTTACCTCGAGCTGTTCTCCAAAACTAACTGGGTCTACCTCCTCCGTGAGCGCTACACTAGCCAACCCAGGTGTCTTCCCCCCAGTGGGGGGCTGTGCCCTCATGGGACATTTGGAGTCACCCTTAGATTGACCATACTTAGTGCACTCTATGCATTGGGGTACAAACCTCCCTGTCTTACTGTCAAAGAACTCCTTCCTTTTAGACTCAGACTGGGAATGGTTACCACTATTCCCTTGGGAATTATTTCAGGGGCCTATTGAGAACCCCTTATTTTTAAGTTTTTCTCCCGCCTCGTTCTTCTGTTGGGAACCCTGACCACCTTAGTGGGTGTCCCCCAGATACCTTTTTGCACACTCTGGTGCTATCGCAGATGTCCGCCTCCTCAGCAAGCTTCCTATGATCAGTCAGCTTACTGTCAACTAGAAAAAAATAAATAGTGGAGGACTCAAAAACTCTTTTTTAAATCATATTATTATAGTAATCATTGGGACCATCTGAGAGAATGGATTAAGTCAATGTATGATGAGAGAGAAAAAGACACATGAAGAGTTAAATACAAAAACAAATGGGTGTCAACATTCTCTTGATCGTTAATATCTTTAATAATATATTTCTGTATATTAAAAAGCAGTATATTTTTCCCCTTTGAAACTGCGAAAGGATTAATGTCCATTTATATAAAATTCCATTTGGCCATGGAGCCCAGATGTTCAGGGCCATATTTATACTTTTTGATGCAAAACTGCGCTATCGCAGTTTTGCGCCAAAAAGATTAGCACGGCTAACGCCATTCTGAAGCGCCATGCGGGCGCCGTATTTATTGAATGGCGTTAGCCGGCGCTAGCAGACCGGCGCTGCCTGGTGTGCGTGGAAAAAAACCACGTACACCAGGCAGCGCCGGCGTAGGGAAAAATGGCGTTAGGGCGTCTTAAAATGGGGCAAGTCAGGTTGAGGCAAATAAATCGCCTCCACCCGATTTGCGCCATTTTTAACGACGCCCAGACGCCATTTACATGACTCCTGTCTTAGTAAAGACATGAGTCATGCCCCCTTGCCCAATGGCCATGCCCAGGGGACTTATGTCCCCGGGGCATGGTCATTGGGCATTGTGGCATGTAGGGGGGCACAAATCAGGCCCCCCTATGCCAAAAAAAAAAAATATAATAATTATACTTACCTGAACTTACCTGAATGTCCCTGGGATGGGTCCCTCCATCCTTGGGTGTCCTCCTGGGGTGGGCAAGGGTGGCAGGGGGGGTCCCTGGGGGCATGGGAGGGCAGCTGTGGGCTCATTTTGAGCCCACAGGTCCCTTAACGCCTGCCCTGACCCAGGCGTTAAAAAGAGGCGCAAATGCGGGGTTTTTTGCCCCGCCCACTCCCGGGCGTGATTTTTGCCCGGGAGTATAAATACGACGCATTTGCGTCGCAGTCATTTTTTTTGACGGGAACGCCTACCTTGCATCTCATTAACGCAAAGAAGGCGTTCACGCAAATAAATGACGCTCATTCCTCATACTTTGGCGGTAGACGAGTCTAACGCCAAAGTATAAATATGGCGTTAGTTTTGCGCCGAATTTGCGTCGAAAAAAACGACGCAAATTTGGCACAAACGGAGTATAAATATGCCCCTCAGTCTTTATAAATCCTCAACCAATGGAAGTAAGTTTGAGCCTGTACGATGTTTAGCCATGTCCATTCATATAAAATCTGTTTGCCCGTGGAGCCCAGATGTTCAGTCTTTATAAATCCTCAACCAACGGAATTAAATTTCAGCCTGTACGATGTTTAGCTGACACGTGTTTCGTCCTATTCAAGGACTTTATCAAGGCTGATAAGATATCAATACCGAAAAAAGCAAAAAATATTCTGTCACCTATTACATATGCCCACTGACTCATAGATACTTATTAAGATCAACTAATGTTTAATAGATTAACAACTATCAACGTCACTTTATACTCCAGTGTCCTATAATGTATCTTATGTTCAAAATCACAGTACCAGACATATGTGGGAAAGAATTAAATGAAGAAACACTCCAACACCCATAAGTTCAAAAAACAATTATAGAAAAGAGGAGACGCTCAGTGATCCCTTATAACATATAACATGCTTTGTTAATGTTGATGTGTAAAAGTAGAGAATCAGAGTTGAGAAATAACCATAATGTCCCATATGGTAGAATTTCTAAGTATACCTTATATTGTATTCATAATGAACTGCAAATTCCAAATCCACTAGAATCCAACTATGTAAGATAATGTCCAAAATTCTTAAAATGTCCCACATTTTACTAAAATTCAAAATATATGTCCACATATAGCACATGAACCAACCTTGTCATTTTTTTATTTTTTTTACTCGTTTACTTTTCAATATCCTGGTTTAGCTCGTTGTTATTTATTGTTCAACCCTCTTCAGGGTTTCCAGACTCTCTATAATGGTCCATATTAAGCGTGCATTATCTTATGCATGTCTGAGCGAAATAAACAATGCATATGATTTAATTTAATGTTGTGACAGAGGACCAAAAAATACGAATGCAGAAAACAAAAAGGTTGATGATTAATTGTCAACACTAGGGCAGTGGCTGCTCTACGGGTGACTAGAATGCAAAAACCCAGCCTTTATACATGAGAGTAATTCATGCATTATGTTTATGTGCAGTTTATTAACCTTTTGCATTGCAGAGTTTAATCTTGAAGACTTCTATCACAGGTGCTTGCAAATACTGTTCATTTGCTAGGTATTGCTGCAGGCTTTCAGAGTGTGTCAGGGTGTGGTCCCTTTCCAGGGCTTTCTAGAAGCTTTCCCTGCAGCATGCCTGGATGTGGTTTGTGGGCTGGGCCAAGACTCTATATAAGGGAGCCAGCCTAGCTCCACGTGCTCACTATTCAAAGGTCCCGGTGCAGAGCAGCAGCAACTTCCTGAGCTCCTGTTCCGGAGGCCTACTTTGATCTTCCAGGCCTTGCCCTTTCACTTTGTCGGTGATTCTTGATGAGGGCGGTAAGACGGAGGTCGGCTGGGCCCCCGATCCTGTTCTCGAAGGTTTTCGAGTTCTTGGGCCTAATTAGCATGATAAAATGATCTTGCTCTTTTGCGTGTGAATGTGTGCTTGATTTTTTATGGCATTTACATGCTGACGCTCGAATTGGCAAGCACGCGCAATTCTTTACTCGTGTACAAATCTTGATATTCATTGTGCGCTACCATTTTCTGGCATTTACAAGGTAGCATTCAAATCGGCAAGACGCGCAATTAATTTCCTGTGCTTAATTCATGTTATTCATTGTACGCTACCATTTCTTGGCATTCATATGGTGGTATTAGTCTCGGCAAGACGCGCAATTAATTTCCTGTGCCTAATTCATGTTATTCATTGTACGCTACCATTTCTTGGCATTCATATGGTGGTCTTTGAATCGGCAAGACGCGCAATTAATTTCCTGTGCTTAATTCATGTTATTCATTGTACGCTACCATTTCTTGACATTCATATGGTGGTATTCGCATCGGAAAGATATGCGATTAATTTCCTGTGCTTAATTCAGGTTATTCATTGTACGCTACCCTTTCTTGGCATTCACTTGGTGGCCTTTGTATCGGCAAGACGCGCAATTCATTTCTTGTGCTAAATTCATGATATTCAGTGTGCTCTACCATTTCTTGCCATTCACATGGTGGCCTTCGAATCGGCAAGACGCGCAATTCATTTCTTGTGCTTAGTTCATGATATTCAGTGTGCGCTACCATTTGGTGGCATTCACATGGTGGCCTTCGAATCGGCAAGAACGTGCAATTCATTTCTTGTGCTCAATTCATGATATTCATTGTGTGTTACCATTTCATGGCATTTACGTGGTGACATTCGAATTGGCAGAACGCGCGATTCATTTCTTGTGCTTAAATCATGTTATTCATTGTGCACAATCATTTCATGGCATTTACAAAACCTTTGTGGAAATCTGCAATGTGCGCAATTCATGTTCCTGCATTTTAAGAAAACTAAAGTGTTAGAATTCTAGATGTTTATATTGTATGTGCATAATAAGTCCCTCAAGTACAATTCATATGGTGTTATAGAAATAATTCAGATTATTTCCTGGTCCTTATGCAAAAGTCTATGCTTGAATTTGAAAAGCGTAATTCTAGAAGGTTCTGAGTTTCTAATCCATGTGTAACATTTCCTTGAGTGGTTCATTGGAAAGTTGTATTAATCTTTCTTGATTCCCTCACAGGTATCCAGACATCTTGTGGCCTAGTTATTTAAGTCCATGCTTCAGTTATCCATGTTTACAGTATGACAATGGTTAGAATCGTAGTCTAGTAATGATTAATATGATATAATCTTGATATTGTGTGTTTTAACCTTTTGCTTCCTACAGGTCTCCTTCCCAGCTGTTCCCTTCCTAATTCCCCTTTTCCCCACTTGGACTCTCTTAGACTCTGTGACATTCTAATCAGAGTATTGGAGCTGTCTTGTGGTGGACATGTTGGGAACGTGCACAGACCCCGAGGATCTGGTGACTCTGACAGACTTCTGCTTTAAATTTACCAGAGGTGAAGTCTAAAAATGACAAGATCCTCAAAGAGGTTTTGGATAAACATCAAACATATATCAAGAATAAAAAAATGTCAGAAATACAAAGGGATGACAGGGACTATGAAAATGGGCGAGTTTATACCTTTGTGAGGAAATTTGATGGTATTGCCACTAAATTCTCCAACAATGACACACATGATGTCAAAGATTTATCAGAAAGTGAGTCTGAATTTTCAGTCACATCAGGTGAATCTGAGGGTGATGGACAACTAAGTGATAATGCAAGTGTAATATCCAATAGTGCTCAAATGGCCTCCTCAAGTTTTTTACGAGAAGCCAAACAATGCCGATTGGGCAACAAAAGAAGAACAGATTGCTCCAAAACAAAAAGGAGAACACGTAGGAAAAGGAGATATCAAGAGAAATTCAGTTACGGGAGTGCAAACCAGGGCTGCCAGGACCAAATCTCAGAACAACTGACAATGTGTCTTTATAATGGGAATGCAAGCTGCAACATTACTCAAAATTGTAAATTTATCTGACTGTATATTATCAGAGGAACAAATAAATGTATTGGGCAAAGGATTAGGATTTTGTCTTTCGAGCTATTGTAATATGACACAAGTTCAGATAGATCTGTTAAAATTTCTGCAACAACTAAAACTCAAGAAATATTTTTGTGAAAAGACAATATATAGATCCTATTGAAATATGACCTAGTTAATACACAATAAAAGATGTAGAAGATATTCAAAGTTTGCTCTCTCTGGATCGGACAGATAACAGTGATTCAGACGGACAACAATTGCTGGATGACTTGAGAATTAGGCAAGATCTAACCCTTAACAGTAAATTTAAACCCAAATCCAAGTTTACACCAGTCCTGCTCATTGATAATGTTATAGACACATTTGGAAAGTTGGTTAAAGAGGATTTAAGTGAACTAGACAAAAGGATCAGGATGAGTAAATCATATATATCACATAATAATATAACTAAAAAAGAAAAATCTGCGTTACAAGATTCATGTGATAATCAAAAGCTGGTTGTGTAGGAGGCAGATAAGGGCGGTAACATAGTCATCTTAAATAGATTTGATTATGTCAATGAAATTAACCGGCAATTGGCATACACAACCGCGTATATAAAATTGAAAGGTAATCCTATGAACACAATTGTACAAAAATTGGATATCCTTCTACGGAAATGGCAGGAAGAATGCCTACTCTCTGATCTAGAATTTAGATACATTTTAAATCCATATCCCAAAGTACCATGTATATATGCATGCAATACTTCTCACCCCAAGGCTCAAATAACAGTCATTCCATTTGGTGAGATGATTAGGATATAAAGGAATTGTAGTCAAGCAGAATCAGTTGAAACGGAGTTGAATCTTTTGAAAGATAGATTTCTCAAAAGAGGATATCCAAAGCGAGTGTTAGTGGCTGCCAGAAAAAAGATCACTAACTATCGAGAGCATCTTTAATGAGAGCACAGAGTAAATCGATAGCTCAAATGTCACAAAAATCTGTATTTTTTTGTACATCTTATAGTCACAACAGCCATGATATTTATAAGTTATTGCGTAAACATTGGATCATCCTACATACAGACCAACTCTATCTAATATTACCTCCCAAACCCAAAATGATTCATAAGAGGGTTAACACCATTAGAGATCTGGTCTGCAAGAGCTACTTACCTCCGATGAAGCAGAAAATGGAAACCTGGCTACCAAATATAATCTGGGGGTTTTACAAATGTGGACACTGTAACATGTGTAATATAGCTTTACATAAAACCTTGAATTTCAGCTTCAATGGGAGCAACAGATACAAGGTACAAACGTTTATAAACTGTAATACCAAATTTGTTGTTTACATATTTGTTAGAAATGGGGTTTTTGGTTGGCAGTCAGGTTACCCTCTGTCCAAGCAAAAGCCCTCACTCTAGTCAGGGTAAGTCACACACTATCCAAGATTATCCTGTGCTCACCCTCTGGTAGCTTGGCACGAGCAGTCAGGCTTAACTCAGAAGGCAATGTGTAAAGTATTTGTGCAATAAATCATACAATACCACCATATAGCACCACAAAAATACACCACACAGTGTTTAGAAAAATATATAATATTTATCAGGATAATTGTAGGTCAAAAAGAATAAAGTTGCAAATGGAAAATTGTAGAAATATCACAGGGAAGTGATATAAAGTGTCTTAAGTCTTTAGAATGCAATAAAGTGTCTTTCAAGCACAAAGTACCTGGTTTCTGGTGGGAAATCTCCTCAGAGGGCCACAGGAAAAGAGATGCGTGGAAAAAGGGTCTGTGCGTCGATTTCTTCCCAGCACACAAAGACTTGCGTCGTTCTTTTCCACGCGGGGAAGTCAGGCGTCGTTTTCCGGCGCGCAGACAGTCTCTTTTCGTGGATCGCGGGGATTACCAGATGTCCCGGGTCTGTGCGTGGATTCTCCTACTTGTTTTCCGGCTGCGCGTCGTTCTGCGGGACTGCGCGTCGAAGTTTCGATCTCACGGTAGGCGTCGCGTCGATTTCTCCTTGGAAGTCGGGCGGCGTTGTCCTTGCGAGGCCGTGCGTCGAAATTTTGGTCTCACAGCAGGCGTCGCGTCGATTTCTCCTCGGAAGTCGGGCAGCGTTGTCCTTGCGAGGCCGTGCGTCAAAGTTTCGCGTTCACGGTAGGCGTCGTGTCGATTTCTCCTGGAAAGTCGGGCGGCGTTGTCCTTGCGAGGTTGTGCGTCGAAGTCTCGATCGTCCCGAGAGCGTCGCGTTGATCAGCGTCGGTGTGCGGCGTTTTTCTCGCCGCGAAACAAGTTGTGCGTCGAAATTTTCGGCGCACGGAGCGTCCAAGCAAAAGGAAGAAGTCTTTTTGGTCCTGAGACTTCAAGGAACAGGAGGCAAGCTCTATCCAAGCCCTTGGAGAGCACTTTCACAGCCAGACAAGAGTTCAGCAAGGCAGCAGGGCAACAGCAAGACAGCAGTCCTTTGTAGAAAGCAGACAGGTGAGTCCTTTGAGCAGCCAGGCAGTTCTTCTTGGCAGGATGTAGTTTCTGGTTCAGGTTTCTTCTCCAGCAAGTGTCTGATGAGGTAGGGCAGAGGCCCTGTTTTATACCCAAATGTGCCTTTGAAGTGGGGGAGACTTCAAAGAGTGGCTAAGAAGTGCACCAGGTCCCCTTTCAGTTCAATCCTGTCTGCCAGGGTCCCAGTAGGGGGTGTGGCAGTCCTTTGTGTGAGGGTAGGCCCTCCACCCTCCCAGCCCAGGAAGACCCATTCAAAATGCAGATGTATGCAAGTGAGGCTGAGTACCCTGTGTTTGGGGTGTGTCTGAGTGAATGCACAAGGAGCTGTCAACTAAACCTAGCCAGACGTGGATTGTAAGGCACAGAAGGATTTAAGTGCAAAGAAATGCTCACTTTCTAAAAGTGGCATTTCTAGAATAGTAATATTAAATCCGACTTCACCAGTCAGTAGGATTTTGTATTACCATTCTGGCCATACTAAATATGACCTCCCTGCTCCTTTCAGATCAGCAGCTGCCACTTCAACAGTGTATGAGGGCAGCCCCAATGTTAGCCTATGAAGGGAGCAGGTCTCACAGCAGTGCAAAAACGAATTGAGGGTTTTTTACACTACCAGGACATATAACTACACAGGTACATGTCCTGCCTTTTACCTACACAGCACCCTGCTCTAGGGGATACCCAGGGCACACATTAAGGGTGACTTATATGTAGAAAAAGGGGAGCTCTATGCTTGGCAGGTACTTTTAAATGCCAAGTCGAGGTGACAGTGAAACTGCCCACACAGGCCTAGCAATGGTAGGTCTGAGACAAGGAAAAGGGGCTACTTAAGTGGGTGGCACAATCCGTGCTGCAGGTCCACTAGTAGCATTTAATCTATAGGCCCTAGGCACCTGGAGTGCACATTACTGGGGACTTATAAGTAGATTAAATAGTTCAATCAGGTATGATCCAAAGTTACCATGTTTACAGAGAGAGAGCATATGCACTTTAGCACTGGTTAGCAGTGGTAAAGTGCGCAGAGTCTAAAAACCAGCAAAAACAGTATCCACAAAGTGGAGGGAGGCAGGCAAAAAGTTAGGGGTGACTACCCTAAGGCTGTCAGGTCTAACATGTGTCCCCCCCAGCTGAAAGTGGGGAAAGCTACCCGACCTCTTGGGAGCTCTCATCGCTAAGGCGGAAGTACCTGGAGAGACCATCAGCATTGGCGTGGTCAACCCCTGGGCGATGTTCCACCGTAAAGTCCATCCCCTGTAGGGAAATGGACCACCTCAAGAGTTTTGGATTCTCACCCCTCATCTGCATGAGCCATCTGAGGGGCCTGTGGTCTGTCTGAACTAGGAAGTGAGTCCCAAACAGGTAGGGTCTCAGCTTCTTCAGTGCCCAGACCACAGCAAAAGCTTCTCTTTCAATAGCACTCCACCTCTGTTCCCGTGGTAATAGTCTTCTGCTAATAAAGACTACCGGTTGATCTCTGCCCTCCTCATTTAGCTGTGCTAGAACTGCCCCTATGCCATGCTCTGAAGCGTCTGTCTGCACGATAAATTCCTGGGAGTAGTCAGGGGCCTTGAGCACGGGGGCCGTGCACATGGCTTCCTTCAGGGCGTCAAAGGCTTTCTGACAAGCCTCTGTCCAATTCACCAACCTAGGTTGCTTCTTGGACGTGAGTTCTGTCAAGGGGGACACAATGGTACCATAGCCCTTGACAAACCTGCGGTAGTATCCGGTGAGGCCTAAAAAGGCTCTCACCTCAGTCTGGGTTCGAGGTGGTTGCCAGGCCTTGATAGTTTCGATCTTGGCCTGGAGTGGCTGCACCTTGCCACCACCTACTAGGTGTCCCAAGTACACCACGGAACCCTGCCCAATCTGGCACTTACTAGCCTTGATGGTCAGGCCTGCCTGTTGCAGGGCCTGAAGCACCTCCTTGAGGTGGAGCAGGTGTTCCTCCCAGCTGGAACTGTAGACAGCTATGTCATCCAGGTAGGCTGCACAGAAGGCATCCTTGCCAGCCAGGACCCCGTTAACCAACCGTTGGAAGGTAGCGGGGGCATTTTTCAATCCAAACGGCATCACCCGGAACTGGTAATGGCCGTCAGGGGTGGAAAAGGCGGACCTTTCCTTAGCCCCCTCAGTCAGGGCGATCTGCCAGTACCCTGAAGTAAGATCAAACGTACTCAGGAACTTGGCAGCGCCTAGCCTGTCCACGAGCTCATCAGCTCGGGGGATGGGGTGAGCATCAGTCCGTGTGACTGAGTTGAGACCCCGGTAGTCCACGCAGAACCGGAGTTCTGGCTTCGCGCCTGGGGCAGTAGCCTTAGGGACCAACACCACTGGGCTGGCCCAGGGACTACTGGACTTCTCAATAACCCCTAGCGTCAACATCTTGGAGACCTCCTCCTTGATGCTGGCCTTCACCTTATCTGACAACCTGTAAATTTTGTTCTTCACAGGGAGACTGTCACCGGTGTCAATATCATGAACACAGAGGTGGGTCAGTCCAGGAGTAAGGGAGAAGAGGGGGGAGAACTGCTCCAACAGCTCATAGCAGTCTCCTTTCTGGTTTAGAGTCAGGGAGTCAGACAGAATGACCCCGCTTACGGACCCATCACCTTCTTGGGCAGAGAGGAGGTCAGGGAGAGGTTCACTCTCCTCTTCCATTCCTTCATCTGTGACCAGAAGCATGTTGATCTCCGACCTCTCAAAATGAGCTTTTAGTCGGTTCACGTGGAGCACCCTTAGGGGGTTCCTAGGGGTGTGGAGGTCCACTAGGTAAGTGGCCTCCCCTTTCCGCTCCTTTATTTCAAATGGGCCAGACCAGCGGTCCTGGAGAGCTCTGGGCTCTACTGGCTCCATTACCCACACTTTGTCTCCAGGTTGAAACTCTACCAGAGTGGCCTTCTGGTCATACCATTGTTTCATCACCTCTTGACTGGCCTCCAGGTTACTTTGGGCCTCTTTCCAGAAGCGGGACATCTGATTGCGGAGGGCCAACATGTAGCTGACCACGTCCTGAGGGGGTGTCTTTGGAGCGTTCTCCAATCCCTCCTTGACAATGCTTAAGGGTCCCCTGACGGGGTACCCATAGAGAAGCTCAAAGGGACTGAACCCTACCCCCCTCTGGGGGACCTCTCTGTAAGCAAAGAGAAGGCATGGTAAGAGGACGTCCCATTTACGCCTCATGGCCTCAGGGAGGCCACCAATCATGCCTTTCAGGGTCTTGTTGAATCTCTCCACAAGCCCATTAGACTGGGGGTGATAGGGTGTGGTGAACTTGTAGGTTACACCACACGCATCCCACAGATGCTTCATGTACGCGGACATGAAGTTAGTGCCTCTGTCAGACACTATCTCCTTGGGGAATCCCACACGGGTAAATATCCCCATCAGGGTTCTGGCTACCACCGATGCAGTTACGGTCCTCAGAGGGATTGCCTCTGGGTACCGGGTGGCATGGTCCACCAAAACCAGGATAAACCTGTTGCCTAAGGCAGTTTTGGGGTCCAAGGGGCCAACAATGTCGACGCCCACCCTTTCAAAGGGGGTGCCAACGACAGGAAGTGGAATCAGGGGGGTTTTAACCCTCTTTCCTGCTTTACCACTAGCCTGGCAGGTAGGACAAGCCCTGCAGAATTTGTCTGAGTGTGTCCTCATTTTGGGCCAGTGAAAGTGGGTGACAAGCCTGTTGAAGGTCTTGTCTTGTCCCAAATGTCCTGCCAGGGGAATGTCGTGAGCCAGACCCAGTAGGAAGGCTCGGTAACATTGGGGGACCACCAGCACACGTGCTGCCCCAAAGACCGGAACCCTAGGCTCACTGTAGAGGAGATCATTCTCCCAATATAGGTGGTGATTGCCAGAGGCGTCACCTGCTGCCTGGTTTAAGGCTTGTTTCCTCAACCCTTCTAGAGTGGGACACTCTTTCTGCGCCTTGCAGAATTCCTCCCTGGTGGGTCCACCCTCAACTTGCCAGCCAGCAAGCTCAGGTAAGTCACCTAGGGTGGCAATGTCTTCCCCAGTTGGCTCGGGAGTCTCCTCCTCAGGAGCCCCGTCAGCCACTGTGGGAACTTCTGGGGCCGGTTTCCCGCGCCCCTCGTCCCTCCTCTTGGCAGCTCTCTGGGCCATCGTTCCAGGCTCCAGATGCCCTTGACTTCCCTCTCGGTCAGCCATGGACCGGGTGGTCATGCAGACCCACTCAGGTAACCCTAACATCTCCAGGTGAGATCTGAGCTCTACTTCTTTCCAAGCAGTATGCTCTAGATCATTGCCTAACAGACAATCTACAGGCATGGCAGGACTCACAGCTACTTTCAGAGTACCAGAGACCCCCCCCCACTCAAAGGGAACCCGAGCCACCGGTAGGTGACTCTCGCGATTGTCAGCGACTATGACCTGGTGGAATGTATTAGGGATTATCTGCTCTGTGGACACCAGCTGACTCTTGATAGTAGTCATACTGGCTCCTGTGTCACGCAGAGCCTCCACCTTCTGCCCATCAATGAGGACCCACTGCCGGTACTTGGAAGTATTTTTAGGCATGTGGACCTTGGACATCATTTCTCCTTCTCCCAGGGACACTAGGGAAATCTCTACCTGTCCCCCACAGCTATCTCGGTCCATCTCCCCCCCGAGCGCTACACTAGTCAACCCAGGGACCTGTCCAGTAGTGGACGGTGCCCTCTTGGGGCACTGGGGATCGCCTTTATAGTGACCATACTGGTAACACTCCATGCATTTGGGGCTAGATTTTCCTGACCTGTCAAATGTCCCTGGCTTTTTCCCAAATTTGGAAAAGGAAGGGTTGCCACCCCCTCCCTGGGAATTCTTTTGGGGGCCTTTAGAGAGTTCCTTATCTGTAAGTTTATCTCCCCCCTCTTTCTTCTGTTGGGAACCCTGACCACCTTTGTGGGAGTCCCCCCCAGGTACCTTTTTGGACACTCTGGTGCTAACCCAGAGGTCCGCCTCCTCAGCAAGCTTCCTGGGATCAGTCAGCTTACTATCCACTAGGTGCTGGCGCAAATCGGTATAAGTAACATTAAGCATATGCTCTCTCAGGATCAAGTCATATAAACCTTTATAATCTGCTACTTTGTTGCCCCGCACCCATCCATTCAGTGCCTTACTAGAGAAATCAAAGAAATCTACCCATGTTTGTGTGGTTTGTTTGGTGCTGTCCCTGAACCTCTGACGGTATCCCTCAGGGGTCAGCCCAAACTTGGCAAGTAAAGTGGCTTTCTGGAGTGGGTATGTGTTTTGATCCGGTGGATCCAATGTGAGAAGTGTGTCCCTCCCCAATGGCGGCACATAACCCCACATAGCTACCCCCCATTGCCCTTCAGGAACCTCATGAGCCCTTAGTGCAACTTCATAAGCAGCTAACCATTTATCTATGTCATCTCCCACCACAAAACTGGGCACCACATTTTTGGGTATACGAACCTTCTTTTCTCCAGCAGGTCCTGTCTGTATGCTGCCACCATTATTGCTGGATTCAGACTGTCTTGCCTTGATCTCCAGCTCCTTGAGACTCAGTTCATGAGCCAACAATAGTTTCTTTTCAGCCAAAGCTCTTTCAGCTTCCACTTGTTTGGCTGTTCTTTCAGCTTCTGCTTGTTTGGCTGCCCTTTCAGCTTCTGCTTGAATCTGTTTGGCTGTTCTTTCAGCTTCAATCTGTTTGGCTGCTCTTTCAGCCTCAGCTTGTTTGGCTTCTCTTTCTGCCCTCCTCTCCTCCTGTTGTGCCTCAATTTTCAGTTTTGCCATTTGCAATTGGAACTCCCTTTCATCTCTCCTTTCCTCTGCGGTCAGGCTTTGCATGGAGACACTGCTCCCTGGTCTGGAAGGGTGCACAATTGCAGTGGTAACACCATCCATAGATAGTGAAAATCCTTCTGAGGGGCCATTTTCTGGCTCCTCTTCCTCATCATCCTCTAAATGGGCTTCTGCCCAGGCCCTCAGCGCCACTTGAAAGTCCTCCTTTCTGGAGGCCCCTTGGGTGGGGACCCTTAATGCCCTGCAGAATCCTCTTAGTTGTTTGACCGTGTATGTATCCAACTGGACTAGGTCAAAGTCCCGTGTCTGAGACCCAGTCAGAGACATGTTGAGTGAGGATTTAGTTTTTGAAAATTGTCAGGAAAAAACGGATTTTCAAAAAGAGATAAAAACCAAGTTGACCTTCAACTGTGGGTAGGTAGTGAAATACTTAGCTACTGTATGTCACTGCACAAATACAAGTCCTATCCTCACCGCTGATCACCAATGTTAGAAATGGGGTTTTTGGTTGGCAGTCAGGTTACCCTCTGTCCAAGCAAAAGCCCTCACTCTAGTCAGGGTAAGTCACACACTATCCAAGATTATCCTGTGCTCACCCTCTGGTAGCTTGGCACGAGCAGTCAGGCTTAACTCAGAAGGCAATGTGTAAAGTATTTGTGCAATAAATCATACAATACCACCATATAGCACCACAAAAATACACCACACAGTGTTTAGAAAAATATATAATATTTATCAGGATAATTGTAGGTCAAAAAGAATAAAGTTGCAAATGGAAAATTGTAGAAATATCACAGGGAAGTGATATAAAGTGTCTTAAGTCTTTAGAATGCAATAAAGTGTCTTTCAAGCACAAAGTACCTGGTTTCTGGTGGGAAATCTCCTCAGAGGGCCACAGGAAAAGAGATGCGTGGAAAAAGGGTGTGTGCGTCGATTTCTTCCCAGCACACAAAGACTTGCGTCGTTCTTTTCCACGCGGGGAAGTCGGGCGTCGTTTTCCGGCGCGCAGACAGTCTCTTTTCGTGGATCGCGGGGATTACCAGATGTCCCGGGTCTGTGCGTGGATTCTCCTACTTGTTTTCCGGCTGCGCGTCGTTCTGCGGGACTGCGCGTCGAAGTTTCGATCTCACGGTAGGCGTCGCGTCGATTTCTCCTTGGAAGTCGGGCGGCGTTGTCCTTGCGAGGCCGTGCGTCGAAATTTTGGTCTCACGGCAGGCGTCGCGTCGATTTCTCCTCGGAAGTCGGGCGGCGTTGTCCTTGCGAGGCCGTGCGTCAAAGTTTCGCGTTCACGGTAGGCGTCGCGTCGATTTCTCCTGGAAAGTCGGGCGGCGTTGTCCTTGCGAGGTTGTGCGTCGAAGTCTCGATCGTCCCGAGAGCGTCGCGTTGATCAGCGTCGGTGTGCGGCGTTTTTCTCACCGCGAAACAAGTTGTGCGTCGAAATTTTCGGCGCACGGAGCGTCCAAGCGAAAGGAAGAAGTCTTTTTGGTCCTGAGACTTCAAGGAACAGGAGGCAAGCTCTATCCAAGCCCTTGGAGAGCACTTTCACAGCCAGACAAGAGGTCAGCAAGGCAGCAGGGCAACAGCAAGACAGCAGTCCTTTGTAGAAAGCAGACAGGTGAGTCCTTTGAGCAGCCAGGCAGTTCTTCTTGGCAGGATGTAGTTTCTGGTTCAGGTTTCTTCTCCAGCAAGTGTCTGATGAGGTAGGGCAGAGGCCCTGTTTTATACCCAAATGTGCCTTTGAAGTGGGGGAGACTTCAAAGAGTGGCTAAGAAGTGCACCAGGTCCCTTTCAGTTCAATCCTGTCTGCCAGGGTCCCAGTAGGGGGTGTGGCAGTCCTTTGTGTGAGGGTAGGCCCTCCACCCTCCCAGCCCAGGAAGACCCATTCAAAATGCAGATGTATGCAAGTGAGGCTGAGTACCCTGTGTTTGGGGTGTGTCTGAGTGAATGCACAAGGAGCTGTCAACTAAACCTAGCCAGACGTGGATTGTAAGGCACAGAAGGATTTAAGTGCAAAGAAATGCTCACTTTCTAAAAGTGGCATTTCTAGAATAGTAATATTAAATCCGCCTTCACCAGTCAGTAGGATTTTGTATTACCATTCTGGCCATACTAAATATGACCTCCCTGCTCCTTTCAGATCAGCAGCTGCCACTTCAACAGTGTATGAGGGCAGCCCCAATGTTAGCCTATGAAGGGAGCAGGTCTCACAGCAGTGCAAAAACGAATTGAGGGTTTTTTACACTACCAGGACATATAACTACACAGGTACATGTCCTGCCTTTTACCTACACAGCACCCTGCTCTAGGGGATACCCAGGGCACACATTAAGGGTGACTTATATGTAGAAAAAGGGGAGCTCTATGCTTGGCAGGTACTTTTAAATGCCAAGTCGAGGTGGCAGTGAAACTGCCCACACAGGCCTAGCAATGGTAGGTCTGAGACAAGGAAAAGGGGCTACTTAAGTGGGTGGCACAATCCGTGCTGCAGGTCCACTAGTAGCATTTAATCTATAGGCCCTAGGCACCTGGAGTGCACATTACTGGGGACTTATAAGTAGATTAAATAGTTCAATCAGGTATGATCCAAAGTTACCATGTTTACAGAGAGAGAGCATATGCACTTTAGCACTGGTTAGCAGTGGTAAAGTGCGCAGAGTCTAAAAACCAGCAAAAACAGTATCCACAAAGTGGAGGGAGGCAGGCAAAAAGTTAGGGGTGACTACCCTAAGGCTGTCAGGTCTAACAATATTGTTATGTGAATGTGGTGAAATTTATCTGGGCAGTACCATCAGGCCCCTTAAAGAGAGATTTCAGGAACTTATGCGTTCATTACAGAACAATGACCTCACATCGCCTATAGTACGTCACATCAGTCAGAAACATGTTGTGTCAGAGATCTCATTAATAAAATATATGGGCATCAGGCATACTCCTGCACACCCTAGGGGTGGTGACAGAAGGATGGATCTTAGAAGGAATGAGGCCAGATGGATTATTATACTTAAAACTATTGAACTGGGCATTAATATAGACAATGAAATGCACAATTTGTTATTAATATTATGAATAGGAGGCCACATGAAATTTTTTGTGAACAAAATTAGGTCATTGTGACTGATGAATGGATGAACGTAATGGCCATTAATGATCTTACACCATGTGTACAGTAATTTAGAATTTTTTTTGTGGATGTTTTCCATTGTAACAACTTGGAATATGCTTGATCATCCATGTCTTGTAATCATGGATTTTTGTATGTTAGCATTCTTAAATACATTAATTGATTGTCACTCTAAATTTAATCTCTTTCTCGTCCTACAGATACACTGGGAGTTACAAATTTCTATTTCTTTCTCACCTATTCTTTCTTTAAATACATTCTACATAGATTTAGGAGTTTGTATTTTAACTATGGATTATGTATTTGGGGTTAGGATATAGGTTGTGTGACATGGTGGATGAAACACACACATTGTGATTGCTATGAGTCTACTGCTTCTTCCAATATGCTTTTCGACTATAGGATACAATCTTCTGAACACTGGATGTAATGGTTAAATTTGGGAGGAATAACGGCATGTGTCTTAATTTACATCTAGGATATACATAACAATTTGAGCAAATTAATATTGGGTCATGGTATTTTGTCTGATGTCTCGCTTTTATTTATAAGGTTGCGTAATATGAGATATTTGCTGGTTAAAAATAACACAGCATTATGATTCCAAAAATTGAAGTTATCTGCTTATAAATAAAATGTACCCTTATGAAAACTGAGAGAGATTTATATGTTTTTTAAAACAGAGCGCCTAAATGTACACATTATTGGATCAATTGTCTCGTAACGAAATGCTGAAATATGCATATTATCAGAGGATGGCCTCACCTAAGATGGCGTACGTTTCACGATTCAAATGTTTGCAATGGTTTTTATGGCTGACTAGTCTGTGACAAACAATTTTGAATGGCAATTTCGACATTATAAGTAGAAATCGGAACTAAGTACATTTGTCTCACTGTGATTGGCAGTTGTCATGCTGGGGTTGGATTCTCGTATACTACGAGGGAATTGTGGAACCAAGATAACTCATAAAAACCGCTTTGTCATTTGAAATTATAATTGTCGATATAGCCATATAATTCTATTTTGAAAAAGAGTGCGGATGACAATATAAGAACTCTTTTTGTGTTCCGCAAAGGTTTTCGTGTTATAAAACATCTGTACATGAAAATTTGCCTCTTACAAAATGGCCGCCGTGATAATATAAACAATGTTCGGTTTTTGTACCCACGTGGTATTATTCAGACTGCATGTGGATTGGTCAGCAGGTCTTTTAAAATTGTTCCTCTTTACCTATTTGGGTTTGATCACATATATTGAGCGCCGTCTATGAGGTCTCGGACAAGTTAGAGGTAAGAACAATGAGATAACAATGTGAATGAATTGCTAGGAAGTTGAGTTCATTTTTGGATAGATTGTCCAGTTCGATTTTTTCAAATAATATGAGACAAATATGATGAACCATTGTCTACCCGTTTCTGTGATCATCACCATTAAGTAACCATAGTTCCTTTTAACTTGTGATTCAATAGAATTAACTGAAGTTGGCTGGCTTTCTAAGGACAAATTATGAAAGGTGATATGTATCCAAGGAGATTCTGAATAGAGCAGCAGTTGCCTTTCCCCCTGACCACAGGGACTGGACCTAGCTGATTGTCTCCCTGAGTCCCTGGTGCACCTGAGCCCCGCCCCCCCACACCTGCCCTGGCCCCTTAAGTTTGTGGAGGGAAGCCCAAGACAGCCACCTCCAGTTTGTGAGCCTCTGCATCTCCCCTGTGTCCTGATACAGCCCAGTGTTCAAGGATTGCAAAAAGACCTAGGTAAGGAGCCCTGAGATTTTTCTGGGTAAATAGTATTATTTGTTCAAAAGTGTTTATTTCAGCTACCTGTGTCTGTTTTACTGTGGACTCTCTGTGTTTCAGGCAGCCTGGCCTCTTTTAAAGTGGTGTTTTTTTTTAATTCGTTTTTTGCTGTGACTGTGTGAATGGCCTTGCTAGTTTGTGGCACATAACCCCCCCTCCCCCCCCTTTCTTATCTCTTCTAAGTAAAAAGGCTACATACATCTTGCAGAGTGTGTTTTTAGGAGACTGTTTTAATCTGTTTTTGTGATTTGAATTGTGCTTAAAAACTGTCTGCCCCCCTGTATTTTTGCCTGTAAAAAATCCCGATTTCAGAGTGCGCGCCTGTGAGAAAGTGGCCTCTTTCTAGCCTTGTTACCCCCACGTTTGGCCTGTTTGTGAGTGTATGTCAGGGTGTTTTCACTGTCTCACTGGGATCCTGCTAGCCAGGGCCCAGTGCTCATAGTGAAAACCCTATGTTTTCAGTATGTTTGTTATGTGTCACTGGGACCCTGCTAGCCAGGACCCCAGTGCTCATAGGTTTGTGGCCTATATGTATGTGTTCCCTGTGTGATGGCTAACTGTCTCACTGAGGCTCTGCTAACCAGAACCTCAGTGGTTATGCTCTCTCTGCTTTCCAAATTTGTCACTAACAGGCTAGTGACTAAATTTACCAATTCACATTGGCATACTGGTACACCCATATAATTCCCTAGCATATGGTACTGAGGTACCTAGGGTATTGGGGTTCCAGGAGATCCTTATGGGCTACAGTGTAGGAGGCTGGACTGGCTTGTAGTGAGTACCAAGGGGTACTTGCACCTTGCACCAGGCCCAGTTATCCCTTATTAGTGTATAGGGTGTCTAGCAGCATAGGCTGATAGATAATGGGAGCTTAGCAGAGCAGCTTAGGCTGAACTAGGAGACCAGTGAAGCTCCTACAGTACCACTTAGTGTCATATGCACAATATCATAAGAAAACACAATACACAGTTATACTAAAAATAAAGGTACTTTATTTTTATGACAATATGCCAAAGTATCTCAGAGTGTACCCTCAGTGAGAGGATAGGAAATATACACAAGATATATATACACTATACCAGAAATATGCAGTATAGTCTTAGAAAACAGTGCAAACAATGTATAGTTACAATAGGATGCAATGGGGACACATAGGGATAGGGGCAACACAAACCATATACTCCAAAAGTGGAATGCGAACCACGAATGGACCCCAAACCTATGTGACCTTGTAGAGGGTGTAGGAGGCTGGACTGGCTTGTAGTGAGTACCTAGGGGTACTTGCACCTTGCACCAGGCCCAGTTTTCCCTTATTAGTGTATAGGGTGTCTAGCAGCTTAGGCTGATAGATAATGGTAGCTTAGCAGAGCAGCTTAGGCTGATCTAGGAGACGTGTGAAGCTACTACAGTACCACTTAGTGTCATATGCACAATATCATAAGAAAACACAATACACAGTTATACTAAAAATAAAGGTACTTTATTTTTATGACAATATGCCAAAGTATCTCAGAGTGTACCCTTAGTGAGAGGATAGGAAATATACACAAGATATATATACACAATACCAGAAATATGCAGTATAGTCTTAGAAAACAGTGCAAACAATGTATAGTTACAATAGGATGCAATGGGGACACATAGGGATAGGGGCAACACAAACCATATACTCCAGAAGTGTAATGCGAACCACGAATGGACCCCAAACCTATGTGACCTTGTAGAGGGTTGCTGGGACTATTAGAAAATAGTGAGGGTTAGAAAAATAGCCCACCCCAAGACCCTGAAAAGTGAGTGCAAAGTGCACTAAAGTTCCCCAAAGGACAAAGAAGTTGTGATAGGGGAATAAGGCAGGAAAGACACAAACCAACAATGCAACAACGCTGGATTTCCAATCTGGGGTACCTGTGGAACAAGGGGACCAAGTCCAAAAGTCACAAGTAAGTCGGAGATGGGCAGATGCCCAGGAAATGCCAGCTGCGGGTGCAAAGAAGCTTCGACTGGACTGAAGAAGCTGTGGTTTCTGCAGGAACGCAAAGGGCTAGAGACTTCCCCTTTGGAGGACGGATCCCTCTCGCCTTGTAGAGTCGTGCAGAAGTGTTTTCCCGCCGAAAGAATGCCAACAAGCCTTGCTAGCTGCAAATCGTGCGCTTAGCGTTTTTGGACGCTGCTGCGGCCCAGGAGGGACCAGGAGGGACCAGGAGGTCGCAAATTGGACCAAGAGGTAGAGGGGACGTCGAGCAAGACAAGGAGCCCTCTTAGCAGCAGGTAGCACCCGGAGAAGTGCCAGAAACAGGCACTACGAGGATGCGTGAAACGGTGCTCACCCGAAGTTACACAAAGGAGTCCCACGTCGCTGGAGACCAACTTAGAAAGTCGTGCAATGCAGGTTAGAGTGCCGTGGACCCAGGCTTGGCTGTGCACGAAGGATTTCTGCCGGAAGTGCACAGGGGCCGGAGTAGCTGCAAAAGTCGCAGTTCCCAGCAATGCAGTCTAGCGAGGTGAGGCAAGGACTTACCTCCACCAAACTTGGACTGAAGAGTCACTGGACTGCGGGAGTCACTTGGACAGAGTTGCTGGATTCGAGGGACCTCGCTCGTCGTGCTGAGAGGAGACCCAAGGGACCGGTAATGCAGCTTTTTGGTGCCTGCGGTTGCAGGGGGAAGATTCCGTCGACCCACGGGAGATTTCTTCGGAGCTTCTAGTGCAGAGAGGAGGCAGACTACCCCCACAGCATGGACCACCAGGAAAACAGTCGAGAAGGCGGCAGGATCAGCGTTACAGAGTTGCAGTAGTCGTCTTTGCTACTATGTTGCAGGTTTGCAGGCTTCCAGCGCGGTCAGCAGTCGATTCCTTGGCAGAAGGTGAAGAGAGAGATGCAGAGGAACTCGGATGAGCTCTTGCATTTGTTATCTAAGGAATCCCAAGAGACAGAGACCCTAAATAGCCAGAAAAGAGGGTTTGGCTACCTAGGAGAGAGGATAGGCTAGCAACACCTGAAGGAGCCTATCACAAGGAGTCTCTGACGTCACCTGGTGGCACTGGCCACTCAGAGCAGTCCAGTGTGCCAGCAGCACCTCTGTTTCCAAGATGGCAGAGGTCTGGAGCACACTGGAGGAGCTCTGGGCACCTCCCAGGGGAGGTACAGGTCAGGGGAGTGGTCACTCCCCTTGCCTTTGTCCAGTTTCGCGCCAGAGCAGGGCTAAGGGGTCCCTGAACCGGTGTAGACTGGCTTATGCAGAAATGGGCACCAAATGTGCCCATGAAAGCATTTCCAGAGGCTGGGGGAGGCTACTCCTCCCCTGCCTTCACTCCATTTTCCAAAGGGAGAGGGTGTAACACCCTCTCTCAGAGGAAGTCCTTTGTTCTGCCAACCTGGGCCAGGCCTGGCTGGACCCCAGGAGGGCAGATGCCTGTCTGAGGGGTTGGCAGCAGCAGCAGCTGCAGTGAAATCCCGGGAAAGGCAGTATGGCAGTACCAGGGTCTGTGCTACAGACCACTGGGATCATGGGATTGTGCCAACTATGCCAGGATGGTATAGAGGGGGCAATTCCATGATCATAGACATATTACATGGCCATATTCGGAGTTACCATTGTGAAGCTACATATAGGTAGTGACCTATATGTAGTGCACGCGTGTAATGGTGTCCCCGCACTCACAAAGTCCGGGGAATTGGCCCTGAACAATGTGGGGGCACCTTGGCTAGTGCCAGGGTGCCCTCACACTAAGTAACTTTGCACCTAACCTTTACCAGGTAAAGGTTAGACATATAGGTGACTTATAAGTTACTTAAGTGCAGTGTAAAATGGCTGTGAAATAACGTGGACGTTATTTCACTCAGGCTGCAGTGGCAGGCCTGTGTAAGAATTGTCAGAGCTCCCTATGGGTGGCAAAAGAAATGCTGCAGCCCATAGGGATTTCCTGGAACCCCAATACCCTGGGTACCTCAGTACCATATACTAGGGAATTATAAGGGTGTTCCAGTAAGCCAATGTAAATTGGTAAAATTGGTCACTAGCCTGTCAGTGACAATTTGAAAGAAATGAGAGAGCATAACCACTGAGGTTCTGATTAGCAGACCCTCAGTGAGACAGTTAGTCACTACACAGGTAACACATTCAGGCACACTTATGAGCACTGGGGCCCTGGTGAACAGGGTCCCAGTGACACATACAACTAAAACATCATATATACAGTGAAAAATGGGGGTAACATGCCAGGCAAGATGGTACTTTCCTACACAGGGTCACTGGGACTATTAGAAAATAGTGAGGGTTAGAAAAATAGCCCACCCCAAGACCCTGAAAAGTGAGTGCAAAGTGCACTAAAGTTCCCCAAAGGACAAAGAAGTCGTGATAGGGGAATAAGGCAGGAAAGACACAAACCAACAATGCAACAGCGATGGATTTCCAGTCGAGGGTACCTGTGGAACAAGGGGACCAAGTCCAAAAGTCACAAGCAAGTCGGAGATGGGCAGATGCCCAGGAAATGCCAGCTGCGGGTGCAAAGAAGCTTCTACTGGACAGAAGAAGCTGAGGTTTCTGCAGGAACGAAAAGGGCTAGAGACTTCCCCTTTGGTGGACGGATCCCTCTCGCCGTGGAGAGTCGTACCGAAGTGTTTTCCCACCGAAAGAACCCCAACAAGCCTTGCTAGCTGCAAATCGTGCGGTTAGCGTTTTTGGGCGCTGCTGTGGCCCAGCTGGGACCAGGAGGTCGCAAATTGGACCAGGAGGTAGAGGGGACGTCGAGCAAGACAAGGAGCCCTCTTAGCAGCAGGTAGCACCCGGAGGAGTGCCGGAAACAGGCACTAGGAGGATGCGTGAAATGGTGCTCACCCGAAGTTACACAAAGGAGTCCCACGTCGCCGGAGACCAACTTAGAAAGTCGTGCAATGCAGGTTAGAGTGCCGTGGACCCAGGCTTGGCTGTGCACAAAGGATTTCCGCCGGAAGTGCACAGGGGCCGGAGTAGCTGCAAAATTTGCGGTTCCCAGCAATGCAGTCTAGCGAGGTGAGGCAAGGACTTACCTCCACCAAACTTGGACTGAAGAGTCACTGGACTGTGGGAGTCACTTGGACAGAGTTGCTGGATTCGAGGGACCTCGCTCGTTGTGCTGAGAGGAGACCCAAGGGACCGGTAATTCAGCTTTTTGGTGCCTGCGGTTGCAGGGGGACGATTCCGTCGACCCACAGGAGATTTCTTCGGAGCTTCTAGTGCAGAGAGGAGGCAGACTACCCCCACAGCATGCACCACCAGGAAAACAGTCGAGAAGGCGGCAGGATCAGCGTTACAGAGTTGCAGTAGTCGTCTTTGCTACTATGTTGCAGTTTTGCAGGCTTCAAGCGCGGTCAGCAGTCGATTCCTTGGCAGAAGGTGAAGAGAGAGATGCAGAGGAACTCGGATGAGCTCTTGCATTCGTTATCTAAGGAATCCCAAGAGACAGAGACCCTAAATAGCCAGAAAAGAGGGTTTGGCTACCTAGGAGAGAGGATAGGCTAGCAACACCTGAAGGATCCTATCACAAGGAGTCTCTGACGTCACCTGGTGGCACTGGCCACTCAGAGCAGTCCAGTGTGCCAGCAGCACCTCTGTTTCCAAGATGGCAGAGGTCTGGAGCACACTGGAGGAGCTCTGGACACCTCCCAGGGGAGGTGCAGGTCAGGGGAGTGGTCACTCCCCTTTCCTTTGTCCAGTTTCGCGCCAGAGCAGGGCTAAGGGGTCCCCTGAACCGGTGTAGACTGGCTTATGCAGAATTGGGCACATCTGTGCCCAAGAAAGCATTTCCAGAGGCTGGGGGAGGCTACTCCTCCCCTGCCTTCACACCATTTTCCAAAGGGAGAGGGTGTAACACCCTCTCTCAGAGGAAGTTCTTTGTTCTGCCATCCTGGGCCAGGCCTGGCTGGACCCCAGGAGGGCAGATGCCTGTCTGAGGGGTTGGCAGCAGCAGCAGCTGCAGTGAAACCCCAGGAAAGGCAGTTTGGCAGTACCAGGGTCTGTGCTACAGACCACTGGGATCATGGGATTGTGCCAACTATGCCAGGATGGCATAGAGGGGGCAATTCCATGATCATAGACATGTTACATGGCCATATTCGGAGTTACCATTGTGAAGCTACATATAGGTAGTGACCTATATGTAGTGCACGCGTGTAATGGTGTCCCCGCACTCACAAAGTCCGGGGAATTGGCCCTGAACAATGTGGGGGCACCTTGGCTAGTGCCAGGGTGCCCTCACACTAAGTAACTTTGCACCTAACCTTTACCAGGTAAAGGTTAGACATATAGGTGACTTATAAGTTACTTAAGTGCAGTGTAAAATGGCTGTGAAATAACGTGGACGCTATTTCACTCAGGCTGCAGTGGCAGGCCTGTATAAGAATTGTCAGAGCTCCCTATGGGTGGCAAAAGAAATGCTGCAGCCCATAGGGATCTCCTGGAACCCCAATACCCTGGGTACCTCAGTACCATATACAAGGGAATTATAAGGGTGTTTCAGTATGTAGGAGGCTGGACTGGCTTGTAGTGAGTACCAAGGGGTACTTGCACCTTGCACCAGGCCCAGTTATCCCTTATTAGTGTATAGGGTGTCTAGCAGCTTAGGCTGATAGATAATGGTAGCTTAGCAGAGCAGCTTAGGCTGAACTAGGAGACGTGTGAAGCTACTACAGAACCACTTAGTGTCATATGCACAATATCATAAGAAAACACAATACACAGTTATACTAAAAATAAAGGTACTTTATTTTTATGACAATATGCCAAAGTATCTCAGAGTGTACCCTTAGTGAGAGGATAGGAAATATACACAAGATATATATACACAATAGCAAAAATATGCAGTATAGTCTTAGAAAACAGTGCAAACAATGTATAGTTACAATAGGATGCAATGGGGAAACATAGGGATAGGGGCAACACAAACCATATACTCCAAAAGTGGAATGCGAACCACAAATGGACCCCAAACCTTTGTGACCTTGTAGAGGGTCGCTGGGACTATTAGAAAATAGTGAGAGTTAGAAAAATAACCCTCCCCAAGACCCTGAAAAGTGAGTGCAAAGTGCACTAAAGTTCCCCTAAGGATAAAGAAGTCGTGTTAGAGGAATAATGCAGGAAAGACACAAACCAACAATGCAACAACTGTGGATTTCCAATCTAGGGTACCTGTGGAACAAGGGGACCAAGTCCAAAAGTCACAAGCAAGTCGGAGCTGGGCAGATGCCCAGGAAATGCCAGCTGCGGGTGCAAAGAAGCTTCTACTGGACAGAAGAAGCTGCGGTTTCTGCAGGAACGCAAAGGGCTAGAGACTTCCCCTTTGGAGAACGGATCCCTCTCGCCTTGTAGAGTCGTGCAGAAGTGTTTTCCCGCCGAAACAACGCCAACAAGCCTTGCTAGCTGCAAATTGTGCAGGAAGCGTTTTTGGATGCTGCTGTGGCCCAGGAGGGACCAGGAGGTCGCAAATTGGACCAGGAGGTAGAGGGGACGTCGAGCAAGACAAAGCGCCCTCTTAGCAGCAGGTAGCACCCGGAGAAGTGCCAGAAACAGGCACTACGAGGATGCGTGAAACGGTGCTCACCCGAAGTCGCACAAAGAAGTCCCACGTCGCCGGAGAACAACTTAGGAGGTCGTGCAATGCAGGTTAGAGTGCCGTGGACCCAGGCTGGACTGTGCACAAAGGATTTCCGCCGGAAGTGCACGGAGGCCGGAGTAGCTGCAAAAGTCGCGTTTCCCAGCAATGCAGTCTAGCGAGGTGAGGCAAGGACTTACCTCCACCAAACTTGGACTGAAGAGTCACTGGACTGTGGGGGCGACTTGGACAGAGTTGCTGGATTCGAGGGACCTCCCTCGTCGTGCTGAGAGGAGACCCAAGGGACCGGTAATGCAGCTTTTTGGTGCCTGCGGTTGGAGGGGGAAGATTCCGTCGACCCACGGGAGATTTCTTCGGAGCTTCTAGTGCAGAGAGGAGGCAGACTACCCCCACAGCATGCACCACCAGGAAAACAGTCGAGAAGGCGGCAGGATCAGCGTTACAGAGTTGCAGTAGTCGTCTTAGCTACTTTGTTGCAGGTTTGCAGGCTTCCAGCGCGGTCAGCAGTCGATTCCTTGGCAGAAGGTGAAGAGAGAGATGCAGAGGAACTCGGATGAGCTCTTGCATTCGTTATCTAAGGAATCCCAAGAGACAGAGACCCTAAATAGCCAGAAAAGAGGGTTTGGCTACTTAGGAGAGAGGATAGGCTAGCAACACCTGAAGGAGCCTATCACAAGGAGTCTCTGACGTCACCTGGTAGCACTGGCCACTCAGAGCAGTCCAGTGTGCCAGCAGCACCTCTGTTTCCAAGATGGCAGAGGTCTGGAGCACACTGGAGGAGCTCTGGGCACCTCCCAGGGGAGGTACAGGTCAGGGGAGTGGTCACTCCCCTTTCCTTTGTCCAGTTTCGCGCCAGAGCAGGGCTAAGGGGTCCCTGAACCGGTGTAGACTGGCTCATGCAGAATTGGGCACATCTGTGCCCAAGAAAGCATTTCCAGAGGCTGGGGGAGGCTACTCCTCCACTGCCTTCACACCATTTTCCAAAGGGAGAGGGTGTCACACCCTCTCTCAGAGGAAGTCCTTTGTTCTGCCATCCTGGGCCAGGCCTGGCTGGACCCCAGGAGGGCAGCTGCCTGTCTGAGGGGCTGGCAGCAGCAGCAGCTGCAGTGAAACCCCAGGAAGGGCAGTTTGGCAGTACCAGGGTCTGTGCTACAGACCACTGGGATCATGGGATTGTGCCAACTATGCCAGGATGGTATAGAGGGGGCAATTCCATGATCATAGACATGTTACATGGCCATATTCGGAGTTACCATTGTGAAGCTACATATAGGTAGTGACCTATATGTAGTGCACGCGTGTAATGGTGTCCCCGCACTCACAAAGTTCAGGGAATTGGCTCTGATCAATGTGGGGGCACCTTGGCTAGTGCCAGGGTGCCCTCACACTAAGTAACTTTGCACCTAACCTTTACCATGTAAAGGTTAGACATATAGGTGACTTATAAGTTACTTAAGTGCAGTGTAAAATGGCTGTGAAATAACGTGTACGTTATTTCACTCAGGCTGCAGTGGCAGGCCTGTGTAAGAATTGTCAGAGCTCCCTATGGGTGGCAAAAGAAATGCTGCAGCCCATAGGGATCTCCTGGAACCCCAATACCCTGGGTACCTCAGTACCATATACTAGGGAATTATAAGGGTGTTCCAGTAAGCCAATGTAAATTGGTAAAATGGGTCACTAGCCTGTCAGTGACAATTTGAAAGAAATGAGAGAGCATAACCACTGAGGTTCTGATTAGCAGAGCCTCAGTGAGACAGTTAGTCACTACACAGGTAACACATTCAGGCACACTTATGAGCACTGGGGCCCTGGTGAACAGGGTCCCAGTGACACATACAACTAAAACAACATATATACAGTGAAAAATGGGGGTAACATGCCAGGTACTTTCCTACACAGTAAGCCAATGTAAATTGGTAAAATTGGTCACTAGCCTGTTAGTGACAATTTGAAAGAAATGAGAGAGCATAACCACTGAGGTTCTGGTTAGCAGAGCCTCGGTGAGACAGTTAGGCATCACACAGGGAACACATACCTATGGGTCACAAACTTATGAGCACTGGGGTCCTGACTAGCAGGGTCCCAGTGACACATAACAAACATACTGAAAACATAGGGTTTTCACTATGAGCACTGGGCCCTGGCTGGCAGGATCCCAGTGAGACAGTGAAAACACCCTGACATACACTCACAAACAGGCCTAAAGTGGGGGTAACAAGGCTAGAAAGAGGCTACTTTCTCACACTACAGCATTACTTTTGCCACCCATAGGGAGATCTGGCAATTCTTACACAGGCCTGCCAGTGCAGCCTGAGTGAAATAACGACCTTGTTATTTCACAGCCATTTAACACTGCACTTAAGTAACTTATAAGTCACCTATATGTCTAACCTTTACCTGGTAAAGGTTGGGTGCTAAGTTACTTAGTGTGTTGGCACCCTGGCAGTAGCCAAGGTGCCCCCACATTGTTCAGGGCAAATTCCTTGGACTTTGTGAGTGCGGGGACACCATTACATGCGTGCACTGTACATAGGTCACTACCTATGTACAGTGTCACAATGGTAACTCCGAACATAGCCATGTAACATGTCTAAGATCATGGAATTGTCACCCCAATGCAATTCTGGCATTGGGGTGACAATTCCATGATCCCCCGGGTCTCTAGCACAGAACCCGGGTACTGCCAAACTGCCTTTCCGGGGTCTCCACTGCAGCTGCTGCTGCTGCCAACCCCTCAGACAGGTTTCTGCCCTCTTGGGGTCCAGGCAGCCCTGGCCCAGGAAGAAAGAACAAAGGATTTCCTCTGAGAGAGGGTGTGACACCCTCTCCCTTTGGAAATAGGTGTGATGGCTGGGGAGGAGTAGCCTCCCCCAGCCTCTGGAAATGCTTTGATGGGCAGAGATGCTGCCCATCTCTGCATAAGCCATTCTACACCGGTTTAGGGATCCCCCAGCCCTGCTCTGGTGCGAAACTGGACAAAGGAAAGTGGAGTGACCACTCCCCTGACCTGTACCTCCCAAGGGAGGTGCCCAGAGCTCCTCCAGTGTGCCCCAGACCTCTGCCATCTTGGAAACAGAGGTGTTGCTGGCACACTGGAATGCTCTGAGTGGCCAGTGCCAGCAGGTGACGTCAGAGACTCCTTCTGATAGGCTCTTACCTTTCTTAATAGCCTGTCCTCCTTCCTAGGTAGCCAAACCTCCTTTTCTGGCTATTTAGGGTCTCTGCTTTGGGGAATTCTTCAGATACCGAATGCAAGAGCTCACCAGAGTTCCTCTGCATCTCCCTCTTCACCTTCTGCCAAAGGATCGACTGCTGACTGCTCAGGACGCCTGCAAAACCGCAACAAGGTAGCAAAGACGACTATTGCAACCTTGTATTGCTTCCTCCTGACGGCTTTCTTGACTGTTTCCTGGTGGTGCATGCTCTGGGGGTAGCCTGCCTCCTTCCTGCACCAGGAGCTCTGAGGAAATCTCACGTGGGTCGACGGAATCTTCCCCCTGCAACCGCAGGCAACAAAAGACTGCATCACCAGTCCTCTGGGTCCCCTCTCAGGACAACGAGCTTGGTCCCTGGAACTCAGCAACTCTGTCCAAGTTACTCCCACAGTCCAGTGACTCTTCAGTCCAAGTTTGGTGGAGGTAAGTCCTTGCCTCCCCAAGCTAGACTGCATTGCTGGGTACCACGTGATTTGCAGTTGCTCCAGCTCCTGTGCACTGTTCCAGGATTTCCTTCGTGCACAGCCAAGCCTGGGTCCCCGACACTCTAACTTGCAGTGCACAACCTTCTGAGTTGTCCTCCAGCGTCGTGGGACTCCCTTTTCTGACTTCGGGTGGACTCCGGTTCACTCCCTTTCTAAGTGCCTGATCCGGTACTTCTGCGGTTGCTGCCTGCTTATGTGAGGGCTCCCTTAATTGCTGGACACCCCCTCTGTCTCCTCATGCAAGTGGTGACATCCTAGTCAATCCTGGGCCACAACAGCATCCAAAAACCCTAAACGCGACCCTCGCAGCTAGCAAGGCTTGTTTGCTGTCTTTCTGCGTGGGAACACCTCTGCAAGCTTCTTCACGACGTGGGACATCCATCCTCCAAAGGGAAAGTTCCTAGTCCTCTTCGTTCTTGCAAATCACCAAGCTTCTTCCATCCGGTGGCAGCTTCCTTGCACCCTCAGCTGGCATTTCCTGGGCTCCTGCCCACTCTCGACACTGTCGCGACTCTTGGACTTGGTCCCCTTGTCTTACAGGTACTGAGGTCCGGAAATCCACTGTTGTTGCATTGCTGGTGTTGGTTTTCCTTGCAGAATCCCCCTATCACGACTTCTGTGCTCTCTGGGGGTTGTAGGTGCACTTTACACTTACCTTACAGGGTCTTGGGGTGGGCTATTTTTCTAACCCTCACTGTTTTCTTACAGCCCCAGCATCCCTCTACAAGCTCACATAGGTTTGGGGTCCATTCGTGGTTCGCATTCCACTTTTGGAGTATATGGTTTGTGTTGCCGCTATACCTATGTGCTCCTATTGCAATCTATTGTAACTTTACACTGCTTGCATTACTTCCTTTTGCTATTACTGCATAATTTTGGTATTGTGTACATATATCTTGTGTATATTTGTCATCCTCATACTGAGGGTACTCACTGAGATACTTTTGACATATTGTCATAAAAATAAAGTACCTTTATTTTTAATATATCTGTGTATTGTGTTTTCTTATGATATTGTGCATATGACACCAGTGGTATAGTGGGAGCTTTGCCTGTCTCCTAGTTCAGCCTAAGCTGCTTTGCTATAGCTACCTTCTATCAGCCTTAGCTGCTAGAAACACCTCTTCTACACTAATAAGGGATAACTGGACCTGGCACAAGGTGTAAGTACCTCAGGTACCCACTACAAGCCAGGCCAGTCTCCTACAGCGCCCAGGAGTATTCCAGTGTTTGTTTCTTAAACAATCTCTCCCTTACCTGGAAAGTAGACTCTGCTAGCTTGGAAGTGTGGATTCAGCCTGTTTGTATCCAAGGAGATTCTGAATAGAGCAGCAGTTGCCTTTCCCCCTGACCACAGGAACTGCACTTCAGTTAACTTGCTCCTTATATAAGTTCCTATTGGTTGTTGCATATGTTGTTGTGATAGGTTGTTGGGAGATGGTCTTTCCATTGGTTACTGGCTCCAGGGCTGGGGTTATGATTGGTGGATAGGGCTGAGAATCTGATTGGCTGTTGGTTCTAGGGCTGAGATTCTGATTGGCTGTTGCTTCTTGGGCTGTGATTGGTGGATAGGGCTGCGTTTTTGATTGGCTGTTGGTTCTAGGGCTGTGATTGGTGGATAGGGCTGGGATTCTGATTGGTTGCTGGTTTTAGGGCTGGGGCTGTGATTGGTGGTCAGGAATAGGGCTATGATTGGTGATTAGGGCTGGGTCTCCCATTAGTTGTTTGAATCAGGGCTTGAAATTGGATTGGCTAGGGTTAGGACCAGCTTCTTATTGGCCAGTAGGGCTATTAAAGGCTAGGACTCAGGGTGTCTCAGCCTGGGCGTCGAGGCGAAGGGCGGAGAGGACAAGGGCAGCTGCCTGTTTGGGCCTGTTTGGGACAGGTAGGGACTACGGCCTAGGGCCAGAAATGCTGCCCAGTTCTCAATGGACTAGGAATGGTTCCAGCCCCTACACATCCCTCAACATGCAAACACATATTCTACAAAGGCATCCAACTCATGCATCACAAATTGACCACAGACAGGTTGCATTGTCCCATCAACCAACACAATACCCTTTATGCAACACATATACACATATCCCCCACAACTACAACACTCAAACACCTGCATTCTCACAGCAAACACTACTCTGTCCACTCCCACTAACACAACGTGCCATCACCCACACAATACAAAACTACAGTGTACATTTCTCTCAGTCTCAGCCTTCCAGATACACACTCTCTGCTCATACTAACCAACAACACTATCCGCTGTTTGCTCCACACAGACCACCTGTCATCATAACAATGCCCAAACACTGCCTTCAAACACACCATCTACAAACACTCTTCCCCTCTCTTCACCAATTACGCACAACCATACAATCCCCACATTTCACTCCACCACAGATATTACCTCTTCCAGTCATTGCAACTAACACTAACTCCCCTGACACACATCCATCACCTCTTACACACCTCGTACATTCATCTCCAAAGCACATCAACACCCCATCTAACACTCAAATTCCACTCACCAACACTAACTCACATACAAATTCCTCACCAAAAACAATTACACCAATATCCCCTCTCACTATTCCACAAAAACAATACAGACCACAAACATCAGCACATCAGATCAACACAAACTTACATTAAACTTATCGTCATACCCACTCCCACCCTCAGGACTACACAAAGAATACAAATTCCATTCTATCTCCACCCCTACTTTCTCACTCTTCACAAACACCTACCACAAGCACCCCAACCCAGCAACTTTCATTCACTCGCCTCTCCTCCATTGCACAATTTAGAGCCTTACATCATGATCCACATGCTCCTCCACCACCCCTAACCCGTACTCCATCCACACTAAACAAACGCAAACAAAATAAAAAACATGCCACTCAATTCAACCTCGCATCCCCTTGTCTATTACATAATAAGAATACCCTACAAAAAACAGTACAATCTTCATGGCTCTCTCAGCCACCAAGTCCACCACCCACACACACAGACCCAACAAAATGCCTCCTTAACCTGCTGGAAGAGGAACACTATATTGAAAAGCAAGACTATTGTGAGCCTCAAACAGTTATCACAACTAGCAACACTCCTGCTTCAAGCTCACATTATACTACTTACCCTTCTCCTAAACAAAACAACACTACCAATAACACACCTTTTCTAAACTGCCAGCTCATAAATGCTCAATCACAAAAACAAGCACTACATCTACGACCTGCTCACAGACACACAATCTGACTTACTATTCATAACTGAATCCTGGTTGGGAGATGAAATGGCCCCAGTATTGCACAAAGCCGTTCCTTCAGTCTATCAAATCATCACACAAAACCGTATAGGCAAGAGAAGAGGTGGACTAGCTATTATATTCAAACAGGCATTGAACCCCAGTAAAACAGACAAAATCTCCATACAAGGTTCTGAAGAACTCCTTACCAGACGCCACCCTACTCCAACTTCCTCCTGTAACTTTCTCCTCCTTTACAGACCTTCACCTAACAACTCCACATTCCCATATGCTTTTCTAGACACAGTCTCAAACCTTATTACACTATACTCCAACCTATGCATTCTTGGGGATCTAAACATTTGGTTTGACAAACCCAATATGCCCCATCCAAAAGCTATCACCACTGGCCTAGTCGCATTGAACCTACATCAGATTGTACACAATCCCACACACATCGCTGGACACATCCTTGATGTCATTTTTGCTAAGCCTGAACTAGATACTATTCATAGCATCACGCCAATTTCTTGGTCAGACCACCATTTGATAACTTTCCGATATACAACTCCACATATCAACACACCCCACAACTACTTATATACATACACCTATCGACCATGGAGCAAACTAAATTTGGATGACTTAGAAACACAACTAACAGCCAACACAGATCTAGAAACAATTAATTCTGTGCCAAAACTTTATGAGTGGCTACACGAAGCTTTTGATATCCTAATACCACTCAGAAAAACTAAACACAACAAAAGAAAACCAACACCTTGGAGAAACACAGAACTTAAAAAGATAAAGCAACAAATCAGAATGTTGCAGCGGACCTGGCTCAAAACAAACAACAGTCACGACAAACTGCAGCTACACAAACTTAACAGGATATACAAATCATCAATCAAAAAAGCTAAAAAAAAGGTACTACTCAGACAGAATTCAAAATGCTCAATCTAAAACCAAGGAATTTTATAAAATTCTCAATTATTTTAAAAAACCTACATGTATGGAAGGAAGTCATCCCACTACTCAAGATTTCACAAACAAATTGGCAACTCACTACACAACCAAGGCAGACACATTGGACTCCTATTTAAAACAGAAGAAAAACATCACCACCAACCCCTTTCCTAAAATACCCTCTAAGAATAAACCAACCCAACCTCTACAGTCCTTCAAACCAATATCCCAGGGTGAATTTATGGATTTGGTCAAAGCAAGCAGACCTTCCGGTTGCCCTTCTGACCCTTGCCCACCACAAATCTTCAAGAACATTTTTCTATCGACTTCTGCTGCCCCACCTGTAAGAAGAATCATCAACAACTCTTGAACTTCAGGAACTTTTCCTGTAGACCTGAAAAAGGAATACATACGACCGTTATTAAAGAGAACAAACCTAGACCCGCAGGACCCCAACAACTACAGACCAACACAAATGGACCTTTCCTGGGCAAATTGATAGAAAGAGCAGCATTCGTCCAGATGTCACAATTCATTGAAGACAATTCTATACTTTCAGACTTCCAAACTGGTTTCCACCCAGGAAGAAGCACTGAATCGGCACTCATAGCAATCTGGGATGATCTTAAAAACACAGTCAACCGAAATGGAGTTCCTGCACTACTTCTCTTGGACCTCTCAGCTGCCTTTGATATGGTTGACCATGACACCCTAATTCAAAGACTCCATGAAGCCGGCATACAAGAGATTGCTCTCGACTGGATTACTTCCTATCTTCAAAAAAGATCTCATATCATCCACTCATCTTGTCCGAACCCTACCTCACAAAAGCAGGGGTCCCCCAAGGATCAATCATCTCGCCCTTGCTTTTCAACATCTACATGATATCTTTACCAGAACTGATCAATGATTTCCATCTCATATGCTACAGCTATGCAGATCACATACAAATACTACTTAAATTAGAATGCCACAAAAACATTGAAAACTCACAAATCTTCAGTTGCCTCAGAGCCGGGAATCAGTGGATGACCTGGAGCCATCTCAAACTAAATGCCTCCAAAACAGAAATACTCTTATGTGGTGACTGGAAAAATTATGACCCTCTGTGCGTCTGGCCTGATGATCTCGGACCACCTCCTCAATTATCCAAGGAAGTTAAAAACCTAGGAACCACCATGGATTCCAAGTTAACTATGAATGCCCAAGTGGACAAATTAGCACAAACAAGCTTCATCACCTTGAAGACTTTACGACGCATCTTCCCCCACCTCGGATTTCCACACAAGGTGCAAGCTACTATCTCGCTTGTACTATCCAAGTTGGATTATGCCAATGGCCTCTCCCATGGATCATCTCTATCTATTATGAAAAAACTACAACGTATCCAGAATTCCGCAGCCAGGCTACTATCACATGTAAAGCCGCAAGTCCACATCTCCCCTGCCTTGAGAGCACTACACTGGTTACCTGTTGCCAGAAGATGCACTTTCAAGCTGCTTTGTATCACCCACAAAGCTATACATGGAACAGGAACGCTTTTTATCAGAAAAAAAATAACCAAATAAATCCAACAAATAAACCTCCGCTCAAGATTGGCACCCCGCCTTAGAACACCACCATACAAGAAAAAGACTATAGGTGGTACATCCTTCTTCGTTCAAGCAGCCAAACTATGGAATTCATTACCCCCAACTATAAGAGCAACCAATAACTTTCTTGTCTTCAGAAAACTACTCAAGAGTTGTCTCTTTCCTTCATAACCACCATATTCAAACAACTATGGACTGCATATGCCTATGTTGATAAATATTGTTTTTCAGATTATGTGTATATTTCTAGTCATGTATAGTTCTTTAGAAAATATGTATTGCTACTATGTCATAACAATAAAATACACAAACACTCTTTAAACCTGTTTGACTAAGTATATTTTACCCATGGTTCTAATTATGTATTGTATGTGCATATGTGTGTGTATTCATGTGTGTTTGTAGGTGTGTGTGTATGTGTGTATGTATATATATATGTATGTATGTATGTGTATATGTTGTTTCTGTGCTTGGCATTTTCATGGGTCATTGCATGGCTCCTGGGTGGGTTGTTATACTAGATATCTATGAATTCCTGCTCTCATCTTATCACACTTATCTACCCATCATCATATGTCATGTCTCTATCAAACTATCCTCCATTCTCACTCTGACTCATCCCAAATCCTTTCTACTACTTTCATCTCCTAAATAACTCTGCCTAAGCTCTTCCCTCCGCTTCCACATCTAACTCACCAAACCTCACTCTACTACCGTGACCTCCCACACAACCCTACTAAATTCTCCCGCATTTATCTCATCCTGCTACTATGCTCTCCCTAACCCTTCCACATACTCTTCCCTCCTCCATCCCCCTTTACTCATCCCAAGCCTTTGGGTTGAGTAAATGAAGGATATACTCCCAATTAACACTTCTGGATTTTTTTCCTCCTCCACCCCTCCATTACTCCAGTCAATCTAACTAACAAACTCTCATATCTGTGGCTCAAATTAACTCATAATAATGCTAAAACTGTACTCATTATTTCCCGATACTAATCCATCGCTAATTCTTGTTGGGTTCCAGAGTAGCGTGCTACTCACGAAAAGCGCTTCGACGCCTCGTCAGGGGTAGCAAGCGCTATTACAATACAATACAATATATATATTGGTATGCTTAATTGATATGAGTTTTATCACAATATGGTAAGTGACATAATAGGCATTGTCTATAGTAAAAATCATATATTAGATATTGATGAAGGTGCAATGATATGATTTTGTATCTTTACATTTTTGAAATAAAATTAGATACAGTGGATGAAGCGATATAGTATGGGCAGGGTTTGATTGATCATAATATAGCCAAATACAGCATTAATCACCAACCTTTTTAGA
The DNA here is from genome assembly GCF_031143425.1 of Pleurodeles waltl. Lineage (NCBI taxonomy): Eukaryota > Metazoa > Chordata > Amphibia > Caudata > Salamandridae > Pleurodeles > Pleurodeles waltl. The sequence goes on from NW_027150248.1 coordinate 1,222,604, forward strand.
TTCTGCATTCATATTTTTTGGTCCTCTGTCACAACATTCAATTAAATCATATGCGTTGTTTATTTCGCTCAGACATGCATAAGATAACGCACGCTTAATATGGACCATTATATAGAGTCTGGAAACCCTGATGAGGGTTGAACAATAAATAACAATGAGCCAAACCAGGATATTGAAAAGTAAGCGAGTAAAAAAAATAAAAAAATAACAAGGTTGGTTCATGTGCTATATATGGACATATATTTTGAATTTTTGTAAAATGTGGGATATTTTATCAATTTTGGACATTATCTTACAGAGTTGGAGTCTATTGGATTTGGAATTTGGAGTTCATTATGAATAAAATATAAGGTATACTTAGAAATTCTACCTTATGGGACATTATGGTTATTTCTCAACTCTGATTCTCTATTTTTACACATCAACATTAACAAAGCATGTTCTATGTTACAAGGGATCACTGAGGGTCTCCTCTTTTCTGTAATTGTTTTTTGAACTTACGGGTGTTGGATTGTTTCTTCATTCAAGTCTTTCTCACATATGTCTGGTACTGTGATTTTGAACATAAGATACATTATAGGACACTGGAGTATAAGGTGACGTTGATAGTTGTTAATCTATTAAACACTAGTTGATCTTAATAAGTATCTATGAGCCAGTGGGCCTATATAATAGGTGACTGAATATTTTTTGCTTTTTTTGGTATTGATATCTTATCAGCCTTGATAAAGTCCTGGAATAGGACGAAACACGGGTCGGCTAAACATCGTAAGGCTGATATGTACTTCCATTGGTTGAGGATTTATAAAGACTGAACATCTGGGCTCCACGGCCAAACGGAATTTTATATGAATGGACATGGCTAAACATCGTACAGGCTGAAACTTTCTTCCATTGGTTGAGGATTTATAAAGACTGAACATCTGGGCTCCATGGCCAAATGGAATTTTATATGAATGGACATTAATCCTTTGGCAGTTTCGAAGGCGAAAAATATACTGCTTTTTTAATATACAGAAATATATTATTATTAAAGATGTTAACGATCAAGAGAATGTTGACACCCATTTGTTTTTATATTTAACTCTTCATGTGTCTTTTTCTCTCTCATCATACATTGACTTAATCCATTCTCCCAGATGGTCCCAATGATTACTATAACATAATTTAAAAAAGAGGCAACAGATGTGTTATAGTGTATTGAGCACCATTAAGTGATATATTAGGTTTTGAAGTAATTATAGGGATGTGCCGCTATTTTGAAGTCATTGTTGCCATGTTGTTACTGTCAACTAGATGCTGGTGCAACTCTGTAAGGCAAATACTGAGCATATGCTTTCTAAGGTTAAAATTGTACAAACCCATGTAATCATTTACCGTACTGCCCGGCATCCAACCATTCACTGCCTTACTAGAAGAATCAAAACAATCTACCCAGGTTTGGTTGGGGAGCTTGATGCTGTCCCTGAATCTTTGGCAATACTTTTCAGGGGTCAGTCCAAATTTGGCAACCAAAATGGCTTTCATAGGGGCATAATTGTCCTGGTCCCCAACCTCTAGTGTAAGAAGTGTGTCCCTCCCAAGTATTGACATGTGTTTCCACAAGCCCGTCTCCCATTGCTCTTCAGGAACCCCATGAGCCCTTAGTGCAATTTCATATGCAGCAAACCACTTATCAATGTCATCTCCCACCACATAACTTGCCACCAAATCCTTGGGTATGTCAACCTTGTTTTCTCCAGCAGGTCCTGTATGTGTGCTGCCACCATCACTGCTGGACTCAGACTGCCTAGACTTGAGCTCCCGCTCTTTTAGACTCAGTTCATGAGCCAAGATTAGTTTCTTTTCTGCCAAGGCCCTCTCAGCCTCAGCTCTCCTCTCCTCTTTTCGATCTTGCCAACTGTAGTTGAAATTCTCTCTCCTCTCTCCTTTCCTCTGCGGTCAGGCTGTGACTTGAGACACTGCTCCCTGGTTTGGCAGGTGGCACAAATTCAGGGGCTTCACCCCCACTACTGTTGGCAAATCCTCGGGCGAGCCATCCCCTTGCTCTCCCAACTCAACATTCTCTTGTGAACGGGCTTCTGCCCAGGCCCTCAGCGCCTTTTGGTGCTCTTCCTTCTTGGAGGCTCCCCGGGTAGGTACTCCCATCCCCTTGCAGAACCCTTTCAGCTGGCTGACAGTGTGTGCCTCCAGCTTGGCTTGGTCAAACTCTCCAGCTCCTTCTTGAGACCCAGACAGAGACATGTTGTATAGGATACTGATTAAAGAATGTCAAGCAGGGAAATTGCAGCAAAAAGATAACAAATCAAATTGACCTTTAACTGTGGGTAGGTGGTGTACACATAGCTATTGTATGGTACTGCACACACACAAGTCCTATCCTCACCGCTGATCAACAATGTTAGAAATGGGGTCTCTAGTTGACAGAGGTATACACCCTTGTCCAAGTAGGGACCACAATCCTAGTCAGCGTAAATCACACACAATCCAAATTATCCTGTGCCCACCCTCTGGTAGCTTGGCACTGAGCAGTCAGGCTTAACTTATAAGGCAATGTGTAAAGTATTTGTGCAATAAATCATACAGTAACACAGAGAAAACACCACAAAAATACACCACACAGGTTTTAGAAAAATAGATAATATTTATCTGAAGAGGATAAGGTCAAAACGACAAAGATCCAATGAGTATAAGTTGAAATATCACTTTTAAAAGATTTAAAAGAGTCTTATTCCTAAGAAATAAACAGTTGTCTCTTGGTTACACAAAGTACTTGGTTTGCGTAAAAAAAACACAGAGGGAGAACACGGAGGAGGAGATGCGTGGAAAAATAAGGTGTGGGTCGGATTTTTCCAGCGTGGCACAGGCGTTGCGTCGTTTCTTTCCACGCTGCAAGGGGTTTGCGTCATTTTCCGGCACACACTCTTGGTTCCTCACTGCAATGCGGGGATCTTTTAGACGCCCAGGGATGATCCAGGCAAATCCTTGACATGCTGGAAGAAGGCACAGGCATTGCATCGATCCGGTAGGTGATGCGTTGAATTTTCTATCGCAAGGCAGGCACTGAGTCGAATTTCCACTCTGGAAGTCGGGCTGCGTCATTTTGGTTCGGCACTGCGGTGATTTCTCGGTTACAAGGCAGGCAGTGCGTCACTTCCGGCAGGCCCTGAGTCGATTTTCTATGCACAAGGAGTTTCCTCAATGGATGAAGTCTTCTTAGCCCTGAGACTTCAGAAAACAGGAGGCAAGCTCAATCCAAGCCCTTGGAGAGCATTTCTCAGAAACGTCAGAGGCTAGCAGGGCATCAGGGCAACAGTAGGGCAGCAGTCCTTCTCAGCAAAGCAGTCCTGATGAGTCATTTGGGCATCCAGGCAGTTCCTCTTGACAGGGTGCAGGTGTAGGGCCTGAAGTGTCTGAGTTGTTGTACCCAAAAATGCCTTTGAAGTGAGGGAGACTTCAAAGAGTGGTTTTTGAAGTGAACAAGTTCCCCTTTCAGTACAGTCCTTTCTACCAGGGTCCCAGTAGGGGGTTTGGCAGTCCATTGTGTGAGGGCAGGCCACTGGACTTTGAAATGTAAGTGTCAGGCCATCCACCCTTCCAGCCCAGAAAGACCCATTCAATATGCAGATGAGTGCAGGTATGACTGAGTGTCCTATGTCTGTGGTTGTCTGGGTGAAATGCACAAGGGAGCTGTCAACCAGACCAGCCCAGACGTGGATTGGAGACAGGCTGTAAGGCACAGATGGTTTTAAAGTGCAGAGAAAAGCCCACTTTCTAAAAATGGCAATTCTAAATTAGTAATATAAAACCCAACCTCGCCAATGTAGGAAAGTAGGCCTTTTCTAGACTGTCCCTGTTTGTCAGTGTGTTTTACTGTTTGTCAGTGTGTTTGACTGTGTTCACTGAGATCCTGCTAACAGGACCCCAGTGATTATGCTCTCTCTCTCCCAAAACTCTGTCTTTCACTCCACATTTGGCATACTGGTGCCCCTTTGTAAGTCCCTAGTATATGGTACCTAGGTACTCAGGGCATTGGGGTACCGGGGGATCCCTATGGGCTGCAGCATATATTTTGCCACCCATAGGGAGCCCATGCAAAGTGTTTGCAGGACTGCCATTGCAGCCTGCGTGAAAAGGTGTGTAGGAGGCTGGACTGGCTTGTAGTGAGTACCAAGGGGTACTTGCACCTTGCACCAGGCCCAGTTATCCCTTATTAGTGTATAGGGTGTCTAGCAGCTTAGGCTGATAGATAATGGTAGCTTAGCAAAGCAGCTCAGGCTGAACTAGGAGACGTGTGAAGCTACTACAGTACCACTTAGTGTCATATGCACAATATCATAAGAAAACACAATACACAGTTATACTAAAAATAAAGGTACTTTATTTTTATGACAATATGCCAAAGTATCTTAGAGTGTACCCTCAGTAAGAGGATAGGAAATATACACAAGATATATATACACAATAGCAAAAATATGCAGTATAGTCTTAGAAAACAGTGCAAACAATGTATAATTACAATAGGATGCAATGGGGAAACATAGGGATAGGGGCAACACAAACCATATACTCCAAAAGTGGAATGTGAACCACGAATGGACCCCAAACCTATGTGACCTTGTAGAGGGTCGCTGGGACTATTAGAAAATAGTGAGAGTTAGAAAAATAACCCTCCCCAAGACCCTGAAAAGTGAGTGCAAAGTGCACCAAAGTTCCCCTAAGGACAAAATAGTCGTGTTAGAGGGAAAATGCAAGGAAAACACAAATCAGCAATGCAACAACGATGGATTCCTGTCTGAAGGTACCTGTGGAACAAGGGGACCAAGTCCAAAAGTCACAAGCAGCTCGGAGATGGGCAGATGCCCAAGAAATGCCAGCGGTTGGTGCAAAGAAGCTCTTACTAGGCTGAAGAACTGTGAATACTGCAGGAACGACAAGGGCTAGAGACTTCCCCTTTGGAGGATGGATCCCCCACGCCTTGGAGAGTCGTGCAGAAGTGTTTTCCCGCCGGATGGACGCCAACAAGCCTTGCTACACGCAAATCGTGCGTTTGGCGTTTTTGGACGCTGCTGGGGCCCAGGAGGGACCAGGAGGTCGCAAATTGGACCTGCAGAGAGAGGGGACGTCGAGCAAGACAAAGAGCCCTCACTGAAGCAGGTAGCACCCGGAGAAGTGCCAGAAACAGGCACTACGAGGATGCGTGAAACGGTGCTCGCCGAAGTTGCACAAAGGAGTCCCACGTCGCCGGAGACCAACTTAGAAAGTCGTGCAATGCAGGTTAGAGTGCCGTGGACCCAGGCTTGGCTGTGCACGAAGGATTTCCGCCGGAAGTGCACAGGGGCCGGAGAAGCTTGCAAAGTCGCGGTTCCCAGCAATGCAGCCCAGCGAGGTGAGGCAAGGACTTACCTCCACCAAACTTGGGCTGAAGAGTCACTGGACTGTGGGGGTCACTTGGACGGTGTCGCTGGATTCGAGGGACCTCGCTCGTCGTGCTGAGAGGAGACCCAAGGGACCGGAGATGCAGCTTTTTGGTGCCTGCGGTTGCAGGGGGAAGATTCCGTCGACCCACGGGAGATTTCTTCGGAGCTTCTGGTGCAGAGAGGAGGCAGACTACCCCCACAGCATGCACAAGCAGGAAAACAGTCGAGAAGGCGGCAGGATCAGCGTTACAGAGTTGCAGTAGTCGTCTTTGCTACTATGTTGCAGGTTTGCAGGCTTCCAGCGCGGTCAGCGGTCGATTCCTTATCAGAAGGTGAAGAGGGAGATGCAGAGGAACTCGGCTGAGCTCATGCATTCGTTATCTAAAGTTTCCCCAGAGACAGAGACCCTAAATAGCCAGAAAAGAGGGTTTGGCTACCTAGGAGAGAGGAAAGGCTACTAACACCTGAAGGAGCCTATCACAAGGAGTCTCTGACGTCACCTGGTGGCACTGGCCACTCAGAGCAGTCCAGTGTGCCAGCAGCACCTCTGTTTCCAAGATGGCAGAGGTCTGGAGCACACTGGAGGAGCTCTGGACACCTCCCAGGGGAGGTGCAGGTCAGGGGAGTGGTCACTCCCCTTTCCTTTGTCCAGTTTCGCGCCAGAGCAGGGGCTAAGGGGTCCCTGAACCGGTGTAGACTGGCTTATGCAGAATTGGGCACCTCTGTGCCCAACAAAGCATTTCCAGAGGCTGGGGGAGGCTACTCCTCCCCTGCCTTCACACCATTTTCCAAAGGGAGAGGGTGTCACACCCTCTCTCAGAGGAAGTTCTTTGTTCTGCCATCCTGGGCCAGGCCTGGCTGGACCCCAGGAGGGCAGATGCCTGTCTGAGGGGTTGGCAGCAGCAACAGCTGCAGAGAAACCCCAGGAAGGGCAGTCTGGCAGTACCAGGGTCTGTGCTACAGACCACTGGGATCATGGAATTGTACCAACAATGCCAGGATGGCATAGAGGGGGCAATTCCATGATCATAGACATGTTACATGGCCATATTCGGAGTTACCATGGTGAAGCTACATATAGGTAGTGACCTATATGTAGTGCACGCGTGTAATGGTGTCCCCGCACTCACAAAGTTCAGTGAATTGGATCTGAACAATGTGGGGGCACCTTGGCTAGTGCCAGGGTGCCCTCACACTAAGTAACTTTGCACCTAACCTTTACCAGGTAAAGGTTAGACATATAGGTGACTTATAAGTTACTTAAGTGCAGTGTAAAATGGCTGTGAAATAACGTGGACGTTATTTCACTCAGGCTGCAGTGGCAGGCCTGTGTAAGAATTGTCAGAGCTCCCTATGGGTGGCAAAAGAAATGCTGCAGCCCATAGGGATCTCCTGGAACCCCAATACCCTGGGTACCTCAGTACCATATACTAGGGGATTATAAGGGTGTTCCAGTAAGCCAATGTAAATTGGTAAAAATGGTCACTAGCCTGTCAGTGACAATTTGGAAAGCAATGAGAGAGCATAACCACTGAGGTTCTGATTAGCAGAGCCTCAGTGAGACAGTTAGTCACTACACAGGTAACACATACAGGCACACTTATGAGCACTGGGGCCCTGGGTTACCAGGGTCCCAGTGACACATACAACTAAAACAACATATATACAGTGAAAAATGGGGGTAACATGCCAGGCAAGATGGTACTTTCCTACAAGGTGCAAGCACCCTTTCACTGCCATTTTACACTGCACCAGTCACCTATAAGTCATCCCTATGGCAGGCCTTCCAGCCCAGAAGGTAGGGTGCAAAGTACCTGTGTGTGAGGGCACCCCTGCACTAGCAGAGGTGCCCCCATGAAATCCAGGCCCATTTTCTCAGACTTCGTTGAGTGCGGGGACATCATTTTATGCGTGTACTGGACATAGGTCAATACCTATGTCCAGCTACATAATGGTAACTACGAATATGGTCATGTTTGTTATCAAACATGTTGGAATCATACCCCAATGCTTCTGCAAGCACTGTTTGTATGATCCCATGCATTCTGGGGGCTCCTTAGAGGACCCCCAGTATTGCCATTTCAGCCTTCAGAGTTTTTTCAGGCAGCCACTGCTGCTGCTACCTCACAGACAGGTTTCTGCCCTCCTGTTGCTTGATCAGCTCAAGCCCAGGAAGGCAGAAGAAAGGATTTCCTTTGGGAGAGGGGTGTTACACCCTCTCCCTTTGGAAATAGGTGTTGCAGGCTTGGGAGGGGTAGCCTCCCCAAGCCATTGGTAATGCTTTGAAGGGCACATTTGGTGCTTTCCTTGCATAAACCAGTCTACACCAGTTCAGGGACCGCAAGTCCTCACTCTGGCGCAAAACTGGATAAAGGAAAGGGGATTGACCACTCTTCTGCCCATGACCACCCCAGGGGTGGTGCTCAGAGCTCCTCCAGATTGTCCCTAAGTTTTATCATCTTGGAAACAAGGTTGGCAGGGAACTCTGGGAGCATCTGAGTGGCCAGGCAGGTGATGTCTGAGCCCCCTCCTGATAGGAGCGTACCTGGTTAGGGGACCATTCCCCCTTTCAGGGCTATTTAGAGTCTCTCTCTTGGGTGGTTTCTCAGATTCATTTTGCAAGACTCCGGCAGGATTCCTCTGCAAACTTTACTTCAATTTCTGGCTGAAGAAACTGTATCCAGGCGCTCCAGGCACCTACAAGCTGCAACAAAGAAGCAAGACTCTGCCTGCAACAATGTATCTCCGGCTCCTGCCTGCAACTGCAACAATTTCCCAGTCGTGCAACCTCTGAAGACAGCCCGACTTCAATCTGCACAGAAAAGGACGAAGGAATCTTCCTTGGGGTGAAGGAATCACTACCCTGCATCAGCAGGCACCATCTGCAACAATGACTGGTTGCATGGATCCCCTCTCCTGATGAGCTGCGGGGATCCTGCAACACGTTGGGTAGACAGCAGTGGTCCCGACGGTCCTCAAGTCCAGCTGTCCAAGTTTGGTGGAGGTAAGTCCTTGCCTTCCCACGCAGTACAGTACTTCCGTGTCCATCGCCATTTGCAGCTGCCAAGGCTTGTTGGCATCCTTTCACGGGATCTTTAGGCATCTGGAACTTCCAGCCACCAGCACTCCTTCCTGTGATGCACAGCTTCCTGAGTAGTTCTCCTACGGTTTGGGATCCCTTTTCGTAGTGCTGCATGGGCCCCTTCCTCGACTTATGTGTCCCCGTCCTGTGGGTCTCCTCTGAGAGCGGCCTCTGCTTCTGTGGGCTCTCTGAGTTGCTGAGAGCCCCCTCTGATTTCCCCTCTTGTGTAGAGTCCTCCTGGGCCTTCCTGGTCCCCGGCAGCATCACTTTCCACCAACCGCGAGTTTTGCATGCACCAAGGCTTGTTGGTGGAATCCAAAGACACAAACCCAACTGCAATCCTTCTTCCGTCGTGGGACAGCACTTACATCCTTCAGGAACTCGACTCCGTCTTCCAGGGTGCAGCAGTGACTCTTCATCCTCACCGTCGACTCTCTTCTTGCACCTTCAGCCTGGTGGGTAGGGGCTCCTGCCCTTCCTGAACTCTTCTGTGCTTCTTGGATGTGGTCCCCTTCTTCCACATGTCTTCTGGTCCAGGAATCTACTGTTGGTGTCTTGCAGTCTCTTCTGGTCTTTGCAATGTTCCTCTTTTCTTCTAAGTGGGTGGTTTGGGGAAACTACAGTGTTTTCCTACTCTGTTCCTGGGCACTGGGGGGTATTGTGGTACTTACCTTTGTGCTTTTCTAATACTCCCAGCTCCACTCTACACACTCCACTTATCTAGGTGGGGGACTGACTTTCGCATTCCATTTTTTTAGTATATGGTTTGTGCTCCCCTAGGCCTATTATTCTCTATGGGATTTTCACTATATTGTACTGTTTTCTAACTTTTTGTATGCCTCTTTCTGCATGCTAGTATATATATTTTGTGTATTAGTTACCTCCTAAGGGAGTATGACCTCTATGGTATTTTTGGTATTTGTGTCACCAAAATAAAGTATTTTATTTTTGTAATGCTGAGTGTTTCTTTCATGTGTGTAAGTACTAAGTGTGACTAAAGTGGTATTGCATGAGGTTTGCATGTCTCCTAGATAAGCCTTGGCCGCTCATCCACAGCTACCTCGAGAGAGCCTGGCTTCTAGACACTGACTACACTACACTGATAACGGGACACCTGGACCTGATATAAGGTGTAGGTTCTATAGGTACCCACCACACATCAGGCCAGCTTCCTACAGCCAGTAAGCAGGAGTTTCTATTATCATTCTGGCCATATTAAATATAACCTGGTGACCCCTTTCAGATCAGAATCTACCACTCAAAAAGTATCTGAGGGAAGTCCTAATGCTAGCCTATGAAAGGAGCAGGCCTCACAGTAGTGGAACCGAATTTAGGGTTTTTTCACTACCAGGACATATAAAACACATATGTTCATGTCCTGCCTTTTATCTACATAGCACCCTGCCCTATGGGTTACCTAGGGCCTACCTTAGTGGTGACTTATATGCAGAAAAGGCTTGGCAAAGACTTTTAATTGCCAAGTCGAAGTGGCAGTGAAACTGGACACACATGCCCTGCAATGGCAGGCCTGAGACATGGTTAGGGGGCTACTTATGTGGGTGGCACAACCAGTGCTGCAGGCCCACTAGTAGCATTTAATTTACAGGCCGTGGGCACATGTAGTGCACTTTACCAGGGACTTATAAGAAAATCAGATATGCCGTTTGGGAATGAACCAATGTTACCATATTTAAGGGTCAGAGCATATGCACTTTAGCACTGGTCAGCAGTGGTAAAGTGTGCAGAGTCCTAAAGCCAGCAAAAACAGTGTCAGAAAAGTGAAGGGAGGCAAGCAAAACATTGGGGAATGATCACTCTAAGGCTGTCAGGTCTAACAACACTAGATTGAGAGTGAAGACGTGCTGTAGGAGGAGATGTAATCATACATGATTGAAAGAGAAGAAGTGCTCTAGGAGGAGGTGTAATCACACTGGATGGAAATAGAAGTGTTTTGGGAGGTGGTGTAATCAGACTGGATGGAAAGGTACAAAATGCTGTAGGAGGAGGTGTAATCATACAGGATGTAAAGAGAAGAAGTGCTATAGGAGGAGGTGTAATCACTGTGGATGTAAAGAGAAGAAGTGCTGTAGGAGGAAGTGTAATCAGACTGGATGGAAAGGGAAGAAGTGCTGTAGAAAGCGGTGTAATCACACTGGATGGAAAGAGAAGAAGTGCTGTAGGAGGAGGTATAATCACCGTGGATGGAAAGAGAAGAAGTGCTGTAGGAGGAAGTGTAATCAGACTCGATGGAAAGGGAAAAAGTGCTGTAGAAAGCGGTGTTATCACACTGGATGGAAAGAGAAGAAGTGCGGTAGGAGGAGGTGTAATCACACTGGATGGAAAGGGAAGAAGTGCTGTAGGAGGAGATGTAATCACACTGTATGGAAAGAGAAGAAGTGCTGTAGGAGGAAGTGTAATCAGACTGGATGGAAAGGGAAGAAGTTCTGTAGGAGGAAGTGTAATCACACTGGATGGAAAGAGAAGAAGTACTGTAGGAGGAAGTGTAATCAGATGTAGGAGGAAGTGTAATCACACTGGATGGAAAGAGAAGAAGTGCGGGAGGTGTAATCACACTGGATAGAAAGAGAAGAAGTGCAGTAGGAGGAGGTATAATCACACTGGATGGAAAGGGAAGAAGTGCTGTAGGAGGAAGTGTAATCACACTGGATGGAAAGAGAAGAAGTGCGGTGGGAGGAGGTGTAATCACAGTGGAGGTAAAGGAAGAAGTTCTGTAGGAGGAGATGTAATCACTGTGGATGGAAAGAGAAGAAGTGCTGTAGGAGGAAGTGTAATCAGACTAGATGGAAGGGGAAGAAGTGCTATAGAAAGCGGTGTAATCACACTGGATGGAAAGAGAAGAAGTGCGGTAGGAGGAGGTGTAATCACACTGGATGGAAAGGGAAGAAGTGCTATAGGAGGAAGTGTAATCACACTGGATGGAAAGAGAAGAAGTGCGGTGGGAGGAGGTGTATTTACAGTGGAGGTAAAGGAAGAAGTGCTGTAGGAGGAAGTGTAATCACACTGGATGGAAAGGGAAGAAGTGCGGTAGGAGGAGGTGTAATCACACTGGATGGAAATAGAAGTGTTCTGGGAGGTGGAGTAATCAGACTGGATGGAAAGGTACAAAATGCTGTAGGAGGAGGTGTAATCATACAGGATGGAAAGAGAAGAAGTGCTATAGGAGGAGGTGTAATCACTGTGGATATAAAGAGAAGAAGTGCTGTAGGAGGACGTGTAATCAGACTGGATGGAAAGGGAAGAAGTGCTGTAGAAAGCGTTGTAATCACACTGGATGGAAAGAGAAGAAGTGCTGTAGGAGGAGGTGTAATCACCGTGGATGGAAAGAGAAGAAGTGCTGTAGGAGGAAGTGTAATCACACTGGATGGAAAGAGAAGAAGTGCGGTAGAAGGAGGTGTAATCACACTGGATGGAAAGGGAACAAGTGCTGTAGGAGGGTAGGAGGAGATGTAATCACACTGGATGGAAAGAGAAGAAGTGCTGTAGGAGGAAGTGTAATCAGACTGGATGGAAAGGGAAGAAGTGCGGTAGGAGGAGGTGTAATCACACTGGATGGAAATAGAAGTGTTCTGGGAGGTGGTGTAATCAGACTGGATGGAAAGGTACAAAATGCTGTAGGAGGAGGTGTAATCATACAGGATGGAAAGAGAAGAAGTGCTATAGGAGGAGGTGTAATCACTGTGGATATTGTAATAAAGTGAATCCACACCAGATGAAGATATGTGGTAGGAGGTATTTATTACAGCCTCAACCAACAGGCAGCATATCAACTGTCATGCAGAGAACCCTGCATGACAGAACCTCAGAACAAGCTGGTTCCATGCCCAGTGTTCTGGCATGGAGCCATGTTACATCATTACACTTCTTCCTCTTTACATTAGAACAGAAATAACATGAGAACAAAAAACACATTTGAACAGAAAGAAAAAGAGGGTAGAAAGAACTACACAAAATCACGCAAATGTAAAGGAAACCTGCGTGTTCTGACACTCCTACGAGTATTATCAGACCTTAAATCAATGTCAGAGGGAAAACGATAAGAAGTATCATCTCTCCTGTCGGCCACACCACACCCCCCAAAATGTGCTACACGACTATGATTCCAGATGCGACCATCATCCGTCTTGACAGCATTTTTAAACAGCTTAATGATAGTTTTTGGAGAGGTATATTTTGACCACGTTTCTCTCAAAGGATTTTTTTATGAAGAATTTTCAAGGAAGGAAGAAACTGTTCAAACCTAATATTAAACCTACGGGTTATGGTGGGTTGCCAATTAAGTTATAAGGTTATTTTGATGACTGCATTGAGTACAATGGTAGGTTCACTGATGCTAGGATTTATGTTGCTGAGAGGGGTGATAATTTGTTGAGCTGGAGTCATCAAGCACGCTTGGGTGTCATTCTCAATCCTAATGCACATCCATCTGTTCAGGTACAATCTATTGAGGGTGACGAAAACAAGTTTGTGAGAGCTTTTGGTGAATTGTTCAGTGACACCTTGGGGTGTTTAAAGGGGTACAATCACCATATTAAGTTGAAACAGGGCGCAGTACCAGTTGTGGCAAAAGTTAGACGCATTCCCATTTGTGTCCAAGACGCTGTACAAAAAGAGATAGATAAATTGTTGTCCACTGGTGTTATACAGCCTGTAGAGGCAACGGAGTGGTTAGCTCCCATTGTTGTGGCACGTAAACCAAATAATGAAATCCGTCTATGTGTGGATCTTCGTGCCTTAAATAAAGAAGTGGTGGTTGACAAGTTCCCACTTCCCAATATTGAGGAATTAGTATCATCGTTGGATGGTGCTTGCTATTTTACCACTCTGGATATGGCATCAGCATACCATCAGGTTCCGTTGAGTAAAGAGTGTCAAGAATTAACGGCTTTTATTACGCCAATGGGGGCCTTCAAGTTTTTGCGTATGCCGTTTGGGCTGGTTTCTGCGGCCTCAGTATTCCAGAGGATTATGGAAGATCTTTTTAAAGGCATTTCAGGCGTAAAGTGCTACCAGGATGATGTATTAATATGTGGGAGAAACGTGAGAGAACATGATGAGAGAGTGCATGCTGTGCTTAAAAGGATGCTTGATGCTGGGTTATCTCTTAGGCGAAGCAAATGTAAATTTGGAGTCACTGAACTGGACTATTTGGGTCATCATATTTCACGGCAGGGGGTGAGTCCTAAAAAGGATTTGGTGGACACTATCGAAATGTTAAAAGAACCGTGTACAAAAGATGAGGTTTCTTCATTCTTAGGTATGGCAGAATTTTATAACAAATTTATACGAAATTTTGCAGATAAGACAGTAAATCTAAGGAAGTTGATGTGTAAGAATGCAGAGTTTGTTTGGACGGAAGAGTGTGGTACAGAATTTAAACAAGTAAAAAATGATCTCAGGAATGCACCATACTTACAAGCTTTTGTACCTGGGAATCCCACTTTCATTGTTACTGATGCGAGTATAAAGGGGCTGGGTGCTCTTCTTTTTCAGATCAGGAAGGGCCAAGAGGTGCTAATAGCTTGTGCTTCAAGATGCTTGAAAGGGGCAGAGATATGTTATTCTGTTATAGAGAAGGAAGCGTTGGCAATATTCTGGGCCATAAACAAGTTCAGAAAATTTGTGTGGGGATCTTCTTTCGTAGTCAGGTCTGATCATAAACCCCTGAAAGAAATTTTTGAGAAGAAGGGTTTGGACTCGATTTCCTCGAGGATCAGGAGATGGGTCATTTCCTTACAGGAGTATAACTTCATGTTTGAATACATTCCGGGAAAGACAAATGTAACGGCAGACTGTCTGTCGAGATTGGTGGAGGTGGTAGAGAATGATAAATCTCAGGATGAAAATGATCAATGTGATGCTGAGTGTGGCATAAGAGTTTGTGATGTTACGCTGGGGGCTGTAAAGGAAGATGAATGGAGGGATGAGTTGCAAAAGGATAGTGAATTGTGTTCTGTGATGTCTCTTTTGGATCAGCATAAGTCTCGAAGTCTGGTTAAACCTTGGTCGTTAGTTGTGAATGAGTTAGCCGTTGTTGATGGTGTTCTAATGAGGGGCACAAGAATGATTCCCCCATTGAGTTTGAGAGAAGTCATCGTGAACATGGCTCATGAAGGGCATATGGGCATTTCTAAAACCAAAGAGCGCATCCGTCAGGATTTCTGGTGGCCTGGATTAGATTTGATGGTGGAACGTACTGTTAGGGAGTGTACACCTTGTCAAGCTAGTGATAAGTGTAGGAGGCTGGACTGGTTTGTAGTGAGTACCAAGGGGTACTTGCACCTTGCACCAGGCCCAGTTATCCCTTATTAGTGTATAGGGTGTCTAGCAGCTTAGGCTGATAGATAATGGTAGCTTAGCAAAGCAGCTCAGGCTGAACTAGGAGACGTGTGAAGCTACTACAGTACCACTTAGTGTCATATGCACAATATCATAAGAAAACACAATACACAGTTATACTAAAAATAAAGGTACTTTATTTTTATGACAATATGCCAAAGTATCTTAGAGTGTACCCTCAGTAAGAGGATAGGAAATATACACAAGATATATATACACAATAGCAAAAATATGCAGTATAGTCTTAGAAAACAGTGCAAACAATGTATAATTACAATAGGATGCAATGGGGAAACATAGGGATAGGGGCAACACAAACCATATACTCCAAAAGTGGAATGTGAACCACGAATGGACCCCAAACCTATGTGACCTTGTAGAGGGTCGCTGGGACTATTAGAAAATAGTGAGAGTTAGAAAAATAACCCTCCCCAAGACCCTGAAAAGTGAGTGCAAAGTGCACCAAAGTTCCCCTAAGGACAAAATAGTCGTGTTAGAGGGAGAATGCAAGGAAAACACAAATCAGCAATGCAACAACGATGGATTCCTGTCTGAAGGTACCTGTGGAACAAGGGGACCAAGTCCAAAAGTCACAAGCAGCTCGGAGATGGGCAGATGCCCAAGAAATGCCAGCGGTTGGTGCAAAGAAGCTCTTACTAGGCTGAAGAACTGTGAATACTGCAGGAACGACAAGGGCTAGAGACTTCCCCTTTGGAGGATGGATCCCCCACGCCTTGGAGAGTCGTGCAGAAGTGTTTTCCCGCCGGATGGACGCCAACAAGCCTTGCTACACGCAAATCGTGCGTTTGGCGTTTTTGGACGCTGCTGGGGCCCAGGAGGGACCAGAAGGTCGCAAATTGGACCTGCAGAGAGAGGGGACGTCGAGCAAGACAAAGAGCCCTCACTGAAGCAGGTAGCACCCGGAGAAGTGCCAGAAACAGGCACTACGAGGATGCGTGAAACGGTGCTCGCCGAAGTTGCACAAAGGAGTCCCACGTCGCCGGAGACCAACTTAGAAAGTCGTGCAATGCAGGTTAGAGTGCCGTGGACCCAGGCTTGGCTGTGCACACAGGATTTCCGCCGGAAGTGCACAGGGGCCGGAGAAGCTTGCAAAGTCGCGGTTCCCAGCAATGCAGCCCAGCGAGGTGAGGCAAGGACTTACCTCCACCAAACTTGGGCTGAAGAGTCACTGGACTGTGGGGGTCACTTGGACGGTGTCGCTGGATTCGAGGGACCTCGCTCGTCGTGCTGAGAGGAGACCCAAGGGACCGGAGATGCAGCTTTTTGGTGCCTGCGGTTGCAGGGGGAAGATTCCGTCGACCCACGGGAGATTTCTTCGGAGCTTCTGGTGCAGAGAGGAGGCAGACTACCCCCACAGCATGCACAAGCAGGAAAACAGTCGAGAAGGCGGCAGGATCAGCGTTACAGAGTTGCAGTAGTCGTCTTTGCTACTATGTTGCAGGTTTGCAGGCTTCCAGCGCGGTCAGCGGTCGATTCCTTATCAGAAGGTGAAGAGGGAGATGCAGAGGAACTCGGCTGAGCTCATGCATTCGTTATCTAAAGTTTCCCCAGAGACAGAGACCCTAAATAGCCAGAAAAGAGGGTTTGGCTACCTAGGAGAGAGGAAAGGCTACTAACACCTGAAGGAGCCTATCACAAGGAGTCTCTGACGTCACCTGGTGGCACTGGCCACTCAGAGCAGTCCAGTGTGCCAGCAGCACCTCTGTTTCCAAGATGGCAGAGGTCTGGAGCACACTGGAGGAGCTCTGGACACCTCCCAGGGGAGGTGCAGGTCAGGGGAGTGGTCACTCCCCTTTCCTTTGTCCAGTTTCGCGCCAGAGCAGGGGCTAAGGGGTCCCTGAACCGGTGTAGACTGGCTTATGCAGAATTGGGCACCTCTGTGCCCAACAAAGCATTTCCAGAGGCTGGGGGAGGCTACTCCTCCCCTGCCTTCACACCATTTTCCAAAGGGAGAGGGTGTCACACCCTCTCTCAGAGGAAGTTCTTTGTTCTGCCATCCTGGGCCAGGCCTGGCTGGACCCCAGGAGGGCAGCTGCCTGTCTGAGGGGTTGGCAGCAGCAGCAGCTGCAGAGAAACCCCAGGAAGGGCAGTCTGGCAGTACCAGGGTCTGTGCTACAGACCACTGGGATCATGGAATTGTACCAACAATGCCAGGATGGCATAGAGGGGGCAATTCCATGATCATAGACATGTTACATGGCCATATTCGGAGTTACCATGGTGAAGCTACATATAGGTAGTGACCTATATGTAGTGCACGCGTGTAATGGTGTCCCCGTACTCACAAAGTTCAGTGAATTGGCTCTGAACAATGTGGGGGCACCTTGGCTAGTGCCAGGGTGCCCTCACACTAAGTAACTTTGCACCTAACCTTTACCAGGTAAAGGTTAGACATATAGGTGACTTATAAGTTACTTAAGTGCAGTGTAAAATGGCTGTGAAATAACGTGGACGTTATTTCACTCAGGCTGCAGTGGCAGGCCTGTGTAAGAATTGTCAGAGCTCCCTATGGGTGGCAAAAGAAATGCTGCAGCCCATAGGGATCTCCTGGAACCCCAATACCCTGGGTACCTCAGTACCATATACTAGGGGATTATAAGGGTGTTCCAGTAAGCCAATGTAAATTGGTAAAAATGGTCACTAGCCTGTCAGTGACAATTTGGAAAGCAATGAGAGAGCATAACCACTGAGGTTCTGATTAGCAGAGCCTCAGTGAGACAGTTAGTCACTACACAGGTAACACATACAGGCACACTTATGAGCACTGGGGCCCTGGGTTACCAGGGTCCCAGTGACACATACAACTAAAACAACATATATACAGTGAAAAATGGGGGTAACATGCCAGGCAAGATGGTACTTTCCTACACAACCCCCCCCCAAACGAAGGACAATAAGACTAGCCATTACCTGATGAGTCTTCATTGTCTAAGTGGAAATATCTGGAGAGTCCATCTGCATTGGAGTGGCTACTCCCAGGTCTATGTTCCACTGTATAGTCCATTCCCTGTAGGGATATGGACCACCTCAACAATTTAGGATTTTCACCTTTCATTTGTTTTAGCCAAAGTAGAGGTTTGTGGTCTGTCTGAACAATGAAGTGAGTGCCAAACAGGTATGGCCTCAACTTCTTCAGAGCCCAGACCACAGCAAAGGCCTCCCTCTCAATGGCAGACCAACGCTTTTCTCTAGGGGTCAACCTTCTACTAATAAAAGCAACAGGTTGATCCTGGCCCTCAGAATTAAGTTGTGATAGGACTGCCCCTACTCCTAATTCAGATGCATCAGTTTGGACATAGAATTTTTTAGAGTAACAAGGGCTTTTCAGGACAGGTGCAGAGCACATGGCCTGCTTCAGCTCCTCAAAAGCTTTCTGACAGTTTGCTGTCCATAATACCTTTTTAGGCATTTTCTTGGATGTGAGGTCATTAAGAGGGGCTGCAATGGAGCCATAGTTCTTAATGAACCTCCTGTAATACCCAGTGAGGCCTAGGAAGGCTCTCACCTGAGTCTGAGTGGTAGGGGGAATCCAATCAATAATAGTTTGGATTTTCCCCTGAAGTGGTGCAATCTGTTCCCCACCAACAAGGTGTCCCAGATAAACCACCTTACCCTGCCCTATCTGGCACTTTGAAGCCTTGATAGTGAGGCCTGCCTTTTGCAGGGCCTCCAAAACTTTCCAAAGGTGGACCAGGTGATCATCCCAGCTGGAGCTAAAGACAGCTATATCATCCAAATATGCTGCACTGAAAGCTTCCAGCCCTTGCAGGACTGTGTTCACCAACCTCTGAAAAGTGGCAGGTGCATTTTTCAAACCAAAAGGCATTACAGTAAACTGGTAATGTCCTCCCATGGTAGAAAATGCAGTCTTAGGTTTAGCATCTTCTGACATTTTGATCTGCCAATACCCTGCAGTCAAATCAAAAGTGCTTAGATACTTGGCAGATGCCAGTGTATCTATTAGCTCATCTGCCCTGGGTATAGGGTGAGCATCTGTTTTGGTTACCAGGTTGAGACCTCTATAGTCTACACAAAACCTCATTTCCTTCTTTCCATCTTTAGAATTGGGTTTTGGTACCAGTACCACAGGAGAAGCCCATGGACTGTCAGAGTGCTCAACCACTCCTAGTTCCAACATCTTCTGAACTTCTTGCTTTATGCAGTCCCTGACATGGTCAGGCTGCCTATAGATCTTACTTTTGACAGGTAAACTGTCTCCAGTATCTATAGTGTGCTCACACCAAGAAGTGGTGCCTGGCACAATGGAGAAGAGTTCTGAAAATTGTCCTAGGAGATTTATGCAATTATCTTTCTGCTCAGCAGTAAGACAATCAGCCAAAACTACACCTTCCACAAGAGCATCTTGTTCTGCGGAAGAGAAGAGATCAGGTAGAGGATCACTGTCTTCTTCCTGTCCCTCATCTGTTGCCATGAGCAGGGTGAGATCAGCCCTGTCATAGTAGGGTTTCAGGCGGTTGACATGGAGCACCCTAAGGGGACTCCTGGCAGTGCCTAAGTCAACCAAGTAGGTGACTTCACCCTTCTTTTCAACAATTGTGTGTGGACCACTCCATTTATCTTGGAGTGCTCTTGGGGCCACAGGCTCCAAGACCCACACTTTCTGCCCTGGTTGGTACTGAACCAAAACAGCCTTCTGGTCATGCCATTGCTTCTGGAGCTCTTGGCTGGCCTGAAGGTTTTTACTGGCCTTTTTCATGTACTCAGCCATCCTTGATCTGAGGCCAAGTACATAGTCCACAATATCCTGTTTAGGAGCTTTTAAAGGTTGTTCCCAACCCTCCTTTACAAGTGTGAGTGGACCCCTAACAGGGTGTCCAAAAAGAAGTTCAAAGGGGCTGAAGCCCACTCCTTTCTGGGGTACCTCCCTGTAGGCAAAAAGGAGGCATGGTAGAAGGATATCCCATCTCCTGCGGAGTTTTTCAGGGAGTCCCATAATCATGCCTTTGAGAGTTTTATTAAATCTCTCCACCAGTCCATTTGTTTGTGGATGATAGGGTGTTGTGAACTTGTAAGTTACACCACACTCCTTCCACATGGCCTTTAAGTATGCAGACATGAAATTGCTTCCTCTGTCTGATACTACTTCCTTTGGGAAGCCCACCCTGGAAAATATTCCCAGGAGGGCCTTTGCCACTGCAGGAGCTGTAGTGGTCCTTAAAGGAATAGCTTCAGGATACCTTGTGGCATGGTCCACTACCACTAAGATAAACCTATTGCCTGAAGCAGTAGGAGGGTCAAGGGGGCCAACTATGTCAACCCCTACCCTTTCAAAGGGAACCCCAACCACAGGCAGTGGGATAAGGGGTGCCTTTGGAGTGCTACCTGTCTTGCCACTGGCTTGACAGGTTTCACAGGACTTACAAAAATCTTTTGTGTCCTCAGACATCCTAGGCCAATGAAACAGTGGTACCAATCTGTCCCAAGTTTTCATTTGACCCAGGTGCCCAGCTAAGGGAATATCATGTGCCAGTGTTAGGAGGAACTTTCTGTACTCCTGAGGAATCACTAATCTCCTGGCAGCTCCAGGTTTAGGATCCCTTTGCTCAGTGTACAAGAGGTTGTCCTCCCAGTAAACTCTGTGTGAGTCACTGACATCCCCATTAGCCTGTTTGACAGCTTGCTGTCTGAGACCCTCTAATGTGGGACAGGTTTGCTGTGCCACACTCAGCTCCTCTCTGGCAGGCCCCCCTTCACCCAAAAGCTCAGCAGTGTCTGCTTCCAGCTCCTCTGGTGTAGGTTCTGCACAGGGAGGGAATTCTTCTTCCTCAGAATTAGAATCCACTGTAGAGGGAGGGATAGTAGGAAGTGGTTTGCTTCTACTAGCCCTAGCTTTAGGGAGCACTTGGTCCATTGTTCCAGGATCCAAGCTTCCCTGTCCTTTTTGCTTTTTGGCCTGAGCCCTTGTCAAAGCAAAAATATGCCCTGGGATGCCCAGCATTGCTGCATGGGCCTCCAACTCCACATCTGACCAAGCTGATGTCTCCAAATCGTTCCCTAATAGACAGTCTACAGGTAAATCTGAAGCTACCACAACTTTCTTTGGACCAGATACCCCCCCCCAGTTGAGATTTACAACAGCCATGGGGTGGCTTTGTGTTATGTTGTGAGCATCGGTTACTTGGTACTGGTGTCCAAGTATGTGTTGTTCAGGGTGCACCAGTGTCTCAATCACCATTGTGACACTGGCACCTGTGTCCCTGTAGGCCTGGACCTCAACACCATTTATTAGGGTTAGTTGCTTGTACTTCTCCAAGTTATGGGGGCAAGCAACCAAAGTGGCTAAGTCAATAGCCCCTTCAGAGACTAAAGTAGCCTCTGTGGTCTCCCTAATCAGACCAACCCCAACTAAATTACCAAAAGTAAGCCCAGCTACTCCCTTGGATTGGCTATTAGTAGGTTTGCTCCCACCACCACTGCTATTAGTAGGGACACTAGGTGTAGCAGTAGGGGTTGTAGTGGTAGGAGCTGTGGTGCCTTTCTTTGGACAACTGGGATCTGTTGTCCAATGGCCTTTTATCTTACATAAATAGCACCATGGTTTCTTTTCCTTGTTCTGATTAGAGGAGGGTTTGGGCCCACCACCCCCACCAGAGTGTTTTTGTGGGCCTGATGAAGACTCATTTTTAGATTTGTCCCCACCCTTGTCAGAAGACTTACCATCCTTCTTTTTGTTGCCATCTTTGTCACCCCCTGTATGAACTTTTCTGTTCACTCTTGTTCTGACCCATTTGTCTGCCTTCTTTCCCAATTCTTGGGGAGAGGTCAGATCTGAGTCCACCAAGTACTGGTGCAACAAATCAGACACACAATTATTAAGAATATGCTCTCTCAGGATTAAGTTATACAGGCTGTCATAATCAGTAACTTTACTGCCATGTAACCACCCCTCCAAGGCCTTCACTGCCTGGTCAATGAAATCAACCCAGTCTTGTGAAGACTCCTTTTTGGTATCTCTGAACTTGATCCTGTACTGTTCAGTGGTTAAGCCATAACCATCCAGGAGTGCATTCTTAAGAACTTGGAAATTGTTAGCATCATTTTCTTTTACAGTAAGGAGCCTATCCCTACCTTTTCCAGTAAATGATAGCCATAGGATAGCAGCCCACTGCCTTTGAGGGACATCCTGTACAGCACAGGCCCTCTCAAGTGCAGCAAACCACTTGTTAATGTCATCCCCCTCCTTGTAAGGGGGAACTATCTTATGCAGATTCCTGGAATCATGCTCTTTTGCAGGATGACTATGGGGAATACTGCTGCTGCCACCATGGGTATCTAAACCCATTTTCTGTCTTTCCCTCTCTATTTCTAAAGACTGTCTATCCAAATCCAGCTGTTGCTTCTTGAGCTTCAGTCTGGTTTGCTCCACTCTCAATCTATTGAGCTCCCTTTCCAACAATCTGTCATCAGGGTGGGTGGGAGGGACATTTTTAGATACAGAGGTATGATGGGAATGAACAGAAGGAGACCTGTCCCTTACAGAGGGCACCCTAACAGCTTGGCTACCAGTATAATGTGAGAGCACATCATCAGTATGATGTGATTCAACCTCTGTACCAACTATGCTAGACTGTCTAGTAATGGGCAGGCTGAGAATTTTCTTTCCAGAACCTTTTCCTGGGGGAGTCCCTGGATCAGATTGAGAACCATTAGCTACTTTTTCTACAGATTGGGCACTTATGGCCTTATCCTGTACTCTAAGCATATTTATTAACAGTTCTAAGGAAGGATTCTTCCCTACACTCAAACCTCTCTCTATGCAGAGACTCCTTGCTCCTTTCCAGCTAAGGTGATCATATGCAAGTTTGGACAGTTCAACTTTTTGGCCTGTGCCAGACATTTTTTAGAGAGAGTTAAAGTGATAGACAAAGAGAAAAAAGTTTTCAGAACTTTTTGGAAAGACAGAAAAAAACTTTTTAAACTTTTAAGAACTTTTTGAAAGTTTAGAAGTACTTTTCAGCACTTAGAAAAGAGTGAAAAGAGGAAATGCAAAACTTTTTGGCTATGTGTATATACACTGACCTTGTTTTGTATATTTTTCTCTTATGAAAAGTACAATGACAAGAGTGGTAAGTAGTCTCAAGCACTTATCCCACCACTGCACAACCAATGTAGGAGGCTGGACTGGTTTGTAGTGAGTACCAAGGGGTACTTGCACCTTGCACCAGGCCCAGTTATCCCTTATTAGTGTATAGGGTGTCTAGCAGCTTAGGCTGATAGATAATGGTAGCTTAGCAAAGCAGCTCAGGCTGAACTAGGAGACGTGTGAAGCTACTACAGTACCACTTAGTGTCATATGCACAATATCATAAGAAAACACAATACACAGTTATACTAAAAATAAAGGTACTTTATTTTTATGACAATATGCCAAAGTATCTTAGAGTGTACCCTCAGTAAGAGGATAGGAAATATACACAAGATATATATACACAATAGCAAAAATATGCAGTATAGTCTTAGAAAACAGTGCAAACAATGTATAATTACAATAGGATGCAATGGGGAAACATAGGGATAGGGGCAACACAAACCATATACTCCAAAAGTGGAATGTGAACCACGAATGGACCCCAAACCTATGTGACCTTGTAGAGGGTCGCTGGGACTATTAGAAAATAGTGAGAGTTAGAAAAATAACCCTCCCCAAGACCCTGAAAAGTGAGTGCAAAGTGCACCAAAGTTCCCCTAAGGACAAAATAGTCGTGTTAGAGGGAGAATGCAAGGAAAACACAAATCAGCAATGCAACAACGATGGATTCCTGTCTGAAGGTACCTGTGGAACAAGGGGACCAAGTCCAAAAGTCACAAGCAGCTCGGAGATGGGCAGATGCCCAAGAAATGCCAGCGGTTGGTGCAAAGAAGCTCTTACTAGGCTGAAGAACTGTGAATACTGCAGGAACGACAAGGGCTAGAGACTTCCCCTTTGGAGGATGGATCCCCCACGCCTTGGAGAGTCGTGCAGAAGTGTTTTCCCGCCGGATGGACGCCAACAAGCCTTGCTACACGCAAATCGTGCGTTTGGCGTTTTTGGACGCTGCTGGGGCCCAGGAGGGACCAGAAGGTCGCAAATTGGACCTGCAGAGAGAGGGGACGTCGAGCAAGACAAAGAGCCCTCACTGAAGCAGGTAGCACCCGGAGAAGTGCCAGAAACAGGCACTACGAGGATGCGTGAAACGGTGCTCGCCGAAGTTGCACAAAGGAGTCCCACGTCGCCGGAGACCAACTTAGAAAGTCGTGCAATGCAGGTTAGAGTGCCGTGGACCCAGGCTTGGCTGTGCACACAGGATTTCCGCCGGAAGTGCACAGGGGCCGGAGAAGCTTGCAAAGTCGCGGTTCCCAGCAATGCAGCCCAGCGAGGTGAGGCAAGGACTTACCTCCACCAAACTTGGGCTGAAGAGTCACTGGACTGTGGGGGTCACTTGGACGGTGTCGCTGGATTCGAGGGACCTCGCTCGTCGTGCTGAGAGGAGACCCAAGGGACCGGAGATGCAGCTTTTTGGTGCCTGCGGTTGCAGGGGGAAGATTCCGTCGACCCACGGGAGATTTCTTCGGAGCTTCTGGTGCAGAGAGGAGGCAGACTACCCCCACAGCATGCACAAGCAGGAAAACAGTCGAGAAGGCGGCAGGATCAGCGTTACAGAGTTGCAGTAGTCGTCTTTGCTACTATGTTGCAGGTTTGCAGGCTTCCAGCGCGGTCAGCGGTCGATTCCTTATCAGAAGGTGAAGAGGGAGATGCAGAGGAACTCGGCTGAGCTCATGCATTCGTTATCTAAAGTTTCCCCAGAGACAGAGACCCTAAATAGCCAGAAAAGAGGGTTTGGCTACCTAGGAGAGAGGAAAGGCTACTAACACCTGAAGGAGCCTATCACAAGGAGTCTCTGACGTCACCTGGTGGCACTGGCCACTCAGAGCAGTCCAGTGTGCCAGCAGCACCTCTGTTTCCAAGATGGCAGAGGTCTGGAGCACACTGGAGGAGCTCTGGACACCTCCCAGGGGAGGTGCAGGTCAGGGGAGTGGTCACTCCCCTTTCCTTTGTCCAGTTTCGCGCCAGAGCAGGGGCTAAGGGGTCCCTGAACCGGTGTAGACTGGCTTATGCAGAATTGGGCACCTCTGTGCCCAACAAAGCATTTCCAGAGGCTGGGGGAGGCTACTCCTCCCCTGCCTTCACACCATTTTCCAAAGGGAGAGGGTGTCACACCCTCTCTCAGAGGAAGTTCTTTGTTCTGCCATCCTGGGCCAGGCCTGGCTGGACCCCAGGAGGGCAGCTGCCTGTCTGAGGGGTTGGCAGCAGCAGCAGCTGCAGAGAAACCCCAGGAAGGGCAGTCTGGCAGTACCAGGGTCTGTGCTACAGACCACTGGGATCATGGAATTGTACCAACAATGCCAGGATGGCATAGAGGGGGCAATTCCATGATCATAGACATGTTACATGGCCATATTCGGAGTTACCATGGTGAAGCTACATATAGGTAGTGACCTATATGTAGTGCACGCGTGTAATGGTGTCCCCGTACTCACAAAGTTCAGTGAATTGGCTCTGAACAATGTGGGGGCACCTTGGCTAGTGCCAGGGTGCCCTCACACTAAGTAACTTTGCACCTAACCTTTACCAGGTAAAGGTTAGACATATAGGTGACTTATAAGTTACTTAAGTGCAGTGTAAAATGGCTGTGAAATAACGTGGACGTTATTTCACTCAGGCTGCAGTGGCAGGCCTGTGTAAGAATTGTCAGAGCTCCCTATGGGTGGCAAAAGAAATGCTGCAGCCCATAGGGATCTCCTGGAACCCCAATACCCTGGGTACCTCAGTACCATATACTAGGGGATTATAAGGGTGTTCCAGTAAGCCAATGTAAATTGGTAAAAATGGTCACTAGCCTGTCAGTGACAATTTGGAAAGCAATGAGAGAGCATAACCACTGAGGTTCTGATTAGCAGAGCCTCAGTGAGACAGTTAGTCACTACACAGGTAACACATACAGGCACACTTATGAGCACTGGGGCCCTGGGTTACCAGGGTCCCAGTGACACATACAACTAAAACAACATATATACAGTGAAAAATGGGGGTAACATGCCAGGCAAGATGGTACTTTCCTACAATAAGGTACTCAAACCAAGATGTTCACCTATGGTTTGTAGAAGTTTACCAAAAAGTCCATGGGATGAATTAGCTATCGATATTGTGGGGCCATTGCATGGAGAACATCAGATTCCTTACCTGTTGGTGTTGCTGGATTTGTATTCACGATGGGTGGAGGTGAGTTTGGTGAGAGAGATCACTTCTCAATCTGTGATCAGTTTTTTAGAATCTGTGTTCAAACGCGAGAGTTTTCCTAACTCTATTCTTTCTGACAATGGTCCGCAGTTCTGTTCTGCTCAGATGGAGGAGTATTTTGTAAAATGTGGAATTGTACATAAAAAAATTGCGTTATATCATCCAGAGGCGAATGGTGCTTTGGAGAGATTTAACAGGACTTTAAAGGAGAGTATACAATTAGCAAAGGTAAACTGTTTAGATTGGAGAAAAGAACTGCAGGGTCGTATAACAGCTTACAGGTACACTCCTCATGCATCAACGGGGAAGACTCCTTTTGAACTGCTCAGGGGAAGGTCTCCAAATACTTGTTTGTGTCCTGGCTGGATGGTTGCTGGGAAGGGTTTGAAAAACAATGGTATTGGGGAATGGAGAGACAAAGAAGCCCTGGCATAATTCTCAAAAATCTTTTTCCATTTCTTCCACTTAATAACCGGTTCTCCTGGATCTGACAAGAAAAACGGCGGCGCCGTAACATTCTGCATACTCTCAAGAGGTGTAAAACAATTCTTCCCCACAATATATTCCAAACCCTACTAGTTGCTAAAAGTACTTAAAGTCCAAAAAGTGTGCCAGTCACTGTATGTCCCAGCACTATGCCGCTATGTCAAACACGGGTCTTCAGGTGTGTTTGTCACCGCAGAGATGACCTTTTCAGTTTAATTCATTTTACAACGCCCAACACTTGTATTCCACAAGTGCAATAAAGTTTCCAAAGAAATGTATATTCCCGTGACCACAAACCAATATAGTGATCCTTATCCAGTCTCCGTCTAAGTTTCAACTTCCAATAGACCGTCGATGTTCTTCTTCGATGTCCTCCAACAATTGCGCTGTGAATTATTATTATTTTTTTTAAATAAAAAAAATTCCTTCTTCCTCATCTAAGATGGCCGCCACGAAACATTTGGTCCGTTTTCTTCAGGCAGTTGGGCTTGCTTTCTCTTTGAGCAATCTCGGATTGTTTTCCTCACTCAAAATGGCTGCAACCAAACATCCAGTCTATTTTCTTCAGTCAATCTGGCTTGTTTTTCTCCTTCCACCACACTCAAGATGGCCGCCAACAATTCCCACAGCTTTCAGTCCTTTACCAATTGCTCACTGACCTTCTGACGTCGTGAAGCATACAGAGACCACTTTGATCCTCAGTAAATGCTCAAACAGCTTTCCACAAAGCCCCTACAACCGCAATTTCACACTTTTCTCCGCTAGAACATGCTCGATCCTCTCCCAGCACGTCTCTGTAAGTTATCTCAGTTTTTCTCTTAAATAATCCAAGCTCTTCCTTCTTTGTTGTTGTTGAGGCTGTCCCTTCCTCGGGGTTCCTTTCTCCGCCCAAGCGTCGCCAGTGTAATAAAGCGAATCCACACCAGATGAAGATATGTGGTAGGAGGTATTTATTACAGCCTCAACCAACAGCCAGCATATCAACGGTCATGCAGAGAACCCTGCATGACAGAACCTCAGAACAAGCTGGTTCCATGCCCAGTGTTCTGGCATGGAGCCATGTTACATCATTACAGATATAAAGAGAAGAAGTGCTGTAGGAGGACGTGTAATCAGACTGGATGGAAAGGGAAGAAGTGCTGTAGAAAGCAGTGTAATCACACTGGATGGAAAGAGAAGAAGTGCTGTAGGAGGAGGTGTAATCACCGTGGATGGATGGAAAGAGAAGAAGTGCTGTAGGAGGAAGTGTAATCACACTGGATGGAAAGAGAAGAAGTGCGGTAGGAGGAGGTGTAATCACACTGGATGGAATGGGAAGAAGTGCTGTAGGAGGGTAGGAGGAGATGTAATCACACTGGATGGAAAGAGAAGAAGTGCTGTAGGAGGAAGTGTAATCAGACTGGATGGAAAGGGAAGAAGTGCTGTAGGAGGAAGTGTAATCAGATGTAGGAGGAAGTGTAATCACACTGGATGGAAAGAGAAGTGCGGGAGGTGTAATCACACTGGATGGAAAGGGAAGAAGTGCTGTAGAAGGAAGTGTAATCACACTGGATGGAAAGAGAAGAAGTGCGGTGGGAGGAGGTGTAATCACAGTAGAGGTAAAGGAAGAAGTGCTGTAGGAGGAGATCACTGTGGATAGAAAGAGAAGAAGTGCTTTAGGAGGAAGTGTAATCAGAGTAGATGGAAAGGGAAGAAGTGCTGTAGAAAGCGGTGTAATCACACTGGATGGAAAGAGAAGAAGTGCGGTAGGAGGAGGTGTAATCACACTGGATGGAAAGGGAAAAAATGCTGTAGGAGGAAGTGTAATCACACTGGATGGAAAGAGAAGAAGTGCGGTGGGAGGAGGTGTAATCACAGTGGAGGTAAAGGAAGAAGTGCTGTAGGAGTAAGTGTAATCACACTGGATGGAAAGGGAAGAAGTGCGGTAGGAGGAGGTGTAATCATACTGGATGGAAAGGGAAGAAGTGCTGTAGGAGGAGATGTAATCATACTGGATGGAAAGGGAAGAAGTGCTGTAGGAGGAGGTGTAATCACACTGGAGGTAAAGGGAAGACGTGCTGTAGAAAGTGGTGTAATCACATTGGATGGAAAGAGAAGAAGTGCGGTAGGAGGAGGTGTAATCACACTGGATGGAAAGGGAAAAAATGCTGTAGGAGGAAGTGTAATCACACTGGATGGAATGAGAAGAAGTGCGGTGGGAGGAGGTGTAATCACAGTGGAGGTAAAGGAAGAAGTGCTGTAGGAGTAAGTGTAATCACACTGGATGGAAAGGGAAGAAGTGCGGTAGGAGGAGGTGTAATCATACTGGATGGAAAGGGAAGAAGTGCTGTAGGAGGAGATGTAATCATACTGGATGGAAAGGGAAGAAGTGCTGTAGGAGGAGGTGTAATCACACTGGAGGTAAAGGGAAGACGTGCTGTAGAAAGTGGTGTAATCACATTGGATGGAAAGGGAAGAAGTGCTGTAGGAAGTGGTGTAATAACACTGGATGGAAAGGGAAGAAGTGCTGTAGGAGGAGATGTAATCATACTGGATGGAAAGGAAAGAAGTGCTGTAGGAGGAGATGTAATCACACTGGAGGTAAAGGGAAGAAGTGCTGTAGGAGGAGATGTAATCACACTGGAGGTAAAGGGAAGAAGTGCTGTAGGAGGAAGTGTATTCACACTGGATGGAAAGAGAAGAAGTGCGGTGGGAGGAGGTGTAATCACAGTGGAGGTAAAGGGAAGAAGTGCTGTAGAAAGCGGTGTAATCACACTGGAGGTAAAAGGAAGAAGTGCTGTAGGAAGTGGTGTAATCACACTGGATGGAGAGAGAAGAAGTGCTGTAGGAGAAAGTGTGATTGCTCTGGATGAAAGGGAAGAAGTGCTGTAGAGGAGGTTTAATCACACTCGATTGAGAGTGAAGAAGTGCTGTAGAAGGAGGAGGTGTGGTCCTTACCTGTGCAGTTCACGGCTGCATACCTCCTCTCATAACAAAAGCTCTGAATCCTGGTGCTGTGTGGACACTGCCGCAGGCTGCCTTCATCTCCTCTGCACTGGACATCAGAAATCGCAACTAGATCAATCATTGCTTCCCCGAAGGCTGAGGCTGGAGGGACTGAATAGGGAACTCCACATCCCAGCTCCTTACACACCACAGCAGCGTCCTGCAGGTCCCATTGGCTGTCACAGACTCTTTCCCATCGGCCAATCGCCATCATCTGTAAAACCCCAGCACAGGGGGCTTTGGAGCCTGTCAGTCGAACACTAGTGATGTAGGCTGCAAAGAAACAGAATATATTTATAGTTACTCATTAATGTTATTTATTCCCTGTTTTCATTAATATTGTTCCACTGACTGCCAAGAATAGAGGAACACAGCGACAGAGACAGGACAAGAAAGCAGTTTTAATGCTCTTACGCAGACTTTGATTTCTCCTGAGGTCAGGGGTCAGCTCCCATCATCCTGTTCTTTATTAATAAATGCCTCTAAAGTGTTCACACCTCAATCTCGTTACATATAATTGAGTAGAAAGCACATGATGGGAAACAACCACACAACAGATTAGTCTCCCAGGATTTGTGGCATAATCCTGCACTCAGTGGGACTTCAGTGGTGAGAAAGTAGATTTCATTCACACACTGACTTCCCATGCATTCTTGGGCAGACAGTGGTCTGAGGCTGGCGGATGGATATTCTGGCTTCTCTCCAAGATTGTACCTTGTCCTTGTCCTAGTTAGTGGTTGAAAATCTGCCACATTTACACATTTGCGTTTTATTAACGCGTCAGCAGCTATTGTTCTGGGTCAAGTTGTCCTGGGCAGAGGATTTTACCCGATTCAAACATTTTCAGTGCATCAGGCAAGACGATACAAGAATTATGCAAATAAAATATCAAAATGCGCAACACAAAACATTAAATTGTAGGAATTTCTGGCACAGAACTTTTAAAAACAAAAGTCAGGGAGAGGGGTTGGGATATTCACAGGACTTAAACTGCTGTCACACACATTAGAGTGGCATTGAGAGAGAAAGCAAGAGAAAGTAAGTATGTTGACAAGAAGAGTGGGGGCCGCACTTTAAAAAATACTTTTCATGTGGAGAAGAAACTTAACCAATGGAATGGGATGGATATGATAACCCCATATTGAACTTGGCCCTTTCTGCAGTGTCATTCCCACATTTGGTGCCTTCACCCTCCTGCTTTCTGAACCCATTTTTGTTGGTTTTTAGGACTCTCCCTCTGCTAACCAGTG
Organism: Pleurodeles waltl; assembly: GCF_031143425.1. NCBI lineage: Eukaryota > Metazoa > Chordata > Amphibia > Caudata > Salamandridae > Pleurodeles > Pleurodeles waltl. The sequence goes on from NW_027150248.1 coordinate 1,253,504, forward strand.
CTAAAGTGCTTCTGCTCTCTTCTGTAGGAGACTGGCCTGGCTTATAGTGGGTACCTTGTGGTGCTTACACCCTGTGCCAGGTCCAGTTATCCCTTATAAGTGTAGAAAAGAGGTGTTCTAGCAGCTTATGCTGATAGAGGTAGCTATGGCAAAGCAGCTTAGGCTGAACTAGGAGACATGCAAAGCTCCTACTATACCACTTATATCATATGCACAATATCATAAGAAAACACAATACTCAGAGTTACTAAAAATAAAGGTGCTTTATTTTAGTGACAATATGCCAAAAGTATCTCAGGGGATACCCTCACTTAGGAGCTAAGTAATATACACAAATTATATGTACACAAACCCAAAACAGGTAAGTAACAGTAAGTAAAGTAGGGCAAACAATGTAGAATCACAATAGAATGCAATACGTAGGAATAAGCCTAGGGGCAACACAAACCATATACTCCAAAAGTGGAATGCGAATCACGAATGGACCCCAGGCCTATGGTAGGTTGTAGAGGGTCTCTGGGACTGTAAGAAAACAGTAAGGGTGTCCAAAATACCCCATCCCTACACCCAAAAAAGTAGGAGTAAAGTTACCCTAGAAAGACAGAATAGTCGTGATAGGGGATTCTGCAAGAACCACAAGCACCAGCGAAACACTGAAGACGGATTCCTGGACCTGAGGACCTGTAAAGGAAGGGGACCAAGTCCAAGAGTCACGCAAGTGTCCAGGGGGGCAGGAGACCACTAAACCCCAGATGAAGGTTCAAAAGGGCTGCCTCTGGGTGGAAGAAGCCAAAGATTCTGCAGCACAGAAGGTGCCAGGGATTTCTCCTTTGGATGGAAGATGTCCCATGGCATGCTGAAGGTTGCAGAAGGGTTTCCACGCAGAAATACTGCAAGCAAGCCTTGCTAGCTGCAAGAATAGCAGTTGAGGATTTTGGATGCTGCTCGGGACCAAGGAGGACCAGGATGTCATCTCTTGGAGGAGGAGACAAAGGGGGCGCTCAGCAACTCAGAGAGCCCCCACAGAACCCACAGAAGCACTGGAACAGGCACTTAGAAGATCTGAGGACAGCGGTTGACTCAGAGACACAAAGGAGGGTCCCACAACGTTGGAGTCCAACTCAGCAAGTTGAGCAATACAGGACAGAGTGCTGGAGATCCAGGCTAGGCTGTGTAAACTGTAAACTTCGCACTTGTATAGCACACTACTAACCTGTTAGGGTCTCAAGGTGCTGTACACATACCGCTATGGAACCCCTCCTGGCTTTTCCCTGTAAGGTGCCCACTCCTTAGCGAGGGATCCAAGTGCTGTTGGGGCCGTTGTGGAGATTAAGCAAGCTATTGCCCAGAGTTACATAGTGGGACCCATTAATTAGATTAGGCACCGAGACGAGAATTATTTGGTCCAAGGGAATTGAGCCCAAGACCTGTAGTAGCGGGACTTGAACCCTGGTCCTGAGCCAGATCTCTGCTTCATGGTCTGCCGCTCTAACCATTGTGCCACACTTGTCCACACAAAGTGCAAAAAGGAAGTCCTGGTAAAGTTCACAGAAGCCGGAGCAGCTGCAAATCACGCAGTACACAGGTTTGCTGTCTGGCGTGGGACTTACCTCCACCAAATTTAGACAAAAAGGGCCACTGGACTGTGGGAGACACTTGGACCCAGCTCCTGTGTTCCAGGGACCACGCTCGTCAGGATGAGAGGGGACCCAGAGGACGGGTGATGCAGAAGTTTGGTGCCTGCATTGACAGGGGGAAGATTCAGTCGATCCACAGGAGATTTCTTCTTGGCTTCCAGTGCTGGGTGAAGGCAGACAGCCCTCAGAGCATGCACCACCAGGAAGCAGTCGAGAAAGCCAGCAGGATGAGGTGCTACAATGTTGCTGATAGTCGCTTTGCTACTTTGTTGCGGTTTTGCAGGCGTCCTGGAGCAGTCAGTGGTCGATCCTTGGCAGAAGTCGAAGAGGGAAGTGCAGAGGAACGCTGGTGAGCTCTTGCATTCGTTATCTGAGGAATAGCCCTATCAGGAAGGGTCTCTGACGTCACCTGCTGGCCCTGGCCACTCAGAGCTGTCCATTGTGCCCCAACACCTCTGAATCCAAGATGGCAGAGGTCTGGGACACACTGGAGGAGCTCTGGGCACCGCCCCTGGGAGGTGCAGGTCAGGGGAGTGGTCACTCACCTTTCTTTTGTCCAGTTTCGCGCCAGAGCAGGGCTGGGGGATCCCTGAACCGGTGCAGACTGGCTTATGCAGAGATAGGCACCATCTGTGCCCATCAAAGCATTTCCAGAGGCTGGGGGAGGCTACTCCTCCCCAGACCTTCACAACTATTTCCAAAGGGAGAGGGTGTAACAACCTCTCTCAGAGGAAATCCTTTGTTCTGCCTTCCTGGGACCAGGCTGCCCAGGCCCCAGGGGGGCAGAAACCTGTCTGAGGGGTTGGCAGCAGCTGCAGTGGAGACCCCGGAAAGGCAATTTGGCAGTACCCGGGTTCTGTGCTAGAGACCCAGGGATGCATGGAATTGTCACCTCAATACCAGAATGGTATTGGGGTGACAATTCCATGAGCCTAGACATGTTACATGGCCATGGTCGGAGTTACCATTGTGACGCTACATATAGGTAGTGACCTATATGCTGTGCACGCTTGTAATGGTGTCCCCGCACTCACAAAGTCCGGGGAATTTGCTCTGAACAATGTGGGGGCATCTTGGCTAGTGCCAGGGTGCCCACACACTAAGTAACTTGGCACCTAACCTTCACCAGGTGAGGGTTAGACATATAGGTGACTAATAAGTTACTTATGTGCAGTGAAAAATGGCTGTGAAATAACGTCAACGTTATTTCACTCAGGCTGCAAGGGCAGGCCTGTGTAAGAATTGTCTGCACTCCCTATGGGTGGCAAAAGAAATGCTTCAGCCCATAGGGATCTCCTGGAACCCCAATACCCTGGGTACCTAGGTACCATGTACAAGGGAATTTTAAGGGTGTTCCAGTGTGCCAATGAGAATTGGTGAAGATAGTCACTAGCCTGCAGTGACAATTGTGAAAGCAGAGAGAGCATAAACACTGATGTTCTGGTTAGCAGAGCCTCAGTGATACAGTTAGGCACTACACAGGGAACACATACAGGGTATACATTATGAGCACTGGGGTCCTGGCTGGCAGGATCCCAGTGCCACATAGGCAAAAAAAAATATACATACAGTGAAAATGGGGGTAACATGCCAGGCAAGATGGTACCTTCCGACACAACCCCCCAAACGAAGGACAATCAGGCTAACCTTGCCCAGATGAGTCTTCACTGTCTAAGTGGAAATATCTGGAGATTCCATCTGCATTGGAGTGGGTACTCCCAGTTCTATGTTCCACTGTATAGTCCATTCCCTGTAGAGATATGAAACACCTCAACAATTTAGGGTTTTCACCTTTCATTTGTTTTAGCCAAAGTAGAGGTTTGTGGTCTGTCTGAACAATAAAGTGAGTACCAAACAGGTATGGTCTCAACTTTTTCAGTGCCCAGACCACAGAAAAGGCCTCCCTCTCTATGGCAGACCAACGCTTTTCTCTAGGGGTCAACCTTCTGCTGATAAAAGCAACTGGTTGATCCTGGCCCTCAGAATTCAGTTGTGATAGTACTGCCCCAACCCCTAATTCAGATGCATCAGTCAGTACAATTAATTTCTTGTAGTAACAAAGGCTTTTTAGGACAGGTGCAGAGCACATGGCCTGTTTGAGCTCCTCAAAAGCTTTTTGACAGCTAGCTGTCCACAATACCTTCTTAGGCATATTCTTGCTAGTGAGATCATGAAGGGGGGCTGCAATGGAGCCATAATTCTTTTTGAATCTCCTACAGCACCCTGTGAGGCCTAAAAAGGCTCTCACCTGGGTTTGAGTTGTAGGGGGAACCCAATCCTTGATAGTTTAGATTTTCCCTGTAGTGTAGCAATCTATTCTCCACCTACCAGGTGGCCCAGATAAACCACTTTCCCCTGCCCTATCTGGCACTTTGAGGACTTGATAGTGAGGCCTGCCTTTTGCAGGGCCTCCAAAACTTTCCATAGGTGGACCAGGTGATCATCCCAGGTTGAGCTAAAGACAGCAATATCATCTAGATATTCTGCACTGAAAGCTTCCAACCCTTGCAGGACTGTGTTCACCAACCTCTGAAAAGTAGGAGGTGCATTTTTCAAACCAAAGGGCATCACTGTGAATTGCTAGTGCCCTCCAATGGTAGAAAATGCAGTCATGGGTTTAGCATCTTCTGATAACCTAATCTGCCAATACCCTGCAGTTAGATCAAAAGTGCTTAGATACTTGGCAGAAGAAAATGTATCTATGAGCTCATCTGCCCTGGTGAGAGAAAGTAGCCTCTTTCTAGCCTTGTTACCCCCACTTTTGGCCTGTTTGTGAGTATATGTCAGGGTGTTTTCACTGTCTCACTGGGATCCTGCTAGCCAGGGCCCAGTGCTCATAGTGAAAACCCTATGTTGTCAGTATGTTTGTTATGTGTCACTGGGACCCTGCTAGCCAGGACCCCAGTGCTCATAAGTATGTGCCCTGTATGTGTTCCCTGTGTGATGCCTGTCTCACTGAGGCTCCGAATTTGTCACTAACAGGCTAGTGACTAAATATACCAATACACATTGGCATACTGGTACACCCATATAATTCCATAGTATATGGTACTGAGGTACCCAGGGTATTGGGGTTCCAGGAGATCCCTATGAGCTGCAGCATTTCTTTTGCCACCCGTAGGGAGCTCTGACAATTCTTACACAGGCCTGCCAGTGCAGCCTGAGTGAAATAACGTCCACGTTATTTCACAGCCATTTACCACTGCACTTAAGGAACTTATAAGTCACCTACATGTCTAACCTTCACCTGGTGAAGGTTGGGTGCAAAGTCACTTAGTGTGTGGGCACCATGGCACTAGCCAAGGTGCCCCCACATCGTTCAGGGCAAATTCCCCAGACTTTGTGAGTGCGGGAACACCATTACACGCGTGCACTTTACATAGGTCACTACCTATGTATAGCATCACAATGGTAAGTCCGAACATGGCCATGTAACATTTCTAAGATCATGGAATTGTCACCCCAGTGCCATGCTGGCATTGGGGGGACAATTCCATGATCCCCCGGGTCTCTAGCACAGAACCTGGGTACTGCCAAACTGCCTTTCCGGGGTCTCAACTGCAGCTGCTGCTGCTGCCAACCCCTCAGACAGGTTTCTGCCTTCCTGGGGTCCAGGCAGCCCTGGCCCAGGAAGGCAGAACAAAGGATTTCCTCTAAGAGAGGGTGTAACACCCTCTCCCTTTGGAAATAGGTGTGAAGACTGGGAAGGAGTAGCCTCCCCCAGCCTCTGGAAATGCTTTGATGGGCACAGATGGTGCCCATCTCTGCATAAGTCAGTCTACACCGGTTCAGGGATCCCCCAGCCCGGCTCTGGTGCGAAACTGGACAAAGGAAAGGGGAGTGACCACTCCCCTGACCTGCACCTCCCAGAGGGGGTGCCCAGAGCTCCTCCAGTGTGCCCCAGACCTCTGCCATCTTGGATTCAGAGGTGTTGCTGGCACAATGGACTGCTCTGAGTGGCCAGTGCCAGCAGGTGACGTCAGAGGCTCCTTCTGATAGGCTCTTACCTCTCTTGGTAGCCAATCCTCCTTCCTAGGTAGCCAAACCTCCTTTTCTGGCTATTTAGGGTCTCTGCTTTGGGGATCTCACCAGATAACGAATGCAAGAGCTCTCCAGAGTACCTCTGCATCTCCCTCTTCACCTTCTGCCAAAAGATCGACCGCTGACTGCTCAGGACGCCTGCAAAACTGCAACAAAGTAGCAAGACGACTACTAGCAACCTTGTATCGCTTCATCCTGCCGGCTTTCTCGACTGTTTCCAGGTGGTGCATGCTCTGGGGGTAGCCTGCCTCCTTTCTGCACCAGGAGCTCTGAAGAAATCTCCCTTGGGTCGACAGAATCTTCCCCCTGCAACCACAGGCAACAAAAGACTGCATCACTGGTCCTCTGGGTCCCCTCTCAGCACGACGAGCAAGGTCCCTGGAACTCAGCAACTCTGTCCAAGTGACTCCCACAGTCCAGTGACTCTTCAGTCCAAGTTTGGTGGAGGTAAGTCCTTGCCTCCCCACGCTAGACTGCATTGCTGGGTACTGCGTGATTTGCAGCTGCTCCGGCTCCTGTGCACTCTTCCAGGATTTCCTTTGTGCACAGCCAAGCCTGAGTCCCTGACACTCTAACCTGCAGTGCTCAACCTTCTGAGTTGTCCTCCGGTGTCATGGGACTCCCTTTTGTGACTTCGGGTGGACTCCGGTTCACTTTTCTTCTAAGTGCCTGCTCAGGTACTTCTGCGGGTGCTGCCTGCTTCAGTGAGGGCTCACTGACTTGCTGGGTGCCCCCTCTGTCTCCTCATCCAAGTGGCAACATCCTGGTCCCTCCTGGGCCACAGCAGCATCCAAAAACTCTAACCGCGACCTTTGCAGCTAGCAAGGCTTGTTTGTGGTCTTTCTGTGTGGGAACACCTTTGCAAGCTTCTTCACGACATTGGACATCCATCCTCCAAAGGGGAAGTTTCTAGTCCTCTTCGTTCTTGCAGAACACCAAGCTTCTTCCAACAGGTGGCAGCTTCCTTGCACCCTCAGCTGGCATTTCTTGGGCTTCTGCCCACTCTCGACACTGTCGCGACTCTTGGACTTGGTCTCCATGTCTTACAGGTACTCAGTTCTGGAAATCCACTGTTGTTGCATTGCTGGTGTTTGTTCTTCCTGCAGAATCCCCTTATCACGACTTCTGTGCTCTCTGGGGGTAGTAGGTGCACTTTACACCTACCTTTCAGGGTCTTGGGGTGGGCTATTTTTCTAACCCTCACTGTTTTCTTACAGTCCCAGAGACTCTCTACAAGGTCACATAGGTGTGGGGTCCATTCGTGGTTTGCATTCCACTTTTGGAGTATATGGTTTGTGTTGCCCCTATACCTATGTGCTCCTATTGCAATCTATTCTAACTTCACACTGCCTGCATTACTTTTCTTGCTATAACCTGCATAATTTTGGTTTGTGTACATATATATTGTGCATATATCTCATCTTCATACTGAGGGTACTCACTGAGATACTTTTGGCATATTGTCATAAAAATAAAGTACCTTTATTTTTAGTATATCTGTGTATTGTGTTTTCTTATGATATTGTGCATATGACACCAGTGGTATAGTAGGAGTTTTACATGTCTCCTAGTTCAGCCTAAGCTGCTTTGCCATAGCTACCTTCTATCAGCCTAAGCTGCTAGAAACACCTCTTCTACACTAATAAGGGATAACTGGGCCTGGTACAAGGTGTAAGTACCTATGGTACCCACTACAAGCCAGGCCACCCTCCTACATTGGCTATGCAGCGGTGGGATAAGTACTTGTAATTACTTACCACTTTGTCATTGTGTACTTTTCATAAGAGAATAATATACAAAACAAGTTCAGTGTATGTACACTTAACCAAAAGGTTTTGCTTTTCTCCTTTTACACTTTCTGCTAAGTGCTGAAAAGTACTCCTAAACTTCTAAAAGTTTCCAAAAAGTTTGAAAAAGTTTTTTTCTCTGTTCTTTAAAAAGTCCTGAAACTTTTTCTCTCTTCTCACTGTCTCTAAACCTTCTTCTATCATGTCTGATGTAGGAACTTCTCTTAAAATGGTCAATACAACTTATGACAATTTAAACCTCAATAGCCTAAGGAGTCTCTGAATTGATAGAGGTTTAGTGATAGGAAAGAACCCTTCAAGAGAATTTCTATTTAACTTGCTCATTGAGAATGATAAGTCCCTAGTGTAGGAGGCTGGACTGGCTTGTAGTGAGTACCAAGGGGTACTTGCACCTTGCACCAGGCCCAGTTATCCCTTATTAGTGTATAGGGTGTCTAGCAGCTTAGGCTGATAGATAATGGTAGCTTAGCAGAGCAGCTTAGGCTGAACTAGGAGACGTGTGAAGCTACTACAGTACCACTTAGTGTCATATGCACAATATCATAAGAAAACACAATACACAGTTATACTAAAAATAAAGGTACTTTATTTTTATGACAATATGCCAAAGTATCTTAGAGTGTACCCTCAGTGAGAGGATAGGAAATATACACAAGATATATATACACAATAGCAAAAATATGCAGTATAGTCTTAGAAAGCAGTGCAAACAATGTATAGTTACAATAGGATGCAATGGGGAAACATAGGGATAGGGGCAACACAAACCATATACTCCAAAAGTGGAATGCGAACCACGAATGGACCCCAAACCTATGTGACCTTGTAGAGGGTCGCTGGGACTATTAGAAAATAGTGAGAGTTAGAAAAATAACCCTCCCCAAGACCCTGAAAAGTGAGTGCAAAGTGCACTAAAGTTCCCCTAAGGACAAAGAAGTCGTGTTGGAGGAATAATGCAGGAAAGACACAAACCAGCAATGCAACAACTGTGGATTTCCAATCTAGGGTACCTGTGGAACAAGGGGACCAAGTCCAAAAGTCATAAGCAAGTCGGAGATGGGCAGATGCCCAGGAAATGCCAGCTGCGGGTGCAAAGAAGCTTCGACTGGACAGAAGAAGCTGAGGTTTCTGCAAGAACGAAAAGGGCTAGAGACTTCCCCTTTGGTGGACGGATCCCTCTCGCCTTGGAGAGTCGTGCAGAAGTGTTTTCCCGCCGGAAGGACGCCAACAAGCCTTGCTAGTCGCAAATCGTGCATTTGGCGTTTTTGGACGCTGCCGGGGCCCAGGAGGGACCAGGTGGTCGCAAATTGGACCTGAAGAGAGAGGGGACGTCGAGCAAGACAAAGAGCCCTGACTGAAGCAGGTAGCACCCGGAAAAATGCCAGAAACAGGCACTACAAGGATGCGTGAAACGGTGCTCGCCGAAGTTGCACAAAGGAGTCCCACGTCGCCGGAGACCAACTTAGAAAGTCGTGCAATGCAGGTTAGAGTGCCGTGGACCCAGGCTTGGCTGTGCACAAAGGATTTCCCCCGGAAGTGCACAGGGGCCGGAGTAGCTGCAAAGTCGCGGTTCCCAGCAATGCAGCCCAGCGAGGTGAGGCAAGGACTTACCTCCACCAAACTTGGGCTGAAGAGTCACTGGACTGTGGGGGTCACTTGGACAGAGTCGCTGGATTCGAGGGACCTCGCTCGTCGTGCTGAGAGGAGACCCAAGGGACCGGTAATGCAGCTTTTTGGTGCCTGCGGTTGCAGGGGGAAGATTCCGTCGACCCACGGGAGATTTCTTCGGAGCTTCTGGTGCAGAGAGGAGGCAGGCTACCCCCACAGCATGCACAAGCAGGAAAACAGTCGAGAAGGCGGCAGGATCAGCGTTACAGAGTTGCAGTAGTCGTCTTTGCTACTATGTTGCAGGTTTGCAGGCTTCCAGCGCGGTCAGCAGTCGTTTCCTTATCAGAAGGTGAAGAGAGAGATGCAGAGGAACTCGGCTGAGCTCATGCATTCGTTATCTGAAGTTTCCCCAGAGACAGAGACCCTAAATAGCCAGAAAAGAGGGTTTGGCTACCTAGGAGAGAGGATAGGCTACTAACACCTGACGGAGCCTATCAGCAGGAGTCTCTGACGTCACCTGGTGGCACTGGCCATTCAGAGCAGTCCAGTGTGCCAGCAGCACCTCTGTTTCCAAGATGGCAGAGGTCTGGAGCACACTGGAGGAGCTCTGGACACCTCCCAGGGGAGGTGCAGGTCAGGGGAGTGGTCACTCCCCTTTCCTTTGTCCAGTTTCGCGCCAGAGCAGGGGCTAAGGGGTCCCTGAACCGGTGTAGACTGGCTTATGCAGAATTGGGCACATCTGTGACCAAGAAAGCATTTCCAGAGGCTGGGGGAGGCTACTCCTCCCCTGCCTTCACACCATTTTCCAAAGGGAGAGGGTGTCACACCCTCTCTCAGAGGAAGTTCTTTGTTCTGCCATCCTGGGCCAGGCCTGGCTGGACCCCAGGAGGGCAGATGCCTGTCTGAGGGGTTGGCAGCAGCAGCAGCTGCAGTGAAACCCCAGGAAGGGCAGTTTGGCAGTACCAGGGTCTGTGCTACAGACCACTGGGGTCATGGGATTGTGCCAACTATGCCAGGATGGCATAGAGGGGGCAATTCCATGATCATAGACATGTTACATGGCCATTTTCGGAGTTACCATTGTGAAGCTACATATAGGTAGTGACCTATATGTAGTGCACGCGTGTAATGGTGTCCCCGCACTCACAAAGTTCAGTGAATTGGCTCTGAACAATGTGGGGGCACCTTGGCTAGTGCCAGGGTGCCCACACACTAAGTAACTTTGCACCTAACCTTTACCAGGTAAAGGTTAGACATATAGGTGACTTATAAATTACTTAAGTGCAGTGTAAAATGGCTGTGAAATAACGTGGACGTTATTTCACTCAGGCTGCAGTGGCAGGCCTGTGTAAGAATTGTCAGAGCTCCCTATGGGTGGCAAAAGAAATGCTGCAGCCCATAGGGATCTCCTGGAACCCCAATACCCTGGGTACCTTAGTACCATATACTAGGGAATTATAAGGGTGTTCCAGTAAGCCAATGTGAATTGGTAAAATTGGTCACTAGCCTGTTAGTGACAATTTAAAAGTAATGAGAGAGCATAACCACTGAGGTTCTGGTTAGCAGAGCCTCAGTGAGACAGTTAGGCACCACACAGGGAACACATACATGCACACCTATGAGCACTGGGGCCCTGTGTGACAGGGTCCCAGTGACACATACATATAGGCCACAACCTTATGAGCACTGGGGTCCTGACTAGCAGGGCCCCAGTGACACATAACAAACATACTGAAAACATAGTGTTTTCACTATGAGCACTGGGGCCTAGCCATCAGGATCCCAGTGAGACAGTGAAAACAGTGACAAACATCCTGACATACACTCACAAACAGGCCAAAAGTGGGGGTAACAAGGCTAGAAAGAGGCTACTTTCTCACACCTAGCAGGCACTTCAACTGAGAAGTTGGTAGGTAGCTCCCATTATGACCCAGGGGAACACCTTGAGGGAGGTGTGGAGGGTTCTATTCCAAATCTGCCCCTTAGCAGACCACATAGCAATGCTGGTAGTAATAGGAACTCCCATCATAGTAGGGATGTTTTTATTCCTGGAGGCAAGGTTGTTAGAGTCCAAGCTGTTAGGGACAGATCTCCCTCTGTTGTTTCCAATTTGTCCTCAGTGTCCAAGCATTCCCAACCCACCCACCCTGAAGACAACATGTTAGAAAGGGAACTCAAAACGTTGAGAGTGGAAGAGACGAGACTAAAGCTTAAACAGCAACAGCTGGCTCTAGACAGGGAATCCCGAGACCGGGAGAAGGAGAGACAGAGATTGGGGTTTGGACCCCATGGTGGCAGCAGCAGTTTTTCTGATAGTAATCCTGCTAGAGCGCATGATTCCAGGAATCTGCACAAGATAGTTCCCCCTTACAAGGAGGGGGAAGATATTAACAAGTGGTTTGCTGCACTTGAGAGGGCCTGTATGGTACAGGGGGTCTCTCAAAGGCAGTGGGCTGCTATATTGTGGCCATCTTTCAATGGAAAGGGTAGGGATAGGCTCCTTACTGTTAGAGAAAGTGATGCTAACAATTTTGCAGTTTTGAAGGATGCACTCTTGGATGGATTTGGCTTAACCACTGAACAATACAGGATTAAGTTCAGAGACACCAGTAAAGAGTCCTCACAAGACTGGATAGACTTTGTTGACTGTTCAGTGAAGGCCTTGGAGGGGTGGTTACATGGCAGTAAAGTTTCTGACTATGAAAGCCTGTATAATCTTATTCTGAGAGAGCAGAGTCTGAATAACTGTGTGTCTGACTTGTTACACCACTATCTAGTGGTCTCAGATCTGACCTCTCCCCAAGAATTGGGAAAGAAGGGGCAGACAAATGGGTCAGAACAAGAGTGAACAGAAAAGTTCATACAGGGGGTGACAAGGATGGCAAGAAGAAGGATAGTAAGTCTTCTGACAAGGGTGGGGACAAATCTAAAAATGATTCTTCATCAGGCCCACAAAAATCCTCTGGTGGGGGTGGTGGGTCCAAATCCTCTTCAAATCAAGTAAAAAAGCCTTGGTGTTATTTATGTAAAGTAAAAGGCCATTGGACAACTGATGCCAGTTGTCCAAAGAAAAACACCAAACCTTCCACTACCACAACCCCTACTGCAAACTCTAGTGCCCCTAGTAATAGCAGTGGTGGTGGGAGCCAACCTACTAATAGCCAATCCAAGGGAGTAGCTGGGCTCACTTTTGGTAATTTAGTTGGGGTTGGTCTTGTTAGGGAGACCACAGAGGCTGTGTTAGTCTCTGAAGGTGCCACCCTGAACAACACCTACTTGGTCACCAGTACCAAGTAACCGATGCTCATAACAACACCCTTAGCCACCCCATGGCTGTTGTGAATCTCAACTGGGGGGGGGGGGGTTGCTGGCCCAAAGAAAGTTGTGGTTGCCTCAGATTTACCTGTAGACTGTCTACTAGGAAATGATTTAGAGACATCAGCTTGGGCAGAAGTGGAGTTGGAGGTTCATGCAGCAATGCTGGGCATTCCTGGGCATATTTTTGCTTTGACAAGGGCTCAGGCCAAAAAGCAAAAAGGACAGGGTGACTTGGAACCTGGAACAATGGACCAAGTGCTCCCTAAAACTAGGGGTAGCAAGGGTAAATCCCTAACCACTATCCCTCCCTCTACAGATGATTCTCCTTCTGAGGAAGAAGAATTTCCTCCCTGTGCAGAACTTTCACCAGAGGAGCTGTCAGCAGACACTGCTGAGCTTCTGGGTTTAGGGGGGCCTGCCAGGGAAGTGCTGAGTGTGGCACAGCGATCCTGTCCCACATTAGAGGGTCTCAGACAGCAAGCTGTCAAGCAGCAAAATGGGGATGTCAGTGACTCACAGAGAGTTTACTGGGAGGACAACCTCTTGTACACAGAGGCAAGGGATCCAAAACCTGGAGCAGCCAGTGTAGGAAAGTACCATCTTGCCTGGCATGTTACCCCCATATTTCACTATATATATGTTGTTTTAGTTGTATGTGTCACTGGGACCCTGCCAGCCAGGGCCCCAGTGCTCATAAGTGTGCCCTGTATGTGTTACCTGTGTTATGACTAACTGTCTCACTGAGGCTCTGCTATTCAGAACCTCAGTGGTTATGCTCTCTCATTTCTTGGCATACTGGAACACCCTTATAATTCCCTAGTATATGGTACTAAGGTACCCAGGGTATTGGGGTTCCAGGAGATCCCTATGGGCTGCAGCATTTCTTTTGCCACCCATAGGGAGCTCTGACAATTCTTACACAGGCCTGCCACTGCAGCCTGAGTGAAATAACGTCCACGTTATTTCACAGCCATTTACCACTGCACTTAAGTAACTTATAAGTCACCTATATGTCTAACCTTTACCTGGTAAAGGTTGGGTGCTAAGTTACTTAGTGTGTGGGCACCCTGGCACTAGCCAAGGTGCCCCCACATTGTTCAGGGCAAATTCCCCGGACTTTCTGAGTGCGGGGACACCATTTCACGCGTGCTCTACACATAGGTCACTACCTATGTGTAGCTTCACAATGGTAACTCCGAACATGGCCATGTAACATGTCTAAGATCATGGAATTGCCCCCCCCAATGCCATCCTGGTATTCGGGAGACAATCCCATGATTCCCCGGGTCTCTAGCACAGACCCGGGTACTGCCAAACTGCCTTTTCAGGGGTTTCACTGCAGTTGCTGCTGCTGCCAACCCCTTAGACAGGATTCTGCCCTCCTGGGGTCCAGCCAGGCTTGGCCCAGGGAGGCAGAACAAAGGACTTCCTCAGAGAGAGGGTGTTACACCCTCTCCCTTTGGAAAAAGGTGTTAAGGCAGGGGAGGAGTAGCCTCCCCCAGCCTCTGGAAATGCTTTCATGGGCACAGATGGTGCCCATTTTGGCATAAGCCAGTCTACACCGGTTCAGGGACCCCTCAGCCCTGCTCTGGCGCGAAACTGGACAAAGGAATGGGGAGTGACCACTCCCCTGACCTGCACCTCCCCTGGGAGGTGCCCAGAGCTCCTCCAGTGTGCTCCAGACCTCTGCCATCTTGGAAACAGAGGTGCTGCTGGCACACTGGACTGCTCTGAGTGGCCAGTGCCAGGAGGTGACGTCAGAGACTCCTTCTGATAGGCTCCTTCAGGTGTTGCTAGCCTATCCTCTCTCCTCAGTAGCCAAACCCTCTTTTCTGGCTATTTAGGGTCTCTGCTTTGGGGAATTCCTTAGATAACGAATGTAAGAGCTCATCAGAGTTCCTCTGCATCTCTCTCTTCACCTTCTGCCAAGGAATCGACTGCTGACCGTGCTGAAAGCCTGCAAAACTGCAACAAAGTAGCAAAGACGACTACTGCGACCTTGTAACGCTGATCCTGCCGCCTTCTCAACTGTTTTCCTGGTGGTGCATGCTGTGGGGGTAGTCTGCCTCCTCTCTGCACTAGAAGCTCCAAAGAAATCTCCTTTGGGTCGACGGAATGTTCCCCCTGCAACCGCAGGCACCAAAGAACTGCATCACCGGTCCTCTGGGTCTCCTCTCAGCATGACGAGCGAGGTCCCTTGAACTCAGCAACTCTGTCCAAGTGACTCCCACAGTCCAGTGACTCTTCAGTCCAAGTTTGGTGGAGGTAAGTCCTTGCCTCCCACGCCAGACTGCATTGCTGGGAACCGCGTGTTTTGCAGCTACTCCGGCTCCTGTGCACTGTAGGAGGCTGGACTGGCTTGTAGTGAGTACCTAGGGGTACTTGCACCTTGCACCAGGCCCAGTTATCCCTTATTAGTGTATAGGGTGTCTAGCAGCTTAGGCAGATAGATAATGGTAGCTTAGCAGAGCATCTTAGTCTGAACTAGGAGACGTGTGAAGCTACTACAGTACCACTTAGTGTCATATGCACAATATCATAAGAAAACACAATACACAGTTATACTAATAATAAAGGTACTTTATTTTTATGACAATATGCCAAAGTATCTCAGAGTGTACCCTCAGTGAGAGGATAGGAAATATACACAAGATATATATACACAATACTAGAAATATGCAGTATAGTCTTAGAAAACAGTGCAAACAATGTATAGTTACAATAGGATGCAATGGGGAAACATAGGGATAGGGGCAACACAAACCATATACTCCAAAAGTGGAATGCGAACCACGAATGGACCCCAAACCTATGTGACCTTGTAGAGGGTCGCTGGGACTATTAGAAAATAGTGAGGGTTAGAAAAATAGCCCACCCCAAGACCCTGAAAAGTGAGTGCAAAGTGCACTAAAGTTCCCCAAAGGACAAAGAAGTCGTGATAGGGGAATAAGGCAGGAAAGACACAAACCAACAATGCAACAATGCTGGATTTCCAATCTGGGTTACCTGTGGAACAAGGGGACCAAGTCCAAAAGTCACAAGCAAGTCGGAGATGGGCAGATGCCCAGGAAATGCCAGCTGCGGGTGCAAAGAAGCTTCTACTGGACAGAAGAAGCTGCGGTTTCTGCAAGAACGCAAAGGGCTAGAGACTTCCCCTTTGGAGGACGGATCCGGCTCGCCTTGTAGAGTCGTGCAGAAGTGTTTTCCCGCCGAAAGATCGCCAACAAGCCTTGCTAGCTGCAAATCATGCAGTAAGCGTTTTTGGACGCTGTTGTGGCCCAGGAGGGACCAGGAGGTCGCAATTTGGACCAGGAGGTAGAGGGGACGTCGAGCAAGACAAGAAGCCCTCTTAGCAGCAGGTAGCACCCGGAGAAGTGCCAGAAACAGGCACTACGAGGATGCGTGAAACGGTGCTCACCCGAAGTTACACAAAGGAGTCCCACGTCGCCGGAGACCAACTTAGAAAGTCGTGCAATGCAGGTTAGAGTGCCGTGGACGCAGGCTTGGCTGTGCACAAAGGATTTCCGCCGGAAGTGCACAGGGGCCGGAGTAGCTGCAAAAGTCGCGGTTCACAGCAATGCAGTCTAGCGAGGTGAGGCAAGGACTTACCTCCACCAAACTTGGACTGAAGAGTCACTGGACTGTGGGAGTCACTTGGACAGAGTTGCTGGATTCGAGGGACCTCGCTCGTCGTGCTGAGAGGAGACCCAAGGGACCGGTAATGCAGCTTTTTGGTGCCTGCGGTTGCAGGGGGATGATTCCGTCGACCCACTGTAGGAGGCTGGACTGGCTTGTAGTGAGTACCAAGGGGTACTTGCACCTTGCACCAGGCCCAGTTATCCTTTATTAGTGTATAGGGTGTCTAGCAGCTTAGGCTGATAGATAATGGTAGCTTAGCAGAGCAGCTTAGGCTGAACTAGGAGACGTGTGAAGCTACTACAGTACCACTTAGTGTCATATGCACAATATCATAAGAAAACACAATACACAGTTATACTAAAAATAAAGGTACTTTATTTTTATGACAATATGCCAAAGTATCTTAGAGTGTACCCTCAGTGAGAGGATAGGAAATATACACAAGATATATATACACAATAGCAAAAATATGCAGTATAGTCTTAGAAAACAGTGCAAACAATGTATAGTTACAATAGGATGCAATGGGGAAACATAGGGATAGGGGCAACATAAACCATATACTCCAAAAGTGGAATGCGAACCACGAATGGACCCCAAACCTATGTGACCTTGTAGAGGGTCGCTGGGACTATTAGAAAATAGTGAGAGTTAGAAAAATAACCCTCCCCAAGACCCTGAAAAGTGAGTGTAAAGTGCACTAAAGTTCCCCTAAGGACAAAAAAGTCGTGTTAGAGGAATAATGCAGGAAAGACACAAACCAGCAATGCAACAACTGTGGATTTCCAATCTAGGATACATGTGCAACAAGGGGACCAAGTCCAAAAGTCACAAGCAAGTCGGAGATGGGCAGATGCCCAGGAAATGCCAGCTGCGGGTGCAAAGAAGCTTCTACTGGACAGAAGAAGCTGAGGTTTCTGCAGGAACGAAAAGGGCTAGAGACTTCCCCTTTGGGTGAACTGATACCACTCGCCATGGAGAGTCGTGCAAAAGTGTTTTCCCGCCGAAAGAACGCCAACAAGCCTTGCTAGCTGCAAATCGTGCATTAGCGTTTTTGGACGCTGCTGAGGCCCTGGAGGGACCAGGAGGTCGCAAATTGGACCAGCAGAGAGAGGGGACGTCGAGCAAGACATGGAGCCCTCTATGAAGCCGGTAGCACCCGGAGAAGTGCCAGAAACAGGCACTACGAGGATGCGTGAAACGGTGCTTGCCGAAGTTGCACAAAGGAGTCCCACGTCGCCGGAGACCAACTTAGAAAGTCGTGCAATGCAGGTTAGAGTGCCGTTGACCCAGGCTTGGCTGTGCACAAAGGATTTCCGCCGCAAGTGCACAGGGGCCGGAGTAGCTGCAAAAGTCGTGGTTCCCAGCAATGCAGCCCAGCGAGGTGAGGCATGGACTTACCTCCACCAAACTTGGACTGAAGAGTCACTGGACTGTGGGGGTCACTTGGACAGAGTCGCTGGATTCGAGGGACCTCGCTCGTCGTGCTGAGAGGAGACCCAAGGGACCGGTAATGCAGCTTTTTGGTGCCTGCGGTTGCAGGGGGAAGATTCCGTCGACCCACGGGAGATTTCTTTGGAGCTTCTGGTGCAGAGAGGAGGCAGACTACCCCCACAGCATGCACAAGCAGGAAAACAGTCGAGAAGGCGGCAGGATCAGCGTTACAGAGTTGCAGTAGTCGTCTTTGCTACTATGTTGCAGGTTTGCAGGCTTCCAGCGCGGTCAGCAGTCGATTCCTTGGCAGAAGGTGAAGAGAGAGATGCAGAGGAACTCGGATGAGCTCTTGCATTCGTTATCTAAAGTATCCCCAGAGACAGAGACCCTAAATAGCCAGAAAAGAGGGTTTGGCTACTTAGGAGAGGGGATAGGCTAGCAACACCTGAAGGAGCCTATCACAAGGAGTCTCTGACGTCACCTGGTGGCACTGGCCACTCAGAGCAGTCCAGTGTGCCAGCAGCACCTCTGTTTCCAAGATGGCAGAGGTCTGGAGCACACTGGAGGAGCTCTGGACACCTCCCTGGGGA
The DNA here is from genome assembly GCF_031143425.1 of Pleurodeles waltl. Taxonomy (NCBI): domain Eukaryota; kingdom Metazoa; phylum Chordata; class Amphibia; order Caudata; family Salamandridae; genus Pleurodeles; species Pleurodeles waltl. The sequence continues at coordinate 1,271,579 of NW_027150248.1, forward strand.
GGTGCAGGTCAGGGGAGTGGTCACTCCCCTTTCCTTTGTCCAGTTTCGCGCCAGAGCAGGGCTAATGGGTCCCCTGAACCGGTGTAGACTGGCTTATGCAGAATTGGGCAACTCTGTGCCCAAGAAAGCATTTCCAGAGGCTGGGGGAGGCTACTCCTCCCCTGCCTTCACACCATTTTCCAAAGGGAGAGGGTGTCAAACCCTCTCTCAGAGGAAGTTCTTTGTTCTGCCATCCTGGGCCAGGTCTGGCTGGACCCCAGGAGGGCAGATGCCTGTCTGAGGGGTTGGCAGCAGCAGCAGCTGCAGTGAAACCCCAGGAAGGGCAGTTTGGCAGTACCAGGGTCTGTGCTACAGACCACTGGGATCATGGGATTGTGCCAACTATGCCAGGATGGCATAGAGGGGGCAATTCCATGATCATAGACATGTTACATGGCCATATTCGGAGTTACCATTGTGAAGCTACATATAGGTAGTGACCTATATGTAGTGCACGCGTGTAATGGTGTCCCCGCACTCACAAAGTTCAGGGAATTGGCTCTGAACAATGTGGGGGCACCTTGGCTAGTGCCAGGGTGCCCTCACACTAAGTAAGTTTGCACCTAACCTTTACCAGGTAAAGGTTAGACATATAGGTGACTTATAAGTTACTTAAGTGCAGTGTAAAATGGCTGTGAAATAACGTGGACGTTATTTCACTCAGGCTGCAGTGGCAGGCCTGTGTAAGAATTGTCAGAGCTCCCTATGGGTGGCAAAAGAAATGCTGCAGCCCATAGGGATCTCCTGGAACCCCAATACCCTGGGTACCTCAGTACCATATACTAGGGAATTATAAGGGTGTTCCAGTAAGCCAATGTAAATTGGTAAAATTGGTCACTAGCCTGTTAGTGACAATTTGAAATAAATGAGAGAGCATAACCACTGAGGTTCTGGTTAGCAGAGCCTCAGTGAGACAGTTAGGCACCACACAGGGAACACATACATTTAGGCCACAAACTTATGAGCACTGGGGTCCTGACTAGCAGGGTCCCAGTGACACATAACAAACATACTGAAAACATAGGGTTTTCACTATGAGCACTGGGCCCTGGCTAGCAGGATCCCAGTGAGACAGTGAAAACACCCTGACATACACTCACAAACAGGCCAAAAGTGGGGGTAACAAGGCTAGAAAGAGGCTACTTTCTCACACCCACGGGAGATTTCTTCGGAGCTTCTAGTGCAGAGAGGAGGCACACTACCCCCACAGCATGCACCACCAGGAAAACAGTCGAGAAGGCGGCAGGATCAGCGTTACAGAGTTGCAGTAGTCGTCTTTGCTACTATGTTGCAGTTTTGCAGGCTTCCAGCGCGGTCAGCAGTCGATTCCTTGGCAGAAGGTGAAGAGAGAGATGCAGAGGAACTCGGATGAGCTCTTGCATTCGTTATCTAAGGAATCCCAAGAGACAGAGACCCTAAATAGCCAGAAAAGAGGGTTTGGCTACCTAGGAGAGAGGATAGGCTAGCAACACCTGAAGGAGCCTATCACAAGGAGTCTCTGACGTCACCTGGTGGCACTGGCCACTCAGAGCAGTCCAGTGTGCCAGCAGCACCTCTGTTTCCAAGATGGCAGAGGTCTGGAGCACACTGGAGGAGCTCTGGGCACCTCCCAGGGGAGGTACAGGTCAGGGGAGTGGTCACTCCCCTTTCCTTTGTCCAGTTTCGTGCCAGAGCAGGGCTAAGGGGTCCCTGAACCGGTGTAGACTGGCTTATGCAGAATTGGGCACATCTGTGCCCAAGAAAGCATTTCCAGAGGCTGGGGGAGGCTACTCCTCCCCTGCCTTCACAAGATTTTCCAAAGGGAGAGGGTGTAACACCCTCTCTCAGAGGAAGTCCTTTGTTCTGCCATCCTGGGCCAGGCCTGGCTGGACCCCAGGAGGGCAGATGCCTGTCTGAGGGGTTGGCAGCAGCAGCAGCTGCAGTGAAACCCCGGGAAAGGCAGTTTGGCAGTACCAGGGTCTGTGCTACAGACCACTGGGATCATGGGATTGTGCCAACTATGCCAGGATGGTATAGAGGGGGCAATTCCATGATCATATTACATGGCCATATTCGGAGTTACCATTGTGAAGCTACATATAGGTAGTGACCTATATGTAGTGCACGCGTGTAATGGTGTCCCCGCACTCACAAAGTCCGGGGAATTGGCCCTGAACAATGTGGAGGCACCTTGGCTAGTGCCAGGGTGCCCTCACACTAAGTAACTTAGCACCCAACCTTTACCAGGTAAAGGTTAGACATATAGGTGACTTATAAGTTACTTAAGTGCAGTGTAAAATGGCTGTGAAATAACGTGGACGTTATTTCACTCAGGCTGCAGTGGCAGGCCTGTGTAAGATTTGTCAGAGCTCCCTATGGGTGGCAAAAGAAATGCTACAGCCCATAGGGATCTCCTGGAACCCCAATACCCTGGGTACCTCAGTACCATATACTAGGGAATTATAAGGGTGTTCCAGTAAGCCAATGTAAATTGGTAAAATTGGTCACTAGCCTGTCAGTGACAATTTAAAAGAAATGAGAGAGCATAACCACTGAGGTTCTGATTAGCAGAGCCTCAGTGAGACAGTTAGTCACTACACAGGTAACACATTCAGGCACACTTATGAGCACTGGGGCACTGGTGAACAGGGTCCCAGTGACACATACAACTAAAACAACATATATGCAGTGAAAAATGGGGGTAACATGCCAGGCAAGATGGTACTTTCCTACATGCACTTTTCCAGGATTTCCTTTGTGCACAGCCAAGCCTGGGTCCACGGCACTCTAACCTTCATTGCACAACCTCCTGAGTTGTCCTCTGGCGGCGTGGGACTCTCTTGTGTAACTTTGTGTGAGCACCGTTTCACTCCACTTCGTAGTGCCTGTTCCATGCACTTCTCCGGGTGCTGCTTGCTTCTGAGAGGGCTCCTTGTCTTGCTGGACGCCCCCTCTGTCCCCTCACGCAATTGGCGACATCCTGGTCCCTCCTGGGCCACAGCAGCATCCAAAAACCCTAACCGCGAGATTGCAGCTAGCAAGGCTTGTTTGCAGTCTTTCTATGAGAAAACACTTCTGCACGACTCTTCACGACGTGGGACATCCATCCTCCAAAGAGGAAGTTTCTAGCCCTTGTCGTTCTTGCAGAATCCTCAGCTTCTACCATCCGGTGGCAGCTTCTTTGCACCCACAGCTGGCATTTCCTGGGCATCTCCCCACTCCCGACTTGATCGTGACTTTTGGACTTGGTCCCCTTGTTCCACAGGTACTCTCGTCTGGAAATCCATTGTTGTTGCATTGCTGGTGTTGGTCTTTCCTGCAGAATTCCCCTGTCACGACTTCTGTGCTCTTTGGGGAACTTCAGTGCACTTTGCACTCACTTTTCAGGGTCTTAGGGTGGGCTATTTTTCTAACCCTCACTGTTTTCTTACAGTCCCAGCGACCCTCTACAAGGTCACATAGGTTTGGGGTCCATTCGTGGTTCGCATTCCACTTCTAGAGTATATGGTTTGTGTTGCCCCTATCGCTATGTGCCCCCATTGCATCCTATTGTGACTATACATTGTTTGCTCTGTTTTCTATTGCTATTACTGCATATTTTGGTATTGTGTACATATATCTTGTGTATATTTGCTATCCTCATACTGAGGGTACTCACTGAGATACTTTGGCATATTGTCATAAAAATAAAGTACCTTTATTTTTAGTATATCTGTGTATTGTGTTTTCTTATGATATTGTGCAAGTGACACTAGTGGTACTGTAGGAGCTTCACTCGTCTCCTAGTTCAGCCTAAGCTGCTCTGCTAAGCTACCTTTTCTATCAGCCTAAGCTGCTAGACACCCCTATACACTAATAAGGGATACCTGGGCCTGGTGCAAGGTGTAAGTACCCCTTGGTACTCACTACAAGCCAGTCCAGCCTCCTACATTGGTTGTGCAGCGGTGGGATAAGTACTTTGCAACTACTTACCACTTTTGTCATTGTACTTTTCATAAGAGAAAACTATACAAAACAAGTTCAGTGTATGTACACATAACCAAAAAGTTTTGCTTTTCCTCTTTCACTTCTTTGCTAAGTGCTGAAAAGTACCTCTAAACTTTCTAAAAGTTCTTAAAAAGTTTAAAAAGTTTTTTTTCTGTTCTTTAAAAAGTTCTGAAAACTTTTTCTTTCTTTTTCTGTCCCTTAAACCTTTTCTATCATGTCTGGTACAGGCCAAACTCTTGATCTGGCCAGCATAGCTTATGACAACCTTAGCTGGAAGGAAGCAAGGAGTCTCTGTGTTGATAGAGGTTTAGGGGTAGGGAAGAATCCCTCAAGACAACTGTTAGTTAATATGCTCATTGAACAAGATAAGACCTTAGGTGGCACTTCTGGTGAGAAATTAGCTGATGGTTCCCATTCTGATTCTGGGGCACCCCGGGTGAAAGATATGGGTGGGAATCTTTCCAACCTGCCCCTTAGCAGGCCACCTAGCAGGGCTGGTACTTATGTGAGTTCTCATCACAGTTTAGATATTATTCCTTTAGGCCAGGTTGTTAGAGTGCCATCTGTTAGGGACAAGTCTCCCTCTGTTCATTCACACCATGCTTCTGTGTCAAAGCATGCCCAACCCACCCACCCTGATGACAGAGTGTTAGAAAGGGAACTCAATAGATTGAGAGTGGAAGAGTCCAGGCTGAAGCTTAAAAAGCAACAGCTGGATCTAGACAGGGAAGCATTTGACTTAGAAAAAGAAAGGCAGAGGTTGGGGTTTGGACCCCATGGTGGCAGCAGCAGTATTCCAAATAGTCATCCTGCAAAAGAGCATGATTCTAGGAATCTGCATGAGATAGTTCCCCCTTACAAGGAGGGGGATGACATTAACAAGTGGTTTGCTGCACTTGAGAGGTCCTGTGTTGTACAGGACGTCCCTCAAAGGCAGTGGGCTGCTATCCTATGGCTATCATTTAGTGGAAAGGGTAGGGATAGGCTCCTTACTGTGAAAGAAAGTGATGCCAATAATTTTACAGTTCTTACGAATGCACTCCTTGATGGTTATGGCTTAACCACTGAACAATACAGGATCAAGTTCAGAGAAACCAAAAAGGAGTCTTCACAAGACTGTGTAGACTTTGTTGACCATTCAGTGAAGGCCTTGGAGGGGTGGTTACATGGCAGTAAGGTTTCTGACTATGAAAGCCTGTATAACTTATTCCTGAGAGAGCATACTCTTAATAATTGTGTGTCTGATTTGTTACACCAGTACCTGGTAGACTCTGATCTGACCTCTCCCCAAGAATTGGGAAAGAAGGCAGACAAATGGGTCAGAACAAGGGTGAACAGAAAAGTTCATACAGGGGGTGACACAGATGGCAAGAAGAAGGATGGTAAGTATTCTGACAAGGGTGGGGACAAATCTAAAAATGAGTCTTCATCAGGCCCACAAAAACACTCTGGTGGGGGCGGTGGGCCCAAATCCTCTTCAAATCAAAACAAAGAAAATAAACCATGGTGCTATTTATGTAAAATAAAAGGCCATTGGACAACAGACCCCAGTTGTCCAAAGAAAAGCACCAAGCCTCCTACCACTACAACCCCTGCTGCTACACCTAGTGCCCCTAGCAATAGCAGTGGTGGTGGGACCAAACCTACTAATAGCCAATCCAAGGGAGTAGCTGGGCTCACTTTTGGTAACTTAGTTGGTGTTTGTCTGATTAGGGAGACCACAGAGGCTGTGTTAGTCTCTGAGGGGGCTATTGATTTAGCCACCTTGGTTGCTTGTCCCCTTAACATGGATAAGTACAAGCAACTACCCCTAATAAATGGTGTTGAGGTTCAGGCCTACAGGGACCCAGGTGCCAGTGTTATAATGGTAATAGAGAAACTGGTCCACCCTGAACAACACCTACTTGGTCACTAGTACCAAGTAACCGATGCTCATAACAACACCCTTAGCCACCCCATGGCTGTTGTGAATCTCAACTGGGGGGGGGGGGGGGTTGCTGGCCCAAAGAAAGTTGTGGTTGCCTCAGATTTACCTGTAGACTGTCTATTAGGGAATGATTTAGAGACATCAGCTTGGGCAGAAGTGGAGTTGGAGGCTCATGCAGCAATGCTGGGCATTCCAGGGCATATTTTTGCTTTGACAAGGGCCCAGGCCAGAAAGCAAAAAGGACAGGTTGACTTGGATCCTGGAAGAATGGACCAAGTGCTCCCTAAAGCTAGGGTTAGTAAAGGTAAAACACTACCTACTACTCCTCCCTCTACAGTGGATTCTACTTCTGAGGAAGAAGAATTTCCACCCTGTGCAGAACCTACAACAGAGGAGCTGGAAGCAGACACAGCTGAGCGTTTGAGTAAAGGGGGGACTGCCAGGGGGAGCTGAGTGTGGCACAGCAGACCTGTCCCACACTAGAGGGTCTAAGGCAGCAAGCTGTCAAACAAGCAAATGGGGATCTAAGTGACTCACACAGAGTTTACTGGGAGGACAACTTCTTGTACACTGAAGCAAGGGATCCAAAACCTGGAGCTGCCAGGAGATTGGTGATTCCTCAGGAGTACAGAAAGTTCCTCCTAACTCTAGCCCACGACATTCCCTTAGCTGGACATTTGGGGCAAATGAAAACTTGGGACAGACTTGTCCCCTTGTTTCATTGGCCTAGAATGTCAGAGGACACAAAGGAAGTTTGTAAGTCCTGTGAAACCTGTCAAGCCAGTGGCAAGACAGGTGTCACCCCAAAGGCACCCCTTATTCCACTGCCTGTGGTTGGGGTTCCCTTTGAAAGGGTAGGGGTCGACATAGTTGGCCCCCTTGACCCTCCTACTGCTTCAGGCAATAGGTTTATCTTGGTGGTAGTGGACCATGCCACCAGATATCCTGAAGCAATTCCTCTAAGTACCACTACAGCTCCTGCAGTGGCAAAGGCCCTCCTGGGAATCTTTTCCAGGGTGGGCTTCCCAAAAGAGGTGGTATCAGACAGGGGAAGCAATTTCAAGTCTGCTTACTTAAAGGCCATGTGGCAGGAGTGTGGTGTTACATACAAGTTCACCACACCCTATCATCCACAAACAAATGGACTGGTAGAGAGATTTAATAAAACTCTCAAAGGCATGATTATGGGACTCCCTGAAAAACTCCGCAGGAGATGAGATATCCTGTTACCTTGCCTCCTTTTTGCTTACAGGGAGGTACCCCAAAAAGGAGTGGGCTTCAGCCCCTTTGAACTCCTATTTGGACACCCTGTGAGAGGTCCTCTAACACTGTTAAGGAGGGTTGGGAACAACCTTTAAAAGCTCCAAAGCAAGACATAGTGGACTATGTACTTGACCTAAGATCTAGAATGGCTGAGTACATGAAAAGAGCTCCAAAAGCAATGGCATGACCAGAAGGCTGTTTTGGTTCAGTACCAACCAGGGCAGAAAGTGTGGGTCTTGGAGCCTGTGGCCCCAAGAGCACTCTAAGACACGTGGAGTGGACCCCACATAATTGTTGAAAAGAAGGGTGAAGTCACCTACTTAGTTGACTTAGGCACTGCCAGGAGTCCCCTTAGGGTGCTCCATATCAATCACCTGAAACCCTACTATGACAGGGCTGATCTCACCCTGTTCATTGCAACAGATGAGGGACAGGAAGAAGAGAGTGACCCTCTCCCTGATCTCTTCTCTTCCACAGAACAAGAAGCTCTAGTGGAAGGTGTAGTACTGGCAGATTGTCTTACTGCTGAGCAGAAAGACCACTGCATAAATCTCCTGGGTCAGTTTTCTGAACTCTTCTCTACTGTGCCAGGCACCACTTCTTGGTGTGAGCACACTATAGATACTGGAGACAGCTTGCCTGTCAAAAGTAAGATCTATAGGCAGCCTGACCATGTCAGAGACTGCATAAAGCAAGAGGTGCAGAAAATGTTAGAACTAGGAGTGGTTGAGCACTCTGAAAGTCCATGGGCTTCTCCTGTGGTACTTGTACCAAAACCCCATTCCAAAGATGGAAAGAAGGAAATGCGGTTTTGTATAGACTACAGAGGTCTCAACCAGGTAACCAAAACTGATGCTCACCCTATATCCAGGGCAGATGAGCTAATAGATACACTGGCATCTGGCAAGTATCTAAGCACTTTTGACTTGACTGCAGGGTATTGGCAGATCAAATTATCAGAAGATGCAAAAGCAAAAACTGCATTTTCAACCATTGGAGGCCATTACCAATTCACAGTAATGCCTTTTGGATTGAAAAATGCACCTGCCACTTTTCAAAGGTTGGTGAATACAGTCCTGCAAGGGCTGAAAGCCTTTAGTGCAGCATATCTAGATGATATAGCTGTCTTTAGCTCCAGCTGGGATGATCACCTGGTCCACCTATGGAAAGTTTTGGAGGCCCTGCAAAAGGCAGGCCTCACTATCAAGGCTTCAAAGTGCCAGATAGGGCAGGGGAAGGTGGTTTATCTGGGCCACCTGGTAGGTGGAGAACAGATTACACCACTTCAGGGGAAAATCCAAACTATTATAGATTGGGTTCCCCCTACAACTCAGACTCAGGTGAGAGCCTTTTTAGGCCTCACTGGTTACTATAGGAGGTTCATAAAGAACTATGGCTCCATTGCAGCCCCTCTTAATGACCTTACATCTTAGAAAATGCCTAAGAAGGTATTATGGACAGCAAACTGTCAGAAAGCTTTTGAGGAGCTGAAGCAGGCCATGTGCTCTGCACCTGTCCTGAAAAGGCCCTGTTACTCCAAAACATTCATTGTCCAGACTGATGCATCTGAATTAGGGGTAGGGGCAGTCTTATTACTACTTAATTCTGAGGGCCAGAATCAACCTGTTGCTTTTATCAGCAGAAGGTTGACCCCTAGAGAAAAGCGTTGGTCTGCCATAGAGAGGGAGGCCTTTTCTGTGGTCTGGGCACTGAAGAAGTTGAGGCCATACCTGTTTGGCACTCACTTCATTGTTCAGACAGACCACAAACATCTACTTTGGCTAAAACAAATGAAAGGTGAAAACCCTAAATTGTTGAGGTGGTCCATATCCCTACAGGGGATGGACTATACAGTGGAACATAGACCTGGGAGTACCCACTCCAGTGCAGATGGACTCTCCAGATATTTCCACTTAGACAATGAAGACTCATCAGGTCATGGCTAGTCTTATTGTCCTTCGTTTGGGGGGGGTTGTGTAGGAAAGGACCATCTTGCCTGGCATGTTACCCCCATATTTCACTGTATATATGTTGTTTTAGTTGTATGTGTCACTGGGACCCTGCCAGCCAGGGCTCCAGCGCTCATAAGTGTGCCCTGTATGTGTTACCTGTGTTATGACTAACTGTCTCACTGAGGCTCTGCTATTCAGAACCTCAGTGGTTATGCTCTCTCATTTCTTTCCAAATTGTCACTAACAGGCTAGTGACCAATTTCACCAATTTACATTGGCATACTGGAACACCCTTATAATTCCCTAGTATATGGTACGAAGGTACCCAGGGTATTGGGGTTCAAGGAGATCCCTATGGGCTGCAGCATTTCTTTTGCCACCCATAGGGAGCTCTGCCAATTCTTACACAGGCCTGCCACTGCAGCCTGAGTGAAATAACGTCCACGTTATTTCACAGCCATTTACCACTGCACTTAAGTAACTTATAAGTCACCTATATGTCTAACCTTTACCTGGTAAAGGTTGGGTGCTAAGTTGCTTAGTGTGTAGGCACCCTGGCACTAGCCAAGGTGCCCCCACATTGTTCAGGACAAATTCCCCAGACTTTGTGAGTGCGGGTACACCATTACACGCGTGCACTACACATAGGTCACTACCTATGTGTAGCTTCACAATGGTAACTCCGAACATGGCCATGTAACATGTCTAAGATCATGGAATTGCCCCCCCAATGCCATCCTGGTATTGGGGAGACAATCCCATGATTCCCCGGGTCTCTAGCACAGACCCGGGTACTGCCAAACTGCCTTTTCAGGGGTTTCACTGCAGCTGCTGCTGCTGCCAACCCCTCAGACAGGTTTCTGCCCTCCTGGGGTCCAGCCAGGCTTGGCCCAGGGAGGCAGAACAAAGGACTTCCTCAGAGAGAGGGTGTTACACCCTCTCCCTTTGGAAAAATGTGTTAAGGCCTCCCCCAGCCTCTGGAAATGCTTTCATGGGCACAGATGGTGCCCATTTCTGCATAAGCCAGTCTACACCGGTTCAGGGAACCCTCAGCCTTGCTCTGGCGCGAAACTGGACAAAGGAAAGGGGAGTGACCACTCCCCTGACCTGCACCTCCCCTGGGAGGTGCCCAGAGCTCCTCCAGTGTGCTCCAGACCTCTGCCATCTTGGAAACAGAGGTGCTGCTGGCACACTGGACTGCTCTGAGTGGCCAGTGCCAGCAGGTGACGTCAGAGACTCCTTCTGATAGGCTCCTTCAGGTGTTGCTAGCCTATCCTCTCTCCTAAGTAGCTAAAGCCTCTTTTCTGGCTATTTAGGGTCTCTGCTTTGGGGAATTCCTTAGATAACTAATGCAAGAGCTCATCAGAGTTCCTCTGCATCTCTCTCTTCACCTTCTGCCAAGGAATCGACTGCTGACCGCACTGGAAGCCTGCAAAACTGCAACAAAGTAGCAAAGACGACTACTGCGACCTTGTAACGCTGATCCTGCCGCCTTCTCGACTGTTTTCCTGGTGGTGCATGCTGTGGGGGTAGTCTGCCTCCTCTCTGCACTAGAAGCTCCGAAGAAATCTCCTGTGGGTCGACGGAATCTGCCCCCTGCAACCGCAGGCACCAAAGAACTGCATCACCGGTCCTCTGGGTCTCCTTTCAGAACGACGAGCGAGGTCCCTTGAACTCAGCAACTCTGTCCAAGTGACTCCCTGTAGGAGGCTGGACTGGCTTGTAGTGAGTACCAAGGGGTACTTGCACCTTGCACCAGGCCCAGTTATCCCTTATTAGTGTATAGGGTGTCTAGCAGCTTAGGCTGATAGATAATGGTAGCTTAGCAGAGCAGCTTAGGCTGAACTAGGAGACGTGTGAAGCTACTACAGTACCACTTAGTGTCATATGCACAATATCATAAGAAAACACAATACACAGTTATACTAAAAATAAAGGTACTTTATTTTTATGACAATATGCCAAAGTATCTTAGAGTGTACCCTCAGTGAGAGGATAGGAAATATACACAAGATATATATACACAATAGCAAAAATATGCAGTATAGTCTTAGAAAACAGTGCAAACAATGTATAGTTACAATAGGATGCAATGGGGAAACATAGGGATAGGGGCAACACAAACCATATACTCCAAAAGTGGAATGCGAACCACGAATGGACCCCAAACCTATGTGACCTTGTAGAGGGTCGCTGGGACTATTAGAAAATAGTGAGAGTTAGAAAAATAACCCTCCCCAAGACCCTGAAAAGTGAGTGCAAAGTGCACTAAAGTTCCCCTAAGGACAAAAGAGTCGTGTTAGAGGAATAATGCAGGAAAGACACAAACCAACAATGCAACAACTGTGGATTTCCAATCTAGGGTACCTGTGGAACAAGGGGACCAAGTCCAAAAGTCACAAGCAAGTCGGAGATGGGCAGATGCCCAGGAAATGCCAGCTGCGGGTGCAAAGAAGCTTCGACTGGACAGAAGAAGCTGAGGTTTCTGCAGGAACGAAAAGGGCTAGAGACTTCCCCTTTGGTGGACGGATCCCTCTCGCCTTGTAGAGTCGTGCAGAAGTGTTTTCCCGCCGGAAGGACGCCAACAAGCCTTGCTACACGCAAATCGTGCATTTGGCGTTTTTGGACGCTGCTGGGGCCCAGGAGGGACCAGGAGGTCGCAAATTGGACCTGCAGAGAGAAGGGACGTCGAGCAAGACAAGGAGCCCTCACTGAAGCAGGTAGCTCCCGAAGAAGTGCCAGAAACAGGCACTACGAAGATGCGTGAAACGGTGCTCGCCAAAGTTGCACAAAGGAGTCCCACGTCGCCGGAGACCAACTTAGAAAGTCGTGCAATGCAGGTTAGAGTGCCGTGGACCCAGGCTTGGCTGTGCATGAAGGATTTCCTCCGGAAGTGCACAGGGGCCGGAGTAGCTTGCAAAGTCGCGGTTCCCAGCAATGCAGCCCAGCGAGGTGAGGCAAGGACTTACCTCCACCAAACTTGGGCTGAAGAGTCACTGGACTGTGGGGGTCACTTGGACAGAGTTGCTGGATTCGAGGGACCTCGCTCGTTGTGCTGAGAGGAGATCCAAGGGACCGGTAATGCAGCTTTTTGGTGCCTGCGGTTGCAGGGGGAAGATTCCGTCGACCCACGGGAGATTTCTTCGGAGCTTCTGGTGCAGAGAGGAGGCAGGCTACCCCCACAGCATGCACAAGCAGGAAAACAGTCGAGAAGGCGGCAGGATCAGCGTTACAGAGTTGCAGTAGTCGTCTTTGCTACTATGTTGCAGGTTTGCAGGCTTCCAGCGCGGTCAGCGGTCGATTCCTTATCAGAAAGTGAAGAGGGAGATGCAGAGGAACTCGGCTGAGCTCATGCATTCGTTATCTAAACTTTCCCCAGAGACAGAGACCCTAAATAGCCAGAAAAGAGGGTTTGGCTACCTAGGAGAGAGGAAAGGCTACTAACACCTGAAGGAGCCTATCAGCAGGAGTCTCTGACGTCACCTGGTGGCACTGGCCACTCAGAGCAGTCCAGTGTGCCAGCAGCACCTCTGTTTCCAAGATGGCAGAGGTCTGGAGCACACTGGAGGAGCTCTGGACACCTCCCAGGGGAGGTGCAGGTGTGTGAGAAGGTAGCCTCTTTCTAGCCTTGTTACCCCCACTTTTGGCCTGTTTGTGAGTGTATGTCAGGGTGTTTGTCACTGTTTTCACTGTCTCACTGGGATCCTGATAGCCAGGCCTCAGTGCTCATAGTGAAAACACTATGTTTTCAGTATGTTTGTTATGTGTCACTGGGATCCTGCTAGTCAGGACCCCAGTGCTCATAAGGTTGTGGCCTATATGTATGTGTCACTGGGACCCTGTCACACAGGGCCCCAGTGCTCATAGGTGTGCATGTACATGTTCCCTGTGTGGTGCCTAACTGTCTCACTGAGGCTCTGCTAACCAGAACCTCAGTGGTTATGCTCTCTCATTACTTTCAAATTGTCACTGACAGGCTAGTGACCATTTTTACCAATTTACATTGGCTTACTGGAACACCCTTATAATCCCCTAGTATATGGTACTGAGGTACCCAGGGTATTGGGGTTCCAGGAGATCCCTATGGGCTGCAGCATTTCTTTTGCCACCCATAGGGAGCTCTGACAATTCTTACACAGGCCTGCCACTGCAGCCTGAGTGAAATAACGTCCACGTTATTTCACAGCCATTTTACACTGCACTTAAGTAACTTATAAGTCACCTATATGTCTAACCTTTACCTGGTAAAGGTTAGGTGCAAAGTTACTTAGTGTGAGGGCACCCTGGCACTAGCCAAGGTGCCCCCACATTGTTCAGAGCCAATTCACTGAACTTTGTGAGTACGGGGACACCATTACACGCGTGCACTACATATAGGTCACTACCTATATGTAGCTTCACCATGGTAACTCCGAATATGGCCATGTAACATGTCTATGATCATGGAATTGCCCCCTCTATGCCATCCTGGCATTGTTGGTACAATTCCATAATCCCAGTGGTCTGTAGCACAGACCCTGGTACTGCCAGACTGCCCTTCCTGGGGTTTCTCTGCAGCTGCTGCTGCTGCCAACCCCTCAGACAGGCATCTGCCCTCCTGGGGTCCAGCCAGGCCTGGCCCAGGATGGCAGAACAAAGAACTTCCTCTGAGAGAGGGTGTGACACCCTCTCCCTTTGGAAAATGGTGTGAAGGCAGGGGAGGAGTAGCCTCCCCCAGCCTCTGGAAATGCTTTGTTGGGCACAGAGGTGCCCAATTCTGCATAAGCCAGTCTACACCGGTTCAGGGACCCCTTAGCCCCTGCTCTGGCGCGAAACTGGACAAAGGAAAGGGGAGTGACCACTCCCCTGACCTGCACCTCCCCTGGGAGGTGTCCAGAGCTCCTCCAGTGTGCTCCAGACCTCTGCCATCTTGGAAACAGAGGTGCTGCTGGCACACTGGACTGCTCTGAGTGGCCAGTGCCACCAGGTGACGTCAGAGACTCCTTGTGATAGGCTCCTTCAGGTGTTAGTAGCCTTTCCTCTCTCCTAGGTAGCCAAACCCTCTTTTCTGGCTATTTAGGGTCTCTGTCTCTGGGGAAACTTTAGATAACGAATGCATGAGCTCAGCCGAGTTCCTCTGCATCTCCCTCTTCACCTTCTGATAAGGAATCGACCGCTGACCGCGCTGGAAGCCTGCAAACCTGCAACATAGTAGCAAAGACGACTACTGCAACTCTGTAACGCTGATCCTGCCGCCTTCTCGACTATTTTCCTGCTTGTGCATGCTGTGGGGGTAGTCTGCCTCCTCTCTGCACCAGAAGCTCCGAAGAAATCTCCCGTGGGTCGACGGAATCTTCCCCCTGCAACCGCAGGCACCAAAAAGCTGCATCTCCGGTCCCTTGGGTCTCCTCTCAGCACGACGAGCGAGGTCCCTCGAATCCAGCGACACCGTCCAAGTGACCCCCACAGTCCAGTGACTCTTCAGCCCAAGTTTGGTGGAGGTAAGTCCTTGCCTCACCTCGCTGGGCTGCATTGCTGGGAACCGCGACTTTGCAAGCTTCTCCGGCCCCTGTGCACTTCCGGCGGAAATCCTTCGTGCACAGCCAAGCCTGGGTCCACGGCACTCTAACCTGCATTGCACGACTTTCTAAGTTGGTCTCCGGCGACGTGGGACTCCTTTGTGCAACTTCGGCGAGCACCGTTTCACGCATCCTCGTAGTGCCTGTTTCTGGCACTTCTCCGGGTGCTACCTGCTTCAGTGAGGGCTCCTTGTCTTGCTCGACGTCCCCTCTCTCTGCAGGTCCAATTTGCGACCTCCTGGTCCCTCCTGGGCCCCAGCAGCGTCCAAAAACGCCAAATGCACAATTTGCGTGTAGCAAGGCTTGTTGGCGTCCATCCGGCGGGAAAACACTTCTGCACGACTCTCCAAGGCGTGGGGGATCCATCCTCCAAAGGGGAAGTCTCTAGCCCTTGTCGTTCCTGCAGTATTCACAGTTCTTCAGCCTAGTAAGAGCTTCTTTGCACCAACCGCTGGCATTTCTTGGGCATCTGCCCATCTCCGAGCTGCTTGTGACTTTTGGACTTGGTCCCCTTGTTCCACAGGTACCTTCAGCCAGGAATCCATCGTTGTTGCACTGCTGATTTGTGTTTTCCTTGCATTCTCCCTCTAACACGACTATTTTGTCCTTAGGGGAACTTTGGTGCACTTTGCACTCACTTTTCAGGGTCTTGGGGAGGGTTATTTTTCTAACTCTCACTATTTTCTAATAGTCCCAGCGACCCTCTACAAGGTCACATAGGTTTGGGGTCCATTCGTGGTTCACATTCCACTTTTGGAGTATATGGTTTGTGTTGCCCCTATCCCTATGTTTCCCCATTGCATCCTATTGTAATTATACATTGTTTGCACTGTTTTCTAAGACTATACTGCATATTTTTGCTATTGTGTATATATATCTTGTGTATATTTCCTATCCTCTTACTGAGGGTACACTCTAAGATACTTTGGCATATTGTCATAAAAATAAAGTACCTTTATTTTTAGTATAACTGTGTATTGTGTTTTCTTATGATATTGTGCATATGACACTAGGTGGTACTGTAGTAGCTTCACACGTCTCCTAGTTCAGCCTGAGCTGCTTTGCTAAGCTACCATTATCTATCAGCCTAAGCTGCTAGACACCCTATACACTAATAAGGGATAACTGGGCCTGGTGCAAGGTGCAAGTACCCCTTGGTACTCACTACAAGCCAGTCCAGCCTCCTACATTGGTTGTGCAGTGGTGGGATAAGTGCTTTGAGACTACTTACCACTCTTGTCATTGTACTTTTCATAAGAGAAAAATATACAAAACAAGGTCAGTGTATATACACATAGCCAAAAAGTTTTGCATTTCCTCTTTTCACTCTTTTCTAAGTGCTGAAAAGTACTTCTAAACTTTCAAAAAGTTCTTAAAAGTTTAAAAAGTTTTTTCTGTCTTTCCAAAAAGTTCTGAAAACTTTTTTCTCTTTGTCTATCACTTTAACTCTCTCTAAAAATGTCTGGCACAGGCCAAAATGTTAAACTGTCCAAACTTGCATATGATCACCTTAGCTGGAAAGGAGCAAGGAGTCTCTGCATAGAGAGAG
This sequence comes from Pleurodeles waltl, assembly GCF_031143425.1. NCBI lineage: Eukaryota > Metazoa > Chordata > Amphibia > Caudata > Salamandridae > Pleurodeles > Pleurodeles waltl. Next base: position 1,287,833 of record NW_027150248.1, read on the forward strand.
GTTTGAGTGTAGGGAAGAATCCTTCCTTAGAACTGTTAATTAATATGCTTAGAGTACAGGATAAGGCCATAAGTGCCCAATCTGTAGAAAAAGTAGCTAATGGTTCTCAATCTGATCCAGGGACTCCCCCAGGAAAAGGTTCAGGAAAGAAACTTCTCAGCCTGCCCATTACTAGACAGTCTAGCATAGTTGGTACAGAGGTTGAATCACATCATACTGATGATGTGCTCTCACATTATGCTGGTAGCCAAGCTGTTAGGGTGCCCCTTGTAAGGGACAGGTCTCCTTCTGTTCATTCCCATCATACCTCTGTATCTAGAAATGTCCCTCCCACCCACCCTGATGACAGATTGTTAGAAAGGGAGCTCAATAGATTGAGAGTGGAACAAACCAGACTGAAGCTCAAGAAGCAACAGCTGGATTTGGATAGACAGTCTTTAGAAATAGAGAGGGAAAGACAGAAGTTGGGTTTAGATACCCATGGTGGCAGCAGCAGTATTCCCCATAGTCATCCTGCAAAAGAGCATGATTCCAGGAATCTGCACAAGATAGTTCCCCCTTATAAGGAGGGGGATGACATTAACAAGTGGTTTGCTGCACTTGAGAGGGCCTGTGCTGTACAGGATGTCCCTCAAAGGCAGTGGGCTGCTATCCTATGGCTATCATTTAGTGGAAAGGGTAGGGATAGACTCCTTACTGTGAAAGAAAGTGATGCCAATAATTTTACAGTTCTTAAGAATGCACTCCTGGATGGTTATGGCTTAACCACTGAACAGTACAGGATAAAGTTCAGAGAGACCAAAAAGGAGTCTTCACAAGACTGGGTTGATTTCATTGACCATTCAGTGAAGGCCTTGGAGGGGTGGTTACATGGCAGTAAAGTTACTGATTATGAAAGCCTGTATAACACAATCCTGAGAGAGCATATACTTAATAATTGTGTGTCTGATTTGTTGCACCAGTACCTGGTAGACTCTGATCTGACCTCTCCCCAAGAATTGGGAAAGAAGGCAGACAAATGGGTCAGAACAAGGGTGAACAGAAAAGTTCATACAGGGGGTGACAAAGATGGCAATAAGAAGAAAGATGGTGAAAAATCTCAAGATAAGCATGGGGATAAGGGTAAAACCAAAGATCCCACTTCAAATCTTAAACACTCTTCAGAGGGTGGGGATAAAACAAATTCTTCCTCTTCTTCCCAACCTGCACACATTAAAAAGCCTTGGTGCTTTGTGTGTAAAAATAGAGGCCATAGGCCAGGGGATAAGTCCTGTCCAGGTAAACCCCCTGAGCCTACCACCACTAATATATCAAGCTCTAGTGCCCCTAGCAGTAGTGGTACTAGTGGTGGGACTGCTGGCAACAGTCAAGCAAAGGGTGTAGTTGGGTTCACTTATGGGTCCATAGTGGAAACTGATGTAATCAGTCCCAAGACAGTTTCTGTCACACCTAGTGGCATTGGCCTTGCCACACTGGCTGCTTGTCCCCTTACAATGGATAAGTACAGGCAGACAGTTTCAATAAATGGTGTTGAGGCCTTGGCCTACAGGGACACAGGTGCCAGTTTCACTTTGGTGACTGAAAACCTAGTGCCTCCTGAACAACACATCATTGGACAACAGTATAAGATTATTGATGTCCATAACTCCACTAAGTTTCTTCCCTTAGCTATAATTCAGTTTAGTTGGGGTGGAGTTACTGGCCCTAAGCAGGTGGTGGTATCACCTAGCTTACCTGTAGACTGTCTCTTAGGTAATGACCTAGAGGCCTCAGGTTGGGCTGATGTAGAGTTTTATGCCCATGCAGCCATGCTGGGCATCCCTGAGGAATTGTTCCCTCTCATTTCAAGTGAAATGAAAAAGCAAAGGAGAGAAGGCCTGAAAACTCAGGATCCCTCTCCATCAACAGGTAAAAAGGGTATCACAGTATCCCCTAACCACCCTACCATTCAGGATACTATTCCTGTGGTGGGAGAAGCCTCTCCTGGGGTGGCATCTGTTCCAAGGGAATCATCAGCTGGCAAAGCTGGACTCCCTGAGGTGGAAGTACCTCTCTGTGGGATAACTAACATTGGTGAGAAAAACAGCACCATTTTAGTTAACATGGAGCATCCCTCCAACCCTCCCAGAGAAACTTTAGTGCAGAAACCCTGCACTACCTCACAACACTTAGGACAGCATCCCTGCCCTAGTGTGGAGCTCATAGGACAGCATCCCTGCCCTGCTCCAACTCAAGAGAAACAGCATCCCTGTTCTCTCTTCCAGCCAAATGGACAACGTTTTTGTCCAGCTATGGCTTTACGGAGACAGCATCCCTGTCTGGCATTTCCATCATTACAAATAGGTTCAGTGGATAATTCCCACTGCTCTAAACTAAAACTTACTGATAGAAACTCTGAAAATACATCTTCACATTGTTGGTTAGCTAAAAAACTTCAAACAGGGTGGTTTACATCCCCACAGGGAAGTAACCATATAGTGGATGATAAAGGGAGTAACCAGTCTATTGCAGAGCTACTCTCTACTTATCACCACTTAGACAATAAAGTCTCAACTGGCCAAGGTTAGCCTTATTGTCCTTCGTTTGGGGGGGGGGTTGTGTGAGAAGGTAGCCTCTTTCTAGCCTTGTTACCCCCACTTTTGGCCTGTTTGTGAGTGTATGTCAGGGTGTTTGTCACTGTTTTCACTGTCTCACTGGGATCCTGATAGCCAGGCCTCAGTGCTCATAGTGAAAACACTATGTTTTCAGTATGTTTGTTATGTGTCACTGGGATCCTGCTAGTCAGGACCCCAGTGCTCATAAGGTTGTGGCCTATATGTATGTGTCACTGGGACCCTGTCACACAGGGCCCCAGTGCTCATAGGTGTGCATGTACATGTTCCCTGTGTGGTGCCTAACTGTCTCACTGAGGCTCTGCTAACCAGAACCTCAGTGGTTATGCTCTCTCATTACTTTCAAATTGTCACTGACAGGCTAGTGACCATTTTTACCAATTTACATTGGCTTACTGGAACACCCTTATAATCCCCTAGTATATGGTACTGAGGTACCCAGGGTATTGGGGTTCCAGGAGATCCCTATGGGCTGCAGCATTTCTTTTGCCACCCATAGGGAGCTCTGACAATTCTTACACAGGCCTGCCACTGCAGCCTGAGTGAAATAACGTCCACGTTATTTCACAGCCATTTTACACTGCACTTAAGTAACTTATAAGTCACCTATATGTCTAACCTTTACCTGGTAAAGGTTAGGTGCAAAGTTACTTAGTGTGAGGGCACCCTGGCACTAGCCAAGGTGCCCCCACATTGTTCAGAGCCAATTCACTGAACTTTGTGAGTACGGGGACACCATTACACGCGTGCACTACATATAGGTCACTACCTATATGTAGCTTCACCATGGTAACTCCGAATATGGCCATGTAACATGTCTATGATCATGGAATTGCCCCCTCTATGCCATCCTGGCATTGTTGGTACAATTCCATAATCCCAGTGGTCTGTAGCACAGACCCTGGTACTGCCAGACTGCCCTTCCTGGGGTTTCTCTGCAGCTGCTGCTGCTGCCAACCCCTCAGACAGGCATCTGCCCTCCTGGGGTCCAGCCAGGCCTGGCCCAGGATGGCAGAACAAAGAACTTCCTCTGAGAGAGGGTGTGACACCCTCTCCCTTTGGAAAATGGTGTGAAGGCAGGGGAGGAGTAGCCTCCCCCAGCCTCTGGAAATGCTTTGTTGGGCACAGAGGTGCCCAATTCTGCATAAGCCAGTCTACACCGGTTCAGGGACCCCTTAGCCCCTGCTCTGGCGCGAAACTGGACAAAGGAAAGGGGAGTGACCACTCCCCTGACCTGCACCTCCCCTGGGAGGTGTCCAGAGCTCCTCCAGTGTGCTCCAGACCTCTGCCATCTTGGAAACAGAGGTGCTGCTGGCACACTGGACTGCTCTGAGTGGCCAGTGCCACCAGGTGACGTCAGAGACTCCTTGTGATAGGCTCCTTCAGGTGTTAGTAGCCTTTCCTCTCTCCTAGGTAGCCAAACCCTCTTTTCTGGCTATTTAGGGTCTCTGTCTCTGGGGAAACTTTAGATAACGAATGCATGAGCTCAGCCGAGTTCCTCTGCATCTCCCTCTTCACCTTCTGATAAGGAATCGACCGCTGACCGCGCTGGAAGCCTGCAAACCTGCAACATAGTAGCAAAGACGACTACTGCAACTCTGTAACGCTGATCCTGCCGCCTTCTCGACTGTTTTCCTGCTTGTGCATGCTGTGGGGGTAGTCTGCCTCCTCTCTGCACCAGAAGCTCCGAAGAAATCTCCCGTGGGTCGACGGAATCTTCCCCCTGCAACCGCAGGCACCAAAAAGCTGCATCTCCGGTCCCTTGGGTCTCCTCTCAGCACGACGAGCGAGGTCCCTCGAATCCAGCGACACCGTCCAAGTGACCCCCACAGTCCAGTGACTCTTCAGCCCAAGTTTGGTGGAGGTAAGTCCTTGCCTCACCTCGCTGGGCTGCATTGCTGGGAACCGCGACTTTGCAAGCTTCTCCGGCCCCTGTGCACTTCCGGCGGAAATCCTTCGTGCACAGCCAAGCCTGGGTCCACGGCACTCTAACCTGCATTGCACGACTTTCTAAGTTGGTCTCCGGCGACGTGGGACTCCTTTGTGCAACTTCGGCGAGCACCGTTTCACGCATCCTCGTAGTGCCTGTTTCTGGCACTTCTCCGGGTGCTACCTGCTTCAGTGAGGGCTCCTTGTCTTGCTCGACGTCCCCTCTCTCTGCAGGTCCAATTTGCGACCTCCTGGTCCCTCCTGGGCCCCAGCAGCGTCCAAAAACGCCAAACGCACAATTTGCGTGTAGCAAGGCTTGTTGGCGTCCATCCGGCGGGAAAACACTTCTGCACGACTCTCCAAGGCGTGGGGGATCCATCCTCCAAAGGGGAAGTCTCTAGCCCTTGTCGTTCCTGCAGTATTCACAGTTCTTCAGCCTAGTAAGAGCTTCTTTGCACCAACCGCTGGCATTTCTTGGGCATCTGCCCATCTCCGAGCTGCTTGTGACTTTTGGACTTGGTCCCCTTGTTCCACAGGTACCTTCAGCCAGGAATCCATCGTTGTTGCACTGCTGATTTGTGTTTTCCTTGCATTCTCCCTCTAACACGACTATTTTGTCCTTAGGGGAACTTTGGTGCACTTTGCACTCACTTTTCAGGGTCTTGGGGAGGGTTATTTTTCTAACTCTCACTATTTTCTAATAGTCCCAGCGACCCTCTACAAGGTCACATAGGTTTGGGGTCCATTCGTGGTTCACATTCCACTTTTGGAGTATATGGTTTGTGTTGCCCCTATCCCTATGTTTCCCCATTGCATCCTATTGTAATTATACATTGTTTGCACTGTTTTCTAAGACTATACTGCATATTTTTGCTATTGTGTATATATATCTTGTGTATATTTCCTATCCTCTTACTGAGGGTACACTCTAAGATACTTTGGCATATTGTCATAAAAATAAAGTACCTTTATTTTTAGTATAACTGTGTATTGTGTTTTCTTATGATATTGTGCATATGACACTAGGTGGTACTGTAGTAGCTTCACACGTCTCCTAGTTCAGCCTGAGCTGCTTTGCTAAGCTACCATTATCTATCAGCCTAAGCTGCTAGACACCCTATACACTAATAAGGGATAACTGGGCCTGGTGCAAGGTGCAAGTACCCCTTGGTACTCACTACAAGCCAGTCCAGCCTCCTACACAGGTCAGGGGAGTGGTCACTCCCCTTTCCTTTGTCCAGTTTCGCGCCAGAACAGGGGCTAAGCGGGTCCCTGAACCGGTGTAGACTGGCTTATGCAGAATTGGGCACATCTGTGCCCAAGAAAGCATTTCCAGAGGCTGGGGGAGGCTACTCCTCCCCTGCCTTCACACCATTTTCCAAAGGGAGAGGGTGTCACACCCTCTCTCAGAGGAAGTTCTTTGTTCTGCCATCCTGGGCCAGGCCTGGCTGGACCCCAGGAGGGCAGATGCCTGTCTGAGGGGTTGGCAGCAGCAGCAGCTGCAGTGAAACCCCAGGAAGGGCAGTTTGGCAGTACCAGGGTCTGTGCTACAGACCACTGGGATCATGGGATTGTGCCAACTATGCCAGGATGGCATAGAGGGGGCAATTCCATGATCATAGACATGTTACATGGCCATATGCGGAGTTACCATGGTGAAGCTACATATAGGTAGCGACCTATATGTAGTGCACGCGTGTAATGGTGTCCCCGCACTCACAAAGTTCAGGGAATTGGCTCTGAACAATGTGGGGGCACCTTGGCTAGTGCCAGGGTGCCCTCACACTAAGTAACTTTGCACCTAACCTTTACCAGGTAAAGGTTAGACATATAGGTGACTTATAAGTTACTTAAGTGCAGTGTAAAATGGCTGTGAAATAACGTGGACGTTATTTCACTCAGGCTGCAGGGGCAGGCCTGTGTAAGAATTGTCAGAGCTCCCTATGGGTGGCAAAAGAAATGCTGCAGCCCATAGGGATCTCCTGGAACCCCAATACCCTGGGTACCTCAGTACCATATACTAGGGAATTATAAGGGTGTTCCAGTAAGCCAATGTAAATTAGTAAAATTGGTCACTAGCCTGTTAGTGACAATTTAAAAGTAATGAGAGAGCATAACCACTGAGGTTCTGGTTAGCAGAGCCTCAGTGAGACAGTTAGGCACCACACAGAGAACACATACATGCACACCTATGAGCACTGGGGCCCTGTGTGACAGGGTCCCAGTGACACATACATATAGGCCACAAACCTATGAGCACTGGGGTCCTGACCAGCAGGATCCCAGTGACACATAACAAACATACTGAAAACATAGTGTTTTCACTATGAGCACTGAGGCCTGGCTATCAGGATCCCAGTGAAACAGTGAAAACAGTGACAAACACCCTGACATACACTCACAAACAGGCCAAAAGTGGGGGTAACAAGGCTAGAAAGAGGCTACCTTCTCACACTCCCACAGTCCAGTGACTCTTCAGTCCAAGTTTGGTGGAGGTAAGTCCTTGCCTCCCCATGCCAGACTGCATTGCTGTGAACCGCGTGTTTTGCAGCTACTCCGGCTCCTGTGCACTTTTCCAGGATTTCCTTTGTGCACAGCCAAGCCTGGGTCCACGGCACTCTAACCTGCATTGCACAACCTCCTGAGTTGTCCTCCGGCGGCGTGGGACTCTCTTGTGTAACTTCGGGTGAGCACAGTTTCACTCCACTTCGTAGTGCCTGTTCCGGTACTTCTCCGGGTGCTGCTTGCTTCTGAGAGGGCTCCTTGTCTTGCTGGACGCCCCCTCTGTCCCCTCACGCAATTGACAACATCCTGGTCCCTCCTGGGCCACAGCAGCATCCAAAAACCCTAACCGCAAGCTTGCAGCTTGCAAGGCTTGTGTAGGAGGCTGGACTGGCTTGTAGTGAGTACCAAGGGGTACTTGCGCCTTGCACCAGGCCCAGTTATCCCTTATTAGTGTTTAGAGTGTCTAGCAGCTTAGGCTGATAGATAATGGTAGCTTAGCAGAGCAGCTTAGGCTGAACTAGGAGACGTGTGAAGCTGCTACAGTACCACTTAGTGTCATATGCACAATATCATAAGAAAACACAATACACAGTTATACTAAAAATAAAGGTACTTTATTTTTATGACAATATGCCAAAGTATCTTAGAGTGTACCCTCAGTGAGAGGATAGGAAATATACACAAGATATATATACACAATAGCAAAAATATGCAGTATAGTCTTAGAAAACAGTGCAAACAATGTATAGTTACAATAGGATGCAATGGGGAAACATAGGGATAGGGGCAACACAAACCATATACTCCAAAAGTGGAATGCGAACCACGAATGGACCCCAAACCTATGTGACCTTGTAGAGGGTCGCTGGGACTATTAGAAAATAGTGAGAGTTAGAAAAATAACCCTCCCCAAGACCCTGAAAAGTGAGTGCAAAGTGCACTAAAGTTCCCCTAAGGACAAAGAAGTCGTGTTAGAGGAATAATGCAGGAAAGACACAAACCAGCAATGCAACAACTGTGGATTTCCAATCTAGGATACCTGTGGAACAAGGGGACCAAGTCCAAAAGTCACAAGCAAGTCGGAGATGGGCAGATGCCCAGGAAGTGCCAGCTGCGGGTGCAAAGAAGCTTCTACTGGACAGAAGAAGCTGAGGTTTCTGCAGGAAAGAAAAGGTCTAGAGACTTCCCCTTTGGTGGAAGGATCCCTCTCGCCGTGGAGAGTCGTGCAGAAGTGCTTTCCCGCCGAAAGAACGCAACAAGCCTTGCTAGCTGCAAATCGTGCAGTTAGCGTTTTTGGACGCTGCTGAGGCCCAGGAGGGACCAGGAGGTCGCAAATTGGACCAGCTGAGAGAGGGGACGTCGAGCAAGACAAGGAGCCCTCTCTGAAGCCGGTAGCACCCAAAGAAGTGCCAGAAACAGGCACTACGAGGATGCGTGAAACGGTGCTTGCCGAAGTTGCACAAAGGAGTCCCACGTCGCCGGAGACCAACTTAGAAAGTCGTGCAATGCAGGTTAGAGTGCCGTGGACCCAGGCTTGGCTGTGCACAAAGGATTTCCGCCGGAAGTGCACAGGGGCCGGAGTAGTTGCAAAGTTGCGGTTCCCAGCAATGCAGCCCAGCGAGGTGAGGCAAGGACTTACCTCCACCAAACTTGGACTGAAGAGTCACTGGACTGTGGGGGTCACTTGGACAGAGTCGCTGGATTCGAGGGACCTCGCTCGTTGTGCTGAGAGGAGACCCAAGGGACCGGTAATGCAGCTTTTTGGTGCCTGCGGTTGCAGGGGGAAGATTCCGTCGACCCACGGGAGATTTCTTCGGAGCTTCTGGTGCAGAGAGGAGGCAGACTACCCCCACAGCATGCACAAGCAGGAAAACAGTCGAGAAGGCGGCAGGATCAGCGTTACAGAGTTGCAGTAGTCGTCTTTGCTACTATGTTGCAGGTTTGCAGGCTTCCAGCGCGGTCAGCAGTCGATTCCTTGGCAGAAGGTGAAGAGAGAGATGCAGAGGAACTCGGATGAGCTCTTGCATTCGTTATCTAAAGTTTCCCCAGAGACAGAGACCCTAAATAGCCAGAAAAGAGGGTTTGGCTACCTAGGAGAGAGGATAGGCTACTAACACCTGAAGGAGCCTATCAGAAGGAGTCTCTGACGTCACCTGGTGGCACTGGCCACTCAGAGCAGTCCAGTGTGCCAGCAGCACCTCTGTTTCCAAGATGGCAGAGGTCTGGAGCACACTGGAGGAGCTCTGGACACCTCCCAGGGGAGGTGCAGGTCAGGGGAGTGGTCACTCCCCTTTCCTTTGTCCAGTTTCGCGCCAGAGCAGGGCTAAGGGGTCTCCTGAACCGGTGTAGACTGGCTTATGCAGAATTGGGCACCTCTGTGCCCAAGAAAGCATTTCCAGAGGCTGGGGGAGGCTACTCCTCCCCTGCCTTCACACCATTTTCCAAAGGGAGAGGGTGTCACACCCTCTCTCAGAGGAAGTTCTTTGTTCTGCCATCCTGGGCCAGGCCTGGCTGGACCCCAGGAGGGCAGATGCCTGTCTGAGGGGTTGGCAGCAGCAGCAGCTGCAGTGAAACCCCAGAAAGGGCAGTTTGGCAGTACCAGGGTCTGTGCTACAGACCACTGGGATCATGGGATTGTGCCAACTATGCCAGGATGGCATAGAGGGGGCAATTCCATGATCATAGACATGTTACATGGCCATATTCGGAGTTACCATTGTGAAGCTACATATAGGTAGTGACCTATATGTAGTGCACGCGTGTAATGGTGTCCCCGCACTCACAAAGTTCAGGGAATTGGCTCTGAACAATGTGGGGGCACCTTGGCTAGTGCCAGGGTGCCCTCACACTAAGTAACTTTGCACCTAACCTTTACCAGGTAAAGGTTAGACATATAGGTGACTTATAAGTTACTTAAGTGCAGTGTAAAATGGCTGTGAAATAACGTGGACGTTATTTCACTCAGGCTGCAGTGGCAGGCCTGTGTAAGAATTGTCAGAGCTCCCTATGGGTGGCAAAAGAAATGCTGCAGCCCATAGGGATCTCCTGGAACCCCAATACCCTGGGTACCTCAGTACCATATACTAGGGAATTATAAGGGTGTTCCAGTAAGCCAATGTAAATTGGTAAAAATGGTCACTAGCCTGTTAGTGACAATTTGGAAAGAAATGAGAGAGCATAACCACTGAGGTTCTGATTAGCAGAGCCTCAGTGAGACAGTTAGTCACTACACAGGTAACACATTCAGGCACACTTATGAGCACTGGGGCCCTGGGTTACCAGGGTCCCAGTGACACATACAACTAAAACAACATATATACAGTGAAAAATGGGGGTAACATGCCAGGCAAGCTGGTACTTTCCTACAGCTTGTTTGCAGTCTTTTTGCGGGAAAACACTTCTGCACAACTCTTCACGACGTGGGACATCCATCCTCCAAAGGGGAAGTTTCTAGCCCTTGTTGTTCTTGCAGAATCCTCAGCTTCTACCATCCGGTGGCAGCTTCTTTGCACCCACAGCTGGCATTTCCTGGGCATCTGCCCACTCCCGACTTGATCGTGACTTTTGGACTTGGTCCCCTTGTTCCACAGGTACTCTCGTCTGGAAATCCATTGTTGTTGCATTGCTGGTGTTGGTCTTTCCTGCAGAATTCCCCTATCACGACTTCTGTGCTCTTTGGGGAACTTCAGTGCACTTTGCACTCACTTTTCAGGGTCTTGGGGTGGGCTATTTTTCTAACCCTAACTGTTTTCTTACAGTCCCAGCGACCCTCTACAAGGTCACATAGGTTTGGGGTCCATTCGTGGTTCGCATTCCGCTTCTAGAGTATATGGTTTGTGTTGCCCCTATCCCTATGTGCCCCCATTGCATCCTATTGTGACTATACATTGTTTGCACTGTTTTCTATTGCTATTACTGCATATTTTGGTATTGTGTACATATATCTTGTGTATATTTGCTATCCTCATACTGAGGGTACTCACTGAGATACTTTGGCATATTGTCATAAAAATAAAGTACCTTTATTTTTAGTATATCTGTGTATTGTGTTTTCTTATGATATTGTGCAAGTGACACTAGTGGTACTGTAGGAGCTTCACTCGTCTCCTAGTTCAGCCTAAGCTGCTCTGCTAAGCTACCTTTTCTATCAGCCTAAGCTGCTAGACACTCATATACACTAATAAGGGATACCTGGGCCTGGTGCAAGGTGTAAGTACCCCTTGGTACTCACTACAAGCCAGTCCAGCCTCCTACAGCCAGGAGATTGGTCATTCTCCTGCAGTACAGAGAGTTCCTCCTAACTATGGCACACGACATTCCTTTGGATGGGCATTTGGGCCAGATTAAAACATGGGAAAGGCTTGTCCCCCTATTTCACTGGCCTAGGATGTCAGAGGACACAAAAGATTTGCGTGACTTGCCAAGCCAGTGGCAAGACTGGTGGCACTCCAAAGGCTCTCCTTATTCCACTACCTGTGGTTGGGGTTCCCTTTGAAAGGGTAGGGGTTGACATAGTTGGCCCCCTTGACCCTCCTACTGCTTCAGGCAATAGGTTTATCTTGGTGGTTGTGGACCATGCCACAAGATATTCTGAAGCAATTCCTCTAAGGACCACTACAGCACCTGCAGTGGCAAAAGCCCTCCTGGGAATGTTTTCCAGGGTGGGTTTTCCAAAAGAGGTTGTATCAGACAGGGGTAGCAACTTTATGTCTGCATACTTGAAAGCTATGTGGAAGGAATGTGGTGTAACATACAAATTCACCACACCTTATCATCCACAGACTAATGGACTGGTAGAGAGGTTTAATAAACCTATCAAAGGAATGATAATGGAACTCCCTGAAAAACTCAGGAGGAGATGGGATGTCCTGTTACCTTGCCTCCTTTTTGCTTACAGGGAGGTACCCCAGAAAGGAGTGGGCTTCAGCCCCTTTGAACTCCTCTTTGGACACCCCGTAAGAGGTCCACTAACACTTGTGAAGGAGGGTTGGGAACAATCTTTAAAAGCTCCCAAACAGGACATAGTGGACTATGTACTTGGCCTAAGATCCAGAATGGCCGGATACATGAAAAAGGCCAGTAAAAACCTTCAGGCCAGCCAAGAGCTCCAGAAGCAAAGGCATGACAAGAAGGCTGTTCTTGTTCAGTACCAACCAGGACAGAAGGTGTGGGTATTGGAGCCTGTGGCCCCAGGAGCACTCCAAGACAAATGGAGTGGACCCCACCTCATTTTTTAAAAGAAGGGTGAGGTCACCTACTTGGTTGACCTAGGCACTGCCAGGAGTCCCCTTAGGGTGATTCATGTCAACCGCCTAAAACCCTACTACGACAGGGCTGATCTCACCCTGCTCATGGCAACAGATGAGGGACAGGAAGAAGTGAGTGACCCTCTCCCTGATCTCTTCTCTTCCACAGAAGAGGATGCTCTAGTGGAATGAGTAGTTTTGGCAGACTGTCTTACTGCAGAACAGAAAGACAACTGCATAAATCTCCTTGGTCAGTTTTCTGAACTCTTTTCAACTGTCCCAGGCACCACATCTTGGTGTGACACACAATTGATCCTGGAGACAGCATGCCTGTCAAAAGTAAAATCTATAGGCAGCCTGACCATGTCAGGGACTGCATAAAGCAAGAAGTTCAGAAAATGCTTGACTTAGGAGTGGCTGAACCTTCCGAAAGCCCATGGGCCTCTCCTGTGGTGCTTGTACCAAAGCCTCACTCAAAAGATGGAAAAAGGGAGATGAGGTTTTGTGTAGATTACAGAGGTCTAAACCAGGTAACAAAAACTGATGCTCACCCTATACCCAGGCCAGATGAGCTCATAGATACACTGGCATCTGACAAGTATCTAAGAACCTTTGATTTGACTGCAGGGTATTGGCAGATCAAATTGGCAGAGAATGCTAAAGCTAAAACTTCATTTTCAGCTATAGGAGGGCACTACCATTTTACAGTGATGCCCTTTGGTTTGAAAAATGCACCTGGCACTTTTCAGAGGTTGGTGAATACAGTCCTGCAAGTGTTGGAGGCTTTTAGTGCAGTATATCTAGATGATATAGCTGTCTTTAGCTCCACCTGCGATGATCACCTGGTGTAGGAGGCTGGCCTGGCTTGTAGTGGGTACCAGAGGTACTTACACCTTGTGCCAGGTCCAGTTATCCCTTATTAGTGTAGAAGAGGTGTTTCTAGCAGCTAAGGTTGATAGAAGGTAGCTATGGCAAAGCAGCTTAGGCTGAACTAGGAGACATGCAAAGCTCCTACTATACCACTGGTGTCATATGCACAATATCATAAGAAAACACATTACACAGATATACTAAAAATAAAGGTACTTTATTTTTATGACAATATGCCAAAAGTATCTCAGTGAGTACCCTCAGTATGAGGATGCCAAATATACACAAGAGATATGTACACAATACCAAAATTATGCAGTAATAGCACAAGGAAGTAATGCAAGCAGTGTAAAGTTACAATAGATTACAATAGGAGCACATAGGTATAGGGGCAACACAAACCATATACTCCAAAAGTGGAACGCGAACCACGAATGGACCCCAAACCTATGTGAGCTTGTAGAGGGTCGCTGGGACTGTAAGAAAACAGTGAGGGTTAGAAAAATAGCCCACCCCAAGACCCTGTAAGGTAGGTGTAAAGTGCACCTACAACCCCCAGAGAGCACAGAAGTCGTGATAGGGGAAGTCTGCAAGGAAAACCAACACCAGCAATGCAACAACAGTGGATTTCCGGACCTGAGTACCTGTAAGACAAGGGGACCAAGTCCTAGAGTCGCGACAGTGTCGAGAGTGGGCAGGAGCCCAGGAAATGCCAGCTGAGGGTGCAAGGAAGCTGCCACCCCCCTGCTTCAGCAGGCACCCTCTGCATCGACGACCGGTGGCGTGGATCTCCTCTCCAGTGGAGCTGCGTGGATCCTGCAACAAGGGTGGTGGACTGAAGTGGTCGCAACGGTCCCCTGGTCCAGCTGTGCAAGTTTGGTGGAGGTAAGAGCTTGCCTCCCCGTCCATTGCATGTTTTGCAGCTACCAAGGCTTGGCTGCATACTTCCGTCAAGCCTGGGTCCCCAGCACTCTATCCTGCGAGGCACAGCTTCCTGATTGAAACTCCGGCGTGGAAGCCTCTGCTATGGTGCTGCTGTGGCCTCTTCTGCAACTTCTTTGTCCCCCTGTTGTGGGACTCGTGAGTGGGCTACCTGGTCTGCTGTGGGCTCTCTAGGAACCGGAAAGCCCCCTTCGGCTCCCACACATGGGTAGAATCCGCCTGGTCTTTCCTGGTCCCGGGCGGCGCCATTTTCTTCCAACCGCAAGCTTCCTGTGTTCCATGGCTCGTGGGTTGACTTCTGTGAAGCCACCCATACTGCAATTATCCATCCGATGTGGGACGTCAGCTGCACCAACCAGGAAGCTGAATCCATCTTCTTGGGTGCAATCCTAACTGTTGTGCTTCACTGGTGGTTCCTCTCTTGCCCCTTCATCCTGGTTAGCAGGGGCTCCTGTTCTCCTTGGACTCTTCTTTGCTTCTTGGACTTGGTCCCCTTCTTCCACAGGTCTTCAGGTCCAGGAATCCACTAATGGTGTCTTGCAGTCTCTTATGGTCCTTGCATAATCCTGATTGTCGTTTTTGTGTGTACGTAGGAAAAGTTCCTATACTTTACTCCTATTTTTCTGGGGTTGGTTCTAGTACTTACCTTTGGGGTTTTCTAATACTCCCAGTGCCCCTCTACACACTACACTTGCCTAGGTGGGAAGCCGACTTTCACATTCCACTTTCTTAATATATGGTTTGTGTTCCCCCTAGGCCCATTTCTACCTATTGTGTTCTATGGTAATTGCCCTGTTTTCTACGTATTTCTATTACTATATGTATATATAATAAGTGTATTACTTACCTCCTAAGGGAGTATAGTCACTAATGGTAGTTTTGGTATTGTGTCACTAAAATAAAGTACCTTTATTTTTCTAACACAGTATTTTCTTTCATGTGTGTGAGTACTGTGTGACTACAGTGGTATTGCATGAGCTTTGCATGTCTCCTAGTTAGGCCTGGGCTGCTCATCCACTCTACCACTAGAGAGCCTGTCTTCTAGACACTGCCTACATTTCACTAATAAGGGATAACTGGACTTGGTATAAGGTGTAAGTACCTTAGGTACCCACAACAAAACAGACCAGCCTCCTACAAGCTGTTTGGAGGAAGCTGGTTCTTTATATAGTGGACCAAAATGAGGTACACTCTGCAAAGAGTCCAGGCAATCCCCAGAGGTATCTCAGAGGCACAAGTGACATCCCAAATGCTCTGTGTTTGGGTAGTGTGGTCGATTAAGAAGGCATATCACAGGGTAGTGCTAAGCATTTAAGGCACACATTCATACAGTAAGTGAGACACACTCTTAATAAAGAAATTCAACGCCAATTTATAAAAATAACACATACTTTTATGTACATTTTGACATCAAGATCACTGGAATCAGGTGAGTACTTATGGATTTTTTAAATTTTCAAATGTTGACAGTGCAGTTTTTGGAATGGTAATGTTATCCTGTGGGGGAAAAACATATACTGCATGTGGGCACTTAGCGACGACCTACAGGACTGTTCATCTTGAATTAAGGTATGTATGGGGCGAGGACAAAAGCAACACCAATAGTTCGGATCGGGAGGTACCGAGGCATCCTGGTGCGGAGGTGCTTTCCAGCCTCAGGTGCCCAATGTCATCCTGTGGGGGAAAACAGACACTGCATATGGGCATTCAGTAACAACTTACAGGACTGTTCTTCTGGACTTGAGGTGAGTATGGTGCAAGGTCTAAAGCCACACGAACAGTTCACCTAGAGGGGCTCTGGGGCGTCTGGGTGCAGAGGTGTGTTACAGCGTCGGGTGCCCAATTCAAGTCTATGGGAATAGGTCCGTTGGAAAGTCGTTGCTGGGATGGACAGGAAGGTCAGTCCCTGGGAACCCACTTGGGGGCTCGACCGTTGAGGTCCTTAGATAGGTAGGGACACCATTGGTCCACTCCTCCTCTGGCTCTAGAGCACTGGTGCAGGGGTGTATTCTGGTATCAGGTGCTGGAGTTCCTCATTGTTGCAGGGGACGCAGAAACATTCTGCAGGCGTGGACTGGGGGTCCAGTCTGACCAAGCCAACAAGTGGGCTCAGGTCTTGCGTAGTGGGGAGACAAGGGGACACCCTTGGTTATTTTCTCCTGGGCCCATGGCAGAAGGGTGCAGACGTGTCCTAAGGCATTGTGTTTTTTCCCCCGGTCACTCATTGTTGCAGGGGGTCTGCAGAAAAGAGGCTGCAGACTCTGGTGTGATGTCCACAGTGGGTGAGCATGGGGTGGGCTTCATTGCTGGAGAGCCTGGGGACCATGCTGGCAACCTTGGCCTGCTTCAACATAGGATGGTGCATCCAGGTGCAGTGGTGATGTCCACAATCGGGTTTCTGGTGGTCATGGTCCTCTCAGTTTTTTCTTGGGTGCCTGTTGATGCAGGGAAGCAGCTCCTCTAATTCAAGGGAGTTCCTCCTTGCGATTGGCGAAGCACTGGCAGCTCTCCCAGTTTCTTGGAGGCTGCAGCGGCAGGACAGGTTGGTTGCTCCTCGAGGGTCGGGTGCAGCAGGCAGGCTGGCAGGGTTGACGCCATGTCAGTTGTGCTCCTCGGTTCTCAGGTTCAGCAGGATTCTTGTCCACTTCTTTTGTGTCTAGCGAAGATCTGAGGATCTAGTATCAGGGGGTCCCTAAACACTCAATTTAGGGGGTGCAAAGAGGAGTGAAGGGCAGTAGCCAATGGACTACTTACCCTTGGGGGCATCAACCTAACCAGAGTCGCTAAATTGCACCACACACAAGATGGCGGAATTCCTAAAGGTGTGTGTCCATCCTGGAAGGCAACATTCCTCCTGCATATCTAATTTTCCCAAATGTCCAGGTGCCAGATGGGGCCTGAGGCAGGGGGTTTGGCATCTTCCACTGAGGGAGGCCAGATGTGCATACCAAAGGTGGTGGCCTTCTTTGATGCTTTTGTCTTGGAATGCAGGTCATTCTGTGGGAAGGGGTGGGTAACACCCAAGCCCAGACAGGCTTTTGTTTCCTGATCTCCCTAGGGCTCAGGCTCTCACTGTTGGAGGGCAGATTTAAGTCTTTTGGTGGTAACTGGCTAGAACCGGTCAGTGAGCTCACTACTTTTTCAGGTGTCACCTCTAAGGTGTCTTCTGGGTGCATCTATTAATAAATCCATCACTAGAATCAGTAAGGGTTTATTAATAGAAGGTGTTTGATACCAAATATATCTATGTTCAGAGAAGCCATCATGTAGCTTTGTAACTCATAGTGACCAGTGTCCAGCACATGCACTTGAAATGGCTCCCTGCACACTTACTATATCTGAGAATTGACAAAGACACAGTAGGGGCATATTTGCTCATGCATATATGCCATCACTTGTAATATAATGCACTCTGCCTTAAGGCTGAAGGCCTGCTGTAGTAGTGACTTACAGATATTACAAGGAGTGATTTAAGGGACATGGCACTCAAGTGGGTGCCTTGTCGTGTTTTAAATTTTGGGAGCACCTTGTCACTCAGCCTTCAATGGCAGTCTGCATTAGGTTGGTGTTGGGTCCCTCAGGGTGGCACAAGTTGTGCTGAAGCTCTGAGGGACCCCCTCTAGTACTCATGCCCTAGGTACTAGGGGTACCATTTACTAGGGACTTACAGAGATGCTAAAGGACCTGGGGCCAGATGTAGCAAAGTGTTTGCGCCTCGCAAATGGCGAAAATCGCCGTTTGCGAGGCGCAAAAGCCACTTTGCCATTCAGAAATGCATTTTGCGAGTCGGCTCCGACTCGCAAAATGCATTCCCGACTCGCAAATAGGAAGGGGTGTTCCCTTCCTATTTGCGACTCGCAGTGGGATGCAATTCCATTTGCGACCGCGTACGCGGTCGCAAATGGAGTCGCAGTTACCATCCACTTCAAGTGGATGGTAACCCACTCGCAAATTGGAAGGGGTTTCGTTTTTTTTGAAGTGCAGCTCGTTTTCCTGTTAGGAAAACGGGCTACACTTCCAAAAAAAAAACTGCTTTATTGAAAAGCAGGTTGCGAACATGGAGGTCTGCTGACGACAGCAGGCCTCCATGTTAGCGAGTGCCTATACTCGCAATGGGGCCGCAATTTGCGACCCACCTCATGAATATTCATGAGGTGGGTTATTGCGACCCCATTGCGAGTCGCAGTCGGTGTCTGAGACACCGTACTGCATAGCAATTTGCGACTTGCAAATTGCGAGTCGCAGGGACTCGCAATTTGCAAGTCGCAAATTGCCGACTTGCTACATCTGGCCCTAAGTGTCTTGTTCTGGGGAAGGAACGCTGCCACTGAGGACCTGGTTAGCAAGAACCCAGTGCCCTTCAGGCAAAGTTGTTCTAAAGACTAGGCAAAAAGTGTGTGGGGGGGGGACTGCAACCAGAACCCAGCTTCCTTCGCTGTTCAAGGTGTCATACTTTCAAATCTGGATGTTGGCAATGTACTGTTCCCCAACCTCTCATACTCCACACTGGCACCTTTGAAGGGGATCTTACATGCAGTTCCAGCTGGACACCTCTTGTCAGCCTGCACCATCCCAAAAACTAGCTGTATCATCTTCAAAGCCTTCATAGCTGACATGTCTTCCTATCTGGCTGACAAACCCACCATCTGCGATTGCTCTCAGCTCGGCCACAGCCATGGCATCATGACAAAGTGCAAAAAAACGTAATGCAACAGGCATTCTTCATCTATGCACCCAGGATGAGGCAGGAGATTCCTGTGCCTATCAGGTCTGCCTCAACCATGGTCCAATATATTAAAAGAGTTGAAGATGCACCTCTTTAAAGATCGCTAAATCATGATCCAGTAAAAGTCTACTTTCTCCCTTAGACACCAGCTCCTCATCTGATCACACACTAACTAAGACTTTGCCTTCAACCTTGTACATTATTCCACTGGCTTTCAGCTAGGTTTGCACTACAAAAATACCACATACATACATACATACATACATGCATACATACATAATGCTACATGAAGGCAGGAGACTTAAAAATGACTGTCAACATTGAGAAAGTCCTCGTCTTTCCGCAGACTGTTTTTTCTACACCGAAAGATGAGATAGTCATGCGACAGGGTGCGGTCTGTGATGTGAACACTTTTCAACCTTTTTTGGCCTTATACTTGAAGGTCCAGCCCTGTCCTACATATAAGGAAAGCTTATATGATTTTAAACTGCTTAAGATTCAGGCCTTGTCATAGTAGGGGCATTTGTATTGGTGCTGTAACTCTTCTCCTGGAATCCTGCTGTGTTCCTGTCCCTCACTGGTAGCCTTGTTCCTGTACATATTCAAATCTTGCTGGTGGACACTAAGAAGGGAGCCATGTCCTTTTAAGGACTTTCATTAAAGGTAGTGGCCTTTCCCTTCACTGGTGCAAATCCCTGTGGTTTTTTGGTCTCACTCTTTCCTGCTGAAAATAGTTAGAAAAAGAATCATAGTTGGAATCTTCAAATAGTCTATTTTCATATCATTGCAGCTTCAACATTATGTTTTGTGTGCTGAAGTGTAACTATTTTGTATAATTGACACTTGAACAGATCCATGTCAGCTTTTGAATAAAAAATGCAAAAGAGATTTAGCTGGAGTAAGCTTTCCTCTGCACTGCACATCCAATTACATGCTGCCGGCACATATTAATGCAGGCTGTAATCTGGCCTTTGAAGACTAATGATCTTTATTGACTTTTTCGGAGGGAGATCCACCGGTCTTGGAAATCAGTTCTGCAGACAATACTGGGATGGCAATGGGATGCAGGGTAATCTCCAATCAATAATCTGACTGTGTCACTTACCTGATTTCATTATCTGTGTATATTTTATGTGTGTTACTCATCTCCTAAGGGAGTATATCTCTGATATAAGTTTGGCACATTGTTATAAAAATAAAGTACCTTTATTTTTAGTAATACTGAGTATTGTCTTTTCTTATGATATAGTACAAGTGACAAGTGGTATAGTTGGAGCTTTATATGTCTCCTAGTTCAGCCTAAGCTGCTGTGCTCTAGCTACCTCTATCAGCCAAAGCTGCTAGAACACTACTACATACACTATAAGGGGATAACTGGACCTGGTATAAGGTGTAAGTACCATTGGTACCCACTACAAGCCAGGCCAGCTTCTCACAAACAGTGCCTAAGGAAAGTATAAGGACTTATAGTTATTTGTGGTGTTTAATTGTTTTTTTCACAGATTTTGTATACTGTTGGCTAATCCCTAGATGACAATAGTATAGGACCATAAAGTGGAGTCAACTCTGGTAATAATCAAATAACACTAAAAACACAGATGGGAGCAGATGGCCAGTCAGTCATCCCCAGAACTGAGGCAAACTTTTCTGGTCACACACCATCAAACATACACCGTCATTAATAGTCAGACTCATCATAATTCTAAAGCAGGACAGAACCAAACCTGACACCAGAACAACACACTGACAGCCCTAGTCCTGAATGTGGACGTGGGCCTAAAAGCACTCAGAGTGGGAGACAAGGGAGATATACCCACAGTTAAAAGTTGAGTACATCTGGTGCACATGGCAAAAATGTAAATAGCTACATATTGGTAAGAGTAGAGAGAAGAATCCAAATACCACAAACTTAAAATAACAGGATAGATGTGGATATAATGCTCTCTCCACACTCCCTAAATGAAGGAGACTCCTAAGCAACCCACATTGCAAATCTTTGCACACACATAATTAATGCACCTCCACAGCCAATTATGCAGCATCAAATGGACAGGGGATTGTGACCTAAACCACTAAGGATATTGACCAAGAAACTTAACAGCATGTTTAGCTGCACTATCTTAAACAATTAGACGCAGCCTTAATTCAGGAGAAACACCTACCCCACTGTAAAGTTGATGAGTTCAAATAAAATTGGGAGAGAAGGCTAATTAATAGGTTCAGACACAGTTACACACACTCAAACAGCCTTGTGACACAGAAAATGTGGAGTGGTTATTCTAATTATAAAGCCTCTGTCCCCCAAAGTACTAAAGACTTGGACAAACCCTGAGAGATGATACATGTCTGCAAAGCTCAGAACAATGGGGATGACCCTAATAGTGGGTACAGTATACCAATCTAACATACTGAACAAAACATTTCTAACACATTTCATTAGACATCTGATAGTGTTCAACACAACAAAAACAGTGATATATGGAGACAGGACTCTAACTTTAAATCCATTACTTGATAAGCCAGGCACCCAGACCCATTTAACAGATGGCACAGGACAGTAGATCTAGACCTTCAATCTGACTGCAAATGAATTTATTTACAACAATACAAGATCCCAGGATAATACCTTGTAACATATTGGACCATTCCCTAGTCCAACTAGATTTATTACTGGGACTCTTCTCCCGAACCCTGTCCTGTTGGAGAATGCAATCCACCCAACATAGGCTCCTTGTAGAGAAGTGACTGCTGGATGCACACATATGTACCTACACTGGGACACATAAAACTCCATGCACTTCAGCACAACTACCATCAACTACAGGCAAGACAACATAGAGGGAGCAAATGCTGTGTGGCTCAGCTATCACAAAACGTAAAGTTGTGAGCCAGGAAAATGACTAGGGGAAGACATAAGGGCCCTCGTTACGACTTTGGCGGTCTTTTCCAAAGACCGCCGAAGTCCAAAGACCGCCGAAGCCGCGGGCAACAACATACTGCCAGTGCTGGCGGTATGTTTGTTGCCCTACTATGAGCTTTACAGTGGGCCAGCGGACGGAAACAGCGGAAAACTCACCACAACATTGAAGCCGGCTCGAGCCAGCGGCAATGTTGAGGTGTGTTGGGTGCAGCAGCACCCGTCGCGCATTCCACTGCCCGTAATTCGGGCATTGGAATGCGTTATGGGGCTGTGCATGGGGGCCCCTGCAGTGCCCATGCCCCCCGATTTCCCCATACCGCCAGCCTTTCCATGGTGGTTTTTACTGCCATGGAAAGGTTGGCGGATTACTGCCGCCGGGACTGTCAGGCTGTAGGCTGGCAGCAGCCTGGCGGTCCCAACGGTATTACCGTAGCGGCTCTGACATGGTCTTAATGTGGCGGTAAGTATCGCCAGCCTGTTGGTGGTACTACCGCCACATTAACGCAGACCGCCGGGGTCAAAATGGCCCCTAGGTCCCTAACATGAGAATTTAGTCACTTGTCCTCTGCAGATAACAGGAGATGCTTGCAGAAGGCCAAAAGTGAATATAATGAATAGCAATGCAGCTGAATACACCCTGACAGGACTGAGACACAAGGACTATGAATGAGGCAAGAAGGCTGGCAAGGTGCTTGTCTATCAATTAAGACAGCAGGAAGCAGTTTGCTATCTGGCCATCAAAAATAAACAGGTCAGAATAGTGACCCATCCTGAACAAATAGTTGAAGTTTTTGGGCAGTTTTCTAAGGGAAAGTATGATTTGGATGCAGCAGAAGAAATAGGACTGGGGATAATTCTTTAACTCTACACAGCTACCCACATTGGGAGAGGTGAGCAGAGACCTCTTGAGCAGATACATCAACATAGAAAAGATCAAAGAGTCAATATTGGCACTACCGTGTGAAAATCCGCTGAGGGTTTCCCGCAAAGTTCAGACAATCCCCCTACTACTGGAAGCCTTCAGAGAATAGGGGACTCATGATTCCTACCACTAGACACCTTCAGAGAATCAGAGGATTCAGGCTCCCTAGGGCACATATCCAAGCATGAAATAATCACATAACTGCCAAAAGCTGACAGGAACGTCTTAGAGAATGAAAGCTATGGACCCATCATACTAATAGATGCAGACATTTAAAACTGACCAGCGTGACTGAGCAGTCAGTAACATGACCGAGCAAGTTCAGAGCGACTATCATACACCCTTCCCAAGTGGAGTTGTGCTGGCCATGTCTTCAAGAAATCATTATCAAACATTATCCCACCTTCAGTAGAACTCCTGGGACGCTCATGAAGAAGAACTCACCCTATCCTTAGATGGAGAAAAACCTCTTGACCGTGTAGAATGGGGGTGCCATTTCACAACACTTGAGATATTCAGCTTAGGAACAAACTTCATTTCAAGAGTAAAATTGTCCCACTAGATACTCACGTCATACATAAACTGCAGTTGGTTTTAATCCCGCACAGTAGAAATCAAACAGGGAAGTAGATAAGGGTGTCCACTATCACCACTGGTCTGCCTCATAGCACTAGAGCCTTTCATCAATGTAAGGAGATCTAAGGTAGAGCTCAAGGGGATACTTACACCCTTAGGTTCAGCCAAGTCACTCTCTGTGGCATTCTCTTGACTCTTAAGCAGCCTGATGCTACCATCCCAACCCTGATGAAACCAATATACACATTTTCCCAGTAATCTGTGGAAGAGTGAGCCACTTCCCATTTCTCAAGCATGAGCTTAAGCCTAGAGGACTTCCTCATCAAATGAGTGTGACAGGGACCGAGATACCTCAGAGTTTTCGTCAACTGAGGGATGGAGGGTAAACATGAAGGCAACCTGAGGCTATTGATGGAGAAAACAGGCAGGATTTTGAGAAGTGGTCCAATTTGCAGTTATTACTATGGGAAAGGGTGAAAGCAAAATGTTTGTTGCACCCCGATAAAATGATGTCCTTGGTTTGCTCCCCCCATTATAGGGAAAGCCCTAATGAACCAGATAGACACAGACATAAAGAACTTCATCTGGGGGGTGGAAACCAAGACTGAAGAGTGACAAACTGTAAATCGAAAGAGAAGCAGGGGGCTTATGCCTACCACACATGAAGCTGTACATAGCTCATCACATCTCCCAACTAATATATATGGATCCCATCAGCCTCCACCCCCCCTCCACTATGGTTCTGGTTAGAAGAAGCAATACTGGGCTACAACAGAGGATTAAAGACAGATGAAAGGGCCTGCACTCCATGATCATGTGGAACCAACTATTAATCCAGCAATGGTCTAGTTAGGTGGACGTTAATCAACCCTGATAAAAGGAGGTCCACTTTGGATGCACCGACTGTGTCCAGCACAGTCTAGAACTCTTGCAGAGCAGCACAGAAATCATAGAGAGCATTTGTCACACAAGCCATCTGCACAATCTAGCTAGTTGAGCAGAATGTTGAAATTATGAGTACGAGAAAATGTAGTGTTGATGTCAGGTATGGTAGTCCATACTTTAGGAGACACTTTCCTTTCAGCAGCTCAAAGTCAGCTAGAAGTCAAAGCTCGGCCCATGGCCTGATATGAACTCTCAAAGCTGTTCAATAATTACTGACACTTCTCGCTCTGTGTGGGGGTTTTCAGTGTGAAACAGTTTATTCGTTTACTTGCAGAGTAATATAGCTTGAGCCAGTATGATGTACATAATATATGAGGTGTAAAATGTATTGGTGTTAGAAGCCGTTGTATACACATTATGAGATTTAAAAGATACTATAGAGGCAGATGGCAGCCTCCTCGGTGGTCTTGTTAAACAATAAAACAGGGGCTGCAGGGATATAGTCAGCAGAGTTTGTCTGCACCAACTTCAGGATGGATTCAGTCAAATACTGTTTTAGATACAGTTCATCATTTCTTCTTGACTCGTCAAACTTTGGCCTCCCTTGCAGGATTCACCTCCATTGAGTGTAAATTGAGGGGTATCTGCCAGTCAATGTTAGTGTAATTGTATATTCCAATTATCCACTTCAGTAGAAAAGATAACATACACCACATGTTCTTGACAGAGCTTTAGGAGGGATCATCCCAAGAGGGGATGGAGATGAAGAACATGTGGGTATCCAGGTCCATGTGCCTGCTGAGGAGAGCCCACTTCTAGGGGTTACTGGTTTTATATAAAAACTCAGAATTATGTCAGAGTCTGAAGGGAGTGTTACTTACAGCAAACCTGCCTCTCAGTAGGGAATGTGCAGAGTTGAAGGGACAGCTCAATAAATGCATTCCTTTTGCTCCTTGAGCACCATGAGGGTCACGGGTGTGAATGGTGTTGGGGGTGTTTAGAAGTGGTTACTTGATGCACTTATATGGTCATTAAGTACATTAATTACTAGTACATGTTGTCTGCCTTTCACTGTCTTGGAATCTCTTCACCAGAGGAAGCAGCTCAGACAAATGCATTGCAGTAGTCACTAATGTTATAGTTTATTTTTTTTTTAAATCTTTTTCACACGAATGGAACTTGAATCGCAAGTGCTGTGTGATTAGAAGCACTTTAGAGGGTTTTTAAGTGAGCTTTCAGTTGTACACTCTACTTTTCTAGGTCACGTTAAGGTTAATTTCAGCAGCCTTTGGTCATCACTACATGACATTACTACCCCTTCCTCAGACTGAGTCCACACTCACCATAGCCAGAATAAATGGCCACAACACTCAGGACCTGAAGAAGGCAAGCAGTCTTCACCAGCATGATGGTGGCTCTGAAAAAAGAATGAAAATATTAGTTTCCTCTAGACCGGGCTTCTCCAATAGGTAGCTCTGAAACTACCAGTAGATCTCTGGGTACACATGAGTAGCTCTCCTGTGTGCAGTCCGGTCTCCAAACATGGAAGCTTTTGCTGGGTTGAATGAATATTAAAAAGTGTGTATTCAAGACAGAAATGTAAACTTGTCTGATGCGGTCAGTATTAGAATTCTAGTAAAATTAGTAGCTCTTACTACAGAAAAGGTTGGAGACCCCAGCTATAGACTGACCTGTTACATTCTCTATCTCTCGGTAACCCAGGGCTCATATGAATACTATACCCTATTTTAAAACATTTTAGTGATAGTGATAATAAACACCTGCCTTTTCTGTGTAGTATCCTGAAAGTTAAAGCAGCAATGCTCAAAAAAGAGAAGCATTTAAAAGGAGATGGGAAGGGTAAGTCCTCGAATCTCTGTAAAAAGTGCTTAATACAGAAAATTGTTTAGTAGTTGCGAAGGACATGAAGCCGTAACTAGTAATAAGTCCACTAATGTTTCTTTACTGGGAGCCAAGTAACTCATAGTAGCATTTGACTCTCCCAGGGTAGCGAGGCAGAGCAGTCCAAGGCCTACTCAAGGGGAGTGGCGCGGGCTCGTATTCTGGAACTAAATATTTGTTCTCTGAACCAACAAAATGCACATATCTCTTTCAGTCACAGAAGCAAAGATCACATTACTTACCTTGAAGTGTTAGTATTTCTAGTCAATCATTAAACCGAAACTAACATATATAGGAGAGGAATACATCACTTTACCGTGTTTTTTATCCTGACAGTCTGTAAAGATATCTACTGTTTTCTCAATTCCCTCAAATGAGCAACTCAGAGCAATACAAGATCATATTTAAAGGTTCAAAAGAAGAAGTTATCAAGAATATGCCTGGAAGGCGTTTGTGGTGTTCCGCCACGTGGAATTCTGTGGAGTGAAGAAAAAACTCTGCGAACTCCGCCTAACTCTGCGTGAGTGGGCAAAGTTGTGATTGGCCACCTGTTCGCGCTGATTGGTGCAACTCGCGCACACTGCCATCTTGTTTTTCCTATTCTGTACATGGTGCTGGGCCAACTTTTCAATCCATACTTTATCTTAGCCATCCTTACTGTAGGAGGCTGGACTGGCTTGTAGTGAGTACCAAGGGGTACTTAGACCTTGCACCAGGCCCAGGTATCCCTTATTAGTGTATAGGGGTGTCTAGCAACTTAGGCTGATAGAAAAGGTAGCTTAGCAGAGCAGCTTAGGCTGAACTAGGAGACGAGTGAAGCTCCTACAGTACCCTAGTGTCACTTGCACAATATCATAAGAAAACACAATACACAGATATACTAAAAATAAAGGTACTTTATTTTTATGAAAATATGCCAAAAGTATCTCAGTGAGTACCCTCAGTGTGAGGAAACAAAAGGTTGGGTGCTAAGTTACTTAGGGGGTGATTCTAACTTCGGCGGGCGGCGGAGGCCGCCCGCCAAAGTTCCCCCACCAAAATACCGCTCCGCGGTCGAAAGACCGCTGAGGGTATTTTGGGATTTGCCCTGGGCTGGCGGGCGGCCGCCAAAAGGCCGCCCGCCAGCCCAGGGCAAATCAACCTTCCCACGAGGACGCCGGCTCAGAATTGAGTGGGAAAGTGCACCCGTCGCGTATTTCAGTGTCTGCATAGCAGACACTGAAAATACTTTGTGGGGCCCTCTTACGGGGGCCCCTGCAGTGCCCATGCCCAGTGCCCAGTGCCGCGGCAACCCCCTACCGCCATCCTGTTCCTGGCGGGAGACCCGCCAGGAACAGGATGGCGGTAGGGGGTGTCAGAATCCCCATGGCGGCGGAGAGCGCTCCGCCGCCATGGAGGATTCTGCAGGGCAGCGGGAAACCGGCGGGAAACCGGCAGGAGAGCGCCGGTTTTCCGCATCTGACCGCGGCCGAACCGCCGCGGTCAGAATGCCCTGCGGGGCACCGCCGGTCTGTCGGCGGTGCTCCCGCCGACCCTGGCCCCGCGGTCTCGAATTACCCCCTTAGTGTGTGGGCACCCTCCTACATTGGTTGTGCAGTGGTGGGATAAGTGCTTTGTAACTACTTACCACTTTTGTCATTGTACTTTTCATAAGAGAAAAATATACAAAACAAGTTCAGTGTATGTACACCTAACCAAAAAGTTTTGCATTTCCTCTTTTCACTTCTTTTCTAAGTGCTGAAAAGTACCTCTAAACTTTCTAAAATTTCTTTAAAAGTTTACAAAGTT